>NC_071985.2:158117500-159367500 GCF_028885655.2 Pongo abelii | reverse complement strand
GTTTCTTTTTTTTTTCCAGGGACAAAAACATGGAAAATAGGGGTATATCAGATAAAGTAAAAAATGGACCTGAGGCTGAAAAAAACATAGGGGTCAGAAGTTTAAATTTGATCTTAAATGGAACAGGGAGACTCTGCAACTGTGGATGCATACACACAAATTTGTATTTGGAGATGACAATTCGTTATATTGCAACATTCCTAGTATATAGTAATATAACCCAGAATTAAAGCACTAGCCTTAAGAACTGAAAGAAGAGGGTATATATATATTTTTAAATCTCAAAGTAGAAATGCAATTGTTTGGTGACAAAATGGATATAGATGATCATGAACAACAACAACAAAAAGATGACTGGAGATTCTAATTTGTCAAACTAGAATTTCTTATTATTGAAAAATTATTAAAATCAAGTGTATTGATGGCAAAATAGTTTCATCTGAGATGTTTTAAACCTCTCAAATGTTAGAATTTCACGTAGACTAGATCAAACGCAGCGGTAATTAGTAATGTTACCAAAGCATAAATGTTTCCTCTGATTTGCCCTTGTGAATTATGAAATAGTAGCTCTCAGAATATAACTTTGCTCCTAGCAACTTAGTGATATTATAAGAATTATAAAGGGAAGATTTAAAAAATATACAAGTTCTAAATTATGCCCAGATTTTGTTATACCATGAGGGGCTGTGGAGTAGGAGGCGATGAGTGGTGATATTTGTCTGTATTTCTCTTCCTCACCTCCAGCTGGAAATTAATGTGTTATAACAATAACAAATAAAATATAACAAAATGATGTGTATTCATCATGCAAAGTAGAGATATGAGTGTATGTTTTAATGATCTAGTCAACTTCTGAATTTGGAACATATGGTGAAGATAGGAAAAAAATATGATCTGACTATAAATTTGCTGATCAGTTGGTACTATGAATATGTTGCTCTACACATCTTGGGCACTTGAGAAATGTTTATTTAAAAAATGAAATTGAAAAGCTGTTTTTTCAAATGTTGCCTTATCACATTCATACAATTTTGGTCATAGAGTATGCATATTAACAATTGCAAAGAAGAAATTTAATTATGAGAAGACACTGATGTGCTGAAAAGATCACTGGCTTGAAGTCGGATAGCTCTGGATTCCAGTGCTGGCTTTTTTACTAGAGTTATGTGACCTTGAAAAAATATGTATTGAATGTCATTTTCTTCATTTAAAATGCTAGGATAGTACAATATAACTCATCGTCATTGGGTTCTTGGAAGGATTAGCTTAGATATCACACATTAAAAACACTTAGAAAAAATCTGTGCCGGCGTGGTGGCACACATCTGTAATCCCAACTACTTGGGAGGCTGAGGCAGGAGAATCACTTGAACCTGGGAGGTGGAGGTTGCAGTGAGCCAAGATTGCACCATTGCACTCCAGCCTGGGCAACAAGAGCAAAACTATGTCTCAAAAAAAAAAAAAAAAAAAACCCAAATCTGTGCCCTTTAAATTAAAATAAAACATTACAAAAACATAGGTCTGAATTAACTTGTCAATAATGTAGCCATTAATATTGAACATTTACTATTAACATAATCAGAAGGAATCTGATACGGTTCAACTGTGTGCCCACGCAAATCTCATTTTGAATTGTAGCTCTCATAATTCCCACCTGTTGTGACAGAGACCCTGTGGGAGATAATTGAATCATGGAGGCGGTTTCCCCCATGTTGTTCTCATGGTAGTGAATAAATCTCATGAAATCTGATGGTTTTATTAAGGGGAAATCCCTTTCACTTGGCTCTCTCTTTTCACCTGCCACCATGTAAGACATGCCTTTTGTTTTCTGCCATGATTTTGAGGCCTCCCCACCCACGTGGAACTGTGACTACATTAAACCTGTTTTTCTTTATAAATTACCCAGTTTCAGGTATGCCTTCATCATTAGTGTGAGAACAGGCTAATACAAAATCATCTGTGTGACTATGGGTTTTTTGTTTGTTTGTTTGTTTTTTGAGATGTAGTTTCACTCTGTTGCCCAAGCTGGAGTACAGTGGTGCAATCTTGGCTTACTGCAACCTCTGCCTCTCAGGTTCAAGTGATTCTCCTGCCTCAGACTCCTTAGTAACTGAACTTACAGGTGCATGCCAAGATGCCCAGCTAATTTTTGTATTATTAGTAGAGACTGGGTTTCATCATGTTGGCCAGGCTGGTCTCAAACTCCTGACCTCAAGTGATCCACCCACCTCAGCCCCCAAAATGCTGGGATTACAGGTGTGAGCCACCATGCTTAGCCTTCTGTGTGATCATATTTAAAACAAACATGGAAACACAAAGCAAAATTAAAATAAACAAACAAAAACAACAGCAACACCAAAAGAGTGACCTCATTAGTTTTAGTAAGCTCAAGAGACGGTTTCCATAATTCTATACTAAGACCACAAGAATCACTGGAAATATGTTGTTGAATATGTACAAAATGCCAATAATAATTATGCCATTCTTCTTCAGCTGTTCAGTTTGAAATAATGTTGGGTTTACTGAAAAGTCACAAAAAATATTAGGGAGAAATTCCATATACCATACACTCAGATACACCTATTTTTATTTTACTACATTTGCTTTATAATTCATATAAATATATATACATGACACTTATACATACACACATCAATGTATGACCATTTTATTTATCTTTATATATAAATAGTTGTTCGTTTATTTTTTATTTTTGCGCCGCTTGAGAATAGATTACAAACGTCGTGTATCCTTATCCATTAATACTGTAGTATATATTTCCAAGAAAGAAAGGTATGTTTTGTATTTCAAAATAAATTAATTTAACATTGATATGTTTACCTTATCTGTAACCCACATTCTAATTTTCTCAATAACTTCTTTAGATTAACTGAATAAGTCTCCATGAGCACAGGTAATAATAAATAAATGCATAACCAACTAACTAAAGTAGTTAGTTAATAATGAAGAAAGGAATGTGGATAAATTGTAGAATTAGATAAGCAACATTTTGCAACCAACATAGTAATAATTCATTTGGGCAAGAATTTAAACAGAAATTTGATAATCACATGGGGAAAAAAGTCAAGCAAATTGATCAAAATTGACATTACCCGACAGACATCACGTATCTCCAGATAAAGTACCCTTAAAAAAGGACACAACAAAGTTTTTGTGGTATTTCTACTGGGGAAGCATAACTCAAACTTAATCATGAAATAATATTAAATCATTTATTTTTTAAAAGAAACTTGTAGCAACATCAATTCAGCTGTTATCATCCTATTTTCTAGGCCTAGCACCAGAGACACTTTCCAGAGAAGAATTTGACTTTTCTTTTGCCCCAGACTGGCAAGCATTTAGCATCACGCTGGATGCAGATTATGACTGAGCTCTGGAAGAATTCTTTAAGGAATCAGAGTGGTAGTTGCTTATAATACTCAAGGTCTGTGACTTGTAGGCCTTTTCCTCAACTTGGAGAACGTAAACTAGAAAATAGGAAATTAATAGTTCCTAAAAATAGGCATATATTGCTAGCCATTTTCTCATTAATAATTGTTCCAGAGACAAAAATTTCAACCAAAATTTGCTCAAGCAGCATGTTGTATAGATGGAGAATGTATATGATTCTACCCGTCTGTCAAATTCATAAGTAAAATGACACTCTGCCATGTGAATTAAACATACAATGCAGGGAGTGGTTAACTATATTCTCCCCTTCGAGTATATCATAGTCTTATCCACTTGAAAGGATAATATCACTAAAATTATTTCAAAAATAAAAATATATCTTTCCAAATCAACATTCTTGTGTATTTATTGAACAACTGCTTACCTGTCAGAGGACTGTAAACTGTACTGACATCACTATTTAAACCAATTACAGAGATTACCGTTGGAAGTGGAGAATGAGTTCTCACCAAATACTCTGAGTTAATATTCAAGTCAGTTCATACCTTCTAAGATTATTAAACTAATATCTTCCTACAAATAGTTTATTCTCATCTTTCATTAGGAGGAAAATTAGTCCTGAGTCCTCCTACCTCCTGGTACCTATCACTCACCTCTTAGTACGATGTTAGATCCTGGGTCCTTCTATTTTTCTGTACCTGCCACACTTATAAGTCATGGTTTTGCAGTGCTTAAGAAAATAATAGAATGCAGATTGCCTCTGTTTTATATTTATAATGAAAACTGCATTATGAGTCTGGTCATTGGTCAGTTGTACAATACGCCTTTCCTACATAATTTGGGGGATCTAAATACTGACTATGACCTGCTGAGATTTGGGGTTGTGTAATTTTTTTTTTCTGCTTCTTTGGCTCTCTCTGGGTCTATTATGACTTGTTTGTTTTCTGTCTGTCCTCTGCCTATCACTTAGACTGAAACGACACCTCTTATGCTAAACTGATAACATCAGTATGTGCACCTTTCCTGAAGCTTAAATATAGACCTCATGACTATACTGTATTTTTAATAGATAAAAATTATTCATTCGCTGTAATTACTAAGTGAACTTTTAATACAGGCCATTTCCCTTCTTACCCTCACAGCAATTACCCGCTGTATATGACTGAAAACAATAGCATCCTTTTAAAACCAAAATGGCGATTGATACATATTAGATGCAGAACTACATTGTTTACAGGTTAGTAACTGTGGGAAGACTGTATTCTTATCTGTTTAATTAATGATGTAGGCTTTTATATTTGGTTTTCATAAGAAATCAGTTGTTGCCTGGTAACAGATTTGCCTGTGGGCTCCCAGAAGAAGCTGGGCTTTCTAAGCGAAGCACCCTGTTGTCTTATAAATAGGGCAGTAAAGCTTGCTCAGACATGCTTTAGGCATTCAGCAGTTCTTTTCCTGTACAAGTATCTGATTCTGGCTGGGAGGTTTCCTTCACCAGACACACTCAAGTGGACAAAGAAAAAGAATAGCCCCAATTTCCATTTTATCCTAATACTATGAAGAAAGAGAAGAGACCAGAGAGATATTTGTTCTCATTTCCCAAACTGGCAAAATAAACTACTTTAGAGAAGTATTAATTAGCTGAAAATAAAAATCAGTTATAATTCCTGGACAATTTAGCTTTAGGACAAACTAAAGCACAGCGGGACAATGGCAAGCAGTGTAATCAAAACAGAAACACTGAAAAAAACCCTATTAATAAAAATGGATTCTATAAGTTGTGTGTCTCTGAGCATGAGAAAAGGTTTTGTTCAGTCAGGGTAACTATCCCCTGAGCTACCTTTTATCACTTGTACGAAATTACCTTCTATTTTTTCTGTTCAACTATTGGTTGGTTTGCTTGTTCTGTATGCCAATACAAGTTCCAAGAGGGTAGGATGCTTTCCCTGTTTTTCTTCATCTATGCTCACAACACCTAGAACAGAAGATGACACAGGTATGTGCCTCGTAAGTGCTTTCTGAATAAAAGTACTTTAAATAGTCTATGAGCTATTTAAGAACAGAGACAATGTAAAATTCCAAGGTTTTTTTTTATTGGTTTTAGTTTTGTTTTATTTTTAAATTTTCATTGCCCAGCACATGATTGTTTTTCAATTAAGTTTTATTAAATGAATGGTAGCATGAGTGAATGGCTGGATAGTTGAGTGGGTGGAGGGATGGATGGTTGGATGGATGGATGAATGGGATGAATGGATAAATGAAGAAATAAATGAGTGAATGAAGAAAAAAAAGAAGGAAGGAATAATGAAACCTCTTTCCTGGTGAAAACTGAGTTAAAAGCTACTAACATAAAAGGACATCATCTAGTGGTGACTAAATAACCACAGGTGAAAGTAGAAAGCAGACAGTACTGAGGACGTGCTTGAGAAACCAATTTTGACATAATCACTAAATGACTGTGGATGTGTGGAAGAATCAAAATTGTTGCCATATATTCTAAGAATTTACTATAATCCATATAATCACTAAAATCTGTTTCAAATATATATTTTTACCATTTTAAATTTAGCTACTACTTACTGAGTGCTTAATATATTCTAGGTACTGTTTTCAAATTATTTCTAATCTTTAACATATATCTTCTTTCATTCACACTGAGAAAATTAAGACAGGCAAAGACTAAGAGATCTGCAAAGCCTCCATATAAGCTAAGTAAAATATACCTGTGCTGTGTAAAATATACCCATGTTTTGCAAAATAAATTGAGGAGAAGCATTCTATATATATATATATATTTAAATGATATCAAAAGTCCAAATAAATGTTAAGGGTCTAAAGTAAATTTAATATCTAGAATTTACCTGCAACATGGAAAAAATATTGACCATAAAAATGCTAAATCTTCCTTTATCTTAATATCCTGGAATATTTACTTAAGAAGGCAGAAAAATCTTACAAGAATTATGTACCAGGTAAGCATGTGTGATGTTTTGTTACTGTTGTTATTGTTATTTTTTTTTTGGTATAATTAGTAAAGATTTGATGTCTACATGAAGTACACATAAAAAGTTTAGTCAAATTTTTGGCAAATTAGAGCATTTATTAAGAATGGTTAAAGTCTCAATTATAGAGTATCGAATTTTGGGGGTACTATTAAATATTTCAATACTACCTTCAATTCCTTTAATTACTGCTTAGAGATTTACTAGTAGTTATTTTGTAAAGGGGAGGAGCTTTATAAACAAATGTAAATGACTGTAATGTATCCTATGCTAGCAAGACAGCAATGATTTATATTAATATCACTTGTGTCTCAAAGTAAATAATACCTTCTTTTTCTTAAGGCAAGAATTATTTCTTAAAGCACATTTGTATTTCTAAGCTATATAATTGGCTCTGTTAAAACAGTGGAATAGAAAGAAGTGAAAAATTAAACTCATTTAATAGAAAATATTTTCTCTGTTCTTGAAAATATCTAATCATATCATATATACTAGTGTTGCAACCTGTATGAAGTAGCAAGTAAAATACCCATCTTTCTTTCTACACATTTATAATAGTTTGCTCCCAAAATAGCCATTTTGTTGCAGCTGTCATGTTGGAAGCACATCAACTTACTAGCAAGTCTAGGAGGGGATAGTAAGAAACGATGGCAAAGCAATGGTTTCAGAAATATAATGTCACAGATTGAGCCACGTGAAACAGAGCAACCCAACTCATTTAATGTAGTATAAGTAAAACTGTTTTATATAAATTTATTTCTTGAAATTCAACTCTTGATTTTGAAGCAAAGCCCATAATCTAAAACTCAGTACCCTCTAAAATGTTATAATACTTTATCATTTATACCATCTGGCCCTTCTGAAAATAGGAGTCTTTCTTATTCCTGGAACTCATAAATCTGTTCATTCAAATATATATCATCATGAATAAGTAATTAATAAATATATATCTATCAAGTAAGACTAAAAGTCTTCATTTGCTTTGATTATGCCCTTAGTGATACATCTTTGTAATGCTAAATAAGCTGCCACAGTGGTAGTGGCACTAAGTCATGGTGGTTAAGCATGCAGACTAGAATCAGGCTGCCTCCGTTCTAGCACTTGTTAATATTGTGACCTTAGCATTACCATTTTGCATTTTCACAGGCTCATAAAATTAAGATAATAAAAATATCAGTCTTATGAGATTGCTCTAAAGATTAAGTAAGACCAATGATGTGAGGTATCATTATTAGCTAATTCCGATAGAATAAAAGTAGCATCTAAAATATTTTTGGTATGTTCTACAGAAAATAAACTTACTCAATTTAATCTAACTGAAATTTTACAAAAGTCATGGGCCTTGTAATTTACTTCGCATGTAGATACCAATCAAGAGACAATTTGTCAAGAAAATAGCATGAGCTAGTTCTCTTAGAATCTAGATACCATATAAGTGCATGTATGAGTTCAATAACAAAAAGTACCAATACTCAATTTTATTATGATTGAGCTAGAATTGTGAGCCCATTTGTCACAGAACAAAAACAAAAGTCAGATAGGAAGAGTAATTGTAAATGAAATAAGCATTTCACAGAGATCATTCAGATCAAGGACAAACCAAAATTCTAATACCTGGTACCAATTTTCGGAACTTTAAATAAAACCTGTTTTTTATACTGGGCCATGAATATTTCTTCCAAAGCATATTTCCTCCAAAAATATTTCCTCTGAAACAATAATAAAAAGCCGGGAGCCAGTCATAGTTGTGCATTTTTAAAACTCTCAAGTTGTAACTTAAAAGAGTAATCCAAATTAAAAAGAGCATTTCAGAAAAAATAGTTTATTAATCCATAGTTAAGTCTCTTCTCTAGTCATCTACAGATGAATATTTTGGAAGATTTCAATTCTTTTCAGTTATCAGATCCTTGCTTTTAGACAATACTTAGTATTTGCAGATATTTATGCCAGTTCACTTGTTTGACACAGAAGGCTAACAGACCACCAATATTTATGGTCTTCTATAGTACAACATTTGCTGTCTCTCTTGTATCTAGATGGTGCTATGTGACTAATTCTGGTTAATGAAACATGATCAGAAGTGATAAGTGTCAATTACAGACTTTCATTATTAAGTATACGTGCTCTGCTCTCATTTTTAATCAATTTAAAAACCTAGTTTTACAGATGGTAGGTTCACAAAATGAACGAAGCCTGAATTAGTGAGAGACATCATGTGAAAGAGAGACACCCTGTTGAGCTACTTGATAAGAACATCAGCATTGGAATTTATATAAACAAAAAATAAAGTTTATCATGGTAAACACTAATTTGCATCTTGCTTCTTTAAAAAAGTTAGTCTACCTGAATAATAAAGATGTCTAGACAATTCGGAGACTTTGGAGTCAATTTTCATTACACTATAAAATTGATCAATTATTAACAAGAAAGTTGTTCCTAAGGAACATCATAGGAATAAAAGACCTGTTCTTTGATATGAATTTCTCTAGCATCTTTCCTCCTTTGTATGTCAGGCTTCATTTCATAAAAGGTTTGAAAATTTATGTCTTCGTTACTAAGTATATATATTCAGACTCTATCTTTTAGGAGCTCAGAGACATGTTAAAGAGATGCTGGAAGTACACACAAAGGGCATAGAAGAATAGAAGAGTTGAAATTTCAACCTTCTTTGGTGTGTCAGGGAAGTTTTCATCTGATAGTTAATTTTTAAGCTAAAATCTATGAACAGGAGTTTGACAGATGGCCAAGAGGAGTGATAGATATTTCAGACAGATGGAACCATATGAAAAATGACAGAAAATTAGAAAAGGAACGGCATGGAGATAAGTTCAATAAGGATAAAGTCTGGAGTTCTGGTGGGTAGTACTGGGGAGGGGAAATAGAGAGGTAGAGAAGTGAAGGTAAGGTTATCAAATTAACTGGCTAGATTGGAGTCAGGGTTGTAAGATGGCATAAGTCTTACTAAAAAATTTATTTCCACAGACCTCATATAAGTTTCTTTTATAGTTCATGAAAGGTACTTCTGTAGCTACTTGGACCATTTGTCTGTCTTCCAATATGAGATAATTCACATTAAAGGCTCTGAAATTATCACCTGTGTATTCATAATGATATACACAATGCTCAGTTGCTCAGTAGATTAAAAATGTTGAATAACTATTTCTTCAAAAAATGGATTTGATGTGTCATACAACTGGATTTTGAAATAGTCTAAGTGATTATAGGAGTTGGAAAAGAGGGAAAACTGTTCAAATATGTGCCCAAGTCCTCTTCAAAAGAAGGCGAAAACACTAGAGGCCTATCTACATGAGCTAAGATGATGGAAAGTAGGAGGGAAGATAGTCATAAAATATATTTACAGAGGAAAGGCTATTTTAGGAAAAAATAAGTACAAACCACAAAATTTCAGTGAAGCACTGGAAGACAACTGCTTTTTCTGTTGTACTAGGAAATGTTGGGAGAAGAAAGGGCAGGTTGAAAGGAAGAGGAGGATGGCCAACTCCTAATTGCTAGTTAAAAGTGAAGAGAGGTTCTATGGATTTTCTGAGGTCACAGGCTAGATGAGTGTTCTAGGAAAAGAATGATACGTGAGAGAAACTCTTGTAAATAGGACAGGTCCAGAGGATACAGTGGAAAATGTTAGTTAAAGGACAGTACAAGGAGTTAAAGCAAAGTACAGGGAGGGATAAAGTTCGATCCAATGGCAATGAGCATATTCTAGCAATACTTCTTGACTTTTCAAGAATAAGTCATTTTGAAACCAACTGCATAACATATTACATCAAATGTCACCCTTGATCAATGTGGAAACTTTGAAAACTTAATTGAAGATGGATTCGGCACATGATCCTCCATTATGTACATTGTTTTATTGTTTTGTGTGATTCTGGAAGATCAATGTGTCACTTTATCTCTGTGGTTATGCTAGCACACTTGCACATCACAATATGACTACTACGTCTTCACCATTAAACATGAGGCCCTTTGAAGACAAGGCATGTACTTCACTCACCGTTACTTACTTTTCACATGAATAATGAAAGTTGATTCCTTAGGATTACTGATATTAAGAAAAGTTATGATTAAAAAGTAAACTCACACTTGCTTCAAGTCTCCATGTCGTTTATACAATGGAGATTAAAAAATTGAAGTATTTCAATTAATTTTATTGAAATGGAAATTTGAAATAATTTTTTAAAAAGATTCCTTGTTCATTTGTCTATAAATATATTATCATTTTCTGCACAGTGCATGAAAATTTAGCCACGTTTATGAAATAATCACCATGAAATGAAACACCTGCTGCATTGTTTCTAAAGTACAGGGGAATGATAAGTCAACCAGATAATTCAATTGACCAATTTTTTTGACACCAGCAATGATAGACCCTTTTTTTCCCATGATGTTAGAAAGATGCTGATGAAGTATATATTTCTTTTGAAAATTTAAGACATGAAATTCTTATAATCAACTAATATTATGAAAAGTGCATTTTCCTGTATTGCATAGGCTCTTAAATTCAAAATTCAAGATAGCATGATTAATAAGAGAATTAATTGTGAATTTAGCCATGTCTTTTCAGAACTGACAGCTTTGCCTCTTCTAATCAAGTACCTGGTTTCACTGCACTGTCAATCCAACAAAAAAGATAAATAAAAGAGACAGTGTCCAGTTTCTATATTATTAATTTACAATACATGGCTAAAAGTTTTATATAAGAATCTTAAACAAAGACAAAAAACTCTGATTAAGCAGATTAGAAATAATTTATGGATGATTATAATAAAATTGTATGATAACAACTGACAATATTATGGAATTGATAGTGTTTTGTTATAAGTGAAAGTAGCCATAGATTCTCTCTCTCTTTTAAAGGCTGCAATGAGATCATATAATTAGATTGTCATGTGGCCAACTCACCATCTACAAGACTATAATCCTATCTAAATATGCCACAATAGATATCACGATGTAATTATTAAATCAATAAACTAATTTCCCCCTCAAAAATAGAAATTATGTTAATTCTTATGATATAGTGCCAACAAATGTAAGTTTCTGCCTTAAACAATAAGTAATAGACAAATGATTAAACTATTTTATCATTTTATTATTTTTACATTTACTCCTATAGTTCAGCAATTATACAGGACTGAATCTTGTTTCTAAGAAAGGAACAATTACAATTTAACTGCCTAATTAAATTTGATTCAGCAGATTTTAGATTTGATAAATTATTATTACTATTTGTAGAATATAAGTAGTTGCTATATTTTTGAGCATCAGTTTTATTCATTAACTCTTATTAAATAAGTACTTACTAAGTATCTACAAAAAAGTTATTAAAATATATGGAAATAATAAATTGGCAGATAAATTTATTTCATTTTATGATTATTTCATAAACATGGCTAAATTTTCATGCACTGTGCAGAAAATGTTAATATATTTATAGATAAATGAACAGCATACTAAAATATGGTGAGATTCACTATGTTTGATTGTGTTATAGGAATCAAATATTTAAAGATTTTTTATGTTAAAAAAAGAAGATATAAAGCAAGTGGCAACTTTTAAAACCTTTTTTAGATTTAGCATACATTTATACAATCATCTAGATCAAGATTTTGAACATATTCAGCACCTCAGAATCTTTTCTGGTGTCCCCTGGTGTCCTACTCATTAATTACCTACAGTGGTAGCTACTATTCTGATTATTTTTACAATATATTGGTTTTGCTTATTCTTGAACTTCATGTACATGAATTTATGTGATATGTACTCTTGTATCTGGCTTCTTGTTTTCAACATAATGTTTATGGGATTTCTCCCGTTGTTGCATATGGTAGTAATTTATTCATGTCATTGTTCCATAATTTTCTGTTTTATTAATGTGTCACATTTTATTTGTCAAGTTTGCTGGCATCAGGCATTTGCTATTTGCAATTTGTCTTTAGCTATTACAAAAAAAAGTAGTCATGCGTATTCTTGCACTTTTTTTTTTATAGACAGAATTTTACTTTGTCACCCAGTTGGGAGTACAAAAAAATGATCACAGCTCATCACCATGTCTGGTTAATTTATCTGTGTTTTTTGTAGAAGTGGGGTCTTACCATGTTCTCCAGGCTGACCTTGAACTCCCGGCCTCAGGTCATCCTTCTGCCTTGTCCTCCTAAAGATTTGAAATTATAGGTGCGAGCCACTGTTCCTGGCCTCTTGTACATGTTTTTGATGAAGATATACACTTATTTCTATTAAAAATATGCCAGGCAGTACAATTCCTGTGTCAGTTCATAACATAAACCTATGATCAAGTTTTAGGTACTATGAAGTGATTTTCCAAAGTAGTTTTGCCAATTTATACTCTCACCACCTATATATAAAAGTTCCACTTATACCATCCTCTTGTTATTTCTTGCTATTATTAATCTCTTTTTAAAAAAATTTTTAACTTTTATTTTAGGTTTAAGAGTACATGTGCAGGTTTCTTATTTAGGTAAATTTGTGACTTAGGGATTTGGTATACAAATTATTTTGTCATCCAGGTACTAAGTATAGTACCCAATAGTTTTTACTTCTTGTTTGTTTGTTTTTTTTCTGAACCACTACCTCCTCCCATTCTCCATCCTCTGGTAGGCCTCAGTGTCTGTTGTTCTGTTCACCTTTGTGTCCATGTGTTGTCATTGTTTAGCTTCCATTTATGAGTGACATCATAGGGTATTTGGTTTTCTCTTCCTGCATTAGTTTGCTAAGAATAATGGCCTCCAGTTCAATCCATGTTCCTGCAAAGGACATAATCTCATTCATTTTTATGGCTACATAGTATTCCATGTTGTAGACATACCACATTTTGTTTATCTATTCTACCACTGATAGGCATTTATGTTAATTCCATGTCTTCGCTATTGTCAATAGGGCTGCAATAAACATGTGTATGCATGTGTCTTTATGGCAGAATGATTTATAGTTCTTTGGGTATATGCTCTGTAGTGGGACTGCTGGGTCAAATGGTAGTTCTGTTTTTAGTTCTTTAAAGAATCGCCACAGAGCTTTCACTAATGGTTGACTAATTTAAACTTCCACCACAGTGTATACACGTTCCCTTTTCTCTGCAACCTTGTCAGCATCTGTTATTTTTTGACTTTTCAATAATAGCCATTCTGACTTGCTTGAGATGGTATCCTGTTGTGGTTTTGATTTGCAGCTCTCTAATGATCAGCGATATTGAGCTTTTCTTCGTGTGCTTGTTGGCCACATTTTTGTCCTCTTTTAAAAAGTGTCTGTTCATGTAATTTGCCCACTTTTTAATGGAGTTGTTTGTTTTCTGCTTGTATGTTTGTTTAAATTCCTTATAGATTCTGAATATTAAGACTTTCTCAGATGTATAATCTGCAAATATTCTCTCCCATTCTGTAGGTTGCCTGTTTACTCTGTTGACAGCTTCTTTTGCTATGTAGAAGTTCTTCAGTTTAATTCAGTACCATTTGCCAATTTTGGCTTTTGTTGCAATTGCTTTTGGCATTTTCATAATGCAATCTTGGCCAATTTGTACATCCAAGATGTTATTCCTAGGTTATCTTCCAGGGTTTTTATAGTTTTAAGATTGACATTTAGGTCTTTAATCCATCTGGAGTTGATTTTTTTATATGGCGTAAGAACGGAGTCCAGTTTCTTCTAATTGTATACTGGTATCTCGTTGACAATTATTTTTACACAGGAAAAGTAAGCCTCAGGAAAAAAAAAAGTAATCTGAGAAAAATGATAATTTATATTTTTATAATATCATAATTGTTTTAAAATATCCCAATGAGAGTAGGCAGCAAAATCATAAACTATACATATTATTTATATTTTGAATGCAAAAACAAAATATTTTCTGTTGAGTTTTTAAAATTATACTTTAAGTTCTGGGATACATGTGCAGAATGTACAGGTTTGTTACATAAGTATACATGTGCCATGGTGGTTTGCTGTACCCCTCAACCTGTCATCTACATTAGGTATTTCTCCTAATGCTATCCCTCTCCTAGCCTCCCAACCCTGACAGGCCTTGGTATATGATGTTCCCCTCCTTGTGTCCATGTGTTCTCATTGTTCAGCTCTCACTGATGAGTGAGAATATGCGGCGTTTGGTTTTCTGTTCCTGTGTCAGTTTGCTGAGAATGATGGTTTCCAGCTTCATCCATGTCCCTGCAAAGGACGTGAACTCATTCTTTTTTATGGCTGCATAGTAGTCCATGGTATATATGTGCCACATTTTCTTTATCCAGTCTATCACTGATGGACATTTGGGTTGGTTCCAAGTCTTTGCTATTGTGAATAGTGCCACAATAAACATATGTGTGCATGTGTCTTTATAGTAGAATGATTTATAATCCTTTGGGTATATACCCAGTAATGGGATTACTGGGTCAAATGGTATTTCTGGTTCTAGATCCTTGAGGAATCATCACACTGTCTTCCACAATGGTTGAACTAATTTACACTCTCACCAACAGTGTAAAAGCATTTTTGTTTCTCCACATTCTCTCCAGCATCTGTTGTTTCCTGACTTTTTAATGATCGTCATTCTAACTGGCATGAGATGGTATCTCATTGTGGTTTTGATTTGCATTTCTCTAATGACCAGTGACAATGAGCTTTTTTTCATATGTTTGTTGGTCACATAAATGTACTAATACCCCTTTTGTACTCCTTATTTGAAACTGCTTGAGAAATAAAATCCAAGATACAGACAATTAAAAAAGTAATTGTCATTTTATCATATGGCTAAAGCTATTTGAATATTATGGCTCTAGATTTGCAACCACATCCCTCACCATATTTAGACAGTTATGCCCATTGACGTAGATGATCACATATCTCTCTAAGAGACAGAATCTGCCCACCTCTCTGCCTGAAAGAAAGCTGATTAAATACATTCTCACTTCAGGATACTTTTTCAGCAGGCCCTGAAAAAGAAAAAGAAATAAAACAAAACAAAAAGGAATGGGCTCAGCATACTCTTTACTTCTTCCAAGAGTAACAATTAGATAATTACCAAGAAATGGAGAGAGTAGAGAGTGGAAAAATTTTCTGGGAGTATTGGGAGTACTAGCATATATGAAGTCTCACCACACAGCTACACAAAGCCAGAGCAATTTCTTCCTCCTGTAATTTCCTAAAAGGGCTACTTCTTCATAATACAGCATTATTTAAACAACTGCTTTTTGCATTATCAAAGTACGTTCTTATGTGTACACTTTTGATAAAGATAAGCCTTTGCAAGATAAATTGTCATTTTTTAAGTTGGCAGACTGATCATTATACCTACTTCTATTCTTGCAGTAAATAAGAGGTTTATTATTTGAAGAGATTCAATCAGAGAGAACTTGGACCCAAGGGCCCAAGACACAGTTGAGGTAGAAATATCATATCAAAAGTAGCAGTATTAAATAAAAGACTACATATTAAATAAAGAGATCTCTAGCATTTTAACTTCATTCAATAAACAGCAAGCCAGGCTTCTCCCTTTTATATAGAAGGATGGTGCCTATGTAGGAAAGTGGAGAACCGAGAGTAAAGGCCTACAGCCATTTCATTCTGTAATGAACTTCATGACTCAACAAGGGCAGCCCATATAAACCCAGATTCCCGTTAGGTTTTTACTTATTGTGACAATCTCCTTTAAGCTATTTAAGCTTAACATGTTGTTATGATTGGATTTAGGCTTATTGTTTGTTTCTTGTTTAGATTTTCTTTTTTGCTCTTTTGCCATCTTCAGGTTAAATAACTATTCTTTTTAAGTAATTTCATTATAATTTATCATTGGCTTTTTGCTGCAACTTTCTGCAGACTTTTTTCTTGAGTGTTTGCTGTAGGATTATAATGTATAGCTTTTATAGCCCACTTAGTGTTGCTATAACATTATTGAAAATAAATTGTAAGAATTTCACAAATCAGTAAGTATATTTACCACCATCACCATCATTTATGATCTAGTTTTTATTTGTATTATATCTATATTTGTTGTAAACCTCATAGAACAAATAGCTTTTTCTTTAAATAATCATATGCATTTTAAATAAATTAAGAGGAAAAAGTATTTTATATTTATTTATATAATTACAATTTCTGGTTATCTTCATTCTTTCCTGAGGAGGTTTCCACCTGGTATCAGATCCCTACAGAATGAAGAATCTCTTTTCATTTCTTATTTACTTATGTATTTATTTATTTTTATTTTACTTTCAGTTCTGAGATAAATGTGCAGTACCTGCAGGTTTGTTACATAAGTACACATGTGCCATGCTGGTTTGCTTCACCTATTGACCCGTCATCTAGGTTTTAAACTCCGCATGCATTAGATATTTTTCTTAATGGTCTCCATCCCTTTGCCCCCCATCCACTGACAGGCCCCAGTGTGTGGTGTCCATGTGTTCTCATTGTTCAAATCCCACTTTTGAGTGAGAACATGCAGTGTTTGGTTTTATGTTCCTTTGTTAGTTTGTTGAGAATGATGGCTTCCAGCTTCATCCATGTCCCTGCAAAAAACATGAACTCACTGTTTTATGGCTGCATAGTATTCCATGGTGTATATGTGCCACATTTTCTTTATCCAGTCTATCATTGATGGGCATTTGGGTTGGTTCCAAGTCTTTGCCATAGTAAATAGTGCTGCAATAAACATATGTGTGCATGTGTCTTTATAGTAGAATGATTTACAATCCTTTGTGTATATACCCAGTAATCAGATTGCTGGGTCAAATGGTATTTCTGGTTCTAGATCCTTAAGGAATTGCCACACTGTCTTCCACAATGGTTGAACTAATTTACACCCTAACCAATAGTGTAAAAGCGTTCCTATTTCTCCACAGCCTCACCAGCATCTGTTGTTTCCTGACTTTTTCATGGTCACCATGCTAACTGGTATGAGATGGTATCTCATTGTGGTTTTGATTTGCATTTCTCTAATGACCAGTGATGATGAGTTTTTTTTCATATATTTGTTGGCTGCATAAATGTCTTCTTTGGAAAAGTGTCTGTTCATATACTTTCTCCATGTTTTGATGGAGTTGTTTGTTTTTTTCTTTTAAATTTGTTTAAGTTCTTTATAGATTCTGGATATTAGACCTTTGTCAGATGGGTAGATTGCAAAAATTTTCTCCCGTTCTGTAGGTTGCCTGTTCACTCTGATAATAGCTTCTTTTGTCATGCAGAAGCTCTTTAGTTTGATTAGATCCCATTTGTCAATTTTGGCTTTTGTTGCAGTTGCTTTTGGTGTTATAGTTATGAAGTCTTTGCCCATACCTAAGTACTGAATGGTATTGCGTAAGTTTTCTTCTAGGGTTTTTATACTTTTGGGTATTACATTTAAGTCTTTAATCCATCTTGAGTTAATTTTTGTATAAGGTATAAGGTAGGGGTCCAGTTTCAGTTTTTGGCATATGGCTAGCCAGTTTTCCCAACACAATTTATTAAAAAGGGAATCCTTTCTCCATTGGTTGTTTTTGTCAAGTTTGTCAAAGATCAGATCATTGTAGATGTATGATGATATTTCTGAGGTCTCTGTTCCATTCCATTGGTCTATATATCTGTTTTGATACCAGTGCCATGCTGTTTTGGTTACTGTAGCTTTGTAGGATAGTTTGAAGTCAGGTAGCGTGATGCCTCCAGCTTTTTTTTTCTTTTTTTTTTTTTTTTTTTTGTTGTTGTTGTTGCTGTTTGTTTTGTTTTTTGCCAAGGATTGTCTTGGCTATATGGGCTCTTTTTTGGTTACCTATGAAATTAAATTTAAAGCAGTTTTTTTTTTTTAATTCTGCAAAGAAAGTCATGGGTAGCTTGATGGGAATAGCATTGAATCTATAAATTGCTTTAAGCAGTATGGTCATTTTCACGACATTGATTCTTCCTATCCATGAGCATGGAATTGTTTTCCTGTCTTATTTTCTTTAGCAGTGGTTTGTAGTTCTCTTTGAAGAGGTTCTTCACATTCCTTGTGAGTTGTATTCTTAGGTATTTTATTCTCTTTGTAGCTATTGTGAATGGGAGTTCACTCATGATTTGGCTGATTGTGTATTGTAGGCGTATGGGAATGCTTGTGCTTTTTGCACATTGACTTTGTATCCTGAGACTTCGCTGAAATTGCTCATCAGCTTAAGGTGTTTTGGGGGTGATCTGATGAGGTTTTCTAAATATACAATCCTGTCGTCTGCAAACAGAGACAATTTGACTTCCTCTCTTCCTATCTGAATACCATTAATTTCTTTCTCTTGCCTGATTGCCCTGGACAGAACTTCCAATGCTATGTTGAATGGGAGTGGTGAGAGAGGGCATCCTTGTCTTGTGCTAGTTTTCAAAGGGTAATGCTTCCAGCTTTTGCCCATTCAGTATGATATTGGCTATGGGTTTGTCATAAATAGCTCTTATTATTTTGAGATATGTTCCATCAATACCTAGTCTGTTGAGAGTTTTTACCATAAAAGGATGTTGAATTTTATCGAAGGCCTTTTCTGCATCTACTGAGATAATCATGCGGTTGTCCAATTTCCATGTAGTTGTGTGGTTTTGAGTGAGTTTCTTGATCCTGAGTTGTAATTTGATTGCATTTGGTCTGAGAGACTGTTATGATTTCCATTATTTTGCATTTGCTGAGGAGTGTTTTGCTTCCAATTTTGTGGTCAATATTAGAATATGTGCTATGTGGCATTGAGAAGAATGTGTATTCTCTTGATTTAGGGTGGAGAATTTTATAGATGTCTATTAAGTCTGCTTGGTCCAGAGCTGAGTTCAAGTCCTGAATATCCTTGTTAATTTTCTGTCTTGTTGATCTGTCTAATATTGACAGTGGGCTGTTAAAGTCTCCCACTACTATTGTGTGGGAGTCTAAGTCTCTTTGTAGGTCTCTAAGAACTTGTTTTATGAATCTGGGTGTTCCACTATTGAGTGCATATATATTTAGGATAGTTAGCTCTTCTTGTTGCATTGATCTCTTTAATATTATGTAATGCCCTTCTTTGTCTTTTTTTGTCTTTGCTGGTTTAAAGTCCCTTTATCTGAGACCAGCATTGCAATTCCTGCTGTGTGTTTTTGTTTTTTTTTTTTTTGCTTTCAATTTGCTTGGTAAATATTCCTTGATTCCTTTATTTTGAGCCTATGTGTGTCTTTGCATGTGAGATGAGTCTCCTGAATACAGCACACCGATGGGGCTTGACTCTTTATCCAATTTGCCAGTCTGTGGCTTTTAATTAGGGCATTTAGCTCATTTACATTTAGGGTTACTATTGTTATGTGTGAATGTGATCCTGTCATCATGCTGCTACCTGGTTATTTTGCACAGTAGTGGATACAGTTTCTTCATAGTGCCATTGGTCTTTATATTTTGATGTGTTTTTGCAGTGGCTGGTACCAGTTTTTCTTTTCCATATTTAGTACTCCCTTCAGGTGCTCTTATAAGGCAGGCCTGATAGTAACAAAATCCCTCATCATTTGCTTGTCTAGAAAAGATTTTATTTCTCCTTCTCTTATGAGGCTTAGTTTGGCTGGATATGAAATTCTGGGTGGAAAATTCTTTTCTTTAAGAATGTTGAATATTAGCCTCCACTCTCTTCTGTCTTATAGGGTTTCTGCAGAGAGATCTGCTGTTATAGTCTGATGGGCTTCCCTTTGTGGGTAACCTGACCTTTCTCTCTGGCTGTCCTTAACATTTTTTCCTTCATTTCAACTTTGGAGAATCTGACGATTATGTGTCTTGGAGTTGCTCTTCTCGAGGAATATGTTTGTGGTGTTCTCTGTATTTCCTGAATTTGAATTTTGGCCTGTCTTGCCAGGTTGGGGAAGTTCTCCTGGATAATACCCAACTTCGTTCCATTCTCCCCATCACTTTCAGGTACACCAATCAATTGTAGGTTTGGTCTTTTCGCATAGTTCCATATTTCTTGGAGGCTTTGTTCGTTCTTTTTCATTCTTTTTTCTCTAATCTTGTCTTCATACCTTATTTGAATAAGTTGATCTTCAATCTGATATCCTTTCTTCTGCTTGATTGATTCAGCTGTTGATATTTGTTTATGCTTCACAATGTTCTCATGCTGTGTTTTTCAGCTCCATCAGGTCATTTATGTTCCTCTCTAAACAGATTATTCCAGTAAGCAGTTCTTTTATCAAGGTTTTTGTCAAGGTTCATAGCTTCCTTGCTTTGGGTTAGAACATGCTCCTTTAGCTCAGAGGAGTTGGTTATTACCCACCTTCTGAAGGCTGCTTCTGTCATTTCGTCAATCTCATTCTCCATCCAGTTTTGTGCCCTTGCTAGAAAGAAGTTGTGATCATTTGGAGAAGAGGCACTCTGGTTTTGGGAATTTTCAGCATTTTGCACTGGTTTTTCCTCATCTTCGCCTCTTCTGCATGTCTGCTGGAGTTTGCTGGAGGTCCACTACAGACCCACTTCACATGGATATCATCAGTGGAGGCTGCAGAACAGCAAAGATTGCTGCCTGCTCCTTCCTCTGGAAGCTTTCTCCTAATTTATTTATTGTTTGAGATGAGGTCTCACTCTGTAACCCAGGCTGGAGTGCAGTGGTGCAATCTTGGCTCACTGCCGCCTGGACCTCCTAGGCTCAAATGATTCTCCCAATCACCTCAGCTTCCTGTAGCTAAGACTACAGGATTGCACCATTACATCCAGCTAATTATTTTTTTTTTTTTGAGACGGAGTCTTGCTCTGTCACCCAGGCTGAAGTGCAGTGGCGATTTCGGCTCACTGCAAGCTCTGCGTCCTAGGTTCACGCCATTCTCCTGCCTCAGCTTCCCAAGTAGCTGGGACTACAGGCGCCTGCCACCACACCCAGCTGATATTTTTGTATTTTTAGTAGAGACGGGATTTCACTGTGTTAGCCAGTATGGTCTTGATCTCCTGACCTCGTGATCCTCCTGCCTCAGCCTCCCAAAGTGCTGGGATTACAGGCGTGAGCCACCATGCCTGGCTGCTAATTTATTAATTTTTGTAGAGACAGGGTCTCTCTGGGTTACCCAGGCTGGTCTCAAAATCCTGGCCTCAAGTGATCCTCCAGGCCTGGGCACTATAAGTGCTGGGATTATAGGTGTGAGCCACCATACCCAGCTTAAGAATCTTTTAGTACAGGTCTGCTGGCAATCAATTTTCTTAGTTTTGATTTATTTAAAAATGCCTTATTTTGCTTTTACATTTGAAGGATGTATTTCCCAATATATAGTTTTTTCTTTCTTTTAGTCCTCAAGAAGTAGTTTCATGATCTTCTGAATTCCAATGTTTCTAATGAGAAATACCCACTTTTGAAATTGTTTATTATTATTTTTTCAAGTTTTTTTTTTTTAACTTTTACTTTAAATCCAGCAGTACAAGTGCATGTTTGTTACATAGGTAAACTTGTGTCATGGGGGTTTGTTGTACAGGTTATTTCCTCACTCAGGTATTAAGCCCAGTACCCATTAGTTATTTTTCCTAATTCTCTCCTTCCTCCCACCCTCCACCCTCTGAAAGGCCCCCAGTGTGTGTTATTCCCCTCTATAGTTAGCTCTCACTTATCAGTGAGAACATGCGGTATATGGTTTCTGTTCCTGTATTAGTTTGCTAAGGATAATGGCCTCCAGCTCCATCCATGCTCCTGCAAGGAACAAAATCTCATTCTTTTTATGGCTGCATAGTTATTCCACATCCTCCTGTTTTAATGTAATATTTTTCTAGCCCTTTTTAACATTTTGTCTTTATCCTTAGTTATCTCAGTATAACTATGATGTAATTTACTTTGCATTTATTCTACTTTGGGGCTAATGACTTTTGAATCAATAGATTTGTGACTTTTACTAAATTTGGGAAGTTTTTGGCAATTATTTGTTAAAATATTTTTTCTGCTTTTCTTTCTTCCCCTTAATTTCTGAGACTTTAATAGCTTGTGCATTAGAACTTTTAACATCACAAATTCTTTAGGCTCTGTTTGTTTATGGGACCATTTTTGTCCTCTGTGTTCTTCAAATTAGACAATTTGTATTGATTTATCTTCAAATCTACTGACTATTTACATAGTACCTACATTTCTTTTTTAAAGCCCAACCAGGTATTTTTATTTTATATATTCTAATTCTCAATTTTCAAATTTCAACTTGATTCTTTGTGGTTTGTATTCTTCTGCTGATATTTCCAAATTGTTCATTTATTTTAAGCATATTTTTATTTGTATTATTGAACATAGCTATAATAGCTGTTTTAAATGTCTTTACTCTCAAATTTTGCATCTTTCTGTTGGTTTCTATTGATTATCTTTTGTATGAAGTACTGTTTTCAGTCAATGAACAAAACAAACCCATAGTCTTTGCTATTGTGAATAATGCTGCAATAAACATACGTGTGCATGTGTCTTTATAGCAGCATGATTTATAGTCCTTTGGGTATATACCCAGTAATGGGATGGCTGGGTCAAATGGAATTTCTAGTTCTAGATCCCTGAGGAATCGCCACACTGACTTCCACAAGGGTTGAACTAGTTTACAGTCAGACTTGGAACCAACCCAAATGTCCAACAATGATAGACTGGATTAAGAAAATGTGGCACATATACACCATGGAATACTATGCAGCCATAAAAAATGATGAGTTCATGTCCTTTGTAGGGACATGGATGAAATTGGAAATCATCATTCTCAGTAAACTATCGCAAGAACAAAAAACCAGACACCGCATATTCTCACTCATAGGTGGGAATTGAACAATGAGAACACATGGTCACAGGAAAGGGAACATCACACTTCGGGGACTGCTGTGGGGTGGGGGGAGGGGAGAGGGATAGCATTGGGAGATATACCTAATGCTAGATGACGAGTTGGTGGGTGCAGCGCACCAGCATGGCACATGTATACATATGTAACTTACCTGCACGTTGCACACATGTACCATAGAGCCTAAAGTATAATAATAATAATAATAATAAAAAGAAAAAAAAAGAAAAAAAGAAAATAAATATTTGTAAAAATAAAAGAAAATAATAAAAAAAGTAAGAAAAAAATTTAAAAAAAAAACAAAAAACCCATAATCTTTCCTAGTGGAATTTATATTCTAGTAAGAGAAGGCAGACAATAAACAAGTAAATTATATTACATATTAAAAGACAGTAATTACTACAAAAGTGAACAATAAGCAGATAATTTTAAATACGACAATTAGAGAAGACATCACTCAACATGATTGGGGCAAAGATTTGAGGATGATGAGGGAAAAAGACATTCGGTTCAAATAGCTAAGATGAAGGCTTGAGGCTCAATGAGCAAAAAGTGAAAATACCATTAGGAAAAAGCATGAATGGTGTGCTTAAACACCATCAAACAGGCTTGTTTGCTTACAGTGAAATGGGCAAGGGCAAAGTGCATTAGAAGCAGGTATAGATAAGTAGTGAGGATGCCAAATTATGTATTGGCTTGTAGGCCACTTTAAGGACTTTGGTTTTTACTCTTAAAAAGATGGAGAATCATTAGAGGGTTGTAAGTAGAGAAATAATATTATCTGATTTCATCTTTAAAATACTATATTCATCAATATATTAAAATATCTTCATTAATATATTAAAAATATTTTCATTAATATATTAAAATAGACTATAGAAAAAGAAGGTTATAAGCAAGAGGTCAGGTAAGAAGCTGTTGTAAAAATCTGAGAAAGAAAAGGTAATGGCTGGGATCTGAGCAACAGCACTTGATTTGCAAGAAGTAGTGAGCCCTGTTTATGTTGAAGATAAAGTGACACATATTTTGTGATGTTATTGTGAGTTGTGAGAAAAAGAGAAGAGTAAAGCTTGACTTCAAGGTATTTGGTTTAATTGTCTGGAAGAGCCATCAATACTAACTAAACAGGGAAAGGCTTTGGGTAGTACATGTTTAAGGGATAAAGAACAGGCCTGAATTTAAATTTTTGCCTTGTTACATTTGAGATATCTAACAGACATTCTAATGAAACTTTAAAAAGAGAAGCAAAAACAAACAAACAAACAAAAAAAAACAAAACTTTGGAGTTCAAGTTACAGGTCCATGTCTGATATATGTGTTCAGAAAGCAACAAAGTGTAGAATATTTAAAACCATATTGCTAAATTAGGTTACCCATTGAGTTAGTACAAATAGAGAAGAGAACCAAGAGTTGGGTCTTGAGATACCACTACATGAAGAGGCTTAGGAAGATGAGACAAATCCATTAAAGAAGATTGATGAGAATCTGCCAGTTACTTAGGTGGAAATACTGGAGAGTGACATCCTAGAAGCCAAATAAAGCAAGATTATCAATGAGGAGGGAATAAGCTTTTGACAAATACTGATGACAGGTTAATTAACATGAGGGCTGAGAACTGGCTATTTAAATTAGCAAAAATTAGGCCATTAGGAGCTTTACAAAAGAAGTTCCAACAAGAACAAAAAACTAATCTACTATCAATAAAGATATGTTTCACATGAGTTTAAGGGAAAATGAGATGAGAAAAAATAGAGACAGTGGGTATAAATACACTTTTCAATAAGTTTTGCTGTAAAGGTAGAAAAAAATGAGTGGTTAGCTGAAGGACAGAGAAGGTCCAAGAGTGTTTAAGATGGGATAACTTATTGTATGATGATACGTTGATAAGAATAAGCCTGTATAAAATGAAAAAATGATATAGACAAAAGGTTTGAAAATTCCTGGAGGGATGTCTTTTAGTATGTGAGAGGATATGGAGTCTTTGAAAGAAGCAGGGATAATTCATCTATAGTAATAGGTAGGAGGCAGAATAAATATGTCCAGGTGGTGGTATCTGGGTAAATGTCGTTCTAAAAATCTGTAAAACCTTTTTTTTTATACAATATTTTCTATCTTTCTCAGTGAACTAGGAAGCAATGTCTTGAGCATAGGAGAGAAGGTCTTGTAAATTTGTATTCAGGGGTTGAAGAAGAAATTCATCATCTATTAGAAAAATTGAATGGATTGGGGTATCTAGTGTGATTGTACACCAGTATTAAGGATCTGTAATAAATAGAAGGCATTAGAAAAGAAATATTTAGAGAAAAAAGAATTCATAGAAATTAACTTATGATAGCAAAAATGAAAACTTCAATTGAAAATCTAGAAAAAAGGTTGAGGAAATATCCTAGAATATGAAGTAAAGAAGTAAGTGGTTATAAAATAGGGAGAAAATTTCAAATATAGGGGTGCATAATATCTAAATAATAGAAGTTTTATAAATAAATAAAAAATAAAACATACAGGATTATAAAAGAGTGAAAAATTCATGAAAATTATTGAGATAATTTTCAAGATCTCAAGATTAGAAAAGATTTAAAAATTACTCCCAAACAGGAAGGAGGCACAACAGGTAAGAAGGAAGAAAAAGATTCACACCAAAGCCCCATTGACAGGATATGAAAATTTAATACAGGAAGGCACAGGGCAAAACAATAATGTCTTCAAACTTCTAAGAGGAGTTAATTCTCAATTCAGAGTTTTTTTTTTTTTTTTTTTTTTTTTGAGATGGAGTCTCCGTCTTATTGCCCAGGCTGGAGTGCAATGGTGCAATTTCAGCTCACTGCAACCTCTGCCTCCCAGGTTCAAGTGATTGTCCCACATCAGCCTCCTGAGTAGCTGGGATTACAGGCACCTGCCAATATGCCTGGCTAAATTTTTTGTATCTTTAGTTGAGACAGGGTTTCGCCATGTTGGCCAGTCTGGTCTCAAACTCCTGACCTCAGGTGATCCTCCTGCCTTGGCCTCCTAAAGGGCTGGCATTACAGGCATGAGCCAGTGCGCCCCAGCCAATGTATCCATTCAATATGAGGCTGCAATAAATACATTTTCAGACTTGCATATACTCAAAAAAGTAATTTTGTTGTGCTCTTTTTCAATAATTTATTTAAAAATTTGCTTCACCAAAAGGAGAGAGTCATGAATAAAGAGGAAGACTTTGGATAACATACAGGATATTTATTACAGGCAAAGGGCATCCTGCAGATGATGGTGAAGGGAGATTCCAGGATAAGCACATTCGTTAGGACTTCCATTCAGACTGCTATACGAGGGCAAGAGCCCTGGCAATAATTATTTTTAAAAAGTCCAAAAACCTTAGAGTTCCTGATGTGTGTAAACAACAGAAAAAACAAATATCTCACCTGATTCCCTGTAATTGCCTCCTAACTCTTCTCTCTGTTCCACCCTGTCGGCCTCCCAATATAGTCCCCACTATTCTCAACACAGCTGCCAAGCAAATCCTCTTAAAATCCTTTTAAAAGACTTTCAGAAACACATTCTTTTAAATTATTTTAAAACTCAAATAATATAACTTCTCTGCTCAAACCCTGAAAACTTACTTCCCATAAAATAAAATCGAAGTTTGAACAGTGACTTACAAGTCCCCACATTATGTAAACCCCATTTCCTAACTTTATCTCCTACTCCTCAACTCCTCATTCTGTCAGTTCCTACCACACTTTTCTCCAACATGCCAGGCATGCTCCTAGATTGGGTCCTTTGCCCTGACTACTTTCAAGGATTTAAAGGAGTTCCTTTAAACCTCTTCTCTAATGTTAGCTTTTCAAGGAGACCTATGAACTCTCCTTTCTACTCATCATAGCCTATCCTACCTTTTGTCCCCATAACTTCTAGCACTTCTAATGTTGTAGATAGTACATGCCTTGTTATAATATGGTTTACTATATGTCTCACTAGCCAGATTGTGAGCTCCAAATGGTCAGAGAGCTGTTTATGAGGATACTGTTAGGTTCCAGATTCTCAGAGAAGTACCTAGCAATTTAAAGGCACTCAGTAAATATTTCTCAGAGAATTGTTTCTGTGCCAGACTTTGAGGATGAAGTAGCAAACAATATGTATTAAACAAAAGAAAAAATGCTCCAGTTATTAATTCTAAGAAAAATAATGTTTGTACAAAAAATAAAATAAGCTCATAGTCTACTACCTCACTCAGCTGTGGAAATATTTACACAGTATTAATAATATAAGCTTTGCATATTACTATAAACAAAATTGGTGATATAAACTTAAGAGAAAGGTTGAAGGAATAGTGTGTGTGTGTGTAATAAGTAAAAAAAACCTAGGTCTTCCTATAATTCTAGGAAATAAAAGTATATATCTAACTAAAATATCACAATTACAAAAATTGCGAGAACAATTTTAATAAAAAATAGTGGCAAAGGGCCGGGCGTGGCGGCTCATGCCTGTAACCCCAGTACTTTGGGAGGCTGAGGTGGATGGATCACTTGAGGTCAGGAGTTTGAGACCAGCCTGGCCAACATGGTGAAACTCCATCTCTACCAAAAATACAAAAATTAGCCGGGCGTGGTCGCGGATGCCTATAATCCCAGCTACTCGGGAGGCTGAGGCTAGAGAATTGCCTGAACCTGGGAGCAGAGGTTGCAGTGAGCCAAGATTGCGCCATTGCACTCCAGCCTGGGTGACAGAGTGAGACTCCATCTCAAAGAAAAAAAAAGTGGCAAAGCTTTTTTTTTCTAGTGTGTAGAAATTTGGGAATTTGGGTGAGGAAAACTTTTTTTAATAGTGAGATATAAAAATAATTTTAAAAACTGTATCCATGAGTAACTTTGATTTAATCTTAAAAATAAATGTATAAATATTTTAAAATGCTATTCATCATTTTGTTAACTATTCTTCCTTGTTATGGTCATAAGCTTTAGGTTAACACCAATGAATCAAAACCACTAAATAATTTAAGCCCCTTTTTCATTTAGAGGTCCAGAGCACTGACAAACCAGCTTAGCCAATTTGTATTAAAAATGGATCCACTGGCCGGGCGCAGTGTCTCACGCCTGTAATCCCAGCGCTTTGGGAGGCCGAGGCGGGCCGATCACGAGGTCAGAAGACCGAGAACATCCTGGCTAACCCGGTGAAACCCCGTCTCACCTAAAAAATACAAAAAAAAAAAATTAGCCGGGCATGGTGGCGGGCGCCTGTAGTCCCAGCTACTAGGGAGGCTGAGGCAGGAGAATGGTGAGAACCTGGGAGGCGGAGTTTGCAGTGAGCTGAGATCGCGCCACTGCACTCCAGCCTGTGTGACAGAGCAAGACTCCGTCTCAAAAAAAAAAAAAAAAGGATCCATTTATTTAATCGTAATTATCTCCAAAGTTATGGCACAAATAACCCATTTAGTGTTTATTAAAACATATTACTGGAACCATACCAGTCTAATTTATGCAAAATTTGTCTTGATTACAATACGTGTAGTTCATATGGCTCTTACATAGAACAAACGGGTTTGTAATTCTTTGGCTGTTTAAGGGGATGATTTACAAGTAAGTTTTGCATGGTTATAACTTAGATTTGACTTAGAATGATTTGCAAATTTAACCCTCTCACTCAAAAGAAAATAAAACACGGCAATTCTAGAAAGACTAGCACATTTAAACCATGGAACAAAGTTAACTTCTGAAAGATAATGGAAACCTCAAAGACAGAATCATTTTAATGTTGGAATATTTCTGCAAGTATTTTGTAAATGTGCTCCTTAGCTTCAAAATCAAATCTACTAAGTGAACTGAAGTGAGAAAATGAAGTGCATTGTTCAAGTTCCTGAATGTCAGGCTACAAGTTTATCATTTCAAAGCTTAAAATGCTTTACAGCTTTTCAACTGGCCTGTGAATAGAGGTGAATATATTAGTTAAGCCAAAGACCCTTTTTATAATCTCACTTAATTTTATTTTTTCTAAATCGGGTTCACAGAGAAAAAATATTCTTTTTCAGTAAACTTTAATCATTAACTAAGTACCAATAAGAAGAAATATATACTCTTTACCTTATATTTGAAAGGTCAGCTGTCTGTCACATATTCTTTTTTGCCTTGAAGGCAGCATGAGATCGCACAATCTTATTTTACTTGGCTTGCTTCAGATTTATCACTTCTCCAGCTATCAATGGAACACAGCTTATAGCATGTTGTTCACATAAGCTGTGATATACATCTGCCAGAAGAACATTCTAGTTTCTAAGATTTCTCTCTCTTCTTCATAAGAAAAATTCTTCCATTTCTCATTTGCTTACTTCAGAAGCATCCCTTTTAAAACATTTCCCTGTTGTAATACATGTCTGGTTGCAATCACTTGTGAGACTTGGCTTTGGATCACGGTACAGTAAAATAGAATATATGCTCTAATTCATTTAACATAATTTCAGTGAGCAACCATTACATGCAGAACTTTTAGTGGATGTAAAATGATGTGTATCGTGTATTATATGAAGTCTCAATATAAATAATAATAAATTTTCCAAAGATAAAAGGGATCCACGTTAGAAGTAGTTTCCCATCACCAGAAGTATCATACATGGGAAAGATGACTAATTAGCACATGATGAATTTTTCTGAGTATTACATATGAGGAAGAAGAATCAATCACAGAGTAAGGTGGGATATTGTGTAGTAAAGAATTTAATCTTGCCCCCAAAATAGTATGGGCCTTGTCCTTGATTTCTAGGAGGTAAACTAAAAGCCTTTGGAATGTCATGGATGATAGGATTATTTTTATATGCCTAGAGGCCTTGGGTCATGCCAGACAGTCTAACAATGTTATTCAGGAATCCAGCCACTTTGTTGGTTTCTAGTGAATTTTCCTGTAAGTGCACTAATCCATTGTCCACTTAGATTAACCTGACCAATAAAGACTGGAACTCAACCTGCTGTATTTGTCTCATAGATAACTTAATTGAGACCACTATTAACAGAGCTCCAAGCATCAGGATGAGGCCTACCTGTAGGACTGGCTCCAAACAGGTCTTCCAAGTCCCCAGACACCACCAGATTAATACATTCCACAAATCATCAGGATCTAACTTAGAAATCTAGCTTCATTTTTTCTTTCTTCAGTTTGTGTGTTGAGTTTTCTATGGTTTTTGTGTTATCCCCTTCACTCGGCCCAAGGTAGAGCAGAATGTGTTAGCAGTTGCACAGACTCTGCATTGATCAGCAAGAAACAATTCTGGGGAAAGTCTATTGTTCATCATAACCCTGGCCAGTGTGTTGATGCTGAATTGAATGCCATGTAGGGATAAGAGTGTACATGGATTAATTCAGCTACAGTCAGAGACAAATTTTACAACATATTTTCCTAATGGGAGAACTCTCATTGTATAGATAACTGACTATAGTATGTAAATAATAAGCTAATTATTCTTCCAGTAAGTTTTCTCCCAAGTAACTAAGGGCAACTTCATTTTAGAGAGATCTCCAGAGTCATCTGAGGGATATAGGTTTACTGGTGACATTCCCTTAAATAAGTGAAGGCCTCTGTGACAATTCCTAAAGTGCCAGTTTCTGTGTTTTGGGGAAGACAGCAAGATAATGTCTGTCTTCCACACAAGAAGCACAGTCCTGGAGTTACATATGGGAGGAAATTGTTGCTTACAGTTGTTGGAACACCCTAAATAAGAATGATATGAGTTGGGTGACAGGTTGACATTTCTTCCAACAGTCCTCTCAACCAACTGATATGCCTTAGAATTGCCAGTTCAGTTTGAATATTTTACTCTAGTTCTTGTTTTGGAGGGAATGTTTGAAGATAGTTGGTTCAAACTGTCTTGTTTGTTCATGTCACCAGATGGGTGGTATGTCCTGTTTCTTCATGTCACCAGATAGGATGGTTGCTCCATGGGAAAATGGAGAGAAGAGAAGACTACAGTGATGGGAGCAGGTACTATATCCAGTGGTATTTTGCTTGGGAGGTGCTGGAGCCAACCTGCTATTTTCAATATACTTCTTAGCAAGATTAAGAGAAATGGCAATCAAATTATGATCAGACCAGAGTCATGATGTTATGGTGAGAGGGTAGGGAGGGGATGGCAGTCAACCCAGCAGTCAGTTACATTTAAGGTGCTTGCCACAGTGTGGGAGAGCCACACAGGGTATTTTCCTTTATTAGAAAGGGTGAAGGCAAAAGAGCTTCTGAAAGACAAATTATCATTAATGGTTCTTTCTCTGCCATACCTCCCAGGGTCTAAGGTATTCTCTCCTCAGATACTAGGGTTACTCTACTCCACTAGCTCAAAATCAATCTGTTCCTTTCCAGTAGCTTTAAGATCACTGTTTTTCCAATAATTTCCTATTCACACCTAGAATGTTTGTCCATAAGAGTCAATTGCAAGAGAGGCAAGAGCGTTATTATAAAACTCAGCCACAATTAAATTTGAATCACCTCTTTTGGTTGGACTGCCACTTGGAGGGTGCACCAGCTATGCCTGCCTAAGGTTTCCATTAGAGGGAAAGAAATACCCATCATGCCCAGAAATTGTCAGGGTGGAATCCTGAACTTTCATCATTTTTATAAATATTTTTACCCTTGTAAGACTATTTTTCTCCCAGTCCAGTCTCACTTGGCTAACTCCCACTATTTCTAATTATAAGTATCTCCACCAGAAGTTCTTTCATCCCTCTTGACTAAGTTAGTTGCTTTTCCACTTTCTTCCAAAAAGTATCTTCCATAATATATAAAATTGCCTACATAGACTCCCAAGTTCCCTACCCTAGTCTTTACTGGCTTAGATTATGTTTTAATCAATAGTGCATCGGCAGCATTTAGCATAGGACCTTGGACATAATTGATCTTAATAGTGTAGAATAAATGAATAAAAGAAACCTAGAAAAATAAAATCTTCGCAGGATAGTTTCAAATTGTCAATAGAGAGAAACTAAGGCTCAGCAATCTCACTGTCAAGTCCAGAAAATGTGCATTTGTATACTGAATGCACTATTGTTCGTAATAACAAAAATTGGTAACTAAATATTGAACAGCGAAAGAATTGGTTAATAAATTGTGAGGCATCTCTGTTGTAGAAAACCATGCATCCACAGCAAAGAAGATGTTGGACCTATATACATTTTATACATTGAAATAATGTATCATCCACATATTTAAAAAATAGCAAGTTACAGATTCTTATGTATAGCATTATCCCATGATTATGATTATTAAGAAACAAAATGCACACTTGCACATAGGTCAAGAGAAGACCGAGAATGAGAGAGACAGTGAGAAAGATATGAATAAATCCAACTAAAACACAGGAATGCTGTAGCCATCTCTAAAGAGGGGTTACTTCTGAAGGTGAACTGGAGTTGGTGGAAAAGACTTTCGTTCATTTCTTTATATCATGCCAAAAAAACTGGAAACAAGGGTAGTTTCTCGTATTTTGTTGTTTCTATTGTTCAAATAGCTTAAGCAATACATTTTTAAAGAGGAAACCAAATAAAGTATTAACAGTGCTATTTTAGTGAAGTTAGATTGAAGGTAATTTATCTTACTACTTATATTCTGCTGTATTTTTCACTTTCCTGCAATAAGCATATATATTAAATAAAAGTTATGTAAGAATCTTTCTTGGCAAAGCCTGGGAAAGCAATGAAGATGATTGCTAGAGCAGAATATGCTATTATTTTATCTTCTACTCAATTCATCTTGAAAGTAAATAGATTGTAATGTAGGACATAATTTTGTGTTTAATTGCCACCTATATATGTTTCTCTCACTGCAATTAAAATGGACATAATGAAGAAAATGTTTATACCTTCTGTATAAATCCTCAGAAAGTGTCCCTCTGGAGTTCTCTGTCAAGAGTAGTTGTAATGTTTGTATTTTAAGTATTTATTATAATAGTGTGAAAACCCATCTTGCTTATTCCCACAGTGTCTGGGCTTGTATTAGGCACATGTAGATTTAATAAATGTTTATTGAACACCAAAATCATTGAATAACTCTAAAACTATAAAATCAAGTCAATTAAATAGAGGAAGAAAGTTAATTCCCCTAGGGAGCTTTTTCTGAAACAAAATTTTACAGCCTGGGGAAATATCCATTTTGGAGTTGAACTCTTTATGGCTAAAACTGCATGGGGTGTCATGATAAATATGTTTCCTTAAGGTTGCCTTTGTCTGACTGTTAGCAACTCACCAGGTGTCTGCAACTGTGGAAAAATATTTAGTTCTTTAAACATTTCAGTCATGCAGTAGTTCTTTAAACAGTGACAAATAGCAAACATTTCTCCATAGTTTATAACCTTTTTCTTAATAGGTTTTCCAGTGGGAGTGAGAGCTCCTATTTAGTCAACATTTAGTTAATGTTATTTTTCTAATTATCCAATATGACTAATTTAAAATGTCTTAGCTTTTAATCAAATCATCTTTCTGCACCAGCATGACTAGTTTTTCAAATGCATAGTTTTATAGTTCTCAGCCTACTCAACTGTTCAGAAACAACTCTCCTTTAAATTGTGAATTTAGCAAACATTATTGACTACCATGTTCTGGTCCGAATCTACACCAAAATAACTCTTTTAAAGCTATCAAATTGTATACTAGTAATACATGTAAAACTTTAGATTATTTGCATTTGACAATCCATTTGACCTTTGCTTTCATCATTACTCTATTCTAAAAGTTAATTTTAATCTTCACTTGTTAAAATATATTTCATTTATAAAATCTGACCAAATACCACTTCTTGATGCTTAATTGATTCTCCTTATTCAGAAGTCATTTTTCCTTCCTTTGAAAATTCATGATATGTTTTTATTTACATTCAAACGTGTTTTTATATTGTGAAATCTGTTTTCACCTACCTGTTTTGTTGATTCATCTATCATTTATTTGATACTCCATAAAGTATTCAATAAGCATTAATTATGCACATTGTACATGATGAGTACCATTTTTAGGCACTGAAGAAGTTATAGCAAATATGAGACAATTTTGTCCTTAAGGAGCTTACCATCTGGGTTTTTCACTTAATGCATTCCAATTTATGTTAAAATTTCTCTGGTCTTAGAATACTGGAATGAAAGCATCTTCAGTAAGGACATGACAGCTTATTTATTCTCGGATACCTCTTTGCTCATCACAGAGTACATAATAAGCTTTGCAATATTTACACTAATATAACAAATTATTATTTATCAAATATGTTATAATATATTATCTCTTTTAATCCTCATTGCAACTATAAGATATGTACAATTAGCCTTATTTTAAAGATCTTGCTAGAATTTCAATGGTTATTCATACCAAATAGTATATTAAAAATTTCCAAAGATTTCTTAAATAGTAAAACTTGTAAAAATATGCAACTCAATGGTCAAGAAATCAGAGGCTGTATGGACAAAATAGCATGACCATTGTTTTCTCCCTAATAGCAAATGTAAGGATGCTAAAATAGTCATGATTATTTGAAAATAAGTATTATTGCCAAATAACTGACATGTTTAAAACATTTCTCAGAGAAACAGTGATGAAACATAGAAATAGGAGCTTCCAAAATTGATATAAAATGTGATAAGACACTAATAATCACTATTATTATTATAAATATTTAACCTTATAATTGCCATAGAACATGGGATATTAATATTCTAACTTTTATAACTGTATTTAAAAACTTCAATGATTGTAGAATACATGCAGTGCAGGATCAGCCATTGAATTAATTTACACATATGTAAGTCTAATACTAGCTTCCTGGGGTTAAAAAAATATGATTCATCTACATAACCCAGAGCTCTCCTGACACTATACTCTTTTGATCTCTGTCATTTACTTCTTCATTTCTTGAGCTAGTCTTTCCAATCTCACTTAATCATCACAAATTAAAGTTTCTCAGATTTCTTGCTAGGTGCCTTATCTCCTGACTTTATTTTCTACAAATGTAATCATAGTCACTCCCATAACTTTAATTATGAGGCCATACTTCAATCATTGCCAATTTTCTAGCTGTAATACTTGCTCACTAATTTATGAGGTTCAACCTGACTGCAGAATGGGTTCAAAACTATTTTTTTTTAAATCCAAAGGCTATTTTCCAAAGAATTCTCCATGGCTCACTCTGGCAGATATTTTAGTTTAACAGAGTCATAGAGCACCATGTAAGCTGTTGTAAGAATTTGTTTTCACCTTCAAATGAAATAGAGACTGTAAAAAAATATGTGTTTTGGGGTCAGGGGTGGGGGTGGGGAATGGGTAGGCTCAAGAAAGCAAGAAGAGACCAGTTAGGACAGAAGTTTGAACGGACATGTTTTGCTGATTTGAATATTACAAAAAGAGAGTAATCAAGGATTAATATAATTTTTTTCATCCAAGTATCTAGAAATTTGGAGTTGTCATTTACTGAGATGGAGAAAACTGCAGAAAAAGCAGCTGTGGAAACACAAATGGGATTACACTTTAAAGTTAAGTTTTAGAAACCTATTTTATATCCAAAAGAACATGTATGAGTCTATATTTGAAGGGAGATGTTCAAATTGAAAATAGAGACTTGGAAGCCATTAAATGGGTTTTAAAGCAGTGAGATTTGATGAAATGCCCTTTTGAGTAAGGGACCAGAGGGGTAGATCTGACTTATTTGTGACTTAGCCCTTGACATGTCTCAGAACAAACATAGATGAGACTGTGCAGATACCACATAAGTCAGTGCAATTTAGACTGTTAATGTGAACACAATTTATTTCACTTACAGACAAATTAGGACCTCAAGGAACACAGATTAGAGTCGAATAGTTGAGTATATATTTGTCTCATTTACTAGACTGGGTGTTTCTCAAAGCTAGAAGTCATATATTATTTAATAATTTCACCTAAGACTATTTCTTGAATATATTAAATGTCCAGTCATTGTTGAGTTAAACAGAATAGGAAAGTATTCCTACAGAAAATGCAGTTGATGCCCATCCAGATCTTTGCAAGCCAGGTTTGCACATCCCTCAGCCTTTGCATTGTTTCTGTCTTTACTATTCTCTGGAGACTTGCCCTTGGCTGATGAGAATGACCTTGCAGGGAGAAGCAGGTTAGACCCCATCCCTTTCCAAGAGTTACTAGTAGTCAATACCTGCCTTGTGAAGCCCTTAAGAGTCTAGCACCTTTAGTTCTGTGGTGTAATTCAGTTACCAGAGCTCCCCAAATAATCAGACCTGGGCTACATTTCTCCTGAAACCATATCTTTGCATAGCTGCTTCTCCTGCCCTATCACTTGAGTTTCCCTTGAGAGCCCTCCTTCAGTGAATCACATGTGCAAAGATTTCTGCCCTAGACCTTACATCTAAGAAACAAGAAATAAAGTAATAGCCAAGCCACAAATGGACACATACGACTCCCCAAGCATTTATCTGATATAATTAAATTAACCTAGAACTTCTAAATTATTAAACCTCTCTGGTTTGGGGGATGGAATGGAGAAGGGATTCTATTCTGTATTATTTGTGAGCTTTCAAATACAAATGACTCTAGAAATTTCAGTTCATCGCTTATTTTTCCCCCACGTCTCACCCCAGCAAAATGTCAGATTCCTCTTTTTTTCCAAGGTAAGGAGCCGCTCATAGGTGAATGTATAAATATTTAAACTTTCTAAATTAAAGTCATATTTCCAATGTTGTAGAGAGAAATGCATCATCAGGCAAGTTCATGTCTATGCGAACATCATAGAGTGTACTCATACAAAGCTAAAGGGTGTAGACTACTCTACACCTAGAATATATTGTATAGTCTATTGCTTCTAGGCTACAAATCTGTACAGCATGTTACTGTATTTAATAGTATAGACAATTGTAATACAATGGTAAGTATTTGTGTATCTCAACATATTTAAATATAGAAGATGTACAGTAAAAATATGGTATAAAAGAAAAAATGATAAACCTGAATAGGGCATTTACCATGAGTAGAGTTTACAGGACTCAAAGTTGCTCTAGGTGAGTCAGTGAGTTAATGACTGAATGACTGTGAAGGCCAAGGACATTACTGTACACTACTGTAGAGTTTGTAAACACTGTACACTTAGACTACACTAAATTTATTTTTTTAAATTTTATCTCTTCAGTAATAATGTTATGTGTCTTGTTTATTGATTTATGTACTTTGAACCATCTTTATGTCCCTGGGAAGAATCCTACTTAACCACAGTCAATTATCTTTTTAATATATTGTTTAATTCAGTCTGCTGGTATTTTGTTGAGAATTTTTGCATTTATGTTCATCAGCGATATTGACCTGTAGTTTGCTTTGTAAGTGTCTCTGTTTGGTTTTGGTATCAGGGTAATTGTGGCCTTGTAGAATGAGTTTGGAAGTATTGCCTTCACTTAATTTGTTAAAATACCTTGAGTAGAATTGGTGTTAGTTCTTCTTTAAATGTTGGTATAATTCAGCAGTGTAGCCATCTGATCTTGGGCTTTTCTTTGATGGGAGGCTTTTTCATTACTGCTTCTATCTCATTCCTTGTTATTTATCTGTTCAGATTTTCTATTTTGTCATGGTTCAATCGTATTAGGTTGTATGTGTCCAGAAATTTATCCATTTCTTCCAGGTCTTCCAATTTATTGACATATAATTGATCACAGTAGTCTCTGATGATAGTTTGCATTTTTCTGGTATCAGTCATAATGTCTACTTTTTCATTTCTGATTTTATTTATTTGGGTCTTATGTCTGTTTTTCTTAGTCTAGTTAAAGGTTTGTGATTTTGTTTCTCTCTTAAAAAACAAACTTTTCATTTCACCAATCTTTTGTAGTTTTTTTAGCCTCAATATTTTTATTTCTTCTTTGATATTTATTATTTCTTACCTTATTTAATTTTGGGTTTGATTTGTTCTTGCTTTTCTAGTTCTTTAAGATGCATCATTAAAGACTCAATTTTTTGGATGTGGTCATTTATTACCATACACATCCCTCTCATTACTGTTTTTGCTGTATCCCACAGGTTTGGGTATGCTATGTTTCCATTTTCATTTGTTTCAATTTTTTTTTAAATTTTCTTCTTAATATTTTAATTGACCCATCAGTAAATCGGAGTATATTGTTTTATTTTCATATATTTGTATAATTTCCAAAGTTCCTCTTGTTTTTGATTTCTGATTATATTCTATTGTAGTCAGAAAAGACACTTACTATGATTTCATTTTTTTTGAATTTGCTGAGACTTGTTTTATGGCCTAACATATAGTCTATCCTGGAAAATGTTCCATATACTGATGAGAAGAATGTGTATTCTGCAGCTGTTGGATGAAATGTTCTGTAAATGTCTGTTATGTACATTTGGTCTATATTACATATTAAAACAGATATTTCTTTGTTTATTTTTCTGTCTAGATCATCTATCCAATGCTGAAATCGTGATGTTGAAGTCCCCAATTATTGGAGTTAAATAATAAATGAGCCCTAGCTTATTGTAACTTTTTTACTTTATACAATTTTTATTTATTTTTAACCTTTTACCTTTTCTGTAATAATACATTTTAAAACACACACATTGTACAGCTGTCCAAAAGTATTTTCTTTCTTTACACCCTTATTCTAAATGTTTTTATTTTAAATTTTCTTATTTTTATTTTTTACTGTTTAGATTTTTTGTTGAAAACTAAGACAAAAACACACACAGTAGCCTAGGCCTACACAGGGTCAGGATTATTGGTATCACTGTCTTCTACCTACACATCTTTAGGTAGATCTTTAGGGGCATTAATACACATGGAGTTGTTATCTCCTATTATAACAATTCCTTCTTTTGAAATGTCTCTGAAGGACCTGCCTGAAGCTGTTTAACAGTTAACTTATTTTTTAATGAATAGGAGGAATACACTCTTAAATAATGATATATAGTATAGTAAATACATAAACTTTTAACTTAGTTGTTTATTACTATTGTCAAGTATTGTGTACCGTACATAATCATAAGTGCTACACTTTTATAAGACTGATAGCATAATAGGTTTGTTGACACCAAAATCATCACAGACAGGCAAAGATGTGAGTAATGCATTGTACTAAAACATTACAATGACTCTGATGTCACCAGGCAATAGAAATTTTTCAGCTCCACTATAATCTTATGGGACCACCGTCAAACGTGTGGTCCCTCATTGGCGAAAATGTTATTATGCAGCATGTGACTGTGTAGCAAAACCATAAAGAGTTCAAGAAATTTTTGAAATGTTTTAAAATCCCTGATGTTTAGTTGAAGTTATACTATTTAGAAATAAAAACAAAATCCTAAGCCCCTCAACTGACTGAAATCTCCCCTCTTGGCCAAGGGGTCACCAGGAAAACTTTGGAAACTAAGTTGTCAGCCATGACAGGATGAAAGGTCAGACATGCCTGTTATAATCCCTCCCTTGCTGACTACCATTAGGCTTTCTTCCCTAAGGGCCAAACAGAAAACAGCCCTTTCAAAAGACTCCATCCCTGCCATCAACCAACTGCCTGACTGCCAGCCTTCCCTTTTGCAGTTTCAGCAAAACTAGTGACCACCATTTCTTCCTGATGAGAGACCATTAACCATTGGTAGTTCTGGCTAAGAGTTTTCGTGTCTTCTGTTTCACCTTTTCATGTCAGGGAGTTGAAAATTCCACCCTTGAATCATGCCAATGCCACTGTTTTTTTGTATATGGAACCCCTGAAGAGGCACGAAGCTCAATTGGGCACATTTCTCCTCTCATAAATATCAGGACTCCTCCTGTAGCTTATTAAATATGTGTATTTGGCTTTCCTGCTCAGCATAAATTTCTGTTCCCTTTGCCCCTCCCTCAAAGTATGTTTCTGGCTTCTGGCCACAGGCTATGGTTCTCAGCCTGTCAGAATGGCCATCCTGCAGGCTGTACCCTCTTGTAAGAAATAAAGCTCTCCTTTCCAAATTTATGAACTTTGTCATTCTTTAGTTGACACTGTGCTATTATAACAAATATTTATTTTGACAGACAAAGCCAATACCCTGTGCTTTGACTTTGGAAATGTCTTTATCTTTTCTTTCAGTAAATCATAGGTCATTACGCTCTGCCCACATGCCCGTCTGTTCACATGTATGTAATATGCAGCATGTGCCTCACACTGTTACCCATTGGAGTGCCTATGTGACTTAGCCGACTCCTACGCTGCTTTTTTGCCCAATCAATATCTATGTGATATAGGTGAATTCCTACTCGGTCTTAACTCTGCTTATTTTTAGGAAACAGGATGTCTGCGGTCAGAAGTTCCCCCTTAGGACTAAACCAGTGAAAGATGGAAAATCCATGATGGAAGCTTACTTGATCTCTGAAGAAACACTGGCTTCATTGTAATCCAATTTCCATATTAAATGACAGTCCGGCCAGTACCATGAAAGTTGAAAATCACCATGACAATGACAAGAAGAGACCAAAAAAGGGCAGAAAAGGGGCTCCTTGATTCCAGGGAAATCTTCATCCCTCTTTGATTCCAGGAAAATCTTTATCCCTTCCTAAGAAAAGCGTAAATATTCCTGCCTTTGCTTTCAATTCTCAACCCCTTCATTAAAGCTATCCTATATCTGTAACTTCCTGGTTCTCAGGAGCCGAGAAGTTGATTGGTGGGCCACTCTCCCACTTCTCCATTTTATTACCATCAAATAAAGCCTGCACTTCTTAATGCTCCTTTCCCATTTCATATACTGGCTTGACAACACCAAACATAGAAGACCCCACCTTTTAGGGTAACTGGGAAACCCTAGTAACAATAATAGTTAAAGTGTCACAGAAAATATTAGGCTCAGGCATTAACATAACTAGAATCCAGAGAGAGAACAAGGAAGGTCCTTTTGGGGGAAGGAAGCAAGAAGGAAGAGAAAATGAAAGGGAGATGAAGGAATGAAAGGACAGAAGTATGAAGGAGGGAGGATGGCTAAGAATGAAAGGAGACTAGAAAGCTGGCATCCAAAGAAATTTAGGCTCAGTGGCTGCAGAAAATGTATTTCCTTGACCCAGGGAGTCCCTCTTCGGTAAGGAGAATTATCAAAACTTCGATATGTCTCCCTTGGCAATGTTCGTATATTATTTCCCAACTTATATGAAAGAAAACTAAGAGACAGCTTGCCTTGTGAGAAGACAGTGTGGATGTGGCAATGAGAAGATGAAATGTAAATCCTTTTATATTGTTACAGGTTAGACATAAAGAAAGACTTCACTGGTGTGTCTAACAGTCAGTGATTTTGCAGAGACAGCTTGTCTGGCTCTGCCCCTTGCATGGCATTGTGCTCTGGCTAATTGGACCAAGCAGCTCTTTTTCATTAGTGTTTTTAGTTTCTGCCCTAGTAATGTGAAGGTAAATCTATTTTTATCTTCTTGGCTGTATCTATTGATATTTAATGACAGGAAGTTCACCTTTCAGTACAACTAAAAATATGCCTCTCAGGATTACTGGTTTTCTTTTTTTTTCTTTTTTCATCTACGCTGAACAGAAAGATCACCATAATAATCCTATGCTATTTTAATGATAGTGTAAATGTATTGGCATTTTTCCTCTCAGGTAGAGCTCAAAGTGAAGCTTTCAGGCTTCTGGAGAGAAACATTTTGGTCTCTTCATAGTTCGCACTGTTACACCCCACAGTCAGCTGCCCATTATTCATTCTCTCTGCCCAGATGATAAAATAACAAGCTTTGTACTCCATTGCTGTGTGTGTTGGTGCTTCAAAGATGGTGTGCTGAGAGAACCTGCCCTTTCCTAAAGTGAATGTTAGAAGTTTCAGGAAAAGGTCCAATGTCCTTCAAAATCTTACCTTCTGTAATAAGGGAGGTGAAAGATGTCAAGAAAAGGCCACCAGCAGTCCACTGTGAATTATCTGTTTCCTCACCAAGAACTAATGGTCTGCACTGGGATTCCTCATCTTCTTTTAACTCTCATGCCATAGTCAGGTTTCCAAGAAATGCAACATATAGCATCCTACAGAAAAAAAATACCCAGTATTAGTTATGTACAGATTTCTGTCCTGAGAATGGCTCTAGGGATCTGGGATCAGAGTATAGGAGAAAAATAAGAAAGTCATTTTCCTCCATTAATTCTAGAGCTTATCCAAGTTATCAGGTTCCTTAGTCATACCAACTTCCAAGTTTTTCAAAATTAAAGGTAATATTGAATTAACTTAATCTTGTAAGAGAAACAGGTTGATGATACTAAACTTGGAGTATATAGGTGCATTAACCTTGGAATATATAAGTTCATTCTATCTCCTCAAGTTCTTCTGATTGATTCTCAACTTCACTAAACAAGAATCCATAAAGGCAGAAGACAAAAAATATGTGACTATAGTTAAGTGAGCTCAAAAGTCTTCACTCATATTTATAGAGTCCTTACAATGTTACTGGCATTGAGCCAAGTATTTTAAATGTATTATCTCACTTAATTCTCACCAAATCTGATATGGATGATGTTATTTTCCCCTCTTGTGGATAAGAAGATAAGAACCAGGGAGGATAAATAACTGGCCCACCAACATATAAACAGTAAGTGGCAGAGTGAAGTTTAAATCCAGAAACCAGAGACTTTGCTCTCAACTGCTGATCTGAAATAAAAGTTATTACTCTTCTAATGAGGGAGACATTTCCTTCAAGTCTTGTTTTTCTGCATAAAAATTCATGCAGATATTATATGTGACAACTTTTAATATTTGTTTTAAGAATAAAATTTGTTTAATGCAACCTTTTGGTTACCAGATAAGACACTGTTGCATTTTAAAAATTAGTTTCTGAAATTTTGGTAGAATTGAAAAATATAAATACTACATATCAAATTTTCTTATTATTGTATACATACACATAGATTTGATGTAAAAAGCGATCAACTGATGAATGAACAAATGTGTGATCTATTAATTCTGTTGTCTTCCATTGTACATTCCTAAGAATTGGGTCTAGCCTGGCTTAAGAAGCAAAGCAAAATAACTCTCCACAGATTGAAATCCTCCAGTAGCTTCTCTGGAATATAAAGTCCCAACTAGGGAAAATATAGCCCTTGATGATCAATTCCTAGCTAATTCTCCAGCTTTACACCTAACTCTAGTCATATTCAACTTCACTTAAAAATCCATACACTATGCTCTAGTTACTTCTAATTGTTTCCTAAATCCCTGCTCATATCCAGAGCTTTTTGCAATTCTATTGCTCAGTTAATCACTCTTCATCCTTGGACTTCTATTTAAACATTTCTTTTGAAAGATCTTTCTTAATTCAGTTCTCTAAATTAAAAGTAGATGACTTTCCTATGTATTCCCATAATATACTATACTATTCCATTTAGTACTTGACCCTTAGTATTGAAATCGACTTACTATTGATCTGTATTCTCCATTATATTATAAACTCTTTGAGAGCAAGTGCAATGTCGTATTCACCTTTATTTTATTAGCACTTAGCACACTACCAGACCTTCATAGTAAATGCTTAAAAAAATATTGACTATTGAATTAATACTTTTACTACTGATGAAGGGAGTTGAAAAGTATCTATTAGGTAAAACAATTATATCAGTAAATATCAACTCCTTTTACTAACCTAAAATTTGGGACATTTCACAATGTTATATAATTACAATGGTGCTCATTGAATTTATATCTTTCATCATTATTTTATCCATTTATCCATTTTTTTAGAGTCTCTTTACTCTTTTTGTCATATCTTCTTCCTCTGAGGTTGGCCTCTATATAGCTCTCTCTGAGGAATCTGAATGAGATTTGAATAGAGGTGACAACTTGGTTTAAGTTCAGGCCTATCCAAATCATTGCTCTCAGTGAATTCACTTCTACTTCTTAAACTACATAATTTGCTCATTTAATACACTTATAATAGTTTTATAAAAATAGAGTACTTATTTGCCTCTTTGAGAATTGTAATTAGTTGTTACCTTTCTGGCATTTTTGCTTCATCTTCTAGATTGTGACTTCTACTTCACTTGATGAAAAGAGCAATGTCTGCTTGCTGACTCACTGTGATTAGTAAACCATTTTACATACAGGAAGAAACAAATTGGTTTGCTATGTTATTGATTGGACAATTCATTTGGAAAAAGCAATTCTTTTCTTTTGATGTAATTTTCGCAAAAGGGAGAGAAAATGCACTTCATAAAGAAAAGACCAGTATCTGTCCTCCATAATTCTGTGTATGAGAGTCACAAAAGCAGATAGATGGGACATTCAAATCGAGTAATATGAGAAGAGGTTATTTAATGTACTGTTTAAAAAAGTGCATTCATAACCACAACATAGGGCTAGTGTGGTGCCTAATGTTAGTAATAGTAGAACACCAAGAGGGAAAGATTACCAAAATCTGTAGACAGAAAGAGAGAGAGAGATGTGTGGAGCAATCTGAGTGACTTTCCTCAAAAGATCCAGCCTATTCATGGCATATCCACAAGGAGTAGGTTTACTCCTTTCCTCCAGTCTCCAGCCAGTACTCTGGAGTAATTTAATATAACTGGAATCCAGAGAGAGAACAAGAAAGGTCATGGAGGTAATTCTTATAGATTATCCTCTTGGGGTACATAGCAAGTCAGAGAAGGTTAAAGAGTAGATCTGAATGTCCAAACAGAATTCATGAATACATCTAGTTTCCAGTTGAGCTCCACTGACTAATATTAAGTAACCTTTAAGTTCATAGGAAAATAACATAACAAGCTTAGACTAAGCCATCATTCACCCAGCTCCAGGACCTTTTGCTGAACTCAGGGACTCTGCCCTTCTGCTAGGGGTATTCTAGCAAAATTACAATTTACAAATTGACAACTTCTAAAATTGACAGCTCTTGTATGTGTATTTTCAAATGCTTCTTAATGCTACTACATCATTAATTTCTAATTATTACCAAGCTTTCTACAGTTTAGAAAGATGTGTAGCCTCACAGCCTATTTCCATCATCCAGAATGTTTATGTCATTGTAGTTATAACTTCTCACCCTTCTATATTGTGCCATTCAATGTGTGGTTTCTCTGGGGAGATGGATTACATTTTCAATAGATCCTAACTAACCTCTGGTCATTAGACTGAAAGTTCCAAGAATAAAGGATTCATGTTAGGATATATTTTTGGATATTTAACCTTCTATTTCAGCAAAAGTTCAATAAGTCTTTTTAAAATAAAAATGAATATAAAACATATTTACCTTTTTTCCATTTTGGCAATTAAAATCATTTGCCATAATGAAATACTTTTGAATTTTTTTAAGTGTGGTCAAAACATTTTTCAGGTCTTTATCAAGGTGTTTGTCTCAATGTATTTTTCATATAAAAGATAGACTAAAAATGATTTCATATAGAGCTTGAGGCTTACTGGGAGGTACATTACCAAGGCAGCAAGGGTGAAGAGAGGGAAGAAGGTAAATCAAATACAGGATATATATTTCGAAACTATTCAAACCTCCACAAGAAAATATAACAATGACTTAATTACATGAAACAGGTAAGGTTGTTCAGAGCCATGCTGCTTTGCAAAAGTTTCCTGGGGAAAGAAAGGAAAATAATTTATCTTCAGATTTCCTGACTTTGTCTCCTCTTTCTCAGTGGCCAAAAATTGACCACATGCATTAACAAAGCCTACAAAAAAAACCTTTCGGGTTGTGTCAACCAGACACGCCAGCAAGCTGTTCTGGAAGTCATAACCATGCTCTGACGTGTGAGGCTTTACCTAAGTCCAGAGTGGTGGAAGGAGCCAGAGCCTCTTGAGATCTGTTTATTCCTGGCCTGGGCTCCTAAGTCCTGAAGTTCCTCATTATGTTGGGACCAAGGGAAGCAAGACCTTAATCATAATCTTGAGGCTGGCAGAGACAAGTGGCAGTATTATATGATGGAACATGACTTGCTCCATTGAGCAAGAGGTTTGGGGCCAGGAACTTAACTATTTAGCAATTAACTGTGAAACAAAGTGAATCTGGGGAACATCATAAATTGAGTCTCTGAGATTCACACACATAGTATTCCCATGATATCTGGCTTTGTGGTAACAAGAGAAATAATAACAAAATGTTATAACTTCTTCTGTGAAACAGGAGGTACAAGTTCAATCTCTGAAGATGATGGAGGAATACACCTACACTTGAAGCCATTTGGAGTCACAACTTTACACCTCTCTCTTCAAAGTCCTCTTTCTCAAGACAGGCACCCCTTTCTAGGGCCATTCATTCTAAAATCTATGTGTAATTTCAGCCTATTTGAACTGGAATAGGAGTAATCAACCAAATCAGTATTGTTTTCAACAGTGAGCTCTAAAGATGAGATACATTTTAATAAACATGTATCTTTTTTTATTATACTTTAAGTCCTGGGATATATGTGCAGAATGTGCAGGTTTGTTACATAGGTATAAATGTGCCATGGTGGTTTGCTGCACCCATCAAACCATCATCTACATTAGGTATTTCTCCTAATGCTATCCCTCCCCTACTCTCCCATCCCCTGACAGGCCCCATTGTGTGATGTTCCCCTCCCTGTGTCTATGTGTTCTCATATTTCAACTCCCACTTAGGAGTGTGAACATGCAGTGTTTGGTTTTCTGTTCCTGTGTTAGTTTGCTGAGAATGATGGTTTCCAGTTTCATCCATGTACCTGCAAAGGACATGAACTCATTATTTTTTATGGCTGCATAGTATTCCATGGTATATATGTGCCACATTTTCTTTATCCAGTCTATCGTTGATGGGCATTTGGTTTGGTTCCAAGTCTTTGCTATTGAGAATAGTGCTGCAATAAACATACGTGTGCATGTATCTTTATAGTAGAATGATTTATAATCCTTTGGGTATATACCAGTAATGGTATTGCTGGGTCAAATGGTATTTCTGGTTCTAGATCCTTGAGGAATCGTATAGTATATATTCTTGTCCTGACAACAGACTAAGATAGTAAATAAAACACATAACTGTGACAGAATTTCCAATGGAAAATATTTTAAATGGAAGACACTGACTAAAGCAGTCCTTGTTAGTTTCCCTGTAGAATTCCTCTAAAATTATAGAAACACTCAGCGCGTAGGCCAATCACAATTATACTTACAGCTTGTGTTTATGAAACATCTAAATTTCTGAATAATAATGTCACTAAGGAAACAAAAAATAATTTTGGCATTTACCTATTTCCTAATATTCCTGATTGCATATATATATTTTAAAAATTCCTTTTGTATAAACTCATCAAAATGTTTTATTATTTTGTTCTTTGTATTTTACCCATTTATTTAGTAGCTCTATTTTTAAAAGCATATTTAGCATGCCATAAAAGATCACTACAAAAATAATTACCTCATTCTTTCTCTCTCTTTTTACTGCATTCTTCCTTGAAACCAATCCAATTCAATCTAAATGGAGGTGACTCCACAGCACCACTATTACAGCTAATGCAATACTGACTAGTGTTTTCCACAATACTCTGTTGATGGTCTGACATCCTATCTGGAACTATCATACACAGCTGATGGAAATGATCATTCTTTCCTTCTTAAAGTATTTTCTTCGCTTGACTCTAGGACACGATATATCTAACAACAACTTTTTACCTCAAGAGCAGCCTATTCAATGTCTCATTACCAGCTTCTGCTCCTCTTGCAAACTTCTCAGAGAGTGTTTCACTTCTCTCAATTCCTGTCTTCTCATGTACATTCAGACACCTAAATAAACTCATCCAATCCAATTAAAAAAATACTACTTCTGCTCTAATATTTCTAAATTTCTATGTCTAGTCTGAATCTTTATTCTGAGCTGCATACTCATATACCCATGTATCCAATTGTGTTCTCACATCTCCATCTCATATCTAAAAGGCATCTCACATGTTATTTGGCCAGAACAGAATACTTTTTCTCCATGTAAATTTTTCTTCCCTCAGGTTTCCAATAAATTGAACCATTTCTTCAGGTAGTCAGGCCCCAAAACTTAGAGTCTTCCACAGCTCTTCCTTTTCTTCTAAACTCCTAACTCAATTCATAAGCCAGCACTAACGTATTAACTTTTAAAATACGTGCCGAATCACCATTTCTTGATCCTACGTTACCACTGTCCTGGTCCATGGCAACAACCTGTCTTTTGACTGCAGCACTGAGCTGCAAATTTTGCCCCCATTCATGTACATTCTTTACGGAGCAGAATGGCAAATTTACTTTTTTTTCCCCCAGGCTTTTTCCTCCTCTATATCACTCTTTATCAGAACAGAACAGAGAAATATGATTCATGCCACTTGCATCTCTCCTAAGACTCTGGCAATAAGTAACTGTTGAATTTTTTTTTCATATTGCTCCTATCTTCCTGAATTTTCTAAGTTACTCCTCCTTTCTAGGGCCTTTAGTTAACATAAAAGGAATTTAATTGACTAAATTTTGCATTTTAAAAGCATTACATTACTATAAGATCAACTATAAAGCAGCTGCTAACTAAAGATCTTATTAAAGGTATCCAAGTGTTTTCTTACCGAACATTTTAAGCGCATAACTAAACATATTTTAAACCTAGTGTTTTGGTTACACTCTATTCACACTCCATGCAAGTTCTAGAAAATTTGCATTTTAGTCAAATATGTGTAAATCAATTCAAATTAATTCAGGAGAAAGATTTATTTAAGGAAATTGTACAGTGAGTCCTTTTTAAAGACTTTTTTTATTAAGTGAATCATCACTCTCTAAAACATCTCATTTTAAAATTCAGATTTGCATTTATAAGGTTTACTTATCATAGGAGCCCCTGTATCTCCAAACTTCTCTAGCTTAAAAATATTTTTGGCTTGTTTTTTCTCTTAGTAATAAAAACATTGTTTTACTGTTTGATTAGTATGTATCTTAAACTGACTTCAAAACTAACACATTTCCCTGTCTTAATTCTACTGAGGGTTAATCCTCTTGGTCACATTTGAACATCCTTCCAATCACTGTTATCTGACATAATTAAACTAACAAAGTCACCTCTTTTTGTTTTTATTCATTTTTACAATTCATTATGTAATAATTTAAGCATATGTAAAAGTAAATAAAATTATTTTTACTTATAACCACTTGTTTCTGAACTTCAGCAGTGTTGATATTTTAGACCAAATAGTTATTTTGGGGAAGTGCTGTCCTGTGCCTTTAGGTATATTTTAGAAAATTTAGCAGTATCCTTGGCCTCTTTTTCTAAATGTCAGTGGCATCTGACTCCCAGCCATCAAAATACAAAATATATCCAGATCTTGCCATATGTTCTCTGAAGCAGGGCTTCCCAACCCCCAAGCCATGGACTGGTACCAGTCCATGGCCTGTCAGGAACTGGGCCGCACAGCAGGAGGTGAGCAGTGAGCAAGCCAGCATTACTGCCTGAGCTCTGCCTCCTGTCAGAAACAATGGTGCCATTACATTCTCACAAGATGGCAAACCCTATTGTGAACTGCACATGTGAGGGATCTAGGTTGCACAGTCTTTATGGGAATCTCATGCATGATGATCTGAGACGAAACAGTTTCATCCCAAACCCGTCACCTCCAACCCCATCTGTGGAAAAATTACCTTCCACAAAACCGGTGTCTGGTGCCAAAAAGATTGGGGACCGCTGCTCTGAAGGACAAAATTGATCCTGCTTAAGAACTACTGCAAAGGCCATCCACCACTCCCTTACTTTCCAGATACATGATTTAATCCATATATTCTCCAGTCATCCATCTGTCTGTCTATCTATCTATCTATCTATCTATCTATCTATCTATCTATGTATCTATCTAAAGACTTATAAACAATCACAACACCATCACCACAACTACAAATATGTAACAACAATTGCTCAATGTCATTAAATAGCCAGAATCTTCTCCAAATTCCAATTCACTCATATATAACACATTTTTCTTTCTACAGTCTATTTTTGTGTGTTATATTCTGTCTCCTCTCTCTTTTTCAATCTCTAGGTAGATAAATGTTAAAAGATAGATAGATAGATAGATAGGTAGATAGATAGATGGACAGATAGATAGACAGACAGACAGGTAGGTACACACACTTATCTCTGGAAAGATAAGTACATACTCACATGCACATAGACAAAGAATACACATATATATGTGTGAGTGTGGGTATGAGTGGGTGCATGTGGATAGTTTGAATTAGAGTATAAAGTAAATATAATATGATTAGATTTAAGTCTTTTAAAATCTTTATGTTTTCATCATCGTTCTCTTGATGTTCCTAGGGAGTTATATATTAAAGAAACTGCTTCATTTTTCCTATAGAATTTCACGAAGACTTGATTTTCTAATTGTACCCCCATAGTGTAGATGACTCTGTTTCTCTTGGTATTTCCTGGTATTTGAATCCAAATGGAAGTCTTCGTACATCCATCTGAGGGGATTAACCCTTTATTTCCCAAGGAAACAGAAATGGCCTCCCTTGAGGCAACTGCCAATCAAAACATACAGCTCCTCCTCAGTACCTATGTCCACCACCTCTGTTTGCTTCTGGACTTAAAACTAAACTCAAGACCCAGCAGACCCCTCAAGGTGAGGTGCAAGTGTGACCCATGAGAGGGTTTGTGACACTCCAGAAGCTCTAGATTTTTCCAATTTATACAGATAGAAATCCAGGGTACATGTATGGGAATGTAAGCTAAGGATTTAGGATAATGATGAAAGGAACATAAAGTTGAATCGTGCTGAATTTACTTATATTGGCTCACTATGCAGAGATTTTACATTTAACGAAGTAGCTCAGAGAATTTAAAAAGGGCTGTAATAGTTTATTTGGTTTGTGGGCTGAAACATGGATCAAAAGATGATCTCCAATGAGTGAATTAGAAATGTCTAATCTTAGCTGGGCATGGTGGCTCACGCCTGTAATCCCAGCACTTTGGGAGGCCGAGGCGGGCTGATCACGAGGTCAGGAGATCTTGGCCAACATGGTGAAACCCTGTCTCTACTAAAAATACAAAAATTAGCTGGGCGTGGTGGCATGTGCCTGTAATCCCAGCTACTCAGGAGTCTGAGGCAGGAGAATCGCTTGAATCAGGGAGTCGGAGGTTGCAGTGAGCCTAGATTTTGCTACTGCACTCCAGCCTAGCAACAGAGTGAGACTACAGAAAAAAAAAAAAAAAAGGAAGATGGAAAGGAAGGAAGGAAGAAAGAAAGAAAGAAAGAAAGAAAGAAAGGAAAGGCAGAAAAAAAAGAGCAAGCCTAATCTTCCTTAGTTTAATGTAGAGGAAAGGATTCAAAGTTCAAAGCCTTTAGGAAACTCGAATGTTAGGGTAGATTTGTTATTTAAGATACTCGCTCACAGTGGGAAAGTCTAGAAGACATATTTATTATGAATATTTTGAGAAATAACATTGTGATAGAAGCCCTGCATCCTTGAAGAGCTTCATGATCATTATTCTCTGCAGGCCAGACCTTTCAGTGGGAACTGCAGCCACTCAATTGGGAAACCTGAATGCAACAGGAGTAATTGGACCTCAGGGTGGCAGCAGCCAAAAGGCAGCATTCAACTGCCGAAGGCAATGTGGGGGTGGTTACCATTATAGACTGCAGAGTCAATGAAGCAATCAGAATAGTATGGCTTATGCCGACTAATTGATCATAGTGTTTCCAGAAGTGAAATTGATAGGAAATCTACTAAATTCTTACTTGATCCTCAATCAATGTCCAGACTTGAGTCAGGTTACAAACCCAGAACCCTTTGAGTACAGGGGAGGCCAAGTTCCCTTGAGGAAAGACCCTGGTATCCTACCCAAAATGTATACTGTTAAGCTTTCAATCAGGCTTTTCCCAAGGAATCTAAAAGGATCTTGGCCTTTTATGAGCGTAACTGTATATTGGAGAAAAAGAAATAATTGGGCCTTTGGGAGACTACTTAACGTTGGCTCTGAACTGACACTGATTCTAGAATAACAAAAACATTATTGTGGCCATCCAGTCAGAATATGGGCTTATGAAGTTTTATCTCATGTTCATCACATACTGGGTAAAGTGGGTTTGAAAATGCATCATGTACTTACTTCCCCAGTTCCATAAGTATAATTGGAATAGAAATACTTAGAAAGAGGCAGAATTCTCACATCAGTTCCCTGATCTGTGGAGTGAGGGCTATTATGGTGTGGAAGGTAAAGTAAAAGCCATTAGAACTGACTCTACCTAAGAAAATAGTAAACCAAAAGCAATATTAAATTCCTGGAGAGATTGCTGAGATTAGTGCCACCTTCAAGGACTTAAAAGATGCAGGGTGGGCAATTTCTACCACATCTTTGTTCCGCTCTCTGATTTGGCCTGTGCTGAAGACAGATTAATATTGATGAATAACAGTGGATTGTTACAAGCTTGACCATGTGGTGCTTCCAAATGCAGCTGCTATACCATAAATAGTTTCATTGCTTGAGGAAATTAACACACTGCCTGGTACCTGGTATAGAGCTATTGATCTGGCAAATGGCTTTTTCTCCATACCTATCCCTAAAGTTCACCAGAAGCAGTTTGTGTTAAGATGGCAAGTCTAGCAATACATCTTCACTGTCCTATTTGAGGGGTATGTCAACTCTCTAGATTTATGTCATGATTTTGTTCACAGGGATCTTGATTACCTTCTTCTTTCATAAGATATCAAACACTGGTTCATTTCATTGATGATATTATGCTGACTGAACCTAGAGAGCAAGAAGTAACTACTGTAGACTTATTGATAAAGCATTGTATGTCAGAGGGTGGGAAATAAATCCAACTAAAATTCAGGGGTCTTCTACCTCGTGAAAGTTCTAGGAGTCAAGTGGTATGCAGCATCTTGAAATATCCCTTCTAAGCTGAACAATAACTTGTTGCAGTTGACTTCTCCCTCAACCGACAAAGAAGCACAATGTTTACTGAGCCTCTTTGGACTTTGCATACAACATAGTTCTCATTTAGGGATGTTACCTTAGGCCATTTACAGAGTGATCCCCAAAGCTGCTAGTTTTAAGGGGAGTCCAAAGGAGAAAGCTCATTGTAACAATTCCAGCTTACTGTGCAAGCTGCTCTGCCACTTGGGTCATATGAACCAACAGATCCAATGGAATTTTAGGTGTCAGTGGCAGATAGATATGTTGTGTGGAGCTTTGGCAGGTTCCTAGAGGTGAATCCCAGTGCAAGCCTTTGGGATTTTGAAGCAAGATCCTACCACTAATTATAGATAACTACTTTCCTTTTGAGAGACAGCTCTTGGTCTGTTACTAGGCCTTAACAGAAAGTGAGCACTTGACTACGGGTTAACAAGTTACCATGCCACCTGAGCTACACATCATAAACTGGGTAATATTTCACCCACCCAAGCCACAATTGGGCATAAATAGCAGTACTTCCTCATCAGATGGAAGTGATATCTATGTGAGCAGGTCTGAGCAGGCCCTGAAGGTACAAGTAAGTTACAGGAAGAAGTGGCTCAAATGTTCATGGTCCCCATTCCAGCTACACTGTCTTCTCTTTTCCAGCCTGCACTTACAGCCTCATGGAGAGTCCCCTATGATCAGTTGACAAAGGAAGAGAAGACTCAGGCCTAGTTTACAGATAGTTCTGCATAGCATGCTGCAGCAGTGGCAAATGGACAGCTGCAGCACTACAAACCCTTTCTGGGACATTCCTGTAGGACAATGATGAAGGGAAATCCTCCCACTGGGCAGAACTTTGGGGAATGCAACTGGCTGTGTACTTTGTTTGGAAGTATATATGACCAGATTTAGAATTATAAACCAATTCATGGGCTAGAGCCAATGGTTTGGTGGATAATTAGGGTCTTTGAAGGAGCACAGTTGAAAAATAGGCGACAAAAATATTTGAAGAATAAGTATGTAGATTGACTGGTCTGAATGGGCAAAACACTTTAAGATAATTCTGTCTCATGTGAATGCTTAGCAAAGAATGACCTCTGCAGAGAACTTTAATAACCAAGTGGATAGGATAACCTACCCTGTGGATTCCAGGTTGTTTTTCTAGCCACCCTTGTCATTGTTCAATGGGCTCATTAACCAAGTGGCCATGGTGGCAAGAATGGAGGTTATGCATGGGTCAGTAACATGAACTTCCATTCACTAAGGCAGATATGACTATGGTTCCTGTAGAGTGCCCAACCTGTCATCAGCAATGACCAATACTGAGTCTCTGATATGGCACTATTAAACTGGGTGACCAACCAGCTTCCTGGTGGCAGGCTGATGATATTACACCACTTCCATCATGGAACAGACAGTGTTTTGTCCCTACTAAAAGAGACACTTATTCTGAATTTGAATTTGCTTTCCCTAGACTCATTGCTTCTGCTAAAACTACCATCTGTGGACCCATAGAATGCTTAATCCACCATCATGGCAGTCCACATAGCATTGCTTCTGATTCAGGAACTCAACTTCGTGGTAAAATATGTGAGGCAATGAGCTTATTCTCATGGAATTTACTGTTCCTATCATGTTTCCCACCATCCTGAAGCAGCTGACTTGCCAGAATGGTGTAAGGGCCTTTGAAGACGAACTTACAGTACCAGCTAGTGGCAATACTTCTGATGACTGGGGAAAAGTTTTCCAGATGGTTGTATATGCTCTGAATCATCATCCAATTTATGCTGCTATTTCTTTGATAGCAGAATTCATGGGCCCAGGATTCAAAGGGTAGAAATGAGAATGTCTTCATTCACTATTACTCTTGGTGAAGCTCTCGCAAAATATTTGCTTCGTTTTCCATGAATTTATGCTCTTTTGGCCTAGAAGCCTTAATATGAGCACGAGGAATGCTTTCACCAGAAGAAACAACGTTGATTCCACTAATAGTGGGAGCTAAGATAGCCACACAGCCACTTTGGGCTCCTCATGCCTCAGAATCAACATGCAGAGAAGGGAGTTAGAGTGTTGTCTAGGGTGACTGAAATGGACTACCAAGGGGAATTGGATGACTATTTTAAAATGGAAGTGATAAAGAGTATGTCTGGAAGGCAGAAGATCCCTTAAGATATGTCTTAGTATTGTCAGGCTCTTAATTAAGGTCATTAAAAAATTACAATGACACACTCCAGGCTGAACCACTAATAGCGAAGATCCTTTAGAAATGAAAGGTCGGAGACGGGATTTCGCCATGTTGGCCAGACTGGTCTCGAACTCCTGACCTCGTGATCTGCCTGCCTCAGCCTCCCAAGGTGCTGGGACTATAGGTGTGAGCCACTGTGCCCGGTCCGAGATAAAATTATTTTAACAATATACTATGAAGAGAAAAACACTGGCTATGAAAGAATATACATAGTTTTACCCTATCTGTTTAAAAATAAATATTGAAAAAAAAAAAAAGAAATGAAAGGTTGGATAGCCTTGCCAAGTAAAGGACTACAACCAGCTGAAGGCAAAAAAACAAAATACAGAATGGGTAGTAGAAGGTACTTATAAATGCCACATACAACTACGTAATAAGTTACATAAATAATAACTGTAATTGTCATGAGAATTTCCTCCTTTTTCGTTATGAATTCATTTGTGTTTACATATATATTACATACATTAAGCAAGTATCTTTTTTCCTCTTATTTATCATGCACCATAAGATGTATTGACATTGTATCAATATTTAAGTATAATATTTTTATTATATTTTTAAGTTACAGGATAATAAGTGATGAGTAAACATCATTCAAAGATGTTAACTCCCTTTCTGGGGAAGGAACTAATGCATTTTGGTTGTGCTCAAAACAGTTTGTTTCATCTTAGGTAGAATTATGACTTTGTTAGTGTCTTTATTTGGAGTTTAGGTATGGTTTAAAGAGATCTATATGGGTGCTGTGATGACAAGTGATAGACTTATAATAGTTAATTTTATGTGTCAACTTGACTGGGCTAAGGGATGCCCAGAGAGCTCATAAAACATTATTTCTGGATGTGTCTTTGAAGGTGTTTCTAAAAAAGCTTAGCATTTGAATCTTCAGACTAAGTGAAGAAGTTCACCCTCCCCAATGTGGGTGGGCTCTATCCGATCCACTAGGAGCCCAAAGAGAATAAAAAGTTGGGGGGAAAAAAAAAGCAAATTACCTTCTGTTTGAATACAGACATCTTCTCCTGGCTTTATATATGAGCATTCCTGGTTCTAAAACCACAGGACTTGGACTTACTTGCATCACTGCATTTTCTTGTTCTCCAGCTTTCGTAGAGCAGATAGTGGAACTTCTCAGTTTACATGGCCATGTGAGCTAATCCCATGTATAATATATGGAATACATATATATATATATATATATATATATATGTATACACACACACATATGTATATATATTCTATTGGCTCTGTTTATCTGGAGAACTCTGACTAATATAGATGACATCACAAGGTTTTGTGTCCCTCCACTAGAAGGTACATGATGCCTGAATATCTTTCTTTATATCATGCTAAAAGTGATTGATACTCAATGTTTGGATACTTTAATCCATTAAAGGTTGAAAAACTGCTGTTCTAATTCTATTGTTCCTTCTTTCATTTATTAGCTGGGATACTTCTCTAAATAGAATTTTCTCACAACTACTATTGGACTACTCAGGGGTGGAAAGTATATAGAAAGAGGAGGATAAAAGCTAAATTATTTCACCTTATAGCTGCTTTTTCATAATAATAACCAATTTCAGTAGAATCTTCCAATGGTGATAGGCCAGGTTTCTTTTGTTAATATTATTATCTTTATATACTCATGGATTTAAATATACTTTATTCATTTCAACTCATTACAGTTATTAATTTTTGTTAATTGCAAAGTTTTCTCTTATGTTTTCAGTAGGATCTCTTCAAACTGACTCCTGAATCCTCTTGATAGGGCTCAAGAATCTTTGAAAATATTTTACTCAGTGGTATGTTCAGATGTCCAGGCTCATCTTGCATATTTCCAAACCTGAAGTCAGCCATTTCTCTAAGCACAGAAGAGCACAAGTTCTCATGACAATTAAAATAATGTCTTTCCATGTCACTCACATTTTGTCAAATCTATAACTACTCAATTTTTCCATGCATATGAGGTATGAAATTTACAAGTCGATCGGGTGCAGTGGCATATGTCTGTAATCCCAGTACTTTGGGAGGCCGAGGCAGGCTCGTGCCTGTAATCCCAGCACTTTGGGAGGCCAAGGCAGAACTTTGGGAGTCCAAGGCAGGCAAGGTCAGGAGTTCGAGACCAGCCTGGCCAATATGGTGAAACTCCGTCTCTACGAAAAATACAAAAATTAGCCAGGTGTAGTGGCGGGCACCTGTAGTCCCAGCTACTCTGGAGGCCGAGGCAGAATTGCTTGAACCCAGGAGGCAGAGGTTGCAGTGAGCCAAGATTGCACCACTGCACTCCAGCCTGGGTGAGAGAGTGAGACTATGTCCCCCCACCCCACCCCCGCAAAAAAAATTTACAAGTTAATGTTTATTGAAAAAATCTCGAAAATATACTAATGAAAAGTAGTGAGAAAACTATTACTGGAGTATCATTAAACAGCAGAGACTTTGGAGTGCAACAGTAGTTTCAGATTCAGCTCCTCCATTTACTAACTTCTTGACCCTGGCAAGCTACTTAATCTCTTTGAGCTGGTTTTCTCATCTTCAAAATGGAAATAGAATGTTTACCCTCTTTTGATGTAGCAATTATTCAACTTATCAATGTATTTTACCATGCCATGTGCTGATGTATTTTCTGGTGCAAGGACACAATACATAATCTTCGCTATTATTATTCCTCTCCTTTTCTAATTGACTCTTTTCTGTTAGGAAAACCTATTTCTTTGCTCTCAGAACCTTATAAGTTATTTTGGCAATAGATGTCTTATTACCTGTCTACCACATGGTAATAATTTTTGTCTGCAATACAGAAACCACAGATTTCTGAGGTTACTATGGAAAATAGGAATTAGCTGTAGTATAAAGGAATTATATCTGATTGTTCCTTTCTCTCTTGTTACTAACATAACCTATCATCTTTACCTTCCTCGCCTACTACTGTGCACTGAACTGAGTTTCAATGTTTCCTTTATAATAACTTCCCAAACCCTCTTACTGGGCAGTGTGCTAAATAATTCTTCCACTTAACATCTACTCCCTTGGCTTGATTTCCAGCTCCTAAAGAAATAAAGATTCAACCTGAACTCTAGCAGCAATCTGCTTGTCTGGATTATAAATCAGATTACTTGTCAAAAGAACCTGTGAGAAGGAATGGAGTGGTTATGATTTTTGAAGCGAAGACTATTATGCCAATTTAAATAGGTGAGACCACTTGCCCTGTATTCTTACTTATTCTATCAACAAGAGCACTTTAAATTTTCTTGCAAGACTGAAAAACATTCTCTGGTTGAGTGACACCTTTACAAAAACCAATATCTCAGTTCAAAGATTCTATTGCCAAGAGGAAAAAAAAAAACTGTTTAAAAAAACAAAACAAAACAAAATAAACCTAATGCCTGTTTTTATGGGGACTCTGCACATGCCTTGTTTTCAGCCATGCACAAGCTAAACAGATTTAATTGCCTTTTCATATGTCAAAACCAGCCTGTCCAGAGGGACGCAATAAGAGAAGCTTGTACAGGAACATTTTACGCTGTATCTGTTCCTGGAGCAATGGTGCTTATGTTTCTAAGGCTGTCAATTAAGCATATTTTTCCCCAGCACATATTCATTAAGACACAGTTGCCAACTTCATTGCCACTGCATTTTTTATTATATACATTAGTTCTGGTTGAAGGACAATTTAGGAATGTTTTTATGGGGAATAAAGAGGGCCTCTGGCTGGATGATTTTTCTATCATTTATTACATTATAGTAGCAGAGAAAAATGGCCCTGTGTCCCTCATGATACACACTTATCTGCATTTAACTTAGTCTGATCCTTTGAATACCTTTATTGAGTAATGTTTCATCACCATAGAATTTGTTCAAATACACAGTAAATATGTATGTATTGGCCATTCATTGGAGATGTCTTACTAAATATTAGCTAGCAGGGATGGGAATATGAAGAAAATGACCGAAGGGATGTTACAATAAAATATGATATAGATATATTAAGAAATTCAAGCAAGTTGTTGTGTCTAGATGGTCATAGGTATGGAACAATGGCAGGAACTAAGAAACAGAAAAAGTAACCCCCCCATATTAGGAGAGTCAATGATGTTCTAAGGACAAAACAGATGGGGTTGAGTATAACTTTACATATAACTTGTAGTTTGTCTTCCAGTCCTGTTTCTATGCACTCTGTCCTAGTCCTAAGAGAGTTAAAAAATCCTGCTCTTTGATGGATTGTGTCCTGATTTGAGGGACAGACAGTTTCCAACCTTTCAACTTGTAAAGAATATACAAGAGTGAGCATGTGTCAGAAATTACAATGTGCACATGTTTAAATTCAGAGAGGCATACATTTCTAAATGGTTATTTACACGATATACTCACATTTTGTCAATTACTTTAGTGTAGTAAATTGGAACCTCTATGTGGACCTATCAATAAAAAGGGCAGAAGAAAAGGACGCCACCAGAATGTCTTGGTTTTTGAGGCTGTGTGAAACATCTGTGTAGCCCCTAGGATGTTTTTGCTTTTCCCATCTGAGTCATGACTGTTGGAGAGAAACAGACTCCAAGACTGATAAAACCATGCAGGAAGTTTATTAATGAGTGATTTTTGCATCGTTATTTATGAAAAGAAGGGAAAGAAACACAAATGGACAGAAAAAGAAATTAAACTGTGATGCAACAGAACCTTAAGTGACCCTGCAGTGGTCTCTGAAGATAAGATGATGCTTCAGAGTTATATGGAGTTGGGTTGAGAGATATAGGTCTTTATAACATTAAATTAACTAGCCATTCATTTTGAACAGTGAAGGGCTAGTGAGCTTGGGTGAAGCAGCTCTCTTCAGCTGAGGCAATGCTCTACAGGGGCTGGGAGCTGCAGGGTATATTTCTGGACAGCATTCCCAGAAGATGTGAAGATTTTGGGTCTGTACGACAACTTCTACAATGGTGGAAATGATGATAATATTTTTTTCAAAATACCGCTGTAATGATTAAATTTGATCAACCTATTTCTTGGCATAAGGCTGGGGCTCGAAAAATATTAGTCAAATTTGTCCTTCTAATAAAATTCAAGTAAGAGTTTTAAAAACTTTTAAAATTTATAAAAATTATGTGGAAGGTATTTCTGCTATATTTCTTTGCCCTTGGAGCTGGAACAAAAGTTTTTGAATAATAATATCATCTCATCTTATAATAACTTTATAATGCAGGTGTGATATACATTTTATTTTACAGGACAGGAAACTGAGATTTAGATTAATTTAGAAATACTTGCACAAAGTCACAAAAATCAACTGTAAAGAACCCAAGATTTTATATAACAGTTTTTCTTTTTATTGCAAAATGAGAAGATTTGCAATAAGAAGATCTGATTTGCTTTATAAACTCTTTTAATTGGGCAAACTTAACAAACGCTGGTTGTAATTTTTGTATTTATGCATGCAACTGCATCTCCAGGCTCTGTGAGCCATGTTTGTCAGGGGCACATCCCAATACAAGTGACATATAAAGAGACACTTTAAGGGCAAAGTAAAGAAACATAGGCTGTATATGTCAGTAACGAGAAAGTATGGTATATTCAGATTTTTGAAGACAGTTTTCTATGCCAAGAGCATATAGTGTGAGAACATGAGAGAAGTAGGGATGAGTAGGAAAGAAAAATAACCTAACATGACATGATTACGAACTTGGACTTGGAGTCATAGGCAATGATAAGCCACTGAAGAATTTTAAGCCAGAGAGTTGCATTATGTCTATTGATCTTAGAAATATCACTCTGGAAGTAAATGGGTGCTAGATAAAAGGAGAAGAAGCTGGAGGTGAAAGCCCTATTCAGAATTCCACAATACTATTCAGAATTCCATGTCAGAATTATTAAGACCAAATTGGAAAAAAGTGAATGATAGTATGAAGAAGGGAGGGTTTAGTTTCAAGAAATACCAAAGATATAAAATAAACATGATTTAGTAAAATCTTACATTTATTGATTCATTTAACAAAGTGTTGCTGAGTATCCTCTTTGTGGCAATAACTTTGTGAATCCTTGGAGATTTCTCCATGGTTGAGTGGAGAAAAATACATAAAACTATATATAATTTTTATTAATATTTGAAGAAAACAAAAAGTACATAACCATTAAACTCTTTTGTACAACTGTGTTTTCCCTTACTGTCCTCTTTGAAAAGACTCCCTGCTTTATAATTTTAATTTTTCATCTTTCTTGGGTTTTTCACTTACTTATAAATATTTTATCCAGAATTAATATATGTGTATTAATTCAAGTATCAGGGTAATCCTAGCTGCTAACAGAAAAGAATCCTATAATTTATACGGCTTAATTCACTAAGTTTAATTCTTATTTACATAATACTCCATTGTGGGTGCTTCTGATTGACAAAAAGCCTCCTGCTTGAATTCTCCTCAGGATACTTTCACTCTTGTAGCTACAATTTTAGGTTTTTGGAGTTCTATGCCTTCAGCCATAAACTGAAAAAAATATTGGGAAGATTGAAAAAAAAGGAAGTTGTTATATAACCTGATGAGAATAGCACACACTATTTCCACTTATAATACCTAATACAAATGCAAATGCTATGTAAACAGTTGTTCTGCTCTATTGTTTAGGGAATAATGACAAGAAAAAAGTCTGCACATGTTCAGTACAGATGCAACCAACTTTTATTTTTTCAAATATTTTTGATCCCGCACTTGGTTGACTCCTCAGGTGCAGAATCCATGGATACAGAGGGCTGAATGTATTAATATTTCAAAAAGTATAAAATATATTAATAATAAAAGAAAAGACATGGGGAATCTCAGCAGAGAAGTAGAAGCTATAAATAACAAACAAATGGAAACTCTACAGCTGAAATGGATAATCACTGACATAAAAAATTTACTTGATTGGTCTCAGAGTAGACCAGAGATCACAAAAGAAAGTCAGTGAAGTTAGGCCAGGCGTGGTGGCTCATTCCTGTAATCCCAGCACTCTGGGAGGCCAAGGCAGGCAGATCATCTGGGGTCAGGAGTTCAAGACAAGCCTGGCCAACATGGTGAAACCCCGTCTCTACTAAAAATACAAAAATTAGCCAGGCGTGGTGGCATAGTGGTGTGTGCCTGTAGTCCCAGCTACTCAGGAAGCTGAGGCAGAAGAATCGCTTGAAGCTGGGAGGCAAAGGTGGCAGTGAGCTAAGATCATACCACTGCACTCCAGCTTGGGCAACAAGAGTGAAACTCTGTCTCAAAAAAAGAAAAAAAAAAGATTCAGTAAATTTAAAGATAGAGCAATAAAAAAATTCAACTGAAAAAAAGAGAGAGTAAAGTTGAAAAAAAAAACAGAAAAAGGCTTAATGTGCTGTGGGGTATTACCAAGTTATCTAAATATGTATATTAGAAGTAGCAGGAAGATACAAGAGGGAGAAGAAAGCACAAAAGTATTTGAAACACTAATGGCTGAAAACTTCCCCATGTTGGTAAAAGGAAATAAATATCCAAGAAGCTCGATATGTCCAAAAGAAAACTTACTTAGAAAAATTCAAGATAAACTCGTAGTTCTTTTTGATTTTATATTGTATATCAATATATACAACCAGAGCAACATGTTCAAAATTTTCTTGAATCAATTATTTTCTGTTTAGTTATGCTCATTTAATGTAGAGTTATATTTTTGTTTGCCTTTTATTTAACTTTCAAGTTTATGTTTACAATCTTCTTTATTGAATGTTATTTTTAAATATATGAAATATTACCATGTTACAAAAATTAAACAAACCCCTTTTCTGTACCAACCCCTTCTTCCCATAATATCAGTTTAAATAGTAACCCAGTCTCTGTGCACCTCATGATACAGGAATTTCGAACAAAGTCAAGTTGTGCACTTACTCAAAGAACAGGCTTGCAATGCAACATTTATTTATATATTTATTTATTTGTGATGGAGTCTTGCTCTGCCACCCTGGGTGGAGTTCAGTGGCTTGATCTTGGCTCACTGCAACCTCCACCTCCCGGGTTCGAGCAGTACTCCTGCCTCAGCCTCCCAAGTTGCTGGGATTACGGGCACCCGCCACTACGCCTGGCTAATTTTTTTGTATTTTTAGTAGAGACAGGTTTCACTACGTTGGCCAGGCTGGTTTTAAACTCCTGATTTCAAGAGATCTGCCCACCTTGGCTTCCCAAAGTGCTAGGATTACAGGCATGAGCCACCACGCCCTGCCAAAATTCAACTTTTAAACTAATATTTGTATGATATCTATATCAAGAATACATTAAAAGAATAATAAAGAACTATCATGAACAACTCTTTGCCCGTAAACTTGATAACCCAGGTGAAATGAACTAGTTCCTTGAAACACACCCTCTACTCAAACTCATACCAGGAGAAACTGACAATTTAAACAGGTCTATATCCATTGGATCAATAATTAATAACTTTCCCAAAATGAAAGCACTAGGCTTAGATGGGTTCACTGGTGAATTCTACCAAACATTTAAGAAAGAAATATACAATTCTCTACAATATCTCCCAGGAAATATAGGTTGGAGAAATACTCCCTAACTCATCCTATGTGGCCAGCATTATCTTAATACCCAAATCAAACAAATATATTTCAAGAAAGAAAAACTACAGACCAATATCTCTCATGAACATACATATAACAATTGTCAACAAAATATTAGCAAATCAAACCCAATAGTTTGTAAAGATAATTATACACCACAATCAAATGAGATTTATTTCAGGTATGCAAGACTGGTTGAACCTTCAAAAATCCATTAATGTAATCCATTACATCGATAAACTAAAAAAGAAAAATCATATGATCATATCAATAGATGCAGAAAAGCATTTGAGAAAATTCAGCAGCCATCCACAGTAGGAAATCTTAGCAAAATAAAAATAGAGGGGAACTTCAACTTGATAAAGAACATCTACCAAAAATCCTACAGCTAACATCACGTATAATGGTGATAAATTAGATACTCTCTCACTAAGATCAGAAACAAGGCAAAGACTGTTATTCTCACTACTTGTATTCAACATTGTACTGGAATTTCTATCTAGTGCCATCAGGCAGGAAAATAAAATAAAACTTATGCAGATTATAAAGAAAGAAAACTATCTTTGTTCATAGTTTTAAATTATATACTATATAATATCATTATAAATAATATAAAATAACAAGAGGCAATCTATGTCATTTTGGGTTTTGTGGTTACTTTAGATGCACCACCGCAATTACAATCTATGAAAAAAAGATAGATTAAACATCATTAAAGTTAGAAACTTCTCTGTAATAGTCACTGTTAGGAGAATGAAAACACAAACCATGGGCTGTGAGAAAATATTTGCAAAACACATATCTGACATTTAAAAAACCCTGGTATTCAAAATAGGCAAAGAATGTTTAATGCTAAATAATAAGAAGGCAAACAACCCCATTAATAAATTGGCAATACATCTCAACAGACACCTCATCAAAGGAAATTAACCAATGAGAAATACACATATGAAAAAATAATCAACATCGAATGTCATTAGGGAATTTCAAATTAAACAACAATGAAATATCACTATACACCTATTAGAATGGCCAAAATCAAAATCACTGACAGTAACAAATATTATGGAGAGTGTGAAGCAACAAGAATTCTTATTCACTACTGGTAGGAATGCAGAATGGTACAGCCACTTTGAAAGATAGTTTCATAGTTCCTTACAAAACTAAATATACCCTACTATATGATATCATTTGGTTCTGTGTCCCCACTCAAATCTCATGTCGAGTTGTAATCCCCAAGTACCAGGGGAGGGACTTGGTGGGAGATGATTGAATCATGGAGGCAGATTTCCCCTATGCTGTTTTCATGATAGTGAGTTCTCATGAGATATAATGGTTTAAAAGTGCAGCATTCTCCCCTTACCTTCTCTTCTGGAGCCTTATGAAGAAGGTGTTTGCTTCTTCTTTGCCTTCTGCCATGATTATAAGTTTCCTGAGGCCTCCCCAAGCATGCAGAACTGTGAGTCAATTAAACCTCTTTTTCTTATAAATACCTAGTCTCAGGTAGTTCTTTAAAACAGTGTGAAAACAGACTAATACCCCATATAATCCAGTAATTATGCTTCTTGACATTTACTCAACTGAGTTGGAAAACTTATAGCCATACAAAAACCTGTATATAAATGTTTATGGAAACTTTATTAATAATTACCAAAATGAAAGTAATTAATGCATTCTCCAACAGGTGAATGGATAAACAAATTGTAATACATTTGTATGATATATGATACATTCAGATATTAAAAGAAATCAGCTATTAATGTAAAAAAGACCTGGACGAACCTTAAAAGCATATCTTTAGGTGAAAGAAATCAATCTACAAAGTCAACATACTGTATGAATCAAATTATATGACATTCTGGAACAGGCAAAACTAATGAGCCAATACAAAAATTAGTGGTATCCAAGTGTTCAGTGTAGCAGTAAGGGAGTGGGGAGAAAAGATTTGGTGTGAAACAGGAAGTTGTTGGGCAGTAAAACTGTTCCGTATGATATTGTAATGGTGCATACATGCCATACATTTGTCAAAATTTATGAAATATACAATATGGAGTTAACTGTAATATAGACTATGGATTTAGTTAGTAATGATGTATCAATATTTGCTTATTAGTTGCAGCACATATACCACACAAATTGTAAGATGTTAATAATAGGAGAAACTAGGTGGGGGGTGAGGGACTATATGGGAACTCTCTGTATTTTCTGCTCAATTTTTCTACAAACCCAAAACTACTCAAAAATAAACTATATTAATTTGTTTAAAAAGAAGCTTTCTGATTTTTAAGCATCTCAGGCTTGTGGATTTCTGTGATGAGTTTTCTAAATTATAAAATTCTGGTGTCCTTTAGTAGAACTAAATAAATGCACTATTTTCTCATGTTAACTATGGTTTTTGTTTCTTTCTTCTTTAATTCTGAGATCAATATTTGGAGACTGAGCCCTCAGAGAGTTCTATTCTGTCCAAGCAGGGATTCATATTAGTGAATAGAATACTGTGACTTTCTTTTAATTAGCCTGTTGCTTTATTCTATGAAAAAAGAATTACTTTACTTCCAGGGTTTGATGTATGAACTGAGGATGGCCATATTTATTCCCTGATGCTCTGAAAACAGAATCTTATAAGATGTCTGCTACAGGTGTGTGAATAGGAACAGCCCAGAGTACAAACACAGTTTGCACTTACCTACTGGCTGTTATAAGGCTGACTGTACACACATGCCAAGATTTCTTAGGGCAGGCAGAGAGAGAACATCAGTCACTCAGAAATTGTTACAGGATACTTTGGAGCCTTGATTTTTTTTTTTCTACTGGGATTTTGCTAACTTGCCTTTTATCCTATTTGGCTAAATGCTTTGTTCTGTTGATTCACTCGTACTATCAATATGAACATGATTGTTGTTTTCTAAAGATAGCTGAAAAGTAAAGGCAAAGAGATCACAATGTATAGAAAAATAGATATATTCCCAGGGTCATAGCCTGCTAGAAACTGATGTGTTCCTTTTGAAGAGATTAAGTATAAATTTTCCTTAGTCACAGGTCTGGAAGAAAAATTGGGGAATAAATAGCACCTTTTCTGATTAAGAATAGGATACCTAATACAAAAAATGAGTATAACTTTATCCAAGTAGTAGGATGTAATTATTGAAATAATAGCAATGATAATAATGTTATAATTTATAGAACACGTATTTTATAGCAAATAATTGATTTGCCTGCCTTGTATCATTTTAACATTTGCCATATACTTTGGAATATAATGTCCCATAATTTTACACATTATATAATTGAGTCTTTATATATTTATGTAACTTGTCTATAGTCACAAACTAATAAGGGATAAAGCCAGGATTCAAATTCAGGTTTACCTATTGTGAGGTCAAAGGTGGCAAAATTAATGGTACTTTAGCTAAATTAGGAATGTAAACAGTCCAATAACTTCCTATAAAGAAGTTTATTAATGGCCCATCTGTACTTGTAGGTATACTTCAGATGATAGCATGTGATGTGATGGAAATCTCTACTATTCCCAGGAAAATTGTCCTTCAAAGATATCCCTGCTGAGCAGGCCTGTGCTCCTCCTGAGCAGGTCTCTGTTCCTCCTCGTTTTCTCACCTCTGTTCTCTCCACAGAAAGCCGGGTGTGTTTCCTGGAGCGGAGATACAATTTGGAACCAGGTCACTTTGCAGAAGTCTGTTTGGGCAGGGCACAGGCCAGTGCACAGAACCAGCCCTCCTCAGGGCTCCAGACTTCCACAAAGACTCAGGCCTCTGGTCCTGCCCCACCAGGATCCATTGCCTAACAAACTTCGATCCTAGCCGATTGACCAACTGAAAGATTTCTGTTGTAAGACATATTCTCCCTTAGATTTTACGGGTTGATTTTCTTTCTTTTTTTATGTTTCTTCAAAACACACACAAAAATCATTTCTTGCCACCAGACAAAATAGGATTTAATTTGATTGATCAGAACAGGATACAATTAAAGTGAGGATATCCAATGACAATTATAGTCAGGGTGTTTGAACAGATTTCCTGGCATCTCTAAGAATCCCTTAATGATTCACAATTACAAATTTATGTTAAATCCAGGTTTCTCATTCTCTGGACTAACAGGTAAGAAATGAGACATCAGTACTTTGCCGGTTTGAAGATATGAGGAGTTTAGTATTCTGATTATAGTACTCTACAATAAGTTTGCCTAGTTCTTGAAAACACTGAGCTGTCACTCCAAATGAGAATTTTTCCTTTCCCCTGTAGTTTGAACATATGATGCAATCAGTCTTCTAATTTTTGACAGGGGAGGAAAAGGAAGTGATGTCAGCTATTGACTGGACTTCATATTTGTAAAGATTAGACTAGGACTCGTTCCTGACTAAAAAAATACAACAAAGATTTCTAGTTTAAGATAATGGATTAAGCACACATAGTTATCAGATATTCCATTTAAGACTTCAGTGAAATAATGGTAAGGGAAAAATAATAACAACAAAGAAAAGGAGAGTGGTAATGTTTCAAACAATTATTATAAAATAGAATACAAATAATTTCTGACTTAAGAAGCTGAGGGAAAACACTATATCCAAGGATACGTAAGAAGGGAGCTGCAGCCAAGAAATAAATCTATTGACTTCAGCACTGTAAAGAGGTTCAGACACAAGACACCTCAAGTATTTCGGAGCCAGAGAAAGAGAACTGGAATTGGGAGGATTCAGGGCAGTACAGGCGAAAAGGCACTTCCCCAAACATCATCAACTTGTGACTACATAATACAGCAAGGAGGCATTTACTCCTCAGCAAGAGCGATATAAGGTTTTTTAAAATTTTTATTTTATTTTTTATTTACATATATTTATTTATTTATTTTCTTAAAGAAACACTGTCTAGAAACTCTGGGAAGAACAAGCACTAGCACACCAGAGCAAAGCCCAGCAGATGCTGGCTCCTCAGGGCCACAGGGCACATTGTCCAGTGCCCTGCCTACCAACGACAAGGTCAAGCCTTCAGGTCTACAACCCTGTTCACTGATATATGAAATAATAAAGGTGTTCCACTGACTCATTTTAAGGTATAGAAGTTTACCCAAGCATTAGAAGAAAGTCTGAAACATAAATACCTTTATTCAGAAGTAATAATTAAATCCTAATCATGTGCCAGGCACTATTCTAGGCACTAGAAAAAAAAAAAAAAAGCAGTGAACAGAAAATAGATGAAAATCTCTGATCTCATGAAGTTTGGTGGGAGATAAAATACGTATATACATATATATATAGACAATTTACAAAATAGCAGAATTTGATAAGCATTCTGGAGGAGAATAAAAACAAAAGAAGACAGTGAAGAATGAGGAAAGTGGCAATTTTGAGTGGTGTTGTCATGGGAGTCCTCACAGAGAAGTGGTATCTGTGCAAAGACCTGAAGGAGACATAAAAGCCAATCTCAGTAGATATTAAAAAACAAAAACAAAAATATGGAAGTAAGAGTTACTACTCTTACTTAAAAAGCCCGAGGTCAGATCACACTTTAACATTTAATAAAAGCATGGACGGTTGTGTGTCTTGGATGCAATTGCATGTGCAGGCAAGTATTAGATGAGGTGCAAACGAATAGAGTGAGGCTAGACTTCAAAGGGCCATGTAAGTCATTGTGAAGACTTTGGCTTTTTCACATTCAATAAAGTACACAAACTTTAAGTATACAGCTCAATGAGTATTGACCAATGAATAGTCCTGTGCAACCATGAGCCAGATCAAGTTTAAGAACTTGCCTCTCATCCCAGAAAGTTTCTTGTGCCTCTTTTGACTCAATTTCCCCCAGCCAGGCTACCAATACTATAATTTCTATCACCACAGATTAGTTATTTATGTTCTTGAACATTCTGTACATGTATTCATAGAGTATTTGTTTTCTGCTGTCTAGCTTCTTTAGCTTTACCTAAAATGTGAGGGATAGGTATGATTACATTAGTCGCTCATTTTCTTTTATTGCCGATAGTATTCCATTGTATAAATGTACAGAGTTTGCTTATCTTTTCTACTATTGATAAACATTTGGGGGCTACCAACGTTCTTGTTCACAAGTCTTTAATTGGATGTCTTTCTCATGGGTAAACGTTTAGGAGTAGGAATACTAGGACCTAGAGTGTTAACTATATTGGAAATTTTTCAAAGGGTTTAGCATTTTGCAGTCCTGCCAACAATGTATGAAGGTTCCAGTTGCTCTGCATCCTCCCCATTATGCCATATTGTCATTCTTCTCATTTTTTTCCATTTTCCTGAGAATTAATGATGCCGAGCATCTCTCTATGGTTAGCACCCTATGGTTAGCATATCTTGATTGTGAAGTGTACTTTTCATGATAGTTTTCTCTCATGTTTAATTAGAGTGTCTGATTTTATTTATCGATTTGTGTAGATTGTTTATATTCTGATATTAGTCCCCTTTTGGATATATGTATTGCAAGTAATTTTCTCCCAATCTGTAGCATGTGCTTCCACTTTCTTTTTTTTTTTTTTTTTTTTTTTTTTTTTTAGCTTAAACACAGAAATTTATTTTTCATAGTTCTGCCGTCTGGGAAGTCCAAGATCAAGGTGCTGGCACTTCTATTGTCACAAGGGTCTGCTTGCATCCTGGTTTGCAGATAGCAGTCTTCTCGTTGTATCCTTACATGGCAGAAAGCAGAGAGAAAGGAAGCAAACTCTCTCCTGTCTCGGGGGACCTTTGTGAATCTTTTTCTCTTTTGTGGCTCCTCCTTCCTTCCTTCCCTTTCTTCTCTTTCACAAATATTGATGGAGCAAATAACAAATGCCCTGTATCATAATGAGCATTGCAGATAAAATTAGGCACCTCATTTTATATATGTAAAGATAGATAATATAATTACCATACACAAGTAGATTCAGTCACTCCAAAGTCACATTTGACTATGGAAAATCCCTTTGGGAACGAATTTAACAAAGTCTGGATGCTGTTGTTTATTTGCAGTTAACAAGATAATGAAGAAAAATTGTCAGATTTGTGATTTAAGTACTTCCATTTATATTTTATGAATTATCTTAAGGAAGCAAAAGATCTACATTTTTTTCAAAGGGGCCAGAATTAAAAATGTCCAGTACAGGTTTAGTCTTTTAAAAGCCAATGCAAGTAATAAAGGTTGTGTTAAATTAAGTCCAGTCCATCATTAGTCATTTTCAATTTTAAAGCTAACATTTACCATGTGCTAGTTCAAGCCAACTTTACAAAGCCTGTCACTGCTGATATCTAATGTGGTGAATCCCACTTGAGTTTCTAATGTCTTCTGACATTTCTTCAGGAGTGACTGATAGTGCCACAGGTCCAGGTGGACTGAATAGTGGGGATTGATACTGATACAACTGAAGTTTAGAAACAAGAAAGAGTTATGGAAAACACATCTTAGTGAAAGATCATGTCTTATTCTGATGACTTGCTTAAAATACAGAATAATTTTCCCGTGATGTTAGAGAAGTAACACATTTCCATGTATATTTCCATAAATGTTTCAAGTAAAAATGGGTAAATAAGCACTAAAAGATATCATTCACATGCACACAGTTATAAGGTTATATCTGCAAAATTTATAACTATAGATGTCACATCAAAATCAAAATTAAGAGAGGCTCTTTGGGTTTGTTTTGATGTTGCTGAGAGTTTTATTATGGATAGTTTTGTTTGTCAAATTTTTTTTCTGTACTTATTAAAATAAATATTTGGTTATGACCTAATTTTGGAGATTTTTATTTCTCTTTGATTACATTGTGGTGAGGAAATATATCCTGTATGGTTTCAATATTGTGAAATATATTGAGATTGAGATTTATGCTTTTGGCATATATATTTTCAAGTGCAATTAAAATAATATGAATTCTGACATTAAATGTAGTATTCTATAAATGCAAATTGTTCCAAATATGTTAATAGTATTGTTCAAATCTTCTTAAGATCAGTAATAAGGCAAGGACTTCCAATCTTAAGATATCTACTCAACATTATACTGGAAGATCTAATCAGACTAATAAAGCATTAAAAATAAATAAAAATTATATAGATGGCAAAATAAGAAAAACCGTCACTCACCTCAAAAAAAAGATTGTGTGCATAAAAACTATGAATCTACAAAACAAAATTGCTGAAACAAAGTAAATGTAGTTATTTACTAGTATATAAGTTCAATATACAAAAATAGACAGTATTTATATATATTAGCAATAAATAATTTGAAAATTAATGTCATTTAAAGTGACATCAGCAATAAAATACTTGGTCATAAATTTTAAAAATGTGTACAAAATCTTTACAATAAAAACAACAAAATATTAATGAGAGTAACTCAAGAAAATCTTATAAATGAAGAATTAGGTCATGTTCATGATTTGGAATACTCAATATTTTTAATACCTGACTTTTTTTCTAAACAGATACATAGATCTAATGCAATTTCAATCAAGATGTCTGCAGAATTTTTGTTAAAATTGATTAATTTATTCTACAATTTATATGGGAATATAAACATAATAGAATAGCAGAATCAATCTTTAAAGTAAGAAAGGAAAGGATAAAAAGCACTATGTAACTTTACAATTTAAGTCCATAGTAATTAAGGCAGTGAAGTGTTGGCATAAAGATATACATAGATCAGTGGAAAAGGCTAGAATCCAGAAATAAATGTACAAATTTATGGTCAATTAACTTTCCAAATTAATTTACAAATTTATGGTCAATTAATTCAAATCATACAGGAAAAACCACTCTTACATTTGGAAACAAATTAAATCTTTATTGTAATCTCACACCTTAAAAAAAGACAAAACAAAACTCAGAGTAGATTATATACCTAAGCATAAACAACAAAACTATAAAACTTTTAGTGGTAACATGGGAAAAAATCCGTAGAGTCTTGTGCTAGGCAAAACCCATTTTGGTAAGTCACCAAAATTAATACAAGAAAAAAAAAATAAATTGGACCTCATCAAAATGTGAAACTTCTGAACTTCCAAGGACACTTCTGAAAATTAAAAATCAAGTCACACACTGGGAGAAAATATTCGCAACATAACAAAGGATTTGTAAAAAGAATATATAAAGAATTTTCATTAATAGGATAACAATTTAAAAATAAGCTAGGACTGTCATGGTGGCTCAATCCCATAATAAGAGCACTTTGGGAGGCTGAGGCAGGCAGGTTGCTTGAGTCCAGGAGTTTGAGACCAGCCTAGGCAACATGAGAGAACCCTGTGTGTACAATAAAATATTAAAAATTAGCAGGGCATGGTGGCATGTGCCTATGGTCCCAGTTACTTGACAGGGTGAAGTGGGTGAATCACCTGAGTGTGGCAGTTCAAGGCTGCAGTGAGCCATCATTGCATCAGCGCATTCCAGCCGGGACAACAGCATGAGAATGTGTCTCAGAAAAAAATTAGAATTAAATAAAAACAGGGTATTAATATGAACGAATGCTTAGTAAAAAATACATATAACCAACGAGGATATGAATAAATGCTTAACATCTCTAGTATTCACGGAAATGCAAATTAAATTAATAATAAGATAGCAATACACACCCATTAAATAAGGAAAACTTAAACAACTAGAAATACAAAGTGTTGACAAGCATATGGAGCAACTGGAATGCTCAATATTTAGTGGTGGAAACATGAAATGGTGTAAGCACTTTGGAAAATTTTTTGGCAATTTATTATACATTTAAGCATTTAATACTTAAATAGCCCAGAAATTCATTTACTTGACAGACACAACAACATATGTTCACACAAAAATTTCTAAGTCAATGTTCATAAAAGCCCCAAACTGGAAACAATAAAAATCTTTCTCAACAAGTGAATGGATAACCTAATTATGGTTTATATATAAAATTGAATACCACAATAAAAACAAGGAACAGACTGCTGCTACATTCAACAACATGGATGAATCTCAAAAACATATTAGACAAAAGAAATGCTATGTAATCTACATATTCCAAATATGTAAACAAAATCATCGAAGTTTTAGTTGCCTTTATAATAAAGAATGATTATCTTAAAAGGAAGTATGTTCCACCTATTATAAAATAATAGATGGAAGTAAATTCCTCTAAAATGGTGCCAAACAGTAAAATTTAATATATAATGGGGAGCTCATTTTACACCTACTTTCTAATGAATTGAAGAATAAATAGATTTTAGAAAAATTTATTCAATTCATTACAATCAACAAATATTTTCTGTGTTCCAATTACAGCCCATGCACTAGTTTTATAGCAGATTTCAAAAAACTAAACAAAAAACCTATTCTCATGTAACTTACAAGCTAATGGTGGGGTTAAGAATGAGAAATAAGGAAAACCAAAATAAACTAGTAAAATATGTAGTACGTTAAATACTGATATGAGTACTTCGGAGAAAAATAAAACAGGAAAGGAGGAAATGATATCTTTGGCATTTATGATTTTAAACAGAGTAGTATTGGGGACCTCACTAAGAAGGTAACATTTGAATAATTAGAATAAATGAGTGAAAGTGCCAAGTGGCCATTTGGAGACAGGGCAGTCCAAGCAGAAATGTCTTCCAAGAGTTTAAAGCATTGTTATAGAAATGTATATCTCTACATTTCTAACTCAATCACTTTCAGAAGCTATTTACAATATGCAGAAAATAATTTAAAGGATTTGGGAGAAGATAATCAAGGGGTACGAAATCTCAGAGAAAAGGAATACGTTTGTTTTGGGATCCATTGCACAGCATGGTGAATATAGTTAATAATAGACAATTGTATATTTCAAAATTGCTAAGAGAATAAATTTCACGTGTTCTCAGAACAAAATTTTTAAATATTTAAGGTGATATCTTCCTTAACTTGATTTAGTTACTTACACTGTATTCATAAACATGACACTACTTTGTACCCCATAATTTTATACAATTACAAATTGTCAATTTACAAAAAAAAGAATTTAAAGGATCTGATTTTAAGGCTGTTCTTTCCTTCTTATCAGAGGAACATCCCTGAAACAAAGAAAAGAAGACAGACGCTCTAATTTATCTTCTTGTTAACATAATTATTAGACCTCCAAGTATATACAGTAGCTATATTTAGTAGTAGGGAGGTTTACTTGGAGGTATATTTGAGAAATGTTCCTAACATAACATGCCTGGTTGGAAATTGCTTATAGAAAAAGTTTCGTGATAAACTAAACGTTTGGACCTGTGTCCTTGCCCAAATCTCATGTTTAATTGTAATCCCCAAATATGGAGGAGGGGCCTGGTGGGAGGTCATTGAATCATGGGGACGGACACCCCCCTTGCTGATTTCCTGAGAGTGAGTGAGTTCTCACAAGATCTGTTTGTTCAAAAGTGTGTAGCATCTCTCCCTTCACTGTCTTCCTCCTTCTTGGGCCATGTAAGACATGCCTGCTTATCCTTCCCCTTCTGCCATGACTGTACATTTCCTGAGGTCTCCCAACCATGCTTCCTATACAGCTTGTGGAAGTGGCAGCCAATTAAATCTCTTCTCTCTATAAATTACCCAGTCTCCGTTATTTTTGTATATCAATGCAAGGATGGATTAATACACTTAGAATTTATGCATTGTAAGGTGTGGATCTCTAGAAAATTTCATCACTTCTCTGTTAGAAAAAGACTAAACACTTCCTGCTATGTGAGGTAATAAAATTAGTACCTCACTTGGAGACCTTATCTACTCTGAGACAACAGGGTGCCTCCATGCAGAAAAGAAATATTCAGAATAGCCCTCAGTCTCCAGAAAGATTCCATGCTTCTTCTAGCCTCTCAATTTCTTGTATCCTTGAAATTACTCTTAGAATTTGATATTGCCAAGAGCAGTGGCTCAAGCCTGTAATTCCAGCAATTTGGGAGGGTGTGACAGGAGGAATGCTTGACACGAGAGGTTCAAGATCAGCCTGGGCAACATAGTAAGACCATGTATAAAATAAAATTTAAAAGTAAAAATAAATTTATATGTAATACTTAATAATATTTTTACTAGATAAAAATCTTTGAAACTCTTCACGGAGTAAAAATCTTACTAAGTGTGAATCTTGAGAATTTGACTTCAGAATCCAATCATTTGGACAAGTTAAAGATGATATACAGTGTGATATATGTTCATAGTCGCCAAGATAACTCAATGTTAAACCATATATTCGTGAAGTGTTGATTGTACTGAATAGTAAATCAGTATAATAGACATCCATCATTTATGTCTAGCCAACATCTCTTCTCCTTTTTCAGTAGCAACATTCTGCTTTCTCACTGGAGGACTCTGTTTTATTATTTCTGTGGTTCTACTGGGATTATCAAATTTTATTCATCTATTCCAATTACCTTCACTTTTTCAAGGACAGGCACACAAATCAAGATACGCTATTCAAATTCTCTTTTTAGGGATTTATTTATTAAGCAAAGTAACACAGGGAGAAAAAACACTTTACGGCCACTGGCAGTGTTCTGAAGGCATTGTTCATTTATTCCTCTTCTTTAGTTTCCTTAAATTGACTTGATTCCAATAGTGACCACAGTGAAAATAATTTGTACCCTCGACTTAAAGTGGATCTTTTGTATTTTAGATCTCAGATTTATGAGAGGAAATGTGTAACCTCAAATAGAAAAGTTTTATTAGTTGAAATTTATTATTCATTCATAATCACCTACATAGTGGTGCATTGCTACACAGAGTATGTGTTTTAGTCAATTTTCATACTGCTATGAAGAAATACCTAAGACAGGGTAATTTATAAAGAAAATAGTTTTAATGCATTCACAGTTTCACATGGCTAGGGAGGCCTCACAATCATGGACCAAGGAGAAAGAGGAGCAAAGGCACATCTTACATGGCAGCAGGCAAGGCAGCGTGTGCAGAGGAACTGCCTTTTATAAAATCATAAGACCTCAAGAAACTTATTCACTATCATGAAAACAGCATGGGAAAAACTCACTCCTATGATTCAGTTACATTCCTCTGTTCCCTCCTATGACACAGGGGATTATGGGAGCTAAAATTCAAGTTGAGATTTGGGTGGAGACACAGCCAAAACATATCAGTATGTCGTAGTATTATGATACAAGTAAGTTCAAGTATAAATGAATCTAAAACTTCAGTGCAATCACTGGAGAGTTTATTAAAATTCAGAATTATGCAACCCATCTGAGTCAGTTGATCTGCCTTTTTAACAAATACCCTAATGTTTCCCAAGCAATGGGAACAATGAAAGCAAATTGAACTGGATAGGTCTCACAATTTTAGCATTACTAAGAGAGTACATATCAACTTTCAAATCGCCTATAAATAAGTTCCCTACTGTCTCTGAGAAGGTAGGCTATGTCGGGTTGGGTGGGAGGTGCTTAAGAGATTCCATGTAAAGAGCAGAGAGGAATGGATTAAACAAAAGATATATTAAGTTTTCCCCATAAGATTAATTGAAATAAATCCCAAAGTACTAAACATAGATGAAATTTCCTTTTAGAAAAAGGACTTGAAAGTGTATAGAACAAGAAGTGGCAGCTCAAGAAATGTTAATTTTGAAAGAGAGGAATATATATGGAAGAAAGAGGTATGGAAATAAATGGAACAAAGAAACTAAGAGACAAAAAAAAAGAGTGAAACAAGAATCATTAATATTTCACTTCAACCGCATCCCAAGCACCGTCACTATCTGTAATAGAAACTGTACTGAGTGGGGTTCGCAAACTAAGAATTCATTATGGGAGATTAATTGGAAAAGGGAAAGTAGACCACATCCATACAAAAGTAATACAAAAAATTAGAAAATACATGGAAAAGCTTTCCTATAAACAAAGTCTCATTACCCTAAAAAACACAAAATTGAAGAAAACCGAAAAACAATACCCCAACTGAATTAAATATCCTCAAACAAGCCTTTAGGTATGTGAAGAAATACTTTGAACCTGAAAATCAAAAACAAAGAACAACAACAACAACAACAACAAAAACAAAACAGAAAAAGCGGGAAGGAATGAAACAAGAATTAAATTTAGCAAATAAATAGAAAAGAAAGATAACATATTGATCATCACTCTCAGTATGAGATATATTAAGTAAATAATCAGAAACACAAACTAAATTATAAGGCACCATAGGGAGAAAAGATTAAACAAAAATTTAATTAAGGCCAAAATAGAAAAGAAGAAAAAAAACCAAAAGGAATATAATGAGGAAATAAAAAGCATTAGAAAGAAAATAGCTGAAATGGAATGCCAGCAAAGAAGGTAAATCATATGTATAATTGATATCCCTAAAGAACAAAATCAAAACAACATAACAGAGGTAATAATTAAAACTTTTACAGAAAACTTCCAAGAATAAGATCTGAATTGATACATTGAAAGATCCCACTAGTTCAACTGGGTATTGACAAATGTTGACCCAGAATAATAATCTCTAATATATATTGCAATAAAATGACTAGAATTTAAAGATTAAAAAAAATTCAACAAGCAAGAGATGAAACTTTCAAAGCAACATAATTATGCTGGCATTAGGTTTCTCACAAGCAATGTACAAGGCAACAATGGAAATGTAATTTCAAGAACCTTAAGCAAATCAGTACAAACCACCTAGGCTGTTAGCAAGTGCAAAGACAACAGGAAAAGCAGTATTAAGAGGAGCCAGAACTCAGTGAATACTGTAGACATGTGTCATTCCTGAAGAATCTATTAAAGCAGAGATTATCACACTATTCTATGACATGTTTGATAGTAAATATTTTAGGCTTTGGGGATCATTTGGTCTCTATCAAAACCACTAAACTACGGTATTGCAGCACAAAAGCAGACACAGATAGTACATACATATTACATAATGAAATCAATGCATTACAATAAAACTTTTTAATTATAAAAACAAGAAGCAAGCTTAATTTGACCTGTTAGCCTTAGTTTGTCAACCCGTACTAAAGGATAAGCTTTATCCAACCAAACAGTGACTGGAAAAGCTTTCTTAAAGTTACTAATAATGAATACTTATTTAAAACATTTATTTAGACGGCTAAGGCTAAAACAATGTTAGTGTCATTAATATATATGTATGTAAACACCACATGTTTTGGAAAAAGTAGAAATGATTCAGAATTATTTAAAAAGAAAAGAAAAAATGGAGAAGTAGGATAAGATCATAGTTTTTTAATAGGAACTAGGTTGGAGTCAAAAGAATGCCATTTATAACTGGCATATCAAATGGTTAAGGTTATAGTTAGGTTAGATAGAGGGAATTAAGGATACCAAAGGTAGTATTCACACAAAAGTACTACTAGTATATTTTTAAAAACCTTCCTAAATAGTAGAAATACATTTAAAAACAAAATAGACATATAAAATACAGAAATAAACATAAATATAAATCACACAGAATATATACAAATAAGATAATATGACAGAATTGAAACCAAATATAATTGCAATTTGCTGAGTAAAGCAAAACCTATTTTATAATCTATACAAATGACCTAATAGTGAGGGACAAAGATTTGCCAGGTGAATGGGAAGAACAAGAAAGTAAGGGCTGAAATCCTGACACATAACAAAGCAAAATCTAATCGAAAGCATTAAATGAACCAAAGAACACTCTAAAATTAAAAAGTTAAAAGCCATGTCCCATTGTATTAGCTTGTTTTTGCATGGCTACAGAGAAATACCAGAGACCGGGTAATTTATAAAGAAAATAAGTTTAATAGGTTCACGGTTCTGCAGGCTGTAAGGGAAACATGGCACCTTCATCTGCTCAGCTTCTGGGGAGGTCTCAGGGAGCTTTTACCCATGGCAAAAGGTGAAGAGAGACCAGGCATCTCACATGGTAGAGTAAGAGAGAGAGAGAGTGAGAGTGGGTGGGGCGGGGTAAGGTGCCACACACTTTTAAATGACCAGATCTCCTGGAAGCTCAGAAAGAGAGCTCACTTATCATCAAGGGGATGGCCTAAGTCATTCATGAGGAATCCGTCCCCATGATTCAAACACCTCCCACTGGGCCTCAGCTCCAACATTGGGGATTATATTTCAACATGATATTTGAATGGGGGCAAATGTCTAAACTATATCACCCACAGTAAAAATATGAATATATATGCACCAAATGACACAATAATGATTTATATAAAATAAAACTTTAAAAACAGTAAAGAGAAGTAGATAGAAACAGAATAACGATAGTAGCCTTTAATATACCACTCTCAATATGTGATATATCAAGTGGACAAAAAATAAGTAGTTGGATCCAAATATATATTATATTCAGATAGTAAAGAATACATCTCCTCAAGTTTACATGGAGCATCCACAAAAAATGACCATCTATAAAATAAAAATATTATAACCATTCTGTGTGACTGCCATTCATAAAAGTGAAAATTAAGAATACCTATTCCTATTATTTGTCCCCACACAAAAAAATCCCTTCCAACTGGAAACTTAGAATATATTATATTAAACAACTCTTTGGTGAAAGGAGAAATGCAGACAGAAATTATAGAGTATCTGAAAATAATAACAAATAAAATACTACATGTTAGGATTTAACAAGTGCAATTAACAATAGTTAGACATTTTCTAGCTCTAAACATCTATATCAATATAAAGTAAATAATTATACATAAATGCTTATATTTCTAAGTCAAAGTGCTTGACAATAAAGACTACTGTAAATCCAAAATAAGTACATAGAATAATATAATAAAGATAAAAATATAAAATAAGATAGCAAAAATAAAAATAATAGATTAAATTAATAAATCAAAATCCTGTACCTTAACAATTTCAACAAAATAGACAAACAGTTGTTTTAAAAGAACAACTGAGATAAAAGCATAAAAAATAAGAAATTACATTGATTATTATAAAGATATTGTAAAACAAAATTTTTTTAATTACATGGGGAAGTAACCATTGATGTAAAACAATTTAAGAATGAAGGTTAACTTGCCTACCTCAATGCAATCATTATTATATTATTACTTAGATTGTAAAGGTATGTTTATGTACTTTGTACACTTTTATTTTATTTTATTTTATTTTATTTTATTTTATTTATTTTGTTTTAAAGACAGAGTCTTGCTCTGTCTCCCAGGCTGGAGTGCAGTGGCATGATCTTGGTTCACAAAAACCTCTGCCTCCCAGGTTAAGGTGATTTTCCTTCCTCAGCCTCCTGAGTAGCTGGCATTATAGGTGCTTGCCACCACGTCTGGCTAATTTTTGTACTTTTAGTAAAGACGAGGTTTCACCATGTTGGCCACGCTTGTCTCGAACTCCTGACCTCAAATGATCCACCCACCTTGGCCTCCCAAAGTGCTTGGATTACAGGCATGAGCCACTACAACTGACCTATTTATACATTTAATATAATTCACAATAAACAAGAAAATACAATATTAAGTATGAGCATTATTTAAGACAAAAAGTGATATAGCAATACTGTGACATCTTAGGAAAGAGTAGCCTAATTTAGTTGACATGTTTTTGTTACTGAGATTTGAAAGGTACCATGAAAAGTGGCTCTATTTATTCTACGAGAAACCCATTTGACAGCAAGCATGGCTCTCACCTATCAGATAAAAGAAGTTGAACTGTCTAAGCTTCCCTTGGGGTCAGCGTTTCTCAAGATTATTATATTTTCAGATCCATTAGAAACAACATAAGCCTTCTTTATCGCTTTGAAAATAAAATTTTTTAACAAATTCTCTAGCTCTCTCAGAACTTCTGGTTACCTTTGGCATGTGTTTTTCTACTTTGTGCCCATCATTCTGCATTTTTATACATAGTCCATTACTGATGGTTACTTAAACAAATTATTTAATTACCATAAATTGGTAATACTTCCTAATAATTTCTCCAAGATTCAAAATTATTTCAGTGAATTCTGTATTTTAAATCTGTAAAATATTTACAGCAATCAGCTCTAGTGAATACACTAAATGTTTGAGTATATATTTTAAAATACCTTTCTAGTACTATGAAGACTAAATTTTTTTTTTCAGGCAGGCTCTGTCTTTATAAATGTTAGATGATGAAAAAGGACATAAGTCCAAGTTAAATAGTCATTGAACAAGTCTGCACTGTAAAACTTCATTAGATTGAAACAAATTCAGAGTGTGTTTAAAAAAATCACTTACTATATAGGAATTATGCATGCCATATTTTAAATTTTGCTTTATAAAGTCATTTCTAAATTTAAAAATAAATCTATGTAAGAAAATTATAAATCTTCAAAGAAAAAAATGTAGTATGTTTTCAACTTATTAAAAAAGTTGTAGCTGAATTTTTCTTTTCCTTTATCTGTATAATCATGACTTTCAAAAGTAGAACTATTTTAGTTGTTATTTATTATAAGCATCTTTTTTTATTAGTAACAGTTAAACATTTTGACTAATATATGTTCTGCAATGAAAGTTTATAGTTGTAAAAATGTTTCACAATTTTCAATTGGTCAAAATATTTTCATGCACCCACTGAAATTGATCAAATTTGAAATAATATTATCTGGATTATTATTAAAATCACAGATAACAGTAATATATTACATTTATGTTAATAGTTTTAGTTTGAACATATTTTCTCCCATCCAAGTATTAACTAGGCCCGACCCTGCTTAGCTTCCGAGATCAGATGACATCTAGCGCATTTCAGGGTGGTATGGCCATAGACTGAGCAGATTTTCTCATACAATCCTCAAACTTTCCTTTCTATAGTCCTTTTGATCCCATTACAGTGAATAGCTCTCTGTTGGTTTGGCAATATAATAGGCTAAGCAAGTCCAAAAGAAAAATTTTCTCTTGAAGTTTGTATTTTATTTAAAAATTTATGCAACTTTTGGCTTCTACTATCAATTATGCCCATATTCGTTCTAATATAAATTTAGCATGTGACTTCATTACAATCATTCATTTGCATATATCTTCAGCTCCCTTGCCTCTCTTTAATTCTTTGTCCTCCCCTGGAAAATTCCAACCCTGATTAAATCTAATTCTCTTCTCACTTCTGGAGTGCTCTTCTGCAGCTAAAAATAGCTGGAGGATTAAAAAAAATAAGAAGAAAAACTCATACCCACGCTGACTGATTAAATTTTAAATTTACAACTCCTAATCTCGGTTGGGTTATCTCTTCTACATAGCTATCCATTCAGTCTTCCACTATCCTAAAGAATGATTTTACACATTCTTCTCTCTCATTATACTTCCAACTCATCTCAGTAGTTGGAGTGCCAAAAGTCCTGTGGTAATCAGACCACCTAAGGCTGGTTGTATTGATTGCCTTATCCTATTGTGCCAGCACAACCCTAGTCCATATGGTAATGTAGAATAAAGTAATAAAAAAGATGCCACTGTCTCAAGACACTTTAATAACATCTGCCCAAATTTTACTGTTATAACTGTACAAATCTAGGATGAATGTAAGGTGAATGTGTTCTCCAGAGTTGTATAAAACATACATTGCACAATCACAAGTAGCATCTTGAACCTAGCCAATCTGATGTGATCATGTTTTCATGTGAACCAAAATATGAAAAGAAAATGGAAATATTACTACCAGAAAAATCCTAACCATTTCTAAATTATGGAAAGAAGGAAAGCAAGCCAATCAGCTCACTGGACATAAAAGGGAAGAAGGGAAGGAGTAAAATTATTCTAATTATCTTCTCTTGAGAGTAATGTTTAGGACTATAACATTGTAGTAGGAAAAACAATGCATCTCAAAGAGGAAACGACTGATACTATCTTTAAAAATACAGTAGAATGCTATGTGTTCCATTAAAATAAAAAAAACAAAAGCAGTCATTAGCAAGAAAAAGTGTCAGAGAACTTCAAAAAAGCAAATGAAAGAAAGAACAAACCAATTAGATCCAGCCATCAAAAATGGGGAATTGAAAAAAAGGAATCAATAATATAAATTTGTTCACAAATTCAGAGGCTATCAAATTGAATTAAAAACTAAAACCTATACAAATGCTGTTTATAATAAGGACACTTAGAAAACAAATCAGTAAAGTGAGATCTATTGAGAGATAACTGCAAAAATAACTCCAATTTTCCAACCATGTTATTTCTATACCTTTTTCCTATGTAACCCCTCTGAACTAGATGTGGAGTCTATCAATCACCTCACTCCTTGATTCTGAGCTGTTCCTGGGACTCAGAATCAAGGGGTGAGCTGTTCCTGGGACTTGCTCTGGCCAAATGAATTTGATAAAAGTGACAATCTTGCATGTTTCTGACCTATATTGAAACCTTACCACCATCATGGAAAAGCCTATGCTAGCCTGCTGGAGGGTAAAAATCCACATGGAGTGAAAGTCCAGTTTTCCCATCTGAGACCATCCTAGATAAGCCTATAGCCAATTCTCAAATATTTCAGAAAACTGGTCATAGATCAGCAGAACCACCTACTGAGACTGCAGTTTACAACAGATCCATGAGTAGAACAGCCAAAGTAAGACAAACACCAGCTGCTTCTTTAAGAATATACAGTTGTTATTTTAAGCCACTAATTTTGGGGATAGATTGGATTATTTTGTATCAATGGCTAATTGGTACATATTGAAAATAAAGAAAAGTAAAAAGATAAAACACAGGTACTATCTAAAAATAACAGAATGGCAATATTAATATCAGAAATGGTGATAATTTAAGTTTGAAAACAATAAATAGGAAATAGTGAACTAATGATGAAGACACAATTTAAGAAGCTCTAGTGTTAGTGAAAAATATAGAGATTTGAAAGGCCACTTTCTCTAATGTTGTCAATAAAATTGGAATTATTTTTTAATTACCAAAATATTCCATAAAATTAATGAACAGCACCTAGATAATACTTAGGTAAAAGATACACACAAAAAATTAAAATTCTAAACTATCTAGTAAGAAATGAAAGGAGAATTATTTGCAAGAAATCTAAAGAATAAGCAAGACCTGTATTTAGAGGATAAAAGTATAATTTTAATTGTCATGCTTATCAAAAAGAGCAAAATAATAAACTCAGTATCCTTCTCAGGGAATTGAGAAAAAACTAAATAAACCAAAGAAAATAATAAAAAATGAATTAATAAAATACAAAAGTTAATTAAATAGAAAAAAGATTAAGACATGTATGAGAATATAATATTGACAGAGCTAATTCAATACATTGGGAAAAGCATGAAAGAGTTTGAACAGTACTGTGACAATAGACTTCCGTCTGGAAGAAAAAATAAAATAATTCAATAAAGAAATAATTTCAATGGAATTAATGAAAAGTAGAGAAGAAATGAAAATCTTGCAAAGAAAATAGAAAGTTGCATGTATAAACAATATGATATTTTGCTCAGTCAAGACTGAAAACAAAGAAGCCATAAATTATAGACACTATGACGTAACAATTTTAAAACTTTACATGATTAAAGATACCAAAAACTTCAGTGAAAATAAAATGAGTCTAAAAAATTTGTAATTCAGATGATAAACGAAGGAGTTAATATCTATATGGAACTAAGTGATCTGAAATAAAATCATCTAAGAAAAATCAATGAGCAAAAGGTATTAACAGAAGTTTTGTATCAGAGTAAATTTAAATGGCCACCAGAAATATGAAGAAATACTAAAATTCGGTAGCAGGCATGCAAAAGAAAATTAACAATGAGAAATTATTTTACTCCCATTAGACTGGCAAAATACTTGAAAATTGTTTTAAAATGTATTGTTGACAGCTATGTGGTGAAAGGGATTCCCTCATACATTGATGGTAGAAAAGCGAATTGTTCACCACTTGAGGGAAGCAGACTTTTAGCCCCTTGAGTTAAAACCTGATATACTAGTCAATCTAGCAATTCTATTTCTGGAAATATACCCCATACAAATAAAAATACATATAAAGATATAGGTAGAAATATATCTATTGTTTGTGGGGGAAGAAACCTCGTGGGTGCAAATGTTTGTGGAGACAAAACCCAGGAAGCAAATAAATGGCCATTAATTTCTGAATAAAATATGGCACAGACACGTATGAACTATTATGGAGCTATTATGCATGATTAGAGCTACAGAAGAATATTAGTTCTTATTTCCGTTACGTAGTTTTGAGGAGGAAAAAACAAAATTCAGAAAGGGTAAATTATATGATTATAATTGGGTAAATGAAATCTAATTTTAAAAACCATATTTATATGTTTGAAAATACAGGCTCATATACTATTACGAGTTCTAAGGAGTATGCATAAGGAGAATATAGACTATTTTAAGGACAGAGAAAAAAGAAATACATGGAGAGATGGAAAAGCTCAAGGCTCTTCCAACTCCAGAAGCCTTCGTTCATATCCTAAGTTAATATAAATATCACCCTTGGGTTTATAAATAGCACAGTTTGCACAGTTGTACATGGCAGCTATGCATTGATTGAAGTTCTGTTTAGAGTAAAACTATGAACCTCCTTTGAGTTTAACAATAACAGATGCTGAGGTCATCCAATTGTCTGCCATGTTCTTATGGACCTAATGTTTGTGTTCCCCTAAAATGCCCTAACCTCAGAACTGATGGTATTTGAAGATGGGGCCCTTGGGAGGTAATTAGGTCAAGAGAGTGAAGCCCTTCAGATGGGATCATTGCACTTATAAGAAGAAACTCTGGAGACCTAGCTTGTTTTCTTTGCCATGTGAGGACAGACCAAGAAAGTGGCTGTCTGCTAGCCAGGAAGAGAGATGTTGTTACCAGAACATAACCATTCTGGCACCCTGATCTCAGACTTCCAACCTCCAGAAATGTGAATAAAATTCTACTGTTACATAACCCAGTCAATGGTGTTTTGTTATGGCAGCCTGGGCAGACTAATACATACGAGCGAAAAGTAGAAGGTGGTAACAAGCATATCATATTTTCTTGTAAATTTCTGCTTTAGAATATAACCATCATTTCTTGTAATGCTTTGTGGGAAAATCAGCTCATAATTTTAATTTGACACCTCCATCAAGGAGCTCATAAAGAGTTCAGGAGGAGCAACATGCAGACACCAATTAACTGTGACATAATACGATGAATAATGAAGTTCTAATACTCTGCTGTGGAAGGAGGGAAGAAACAATAGTTTTGAGTTGGGATTTAGAAAATATTTCAAAGAAGAGACATATTATTAATAGGTCTTGAAATATGAATGTTTTCCCCCAAAAGGAGGGAAGTAAGACATTAGAGATAAAGAGGAATGTATAAATAAATGTACACAGATTGGCAATTTGTTTACTTTAAGAAAGATACATAGCTTTGATTGAACTAGATTATAGGTATATGGCTTAAAGTGGCCTAGATGAAGTTGGAATGCTCACTGGGAAAGATATTTTTCTTAATCTGTGTTCCCAGAATCAGATGATGAGACAATAATTTGAATACAAGTAGTTACTTGGAAGGGGTGGGCACCAGTAGAGGAGTGGAGAAGTGATCAAATAAGAGAATGCAGCCCATGGGTTTGCATTATCAAGCTAATTACCACAGCAAGAGTGACTGGGTGTCTGGAGCTTAATCTCATGAGAAACCTAAGAAATGGTGTAAAACACTCACTCTAGGATTGTCCTTTCCAAAGTGTGCATGAAATATGAGGTATGAACTTATCAGCTCCCAAGTGGCATTATTTGAGAGCCGTTCTTGGACAGTGTTAATTCTCCAGCTATACCAACTTCCTATATGCATTAGCAAATTGCAGAGAAATCAATATTATCAGGAAGAGTATCCTGAAATAGTTAAAATCAGATTAATATGGCGAAGGACTTACAGAATCTGATACACTCTTGTGTATTATGCAAAAGAGTTGGAACTTTATATGTTATAAGGAATGAGTAAGGTTTTTCTGAGTAAAGGAAAGTGCATGATGATCACAGGTGTCTTGTAGAGTAATTATAACAACAGCATAGAAGTTCAACTTTATTATGTGGAGAGTGAAGCGTGATGGTGAAAGTTTAGGTGAAAGATGAACCAGTGCTGCAACTATGGCAATAGGAAGTAGGAGAAGGATAGATGTATATTAGTGATATCCTTTTAATTTTTAGTTGAAGTACAGACTTGGAAAGTCAGTAAATATGTTAATCCAGGGATAGGGAATACTGGAAAAGATCAGTAAAATATATTATTTGAATGGCTGGTTAAATAGCGATAGCGTTTAACCAGCTAGGGAATTTGGGAAAAAAGACTGGTTACGAGTGAAGATTTTAAGTGTGGCTTGTGCTGTATTTACTGACTCAGAACTCACTTGGGAATATTCTGGTAGACACGCTCAGTAGATAAGTAAGTTGGAACTGGGGCTCAGAAAATAAGTAGGACCTCTAGAAAGAGGAGATATATGAAGTCCTAGCGTTGTATGAGTGAGTATGTGGCTGCCTCTCCACTTTCATGTACTTTGAATAAAAAAATCTTGATTCTAATTTCCAACAAATTCAAACTCTTGTGAAAGGAAGAAAACAAGACCTGAAGTAACAAAATTTGGATATGAGTTTAGATTTGCCATCAATTAGTTTTAAGGTTGGAATGGAGGGACTTCAAAAGGAAAACACTATAGTAATAAGGGCATGTACTACAAGTTTCTTATGGGAGATGGGTTGATGGAGAAGGGGGATAGATGTGACTGTTTGTGTCACATTTGGTAAAACAGGTTCTCTAAAGATATAGGGAGAAAAAAGTGCTCTTTCCTACACTACTCTCCACTCAACACAACACTTCTGACATTAGATGTTGGGGAGTTTCCCCACTCACTAACCATGCAATTCTCCAGCTGGCCCCAGCTGGGTGCCCTCTTATTCAATTGAATTCTGACACTGTCTACCTGGAGACAGCATCAATGCCACAGGTTGAAGGCTCAGTCCCACAAGACTGCTCTCCACTTCAGGTGCCACTTGCAAATAGTTGGTTGTCACTTATACAGTACTTCTGACCTCCCTGGCTATAAACTGGGCACTCCCATAAACCTCTTCTCAGGTTTATTAATTTGCTAGAGCATCTTACAGAGCTTAAGGGAACACTTTACTTACATTACTCACTTCTCATAAAGAATACTCCAAAAGATACAGATGAACAGTCATATGGAAGAGATGCATAGGGCAAGGTATGGGAGAAGGGGCACGGAGCTTCCATGCCTTCCCCAGGCATGTCACTCTCCAGGAACCTTCACATTGTCAGCTATCTAGAAGTTCTCTGAAACCAATTCTTTTGGGGTTTTGTGGAAGCTTCATTACGTAGGTATGATTGATTAAATCATTCGCCAGTGGTGAGCACCTCAACATTCAGCCTCTCTCCCTACCTGGAGGTTGGGGTGGCTTTGGTCCAATCATGCCAACATTAAGTTGATTGGCTTTGGTCCAATCAATAATGCCAGAAAAAAAAAATCATGCTTTGGTCTTTTTGGTAACCAGCCCTTATCCTAAAGCTATCAAGGGGCCCCAGCCAGCAGTCATCTCATTAGCATATAAACATGCAAAGTACACTAATCATTAGGGATTCCCAGTGTTCTAGGAGCTTTATGTCAGGAACCTGGGACAAAGACCAAATGTATATTTCCTAATCTCACACAGGTCATGTGGTTAAATAAACAAATATGTAAAGTGTAACTTTGGCAAACTTACATAAGCAGGGAAAACAAATTCTTAATGGCAAGGCTTGATCTCATGACTTTGCCTAAATTGTTTAAATTCCAAATGTATATTGCAAAAATTAATAAAATATCAAATAACTTTTAAATTACATCTTCAAAATTTAGCAAATTTTGGTGATAGAAAGCTATATTCTACCTTATGGTGTAGTGTGTATGCATTTTTGAGTGATATGGATTAGGTCTGTATGTTTTATTTCTCAAAAGGAAATTATCCCTAAGAAATGCAGAGACGGTTTGCAGGAATTTGACATAGATTGAGAGCCCTGTGTACTACAAATGAAAGAGTTCAGAGCTTTCAAATTGTACTATGTAAACCGAAGAGGCTGGTTAAATAACGGATCCATCCTTCTTTCTCTTTTCAAATAAATTCAATACAAAAAAAATGCTTAGTAAAACTGTTGAAAAAGCTTGTTTCCTGAAGAAACATAAAATTTAATTATTATTATGTGAAACAGAGAAAATGTGACTAGTAATGTTTTACATGAGTGAACAGGATGGTAATTTTGAAACACAGTAGTAAATATCGAGAAATCAAAAAAAAATAGGTAGCAATGCTATGATGGGTGACTTCCCATTAGAACTAATTGTCTATGTCTATTTGGTATGTAATAAGACAGGCAAAGGAGATGCAGAAATTCATTTATAAGTGGTTGTCTTACAACTGTAGACAAAAGATTTACTGAGAAAACGTATGCATTAAAAATGTAAGTTCCAAGGCCTCTTTTTGTATTAACTGGTATTCATCTCCTCTAAGATCTAATCTGCTCAACAGACTTCAACCACGTTCTTACATGGCAACAATAAAGAACTGCAATTAAAAGCATTTTAAATTTGACTTAGCAAACTGTTTAAAGCTTTTCCAGAGGAAATAATGTGTGTCCTTTACAACAGTCCATTCTTCATTCTCTCCTAAATTAGCTGCATAGTATGTGAGCAAATTTCCATGCCTAGTTAGAGCTCATTATTCAGTGAAGTCTCTGGGAATTAGGATTTTTTTAATCAATTTTTTTTGCCTTTGCCTTTTAAGCATCTTTCCAATATAAACAGCCCTAAAGTACACTGATATCATAGTACCCATTAATTTCTTCTTGTTTTTGATGAAATGGCAAGAAGCATGGATTTTTTGCATTGACGATTTATGTGTGTATATGTTTTGAAATATATTTATTATTGTAAAAAATGCATAACTTGGCAATTGTAAATGTGTAAATATAACATGTGGAGATTATGAGTCAGAGAAGATTAAATGTAGAATAAATAGCCAACAGGATAAAAAGAAAAAAAAGGCTGCGTAGAATGAAGTCTTAAATTGCCAATCTATTACTTGAATATATTAAGTTTCTTTCTTTGGGGTGATCATTTTCTAGATTTGATTTAAAAATATTTTAATCATTGTTTGCTGCTGCTACTGCTGCTGCTTCAGCTGTTTGCAACCTCAATATATGTCCATGTCAAATCGTAATGTAGTACAGTCAAATTCACAAATGGGAGCCTTTTCTTTTGTTTACTTTTGTGCCCAGGATTTCCAGATGCAAGCCTGAGAATTAAGGAATTCACAAAGAACATATCTGTTTGATCTAAATCCTAATATCTGCATGTGATTTTGTGTTTCCTACTTATTTGCAAGGTGATTTGTAGCAGGTCAACAGCCAAAATTAAAATAATTTTGTTTAAGGAAAATGGCTCTTTTAACCAGATCCAACTGGGATAATGAGGTATTTTTCTATCAGAAAAACAATATATGGAAAAAAGATACCTAAAAATCTGAGGAATCTAGCATAGTAAAATAAGGTAAAACTTTTTCAAGGAGAATACGACAAAATTGTTTTAAATATGTCTATGTATAACCGTTATTATTATTAAGGACAGTGAGGAAAAAAATCTAAGATTAGAATTGGCTTAGATTAAAATCCAGCTGTTGGCATTTACCAGTTTGCAGCACTTAATCTCAAGAAATTTCAATCATATTATTAAGAAAGTGGTAATATCACCTAAATCACAAAATTAATGAATAATTTAAAGTAACTATAGTATTTGAAAAGTGTCAGTGTATTTATTACATTTCACTTAATAAATTCTTCAATTTAGTATTCAAATTAATTAATCAACTCTTGTTATACTGACAAAATTCAAAAGGCAATAAACTGAAAAAACTGCTATGCCTCTGAAGGTGTAGTATCACATGAACATGTAACATTTGCTATTGTCAGGGTACAAGTTTCGGTTTTTAAATCCAACCTCTAAGTATTTATTGATTCATTAAAAGAAATAAACTGATCATTGGGGTATACTACAACCATATAGCAATAGATACTTTAATATCATTACCAAAATGCAAGAATCTAGTGTGAAGATTATTGTGGTGGGTCTCTAATTTCTTTGCTTTTAAAATCATGAGAAACTAATGATGAAAAATCAATGCAATGGAATTAAAAAGAATTCAAACATGTGCTGGCCTCTATTGCTCTCCATCGTGCTGAATGCCATCTCTCTCTCTCTCTGCTATTTCAAGAAACAAAGCTGCCCATGGCCATTTTTTTTTTCAGTTGGAGGTTTGTTCAGCTATATTTCTCTTCTGAATTTTGAGAAGCATTGTTCCTCAAATTGCCTTTTCTTTTCTAATCACTACATTAGTAGCAAGCAATGGTTGCCTTAGCAACTCTTTAATAGTCTGCAACTCTCAAAACTTGCTTTTTCTGGAGAGAGTCTTCAGACAGGCTTTCTAATGGAACCAATAACTCTTTAATAAATATGCAAAAACATCATTTCTGACTAGAAAACTAATCTTGTAGCTTAAATATTTAAAATATTTTATTACACATTTGAGAGTTAGCTACAAATATTTATCAAAATCTTAGTTTTTATTTTACAAAGTAATAGGTGATAATGGTAATGTCTCTAATTTGTTAATTATTGTATTATCTAATTTTTTTCTGCCTAAGAGGTGTGTATATGCAGCATTACTTTTGATGTTTATCAAATTAGAAAACTAAATTTTACAGTAGTTATTTTGGTATCATGCTGGTAAGTATTTAACAACCAGCAAGCAGCTCTCTGAAAAAAAAAGTATGTATTTATAAAATTTTATTTTAATGTGTTACTGAAATAAAGTATATATTGCACACAATATAATAATTGCCTTTGTTTAACACTGGGTATTTTATTTTATGTTTATGTAACTTAATTTTTAATAAAGGCTGTATTTCATGATTGGCTTGCAATTTTCCTGAAAATTAAAAAATAGATACTTGCAATCTAGTACTAGTTATCTCCAGCTTACCATTAGGTTAGTTACTGCCTGGAAGTCACACTGCTACTAAGGACTGGAATATGTAGCAGTAACAGTAATATTTAAGAAAGATACTTTAAAAAATATGGCTACAGAGATGTCTCAGAAGTTCAAAGAAAGAGTTCCCTGTTGGCACAAGCTACTCACATTTAACTCAAACTTCTTCAGTGTATTTCTCTCCACTTGTGATTTCCCTGGTAATATACTGCTCAGGACCCAGCACTTACTGTAACTGTAATTTTCTGGCACAAAAATATCCTTAACTCATTCATTCTCAACTCATGACCTACTGCCCACTTCCACAGTTGGCCTGAGAATTTGCCTCCTCAGTTTCGACCCTGTCAACTACCTTTCTTTGGAGACCTCTTCTCAGTTTGACCTGTTCTCCTGGCTTTGTTGTGCTCTTTCCAACACAGTTTTATTCTTCAGCTGCCAGATTTCCACATGCCTTTACAGAAAACAGGTGTCCTTTGAGACAGCACTGACAAAATGAAGTTAGAGCATGGAACTCTTTGGACCTGAGGACTAACCCCAAAGTACCAGTGGCACACTGACCAACAGCCTCAGCAGTGTTTGCTGCTGGCAAAGCTGTGAAGAAGGTGAAACTTATGTTTCACACTTCTTTATCCTCTTTTTATTACTCTCCTTTTATGTATTCTTAAGTCACCTGACTCCTCTTTTTCATTTAATTTCCTCACTCTTTACTACCCTTCCCTATAAGTAGATCCTCAAGGCCCAGCTCAAATGAACATATTCCATTAAACTTTCTCCTTTAGCCACCATCTCAGTTAGTATCAACCAACTATGTGTCTTCCCTCCCACAACATTTTGCTCATTCCTACACTATAATCAACAGTAATACCTTTCAAGAAAAATGTATGGATTAATCCTTATGTGCTAAGCACCAAGATGTGTGCTAACAATACAGAGCTAAATATAACCAGAAAGTACACCTTGATGTAAAGGATAGTTTTTGGAAATGCAAAGTACTGGGGACAAAGGAAATTGTTTTGAAAGGGGAGTGAATATGTTTGTTTTTGCTGGTCCTCAAATCTCACATTGTGGCCACCTAGTCTGATTCTACTTACGATCAATCTTAACATCAGTTGAAATAGAATAGAGCTTTAATTTTGTCATTGAAAGAGAAAAGGCAAGTGCTTTTTTTAGCCACTTTACTTCATTTATTAATGCATCAATGGTATTGTTTCCAAGTACTAAAAGCAGAGTTGGGGTAGGAGACCCTATTTGGATTGAAAGTATCCTAAAGGGAATCATATTTTAATTTAACAAACATTTATGGAACATTTACACTGTGACAGGTACTAGGCTAGAGATTTTCAAAATGACATTTAATCCTTCCCACAACCTTCTCTTTTATGGGTGAGAGAACTTATCTTATAAATTAATCCCACAGCTCCTTAGAGCTTGACCATGACAATTGGGAAAATAACACAAATACCAGCGTCCTGTCTATGTAAGAGATGACAGAATATAATGTCATTAATTCATTGTTATCTTAGCCAAACATAGAAAGCCATACATATTCACTAATAATAGCATACTGTCTCTGAGGAATAATTCCATGGTTGATTCTACAGGGACAGCACATGTTTGTTGTTGTTAATGTTGCTTTCTAAAAAGATGATAAGTATTTTCCTTTTATTTTTGTTTTTGTTCAATTGCTTTGTATTTATAGAAAGAGAAGCACTATGGGCACGGGCTGATGCAGGTGAAGTCCAAATAATTGCCTTGAAACTTGCATGGCATTCCAATTCAACCTTAAATGCTCATGAAATTTAAAGCAGAAGGATCTGGCGTGAGGCAATACTTAGGCTTTAGCCCTCTCTAGTTTTGTAATTGTTTGCTTTTCCTTGCTCTATGAATACTTTATGACTCAGGATATCAAAAATGCACCAACAGTTGCAGTAGATAAAAGACTCTCCACCATGTGCAATCCATGGGGAGAACACCATTGGAGACCAAAGGAGCAGTCTGACCTTTCCCAGAATATTCACTCCTTGCAGGAAGTAAGGATTTCATAGTAGTGGTTTCAGTATCATCACAAAGCACCTCTTCTCTTAAATATCTGGCCCTCTCAAGGTTAAACTTTTGATGCAATTATCAAATATCTATCTAAAATATTTCGCTTTTTATTTTGTATTTGGCTGTGAATTTTGTTGCTTACAAAATATGAATCTTGAAATCCAGGTAGATATATATCCTTTGTATTTGCCCGACGAGCTTGCAGGAGAATAACATACCTGTAATCTCAACAGGGTTTAATCATTTGTTATGCTTCTCAAAAGCCTTAAATATATAGGAGTTTATACTTTAAGTATACACTTACATGCAATAAAACAAATCCAGTATTTATAAAACGTCTTCACATGTTACTATTATATGCCCTGGATATTTTACAGGGTTTAAAGTAAATTTAAAACCAATTAACCTATAAAGAAAATCTCTGTCATGTAATTAGTGTCAACAAATAAATATCTCTAGAATTACACCTACCCAAAATAGTCTCATAGATATTTAAAAATGTTTAACTATATGTGGAGTCGTTCTAGAGAATCATGAATTATAACTTACATAAGATTTGTAATAGGAAATGAATATATAAAAGTACAACACATAGAAAAACAGGTTTTTTGATATTTAAAGTCATCAGAAAAAGACAGGGCAGATTTTTAAAGAATCCTCATATCTTGTTTTCTCTGATTCCATGGTGTTCTTTTAAAGAGATTGAAAAAGACTAGAATTCATTACAAGTTCTTAATTGCCAGTTTCTCTACAAAATAGATGTTTATGTGCAGGCTTCAGAATAGCTACCATTCATTTGAGGGAGATCTTGTACAGCCGAAGTTTAAATAAACAGCAATGTTTTACTAAGTTTGCAAAAGCATAATTAGTCCTAGAGGCACAATATTTTTAAGCATCAAATACTTGTTCTCCAGCTGTACTCGTTGGTTCTGTAGTTTCAGAAGCAGCTTATAGCCATCTCAATGAAGTCCAAGCCTTCTCATGGCTGACAAGCACTTTCACTGTGTGTTGTGCTCACAGAAACAGAACAGTGTATCACCACTACTTCTTTGATAGAGGCATCTGCTACTCTTTTTGTTGTCCAGTAGTGCATATAAACACTGCAAAATGGATTCCATGGGGGCCTGGTAGCATTAATTTGTGTTTGCTCTGTCATGCAATTATATTAGAGAAATAAAAGAGCTGATGAGACAATTCCCAGGGGGCAGAAATGGTAGTTTAAACATATCTTTTCTGCAATTCTGTGTTAGGATCTACAGGGGATTATAGTATTCATTTCTTTCCTCTAATAATACCCTAGTCAAAGTCATTTTTAGGTATTTGAAGATTTTTGTTTTTAAGTAGAATTTTTTTCCATGCATATAACGAATAACAAAATCAGCATTTATACAGCATCTTCACTTTAACAGCTTTCTAAGTAATGCAACCTTCTTATTACAGCTAGTTCAGGTGGTACCTTTATGGAGTTAATAAGACACAAATCACTGGCCATAGCACTAAGTGTGGACCACATTTAAACCAGTAGACTATGTTCTGTACCTTGAAATGTGGATATATTTGTAACCATATTTACAAAACATAAAGATTGTTATTGCTCCTATAAAGAATTAATATATTATCAGATGTGGTGGCTTATGACTGTAATCCAAACTACTTGGGAGGCTGAGGTGGGAGGATCACCTGAGGGCAGGAGTTTGAGGCTAAAATGAGCTTGATTGCACCACTGCACTCTAGCCTGGGTGACAGAGGGAGACCCTATCTATAAAAAAAAAAAAAAGAATAAAAATCTATGCCATATAAGTTAGTTCAAATTCATCAGTGCTATGTAGAATAAAAAATAGATATAAGAAAGATAGATTATAGATAGATAGATAGATAGATAGATAGATAGATAGATAGATATATAGATAGATGATAAAGAGATAGATAGATTATATCCTTTTGTAGGTGGCAACAGGCCATTTCCTTCCCTTTCTTTGTGCACTTGCTGACACTGTGAAGCTTGGAGTGCTCTTTCTCTCCTATTTCAAATATTCAAATCTTATTCATATGTAAACATCTACCAAATGCTATCTTTTCCATGAAGTTTCTTGTTTTATCCAAGTGGCGGTAACTTCTTTTCCCTCTTGACACTGAACAAGGATTTTGAGAACAAGGATTACATCATTTTGTTATTTAGTTCCTTGTCAAATACTAGATGTTCAAAAAGACTCTAGATACGATAAATTATTTTATCCCTATTCTAATAAATAAAGAAAAGGAGATTTTATAAGGTCTTACATAGTCTTGAATACAGTTCCCTTATCATATATCTACTAAAACACTTTTCAAATATAAGATGCACTTCTGACTCTGTAGAGCAGAATGATATCTCTGATTCATGATGATTCTTCAGATGACAGTAAAGGAATAATAAAAATATAAATGCACAACAACAAAGAGAATGGCAAAGAAGATAAAAACAGACGAAAATCAGATAGAGCGTTGGTGACTGATTAGGCAAAACCGAAAAAGGTATATATGGGAATACAAAAGACTGAAATACTTGCAATGGTAAGTAGGGGCAAGGAAATGGCCATATTTTAAGAGTGTAATTTTGCATCCATAGAGCAATGAGAAGATGTTGAAAATTGTATTTTGGGAGGTTGACATAATAAGATCTACATTTTGTAAAGACAAATGAGACCTGGGGAAATATTTGGAATATATGTTAAAGATACAGGCTTATCTGTATATAAAAAGCATATTAAAAGTTCTTATATATCTATAAAAATGATTTCTAAAAATGAGCAAATGATATAAATTGCCAATTCACAAAACAACACACGTCCTATAAATAGAAAAATAAAATTTCAAATATCAGTGAAACATGGTTTACCTACAAGACATCATAATTAGAAATTGCTAGTGTCCATGCTATAATACTCTCTGCGGCCATTGGAAATCATATTAACTATATTGGTATGAATAGAAGTCAATGATTCATTATAAATAGAAAACATGAGTTTCAAAAGTCTCTGCATTGAATTATTCCATTTTTTTGTAATAGTTGTTTGTGCATGTGCACACATAAACACATGTAGAGATTAAAGTATATAGATAGAGGTAAAAATATAGTAATTATTCCTTTATATATAAGAAATTGCCAAGCCTGTGCATGTCTTCCATTTTTTTCCATTTCATCAATGTCTATGCATGCACTGTAAGCTTTCTTTAGATATTTTCATTGATATTTTACATGTATGTATAAATTATTTAAAATATAAAATAATTTGTATTTTATATGTATGTCATTGGCATGTATTACTTATTGCTGACATGATAAATTTTCAATCCAATTACATTATACACGTGTGTGTGTGTGTGTGTGTGTGTACAGGGCCTTATCAGTGAGACAGTAAATAGTCTGTTCCCAAAAAGTTAAAGGGATGTGCTGAGCTGAGCATTCTTACTACATAATCCATCCAATCAGATAAGTTGCTCTAGAGCTTACTTATATTATTGTGTGTATTTTGTTGTATAGTCCTTCTTTGTATACTCATCTATCTTCCTTTTGAGATCCTTGAGGTCAGGAACTCTATTTTACATTTCATATTTCCAGGACTTAGCAACAACTAATAGAGACTGGGAGCTCAGCATTTTTCAATGACATGAATAAACTAATCTTGAGCATTCCACCTGAAAATCAACAGTCATCTCTCCTGTGAGTTTAGGTAGCACATACCATTCCCTCATATTTGACAATGGTTTGAATTGGTTTAGTAGTTGTAAGTGCACTTATTCTTCTCTCTGAACTAGAGTGGCTGCTCAAAGACAGAAAACATGTCAATGTTTGCTTACTCCAGTCTGTTTGGCACAGTGCTAAGTGCAGCCTGCAGCTCAGCATATTCAACATTTTGATAATAATGCATTCATTCTTTTAACAATGAGAATTGCTTTATGGTTTTCAGGTTTCAAAAGTAGTTTTCCCATCTAACAATAACCTGATATAATCATTTCTTCCAGTCTTTCATTCTGTGAAAACACACACACATACTCTTTCTCTCTCTCTCTCTCTCTCTCTCTCTCTCTCACCACATTACATAAGCCTTTGACTGGTGAAATTCTCTAATTTCTCACAGTAGACTACGTACTCCAATTTATTCTATATTAATATCAGTGTCACATTTTGTCTTAATTTTCAACTGATTCAACACTATAGAGGTTATGGTGCCCATTCAAATTGCTAACATTGTTGAGAAAGAGATAATCTCAAAACTAGGGTAACATGAAGTGAAATTGAGCAAAACATATCTTGACGAAGAAAGTTGACTCTTACCTTTATACCAATGTGGTATTTTCACAGTAATGATTAATGGTGATTTTGGTGTCACAGGAAATAAGCATGAGATTTTTCTATGTATTATTTCATATAATCTTCACAAATATCCTTCGAGTACTCCTTCATTTTAAAAATAAGTAATTTGTATACTTATTTACAAATAAGTATACAAATTACTCTCTCATTTTACTTGTTAAAGTCAACCAAGTTAAAGACCGTCAAGACAGTAAGCAGTCGGATTATGGTTCAAACCCACTACTCTCTAGCATCAGAATACATGCTGTTTAATAGTAAACCACATTTTTAATAACTCTTTTCCAAAATGTCTTCTTTAACAGCATAAGCTTTTTAAGCGCTTACTATATGCTAGACACTTTCCTAAGTATTGTGAACAGAAAGATAAATAAGTCAAAATCTCTTATTTAATAATTTCACTTTCTAACCACTTCCTCTCAATATAGCTTTTTGCCTTTTCCTTATTGCTATGAAAATACCACTAAATAAATGAAACAACTATTTGTACAGAAATGACTGAATAGATGTAGGAAACTTTGAGTCTCCAGACAAAAGCATTCTATGAGCTTACAGTATTGTAATTATTATGAATTGGCGCAAAAACCTCTATGACTCATTTTGTTGTGGACTTTGACTTTATTTTCTAAGTGTAACCTTTCATACCTCAATTTTTCTAACTTTTAGAAATTGTTCATTTTTAAAAGATGAATTAAATACATAGATTTCCAGTTCGCTTACACTTCAATTAGCATGAGATCACCCATAAAGGGTGATGAGACTTAGAAGCAAAGGACACATGAGCCCTACTACAAAAGAACTAGTACACAAAGAGCAGTCCAATGCTGAGCTGCACAGCTGCAATTCTGGACATATTCTCATCTTGGCAGAGGGCATTTTCTTCTTATAGACACAGTGTTGAGGAACAAAGATTCCATGTGGATCAATTATGATTTATTATGTTGCAATTTAACCTATAATTTTTGGCACTCAGGAAAGGTTTGTAAAAACCACAAGTGATAAAAATGCACACTATTTTATAAAAGAGGGCTTAAGGATAAAAACAAAGGCAAACCACTTTTTCTAAAATACTGATGGAGTTTAATCCTTAATAGTTCTTATCTGGAGAGATAAAAGCATAGTAATTATTCTTTTATGTATAAGAAATTTGCAAGTCTCTGCATATCTTCCTTTTCTCCCATTTCACCAATGTCTATGCATGCACTGTAAGCTTTCTTTAGATATTTTAATTGATATTTTACATATATGTATAAATTATTTAAAATATACAATAATTTATATTTTACAAGTATGTCAGTGGCATGTATTACTTTTCGTTGACATGGTAAACTTTTTAGTTCAATTACATTACAAACTTCTGATAAAGAGAAACTATCAGGGTTTTTCCAAGGTCACTGAATTTGAAATTTAAAAACTGCAATCAAGCGAAAACCCTAATAATTTTAGAATCAGTATGTAAACAATGGCGAGTAGTAAAGGGCATGGCTATTAGGTCAAACAGTTCTCCCCAAAGATAGGAACTTGAACCAAAAGCAGATAAAACCATTTAAGAACTGCTTTTAAGCAGAACAATAGCAATATAAGAAAGACCCTAAAACGGCATGCAAGAGAAAAAGCCATATTAAGCATGACAGAGAGAGGATAAAATATTTAAATGAGTCATATTTTGTTTAGTTCTGTTTTAACCAAGCATGTGTTGACACATTGAAGTTGTCATTAATGTGGACTGAGTGCTCAAGATTTTGGATTCATTCAGTATAATCATAATATTGAAGACTTCAAAAAGTTCTATACTTGGGAGACTGAGTTATGTTTGCACAGTGTTTTCCCCAAACTTATATATACACAATTCTTTACTATATATGACTAAAATAGATTAAAATAACACCACGTCATCATAAGTGACTTGATGAAATAGAAATACATTCAAGTAAGACATGCCAGGACTTCAGCTAAATTAAAATTCCCAAAGAGAAGTTATGTCCTTTTTGGTTGCTGATAAATGCTAGTACCACTCTCATGCCAGGCATGTAAAAAGATGCGCAGTAAATGATTATTAAAGGAATGAGTAAAAGAGAATGTAATAAGTAAGTGAAGGAAGGAACAAACATAGATTATTTTGAAATAACTACCAATGAAGACTATGTCATAAGGTTTTTGGTAAGATTAGATTAGCTAATATACGTACCATGCTTATAAAAGCATCTAGAAATTTGTAAGTGTTCTAAATTTTAGCTATAATTATGAGTTTTTTACACAGAAGGTAGAAGTTAGGGCCAATTAGATTGGAAAACAAACTGGCTCTTAAAGTTGCTGAGTTAGGTTTAGACAATAAAAACTTTCTAAAGAGGGCGAGAAAATGTATATGGATTACCGAAGGCATTGGTGTCTGAGGTTTAAGAATCCACCAGAAACTGTATGACTGTCGATGAGGCAGGTTTCTCACAAATCTTAATTTGAGAGCTGGTATAAGTGATTGTAGGGGATACACGTCCAGTTTCAATAAGAATTTTACTTCGTGGCTGGGAACACACAAAATGGATCAAGTTCTTAAAAAACAACATTCACAAGAGCATGATGCTGTTCCCAAATGATCTAGAATTAGAAGTCTTCCCTGAAAAGTCAGTAGAGAACCCATTAAAACATAACTTCATACTGTACCACTCAGACTTCCCTCCTGTTCACACTTTTGACCTGCTGCTGTTTACTTTTACCCATGCAACAATCCCTGACCATCAATTACCTGAGGATAGTAGAGAAGGCTTTGATCTCTTTCTACATACATTTGTTGAAACACTTGCACAGCATCCAGGTCTGCTCAGTTATAAAAGAAAAAGAATGGATGTACCCCCAAAAGTATGTTCTTTTAGTATTGGTTTGCTCTACTTATTTGGAAGCAAGTCTGCCATTTTAGTTACATGTTCTCATGATTCTTGGATTTTACTGTTACACTAAGTTCCTACATTTTTGTATTCCCACCTAGCTGCCTTTTTCGTTTGCCACTGTCACTTTTGGCCAAGAAAATTTCTCTGAAGAGATTTGTCCTGTCTCTAGTACTGATGGCAGCAGCGGACTGTCTGGAGCAGCCACTGCCATCACCAAGCCACTGCAGGGAAGGTGTGCGGAGGAAGCAAACCCCCCTGCAGCCCGCCACCCTGCTGACTGCCAAGATAGGGCTAAGCCGTGTCACCCTCTGGCAGGGGAGCAGCACCATCAGACAGAGAGGAGCTCTGAGGTAGAGCTGGGCCCTGGCAGTGCTGTGCTTGTACACAGAGATCTGGTACTTCCCAGGGAAAGTGGAGCTGGGGCCATGCTTCTGGCCTGGGGTGAAAAGTGGGAGCTGCGATGCTTTGGGGACCCGGCCAGTAGTACAGCTGCTGTGCCCACCCAGCCAAGGCTGCTGGGATCCTCTGCCTTGGGAGGAGGCTCTGCATGGAGCCACCAGGGGCCATACCCCTGGGGTCAACCCACGTCGGGGGTGACCGCCAAGCCTGACACTCCCTGTGGCTGGGCCCAGGGATGATCTGCTCTGTCTTGGGTTGCCCCTGAGCACTCGGGTAATGGGGAAGCTCTTAACAATGTCACCCCTGCCCCAGACACCAGCCCAGGCCTAGCGAGGACCTGGAGACCCCACCCCAGGCTGCGAGGGGACACTGCTGGGGCTGCATGCTCCACGGAGCTGGCAGGAACTGGGAGCATGTGGCAGCCCCACCCACCCAGGTATGGCTACAGCTATCTGACTCAGTATTGCCATGCCCATTCCAATCTCAGAGCACTGTGGGGCCGAGCCCTGGTGCTGTCACAGACAAGCCAGGGGTACACACACTTGAGGTAGTGCTGACATGCCAGTCTCCTGCTGCCTCGACACCCTTTGGACTTTAGGTGCCAGTGAGTGTGGGTCGACAAGCCAAGGGTGGGCTGAGGGTGTCTCAGCACTGGCCTGCAGGTGCCCCTCTGCATGAACAGCCTGGGCACCATGAACAGCAATGGGAGGCAGACAGGATCTTGGGTGGAAGGGAGTGGGTCCTGGGTTAGGCCCCACCTTCAAGCCAGGGAGGGCCTGAAGCCTGGGACCTGGGCTGCCAGTCTTGCTGACCTGAGTGGGGACTTGTGGTTCCTTTTCCAGGCCCACCTATGGCTGCCCATGAACCAATTGGTTCACACTTCCTTCCTTCTGAGGCCCATAAATGTCCTGGGCTCAGCAAGAGAATACTAGAGGATGGAGAGATGATAGGAGGACCAGCTGCAGAGAGCAGCTACACTCTCTGCTGAGAGCTGCAGACAATGGGATAACCAGCTGCAGAGAGGAGTTGCCCTCTCTCCTGACAGCTGAACAATTGTTAGAATGACCAGCTACAGAGAGGAGCTACCCTCTCTGTTAGGAGCTGAATACCTGTTGGGGCACCCTGGCTATGGAGAGGTGCTGCCCACTGAGGGTTTTCTCTGAGCCATTCTGTTGTTCAATAAAACTCCTCTTTATCTTGCTCACCCTCCACTTGTCTGTCTACCTCATTCTTCCTGGTCGCAGGACAAGAACTTGGCACAAACTGAAAGATGAGGGTAAAAGAGTTGCTGTAACACAAACAGGGCTGAAACATGCCCCTTGCTCACCATGTTGCAGGTGAAGAGAAGGAGAGAAGAGCTGTGGCCCTTTGGGGATCCTAGACCTGGGAGCTCCCCAAGCCAGGACTGTGACTCCCTCTTTGGGGCCCTGTGGTTCCTGGCATCTCTGAGCTTCCAGGCACCACTGCATTCCCCAGTGCCAGCCAGGGAAGCTGCTTGCAGTGCACCTGGTTCAGCCGCAGCCTCACAGAGAGCTGGCACTCATGCCAGCACCTGGAGCTGCCTGCCCCATGTCAGCAGTCGGCGTGTCTGACTACACAGTGGCTGGACCCCATGCTCACTCACACACAACTCTTGCGGCTCCATGCCTGGCTCCAGTCTCCCTTGGATGCATGGGATCCAGGCTGGTAGCATGAGCTGAGCGCGGTCTGCCAGGCCGAATGAGTGGAACAAGCCCAGTGGACGAAGGTATCACCAGCCAAAGATTTCTAGACAGAAAAACAACACCCCAAAGATCCCATAATGGCACCTTGCCATAGGCTTAAGAAAATAGTGGCTCTGGTGGACATCTCTTCTAGTTCTAGCCATGAAGGTGCTATTTATCAGCAGTAAAGGGAATGAATATAGCCTTAAGGAGTGCATGCATGATCTTTCAACCATCCTAGTCTCCTTGCTCATTCTCAGCCCTCCGATTCCGGGGGTAAAATCATAAATTGATTTTTATAGCAGTTTTCTACTCTTCCCCACCATAATTTACTGTACTTTCCATAAAGAAAGAGACATATATATTCTCAACATTATCTTTTAAGGGTGTCCTTAAAAAATATTTCTTGCTCTATTTTATGTAATAGTGAGAAATTAACTTTTACACTTTTTGTAAACATATATTCTGGTCCGTTTATGGGATATGTGCACAGGGGTTTTTAAAAATTTATTAGCATAAATTGATGAACTGATACATTATTGTTACTTTTGTGCTCCCTTGAAATAGCAATGACAGTCATGTAGACTCCTGCTGATAACAGACATTATTTTTATTTTTACAAATAATATGTCGAAATGGTTTGATAGATGTAATAAAGCACATCTAAACAAGCTAATGACAATCATTTTTAATTTATTTTTAAAGGATCTATAAACAAAAACATATTTCTTCTAAGCCACTATAACCCCAAAAATTTACCCATGATCCTAAAGCAACAAACAAATAAAAACAAAACATACACAAAAAAAGCCTAAATCCACTTTGGTGAATATCTTTTATTTTCAAAACTTATATAAATATCTAATTTTTAATGGCATGTTATTCTTGTGTTATACATAAATGACTCCAAATATAGATAGCACAATAATTAGAATTTAAAAGACAAAACATAATAGCACATATCAAATAATGATGTATATTGCAACTTCATAGAGATTGACATATTTCATTGGAATAGCATTTTTTTTTAACAGCTCTTCATTAACTTTTATTCATAAAAAGATAAGCCACATATTGGGAAGAGATATTTGCAGCATGTAAAACTTGATAAAATATTAGTATCCGTTGTACTTAACAACTCTTAAGAAAATGATAAATAATACAGTAAAAGTAGGTAAAATACCTAAATAGAAAATATAAAAGGAAACATTGAAACTTCAAAACAGGCTTTACACCTTTAATATAAAGGTTTTAAGGTCACAAAATCAAAAGTTAAGATTGCAATTAGATAGCTTTTATACTTACTAGATTGGTGAAAAATTTTCACAAAATCAAGTATTTGTAAGACTGGAGGAAGGGGAACACTGCTGGTAGACATATAATTTGTTTAAACAACTTTTGAAAACAGTTTGGCACAATTTGTTACTATGACATGCTATAACCAGTGATTACACTCCTCGGCATATACTCTAGAGAAATTTTTGAATTTTGAATTACTAGGTAATTAGCAGAATGTTTGTAATAGCATTATTCAAAATAGCAAAATCTTAGAATCAACACACATATCTGTCAAAAGGAAATTGGGGCTGGACACGATGCCTCACACCTGTAATCCCAGCGTTTTGGGAGGCCAAGGCAAGTGGATCACTTGAGGTCAGGAGTTCAAGACCAACCTGGCCAACATGGTGAAACTCCATCTCTACTAAAAGTATAAAATTTAGCCAGGCGAGGTGGTGCGTGCCTGTAATCCAAGCTACTCAGGAGGCTGAGGCAGGAGACTGACTTGAACCCGGGAGGCGGAGTTTGCATTGAGCCGAGATCGTGCCACTGCACTCTAGCCTGGGCAACAGAGCAAAACTCAAAAAAAAAAAAAAAAAAAAGGAAAGTGGATAGATAAATTGGGATAGTGTCATACAATAAAATAGTCCATAAGAATGAAAAATTAATGAACTATAGTTTATGAACCAATATAGATGAATTTTGAAGGGTGATAATATTGAGTTAATAAAAAATAAGTCACAAAAGGCTGTTGCTATTATGATAACATTTTAATGAAGTTCAAAGCAGTACTGAAAAATACATTGTTTCAGTATTGCTGAAAGAAAAATACATGCAGCCAATACTGAAAAATATATTATCTAGTGCAATTCGATTCATGAGATTAAAATCTATAAGCAAGGATATGATACACTAAAAATTCAGAATAAAGGTTATTTCTGTGAGGAAAAAAGATGCATTGAGAAAGGGATGTACTGGTAATAATATTGTTTTGATCTATTCCTTAAGTAGAATGTTACAACCATATCTATTTGTTTTCATTATTATACTTCAAAACTCATATATAAAGATTTTGTATATATGTTTTTGTATAATTACTTATTTTAGAGTTTTATGTGTGTATGTCATAAATATATAGCTATATTTATATATCAAATATTACATTATTATCATGTATTTTTTTTAAAAAGAATATGATAGCTTATTTAAATGAATTACTTATGTGTGTTCTGAATATGATAAAAAATTAACTCAGTATTCGAAATTCACAGAACAAATAGTCAACAAATGGCATAGTAAGAACTGATAGTTTTGCACTCATTGAGGAGTTTTCAAGATTGGAAAATTTTTATTTTTTCACGATTATACTCCATGGACAGTAAAGTCATAGAACCTAGTTTGTTTTCATGTGATCTCCCACTCTGGATCAATTCTCTGGCCACAGGAGTTGTGGGCCGGAGTCGGGGATGGGAGTAAATGTCAAATTACATGTTATACAGAGAGGTCTATGAAGTGGTCTCTAATAGCATAAGTACCCAAAACAACCATAGGGAGAAAGTAGATAAATCTCAAGAGTGGCCAGTAGAAATTATTACACTACAGCTGTTGAGTGAACCACACAGATCTAAATTTCTAGAGCTGCCTTGGATCTGGAACATTTCCACAGCAAAGTCTCCTTCCAATCTGAGAAAATTCTAGCTATATTACTGTTACCTTCTTTATGTGGGGTTTGACTACTAAGCTAAGATCACTGCCTTCCTAATTTTCACAGTTATTTTATTTTATTTATATATTTATTTATTTATTTATTTAGAGACAGAGTCTCACTTTGTTGCCCAGGCTGGAGTGCAATGGCGTGATTTCAGCTCACTGCAACCTCTGCCCCCTGGGTTTGAGCAATTCTCCTGCCTCAGCCTCCCCAGTAGCCAGGATTACAGGCGCCCAACACCATGCCCGGCTAATTTTTTATTTTTAGTAGAGATGAGGTTTCACCATGTTGGCCAGGCTGGTCATGAACTCCTGACCTCAAGTGATCTGCCCGCCTCGGCCGCCCAATGTGTTAAGATTACAGACATGAGCCACTACGCCTGGCTTAATTTTCACATTTATGTTTAGAATACTTATGATTTGAGATTGAAATGTTCTAAGAAGTCATCTTGCTGTAACTACATCAATATCTGGTAGAATGCTTCCCAATATATATGGACATATAATCCAGTTTCTTTCTTTAATGTGTGCATATATATTGTCATATATAATTTTTGTGTATTTATACGTAATTTTAAGCACAATATATTATTTACATTTTCTAAAAATTTAAATTAATATTTTACTTCAAAAGTAAACTTGTATGAGACAAAAAGAAAGCATAAAAGTAGAAAACCAGATGAAAATTAAAAGTATTTTCCAATTTCATTTATAACTCATCCTCCACATGTAACCACATACAGCTGACCCTTGAAACAATATGATATTGAACTGCATGGGTCCATTTATACATGAATTTTTTTTCAACGAATATATTTTTAAAAATTTTTAGGGATTCATGGCAGTATGAACCATGTAACCTAGAAATATCAAAAAAGTATGTCATGAATACATAAAATACATGTATATATTAGTCTATTTTATCGTTTATTGCCATAAAATACACACAAATCAATTATCAAAAGCTAAAATTTATCAAAACCTATGCACTCAAATGCTTACAGATTGTACCTTGCACCATTCAAAGTCAAGATAGATGTAAACAAATGTAAAGATGCAGTATTCAATCTTAACTGTATCACTGTCATAGTTTTGTAGCCACCTCCTGTTGCTATTGAGGTGAGTTCATGTGTTGCCAGGATCCCGTGTAATGCTTACTCTGTGTGAGGAGTTTGTCTTTCCAGGAAATTGCATTATCACAGAAAACAGTTATTCCTCCATGTTCCAGCATATTTTTTCTCATGTTTAGTGCAATACCATAAACCATGGATAACACCATGAAATACATATGAAATGGCACTGGTGATGCTGGAAGTGCTCCCAAGAAGCAGAGAAAGTCATGACATTACAAGAAAAAGCTTAATTGCTTGATATGTACTGTAGATTGAGGTCTGCTGCTATGGTTCCCTGCTGTTTCAGACAGATGGTCCATCCTGTAAACAGATGATGGAAATTTACAGTATTGATAAATACAATACAGTAGTGTAAAGGCATTTCCTCATTCTTATGATTTTCTCAACTTTTTTTCCAACTTAGTGTATTTTAAGAATATTGTATATAACGCATATTATATACAAAATATGTGTTAATAGACTATGTTATCAGTAACTTTTCTGGTTAACAGTAGGCTACTAGTAGTTAAGTTTTGGGGGAGTCAAAAGTTAGATGTGGATTTTTTGATGCCACAGGGTCAGTACTCCTAAAACCTATGTTGTTTAAGGGTCAACTGTAAATATATGTGTATGCACTGTAAATATATATGTATGCATATAGCAGGCTTGTCTGTAATAGCAAAACCTGGAACTAAACAAATTGAGATGGAAAGGTCTCTTAACAAATAAATGCAAAAAGGTATTGAACATTACATAAAGCATTGTATCATTTGTCCAAGAAAGAGATAAGCACAGGTGCATATATTAAGAGAAGACCATTTTTCAAAGGACACGTAAAAATTTTATATTCTTATATAGCCATACATATATATACATACATACATATATACATATACATTTATATGTATACATGCATATATGTATATCTACATATATATGTATATATACTTATATACATTTTTTGAAAGAATAGATTGAAAAGAATTAGATAAGAACTTTCACTCTGTATAAACACATATACATATATACAAACATATACATATAAACACTGTATAAATACATATAAATGTATATAAGTGTGTTTATATGATTATAAAATTTAGTAAGTACACAATAAATACTATTATTATTATTATTATTATTTGGAGTTAAAATTTAAAAAATAAAAGAAGCTATGCTACTCCTCTGCACAGGAAAACCCCAAATGTTCTCAGTTTCATATATAACAGAACATGGAAGATTTACACTTAATGAAAATTATTTTACTATTAGAGTTTCAGTACTCTATTTCACAAATAATCTAGCTATAGAAACCAACTCTAAATATTAAATACTGGTAACCCAATCTCTCTTCCACATGTTTGCCAGTCTTGAGTGATTCTGAAACCATAATATTCCTGATAGGCTTGCTATGTTTCCTCCTGTTTAAATGGAAATTCCAATTCAAAATCACTGTGCATGTAACCCTGGAACAGAAATAGGACATTAGTGAAAGAATTGATGAAATACGAATAAAAGTTGAAGCTTAGTTAGAGACCAGCCTGACCCAACATGGTGAAACCCCATCTCTACTGAAAATACAAAGAAATTAGCCAGATGTGGTGGCACACGCCTGTAATCCCAGCTACTTGGGAGGCTGAGGCAGGAGAATCACCTGAACCCTGGAGGCGGAGGTTGCAGTGAGCCGAGATTGCACCCACTGCACTCCAGCCTGGCGACACAGCAAGACTCCATCTCAAAAAAAAAAAAAAGTTAAAGCTTAATTTATATTTATATATCAATGTTGGGCTCTTAGTTTTGACAAATATAGCACAATAATATAAACTGAAATTTGGTTTGAGTATACAGAAATTATCTGTACAACATTTGCAACTTTTATGTGAATTAAAATTAATACAAAATTAAAAGATTTTATATACATTATTTCATGCATAAACCTATTTTAATTTAAGTGGTTCAGGGAAAATTACTAGATTGAGCCTAACATAGACTCTATCAATCTAATATTGAAAGTATTCTGCTCTATTTTTTTCAGTCCTCTTATTTACTTAGTTTGAAAACAAATTAGAAATACATATATAGTCAGCAAATATTTATCAAATATCTACTCTGTACCACTAGCTGGAGGATACATTAATGAATTAGGTATAGATTATTTTCTAGCAAGAGCTACAAATATGTATATAAATAATAATGATTCAATAGAAAGAGTTATGTTTCCTACAGGAAGGGTTTAAAGTGTTACTAGAATTTATAGAAGAGAAAATATCTTCTCTTTTCAAATATTGGATCAAGGAAAGTTTTAAGTAAGAGTTGTCATTTGAATTGGACCTTGAGTGATCACTTGTTTTTGGATAAGTATTGATTAGAAAATGTACATAAAGAAAGACTACAGTATAAAAAGTCAGTAGAGTATATGGAGTTTAGGGTACATACAGAATTATAGTGGAAAATAAAGACAGAGACAGAAAGGTAAGTTTCCAGTATTTTGTAGAACACATTAATGACTAGGTTGTAATGTACTTGATTTTTCAGGGTTTTGACAAAAAAGTAATGTCAAGACTGTAATTTCAAAATACTGCATTCTTCTAAAGATACTGTCTTGTTTCCATATGGAATTAGAGAATGTTCTGACAACTTTCTCACTTAGTAGGATGAATTAGAACCCCTCAGGAGACAGATCCTGGGGAACAGAGCAAGCCAGCAGCTGGGAAAGTTTAGTGTGAATGCAGATAGTTCATCAAAAGGAAAATGTTGACATATGCCAAGTGGTTACGTGGGAAATCAGTTATTTCCAAGGACAGAAAGTAACAGATTTCTCTACAGGACAACGGAGTGTGAGGATATGGAAGCCAGGATGGAAAAATTGTGTAGCAAAACATATGGTCAACATAAGGGAAACAGATATCAGAGTCCAAGCTATTGTGCGTACATTTAAAACAGAAATCCAAATTTGCAAAGAAATGGAATTAATCAGACCAGTACTTAACCCTTGTCTAGAAAGGATAAAGCAGAAAGTTGATTATAATAACTAGACTCCTATTTAAATCCATGGAAAACCCCACTTATTTCCTATCAATATTAAAGAAGACTCTAATCTGGCCTTTGACAATGACAGAAATTCATGAGTTGACAGGAGACACTTATACTATTGAAAGGGCACTTGGAAGAATGAGAAATGGAAGGACAAGGAAAGAGGTTCAGTGGGAATTTGTACTTCGTACTCTGAGTACCAAGGAGAAGAACCAGAGCACTGGACTGAGAAATGTTGGATTGTACAAAAATTAAAACCAAGGCTCCAAGAATAGCCAATAATAGACATTTTAATCTCAGTTAAACTAAATCACACAAAAATGCTTGTATGCATGAGGAAGTATACTGGTTGAAAGAGAATTAGAAGCCCTGCCTTCTCTACATCTATCTTCCTCCCAAACTTGGACAAGTTTAAACATTTCCCTCAGCATGTACCGCCTAGATTAAATGCACCTTCTTTCTCTAAGAACTGATGGTTCAAGTGGAAAGGCCATCATAATTCTGAAATTTGACCAGTCTAGTTCTGAGTCATATTAAATCTCATGACCCATGTGGGTAGCCACAGTTCAGGAATCACTGCCCCTGGAACAGTAATCAATACAGAGATTGGGTACTGAGGATATCACAGGTACACTTACAAAAACCAGGTTATACATCTGACAATGAGTCCGTAGAACAAGGCAGAACAAAGGTTTTCCAAATTGAAGAGTAGTTTTTCATTTTTTCAGACTGTTGTTCAAGTTTAATATGACAGAAAAATGTATTGAGAGATTAACATATCAAACAAATTATGTAATGGTTTCTTCAGCATGACTGACTATATATCAGTAATATACAGAAGCAAAATAATATATACCTTACATCATGTATGTGAATACCAGCATTTTAAAATTTAAATTATCTATCAGAGGGATATATTTATGTTTGAACATAATACTGTTCTCTAAAACTAAAGTCATGTAAATAACAAAAGGAAATACTTTGAGGTTGATAAGAGAAACTACATTTTAAATGCATATATTATACAAATGTAAAATACATCTTAGTTTTCCTAGCAGAATATGATTTAATTGCCTCTTTAAAAATCAACTGTTGTCTTCCTATAAATTGAATGTTCTCTCATAACATTTTAATATACTTAACTCTTCTGCCTCTTTCAGCATTCTACATACATTTCTAGGTCAGGTGTTTACCATCTTCAAAGCATTTATTCTGTCATCGTTAATATGGAATTAATACAGGTCTTAGCTATTTATCCTCAACAATTTTCAAACCAATCATTTAGAGTGAAACACAGCTTAAAATTTATGGACAAAATAGTTGATAAATTAGGAAGAATGACAAGAAGAGTTGAGATGATTAACATTTCTGCGTTAATTTTCCAGAAATAGACAAAATAAAATAAGTTATTTTGATGAAGATGTAAATAACATGAATCATTTTGGTGGAATATAAAAAAAGTGAATGTTTTTTCTTAGAACAGCTAAAAGTCTAATTGTTACTTTTCTAAATGAGCTATAAGAAAAAGTTGGTATTTTTAATTTAGTGTAGCAGTGGAGTCTTTACCTGGTGTATGCACTTTTCTAAGCTATATTCTTGTGACAGCCTATTAGAGATCCTGGAAATCTGTGAGGACCTGTTAGTGTTATTTTGTCAGGAAAAGATCTTTCTGAACAGTAGCCAGAGAAAAAACTCTTTGATTTAGAGAAAATAAATTGATTCTTTCATTATAATGCCATCCTAAATTAACACAGTGTACAATTTAAAAGTAATACATTTAGGAGGTTTAAAAAAAGTAGTAATGCATTAGTTTTTGTTTGTTTTATATACTAAGAGATACGTGGACTTTAGGTACTGGTATTGCAAATGAAAATCAAATCAAGTGAAAAAGCCACTCAAAAGCATAATCAAAATGGGGTAAAGATTCTAAAGACTGTGAACTAGGAGACTCACATAGAACTAGGATTAGGCTTTAGTAGATTTAGTCCAGGTTAAGTTCAAAAAGCTCTTTAATTGCACATTCAATTAAAACAGCTACATGTGAGTAAGGACTATCACATTAGACAATGTAGTGCTAGATCATCCATTATATCTATAGTTTTCTTTAGATAAAAACCATTTTCGTTGCTGAATCTTACCATCACCAATAATGCTATGCACCCAGTTTGACCATCATCTCTTTTTATCCAGGTCATTTCTTTCAGTGCCATGATCCAAACTATCCTTTATCCCTTTGAATTTATTAATCCTAACACCTTTTCACAGAATCCATCTTACATTCCATAATGTGGTAGTTAATTTTATGTGTCAATTTTACTGGTTCATGGGGTGCTCAGTTTCTATGAGAGTGATTTTGAATGAAATTAACATTTAAATTTGTCGACTGATTGAAGCAGATTGTCCTCTTTCATGTGGGTAACACTCATCCTATCAGTTCAACCCATGGATAGAGAGAATCCTTCCTGCCTGACAACCTTTGGACTGAGACATCAGCATTTTTCCTTCCTTTAGACTCAAACTGAAACATTGGCTTTCCTTGGTCTCCAACTTGTTGACTCACTCTGCAGATCTTTGGACTTGCTGGCCTCCATAATCATATGAGTCAATTCCTTATAGTAAGTCCCAATCTCTCCCTCTCTCTCTCTGTACATTTGAGTGTCAACCTATCTATCTCATTCATTTTGTTACTCTGAAAAGCCTTGATACAGCCAATTATTATAATTAGGCTAAAGTCTCATGCTTCTCTCTTCATTATACTCTGAACACTCTATCTCTCTGCCTTCTCAGAACCTCTTCTTTGAAGATGAATGTAGAAGAAAAAAGGATACAAAAACAATAATCAGTGTCACGTTGGGTAGCAATCACAAACATCAGTGCTATAAGAAGAAACATTGTATACATTTCTAATTCATTTACTCTAGAACTCTTCTAAGTGAATATTTACAATCTTTTTTCTTTCCTCACATTTTAACATTTTTCTCCCATCCCAACTCTCAGGTAAGACTTTTGGAAGCAATTTCACTAATTAATTTCTCTGAAGAACTTCTTCAGGTGCCCGTTATCACATCACCTACCTACCAGAATTCTTACCCATATATGCTGCCTCTTCACCTGAGATCACATATAGGGCCAGACTCCTAAAATAGCCAGTCCATTCTTTGTTTTTTGCATCACATCCCATCAGCTATTACTTCCCTTAACTTCTCTTTTTTCTGAGTGAGAACGAAGATAAAGAGAACTTTTTAAAGAGATAAAAGCAGAAGCTACTTATCCTTAAAGAAAAAAAATTCCCCAAGACTGGAAAGAGCATATGTTTTCTGAGGGTTAGATTTCCTAAATAAAGTGTACTATCATCATTTTTTATAGAACTTTGGAGAGTTAACTTCAGATCAAGATTTCTGTGGAGTGGTGGTATCAGGGCTTTAAAGTTACTCAAGAATATCCATGCTCAAAACTGTCATGAATATTTTAAGGTTTTCTCTGTAAAATACATTGCAATCTTAGAAAATAAGTATCTCAGTAGTAACCATGAGAAACAGAAAAGTAATTATTCTTCTCTGACTTTTCTCATCACTTTAGTAGTCTTCTGATCCTTATATAATTCTAAGTAGGAAAGATCACTTCAAGATCAAGTTTGAAGTTCTTCCCATATTGATAAATATAATTTCATAGTCACATTTTATTTAATTTAGAAATAATAAGCCAATGTGACAGTTCTGAACTCAGATGTAGTGACTGAAAACTCATACTTGGTACATATATGAAAAAATTTCCAAGATTATTAAAAATTTGTATGCATCAGATAATGACACCTCAGACAGAATAAAAACTCTAGAATTGGAGCTGACTTTAAAAACAGCCATGATCTGGGATAAATCTAGTGCATAAAAGTAACTGTGAACTCTCAAAAGTTACTGGTGACTTTGTGAATATAAGTAGACTGTTATGAGTCTGAGTTTGCAAAATTATGTCAAAATGCTTTAAAACCCTTGAGAAGATACAGGGTGACAAGGGAAAAGAACTTTCAAAAAGGAGAAAGGTGTGAATTGTTTCCTTGCTAGAATTTTTTGACAATATTAATATCTGCACAACTCCCTATAAAGCAAGGAGATTAAAAGTGGTCTTTCACCTTCATGTTTCAGACTATGGATCTAAACATCTGGAATCATCCTTAGAGGCACAAAATACTTAGTTGTGACTCATTCCAGTTTAAAGAATGCCCTTGTTTCCCTAATGCTGTACTTATCACCCTATTTTGGATAGGTGGTAAAAAAAATTGTTTTGCCTATTTAAGAAAAGTAATTACTCCCAAATTACGATGTGTTTCAGGAATAAAATGGCTCTCAAAGAAGAAGAGTACATTGACTATTAAGTAAGACATACAATCTTAGTGCTGTAGCAATGGTGATTCTCTAGGCTAGGATATAGTCACAGCTGATAGAATTTCGTGTTTTCCCATACTTCATCGCCATTTACATTCACTGACTTAACAATTCATCATTGACAAAACAGCTGAGAATATTGGAATATGCTCCTGGAATTTCAAGTAAGTCATACTTTATATCAAATATTTGACTCACTGGGTGTTGCTCTGGAGAAAGTCAGACTCAGGAAGTTTGTCTTTACTACATTACGGTCAGTATGTAGGCAGGGCGAGTTAAGTGACATGCTCTGCTCCTAGCTCAGACAGCAGACAGCACTAACATCCTGCTCCTGACTTCTTCCAACCACTAAAGCTGTTTACACATACACAAAGCAGAGAAGAGGAAGAGGTAATCGATTGCCTCCATAACGAGGGCAATCACACACAGATAGGTCAATTTCAGTGGTACAAGACCAAGCCTTGCCGCCTGAGGTGTTATTATAACAGTTCAAAGTCTCCACTACTCGTCAAGCTCTTGAAAGGCCAGGAGAGAGTACCTTTCTACATACCTCCTGAAACTTTGCTGCTGAAAGTGTCGCCCACTATCCAACAGCATTAGCATTGCTGGAAGATTGCTAGAAATGCAGCAAATGTCTAAGATTACCCAAAATATATGGAATCAGAATCTGAATTCTAACAAAATCCCTAGTTTAGTCATATGCACATTAAGGTCTGAGAATCAATGCCCTAAATTCTGCCTTCCAGAGTGAAAGAACCTGCATATCATCCTAAATATTACTGTCCTTCAAGCACTTATGGTTATTATTGCATACAGCTCCCAGGACTTGGAGTAAGAGAATAGACTATGTGCTAAGACTGCCTGAATACAAACACAGAATATTAGCATCTGCCAGGGAAGCACTACCATATGTTATGGAAATAGACAACTCAGAAATCTCACAATACAATAGAAGGTTTTGGTTTTAGATTTTTGTTTTCCCTCACACATGTTATAACTCAATATAGGTCAGGTGATCTTCTGCATGTTATAGCTTTACCATCTGGAACAAGTGGCCTCCAAGGTCACCGTGGCAGGAAAAAAAGAAAAATAAAAGGGGCTCACTAGCTCTTCATTGCCTTAGCCTATAAAGGACAAATATTACACCTGTTTATGAACCACCAGCCAGAACTAGTTAAATAGTGAAAAGCATAAATATTTAGTGAGCTCTGCTTCAATCTTCCTAAATGCTTTTATAATTATATTTCATTTGGTTCAAGTTTTCATATTTCTCCTATAGCAGCTCAAATTCATCAGGGGTCACCTGTTTTGGGGTTCTTGTGCATTTTTTCCTCTCACTGGCCGTTAGACCCCTATTGGATGGCCTGTTATTTTCATTTATCTGCTTATTGGGGCTCAGGTCCAGCTTCCGGGACAGCTTATGTATGGGGCCGCCAATGAGTTATGCAAGTGCCCGTGTCTTTGCTCTTGTGAACCAGTAGGTATTAGCTATCAAAGAGGTCAGTCTCTGGTTGTCACCTAGCAGAAAGCCCTCAGTTCCTCCCAGCCCCAGTGCTTCAGAAGATTAAACTCAGCCCATCTTTTAAGTTTCTCTTTAGCTCTTTATGAACCATAGAGACTATAAACACACATTAATGTCAACCACCTTAGATAATTTGAGATCTCTCTGGCTAGGTTATCTTTATAATCTATGTTCCAATGCTCACTCCCAGGGCTCTTAAGTGCTGTCCCCTAGGCTCTTCTCCCATGGAGCAACAAATGACTGAATAAGCTCTTTCTATCAGGAAAAGATAGAAACTGGTCTCATTTGCATTACCTCCTCTCGGGCAGCTGCTCAGCAACCTAAAGATATCCAGGAATACAGTACATCTAGGAAGCATCCAAACTATTATTTATCAGGATTTCTCTCCATCCTTTACAGAAAACTCGGCTTAATGCATTTCATTTTCTTTGCACTACATTAATTAGGCTGTAAAATGTAGAACAGGGAACAGAACCAAGGTTACCTGACTACAGCTTCTAAGCTACCTGTATCTGACAGGTTCTACTGAGTCACATCAGCTTCAGTGTCAAGAGCAGGACAGAGGAGAAAGACAGATGTTGGAATCACAAAAGAAAGTTGATCACATCTCTATATATGATTGCCATAGGATCTGAGACGGGGGAGGAGTACTTAAGAAGGGTGAATGAGCCAGAAGCAGTGGTTTATGCCTTTAATTCCAGCACTTTGGGAGGCCAAGGCACGAGGATCGCTTGAGGTCAGGAGTGCAAGACCAGCCTGGCCAACCTGGTGAAACCAAGTCTCTAATAAAAATACAAAAATTAGCTGGGTGTGGTGGTGCACGCCGGTAGTCCCAGCTACTTGGGAGGCTGAGGCAGGAGAATTGCTTGCACCTGGGAGGCAGAGGTTGCAGTGAGCCGAGATCATGCCATTGCACTCCTGCCTGGGTTACAGAGTGAGACTCTGTCTCAAAAAAAAGAAAAAAATGGTGAATGAGGTCCTACTACATGGATAACCAGAGAATGGCTGTGGTTGCCTTTTGCTTGGACCTGTTTCATATCTCCAACTTCATGTGGAGGGGTCAAATAGATAGGTGTCAGATTTCCCTCTATTACACTGATGGAAGGGCTAAATGAAAGAGTCAAGTGGGATGAATCAATAAACCCAGATGCCTTGATCCAACTGGAAGCTGGACTGGGTATCCTGCCGTACATAACCTCAACGTCTACCTCCACCCGGGCCATGACTATCCTAAACTTTCCAGCTAACCAGAACAGCAAAGTTTCAGTCAGGTATCAAGAAGACTGGAAGAAACATCTTGTAATATAAATACATCAATCAGTCCAGAAAGACTGGCCAGACTAACAACCTTTACAGATAGACTAAGCAAATCTAATCAGACTGTGAGACCGGGCACATAGCTTGGACCTTCTCAGATGTACTGAAGACTCTAAGAGACCAGCCATTCTGTTTACAAGGATGCCCTAGATACTCAGGGTGATCCAGAACACTGTCTCAACAAACCTTAACATTCACAATTAAGGCAGTTTAGAGTCACTGATCACCTCAAATCCTCTGACCGTCTAAAATCAGTGAGCTAAGGCAGACAGAAAACACAGTATACCACCATATTTGACCTTTCCCCAACCCTTCCCTTGGCACCCAGGAAAACATCTGCCCTCACTACCTTGGCTGCCTTGGGTTATACATAAAGGGCAGAGAAGGCTGAGATTACTCAGTGATTCTAGTTCAAGGCTGAACTTTTGCTACATTTCAGTTTGGTGTGGTTTTCCCGTAAACACATCAAGCTAAAAACACAAAACATCTGTGAGAACTACACTACATCTTGACAGGGACATGTGGTAAGAAGGTAGTAACTATTTTTAAGATTTCCTTCCCTACTTAAGGTTGTGCACACCTCTGATCCTGCCATGGAAACAAATGTTGAACCAGATTATCTAAAACATCCTCTAACTTGCCTTTATCTGTGGCAAATATACATCGCTCTTTCAAGAATGCTGTCATTATATCAATTTAATGTTGTATTTGAAGTTTTTAAGACTACAAAAAATTGAATGAAATGTGCTAATGTATTAGTGACAACTATTAAAAATGTTCAATGTACAGATTTTATACTGTATAAAGATTATTCAAGTTAAATTTTGAAGGATGAAAGAGAGAGAGAGAATTGGAAAGAGTCTCCTGGTATAGAAAGTAGCTTAAATAAACAAAACCAAAACCAAAAGCCTTTCCAAGGGACAAATGCCTTTGTAGAAAGTAGTGAGGTCAGTAGTTGAGTATTTCATTAATTCATTTGAGAAGAAATAGAAAATGGGTTGAATGAGGCAAGATAGTGCAAGGCTAAGGGCTTGATGAATGCCAGATTGAGGGGTTGAACAGTTGTGTTGAGCTCTTAATTGGGGTTAAATAGGTAATTTTCATTTGATTATCTATCTAGTAGACAGTGGAAAGTTATGTGAGGATATTCACAGGGAAGGATATGAGAAGAATAAAACCAAAAAAGTAGAAGTGTGTCCATTTTTGTCAGTGTTTAATTGCAGAGGATACTAAAGAAATGAGAGAATAGAATCCTAAACATGGAAAAATATAATGAACTCTTAGTAGTCATTTCAGATAAAAATATAATCCTAGAGTAATATTTCTCTAAAACTATTGTAAATAGGCAACTAAATAAATCATTTTATGTTTAACAAACAAGTATCTTTCAAAATACAGATTTCATTTTTAACTTGGCAAAGCAGTTTTGCAGCTGTCAATGAATAACACAGAAAAATCTTACCAACAAAAGAGCCATTACATGGAAAAGAGAAATTCCAGAGGAATAATGAAAAGCTTACTCAAAGAAAAAATATGATTTTCAGTAAATTTAAATATATACTTAGATTTTTCAGCTGCATTTTTGTCTACATAAATGAAATGACTGATTTGAAGATTTCCATAGAGTTTAGATAAATGCTTACTATCAGATAAATAAATAAATATTAAACTCCTAGGCTGCTGTTCTCAATGATCAAAGTTAGCCAAGAAAGAAAATGGACAATATTTCCTAATGATGTAAAATTTATGGAAAATTACATTTCCAAGGTTCTGCTCACATCTGATCATTATAGTCACTTAATTATAAGATTTTTGGGAAGAGCAACGATAATTTTTTTTCCCTAATCCATCAAAGACTCCATAGCATAGTCGTTAATATTACAGACTCTACAGGCCAGATTGCCTGGGATCACATTCTGATTCTGCCACTTACTAGCTATATGATTTAGTTCTCTGTGCCTCAGTTTCTCATCTATAAAATGGTAATGCTGAACATAGTACCCATTGTCCTAGGGCTGTGTGAAGCAGGTTCACTGTGCACTGGTTACTGATCTGTCTGAATCTGGTGAGACAGTAGAGACAGTATACCCGTACACACAACATTACATGAAGTGGTTTTATTGCCTACAGATAGGCAGCAAGGGACAAAAGAAGACTGGCTGTGTCAAAATACCATCCCGCCAAAGTTTTGCTAGTTGTGATTGTGACATTGTGCCACCTTAGACCAGCTAAATTAAAACAGGGTCCCTCTGGCTCTCTCCCATGTGGCAAGTATCAGGTCTTCACTTGATAATCCAGGGCTCAGCTTCTATAGACGTGCATTGTAGTATTGGGAATGCTGGTGTAGTTCACCACTGGCAGGATGTAAAGGTGTCTGTGATCTGGGACAGAATGATGTCCAGGACAGCAGATTCAGCATTTCTTCAGGTTACCTGCCGTGGCCGCAGCTTACACAGCCAAATCAAGGCATTTTTCTTCCAGGACTCTGCTGTCACATCCTTGTAAAAAAAGCAGACTGACAGTTAGTACTTCACCCCACTTCCCTCCTGGGGTCCCAGATGTTCCCCACCTATCACATGAGGATTGGGCTGAGTTGGTGTAGTGACCCAGTCCTGTCTCAGTCTCAAGACTACCACCTGTATAAGGCACCCATTGCCTTATGCTGTTTGACCAATAACTTTCAACCTTCAGGTTAAGAAGAGGTCATGTCCCATACTTGTTCACCCAAATGGAAGGATTACATGCCCCAGAAGCTACTAGAGGGACCTTAGCACCTTGGTATTCCTTGGTTCTGTTCCTCACCACTGTGGGAGCTCATAAAAGGGAGGCACCTGGGGGAAGAATTGTCTCCAGATTAGAGTCAGGGGTCCTTGTCTGGGGTATTATGACAATCTGAAATGTAAACCACCCCCAGGATGTGCACTGTAATGGGAAAAGGGGAAAAAATGTTGGGAACACTGAAATTGATATTTTGCAGGCACAGCTTAATCAGGAGGCTGCCTGGTTGACCTCCACCCCTACCATGCTCAGTGTTTTCTAACATGCACTATGTGCCATTTTTCCCTTGCATTGAGTACAGTTTTTAGTGTACATATTACCTTTTTAGATGGGGGCACCACCCTTCTAACATTGGCTAGAATATTCATGTCCAGTCTCAGTCAAAACAAGGCCATCCACTGGCCATACCCCTGTGGATCCTGTCTGCTTATTTCACAGAGCCATCAGTAAACCATGCTATGCTGTTGGCATGCATATCTCTGAATCTTGGGTTGCAAGTATCTATGGAAGGAACTGGAGGATCCCTTATGGGTCATTTAGTCCCTTCTGATAAGCTAGCCATTTGCTCATGGAATCTACTAGTAACTTGGAGTCCTGGCTGGGCCTGATATTAAATGTACCATTTCCATTTGATAATTGAGCTCTGTGGAGCCTGTCTAACATTATTGGTTCAGTTTGTGAGGCCTAAGAGAGATAATGAGCAGTTCGGGTCACAGCATCCCATGTGGCACTCCACCTGTAAGATGCTCAGTCTCCACCAGTGCCCGATAGAGAGCAAACAAGGAGTTGCTATTCGAAAGGGGATATATCTGCCTCAGACAACTTGTAAGTCCAAAATTTGAGAGACTGGTATGCCCTGGTAACAGTTTTCTGTTGTCACAGATGTCAATCTGCATGCATAAGCATTGCACACACCAGTAATTCTATCAGGGTAGCAGACTCAAGGTTTTCAAGGTGGTGTCTGGGTCTTGACTTGTTGAATGGCTTTCAAGATCTGCTGCTGCAAAGGGCCTCATTTAAACTTGGCAGCTTTGCTGGTCAACTTGTCTAAGGGGGCCCAAAAGAATATGCAGGTGAGTTACACGCTGCCTCCAGTACAAAAGACACCTACTGGCTGTTAGGCCTCCTTTTCCTGAGTGGATACTGCCAAGGTCAAAATTATCACTTGACTATATCTGGGATACTTCTTTTGCTGCTCACCCAAGTAGCTTTGGCATTCAACCTGCAATAGTTCATTGTTAGTCTCCATTCCTCTGAAGACCTTTTTGATGAGCCAAACTGAGATATTACACTGTGACAAGGTGGGTTGTAACATTTTTACCTGTAGCAAGTTGTGAATTAACCAAGTAGTATCCTCTCCTCCACTTAGTAAGCATCGCAGCTTTTATTGAATAGCTAAGGCTCAAATTCATAGCTGTGAGGGGACACACCCCCTAAGGTAGTGGTGATGTTCTGTGTCACAAGCAGCCAAAATAACAATGCTTAAAATCATTCAGCAGTGGGAACCGTGGTCATTGGCACCCAAAATGGCCCGCAGAGTCCCACCCACAAACAGATAAGCATCATAAGCAAGTAAGCACAATGAATCATCACATTTGTCTCAAAAACCTCCTGATGTCATCAGTTTAATTTTTCCTCTAAGAAGCCCTAGAAACATTGTCATGTGGGCTCAAGTATCCAAAAACCCCAGAAAAGTCCTTTCTTTTTTCATCTTCACAGGAGTATAGGGTCACTGGCCTCTGATGGGGAACTGGAGACTTTGGCCCCATTCTTAACTGCACCATTCGGTCTGAGACACTTGGTTCTGCAATGTCACTTTATCAGACAAACACATCAGCTAGACTACAGAAGGTTCCCTGGATTTTCTTTTTATCTGTTTTATAGTGCTCCCTTTCTTTGAAGACCTGTAAACCAAGTGTTAATTTTTGCTCAGGTGCCTCAGAATCTACCTGAGCACTAATTTCTAGAGCTCCCCAGCCCTGGAAATGAACAATCACTTACATGCCCCCAAAAAACAGGAGGTGGTGCGCTGCTTTCCTGTTTCCACAATTCTTTTTGTGCCTTGATCTTTGCAGCCAGCTCATTCACATCTGTGGGGGGAAGGGTGACTTATCTTATATTTCCCTTACTACCATTCTTCACCATAAAACATCTGGCTGCATGTCCAGCTCCTGCATCCCCAGGCTGATGTTTCTGTCCTAGGCTTGGTACTGGGAGGTATCACTCCTCCTGATTTGCCAATAACGCATGGTTCTGTCAACCTGGACCCTGCTTGCTAAGCCAATTTTGTAAAGCAGGTTCACTGTTCACTGGTTACCAGCATGTCTATGTTTGGTAAGACAGAACATCTGCACACACAACAAGTTACATGAAGCAGGCTTACTACTTGTAGATAGGCATCAAGGGAAAACAGAAGCCTAGAATATTCAATGTGAGATATGTGCCCCAAGCTCAAGTAAGCTGCTGGAGCAGATGAAGTCTCATCTTTGTGTGCCTCACTTGCACCACAGCTCAGGAACCCTGGAAAGCAGGCACGCCTGGGATTTATACTCCCTGGGGTCACTGACATGTTGGAAAGAAATGCTGATGGACATCTGTTTTTAGGGGAGGATTAGAACTGATCCAGTCTGTTCCTGTCAGTCCCTCCTCATCTCAGGTTGTTGCATTCCCAGCACAATATACCGTACAGCACAATCTACAGCTATTCTTGAGAACTACAAGTGAGAAAAGGGAGCAGGCTAATCAGAAAACTGTCCTGCAGGTTGTTAGAAGGAGCAAATGTAAAAATACTCAGCAGAATGCTTGGCAGTGCTAGGCCTTACTCCAAATGACAGAATTGTACATGGCCCCACTCTGGAGAGAATATTGATAATCATTAAGGTAACAATAACAACTGAGGAAATGGGAATTCAAATGTGGAGGAGACAAGGAAAAAAACTGAAAGAGAGAAAATGCAGAAAGGAGAAAAGACAGAAGGTGAAATTCAGGTTAAAGTAGCTAAAATATGCAGAGAAAAAAGATAATGTTCCTTTGAGGATGTAAAAAAAATGATGGCAATATCAATGACATATTACACTCATCCTGTTCTCCAGTGTTCTCCATTAGAATTTACAAAAACAGATTCTGACTACCTAGCATTTTAGACACAATGCTCTAATTAAGCCAAAATTCAATATTATTAGACTAAATGCATAACATAATTTATTGTGTAACTAACCACTAACACTCAAAATATAAGATAAATTATTCTTCTCCCTAGCCGTCGAGTGGACAATTTAATGGTTATTACTAGGCATAGAATTTGCCAACAATCAATATAAAGAAAAGCCATTGTTTCTGAGCTATATCACACATTTTGAGAGATGGCTCATTTATTTCTTCTTTCATTCTATATAATATATTGATTAGAAATCAATCCATGCCATCAAAGTCCATGGGGGAAAAGCTGGAACATAAGGTTACATAGCCAGAGGTCTTCAGTGACAGCTAAGGCATCCAAAGAACAATCATGTAATAAACATTCTACTGGAAGCTGGAAGCAGAAATTAGGAAGGGTTTGGCTATCATTTTTTAGTTCTATAGTGTGATAAAGGTGTTCTAGATATTTGTGCTTTCACTAATACCCAGATTTATCAATGATAGCAAAGAATGACTGGAAGCTTAAGCCCAAGATCTCCTAACGATTTTGACAAACTTCAGACACTACTTGATAATTCAAGGTAATTTCATATTAAATCCTAAATGTGTTTTCAGTGTGTTAGGCAAAGTATTGTCTGTTTTTACTTAGTCTATATAGTTTCCAGTACCCACAGGAAGAAACAGCATTCAAGCATCTATCCTTCTAATTATTAGCACAGGTCTTTTCTTAATGTTGACATGATCACCTCCTGCCTTATAAAAGACTGAAAACATATAATATACATGCAAAATGTTAAATATTGCAAAAATAACATTTCATGGCATGGGAATAAGTGATCTTGAACAACTGCTAGAATCATAGGCAAAGCCACTGGTATGTGACGATTAGGCTGATTTAAACCTGTTAACAATTGAAGAAGAGAAAATCAACAAGGTGCTTCAAATGATAATGCTTTGAGTTTTAAAGTCTAAAAAATGGCTCTTGGAAAAATTAATGAAGCTCTAGTATACTTTGTAAAATTGATTCTTTTTGTGATTTTGCTGCACAAGTCAAAATTGTATTTAGAATATAATGTGGTGCTATCATAGTACTATTTTGTCTAAATGTAAAAATACTATATATATGTGTATACGTATATATATATAATGCTTGAGTCAGTCTGTTTTAAAAATTAATAACAAATTATGATTGTAGCACAGATTTTTTTTTTTTTTTTTTTTTTTTTTTTGAGATGGAGTCTTGCTCTGTTGCCTAGGCTGGCATGAAATGGCGCAATTTCGGCTCACTGCAACCTCCGCCTCCCAGGTTCAAGAGATTCTCCTGCCTCAGCCTCCTGAGTAGCTGGGATTACAGGTGCCCACAACCATGCCCTGCTAATTTTTGTATTTTTAGTAGAGACGGGGTTTCACCATATTGACTAGACTGGTCTCGAACTCTTGACCTCAGGTGATCTGCCCACCTCGGCCTCGCAAAGTGCTGGGATTACAGGCCTGAGCCACCGCGCCTGGCCTGTAGTCCAGATTTTTAAAGCGTAAGATAAAATTACTTTTATTATTAATTTTTCAAATAAAGCCTCCATCAACCCCCACATCTCCCAGCATTTGGTATGAAATTTTGACCTTATTTTAGGAGATTTTCTTATGTCTATTATTTTATGCTAAGTTACCTTGTAAGACAAGGACCTCGTGTGTATGTATGTACGTATATATCATGATATCTATGGTAAGAATTCTAGTTGTAGCCCTGTCTTTATCTCCCTAATAACTTGTTACATGTAATTCTAAATACAAGAGAATGTTTCTGCAAGCTCCTGGAGAGATTCAGAAATTCAACCAATTAGAGATTATCTACTATTCACCTTTCCAGAGAACATCAAGAAAATTTAAAATAGGAAAACACAAAGAAAGCCTAAGCATCTCATTTCAGAACAGAAGATGTTCTGTAGTAAATAAATTTGTATTTCTAAAACATGATATTCTGTCTTAAGCCTCCTAATGTTTGAAGCATGCCAAGAAGTAAGTAATGCCGTTACATTTATTACCTAACATGCCAATAAGTTGCATTTTGGAGTTAGTGGGAAAGATATGGCAGATTAACATTAGACCGTTTAAATAATAACTAAGCATATTCTTAGAAGGTGTTGGATATATATGAGTGCTGAAATTCATATTATTCTTGCTCAAGTGTTAGCCCAAGACTACTGAGGTTTTCTGGGTGAGTATAGCTAAAAGAAAAGTGTTTTAATGACAGTCATTTCCACCCCTTTTTCATGCATGTTTTAGCATTCTGTTTGGAATTGGAGATCTCTTTTTTGATCTCTGATGTAATAATGAACTCTGACATATATTTTTCTCAGAGACCTGCTTCCTACTGTTATTTTTCAGATTAAGGTTGCTCCTCAGTACATAACCATCTCACTTTTTTTTTTTTCTGAACAGAATCTCCTCATTCAGTGTCCCCTGCTTGCACAGCCTGTGCACAGCCTTGCTCCATGAGTCCATCCTTCCATCTGATACTATTTATCCATTAACAACAAAGATAATATGGCCTCAAAGGTGCTCAAAGTTTTAACAGTTTAAGGTCACACTGTCAAATTTGCTACCTCTTTAGGGAACTCTTTGTTGTCTTTTAGGCTTTGCTTAAATACCTTAACAATTTATTAGAACTCTCAATGTGACAGAGTTAATGTACATTTAAGATAATTTGACTAGTACTGTGTTTAGTATTTTGAAGGCTACATAGCTATAAGAGGGAAACAAATAGACAATCAACCTGGATGAGTTTAAGGCAAGGTTATTAATACAAAATAAACTATATCTGTTATTTCTTTCCAGTGGAAGAATTAGTTTTCAATACACATCCAGCAACAATTTGATATACATACTTTTCTTTCTAAAAGTAGCAATAGGGACAGAACAAACAACAGAACACAGAGAGAGGAACAGGTAGATATACATATGGAAAGAACACTCTTGTTAGCTACATTTAGGACCTACACAAGTGTAGATAAAATATGGATGAACAATTCAATTACGTTCTTATATCAGTTAGAATCTTTGGCAGGCAACTGAAGCCAGAGCTGGCTAAAGGCATTTGAAAGATGAATACAGGATAGAACACACAATTAAAGAAAATAATTTTTTAAAAATCATCTCCAACAGTTTTGGAAAAGCAGCTACAGGAATCTGGAATCAGAAACTGTTGAGCAGTCTCTTTAAAAACAGAAGCAATCAGCTCTCACCATGTTTATTCTTTTGGTTCTCAGTTTAGGAATCTAATTCTAAGATGAGAAAATCTAGCTGGCTTAACTTGGATCATTGGCCCTTTGCCTTGAGAAGGGCAGGGCCCTTGATAAATGGTTACTTTGCATCATATCCAATGGGATAGGCTCCTTAAAGCAAAATCACCTCCATGCTATCAATAGGAAGAGGAAGAGATGTCAAAAATGCAAACCAACCAATGTCCACAACATACTTCAGAACAGACTTAGATAGGAACAAAATAAGAAAACTTGGATAATTTTAGATGTCTAAAGTGGAACAGAATTATTCTGTTGGCAAGAAAAATAAAAAGGGGAAAATAATTTTACTAACTGGTGAGAACAAGTTAGAAATTCATTCTGGAGCAATCTGTATTAGCTTCATAATGTCACATGGCAAAGGATCTTCTCCAAGCATTTTAAAAAATATTTCTAGTTCAGGCGCAGTGGCTCACGCCTGTAATCCCAGCACTTTGGGAGGCTGAGGCGGGCGGATCACGAGGTCGGGAGATTGAGACCATCCTGGCTAACACGGTGAAACCCGGTCTCTACTAAAAATACAAAAAATTAACCGGGCGTGGTGGCGGGCACCTGTAGTCCCAGCTACTCTGGGGGCTAAGGCAGGGGAATAGTCTGAACCCAGGAGGCAGAGGTTGCAGTGAGCTGAGATTGAGCCACTGCACTCCAGCCTGGTGACAGAGCAAGACTCCATCAAAAAAAAAAAAAAAAAAAAATTCTGTATTTGGTATATACCACTACCTAGTACAATCAAAATTCTGATGCCCAACATAGATAAACCAGGTAAACAAGATCACTAATAGCATCTTGCTGTGGCTTGACTTTTTTCCGCCTGGTTGAGCTACCTATGTTTTGTTCAATTGTGATCATGGCAGAAACTGTGACCTAAAGAAAGATGAGAGAGCTCTCCTATTACTTCACTCGTATTGGCAGAAATAGGGTATGAACTCTTATGTTTTCTGCTTCCAATTGCTCCACTAAAAGAAAAAGGTCTCTTCAAGTACTTAGAAAAAAGTTGTATGACCATAGAATAAACACCAGTGAAGGAATTCCATTAGCAATTTCCACTGGTAAAAGGAATAAACAATTCAAGGACCTGCTTGACAACAGGTAGGAAACCCAAAGTAGAATCCCAGCATAGCCACTTGGTTTGCTATTTGAATCCAAGCAACAGCATTCTGCTAACTGCCTGTTAATTGTACAGCGAGATGTTGTATCTTAGATAGTATTGTTGGAAGGGTAAGTTGATCATATTAAATTGCTTTTCAAGGGTACAGCTAATTTTAGTTTTCTACAAAACACACTATTTTTCCTCTTGTATTTAAAATGTGAAGTTTTTTTTGAATACACTAAGCAACACTATAGTTATTACAGTTCCCAGAGACAAACACTTTACTCCTCCAATTTAGCAGAATGTTATTAGTGCTAAACCATATTTTCATCTTGGGAAACACAATGTTGAAGAAGAGTATGATCTTTGGAGTCAGATGGATGGGCTTGCATCCCAGTTCTGCACTTATGCATACTGTGTCTCCAGACATGTCACTTAATTTTCCTAAGCCTCAGTTTCCTCTTCTACAAAATGGAAACAATAGGGGTGTGTGTGTGTGTGTGTGTGTGTGTGTGTGTCTAATAAAATTTATGCATATAAAATGCTTAGGACAGTGTCTGAAACATATTAAGCATTCACAAGATATTGGCTATTATTTTATAAACTGATAAACCTGTCCCACGATAATTATTTTATCTATAAGTTACAAATAATGTGTGTTTTTATTGCTAAAGTGCAGTTAGGGTCGAATGAGATAATATATATATAAAACTCTGTAAAATATGAAATACCATTTTTAAAAAGTATTTTGTGATTATAATAGTGAAGTATTAAAAGTAAACAAAGAGATTTATCCCTGGTGTAAACTAAATTACCCCCTATATAACAGAGACAAAAAAATTACAGTTAAGAAGAACAAAGAAGGAATACATGCCACAAAAAAAGCATAAGGTAGGATTCTCTGAACTTATTGCCTACTAAGTATGAACTCTTGCCAAAACAGACTAGTGTAAGCCTTAAAGTGAATCATACTCTTTCCAGAATAAGAAGTAAAAGGCTGCTATAGCAATACTGGTGTATCTACAGCATTTGGTAGCAAACTCAGGTGAAAGCCTTGCTATGGTTTGAATGCATTACCCAGAATCAAGTGCTAGAAACTTAATCCCCAGTGGGACAGTTTTGGGAGATGGGTTCTAGTGGGAGGTATTTTGGTCATGAGGGCAGAGGTCACAGAAATAGATTAATGCCATCTTGAAAAGGGCTCATGGGAGTGGGTTTCTTGTCTTAAATTCTTACTCTTCTACCTTCCATCATGTGATGATGCAGCAAGAAGGCCCTGGTTAGATGCTAACATCTTGATCTTGGACTTCCCAGCTTCCAGAACTGTGAGCCAATAAACTTCTCTTCTTTATAAATTACCCAGTTTGTGGTATTTTCTTATAGAAGCACAAATGGTCTAAGACAAGCCCCTTTTCCAAAACAAATAAAATGATAAAAAATCAAATCAGCCTTTTGTTTTAGAGAAGTCTGAAGTCATGAGATTGTATATGTGCTAAATATATTATGTATTACAATGATATGATATATATCATAATTATGTAAATAGAACGTTTTCTGAATCCAAGCAAGAATGGATGTCTCTCAAAACAAAACAAAACAAGCTGTACAATGTAACAACTTAACATACAGTAAATATGCCAACCTGACAGAAGGTCTGTGGTCTATATGAAGGATTGAAAGTGGATGTCAAAGGATAAGGAGCACTTGGTGTCAATCTAATACTAATACATAGTGACTGTGTTTCTGGCCTGTGGGCAGTCATGGCATCAAACTTCCCTATGCTGATGAAAAGACCCCTTTGTAGTATCTCCTTCTCTCTTAATTAAGGCTCTTTAATACTAACAATGTATTTACCCACCAGAGGAGACCAGCAGCAGAGTTTGGATTAGTCAAATATTGCTTAAATGTCAGGTGAGTCTGGTGGCATCCTGATTTTCATGGCATATGTACGTGTCAGTACCTCTAGTCAGTTTATTAAGGATAGATGAACTCTGTGAGGATGGAATCGCATGATGTTTTATTGTGATTCTAACAAACCGCTCACACCTGTGAGATGCTGCCTGAAGCAACTGGGTTACCCCTCTCTGTATATGTTTCTTTGCAGCACTATGTTACTTCAACTAGCTTCTTCATTTTAAGGAAAAAGGAAATAAAGCTAACATGTGTAAAGACAATTAGCAGTAGAGTTAGAAATAAAGCAGAGGTCTTCCAGGCTTGTTATTTTCAGGTATAACATTGTATAATTGGCAGAAAGACAAAAATGGAGGGAGAGGGGGCAAAGGTGAGAGGGAAAAAAAAGAAGAGATAAATGAAAAGAAAAAAGGAAAGGCAAGAAAGGGAAGGGGAAGGAAGAAAATAAATGAAATTCTGGCCAAACATTTGGAATAAAACTTTTCCCACATGTCTTATTAAGACAAAGAACAAAATGAAATTTCCATGGTCAGAACACTGATGATTTTCTGTCCCTCTTCGGCTTTTATTTTAATGTTTTTGAATGATTGGGACTGGAATATCATTTTTCTCAATATTTTACACAAATAGAAATATACAAACAAGCATAAATAACGTACTTTTTGGAAATGTCATTCAGAACATTGAAATAAAGACAAGAACACTAATGTTGCTTTTACTTTTCCTAAGTGTCTGCATAAGCAGCAAGGCCTTTAAGAACATTCAGGCAAATGAGGAATAATAAACTGTCTTTAAAATAAACTGAACAGGACAAAGTAATGAATTCATGGAAAAATATCCTAATAGCTGTGTTCTACTCTGATTGTAGGCACTATAGTAGACCAGACACTCCTAGAGTGACCACCAATTGTCCATGTCTTCATAGAATCCCCTCCCATTGAATGTGACTCAATTCTAAACAATGAAATCGATAAAGCTGATGAAGTGTCACTCCCATCCTTACATTATGTTTTATTTATACATATAAATATGTATAATTATAACATGTATAAATACAATACAAATTATATATAAATTATACTTATAAATATTTATTATATCATGGATACTCTAGAATAATAATAATGTCTTGTTTTAAGTCACTAAGTTTGTGATAATTTGTTACACAGCAATAGAAAACTAATATTGCTCTGGTCTACTGCAGTTTAGCCTGGTAAATCTAATAAATTTTCCCTGAGCTGCCAGGATAGAGCCAGATAAACCCACAGTAAAAGTCTAGATTCATCTGTACTAACTATTCCATTTTGGGCAAGCCCCTTAATTTTACTGAGCCTCAGTTTTCTCATGTATAAAAATGGCAATACTCTTAACTACCTTGCAGGTTTGGTATAAGGATTAGAAACAATAAATATAAAATGCATGGTACATAGTAAGTATTCAGTAAATAGGAGCTCCATTGTTAGCTGAAACTTGGCCTGTTGTTTTGGGCTATGAAAGCCAGAACATACTCCTCAGATTTACTTTCAAAGAAGACGCTGTTGTCTTTCTGGGCCTGGTGGTGACAACTGAGACCCACTATCTATGTTCTATCATTCAGGCCAATGATTTTACTGATCATATGGGCAAGAGGCAACTTGAATTAGAGGTAAGATTTGGGCCATCGAACAGAGCAAGTCTATGTAGACTGCATAGATTCAAACACATATTTTGAGTTTAATCACATCCATTTCTAACCCACAAAAGAATTGGTCACAGATAGGAAAAGGAAATTGCGTAGCCAGTAAATATCTTTTTCCATAAGTAAGAAAAAAATTATAACCACTTAAAGGCTTAAAGTTCTTAGCTTAGTCAGGTAAAATTTCTTAGCAGATCTTAGCACTAATTATAGTAATTTAGTCTCTCTCATATATTTCTGGGGAACTTTAATCAAAGGAGAGTGAAGCTGTATAAATACTTTGATTTTACTGTTTGTATCTTTTTTCAGTTCTTCATATCTGTTTCCATTTGATTAGTTCAAGAACGGCTGGGTTTTAACCACTAGAGTGGGGACTTGTTATCAATAAAAGTCAAAAGAGGATTACTTTACAATAGTAAATGTCATAAAGAACAGGCTATTCCTTGGAGAAAATTTCTCCAAGTGGGACTAATAACATCACAATTTCTCGTCAGCTGTAATTGCACAATACAGAGGGCAAGGCTGTAAAAATAACAAAGCTCTGACTCAGGGAAAAATCTTTTTCTTAATAGCTATACAAGAGAATGGAAATAGGAATTTAATATACTACAATCTCAGCTGGTGCTTTATGTTTATATAAAACACTTTGGTTTGGTTTGGTCTGACTCACTTGGATTGGTAACATGGAATAACACATTATGAAAGCACAGAACCTTCCGCTTCTATGTCATGAGTGTTCTGCTCTAAATACACGCTGAACACCTCCAGCAAGGGAAATAGTCTCTGGGAGCAGAGGGAGTTATGGTCCATGCACTGTTTCTTTTGTGCATCCTTACTACTTCTGAAAGTTGCAGAGTCAGAAAAGATCTGATATTTAATTTTACACCAGAAAGGGAAAATATGATTGGGCTATATAAAACTGCTCTCAAACTAACACTAATGCAGGTATTAATATTCCAAATCCTTCAGGCCTCAGTCCCACTACGAAAACAAGGAAAATATTCTTGATTTCTTCTTTTACTGAGATTTACTAAGGGTCCAATATTTTGCATATTTTTAAATGAAAATTTAAGACAAAAGATTTTTCCACTTTTTTGAAAGTTAATGAGATTAGTGAGTATACAGAATTCAAAATACAGATCAAAGGAGTCAATGGTATATTCATTTTATTGAGTATACTTGAAGTTCCCATTTCTGGTTATATTCCTACAATTTTAATGATAAAGCCATTCATTTCTATACAGCTCATAATTAAAACTGTAACAATCCATTAGACAAAACTTGTAAGATTTTATAAGCATAATAAACATTGCTATATATATGAACTTCAGAATTAAATTAAGAATTTTTAATCTTTCATAGCATAGAAAAATATTAAATATATTAAAATATTAGCTACTTATGACAAATGCCAAAGATAAGTATTCTGAAATTAATATATATGCATGTATAATTAATTTATATCTTTCATGTTTACCAAAAAAAACTCAAAGCATATTTATTTCACCATAGAAAATTCATAAGAGCTGCAATGAATGTTGAAGAACAATTGATAATAGTTTTTTAAAGTGACCTATATTTTTAGTAGGCATCTTGAGTTTTTCTCAAATGTAAGTCTCACAACATCCTCCAAAAGAATCAATCAAGAGTAAGATGTAGTGAGAGGCTTATGCCAAAAAAAAAAAAAAAAAAAAGTCATTCTGTTATTGAGTTAAACCCAAGTTTATATCAAAGCCAGGGTTTCTAATGTCAGACTCAAAATACCCAGAAAATATGTTTATTAAGAAAATAACATTATCACATTCCTTCAATGGTGCAAAAAAGCTTATACTTTTATGCTCACCATATCTCTCCTCTTCCAGCGATATGTACATTAAACAGTAATCTAAATCCAGGTCACTGCTTTACGCTGTTACTCCTCTTCGAGGATAATGTTGGGACAATTGCACAACCTATTTGTGAGTCTCTGAACATATTATGTCCTTGCCTGCCTCTGGCTTCTATTCCTGCTTTTCCTGAGCCTGGAATATTTTCCAAAAACTCTTCTTTTCCTGCATCTCCATCAGGCCTTTATAAATGTTACTCATTCTTCTAAATACAGCTAAAATGACACTTCCACTCTGAAGTCTTCAGTCACCACAAGCAGGAATGAATCACATCTTCCTCTGGGCTCCCTAGTAATGTGTTTATACTTAACTTTTGACACTTGTCACTTCATGCTTTTTGTTATGGTAATTTTGAAACATATTTTTCTTTCCAAGTAGATTGTAAAAACATTTAGGCCAGAGATGACACCTTAGTAAACATTGGGTGAATTTAATTTAATTGCAAATTTTGCTCAAAATGGATAGAAAAAAAATGAAAATACGTGTTTGGCTCTTATTGTTGAAATATGTTTCTCCCCAACTTCACAATTATTCCCAGTAGTAAATGAACTCTGAGATATTGTTCATGAATATGGGCTTTTAATGGATATTTTCTGATGAGATGTCCTTTATTTGAAATTTCTTACAAGGAACACAAAAGCTCTGGAAACATTTTTTTTTTTCTTTTCTGGAGCCTAACTAGAAAGCCACAGTAGATTGTTTTCTTTACTACTCCTCAATTAAATTGTTAATTAAGCTTTTTCTAACCCTGTCTAGACCAGTGGTTATCAACTTTTTTGGCAGATAAGAATCTCTTTTCAGTATCAATATCAGGAATCTCTAACATTGTTTTGTCTGCTGCTGTATCCTCAGCACATGAAACAGTGCTCAGCTCATTGGTGTTCTTCTAGAACACTCCCGCTAGTGCCCTACTCCAGTATTCCTTAGATCTCAATGAAACATTGAATTAATTGCACCATCACTTGTTCACTGTTCCCCCCCCACCACCCACCAACTCTCCACACTCTCATTCTCTTCCTCGCTGAGCTTGGCATCTATGATTCATCATTATATTTCTGCTTTGCATACATCCTCAACTCACTCCACCTTCCAAGCCAAGCTAAAATCCAACCCTCGTTAAACCCAACTCTCCTCACATTCTACTCCTGCCTCAGCAGGTGAAAGTGGCTGCAGAGAAACACTCTCTGTTCTGAGCTATATCCTTGAATCACTAGTGGCGCCAAAGTGCTATACTGAGCAGTCTGGCTCTACTATTCTTTTTTTTTTTTTGTCCCCATATGCATACATATTTATTAATTAAATATTTCTTGAATGCCTACAATGTACCTAAGTATATTTGGCCACAGTAGAATTTTTTTTTTTTTTTTGAGACAGGGTCTTGCCCAAGCTGGAGTGCAGTGGCACAATCTTGGCTCACTGTAGCTCTATTATTCTTAACAGATAATTTGACTTCAGATTTCACAAAGATTTTGTACTTGCTCCCCTCAGATTTACCAAATAACTCACACGTATAACCTGACCCTCTGAATGTCCCCCATTATGCTGTCTGTATAGCTGTCTATGGCCTATTTACACAAGAAAAATATGGCTCAGAAAGGCTTAAGGACGTGTTCATGTGAGGGTCTAGCCTTTGCACATAAGAACTTAGGCATTCTGATACTCATAAATTCCCAAAGTAAACATTGTTTTCTAGGGTGGCAAAATGATAAGTAACATTTGAAGAAAAACTAGTTAGACAAGGTTGGGTTCAAATCATGACAAAACCTTGCACTAGTTACCTGACCTTCGTCATAGTATTGAAGTTCTCAAGGCCTATATTTTGTAAAATGAGTATAATAATAGTTGTGTTATAATTAATTGTTAGGCCATTATTGAGCACTAAGTAGGTACCCCATAAATTTTAATGCTCTTCTCTTCTAGTTACAAAGAAGCTGAGTCTTGGTCACATATTCTTTGCATTGCCCATGGAGAAAAACATGGCAGAAATTCCACAAATGTGAGTAAATACATCAGAAAACAAAGAATAAGCAAGGAGACATTTACTGAAACATGCACCTTTCTGTTCATTTCACTTGGAAATTTTAAATTTATTGGGCATTACTCTCTTAATCCTAATCTGAGACATAAGCATAAACTATAAATTAGTTAATGTTGGTAGGACAAAGTAGGTCAGAAGAATACACAGTGTCCCATTATGGGGAGCCTGGAATTTCCTCCTATCGTGGCCCATCATTGCTCTATATGTCAACACCAGTTCACAATAGTGTGTGTCTGTTTCTTATTTTACCTTTCTTACCTGACTGTATGGTCATGTGTCTTGCAAAATAGCCTATTTGTACCTTCCCTGTTGTAATTATCTCAAGTGGCGCCTTCTAATCATGGCAAAGATAAAAGATAGGCGCAAAGGCCCCCCGCAGTGACACTTGAAAAGTTGGCCACTTAGAAATGTTGTCAATGAGAAAATTTTGAAGCTGTCTTTCAAATCCTGATGTGTAGTGTTACCATATTGTGACAGGCAACTTTAAAAGAGAGAATATATCTTCTAAGCTACTATCCTTTCTGCAAGTTGCAGATTTATTTCCTTTTCAAATTACAGCCTTCACTCTTGCTTAATTTTCATTGTCCTAATAATTCATCACAGTAGGCTTCATCTCAACGTGACAGCAAAAAAAAATGGAACCTTTGCTGGTGCTCAATGAATTCATATGTGAGGGAAGAATTTATTCAGAATAAATGTTAATAAAATGCAAGCACAGATTGCTAGATAATGTTAAGACACAGCTATATATAGACAATCGAAGGCTGCTTCAGATAAAATCCTATATTATGTATGATTACTATTTAATTTTTCAAATCCAGATAATTTACTGTTACTAAAACGGTTATGATTGAAGCTGACCTGAGTGTCCCTCTCAGTCATCTAAGAGCACAAGTAAATATATAATTTATAATACCAAGTACTTATAATCCTATCCATAGAAGTTGAAAGTTAGTGGATAAATTTCAGTGAATAATACTACTCTTTAAAAAAATTAGCATATCCAATCTGTACTCATAGTACCTATGGTAAATAAGGGAGTGGAAGCTAGGAAATACAAAATAAAATTTGGAATACTAATTTAAATTCAGCTTTCACTGATACATCTTTTTCCTCTAGCCCAAATAAAGACCCTTATGTATGAAAACAATTACAACACACAGAACCCACATGTCACTTCCTTTGACATCTGTCACACTTTCTAAGGATTTGCCAATGCATAGAATTGTAAGTGCAAATGTGCCCAAAATAAACTCTTTTCTATATTAGGCTAGAGAGATCCTGAATGCTGTGCATTTATTATTTTAATTGATGATTATTACAAACATCACTTGTAAGTTTTCGATTCCATTTGTCTAATGAAGAGACAGCAAATTCAAATTACTTCAGGTGCCTGACAGAAAATGCAAATGTAGAATCCAGAAAAGTGGGCCCTGTTTTGAAGAGGAGAGGACATGCCCTCTGTAAAAGTATTCAAATTAAAAAATATATTAAACACTCCAAAGGATAAATCTCCTTTAGTCACTAATTTTTGACCCCTGATCTACATTAACTAGCTTTATTCCCTAACATGAAATTACAGAAGAAGCATTCATTCAAGAGCAATTATAAGTGGACAAAGAGCATAAAAAGTCAGCTATAGCTGTTGGGATTTTCTACTGATCATTTCTTGTAGCTGAGTAAGTCTTAAGAAGCATAAGCAAAGGCAGAGTTGAGGAATGGTAAGGAATACATAGATCAATGAAGACATAAGGTGCTCCTCAACTTAAATAGAATGATGGCCTCTGAATAATACGTGTGTTGGTCATATTTTCCTGATGATTACTGACTTGCAGCAGATTATTTCTGTGGCCTCAGGAAATCCCAAAGTTTACAGCTTCTTTAAGATTCTTGCTCCAGGAATATCCCTAGTCTTTCAGAACTACTGAACAAATCCTAGCTTAACCTATTTTGGATAAACACAGTGTACTATATTTGGATATTCAGGTATTAAAACTATTGTTTACACAGGAAACAGTTCAGGCAGACCTTTCTTAACATTTCTTGTGCACGCAAAACTCATGACTTTCATTATTTTAAAGTGAACGCTCAGCATAATGTCAACTCATATAATCCAGGTTCTCCTCTAGGATGTCAAAATCCATCTAACTTGTTCATTGATTTGAATAAGTTTCCTTATCGTGCTTGTTCGTTAATTATCAAACAGCTGGAGAAGAGGCTATAAATTTTGGCATTGCAAGTTATGTTCTTATTACTGGTTAGAAAATTTTAAAGAAGCAATTCTTTCTCAAAGATTTCAATATGATAAACTGAATTTTAAAATAATAATTCTTGCTTAGGATTTGATTTATTCTTTCTGTTGTCTTATCAGGTAAATAATTGCCTCCTCTGTGTGAGCTTATCATGCTCAATAGTTACACGTGGAGATTTAACTAATTTAGGATTACTTCCAGGCTCTACAGATGCACAAATTGCACCCAAAATACTCCTGTCTTAAAACGTAAATTTTGAAAATAAAAAAAAGTCAATTTTTATGTTTACTGTGAACATGACAAGAAATTAACATCCATGTGTTTACTAGATTACTTCTTCATTTTTGGCCAGCTCAACTCAACATAAAATGAAGTGAAACAGGCCAGGCGCGGTGGCTCATGGCTGTAATCCCAGCACTTTGGGAGGCCGAGGCGGGCGGATCATGAGGTCAGGAGATCGAGACCATCTTAGCTACCACGGTGAAACCCCATTTCTACTAAAAATACAAAAAATTAGCCAGGTGTGGTGGCACATGCCTGTAGTCCCAGCTACTCAGGAGGCTGAGACAGGAGAATAGCTTAAACCCAGGAGGCAGAGGTTGCAGTGAGCCGAGATCACGTCACTGCACTCTAGCCTGGGCAACAGAGCGAGACTCTGTCTCAAAGAAAAAAAAAAAAAGAAGTGGAACAGAATATTTTCGAAAAAAAAAAACAAAACTTGTATGCTCTAAGAGTTTAGATAACGGTTAATGATATGAGGCGAATGTGATAACCACTACACTACGGAAACAACTAGATGGCATCTCACACCAGTTAGAATGGCGATCATTAAAAAGTCAGGAAACAACAGGTGCTGGAGAGGATGTGGAGAAATAGGAACACTTTTACACTGTTGGTGGGACTGTAAACTAGTTCAACCCTTGTGGAAGTCAGTGTGGTGATTCCTCAGGGATCTAGAACTAGAAATACCATTTGACCCAGCAATCCCATTACTGGGTATATACCCAAAGGACTATAAATCATGCTGCTATCAAGACAAATGCACATATATGTTTACTGCGGCACTATTCACAATAGCAAAGACTTGGAACCAACCCAAATGTCCAAAAATGATAGACTGGATTAAGAACATGTGGCACATATACACCATGGAATACTATGCAGTCATAAAAAATGATGAGTTCATGTCCTTTGTAGGGACATGGATGAAGCTGGAAACCATCATTCTCAGCAAACTATCGCAAGGACAAAAAACCAAACACCGCATGTTCTCACTCATAGGTGGGAATTATACAATGAGAACACATGGACACAGGAAGGGGAACATCACACACTGGGGCCTGTTGTGGGGTGGGGGGAGGGGGGAGGGATAGCATTGGGAGATATACCTAATGTTAAATGATGAGTTAATGGGTGCAGCACACCAACGTGGCACAAGGATACATATGTAACTAACCTGCACGTTGTGCACATGTACCCTAAAACTTAAAGTATAATAATAATAAAAAAAGAGTTAATGATGTATACCTTTCTCCCCTGGATCAAAACATCCAGAAAAAAAAAAAAAAAAACACCTAAGATCCTAAATATGACAAGAAGACAGGGAAATAGACTTGCTGTTATCCAAATGATTCAATTAAAGTTGCCTGAAATAATCTCAAATCAAGCATTTCAAAAGAACTAAGATAAAGTCAGTAAAATGTTTCCATTTTTAGTATTCTGTCTTTTTTCGTCGAAGATGATAGAAGACTGTAAGTTCCAGAGATCTCACTGATTCCCTTTTGCTTGCTTCCATAAAATAAACTTCTTATTGGAAGCAAAGCCCTCTACCATCCTGACTATCTCAGCTATGTTGACTTTACCACCAGACTGGTTTGGCATAGCTTCCTAATCCAGTTCTTCAGTAAAAGCATACTTGTGAAATTATTTTACTCTAATATTTTGTGACTACAAAAGGAAAAATAAGCCAGTTTAACTTGTTTTATTGTAGTTTGTTTTAACCCTGGTCTCTTTTTTATACATTGTAATATTGTTATTTTTGCTCTTCTTGTTATTTTTGTTATCATTGCTCATGTTTTTATTGTTTTAATAATTAAGCCATCCAATTGCTTAGAGGGTAATTATCACGAATAAATTAAAAAGGTTGTAAAGATAGTCACCAAAATAAAAGGGAAAGTCATTTAAAATTTGTCTAGAGTTTAATTGAGTGAGAGGGCAAGTACTTTATACACATGGTAGAGTATAACCAAAATTCTTGGTGCAGACTTATGAATTTTGACACAAAAAATCAGAAGATGAGCCACTTTAACTCATCTCCCCACTCTTTATTCCAAACCTCTCACACAAGACTGTATTGTACTTTATTGTCTCCATCTCCAAAACCCATTAAGGGTAGCATTCAGCTCATTCAAACTCCTAGGATGCTACTTTTTCACTTTGGCTCTAGTAATCTAAGTCTCTGTAGTCCAAGAATGTAAATTGGATAATACACCATTTTTATTTACTACATTTCTCTGAAAAGGACTGGCTAATTAACAACATCACACATTATTCAGAAACAAATTTTAAATGCCCACCAGGTTAAAAGAACTATCCATAGCTGAACAGTAAGGCAAGGACTAATACAGGTTCAGCTTTCTGCAGAAATATTATTAGGAACTTTGGAAAGAAAAGTATGCTCTTATAAACCAAAACTGAAAGTCATTTTTATATATAAACACAAGTAAAACAATACAGTTTTTAAAGTCTATCCTGGAGATTATATGGCTTTGGCTTCTTGAACAGATCAAGTAAAAGTGGCTGAAGAGACAGGAAAAAAGGGAGAAACCATAGAGTATTTTAATTACACATAAATTTATTGAATTTGTAGATTTTGTACCAAGATGTGAAAGTTGTAAATATTGAAAAATACATGTCGTCTGCAAACAAAGACAATTTGACTTCCTCATTTCCTATTTGAATACGCTTTATTTCTTTCCCTTGTCTGAATGCCCTGGCCAGAACTTCCAATACTATGTTGAATAGGAGTGGTGAGAAAGGACATCCTTGTCTTGTGCCGGTTTTCATGGGGAATGCTTCCAGTTTTTGCCCATTGAGTATGATATTGGCTGTGGGTTTGACATAAATGGCTCTTATTATTTTGAGATATGTTCCATCAATGCCTAATTTATTGAGAGTTTTTAACATGAAGGGATGTTGAGTTTTACTGATGCCCTTTTCTGCATCATTGAGATAATCATGTGGTTTTTGTCTTTAGTTCTGTTTACGTGATGAATTACACTTATTGATTTGCACATGTTGAACCAACTCTGCAGACCAGAGATGAAGCCGACTAGATCATGGTGGATAAGCTTTTTGATGTGCTTCTGGATTTGCTTTGCCAGTATATTATTGAGGATTTTTTCATCGTTGCTCATCAGAGATATTGGCCTAAAGTTTTCCTTTTTTGTTGTATCTCTGCCAGATTTTGGTATCAGGGTGACATTGGCCTCATAAAATGATTTAGGGAGAAGTCCCTCCTTTTCAGTTGTTTGGAATAGCTTCTGAAAAAATGGTGCCAGATCCTTTTTGTACCTCTGGTAGAATTCAGCTGTAAATCCCTCTAGTCCTGGGCTTTCTTTTGGTTGGTAGGCTATTTATTACTGCCTCAATTTCAGAACTTATTATTGGTCTATTCAGGGATTCAATTTCTTCCTACTTCAGCCTTGAAAGGATGTATGTGTCCAGGAATTTGTCCATTTCTTCTAGATTTTCTAGTGTGGTTGCATAGAAGTTTAAATAGTATGTTCTGATGATTGTTTATATTTCTATGGGGTCAGTGGTGATAGCCCCTTTATCATTTTTTATTGTATCTATTAGATTATTCTCTCTTTTCCTCTTTATTAGTCTAGCTAGTAGTCTACCTATTTTATCAATTGTTTTTCAAAAAACAAGCTCCTGGATTCATTGATTTTTTGAAGAGTTTTTCGTGTCTCTATCTTCTTCAGTTCCACTCTAATCTTGGCTATTTCTTGTCTTCTGCTACCATTTGGGGTTTGTTTGCTCTTGGTTCTGTAGTTCTTTTTGTTGTGATGTTAGGGTGTCAGTTTGAGATCTTACTAGCTTTTTGATGTGGGCACTTAGTGCTATAAATTTCCTTCTTTACACTGCTTTAGCTGCATCCTAGAGATTCTCGTCTGTTATTTCTTTGTTCTCATTGGCTTCAAAAAACTTCTTGATTTCTGCCTTAACGTCATTATTTACCCAAGAGTCATTCAAAAGCAGGTTGCTCAATTTCCAAGTAGTTGTGTGTGGTTTTCAGTGAGTTTCTTAATGTTGAGTTCGAATTTGATTGTGCTGTGGTCTGAGAGACTGTTATTATGATTTCAGTTATTTTGCATTTACTGAGGAGTTTTTTACTTCAAATTATGTGATCTACTTTAAAGTAAGTGCCATGTGGCGCCAAGAAGAATGTATATTCTAGCTTTTTGGGTGCAGAGTTCTGTAGATATTTATCAGGTCCACTTGATCCTGAGCTGAGTTTAGGTCCTGAATATCCTTGCTAATTTTCTATCTCCATGATCTGTCTAATATGCAGAAAATTGAAACTGGATCCCTTCTTTACACTTTTTGCAAAAATTAACTCAAGATAGATTAAAGACTTAAATGTAAAACTCAAAACTATAAAATCCCTGGAAGAAAATCTAGGCAATGCCATTCAGGACATAGAGGTGGGCAAAAATTTCATGAAGAAAACATCAAAAGCAATTGCAACAGAAGCCAAAATTGACAAATGAGATCTAATTAAACTAAAGAGCTTTTGCACAGCAAAAGAAACAAACTATCATCAGAGTGAACAGGCAACCAAAGAATGGGAGAAACAATTTGCAATTTATCCATCTGACAAAGGTCTAATATCCAGAATCTACAAAGAACTTAAATATATTTACAAGAAAAAAAACAAACAACCCCATCAAAAAGTGGGCAAAGGACCTGAACAGACACTTCTCAAAAGAAGTCATTTATGCAGCCAACAAACATGGAAAAAAGCTCAACATCACTGATCATTAGAGAAATGCAAATCAAAACCACAATGAGATACCACCTCATGCCAGTCAGAATGGCTATTATTAAAAAGTCAAAAAACAACAGATGTTGATGAGGCTGTGGAGAAATAGAAATGCTTTACACTGTTGTTGGGAATGTAAATTAGTTCAACCATTGTGGAAGTCAGTGTGGCGATTCCTCAAAGACGTAGAACCAGAAATGCAATTTGACCCAGCAATCTCATTACTGGGTATATACACAGAAGAGTATAAATCATTCTATTATGAAGATACATGCACTCTTGTGTTCACTGCAGCACTAGTCACAATACCAAAGATACAGAATCAACCCAAATGCCCATCAATGACAGACTGGAAAAAGAAAATGTGGTACATATACACCATAGAATACTATGCAGCCATAAAAGGAATGAGATCATGTCCTTTGCAGGGACATGGATGAAGCTGGAAGCCATTATCAAAAGCAAACTAACACAGGAACAGAAAACCAAACACCACATGTTCTCACTTATAAGTGGGAGCTGAATAATGAGAAAACATGGACACAGGGAGGAGAACAATACAAGGTGGGGCCTGCCCGGGGAGCAGGGGGAGGGAGACCATCAGGATAAATAGCTAATGCTTGCTGAGCTTAATACCTAGGTAATGCATTGATAGGTGCAGAAAACCACATGGCACACGTTTACCTGTGAAGCAAACCTGGATGTCCTGCACATGTATCTCAGAACTTAAAATAAAATTAAATTTAAAAAAGAATAAAATCTAATAATTAAAAAAAATTAAATGAAAAGAAATAATGAAAGAAAAAAAGAATTCAATTTTTTTGTTATAAGCACAATAATACTCTGGAAAGATACTTAAGAAAATAAGGACAGTGATGGCATGTAAAGAGGAGTTTCCGGGAACTAGGCAAATGAGATGAAAATAAAAACGGGATGGGATAATTTACACTATGTATATTTTTACAGATTTTTGAAACCACGTGAATGTTCTACTTATTTTAAAATTGAATGAAAAGTAAATGAATGCCTAATAAAATAGTCAAAACTATGTAAACACACATTCATTAAAGAGTTTTCACCCTGTCTCCCTAAGTCTGTGTAATCAAATTCTCATTCTAGGCCTATGATTCTGAGTGTTCTGATATATTGTTTGCTTTAGAGTCACTGGCAAGAAACGGAAAGTGATGGGAATTCTTTCTTTCTATAATGTCACAAAGGGACACTCTCCTTCTTTTCACACAATGTATCTTATTTACTTTTAAATTATGTTTTTATTTTATTCAAACCTTTTTTTTTCAATTTTCACAGGCCTATTTTCTTTGATTATCCAGAAAATATTCCGCCTCTAATCTTTGTTAGTGAATTCAATTTACTAATCCCTTAAGTCTAGGTAAAATGTGATCAGTCTTAGAAATTAATACTCATTTTACAATTTGTCTTAGATCTCAGCTCTTTATATTGATATCTTTTCAATATTACATTGTGACTTAGATTCTACTTGATTGCTGTATCCATAACCAGCTGGGTTCAAACATTTTAGTTGGTATAAAACTGTTACTGAAACACTCTTTTAAGCCTATTGTACAGGGCAGCATTTTAAAATGCACTTTCTTCTTCAAAAAGCCCAAATTTGCCCTAATTTGATTCTTACGATCTTTCTTCTGACCAATCCAGTAATCTTTCAGTTTGATCAATTTCAGCAATTCCTTATGTAAAACATGTGAAAATGCCATGTGTCAGACCTCTAATTAGTCAAGTGAATTTTCCAGATAGACTTGAGGATGGGATGGTAGTGACAGTCACAAAACCGAAACACCTATGTGCAAGAATCACATTACTGTTTTATCATTCCTTTTGAATAGATAATATTTATTGTGAATTTGATGGTTTTTTATACTATTGAACTAAGGAAAATGGAATAGTTGTATCTAATTTCTCTACTGCCATTCCTAGAAAACCCTGAGATGCTATGCTACATCTTATGGATTTGAACACTTAGCACAATATATGATAAATAAATAGCCACCAACCTCCCCCTCCATACACACCCAACCTCCCCCTCCATACACACACACACAAAGAAGTAAATAGAAACAGTCCCTATTGGGGCGTTTAACAAAGTTATCAGTTTTGTATTTAAGCTGCTAAAAGAAAACCACAGACAACAGTATGCATAAATTGAAAGACTGTTACACAACAAACTTGAAAATGTTATATTTACATGGCAACCAGCTTATTATATTTACATGAACATCTGGTGCAGGTTCACTAAAATCTTAAAAACAGATGGACATGAAGAAAGAACTAGTAATTAACAAAGCTATATGCTGATTGAATCAGCATGTGGTTAATTTTAATGATTGCTGATCTTTATTAGGGATGGCGAGATTTTAAAAATCAAATCTCTTTCACTGACATGTCAATTGACCAAGGAGGTGCTGATAGCTACTCTGGTTATTAACATGCTATTTCAGCAGTTACCACAGCACCCTAACCGCACAAGACATGTTTGTAGAAGTAAAATTCAAAAACTAATATTATATTGCCTCTGAAACCCTCTCCTTATTATATCTGCAGAGGGGAGCTTAGCAGCAACAGTTATTATCCTTTGGGAATAATCACATACAGATGCATATTATTTGAATATTGCTTCCATGTTCTGAATCATTTCAGTCAACTCAGTGCCTCCTGCTGCCCTTCATCCATCCTGAAGTCACATTGTGCACCTCTCTGAGCTCTCCAAATAAGGCACCCTTTGGTTGCCAAGCAACCACAGATTTTCTACAAGTGTCTATGCCATGTGTACTTAAACTGCAGTTGGCCTTTTTTCCTTTAACTTTTCCAAGTTCAGAAAAATAAATATATGAAATAAAGGTAGAGCTATGTATGTTTTGAAGGAGGCACTGGGAACTCAGAAACCACTAAAATAGCAGAATCCCTTTCAGATATTGTGTCCAGATATGTACCTTAAAAAAAGGAAACCTTTACAAATATGTATTTTATTTTATCTTACTTTTAGGGAAGGGTCTTGCTCTGTTGCCCATGCTGAAGTGCAGTGACACAATCATAGCTCACTGTAGCTTCCAAATCATGGGCTCAAGCAACCCTCTTGTCTCAGCCTCCCAAGTAGCTGGGACTACAAGTATGTGCCATCACACCCTCTAACAAAAATATGTTAACAAAGTAATTAATTCATCAAACAAGTAAAAATTACACTGTCAATATTCTCTAAGATAGAAAATATTTTATATCCAGCACCAAGTGAGGGGATGACTGTTCCTGTGCTTTTCTATCAAGCATTACAGAGCTTCAACGTGAATACATAGAATGTTAGTTCTGACAGTCAAGTTACAATTAGTCTATTAGGTCTAGCAATGGTCCCTTTCTCTAGATGGAGTTTGTCTGGGTTGAATGGCCTTGATTTCCAGAGAGAGGTATTGAAAACTTGCTCACTAGTGGCTTTTGACACCAATTTGCAAAAAATAGATGGATTTTAGAGAATAGATCAGTCATGTCAGCGTTGGAGAATGAGTCTTATGGTTGGCTTTAAAGAAAAGACTGAGGGATTATTCAACATTCAGGAAACAAAACACTTCACTATAAATTAAGTTTATCTCATTTAAAATCAATTTTATTTACATTTTTTGTTTTTAAATGTTTATATTTCCAGAACAAAATAGGAATTTTATTTTCATGTAATTATATGTCCTTGAATTAACTATTTTACCTAAGTGTGATCGAAGATTGGTGTGACTGATATTTGTCATCATGAGATTTGGCATCTTAAGTAGAATTTGTTTTTTCAGGAAGCTAAGTTTAACTGAGTGACCCATGAATTACAGAAGGGGAATTTATCTTTATCAGCCATGTTATAATAGTTCTTGTGTAACCTAAGACCAGTAAGACACTGAAGTCATATTTCCTTGGTGAAAGTCTTGGCTCCATCATATAGTAGCTGAGTGACCTAGAACAAAACACTTCTTTTCCATTTATCAGTTTTCTGTAAAATCAGAGGGTAATAGTACCTATTTAATACATGTTATAAATATTAAATGAGAGAGTGGCATGAGCAAGAAAGATAGCAAAATAGAAGATCCCCAGGCATCACTCCCTCTACAAAAATACAACTAGAAAGTATTAAAATATAAGAATGCCACCCTGGAAACACCAGAACTTGAAAGAGAAGTGGAGGAAATTCCTAGACCCACAGAATTCAGAGAAGCTGCAATGAGTAAAAGAAATATTCACTTTAGATGACACCCGCCTGCAAGCTGGCATACTGCCACTCACAGAGAATTTCTCTAAACCCATGGTTGCCAATGGGGGAGGAGAGAATTGGAGGTACACATTTGATCTCCCCACTGGTTTGGGAATCTTCATGGGAATGACTCTAGTCTTGTCCCATGGGAAATACGGGGAGTGCCAGGGGGACTTTAACCACCTGAGTTAAACTGGGACAAAAAGTAGGTGCTGATCTTAGTGACCAGTGTGCAGATCTCAGTGGCTATTAAGTGCTCAGACTAGTGGGAATACCATGTTGAAGAGAATGTTCAGTGCCATAATCATAAAAGAGGACACAGTTCATGACAAGACTTGAATCCCTAGCAAGTTTTTTCACAATGCCCAAGAGCTTAGGTGAAGCCTTCTTTTGGCCTGTAAACAACTAAAAGGTTGATATTACGTTCCAGTGCCTACTTTCCAGGAAGATGGCCACTGGGAAACAACAGCAGGACAGCAATGTCATTTCAGGACAGTATTTAAGCTCTAGGGTTCACTGTAAGTTTCCCCACACCATGAAACAATGGCAGGGCAACAAGTTATGTCTAGTGTAGTGCATTAATTCTTGTGCTCACTGTAAGTCCATTCCAGAATGAGAAGCAACAACAGGACAGTGTTTAGGTTCCGATACTAAGAAGTAATGGTCTAACACCATTAACGAACACCTGCAAAAGCTGGAAGAGGTGGCTGTGTTTTTAAATGTACAGGCATCAATGTAAAGACACAAGAATTTTAGAACTCAGAGAAACATGACACCACGAAAAGAAGCCAGTGAAGCTCCAGCAATGGATCCAAAATAGTTGCAAATATCTGGAATATCTGTTGAAGCATTCAGAATAATTTTCTTAGAGAAGTTCAGGGGATAACAGAAAAATAGGAGTAGAAAACCAAATAAAATTTGGAACACAATTCAGAAACAAAATGAGAAATGTAACAACCAATAAAAACATTGACAACAATTTAAAACATAGAAAGCCTAGAACCTGAACCAAAAAACTCATTAGAGACCTACAAAAGCAAACCTGATCAAACAGAGAAAATAATTAATGAGATTGAAAACAAAACATATGAAATTACATAACAGAAGATCAAAAAGAAAAAAAGCATAAAAAAAGAGTAAAGAAGACCTACAAGAATCATGGAACACCATCAAGAACATTAATCTCTACATAATTGAAACTCCCAAAGTAGACAAGGGGTAAAATTGGCCTACAAAATATATTTAATAAAAATGGCTAAAAATTGGCCAGATTTTGAGATAGACAACACCATCCAAGTACAGAAATTCAGAGGTCTCCAATGAAACTCAACACAAAAGGAACTTCCCAAGACACATCATAATCAAATTAGCAAAAATCAAAGACCAAGAAAGAATACTCAAAGAAGACAGACAAAATAAAATATATATCACATTCAACAGAGTCCCAATATAACTTTCAGTAAATCTCTCAGTAGAAACCCTGTAGGCCAAGAGAGTGAGAGATGCTACATTTAAAGTGCTGAAAGGGAAAACAAAACAAAACAAAAAACTGACAACAAAGAATCCTCTACCTGAAAAAACAGTTATTTAAATACAAGGAGATAAAGACTTTCCCAGACAAACAAAAGCTGAGATAATTCATCAACAGCAGACCTGTCTTAGAGGAAATACTAAAGAGAGTTTTTCAATCAGAAATAAATGGATGCTGACACATAACAAACAAACAAAAAATCTAATGATAAAAACCTCACTGATGAAAGAAAACAGACAAGTTCAGAATACTCTAATAACGTAATTATGATAAATAAACCACTTTTATTTTAAATATTAAAACTAAAAGACACCAGATGATGGCCCACACCTGTTATCCCAATGATTTGGTAGGCCAAGACAGGAGGATTGCTTGAGTCTAGGAGTTGGTGACCAGTCTGGGCAGCATAGTAAGACACCATCTCTATAAAAAAATAAAATAAGTAGCAAGGCATGCTGCCATGCACCTGTACTCTTATCTACTTGGAAGGTTGTGGGAGGGTTTTTTGAGCCCAGGAGTTCAAGGCTGCAGTGAGCTGTCATGGCACCACTGTACTCCAGCATGTGCAACAGACAGGAACCCCGTCTCTAAAAAAAAGGACTAAAAGACAAAACTATTAAAAACAACAAAACTATAATAATTGATTGAGATATATGCAATCCAAAACATCAAAAGTCCAAGTGTAGGGAGGGATGGTGTTAAAGTGTAGAGTTTGTTTTTGATGCTTTCTTTGCAATAAATGGTAAGTTGTTATCAGTATAAAATAGCCTGTTGTAACTATAAGATATTTTTTGTAAGCCTCATGGTAACCAAAAAGCAAAAACCTGTAATAGGTACACAAAAATTTATAGCACAAAATCAAAATATACTGCTAGAAAAAAAAACCCTCAATCACAAAGACAGTAACAGAGAAAAATAAATAAAGAATATATAAGACCATTATAGAAAAAAGATATCCAAATTAGATGAAAATTTTAGAAGATCTAAATAGATGAATAGCTATGACATGCTTACTTATTAAAACATTCAATATTATGAATATCTTAATTATTCCAAAATATAATACCCTTCAAAGTAAATATAATATCAATAAATATCTCAACAGAAGGTTTGGGGAACTTGACATATTGATTTCAATATTTATATGAAAAGCAAAGGGTCAAGAAAGCCAAGGAATTGCTAAAGAAGGGCAGTGTAGAGGATCTTTATACATAAGGTATAAAGACATTTTATAAATCTATTACAAATTGTGGTATCAGCACAGTAATCACAAATAGACTACCAGACCGAAAGATCTCACGCAGAAACAGACCCACACATGAAAACCTGACAAATGAATTGGAAAAGGGCAAAAAAACCTTAAAGATAATTTGTGAGCAGAATTCCTAAAATTCATGTGAATAGTAAAATAATAAATAAATAAATAAATAAATAAATAAATAAATAAATGACAGTTAACAAAGTTAATTCAATTAGCAAATTTAGGCCATGAATTATCTTATTTGGCTGTCTAAATATCAATTCGATAGAACATGTAAACTGAATCACCACTTGACTTTATGCTGTATAAACAAAGTCTGAAAGACATTTTAAAGAAAGAGGGATGTTTTGAGTAACTGACATTTTCTCTGGAGAGAAAGTAGTGATATTTTGCAGCAATGCAGTAACATCAAACAGGTCACACAAAAGGAATGTCACTTTTTTATTGAAAAGAGGGAAAAACACCATGGAGAAATTCATATTCTTGTCTACAAAATTGGAAGTCCTGCAAAGAAAACAAGACAGAAGGCTTATAAGGGGACTATGATGCTTGTTTCCTGAGCTTCAGCACTACATGATTTTAGCCAAGTATTCTGTGAAAAATGGATTTATCATCACTGGGCTTCGAGCCTCTAGACCTTAACTATGAGATCATCTGAACTTACTAAGGAGATTCCCTTGGATCAAGATCAACAACAGCCTATCATGTTCAAGTATTATGAGTCTCATAGTTAGTTTTAAAATGCAAAGCTGTATTCTACAGCACTCTATAATAACAAAGAATGATTTCTCTGAATCTCTTAAACATGGTCATGTCAAGAAATGAACATGGAAAACTGATCTTATGAGAAAAGCAAAATATAGCTCCAATAAAAATTGCACTGGTGAGGGGGTATTGGGGGGGATCTCAAACTCAAAATGTAAGCCTCACAGATAAGGAATGCTGCTATGTAGTACAGCATCTTTATTCTCATTCAGCAATTACAGAGATCAGCAAAACATAGAAATCATTTCAGTTAGCATGGATGCTATTGTCAAGATTAGATAAATTAAACTGACAAATCGCAAGTTTGGATCGAAAATATCTAACAACATGAAATAAGTCAACATATGAGTCAGGCAGTGCTGCCAAGAAGGTTTTCAAAGTTCCCACAAGCATAGTATGATTGGAAAATCTACAATTTTTAAGGAAAACAATAGGCCAATTGCCAGGTAAGTATAAGCATATAGGTCTAGCATTTGTCAGAAATCTGGCATTGGAACCAAATCATGGCCAAAACAAGGTGCACAGTGTATGTAAGTGACTTAGGCAGTTTCGCATTGTCAGCCAACCTCACAACAAATGACACTGTGTTTTATTGGCAAGTGTTCTGTACCTTCTTAATTGAATGCTACATGAGAGTAACTTACCATGTACTAGGGGCAACAACCTAAGCATCTGGAGACAAGAAAGATGTAAATTAAGTCTGCATCTAAGAAAGAATTCATGTTCTTCTGCAATAAAGAATTAGCCTTGAAAATATACTGGAAATCCTCAGATAGATTTTTCTAACATATTACTTTAAAAAATGATAGCTAGTGATGGAATTAAAGAGAGAAACAAAAGGATGAAAGAAAGGAGGAAAAGAGCAGTTGATGAATCTATAACTACGAAAGCCAGTGGAAAACGTGGTTCTATGTCTCATGAAGCAGATATGCAGCCCCAAAGGGAGTCTTCAATTTTATGAAAAGTCAATAAGAGCCCAAGAAGCTTTTCATTTTATTTTAATATTCCAATCACTTTTGGAAAATCCTAACAGGTCAGTCTTACTCTCAAAGTTTTCCTCTGAGATGTTTTCTGGGATTACTTGCACACTTTGAGAGTAAGTTACAGAATCTTAGCTTTCCAGAGCCAGAAAGAGCCTTCAAAACTATCTATTGCAATCTCAGCATTTTGTACAAGGTCACAGATCATGAAAGAGTTTTTCATCTCTGAGTTAATATGTTATATATTTTTGTATTTACAGAGTTCTTTAAAACGACCGAAGAACTGTCACAAAAGTAGCAAAATGGTCTTCATATATGATACAGCCGCCTCTCCAGAAGTCAGCTTTCTTACTCTATCTATTATTGATTCTAACCTTGGGAAAGCCTTCCTATTATCCTTCAAGTTCCGCTGAAAATGAAGTACTTGGGGTCAAGGAAAAAAATACCTACTAGTAATGCTCAGACTTCAGGAATAAATGATCTCCAGGATGACATTAGCACAATCCTTCACCTGGGAGACAGCAAGAACTAAGAGAAAAGAAAAAAGTACCCAGGTTCAAATGATGACTTTTAGAATAATTTTCTGATCTGGCCAGGACAGATTTTACTCTAATGATCATGCTAATCTAGTCTTGATTAGCGTGACCATGAAAATAATTATCATTTATATGTAATTTTAAATCTTAAAAGCCTTTGTTAAAATGTTCTTTCCTGCTATAGCACATGCAATATTGACTAGAGTAATGAATTCATTACGGGTCTTCTGATTTTTTTTCAAAGTCTATAAATATATACCTTGTACCCAAGTCCTAATATTAGCACATAGACTGTGTATTGAATCTTTAATGTGTCTTTCTGGTAATTAATATTTTAAAATTTTAATGTATATGTATTTTCGGTATGATATGTTGGGAGACATTTCTGTAATGTGTATATATATATATATAATCTTATTTTACTTAGAAAATTACATTCTTTCTGATCTTCATTATTTCTTCACTTACATCACTCTAATGTTAAGAGCTTGAAGATCATATAAACTTAAGTACTTGCTAACTACTTTTTCCTGAAGGTATTTTAAGAAACTGTCCTCACCAAATAATTATATGAATAGTCTCACTTCTGTTTTCTAAAAAAATGACTACACTAATGCCTTTTAATGTTTTAGAATTACACTAACAATAGATGCATTTGAAATATTGAAACTGTAGTGAGATTTTAATATCATAAAATAAATACAATAAAAAGCGGGACAGTTTTTCAAAGAGAGCAACTTGATATCATTTTTATTGTGTTACATTCCAAAAGTTCTCCTTTGTGAAAAATTTAAAAAAAACTACATACATTCTAGGACAGAAAAGCCAACTGGCAAACATCCTTAAGTCTGAATGAAGAAAATTTAAGATAATTTTCACATCTGCAAACATAACACTCTTCCTGACTATAACACCAATAAATGTATGAGAAAGAATCTATTATCATGATAAGAACGTGTCTAAGGAAAGTACTCACATGTTTTTGTCTAAATAATATAACTTCATAAAACTGTATAAAAATTGGTACACAAAATAACTAAACTCCTAAGTGTGGAGTTTTGTTGAAAGTGTTTTTATCAATTTATTATTTTTTTCAAGTGAACTTTAGAACAAAATGTTTCTCTTTTATAGAATACTGGTCTAAAGCACACAATACTTTAAGGTGTTAAGAACACTAGTTTTCTGTTTCATTTACAAGGAAAAGACAGAGTCCTTTTATGACTCTGAGGGCAGACAGGTTTAGTTGTGGTTTTCAAATTGGTCAGACTCACTCAAGGACTGTTAGAAGTGTAGTTTCTAGCACTTCATCCTGGAAGTTTTGTTTAATAGTTTTTAGGGTAGAGTCTAGGAAAGTTTTTATCAAACATTCCAGGTACTTTGGTATAAGAGATCTACTGACCTGTATGTAGCATTCATAAGGATAGGATTGAAAAATGATAAAATTCAAAGTAAGTTCACAGAGGAAGTGAGCCTTCATTCTGCCATCTCCTATCAACATTTGTATAGGAATGTCACTGTGACCCTATAAGCCTCAACTTCCTCAACTGTAAGGCAAATATATTTTCAGAATCAAATGAGATAAAGATAACGCAAAGGTATAATAAGTAGGAAAAAATGAAATGAATACTAATTATAATTGAATATCTTCCTACAATAGAGTAGATTGAAATTAGTGAATGCATTTGGTAGGGGAGAAGCTAAGTTATATGAGGAGACTTCAAAAAAATTCATGGAAAAATTGAACAAGAGCATTGTTTGTGGTGGAGCAGGATCTCTGATGAAGCTTTCTCAGGCGTTTTTCCTACCTCCTCCCTCAATTCTCTGCCATAGCCTCCCTGAAAATCAAAGAGAACATGAGAATGGCAAATGTAGCCTCTTGCAATCTAAAGAAAAGCAGTGGAAGGCTGGGTCATGGATCTGAGAGCAAACAGGGAGTTGACCAGCATAGTAATCTAGTTAGACTGTAATGATTAAAGATATAAAGCAACAAACCCATTAAAGCCTAGAAGCTAGCTTGTTCTAAATATGCCTACTACTGGTAGGCTTCTAAGCAGGAGGGTACAAGGAATGCTTCTTTAAAACCATTAATGATTTAATTGAGAGGCAGTATAGCAACAGCACAGGTTTTAGATTTCCACCCTGGTTCTGTCATTTCCAAGCTATAATAAACCTTCTCCCAGCCTTAAATTTTTAATCTGTAAATTGTGGTTAATAACATTTGTCTTACCAAACAGGTACAAATAATAAAAGAGGTAATGAATATAAAGAGATTACTACAATGCCTCAACTGATTGTAACAATAATGGTGGCTTATAACATTATTGGAAACTAGAAAAGAAGAAAATAAAAGTGGTAGCTTAATAAATGTCTTATAAAATCTTGCTTTAATCTATTTTTTTCTATATTTAACTGTGATTTTATTACCATAGTTCATTAAATATAGATGGCATCTAATGTAAGACATTTTGTAATTTTTATATACCTCTAAGACACAAAAACATTCCATTAAACTATGACACAGCAATATTTCTTTCTTTTTTTTCTCATTTGAACTGAATGTCACTGGAAGTAGCTTCTGTTTAAAGTAAGCACAAAGTTTCCGACAAATTATATTTGATACCCTATAAAGATAGTTCTGCACAATGCATAAGTGGATCATATGAGGCTCTTGCTGCTTTGAAATTTTTTACTTGTTATTGTCAGTTTACCTGCCTTTCTGTTGCTTTGTTTAATATTTGTTAGACAAGCCTTATGCATGTACCTCAGTAACAACATTTAGCCTCACCTCTTTATAAGGTTCCTTCTTTGAGTACTTTCCTTTTCTTATGTGTTGCTTTGCAAGAATTCGATTCATTTCCCTCAAGACAAATATTTTCTTCTATCATGTCAAATTAATATCACTGCACTTTTCCTGGAACTTTCAGTATACACAGCAACTTTTTGCTTAAGTGCTGAATCATAGTGTAAATTTCTTCAAATTATTTTAAATGGCTATTAAATTCTAAACTCTTCAGTGTTAAAAATGTACAAACTCAACTTATGTAATGGCAGTATGAACAAATATGATCAAGTTCACACACCACGTCAAAGTTGTTGCCTGATCAACAGCAACTGTGGTATGGCAAATATTTTAGGATGCATCCCAATTTTATTAATAGATGTGCTTCTTGGAACCAATAAAATATGATCACATTTACTGATGTACCAAATCAATTAGTGGGCAAGTAAAAAGAACAGAAATTAAAGAAAAAAAGAATCAAATGCAGAATTTTCTACGGAGAATGTTTGTTTTTAATAGATAGAAAATAATGACATCTATTTAAGTGTTTATCAGAACCCAGAACATATTTCCAATATTTAGCTATTTTTTCCTACTCTTATAACTTATATGCTGCCAGGGAAATATCATGTATCTTTTTATTTTAAAAATAATAAGCAGTAGTAGTGAATAGGCATGAAAATTCTAAAATTAAACTCTACATGGGCAGAAATTTTATAGATATTTTTTCTAAGATCAGTAGTTTTTTTCTGTCAAAAATTTCATTGAAAAACTGCATCTTACAGCATAGCTGGGATAAATAATTTTTAAATGATTTCTTTTAAAGAAATCACCTATTTTTTTTAAATTAAAACAAAACATGATACATGATCACTATTTGCTCAGTAGTGGTGAATAGGCATGAAAATTCTAAAATCGAACTTTATATGGGTATGAAAAAATATTAAGGTAAAGAATATTTAAGATGTGTGGAGGAATATGATGACTTATGGAATTAGCAATGTGTTGCTAATAGCACCTAATACAGCATCGAATTACATTTTTATAGCCTTTATAGTCCTAGTTAAACCATTCAACACCCTGAGAAATGAATCAATGCATTTATCTCCAGCTTATGCAGGAAAAAGGGATTCAGTAATGAGCTATCTTCATTACCGAATAAGATAGAGGTTGGTAGAGATAAAAGTAGACAAAAATGAAAAAGAAGCTTGTAGCTTATATGAGTTTGGTTCATCCTGATTCAGGGTGGCATTAACCAGAAGTTTCTAAAGCTCCATTGTAGCCAACTGTAGCCACAGCCCAGTAGCTAACAGTTGAGGAAGATATGTTAAATCAACCTGAAGCAAAGAATGAACATTTGAGTTATGATTCACAAAGCAAGAAAATCCTCAGTGGGGGTTCCAGAGGGAAAGGATACTAGTAGAGGATGGATTGTTAAAAATATTTCAGTCCAGAAGCAAAACTATTGGGCAACACTATAGCATCTGGAAGCATAAGAATCTAATGGGAATCAAGATTTAATTCATTCTGAATTTCCAGATATATCTAAGAAGATTCTAAGTTGCTAATAACTAAGAAGCCATAATTGAACAAAGCTAATACAGATGCTTTTATAGACTACTGTTCTTACTCATACTGAGACTGACCGGGTCTAGAGGGAAAACATACTTCCTCTCCTTAGAATATTTTATAATATCTAGACCAAAATCCCCTCCATTTTCCAAAATTTCCCTGTTTGCTTTATTCTTTTCACCTCTAACCTACTCCATTCATATAGATAATGCATAAATGAGAGCTAGAAATATTAGTGGACTAATGTGTAAAATACATACACTTTAAACATAGAATCATTTGTATCTTAATTAACTATATGATGATCAATAAAGTAGTCTGTCATTATTAAAGTCTTGTGAGGAAACAAAAATGAACCCAGGTAAGTTATCTGTCTCTGGAGGGGCATACAGACTAGTAAAGAAAGTGCATCTATAAATATCTAATCATAATAAAAGCAGAATAGAGTAAGTGCTAAGTAGAAGCAGAAATACTGTACTGTAGCAATCAGAGAGGGAATGATTAATTGTAATTTGGAAGATCAGTGTCAGTGACAGCCTCTCTGAGGAGATGGTATTTAAGTCTCTTTTGAAGGATTTCAATAAATAATGTAGAGAAAATGATTTCAAGCTGAGAGAGACAGCATGAGTAAAGGTAAGGAACCTTGAAAGTGCATGTTATTTTTGGAAAGCCAGGAGGAGGAGTTAGTTTTGCAAACAAAATGTAGATTACAAGGAAGAATAATATGTTTTAACTTGCTTGAGCTTCTGATGCATTGGCTCGTTATTTTCAATTGGCTTTATGTTATGTATTTTGCTTACATGTTTTAAATGTATGTTGTGGTTGAGTTTACTTGTTATTTGCCCGAATGTATTATCTTTTAGTGGCAATGCTTTTTTTTCTAGTGATGCTCACATGATACACTCAATTCTACACTTTCTTCTACAGTGTGACATTGACACATTTCAAAAGAGTGGTAGAGAGTAATTTCTCTCCTGTTTTCCCCAATCTAGCCTTATGACTTGATTGTAACCAAGAGAATGTGGTGAAAGTGATGCCACAGGACTTCTGACATTAAGTCAGAAAAGGCCATGCAGTTTCTGCCTGGTTCTCTTGACAATAATCCTTCTCAGAATACTTCCTCTTGGAATCCAGCTGATATGCCATAAGAAGCCCAGACAGCATGGACAGGCCACATTGTAAGTCCTCCAGGCAACAGTATGATCCTAGCATGAATCAACCCAGCCCAGGTACCAGCCATGTAACTGAAACTGTCATTTTAGATATAGATCCTCTAGTCTCAGCTGTTTTAGCCCCCAACTCTGCTCACCCCAGACTGAGGTCCCAGATACTGTGGAGCAGAGGATATCTTTTCCTGACAAATCTTCTCCAGTTTAACAACCTACAGATCCTGTGAAGATACAAAAATTGTTGTGGCTTTATGGCACAAAGTTTGGAGTGTTTTATTATGAAGCAATAATAATTGATACACTTTTCCTCCCTGAGTAAGAAAATTACTGCTAGGACATGGTTGCCCATTAATCTCTATATTCCACAGCCTCTCTTACAATTTAATCAAGGCATGAGACAAAGTTCTACCCAAAGGAATATGAACAGAAACGATGTGTGAACATGTAGTCCAGTCCTATAATATTCTTCATTAAATTGTTACATACTCATGGACATTGCTTTGACCCAACTAAAACTAGAAATAAGACGAATAACCTTCAGGACAACAAAGAAACAAGACAGTAGGAGCCTATGACTATGAATGATGTTCTACTTAGAAAATTATATTGTAAGACTGAAATAAACATCTGTTATTTGGGGAGCTCTTTGTTATAGCAGCCTATTGTTACACTAACTCTGATGTATGTATTAAAATATTTCCCTTTCCTGCCATCTCCAGAAATGCCGACAGCCAGGTCTATAATCCCCAGGTAGAATATTAGAAGCAAAAGCAGCCAGGTAGAATATTAGAAGGTTTTCTCTAGAAAGCTGAATGCCTTGAGCAATGACATATAGATACTGACATTTAAGGATTCCTATTCAAAATCCAAGGAATTACTAATTATCACTAAATACAGTGATTTCCACTCAGCTACCAATCTTACCCAAGCACAGAGATTTCAATAAACATTTTAATGTCTCATTCTAAAATACAAAGGAATGGAACCAATGATTATAACATATCTCTTGTTTGAAGAAGCCTAAAATATAAAAGAAAGAAGTAAATTTTAGTACATATGATAAAAGGACTCACAGGAAACAAAAAAGCAAGAGACTGCTAAATTAATTATTGTCATTAAGAAATAAGAATATAATGTACCCATAAAAACTAATTATATAAACAAGCGTTCGAGAAAGAATAAAGATCTTTTGTAATGTTTGTAAAAATGCACTAGTCAATTTTTAAACTGAAACGAAATAATTAGAAAATAAAATTGAGTTAAACATGAGACAAAATGATGGACGAAGAAAAGGAAAGAAAAACACATAGAGAAAGAATCAATCCAGGAGTTTCAACATTTGATTAATATGAGTGTCAGTATAAAATATCACCAAAACAATGAGAAGAAATTGTCAAAAAAAATCAAAACATTTCCTAGACCATTAATGTGTCCAGAGCTGGCTCCTGTCAGTGGGTTCGTGGTCTTGCTGACTTCAAGAATGGAGCCACGGACCTTTGCGGTGAGTGTTACAGCTCTTAAAGATGGCATGACCCAAAGATTGAGCTGTAACAGGTTTATTGTGAGGAACAAAAGGACAAAGTTTCCACAGCGTGGAAGGGGACCCCAGTGGGTTGCCGCTGCTGGCTGGGGTGGCCAGCTTTTATTCCTTTATTGTCCCCTCTCACGGTCTGTTTCTGTCCTATCAGAGTGCCCTTTTTTAATCCTCCCTGCAATTGGTTACTTTTAGGATCCTGCTGATTGGTGTGTTTTACAGAGCGCTGATTGGTGCATTTTACAATCCTCTTGCTAGCTACAGAGCACTTATTGGTGCATTTTACAGAACACTGATTGGTGTGTTTTACAATCCTAGCTACAGAGTGCTGATTGGTGCATTTTACAATCCTCTTGTAAGACAGAAAAGTTTTTCAAGTCCCCACTCAACCCAGGAAGTCCAGCTGGCTTCATCTCTCGTTAAGATATGAGACTCCATATTGAAAGTACCCAACAGCAGCCAAAACAACAACTTTTAAAAGACCTATACAAAGGCAAACTACCATAAATTGCATGAGACCAGAGAAAAAGAGAATATGTAACTTTCTAAGAGAGAAAAAATAGTTACATAAAGAACTAAGAACTACAATAACTTAAGATTCCCAACAGCAATGTTGAAAACTAGGAAGTTTATTTTGAAAATATTAATAGCATTATAAGGTGAGCAATGAAGTGTAAGAATATAATAAAAACAATTATCAACCTTCAATGTCTCAAAAACTTGAGATAAAGGCTAAACTCCATTTAGCCTTTATCAGGAAGCTACTAGCTGATGAGAAAGAAATTCAAAAAAGAGGAAAAAAGGAAATACTGTGGTGCAGTGGTTCATGCCTTTATTCAAAGCATTTTGGGAGGTGGGGGGATCACTTGAGGCCAGGAGTTCAAGACCATCCTGGGCAACTTAGTGAGACTCCATCTCTAGCAAAAAAATTAAAAATTGACTGGGCATGGTGGCTCACATCTCTAGTTCTATCACTTGGGAGGCTGAGGCAGGAAGATTGCTTGAGCCCAGGAATTCCAGGCTGCAGTGAGCTTTGATAACACTACTGCACTCTAGCCTGAGCAACAGAACACAACTTTGTCTCTTTTTTTGTTTTGTTTTGTTTAAAGGAAATACAGGAAGCAACAGAGGAGAAGAAAGTTCCCAGGATACCAGCTGAGAGAATTCTCAAACAATAGTAGGGCTGAAGAATGTCTTCTGATGGAAGTTCTAGGCCAAAGGTCTCCAAGAGAATGTGTCCAAGGCAACAAAATGTACTCATTAACTATGTTACTGTTTTGACCAAATAGTGGGAGGTAATTTGTGGAACTTTGAATAAATACGGGAAGTGTTGATCAGATGTTTTGAGAATAATAAGCAAATAAAAAAGAAGCAATAATTAAACCTTGAGAAGCAAAATTTTGTGGCAGAAATGTAATCAAAGAATATATATTTACTTGGTAGTGAACATTTGCATAATCTCAATAATAAAAATGCTGATTATGCTTTTAATAAAATTTAAGATATAAATATGCTAGGACAATGTATAAATAATGAAGTCAGGATTAAGGAATCATGAAATTTTTTTTGTTGTAAGCTTTTTAAAGAACTAACAGATTTAAAAAATTATATTACACAAATTATTTGTACTTAGTCCTTTCATTAATAAAATTAAAGTTTATTTTTTCAAAAATAGCTAACTGAAACATCCTATGAATGAAAAAATACATTTTTCTCTTCTATCTCTAAATCCAAATCTTCAATGAATTTGGGTCTGTCTCTTGCTATCACTCTCTCACATACACACAGATACACACACACACACACATTGCAACATAGGATAGAGTGGATCACTGAGAACTCTCTGGAAGTTATGATACAGATGGATTCTGTAGTATACTGAAATTGGCTTCAATTTTTTGAAATACCTCTTATCAAGAATTGGGATCTATTTCTCCACCTCTTGAATTTGGGTTTAAAACAAATAATAGGGAGGGGAGGAGAGGGACACCAAAGGGGAGGGAAAAGGGAGTGGGTAGGGGGAGGGGAAGAAGGGAGGGTAGAGGAAGGGAGGGAAACAGAAGGGGAGGGAAAAGGAATGGGGGAGGGAGGAAGGGAAGAAAGGGAGGGGAGGGGAGGATAGGGAAGGGAAAAGGAAACGAACGTGTACATGTTCATCTATTAGAAATGTCTTGAGAAAGATCTGTACTACATAAAAAGATGCCTGTGTTTCTGAGTATAAAAAAGAAACTGGCTGGGCACGGTGGCTCACATCTGTAATTCCAGGACTTTGGGAGGCTGAGGCAGGTGGATCACCTGAGCTCAGGAGTTTGAAACCAGGCTGGCTAACATGGCAAAACCCTGTCTCCATTAAAAATACAAAAATTAGCCTGGTATGGTGGCATACTCCTGTAGTCCCAGCTACTCGGGAGGCTGAGGCAGGAGAATCGCTTGAACGTGGGAGGCAGAGGTTGCAGTGAGCCGAGATTGTGCCACTGCACTCCAGCCTGGGCAACAGAGTGAAACTCTGTCTCAAAATAAACAAACAAACAAACAAATAAACTGACAAAATTGATAATATGCATAATAAAATATTTTCAGTAATGACGTAATTCAATTGAAACAACTTTAAATTTTATGTGCATAATCCCTTAATTTTCTGAGGCCAAGATCAAGAGGGATTGTTGATTTAATAATTATTCGTAGAGACAGCAAAAAAAAAAAGGAAAAACCACATTAAAGGTTAAACAAATATTTTGCTAATTGAAATACCATCAATTTAACCATAAAAATCGGAATTGTTTTCCTTTTTTAGTATCATGACATGGTCAAGTTTATGAATCTAATTCAGAGTTCACTGATTCCTCTGAGTCACCTGGGGCCATCAGAAATTACACAGAGTCATATACATTTTTCATAACCCCTGCTTATGAAATTCACATTGTTTTGCAAATTTATAATTATTTTAATTTCAAGATATTTTGTCTCTTTTTTTTTCTTTTTATTATTATTATTATTATTATTATTATACTTTAGGCTCTATGGTACATGTGCGCAACGTGCAGGTAAGTTACATATGTATACATGTGCCATGCTGGTGTGCTGCACCCACCAACTCGTCATCTAGCATTAGGTATATCTCCCAGTGCTATCCCTCCCCCCTCCCCCCACCCCACAACAGTCCCCGAAGTGTGATGTTCCTCTTCCTGTGTCCATGTGTTCTCATTGTTCAATTCCCAACTATGAGTGAGAATATGCGGTGTTTGGTTTTTTGTTCTTGCGATAGTTTACTGAGAATGATGATTTCCAATTTCATCCATGTCCCTACAAAGGACGTGAACTCATCATTTTTTATGGCTGCATAGTATTCCATGGTGTATATGTGCCACATTTTCTTAATCCAGTCTATCATTGTTGGACATTTGGCTTGGTTCCAAGTCTTTGCTATTGTGAATAATGCTGCAATAAACATATGTGTGCATGTGTCTTTATAGCAGCATGATTTATAGTCCTTTGGGTATATACCCAGTAATGGGATGGCTGGGTGAAATGGAATTTCTAGTTCTAGATCCCTGAGGAATCACCACACTGACTTCCACAAGGGTTGAACTAGTTTACAGTCCCACCAACAGTGTAAAAGTGTTCCTATTTCTCCACATCCTCTCCAGCACCTGTTGTTTCCTGACTTTTTAATGATTGCCATTCTAACTGGTGTGAGATGGTATCTCATTGTGGTTTTGATTTGCATTTCTCTGATGGCCAGTGATGGTGAGCATTTTTTCATGTGTTTTTTGGCTGCATAAATGTCTTCTTTTGAGAAGTGTCTGTTCATGTCCTTCGCCCACTTTTTGATGGGGTTGTTTGTTTTTTTCTTGTAAATTTGTTGGAGTTCATTGTAGATTCTGGATAATAGCCCTTTGTCAGATGAGTAGGTTGCAAAAATTTTCTCCGATTTTGTAGGCTGCCTGTTCACTCTGATGGTAGTGTCCTTTGCTGTGCAGAAGCTCTTTAGTTTAATGAGATCCCATTTGTCAATTTTGGCTTTTGTTGCCATTGCTTTTGGTGTTTTAGACATGAAGTCCTTGCCCATGCCTATGTCCTGAATGGTATTGCCTAGGTTTTCTTCTAGGGTTTTTATGGTTTTAGGTCTAACATTTAAGTCTTTAATCCATCTTGAATTGATTTTTGTATAAGGTGTAAGGAAGGGATCCAGTTTCAGCTTTCTACATATGGCTAGCCAGTTTTCCCAGCACCATTTATTAAATAGGGAATCCTTTCCCCATTTCTTGTTTTTCTCAGGTTTGTCAAAGATCAGATAGTTGTAGATATGTGGCATTATTTCTGATGGCTCTGTTCTGTTCCATTGATCTATATCTCTGTTTTGGTACCAGTACCATGCTGTTTTGGTTACTGTAGCCTTGTAGTATAGTTTGAAGTCAGGTAGTGTGATGCCTCCAGCTTTGTTCTTTTGGCTTAGGATTGACTTGGTGATGCGGGCTCTTTTTTGGTTCCATATGAACTTTAAAGTAGTTTTTTCCAATTCTGTGAAGAAAGTCATTGGTAACTTGATGGGGATGGCATTGAATCTGTAAATTACCTGGGGAAGGATGGCCATTTTCATGATATTGATTCTTCCTACCCATGAGCATGGAATGTTCTTCCATTTGTTTGTATCCTCTTTTATTTCCTTGAGCAGTGGTTTGTAGTTCTCCTTGAAGAGGTCCTTCACATCCCTTGTAAGTTGGATTCCTAGGTATTTTATTCTCTTTGAAGCAATTGTGAATGGGAGTTCACTCATGATTTCGCTCTCTGTTTGTCTGTTATTGATGTTTAAGAATGCTTGTGATTTTTGTACATCGATTTTTTATCCTGAGACTTTGCTGAAGTTGCTTATCAGCTTAAGGAGATTTTGGGCTGAGACAATGGGGTTTTCTAGATATACTATCATGTCATCTGCAAACAGGGACAATTTGACTTCTTCTTTTCCTAATTGAATATGCTTGATTTCCTTCTCTTGCCTAATTGCCCTGGCCAGAACTTCCAACACTATGTTGAATAGAAGTGGTGAGAGAGGGCATCCCTGTCTTGTGCCAGTTTTCAAAGGGAATGCTTCCAGTTTTTGCCCATTCAGTAGGATATTGGCTGTGGGTTTGTCATAAATAGCTCTTATTATTTTGAGATACATCCCATCAATACCTAATTTATTGAGAGTTTTTAGCATGAAGGGTTGTTGAATTTTGTCAAAGGCCTTTTCTGCATCTATTGAGATAATCATGTGGTTTTTGTCTTTGGTTCTGTTTATATGCTGGATTACATTTATTGATTTGTGTATATTGAACCAGCCTTGCATCCCAGGGATGAATCCCACTTGATCATGGTGGATAAGCTTTTTGATGTGCTGCTGGATTCTGTTTGCCAGTATTTTATTGAGGATTTTTGCATCAATGTTCATCAAGGATATTGGTCTAAAATTCTCTTTTTTGGTTGTGTCTCTGCCAGGCTTTGGTATCAGGATGATGCTGGCCTCATAAAATGAGTTAGGGAGGATTCCCTCTTTTTCTATTGATTGGAATAGTTTCAGAAGGAATGGTACCAGCTCCTCCTTGTACCTCTGGTAGAATTCAGCTGTGAATCCATCTGGTCCTGGACTTTTTTTGGTTGGTAAGCTATTGATTTTGCCACAATTTCAGCTCCTGTTATTGGTCTATTCAGAGATTCAACTTCTTCCTGGTTTAGTCTTCGGAGGGTGTATGTGTTGAGGAATTTATCCATTTCCTCTAGATTTTCTAGTTTATTTGCGTAGAGGTGTTTGTAATATTCTCTGATGGTAGTTTGTATTTCTGTGGGATCAGTGGTGATATCCCCTTTATCATTTTTTATTGCATCTATTTGATTCTTCTCTCTTTTTTTCTTTATTAATCTTGCTAGCGGTCTATCAATTTTGTTGATCCTTTCAAAAAACCAGCTCCTGGATTCATTTATTTTTTGAAGGGTTTTTAGTGTGTCTATTTCCTTCAGTTCTGCTCTGATTTTAGTTATTTCTTGCCTTCTGCTAGTTTTTGAATGTGTTTGCTCTTGCTTTTCTAGTTCTTTTAATTGTGATGTTAGGGTGTCAAGTTTGGATCTTTCCTGCTTTCTCTTGTGGGCATTTAGTGCTATAAATTTCCCTCTACACACTGCTTTGAATGCATCCCAGAGATTCTGGTATGTTGTGTCTTGGTTCTCGTTGGTTTCAAAGAACATCTTTATTTCTGCCTTCATTTCGTTATGTACCCAGTAGTCATTCAAGAGCAGGTTGTTCAGTTTCCACGTAGTTGAGCGGTTTTGAGTGAGATTCTTAATCCTGAGTTCTAGCTTGATTGCACTGTGATCTGAGAGATAGTTTGTTATAATTTCTGTTCTTTTACATTTATTGAGGAGAGCTTTACTTCCAAGTATATGGTCAATTTTGGAATAGGTGTGGTGTGGTGCTGAAAAAAATGTATATTCTGTTGATTTGGGGTGGAGAGTTCTGTAGATGTCTATTAGGTCTGCTTGGTGCAGAGCTGAGTTCAATTCCTGGGTATCCTTGTTGATTTTCTGTTTCGTTGATCTGTCTAATGTTGACAGTGGGGTGTTAAAGTCTCCCATTATTAATGTGTGGGAGTCTAAGTCTCTTTGTAGGTCACTCAGGACTTGCTTTATGAATCTGGGTGCTCCTGTATTGGGTGCATATATATTTAGGATAGTTAGCTCTTCTTGTTGAATTATTCCCTTTACCATTATGTAATGGCCTTCTTTGTCTCTTTTGATCTTTGTTGGTTTAAAGTCTGTTTTATCAGAGACTAGGATTGCAACCCCTGCCTTTTTTTGTTTTCCATTTGCTTGGTAGATCTTCCTCCATCCTTTTATTCTGAGCCTATGTGTGTCTCTGCACGTGAGATGGATTTCCTGAATACAGCACACTGATGGGTCTTGAGTCTTTATCCAATTTGCCAGTCTGTGTCTTTTAATTGGAGCATTTAGTCCATTTACATTTAAAGTTAATATTGTTATGTGTGAATCTGATCCTGTCATTATGATGTTAGCTGGTTATTTTGCTCGTTAGTTGATGCAGTCTCTTCCTAGTCTCGATGGTCTTTACATTTCGGCATGATTTTGCAGTGGCTGGTACCAGTTGTGCCTTTCCATGTTTAGCGCTTCCTTCAGGAGCTCTTTTAGGGCAGGCCTGGTGGTGACAAATTCTCTCAGCATTTGCTTGTCTGTAAAGTATTTTATTTCTCCTTCACTTATGAAGCTTAGTTTGGCAGGATATGAAATTCTGGGTTAAAAATTCTTTTCTTTAAGAATGTTGAATATTGCTCCCCACTCTCTTCCAGCTTGTAGAGTTTCTGCTGAGAGATCCGCTGTTAGTCTGATGGGCTTCCCTTTGATGGTAACCCGACCTTTCTCTCTGGCTGCCCTTAACATTTTTTCCTTCATTTCAACTTTGGTGAATCTGACAATGATGTGTCTTGGAGTTGCTCTTCTCGAGGAGTATCTTTGTGGCGTTCTCTGTATTTCCTGAATCTGAATGTTAGCCTGCCTTGCTTGATTGGGGAAGTTCTCTTGGATAATATCCTGCAGAGTGTTTTCCAACTTGTTTCCATTCTCCCCGTCACTTTCAGGTACACCAATCAGATGTAGATTTGGTCTTTTCACATAGTCCCACATTTCTTGGAGGCTTTGCTCGTTTCTTTTTATTCTTTTTTCTCTAAACTTCCCTTCTCGCTTCATTTCATTCATTTCATCTTCCAGGGCTGATACCCTTTCTTCCATTTGATCGCATCGGCTCCTGAGGCTTCTGCATTCTTCACGTAGTTCTCGAGCCTTGGTTTTCAGCTCCATCAGCTCCTTGAAGCACTTCTCTGTATTGGTTATTCTAGTTATACATTCTTCTAAATTTTTCTCAAAGTTTTCAACTTCTTTGCCTTTGGTTTGAATATCCTCCCGTAGCTCGGAGTAATTTGATCGTCTGAAGCCTTCTTCTCTCAGCTCATCAAAGTCATTCTCCATCCAGCTTTGTTCCGTTGCTGGTGAGGAACTGCGTTCCTTTGGAGGAGGAGAGGTACTCTGCTTTTTAGAGTTTCCAGTTTTTCTGCTCTGTTTTTTCCCCATCTTTGTGGTTTTATCTACTTTTGGTCTTTGATGATGGTGATGTACAGATGGGTTTTTGGTGTGGATGTCCTTTCTGTTAGTTTTCCTTCTAACAGACAGGACCCTCAGCTTCAGGTCTGTTGGAGTACCTGGCCGGCCATGTGAGGTGTCAGTCTGCCCCTGCTGGGGGGTGCCTCCCAGTTAGGCTGCACGGGGGTCAGGGGTCAGGGACCCACTTGAGGAGGCAGTCAGCCCATTCTCAGATCTCCAGTTGCGTGCTGGGAGAACCACTGCTCTCCTCAAAGCTGTCAGACAGGGACATTTCAGTCTGCAGAGGTTACTGCTGTCTTTTTGTTTGTCTGTGCCCTGCCCCCAGAGGTGGAGCCTACAGAGGCAGGCAGGCTTCCTTGAGCTGTGGTGGGCTCCACCCAGTTCAAGCTTCCCGGCTGCTTTGTTTACCTAAGGGAGCCTGGGCAATGGCGGGCGCCCCTCCCCCAGCCTCGCTGCCGACTTGCTGTTTGATCTCAGACTGCTGTGCTAGCAATCAGCGAGACTCCGTGGGCATAGGACCCTCTGAGCCAGGTGCGGGCTATACTCTCCTGGGGCACCGTTTCCTAAGCCCGTCGGAAAAGCACAGTATTCGGGTGGGAGTGGCCCGATTTTCCAGGTGCCATCTGTCACCCCTGGAAAGGGAACTCCCTGACCCCTTGCGCTTCCCGAGTGAGGCAATGCCTTGCCCCTGCTTCGGCTGGCGCACGGTGAGCTCACCCACTGACCTGCACCCACTGTCTGGCACTCCCCAGTGAGATGAACACGGTACCTCAGATGGAAATGCAGAAATCACCCGTCTTCTGCGTTGCTCGCGCTGGGAGCTGTAGACCGGAGCTGTTCCTTTTCGGCCATCTTGGCTCCTCCCCCCAATTTCAAGATATTTCAAAAACATTAGGGTTTATTTAAAATAAACTTTGGCTAATATTATAGTTGTAAGTTTTTAAAATTGCACTTTATATTGTGGGAATTTAAACCTTTACTCTTAAAATTGAGCACTTACATTTATGTGAATGGAAAACATTTGGAGTAATACATGTCCAATATGAAAGAATAAGAGTGGAAAAGGGCCAGGGGTTGCTGTTTTCACTTTTCAAATATACTTTTTATATTTACATGATTATATACTTTTTATATATAATATGTTTTATATTGTTTAACAACACTTTTATAATACATTTGGAAAATTTTATACTTTTTTTAAATGAGCTTAAATAATCAAATTTTAAAAGTTATGTTTCATATATGGAAGGAAAAAAGGGAATGCAATTTGGAATACCCAATATGGACACAGGCAATGACAGACAAACATTCCTAAGAAATTTTTTTTTTTTCTTTTTTTTTGAGACAGAGTCTCTCTCTGTCACCCAGGCTGGAGTGCAGTTGTGCAATCTCGGCTCACTGCAACCTTGCCTCCTGGGTTTAAGCAATTCTCCCACCTCAGCCTCCTGAGTAGCTGGAATTACAGGTGCACACGACCACACCCGGCTAACTTTTGTATTTTTCATAGAGATGGGGTTTCACCATGTTGGCCAGGCTGGTCTTGAACTCCTGACCTTAGGTGATCCACCCACCTAGGCCTCCCAAAGTGCTGGGATTACAGGTGTGAACCACTGCACCCAGCCAATATGGTGACTTTTAAGACCCCAATTAAATCCACTGGTACACCTCTTTAATGCCATTAAAAACAGTGAAGAGAAAGAAACATAATTAGTATATAGAGATGCACTATAAGAAATTTAAGAAAGAGCATAGACTAAAAATCAGGCACTATATATCTGTCCTCATAGGATCATAAAACAGTGGAGTCAATATGCTGAAAGCTGTATATTTCCCGTTTTCAAGAACATTTTCATAGTTATTTTACTACAAAAATATTTTTACAGTTATTTTACTCCCTACCTCCTAACTTTTTTGGCTGAAAAAATGAAAGGAACTGTAAGTTTCCATGCTATGGTTTGCTCCCTCCAGGTCCTCAAAATCCTCTGTCTTCCACCAGCATTGAAAAAGGATGGGAGTGATACACTATGGGCCATGCCTAGAACTGTTTCACATTTACTTGTCCACACCTCAGTTCTATGGCTATATTTAACTATAGGGAGGTGGGAAAATGGAGCTAATTTGTGAGTCCAGGAAGAGGAGAGCACAGCCATCGGTGACCACTGAGATGATGAAATGGAATACGGCCCAGTCGTTGTGATACAGTGCCTTTCTAGAGAGCCAGAATTTCCTCCTCCTAGATTCCCAAATCCTACTTTGTTATGACTGGGATGGAAATTAGAGAAAATATCAAACTATATAAGGATGTCTACTCATTTTACCTTCAACAGACTTATCTGCCATAAAGTTTTTTTAATGTTTGGGAGTCGTTTGTTGTGCCTAGTGTTCCATTATTGGAACACTAAGCATGTGGGGGTTATTTATATCCTACTCCTCAAGGTCGTCACCAAGGTCTGAATGCAAAAATTCAAAATATTGCAACCTCAGTCATAAATGGGTTAAAAGAGCAAGTTACAAGTACATAAAAATGTAGCCATAAGACTTTGCTATAAAGAACTTCTTTAATGACAGATTTAGCTGTGCAACAGATGATGGACTATCCTGTGTATATAGTAGTGTGAAAGGACTGCTTCCGTTATAAGGAGCTTGGATGCTCTTGTCCGTAGGTATTAGCATTATAAAAGTCCTTAACAATAAATAGATGCAAGTACTAAACTAGGAATAGATAAATAAAACTTCTAATAGTACCTTAGTTTGATCATATTTGGCTTAAAATGAGTAGTAAAATAAAGATGAAAAGATAGCATTATGTAATAATTGGAAGGGCTATTCTCAGTTGAGGCTGAGATAGGTGGATATTTCTTTCCTATGAGCTTTTGAATGTTGTTTTGTCCCAAACATAGTGAGGGTTGGGGTAAGCTGATAATTGGTGTAGTTTCTCTTGCCTGGGATGTAGGCGTGTCCATGCTCAAGTGGTAGCTCTATTGCCCAGCCTGGCAACAGTATTCTTAAACATATTAAGCCATGTACTTTATGGTTGTCTGTCAAAGCAGAAATGTAAAAGCTTATCATCTGAATCCAAAATAAGTTTTAACAATAAGTTTAAAAACCAATATTTGTTGATTAAAAAAAGGGGGGTTTCGAAATTACTTTGTCACTTCCTTTAGCATGTCAAGGAGGCAGGCCCAACTGATGATAGACTTTTATAAAAGGGTGCTCACATCTTACAGATGGAACTGAATGACTAGAGGCAGCAAAAGGAGGGAGGGGAAGGGAAGTAGATAGCCAGGCTATTGCCCTGACCAGGTAAATGCCAAGGGAGGGCTTTTGCTGGGGTTGCCATTGAGAACTCCAGAGGACAGTGCCTCTACCTAAGCCTAGAAGAGGATATAGCTAAGCAAACAGCATTGTGGTTAGGCAGTCCGAGGGTCTGAGCTCAGTTTTCCTGGTTCCTGGGTGGACTAACACAAAGCACAGGACTTCATGATTAGCATGGAGTAAAACAAAGCACAGAACTTCATGCATGCCTAACTTTGGCATGAGAATTGACAGACTATCTGGCTGGAGAGTTCACAGGAGCAAACATTGCAAGGACAGAGGCAAAGGCCACAAGAAACAGTCTTCATCAGGAATATATATGTCATAAAGCCAGAATTTTAGAAGGATTCAACACCAAAAACTTGTTAGCAATCATCAAAGTCTCCAACATCAAGAAAACATTGTGTACTGTACTTTCATCTGCAATACATTTAATTTTAATGCTAATCCCTAGGACAAAAAGTATTCACCTTATTTTATTGACAGTAAACTTGAACCTTAGAGTAAATAACTTGCCCAGACCACCTGGTAAGTGGAATTTAGATTCAACCTGACTCGTCATATAAAGTTGAACTTGTTCTCATTTAATGTGGCCTGTAATACATACCGTTTTCTGTGCCATCTTTCTGTCCTGGTGCAGGATATATAATTTATAAAATCATTCTTTTGGATTTTGTCCCCAAAAACGGCCTTATAGAATATCTTCAATCCATTTTGCTAATAATTCTGCCTCCAGAATTGTAAGTGAATATGTAGTTGAGGGCATGATGTAAGTTTAGAGTTATGTAACACCCCAAGTTCCCAAGACCTCCACTGCCCTGGAACAAGATTATACAACCCTACTTGATTATCATGCCTGAAGGATCTTCCAAGTCAAGGGATTTCCATGACTTAAAATGAGATGCTTCCTCTGACAGGTTAGTTTAAACAATAAAACATTGGCCGGGCGCCGTGGCTCACACCTGTAATCCCAGCACTTTGGGAGGCCGAGGCGGGCGGATCACGAGGTCAGGAGATTGAAACCATCCTGGCTAACACGGTGAAACCCCGTCTCTACTACAAATATAAAAAATTCGCCGGGCATGGTGGTGGGCGCCTGTAGTCCCAGCTACTCAGGAGGCTGAGGCAGGAGGATGGTGTGAACCTGGGAGGCAGAGCTTGCAGTGAGCCGAGATTGCGCCACTGCACTCCAACCTGGGTGACAGAGCGAGACTCCTTCTCAAAAAAAAAAAAAAAAAAAAAAAAACAATAAAACATTTTACAACCATTTTTACCTAAAAGATATTACAATCTAGAAGGACTGGGACATAATTAGGTAGAGCCAAGGTTTATAGAGATATGACCATATGCAAGGAGCCGTCCCTGGCATTAAGAAGTGCATACTCTCATAGAGAAGCCAAATACAGTGATCATAAATCGCTGTGTGCCAGATACTGTGCCTGACTCTTTACATACAAAGTCCAATTAGCCCTCAGAGAAAGTTCAAATTGAAGTTCAAATTAAAGGAAACTGAGGAAAGAGAAGTTAAATCACTTGTCCATAATCACACAGCAAACAAATTGTAAAGCCTGGATATAATGTGATACATGTCAAGGTAGAAGAAATAGAGTTAGTCATGTATATCTCTTCTTTAAAGCAAGGGTTAAGGAAAACTTAAAAAACAACAAAAAATGTTGACACCTGAGCAGATGTCATCTGAAGTTTAAATAAGTTTGACAGACAAATTAAAGAGCACACAAAAAATGTGATATAATATATAATGTCTCTTACATATCAGACAGGATTCTTTCCGTGCATTAATCCTAGTGATTCATCTTCAAGATGAATTGTTTAACCACTTAAATGTCAAGGTAAAAATGAAGTATATGCTTGTCACATAACTATAACCTTTTTAACAAGATACTTTTTGTTTTGGAAAGGTAGAGAAATTTCTGGAGTAAGTATAACCACACTTTTGAAACATGTTTCCTAGTAAGAGACCCTGGGTGCCATGGATGAGTTTGAGAGGCTCTGGTTAGCAGTACAGAGCCCCCATTCTCACCCCAGCACAGAAACAGCTGATGGGTTCAACCTAGGTGAGGGTATGGTTTTCAAATATACATTTCTTCCAACTTGCATGGTCTATTTATCTCATAGATAGCATTTATCACATGATATTGTACTTATTCATTTATATAACTGTTTTGCCCACTACCCTGCAGGCTTCAACAGGGCAGGGATCACATTCCACAGCACCTATATGCCACTGTGATACCTAATAAGCTCTAACCATGTGATGGTTGAACTAAACAGAAACAATCCTTCTTGCTGATAGCAAACATCATCCCAAACTGAAATGACAGCTTATTAACCTAGCTTGAAATACCAGATCACTCTCTCACTCCCGAAGACCTATTCACATTTCCACAGTGACTCAAACCAGAATGTGGTGGTATATGCCAAAAGAGCCAGATGTACTTCTCTATTCATTTTCCTCAGGCTTTTTAGGCCATATGGCTCTCACCAGTCCTATAATGAGACTTTAGGTTTAAGATTCATAAGTCCATCATTTCCAGAATGCATAGCCCAGACACAGAGCCCAGGCTATTTTTTCCCAAGTTGACTTGGCGCTGAATCGTGGTGTGATGAATTTATTATGTACAGCAGCAGGCATGGCACTTTTTAAAAGCAAGTGCCAGAAACAGAAGCCATTGATGAAAAAAAAAAAGTCAAAACTTTGCCAATTTTCTCCAAATACCAGCAGAGTAAACTATCATCAAATACAAGTCATTTTCCCCATAAATAACAGCATGAAGCAAATCTATTGCATTCTCAACTCTTTAAAAAGACTAAAAATAACCTCAGAAAGCTGATCTAATTATCCTACATAAATACAACATGTGAACATTAGAGTATGGCACCGACTAATTGAACAGCTAAGGCTACTGGAGAACTTTTAATGGAAGATTCTAAGATTACATGATCTAATAATGATGGCATTGAAAGAATGCACTGATCTTCGCAGTATAGTTTGAAGACCATAAAACATTGCAAATGACAACAGCTGCATTTTGATGTGCAGACAAAGGTCTTCCGTAAGGGAACTCTGCTTTCAAGCTTCTTATAATATATGGTAAATTTAAGGGGACTTCTTCCGTTTTTCTGCAGAAACACATATTTTCTTAATTTCCTGGCATTGCACATTTCATTACTACAGAAATGTCACTACTTCCTATTATACTCTAGTAAGCCTAGTTATACTAGCATTCTCCAATTTAGACTGATAACACTATCATTAAAAGTTATGTTTTAGTCATAGTACTGATCTCCATGAAAATGCTGGTAATAAGTATGTGCAGTACCATCAAACATGAATGTTACATGCGAAGTAAAATTAAAAAGTACTGTAACTAATCACTGATTTCCTTTAAGAGATGCTACTAAATATACGTTATTAAAGCACTACATGCCAATATTGATGAAGTTGAGACACTAACAAATAAAGTCCAGGAAATTAAACACTGAAATCAAAGCAGTGACTTTAATGCAAACTGTACAAAACAAACATACAATATCTATACTGATATGAAATCCAAACTTCTGATATGTCATTGGATTTCTTTCTGGTTAGACTTTTCTCTTTCTCCAGCTAGTCAAAGATAATTAAATATTTTCTTGAATAGGAAGTGTTTTTTATTTTGTGGTAGAGAAAGAAAGCTAAGCCATCATTGCCAAAATCATTTCACTGTAATTGACTTGCATTTATTTCTTTGTTCAATTTTCCTGTAAAATTATGATTTTAAAACCTACTTTCCCTATCATTGGGGATATGTATCCTCTTTAATCACTAAAAATTCAAAGAGCTCAAAACTTGGTTACATTAGCTTCAAAAATCTGTCATTCGAGAAGGGTCATAAAAATGCTATTTTATAGTTGTAAAAATCACTGATCTCTATTGAGTGAGTTTATTCAGTTAATGTGTTTGAGTCCTATGCAAGTCACTGAATTAGAGTGAAGGGGTTCTAAGGATTTAAGGACACCCTTGCTTCAAGGGTCCTTTCTTGCTTCAAGAAAAAATATATTTTTCTTCCTCTACTAAAGTTCATGAACAAGAAAGGATGTAAAAAAAAAAAAAAAGGCTAGTTTGGAAGTGGAGCAAGACATTCAGAGAGTGAAGAAAATCTGGAGGAGTTAAGGAGATTGAGTGAAAAAAAGAGGGTACAAAAATCATACTAATGAATTAAGCTACCTATATAGTAATTTTAGAAGCCAAGAATTCAAAAGTAGAAATTGAATTGGTTAAATACAGGGATAAATTTTTAGATGAAAAGGTTCAAACTGAAGGAATATCTTAAACACATATATATTTATAATAAAATCTATCTATATTATATATATGAAATATATAAATATATATAATACATACTGTATATATGAAAAATGAAGTATTCTGAAGTCTTGACCAGGTTCAGTAGAAAATACAAAGGTCATGATCAACTAATAATACACAGTCTTTTGAGTGCTGATTATTTATCATCCTTAGTTTACTTCAGATCTTGTTATTAATTACTTTCTAATAATGTGATAGGAAATAATAATAAAAGGGCAAACAAATATGGATACATAAACATCATTACCGTGCCACTATTCAAGTAGAAAAGTAGAAACAATCTAAATGTCTAACAGACTGATAACAAATAAAATTATTTTAAAGATTATTTAATAATAGGAAAAGGTACAAATAATAATGTTAAAAGAAAAAACTATATGATCTAATTGTTTTAAAATTATGTAGAGGATTGTTAAGAACTACTTCAACTTCACAGAACTTAGGATTGAATAATGAGAATATAAGTAATTTAATTTTGTTCTTTGTACCTTTCCATACTTTACAAATGCTTCAAAACTATTTGTAATAAAAGGCACATTTTTAAAAGTTTAAAATCTTCCTAAGCTAGGAATTGCTTTCTTCCCAAATAGAAGTGCCGTTTTATCTAATATTCTCTAATCTAAGTATAGCCAGACTAATCCTCAGATTTACTTCTCTGTGAAAAGAAATTCCAGAGTTTCCTGTATTTATTTCCTAATTATTTCATAAGTAATCAATTCAGCTTTCCAATTTTTAAGAAGCATAAATTCACCCAGGAGCAGTGTGGGATTAAGAACACTACCCTTAGAAGAGGGGGTGAACTACTGACCCTAAAGAGAAGAAGAGAGAAGGAAATGGGAAATTCTGTATTCTTTGGAGTTGTGTTCTTCATAAAACATGTTAGCTACAGAATAGGGACAAAAGTCTTTTTTTTTTTTTTTTTTTTTTTTTTTTGAGACAGAGTCTCACTTTGTCACCCAGGCTGGAGTGCACTGGCCCGATCTTGGCTCACTGCAACCTCCGCCTTCCAGGTTCAAGCAATTCTCCCACCTCAGCCTCCCAAGTAGCTGGGATTACAGGTGCCTGGCACTGCACCCAGCTAATTTTTGTATTTTTAGTAGAGACAGGTTTTCACCATGTTGGCCAGGCTGGTATCGAACTCCTGACCTCAGGCAATGTGACTGACTCAGCCTCCCAAAGTGCTGGGATTACAGACGTAAGCCACAGCACCCAGCACTAAAAGTCATCTACTTTCAGTGTAATTTAAAACATGCATTGTTGAGTCTTATTATGTGGCAAAATCTGTGCCAGACTTCATTGTTTAAAGGAGACACCCTAAGGAGGACTCTGATGCGGCCGGACGCGGTGGCTCAAGCCTGTAATCCCAGCACTTTGCGGGGCCGAGACAGATGGATAACGGAGGTCCGGAGTTCCAGATCAGCCTGGCCAACATGGTGAAACCCCGTCTTTACTAAAAATAAGTAATAATAATTTTTTTTATTATTATTATACTTTAAGTTTTAGGGTACATGTGCACAATGTGCAGGTTAGTTACATATGTATACATGTGCCATGCTGGTGTGCTGCACCCATTAACTCATCATTTAGCATTAGGTATATCTCCCAATGCTATCCCTCCCCCGTCCCCCCACCCCACAACAGTCCCCAGAGTGTGATGTTCCCCTTCCTGTGTCCATGTGTTCTCATTGTTTAATTCCCACCTATGAGTGAGAACATGCGGTGTCTGTTTTTTTGTCCTTGCAATAGTTTACTGAGAATGATGATTTCCAATTTCACCCATGTCCCTACAAAGGACATGAACTCATCATTTTTGATGGCTGCATAGTATTCCATGGTGTATATGTGCCACATTTTCTTAATCCAATCTATCATTGTTGGACATTTGGGTTGGTTCCAAGTCTTTGTTATTGTGAATAGTGCAGCAATAAACATATGAGTGCATGTGTCTTTATAGCAGCATGAAATACAGAGAATACCACAGAGATACTCCTCGAGAAGAGCAACTCCAAGACACATAATTGTCAGATTCACCAAAGTTGAAATGAAGGAAAAACTGTTAAGGGCAGCCAGAGAGAAAGGTCGAGTTACCCACAAAGGGAAGCCCAGCAGACTAACAGCGGATCTCTCGGCAGAAACTCTACAAGCCAGAAGAGAGTGGGGGCCAATATTCAACATTCTTAAAGAAAAGAATTTTCAACCCAGAATTTCATATCCAGCCAAACTAAGCTTCATAAGTGAAGGCGAAATAAAATCCTTTACAGACAAGCAAATGCTGAGAGATTTTGTCACCACCAGGCCTGCCCTAAAAGAGTTCCTAAAGGAAGCACTAAACATGGAAAGGAACAACGGGTACCAGCCACTGCAAAATCATGCCAAATTGTAAAGACCATCGAGGCTAGGAAGAGACTGCATCAACTAACGAGCAAAATAACCAGCTAACATCATAATGACAGGATCAAATTCACACATAACAATATTAACCTTAAATGTAAATGGACTAAATGCTCCAATTAAAAGACACAGACTGGCAAATTAGATAAAGAGTCAAGACCCATTAGTGTGCTGTATTCAGGAAACCCATCTCACCTGCAGAGACACACATAGGCTCAAAATAAAAGGATGGAAGAAGATCTACCAAGCAAATGGAAAACAAAAAAAGGCAGGAGTTGCAATCCTGTCTCTGATAAAACAGACTTTAAACCAACAAAGATCAAAAGAGACAAAGAAGGCCATTACATAATGGTAAAGGGATCAATTCAACAAGAAGAGCTAACTATCCTAAACATATATGCACCCAATACAGGAGCACCCAGATTCATAAAGCAAGTCCTGAGTGACCTACAAAGAGACTTAGACTCCCACACAATAATAATGGGAGACTTTAACACCCCACTGTCAACATTAGACAGATCAACGAGACAGAAAGTTAACAAAGATACCCAGGAATTGAACTCAGCTCTGCACCAAGGGGACCTAATAGACATCTACAGAACTCTCCACCCCAAATCAACAGAATATACATTTTTTTCAACACCACACCACACCTATTCCAAAATTGACCACTTAGTTGGAAGTAAAGCTCTCCTCAGCAAATGTAAAAGAACAGAAATTATAACAAACTGTCTCTCAGACCACAGTGCAATCAAACTAGAACTCAGGATTAAGAAACTCACTCAAAACTGCTCAACTACATGGAAACTGAACAACCTGCTCCTGAATGACTACTGGGTACGTAACGAAATGAAGGCAGAAATAAAGATGTTCTTTGAAACCAACGAGAACAAAGACACAACATACCAGAATCTCTGGGACACATTCAAAGCAGTGTGTAGAGGGAAATTTATAGCACTAAATGCCCACAAGAGAAAGCAGGAAAGATCCAAAATTGACACCCTAACATCACAATTAAAAGAACTAGAAAAGCAAGAGCAAACACATTCAAAAGCTAGCAGAAGGCAAGAAATAACTAAAATCAGAGCAGAACTGAAGGAAATAGAGACACAAAAAACCCTTCAAAAAATAAATGAATCCAGGAGCTGGTTTTTTGAAAGGATCAACAAAATTGATAGACCACTAGCAAGACTAATAAAGAAGAAAACAGAGAAGAATCAAATAGATGCAATAAAAAATGATAAAGGGGATATCACCACCAATCCCACAGAAATACAAACTACCATCAGAGAATACTACAAATACCTCTACGCATATAAACTAGAAAATCTAGAAGAAATGGATAAATTCCTCAACACATACACCCTCCCAAGACTAAACCAGGAAGAAGTTGAATCTCTGAATAGACCAATAACAGGATCTGAAGTTGTGGCAATAGTCAATAGCTTACCAACCAAAAAGAGTCCAGGACCAGATGGATTCACAGCCGAATTCTACCAGAGGTACAAGGAGGAACTGGTACCCTTCCTTCTGAAACTATTTCAATCAATAGAAAAAGAGGGAATCCTCCCTAACTCATTTTATGAGGCCAGCATCATCCTGATACCAAAGCCGGGCAGAGACACAACCAAAAAAAAGAATTTTAGACCAATATCCTTGATGAACATTGATGCAAAAATCCTCAATAAAATACTGGCAAACCGAATCCAGCAGCACATCAAAAAGCTTATCCACCATGATCAAGTGGGCTTCATCCCTGGGATGCAAGGCTGGTTCAATATACGCAAATCAATAAATGTAATCCAGCATATAAACAGAACCAAAGACAAAAACCACATGATTATCTCAATAGATGCAGAAAAGGCCTTTGACAAAATTCAACAACCCTTCATGCTAAAAACTCTCAATAAATTAGGTATTGATGGGACGTATCTCAAAATAATAAGAGCTATCTGTGACAAACCCACAGCCAATATCATACTGAATGGGCAAAAACTGGAAGCATTCCCTTTGAAAACTGGCACAAGACAGGGATGCCCTCTCTCACCACTCCTATTCAACATAGTGTTGGAAGTTCTGGCCAGGGCAATTAGGCAGGAGAAGGAAATAAAGGGTATTCAATTAGGAAAAGAGGAAGTCAAATTGTCCCTGTTTGCAGATGACATGATTGTATATCTAGAAAACCCCATTGTCTCAGCCCAAAATCTCCTTAAGCTGATAAGCAACTTCAGCAAAGTCTCAGGATACAAAATCAATGTACAAAAATCACAAGCATTCTTATACACCAATAACAGACAAACAGAGAGCCAAATCATGAGTGAACTCCCATTCACAATTGCTTCAAAGAGAATAAAATACCTCGGAATCCAACTTACAAGGGACGTGAAGGACCTCTTCAAGGAGAACTACAAACCACTGCTCAATGAAATAAAAGAGGATACAAAGAAATGGAAGAACATTTCATGCTCATGGGTAGGAACAATAATAATTTTTTTAAAAAAATAGCTGGGCTTGGTGGCACACGTCTGTAATCCCAGCTACTGGGAGGCTGAGGTGGGAGAATCGCTCGAACCTGTAAGGCGGAGCTTGCAGTGAGCAGAGATTGCACCTTTGCACTCCAGCCTTGTCCACAGTGAGACTCAGTCTCAATTAAAAAAAAAAAAAAGAAAAAAGAAAAAGGCTGGGCGCTGTGGCTCACGCCTGTAATCCCAGCACTTTGGGCAACTAAGGCAGGCGGATCACCTGAGGTCGGGAATTCAAGATCAGCCTGACCAACATGGAGAAACCCCGTCTCTACTAAAAACACAAAATTAGCCGGGTGTGGTGGCGCATGCCTGTAATCCCAGCAACACGGGAGACTGAGGCAGGAAAATTGGTTGAACCTGGGAGGAGGAAGTTGTGGTGAGCCCAGATGGTGCCACTGCACTCCAGCTGGGCAACAAGAGAGAGACTCTGTCTCAAAAAAGTAAAATAAAATAAAATAAGGACTCTACTGAGTCACAATCCTGTGGTGTTTGGCCTGGACACAGGGGGAAACATCTTCCATTTTCTTAAAGTAATTAGAAATAACTATGTTGTAATTATAATTATATAAATGCAAGAGTTAAAGGCTAAGGGAACAATTCACCAAATTAAACATGAATTAGCAATTTTCTGAAACCCCTTTGGTCTGATAGTAAACAGCCCAGTGGAATATAAACTATGGATATTATGATGTCCCCAGGGTGGTTTTCTGTCATAACTAAAGACCCAAAGCCTTACGAATCTGTTTCGGTTCTATCCAATTTTAACTCAGCTAACCTAGCACTGTTACTAATCCAGTTGAGTGTGTGACCTGGCTAAAGTGGACAGCGTAATAGAGCTGTAGCTGTTTTGACAACGTCATTTCTCTGATAGGTTCCAGTTATTCAGTTCCATCTATGATTTATATGCAGAGTTCTCCATGGTTTGGTAATAATTTTCTCTGTTTTTATGATTCCAGGGAATAAAAGATGCCTTGCAATCCATTTATGCCCACTAGCTGTACTTTACAAACTCTTTATCACTCTGAGGAACACGATATTCTACTTCATCCAAGTTCTAAGAATGTTTCTTGAAGAATTGAGAAAATTCAATTCAAATAAAACTAAAGAGTGGCTCACAAAAGAAAGGTTTTAAAAATGTACTCCAATCTAACTCTTCTAGTAACTGAGGCACAATACCACTTTCCTGTTTAATCAAAACTACTGAGCCTGACATAAAGGACCTTTTGCTATAGCCCTTTGTAAGTACAAAATTAAATATCTTGCCAGATTTTACCCCGTATCTTTTACCCCAGCCACATAAAGTTTCTTGTAATTCCTCAAGTTCACATTTTCTTAGACACATTGTTACTCCTTCTGCTTTCTTTCTTTTTTTTTTTTTTTTTTTTTTTTTTTGAGACAGAGTCTCCCTCTATCCACTGAAATGCAGTGGTGTGATCTCAGTTCACTGCAACCTCCACCTCCCAGGTTCAAGTGATTCTTATGCCTCCCAGGTAGCAGTTACGATGACTTACTTCTCTTCATCTCCCCCACACTTAACCCAAACTTCCCTGAATAATTTCTACTCAACCGCCAACACTCTGATTAGGTTATAAAATTAATGAATACTTCCATTCAAAAAGAAAATTTGGATATGTCCTGAGATCTATCAGTATTATACTCTGTTAGACAATTTAGTTGATTAAATGATCCTTGTGTCTGGTAATGTAGCAAATTTGTCATCCAGTATTGACGAGAGACAGACCACTCTGGAAGGGTCACAGATGGAGCCAAAATAGATAGGCATTTGGGCACTTGCTAAAATTACAGAAGCATACATACTAAAGAAAGAACTTTTTGGTTTTTCTATTTTTTGTGGCTCTGGTTTAGCATTAATTCTTTGGGGAAATTTAAAATCACTGTCATTGTTCACTTTCATAATGGTTGTATGAGGCGCTCAATGGACCAGTTATCCAGTAAAACAACCATAATTAGTGAAGATTATATATTTAAAAAATAACCATTTAAGGTCTCTGAAAATTTTACCGAAGGCATATAACAATTAAGAAATGTGTTCAAGAAAATCTGCTGAAGTTCTGTCAGAACGGTGAGAGTCGATTGTACTTGAGCCATTACCAGTTTCCTCCTTCTCCTGTTCCAATGTGATGGAAACTCTGCTCCAGGAAGTTGTGGCTAAGAAGATGCCACTCCCTTTTCCCCAAGCTCACAGTGAAAGGCTAAAGTAACTTCATGGTATGGTCAGGCTGTCAGTATTTTTCATAATCCCCAGCTTTATGTTAATGATGTTCAATTCCAGGCAAGTGCCAACAAGAATTTGAGCATTTCCCTTCTCCATCCAGTCAGTTCTCAGAGGGTAAAGTCTGTACTCCATGTGTGGCACACAGAGAATACGGGGGCCTCAATTACCCTTACCGTAGCTGCTAGTAGGGCAAATGTTCAATGCCAGGAAAGGCAAGCCAAGAAAACCTAATGCTACCACATTTTTCCAGGGTGCTGCTGATAAAGCAGTGTTGTCACTCTGGGAAAAGTAGGACACTATCACCATCCTTAGTTCTGGAGTACTGATTCAGACATTTAGCCTGGAGAAAGAGGCAGGCCATAATAAGAGAGAACTCTGAAGTTCTACGCAAAGGAACTGACTTTATTTGGAACAGGGTGTGGAAATTTTTAAGCCTAAGAGTATTTGGGAAAACAATGTAGATTCTGGTGTTAAGCAATTATGAAAAGGCTGTTAGTGCCTCCTAAAACATAGGGCAGCTAGTTTACCAGAGAGAAGCAGGAAAACAGATAGCTAAGAAGAGTCTTCTTGAGTCATAACCAACCTCAGATACTGGCTTTAAAAACTAGACCTGCAAAGGAACTTGAATTTAATTGGATCAGAGTGTAAAAAAATGTATGCCCCATGACATTGCTGCAAACAACAACACAATCAGATAGCAATTAGGAAAGCCTAATGCTGAGTATGATACTAACAGAGGCAGCTAGCTTAACAGTGATCAGGGAAAGAGGCGAAGAGAGCCCTGCTAAAGAACCATCATTCCAATATGATTGTTGGCAGGTGCAAGGCTTTCTCCTCTAAGAAATGACATCAGAGGCTTCACTGTGGGAAAAATGAACTTCAGTAAAATAGTTCAGCCAAGTCTCTGAGTAAATAAGCAATCACATCAGCAAAGAGAGTAACCAAAAAGGTAAATATAAAAAGATTCACAGACGACACATCATATTAAAAACATAGAAAGCCAAAGACAAGACAAAAATCTTGAAAGCAGCAAGAGAAAAGTACTTGTAATATAGAGCTAACAGCTAATTTCTCATCAGAAACACTGGCTGCCAGATGGCAGTGGGATGGCACGTTCAAAGGGGTGAAATAAATTTTTAAAAAGTTAGTCAAGAATCTTGTATTCAGCTAAGGTACGTTTCAAGATGAAGACAACGTAAGGGCTTTCCCAAATAAATGAAAACTAAGATAATTCATCTGTAACAAATTTGCCTTACAATAAATACTAAAGAAAGTTTAAGGCCAAAAGCAAGTGGCACAGACAGGAATTAGAATACACATGCAAACACAGACAGGTAAAAATAATTATGCAATTATTAAATACAACATATGTGCATATTTCTTCATTTTCATTCGAAAGTTACTTTAAAAGTAATTTTATGAAGAATATATTTACATATAACTGCTTGTTGGGATTAAAGCATATAGAAATATAGAATATACTTGATAACAATGAAGAAAAGGAGATAAGACAAAGCAAAGTGGTAGGAGAATGCTGTGAGATAATAGCTTGAATGCAGAGGAACAAATAATGAGAACCAGAAGCAATAAATAAAAAGATTAAAATAAGGATCTCTAGAAATATATACTTACTCTTTTTTTCTCCTAGTTTCTTTAAAAATTAAATTATATGTAGTAATAATTATATCAATAGACTGTTGGGTTGTTAATATGTATATATGTAAAATATACAGCAGTAATAGTTCAAAAATGGGAAAGAGAATAGAGCAATATAGGAATGAGTTTCTGTGTATCACTGAAATTAGTATAAACCAGAAGTAGACACTCATAGGAAAGCAGCATATAGTAAGTCCTAAAGCATCCACTAGAAGATAAACTCATGTAGAACTGGTAACATTATACTGTAACATTAAAGAAATATTCGGAAACATTTCAATGAAATCAAAATTTTACACACTAGAAAATATTCAGTTGATACTAAAGAAAGCACTAAAGAAGAATAAAAAAGACATGAAACATATTGAAAACAAAAGTAAAATAGCAGATATAAATCCAACTATATCAATAATGGTATTAAATGTAAATAGATTTTAAAAGTTAATCAAATGAGAGATATTTTCAAATTTGATTTTTTTTTAAATCCACCTACATATGGTCCACAGAGGACATACTTTAGATTCAAACATAGAAATAGGTTAAAAGTGGAGGGATGAAAATATATATCATCAAAGAGCAACCATAAGAAAACTGGTGTGGCTGAACTAACTAATATAATATAAAATAGACTAAAGAAAGTTACTAGAGATAATGGATGATATATTAACAATGATGTAATAATTCATCAGGAAGTTATAATAATTATAAAAATATATCCACTTAACAGAACCCTAAAGCACATGAAGAAAAAACTTACAAAATTGAAAGGCAAAGAGACAACTCAAAATAAAAACTGGAAATTACCATACCTAATTGTAATAAAAATCATATCAGCTATGTGGAAAATAAAATGAAATTTAAAATTTAAACAATTTTATAAACCAACTAGACCTAACCAACACATATGGAATACTCCACTCAAAAATAATGAAAAAAGGTAGAATTGAAACCATACAGAGTGTGATTTCTGACTATAATTAAATAAAATTAGAAATCAATAATTAAAAAATGAAAATTCATGAATATGTCAAAATTAAGACACTCCTAAAACCAATGAGTCAGAGAAGGTATCACAAGATAAATTATAAAATACTTTGAGAAGCAAGAAAATGAAGACACAAAATTCCAAAAATTATGGAATGCAAACCATACATACAATAAGAAGTTAATATTCAAAATATATAAGGAATTCAATTCAATAGCAAGAAAACAAATATTCTGATTAAAAATTGGGCAAAAGACCTGAATTGATATTTATCAAAGGAAGACAAAAATGGCAAACAGGTATAAGAAAATGTACTCAATGTCACTTGCCATCAGAGAAATGCCAATAAAAACCACAATGAAATACCATCTCACACCTGTTAGAACGGCTACTATCAAAAAGACAAATGAAAACAAACATTAGCAAGGACGTGGAAATAAAGGGAACCCTTGTATAAAGTTAATGGGGATGTAAATTAGTGCAGCCATTATGAACAATAGCATGAAGATTCCTCAAAAAATTAAAAACAGAATTACCATATGATCCAGTAATCCCTCTTTTGGGTAGATGTTCAAAACAACTTAATCACTACATATGTCAAAGTGATATATGTACTTTCGTATCCATTGTTGCATTATTCACAATATCCAAAATATGAAATCAATTTACAGGTCTATCAACAAAAAAACTGAATAAAGAAAATGTGCTATAGATAAAAGATGATAGATAGATAGATAGATGATGGATGGATAGACAGACAGACAGACAGACACAAAACTGAATTCTATTCAGCCTTAAAAACAAGGAGGAAATCTTGTCTTGGGACAACATGGAAAACCTGAAAGACATTATGCTAAGTGAGATAAGGCAAATACCGTATGTTCTCACTTATATGTGGAACATAAGAAAGTTAAATTCATAAAGAATAGAATGGTGTTTGCCTGGGGCTGAGATGGGTGGAGAGTGTAGCAGAGAAGTCTCGGGGAGATGCTGGTTCAAGTGCACAAAGTCTCAGTTAGAATGAATAGATTCTGAAGACGTACTGCACAGCATTATCACTGTAGTTAACAATAATAATGTATTATATACTCGAAAAATAGATTAAATCTTAAATATTCTCACCACAAAAAAGTATATATGATGGATATGTTAATTAGTTTGATATATTTCACAATATATACATATGTTAAAACCTCACACTGTACTCCACAAATATGTACAATTTTTATTTGTCCATTATTCCTTCATAAATCTGGGAGAAAAACAGAAACAAACCAAGTGCCCAACAACACAAGAATAAACAAATTGTGATGTTATCTGTACAATGGAATACTACTCAGCAGTAAAGAGGAAGCAACTTCTGATACATCCTACCACATAAATGAATCTCAAAAGCACTATGTTTAGGAAAATAATCCAGAAAAAAAGAGTATGCACTGTATGATTTTATTTTTATAAAGTCCAACAGTGGCCAAAACTAATCCATGAAATTTAAATTAGAATAAGATTTACTTTTTACGGGGAGAGGCAAAGAATGAAAAGGGACATTTGGGGGTATTTTAGGGTGATAACAATGCTCTGTATTTCAACTTATGTGTTGGTTACATGGGCATATACTTTGTCAAAACTTACTAAACTCTCCACTTAAGATCTGAGCATTTTTGTGTGTGTAATGGTATCTTAATCTTTAAAAATCAATTTTCAAACTGTTCAAGTCAGCAAAAAAAAAAAAAACACAAACAAATAAACAAAGGAATGAAGTCCTGATACATTCTATAATATGGATGAACCCAAAAACATTATGCTAATTGAAAGAAGTCAGTCATAAAGGTGCACATTTTGTATGATTGCACTTACATGAAATATCCAGAACAGGCAAATGTCTCCAGACAGGAAGTAGATTAGTGGTTGCTTCGTAATATTGATAGAGGCAGGGAACTGGGAAAAAATGGTGAGTGATTGCCAACAGATGCTGGATTTCTTTTTTGGGTGATTCAAAAAGTCCTAAATTTGATTGTGGTGACTGTTATACAATATGTGAATATACTAAAAACCATTGAATTGTAATCTTAAAATGAGTGAATTGTATGCCATATAAATTATATCTCAATAAGTATATTATGCTTTGAAAAACCAAACTTGTTATTCTCTCAAGGAAATACATGCAATAGCAAGATTATCTTCCAGCACTTTAATAGTCAAAACCACAGGGATAACTAAGATCAATGAGGAGGTGCCTTCGGAACTGGGAATTTGACATTTTCAGTGTGTTCAGAACAGTATCCCTAAGGTGGGCTTTTTCAACAATCAACAAGCAACAATAAAGGGGAGTTTATTTAGTATTAACTTACACAATCACTAGGTCCCACAATAGGCTGTTTGCAAGCTGAGGAGCAAGGAGAGCCAGTCCGAGTCAGATTTTCCAGGGTAGGAAGCATCCAGCACAGGTGAAATCTGCAAGCTGGGAGGCTAGGCCTCTCTCTCCTTTTCACATTTTTCTGCCTGCTTTATATTCGCTGGTAGCTGTTTAGATTGTGCCCACCAGATTAAGGGTGGATCTGCCTTCCCCAGCCCATTGACTCAAATGTTAATCTCAGTATTAACCATCTCAATATTAACCATCACAGTCTGTTTGAAAATTGCACTGTATAATTTAACAAAATGTCTAAGAATCAATGTTTGAATTACAGGTCAATTTATGGATGGAACACTTTTGTTTTCAAACATATCTTCATTACTAGTTATGAGCTAGAGGTCTGGGGCATTACTTCCAAGAGCTTCCACACATATCCCTTCATAACACAATGTTTTGTATTTGTTGAATTACCTTTTATCTTACCTTCAAATTCTCTTAGCTGAATATGTATTCATAACATTAATTGAAGGGTGTTTGGAGAAAAAGAAAGGCACATAAAAATTTCAAGAAAAATAAAACCTCAATAGAATTCAGAAACTACTATTGAAAAACTGTCTACTCAGAAGTATAGTTTCTGAGTCTAAACTCAATTAATGTATCTAATTAAACATCAAAAAGAATTTCTGTGAATGGAATGAAAGCACATTGAGAAATCAAAAAAATTTATGAAAATTTATGTGAAATTGGGCGCATTACTTCTTAGAAGCAGGTGAGAAAAGCTCCTCATTAAAAAGATATATATTTCCAGCCAGGCACGGTGGCTCATGCCTGTAATCCCAACACTTTGGGAGGCCGAGGTGGGAGGATCACCTGAGGTCAGGTGTTCAAGACCAGCCAGGCCAACATGGTGAAACCCCATCTCTACTAAAAATACAAAAATTCACCGGGCTTGGTGGTGGGCACCTGTAGTCCCAGATACTCGGGAGGCTGAGGCAAAAGAATTGCTTGAACCCAGGAGGTGGAGGTTGCAGTGAGCCGACATCATGCCACTGCACTCTAGCCTGGGTGAAAGAGGGAGTCTCCATCTCAAAAAAAAAAAAAAAAAAAAAAGAAGAAGATATATATTTCCTCTAATTTCAGCACTTTGGGAGGTTGAGGCTGGTGGATTGCTTGAACTCAGGAGTTCAAGATCAGCTGGGCAACATGGTGAAAACCTGTCTGTATGAAAAATAAAAAAAAAAAAAAGGTCTGGTGTGCTGGTGGGTGCCTGTAGTCTCAACTACCCAGGAAACTGAGGTAGGAGGATTGCTTGAGCCCAGGAGGCAGAGGTTGCAGTGAGCCGAGATCAGCCCCTGCATTCCAGCCTGCATGACAGAGTGAGACCCTGCCTTAAAAAAAAAAAAAAAAAAAGATATATACTTATTTTGAATACATAAATAACACATTTAAATAAGTAACAGCCCGTTGAAATAACTAAAATTATGTGTCAACAATTATTCTTTTAAAACCCCATACCTCCTTGTGTAATTTAATTGAGTCAAAAAGAGTATCAATATGAGATTTTTGGTGTCTTTGAAGGTAACTTTCATACAAAATAAATGCTACTCAATATCTACATTATTAATATTTTATTAATGGAAAAATTTAAAAACCTAATTTTTAGCTATACTTCTAATTTAAATATATCATGTTATTCTGTTGATAAATCCAGCATGTCAATATTTACTTTTAAGAGAAGTTTTATTTATTAAAAATTTTTAAACATTTTAATCTACATATAAATTTAGTATTTCGATCTTATTTTTCAAGTACATTGATTGTCTAATAAGTTCTTATGTAGTTCTTATAAGTTAAAAATTAAACTAATAATTTTAATGTCTTTTTAAAATACTAATAATTTTTCACAAATTTAAGAAAATCTTGGTATAAAAAATCACAGTGACAAATTTTAAATTAAAATTACAAGTCTAATCTGCTAAAAACTTTAAATTGCCAAATTGTACTCCTAAAATGTCAAATCCTCTTTAATGTTACAAATACTCAAAATACTAAATATGTACAGATTATTTCCAAATATAACACAAAACTACAAATACTATGGATTTGATTTATCTCGTCATTTAAAATTTAATTTTAAATCTGCCCAAGATTAAGCATAGTCATTCACAAAAGACACAATTATGTGTTTTTCAGCAATTCAAAACCTGATAATTCAGGTTTATCATCCAGTATGATTTGGGGTTTTTTACCCGAACAATTTTGGGGTTTGCCTCTTAACTAGCTGAGGCTGCATGTCGACAGAGATTTAGGTTAGGTGTATTGGTTGTTGTACACATCCAAGGCTATTTTTCTTTCCTTTTTAAACTTTTTTTCAAGATAGGGTCTAATTCTGCCACCTAGGATGGAGTGCAGTGGTAGGGTCTTAGCTCATGCAGCTTCCAACTCCTGGGCTCAAGGATTCTCCTGCCTCAGCCTCCCAAGTAGCTGGGACTACAGACACATCATCATGCTCGGCTAAGCCTACTTTTCTTACCAGAGTAAGAGATAAACAGGTTCCTCTTCTGCTTTTGATAAATCATTATGCCCTTTACATGGAGCAGTCTCACAATTCACATCCCTGGAATGAAACACACATTATCTAATTATCAAGCATGATTTAAGTTCTTAACCACTAAACAGTTCTATTCCTTCTTTGGATCCAATTACTCGAGCTGCTGCTTAATCCTTGTGTGAATCATTTTCATAAACTTCTGGTCTGGAAAAACAAGGACTCTTTATAGACCTTTAAGTAATATACAACACGATTCTGAATCTCTTTTGTGGAATGTCTACGTCTACAGTTACAGCATTAAAATAATGTTAGTGAGGGGTTTCTTCTTTTTCCCATATTATTATAACATCTTATTATTCATTAATTTATTAAATCTGTCAAATACACCTACTGAATCCTAAGCAATCACACTGTCTTCTACTTATGTATTCACATGTTACGTTTCAGCACTGGTTTTAGTCAATTTTCAAGCAGCACAATAGTTGGCACTGAACGCAAGGAGGAATTAAGAATCGCATGATGAATTAAGCAGGTACTTTGCTCCCCCTACTCCTTCTTCCTCTTCCCTCAACATCAAACACAAACAACAAACTCAATAACAACAAACTTATATTCATTTTATTAATATACCCCAATAATTTTAAAAAACATATTCTGGATTGCTTATTACTTTGTCTTTTGGGTTCACTGCCAGTTTTTAAAATCTTTTTTAAATTGTTGTAAAATACATATAACATAAAACTTACCATCTTACCCCTTTTTCGGTGTACAGTTCAGTGGTATTAGGTACATTCATAATTTGCAACCAACACCACCATTCATCTCCATAACTCTTTTCATCTTGTAAAACTGAAACTCTCCGTATTAAACAATAATTTCCCATGCCTCCCTCCTCCCAGCCCCTGGCAACCACTGTTTCTGTTTCTATGATTTTAATTACTCTAATTGCTTCATATAAGTGGAATCATACAGTGTTTGTCTTTTCGTTTCTGGTTAATTTCCTCAAGCTTAATCCATGTTATAGCACATGTCAGAATTTCCTTTCTTTTTGAGGCTGTGTAATATTCCATTGTATATGTGTATGTGTGTGTGTGTGTGTGTGTGTGTGTGAACGTGTGTCATGCCTTGCTTAACAACAGAGATACATTCGAGAAATGGCTGGTCAGGAGTTTCCATTATTAGGAGAACATCCTTCAGTGCAGCGGTCCCCAGCACTTTTGGCACTAAGGATCAGTTTCGTGGAAGACAATTTTTCCATGGATTGAGGATTAGGGGAGATGGTTCCAGGATGAAACTGCTCCACTTCTGATCATCAGGCATTAGTTAGATTCTCATAAGCAGGGCGCAACCTAAATCCCTCACATACGCAGTTCATAATAGGGCTCGTGCTCCTATGAGAATCTAATGCCTCCCCTGACCTGACAGGAGGCAGAGCTGAGGCAGTAATGCTGGATAGCCCACCACTCACCTCCTGCTGTGTGGTCTGAGTCCTAACAGGCCAGGGACCAGTACTGGTCCGTGGCTCAGGGGTTGGGGACCCCTGATGTGTGTATTCACAATGGTATAGCCTACTACACACATAGGCTATGTTGTAAGGCCTATTGCTACTAGGCTACAAATCTGTACAGCATGTTACTGTACTGAATAGTGTAAAGAAGTAAGAACATAATGGTAAGTATCTGTGTGATAGAAATCTTTCAACTCCATTATAGTTTTATAGGACCACTGTTGTACATATGGTCCATCGCTGACTGAAACATCGTGATGCAGGGAGTGACTACATATCCACATTTTATCTGTGAATTGACACTTGTGCTGCTTACACTTTCTAGCTATTGTGAATAATGCTGCCATAAACATGTACACAAGTATCTCTTTGAGATTCTGCTTTTAGTTATTTTGGGTATATACCCAAAAGTGGAATTGTTGGATCATATGATAATTCTATTTTTAATTTTTTAAGAAATTGTCATACTGTTTTCCACAGCTGCTGTACCATTTTACATTCTCACTAATGGTGAAAAAGCGTTCCAATTTCTCCATATCATCATCAACACTTTTTGTTTGTTTGTTTCTTTTTGTTTTTGTTTTTTGTTTTGTTTTGTTTTAAATGGCCATCCTGAAATGTCGCGTGGTATCTCATTGTAGTTTTGGTTTGCATTTCCCAATTGATTAGTGATGTTGAGCATCCTTTCAGGCGCTTATTCGCTATTCATATATTTTCTTCGGAGAAATGTCTATTCAAATTCCTTGCCCATTTCTTAATTTAGTTGTTTGTTGCTTTCCTGTCATTGAGTTTTAGAAATTCGTAATATATTCTGAATATTAGTCCTTCATCAAAAATATAACTTGCAAATCTTTTCTCCCATTTTGTGAATTGCCTTTTAACTGTGTTAATAGTGTCTCTTGCTGCATATTTTTTAAAATTTCCATTAAGTCAAACTTTTCTGTTTTTTTATTTGGTTGCATATGCTTTGTGTCATATGTAAGAAATTAATGCCAAATCCAGTGTTCTGAAGCTCTTGTTCTATGTCTTCTTCTAAGAGTTTTATAGCTTTAAGTCTTACATTTAGGCCTTTGATCCATTAAGTTAATTTTTATATATGGTCTTAAGAATCTAACTTCATTATTTTTCCTGCAGATATCTAGTTTTCCCAGTACCATTTGTTGATAAGACTGTTCTTTACCAATGAGTGGTCTTGGTATCCCTGTCAAAAATCATTTTCATGTATGTGAAGGTTTATTGCTTCACTATCTATTCTATTCCATTGTTCTATACATCTGTCATTATGCCAATACCACACTATTTGACTAATTTAGCATTGCAGTAAGTTTGAAATCAGAAAGTGTGGCTATTTAGGATCTCCTGAGAGTCCATATGAATTTTGGAATGGGGTTTTCTATTTCTGCAAAAAATATTATTGGGGTTTTAATGGGATTGCATTGAAGCTATAGATTGCTTTGGGTAATACTGACATCCTAACAATATTGCCTTCCAAGCAATGAACATGAGAGGTAGTTCCATTTATTTTTGTGTTTTTAAATTTATTTCTGCAATGTATTTATGTTTCCATTTTACAAGTTTTTCACTCCCTTTGTTAAGTTCATTTCTAAGTTTTTTTATGATATTGTAAATGGAATTCATTGAAACACCAAATTTGGGACATTAAAAGCAAGCTGAACCACACAGGCTTGAAGCCTCAAAATTTACCAATTATATGATATACAGAAAGATCCTGAGCCACTCTCTGCTTCTGTTTTCTTCTCGTCTTTACAATGGAAAAAGTAGAAGTCCCAATCTCACAGGGTTGTGATGAGGTTTACATCTATAAAGTCTTAGAACATTGCCCAGAACATATGAGGTACTTAAAGCCCATTAGATATTTTGATAATACAGAAAAGAACAATGGACTGAAATAGCCCCTGTTTTCAAATAGCTTACAGTCTTAAGTAAATTAATGCAAAATTCTGAAAAACCATTCAATAACAGACTCAAAGATGAAACAATTGCAGTTTTTTTGCCTTCAGAAGGTGTTCATTTTCCTTCACTCAGAAATCCTCACTATCTCCCTATAGATTACAGTTTAATTTCAAATGCTGAAATTCAACGTAAGCAGAAAGAACGCAACACTGGTTTGCAAGCTGATGTTTCAAAAATCTCACATAAAACTATCCACTGCTGCATAAGCCTTTCCCATAGTTATTAGCTGCTGGATATTGTTCATGCTGTCTTCACTGCCTTGGATGCTGCCATTTCCACCAATTTAAATCATTAATACCTGAATCAAATGCAACTTGAAATTTATTCCCACCTGATTTAACATATTCTCTCCTTTCACGAAACCCCCATAACATTGTGCATCTTTCTAATAGCACTTAATTGATCCTGATTTACATTAGGATTATTTGTTCCCCTGTGGTCACTTTCCAGTTGACCTTATTTCTTTGTTTTTTATCTATTTCTTTAACCTCTCCTCCCTGTGGTGTTTTGAATGCCATAATTCTCAATAAATGTTTTAAAATAAATAAGCTGAATTTTTGATGTGTACATCAAATCTATCAGTAAACTTAATGAAAACTAGTTGTACCAAAACCAATTAGTTCAATGTACCATATTTTGGCCTTTTAATATGTGTTGAATTTCATCAGTGTGTAATTACCAAAGTGATGTGATGCAAGGAAGAATGACGAAGCTTATTTGAGCACTTACTCTATGCCAGGCATATTATTCTACATTTTACTCATAACAACCTTTGTTTTACAAATTAAAAAAATAATCAAGAGAGGTTAAGTAACCTACCCAACATCACATAGCTAATAAATAGATAACTCGGCAAATGACACAGGTCTAAAGAGCTCAAAATCCATGAGTTTTGTCTTTGTTTTTTGTTTCCTACTTCTTGTCCTACTCCTCTTTCTCCTCCTCCTACTTCATTTTCTGCAACACAAGTCTGCCATCAAAAATGTTGCCATGGACATTTGAACCAGAATTCAATAGTGGAAATTATCAGATAATTAAGAATCACTCAAAAAGATAAAAATCAGTAAATGTTATTAATGTTTCTCCACTTAAAAAAACTGCTGCAACCAAATCTCTGTTTTATTTTAATTGAAGTGACCCCATCATTTTCAATTCTATTGTGTTTGATAAAATACACCTAGAAATGGGAAATATATGGATGAGGAAAGCAAATCTTCTTGATATGTAGTTATTGACTTAATTAATATTAGCTCATGAATGTGAGTACTACCTATCTCTTCTTTTGTTATCTCAATAAAAATAAATTTTACCAAAGTAAAGAACAAATAAGAAGTAATAAAATACTAAATATAATCAAATTTATCAGCACTTAAAAGCCAGTATAAAGTACACTGAAAACTGTCATATCCTAAAATATAAACTAAACATATATCCCCTCTTCCACAGAACACCTAAATCATAGAGTACATGTACTGTGACCATAACAGAAAAAGATGTTCTTTTAAGTGGTAGGATTTCTAGCAACTTATCTCTGTAGTCCCTTTAGAAATATATACTTTTAAAAAAGACCACCATAGGCTCATTTGATGATTATAGATTATTGATAAAAGTTGACTTCGAGATGGAGCACAAAAAATATATACAGAAGAGGCATGTAAAATGTGAACACTGTGTCTAATTTTAGCATTTTGACCTAGTAATATACAATTAAAGCCCAAGAAATCTCTGATATCAATGCTGTCTCTCACTACTCCAAGCACCTAGATTTAAGAAATGTAGTAGAAATCATACCTCAGGCACACCTTGGCACACCAGAAGTGGAACTGCTATCTACATCTTCACCTGGCATTACTGTAGAACTCTTGTATACTTTGTTTCTTGATTCAGAAAAGCGGGACACTAGCTGAAAAGTTAAGTAAGAAGAACAGTATTTGAGTTTTGATGGAAACAATGTCTCTCTGCTTCAAATTTATTCCAGACAACCTTTAAAGCCCAATATGTTTGAAATGTAATAAAGGCTAAACAGACAGCTGTTATGTATTGCACAAACTTTCTGTGGCTTCCAGTGAGGCAGCTCTTCTCTGAATCCCTCCAGAATTCTAAAATAAACTAAAGAAAAAACAAGGCCTAGATGATCATCATGTGGCATGAATATGTGAAGTAATAAAGCGATGAAAAGAAGTGGTGTCTGTAGAAAATATTCTAAAAATTTTGAAAAGGAGGGCAGGAAAAATAACATTTAATACAACAAAATATTCAGTAAACGTTATTTTGTTATGTGTTTGTTTATTAGGACTTATCTACTTTGTTCAATATTTTGTGCCCAGATCCTAGCCTGATGCCAGGCATATAATGGGGACTTAATGAAGATATTTTAATGAATGAGTGAATGTTCCACAATCCAGTGTTCTGGGTATTATTTCTGGGCTGTTCTCAAATTTTTATATCTCAAGTTATATAAATGCAATGCAAGCCAATATATATTTATGTCTTTCAAATTAGATTTTTAAGCATAACCTACTTGCAATCTATATGACAAAAGAATTTTAGTTTGAAGAGACTTGCTTATTTCATGGATGGATTAAAAAAGGAATGTTCTTCCAAAGACCTGTTTCCGAATGAAGGAGGGAAATACAATGACTAATTCTGTATTATGTATTCAACATGTCTTATTTTATTTAACCCATACAATCTGTTTATAAGTTAGCTATTATTATCCTTTCCACAAAGAAGAGAACTGAATTAAATAACTTGCCCAAGCTTAAAAGCTAGTCAGTGTAATGATTTGAGCCCTAAAACTCATTGTGTATGGCTCTAAAACCTATGCTCTTACCATCACACTATATACTATCGAGATGGCATCTTGTAAGACAAGACAAAGCTACTTTAAATCAAGAGAAACTGCTTCTGAGTAGTCAAGTCTTAACAGGCTATTATTTTTCCTTGATGTCTTTTCTATTTTAAAGCAGCAATACTTTTAGGGTGATGTATAAAATGTAACTAAAAGTGATGAGTAGATTAAGAAATTTACATTACACTCTCCAGCAAGTACAAATTATATCTCTTCCAGTTTTCATTTGAGGATATATATCAGAATTTATTTTTCAAGGATTACCATACAAAGATAGATAGATAGATAGTGATAGCCCATCCAATATGCTCTTCCTACAATTCAATGTTGACATATCTCGATTAAGAGGGGCAGGTTTTTCTACCCTTAAGACCTGTCTGAGCAACATAATCAGACCCCATCTCTACATAAAAAATGTTTTAAAATTTAGCTGGGCATGGTGGCATGTGCCTGTAGTCCCAACTACTAGGGAGGCTGAGGTAGAAGAATCACTTGAGCACAGGAGTTCAAGGAGGCAGTGAACCATAATCACTCCACAACACTCCAGCCTGGGCGACAAAGCAATTAACACAGGATTCCTGTCTAGACACCATTGATAGAACACCTGCATCTGTTTACACCCTTTACTGAAGTTCCATTGAAATGACATTATATATACATACCTCACAAGGATAGATAGAATGGGAAAGTAGCAGTATAGTGGCCATGAAAATGTACCTCTCTGATCTCCTACTGTGGGAAGCATAAATGATGAACAGCTCAGCTGCTTCATTCTGAAATCCATCACTGCATTCATCTAGAGGCCACATTTCCCATAAGCAGCTAAGCTGCTCCTGGTAAAAGAGTGATCTCTATAGGAATGCTAAGTTCAGGTCCTGGGAGATGAGGTACTCCCCTGAGGGTTGACTTTGGCTAGATCCATCCCATCAAGTTTGCTGAACTCTTAAAAAAATGCATTGCTGCTTAAGACTCTTCCACTTAACCCTTCTTTCTTCCTTGCTTTCCTCTCCCCTTCAAAAGTATCAGACCAGCATAATGGTCTAACAGCCCTCCCAGCTTCCTTCAGATCCCTCCTAATTTTTCCTCACAGGCATTTCCTATAAGAAATAATATGTTTCTGATATGTCTATATCTATCTTGGTGTCTTCTGCTCAGATGACCTCAAACTAGCACAAGCAGTAAGGAAGTTCAGAAATTTTTGGAAAAGGGAAAGGATACAGAGTGTTAACATACTTAGCAAAGTTTTTTTTTTAAAAAAAGCTAAAACCCAAAAGCCTGCATAGGAGTGACAAAAAGAAATAAACAGGTTCATAGCACAAAAACCATAGAAATGTGCATAAATTAGAAGCATGAAGTATTACAGGAGATGGTGTTTTGGATATGTCTGATGCAGGAACATTGATTGGAAGTCTAAATAAGGAGACTGAACAACCAGGTTCGCCTCCACTTCTTACAGCCAGAAGACAGCCCTTCCTCTCCACAGAGGAGAGTGTGTGGGTGTGACACTGAACTAAAACTGAAAGGGTAAAGATATTTTAGAAATATCTTTATTTAATCTCCCTACACTTAATGACAGGATTGTTATGGACTGAGTGTTTGTGACCTGGTCCCCCCATCCAAAAATTCATACACTGAAATCCTAATTACCAATGTAATAGTTCTAGCAGGTGGAGCTTTGGGGAGGGAATTAGGTCATGAGTTGGAGCCCTTATAAGAGAGATCTGAGAGCTAATGCTTGCTCACCACCCAGCCCACCACCACCTGAGGATACAGGACAAGACAGTCATCAGCAAACTGGGAAGATGCCCAACCAGGCACTGGATCTGCCTGCACCTTGATCTTGGACTTCCAAGCCTCCAGAACTGTAAAAATAAATTTCTGTGGCTCAACCCACACAATCTATGGTCTTCCATTATAGTAGCCCAAACTGACTAAGAAAAAGACTTTCTAGATAAGAGAGACAGAGGCAGAGTGAGAGGGGGAGGGAGGGAGGGAGGGAGGGAGAGAGGGAGGGAGGAAGGAAGGAAGGAAGGAAGGAAGGAAGGAAGGAAGGAAGGAAGGAAGGAAGGAAGGAAGGAAAGAAGGAAGGAAGGAAAGAAAAAAAGCACTCTGAGGCACTAGGAGTGGCAGATTTAGCAAATAAAATACAGGATACTCAGTAAAATTTGAATTTCAAATAAACAACAAACAATCTTTTCATATATATGTTCCATGCAATATTTAGAACATACTTCAAGTAAAAATATATTTGTTATTTACCGAAAATTTAAATTTAAGCCCAGCATGATGGTATATCCCTATAGTACCAGCTACTCTGGAGGCTGGGGCAGGAGAATCACTTGAGCCCCCAAATTCGAGGTTACAGTGAGCTATGAACATGCCACTGCACTCCAGCCTGAGCAACAGAGCAAGATCCTGTCTCTAAAATTAAAAAAAAAGAGAGAACACAGAGTTAATTGTGTTGCATATTGTATATGGAACTCTGTGAGGTACATCATTGAAAAAAATTTCAAAATACTCAAGATAAAGAGATCTTAAAATCTTACGTAAAAAAATTAAAAGAATCAGATATAGGAATGGCATCTGGCTTTCCAACAGCAACTACAAAAAAGATACACAAAAATTGAGCAATGCCTTTAAAACTCTGGGGGTAAAAATTTCATCTTAGAATTCTATACCCAGACACATTGACTTAGTTTGGATATTCTCAGACATGTGATGTCTCAAAACATTTACTCCTGTAGCCATAGTTGTATAAATTGGGCATTGACTGAAATAAAATTTTAATACAACCACTTGGCTAGACTGAAGTAAGTTAGAGAAACGGAAAGTGGCAAGAAGCTCAGAGACAGTGCTGGAAAATGTGGTATTTAGTTCCTATGAGGGAACCTAATGTCCCTGCCTCCTTGTATTAACTCCTGTGTGTATCCTCCTCTGGCATTGCACTAGAGTTTATCTGGATGACCAACAGAGTATGATAGGGAAGATAACAAGTCACATCCAAGATTAGGTGATATAAAGTCATGGTATCTTTTATTACCCAACATCACTATGTGCATGCCCTGGGGAAGCCAGTTGCCATGCCTTGAAAACACTGAGTCTCCCTTGGAGTGGTCCACGTGCCAACAGCCTCTCTTGGAATCAGATTATTCAGCCACAGTCAAAGCTTCAAATGATACAATCACAGTTCAAGTGCAACTTCCTGAGACACCCTGAGACAAAACCAGCCAATGATGTGGGTCCCAGATAACTGACCCTCCGAAACAGAGAGATGATAAATGTGTGTTGTGTGAAGCCACTACATTTTGGCATAATTTGTTACTAAGTAATAGATAACTAATATAAATAGTAACAGTGCAACATCTCAGTATTCTGTAATAGTCAAAAAAGAGCAGTATAAGCTTTATTTTTTAATTTTAAAAATTTTGTTAGTGTAAATATCAAAGGAAATATCTAAAAGATAACAAAGTGTTATCTGTAGAGGGAGAGTCTACATCTGTGGACAGAAGGAGCAGATGGCTATGATTTTTTGTTAGAATTCTTTTTTACAAACTACTACTATAATTTTTTAATGTTCATTTTAATGAATACTAGATGTGTGATTTAATAGTAAATGGATGTTTGTTTACTACAGAAAATGTAGTTATTCCATGAAATGACTGTGTTTAAACTCTTAATTTTGATAAATTTTTTTAGTCCTTACTAGAGTAAGAACTAACAAGAAATCCATGTAAACATTAAAGAAATAAAGTAAAAATAACCAAATCTTTCTAGCTATATCTGACACAAAGTAGGTGTTCAATAACTGCTAAATAATAGTGTCTTCACCATTAATATTATTATACATTTTGCATTATATAAAGTAACGCTTGATTCCCCATCCAACTGGCTAAAAGGGAGATGAAAACAGAGTTTAATTCTGGAATAATTGAGTAGGTAATTTTTAATTTTTTTGTTAATTGTGTTATCAAGACAAGCCATTCATTTTTTTTCTTTTTTCATTTTTCAATCACTTAGGTCACTGTTTCCTTTCATCGGCATAGATAATTGAGCTGACTTCATGTTTGGTTGAACCAGAAGCAGGGACCTAACAGAATGAATTATCATCTATCTCTCCGATACTTGCCAAAACAATGAACTGATCCCCTGCCTCCCTATTGAATAATGCAGCTCCGAGGCTGTTTTGGATAACAAAATACAAATTCCATAGATCATTTCAGAAGTGACTCCTTAATACTGTTTTAATAATAATAGCAACCATATGACTTCTAAGCACTCCAACTGGAACATTACATCCCAAGCCAGTTTATAGGTTGACCTCAAAGATAAACAGTGTATACTTTCACATGCAGTGTAAGGCAAGAATACCAGGTAGATACTTCTGTTCAAACTATCACCTTTCATACCTACCAATATCTCTGATATTTCTTATTAAAAGGTATATTGACAGGAGAAATTGTTTAAGGTTTTTGTAAGATACACATATTCCTAGGAATGACACTGTTTTAAGATAAGGGTCTTCTTGCTTCAAAACTGTATGATCATTGCTAAAGAAAGAAGGTACTAATGGTAAAAGCAGTGACTGATGTTGTGTGAGAAGATCTTGAACTAGCTCTAACTGGATATATATATGGGGTCCAGAGAGCTTTTCAAAAACACAAATAACCAAACGCCACCCCATCTTGTATTATTATTTATTAGATCTTGGATATTCACCATATGTCATTTCCCCCACCCCTCCCAGAAAAGTTCCCCAGTTAACTATATAGTCAGGTTAGCTATGATGAAAAAAATATTTAATATCAACTGAGCTCTCAGGATCAACTGATTGATAACCTAGGAAATGATACACATGCACGCAAATTAAAATCATGCCTCTGTTAAGAAGCCTCTTCTAATACCATGTATCATTCTCACCTAATAAATCCTAATTATTTAAATTGCCACATAGCTTTGGAAGACAAAGCAAGTAATTCAAGAAAACTTCATAATTTAGAGATACTATGTTCTCTTTATTCCCACTGCGACTTTTCTTAACTTGAAATTAAGTAGTGCTGAGGCTCTATAGCTCTCCCAAAATGATAGATGTTACCCTTGAAGGGAGGAGACGATGCTTGTTTACCTCCTCTGCCTCCAAAGGCACGATTAAAATAACCAGTTAGGATCAAGAATGGCATTCTGTGATCTGTAGGATCTTTCTCCCTTGCATTTGCAGAGCATGAGAAGTCTAAACATTCTGCTGCTTAGTATATTGCAGATGATGAGTGCCACCACCAAGATTCGGACTTACCCCCAAACTCCTAAATGGATCCTCTTTTTCTTCTCTTTATCCAAGAGTCATCCAAGCAAGAAGGCGAGAGTAAAGATTGTTCTTACCCACAAACTCTTCAATTCTCTTCCTTCCTTTACTCTCCAGACTTCTTTAAATAGATAAGAAGTATGGTGTTGGAAGAGAATATAGGAACTTTCTATTGGAACGTATCCACTTTCATATCTACGGGCTGTAAGTTTATATCTTTTTTTTTTCCCCTGAGGAAAAAAAATACCTACAGAAACCTTAAGTTTATGCTCTCTTGAGTTTAGAAGCTACCAAGTGGATTGACATTGAACAAATTGCTTATATTTTCTATAACTCAGTTTCTACATCTGTAAGGGTCATAGACTTAATGATCTCAAATAACTCTATTAATTTCCCAAATATTTTGTTCCAAAATTCAACTGAATCTCTGGCCATGTCATACCTATGTTGTATGTTTTAAAGATTCATTTTGGCAAGCTGAAGCCAGAGGAAGTGCACTGAAATGGGTCAAGCACTGGTGGTTGTCTTTGAAGAGACAAATTTGCTGTTAGAAGAACAAACCCTTGGATGTTAACTTGCATTGAGCATTATGGAATATTATTAATTATATTTTTACTATTATTCTGGTGGAGATCTTTTTTTTTTTTTTTTTTTTTTTTGAGATGGAGTCTTGCTCTGTCGCCCAGGCTGTAGTGCAGTGGTGCGATCTCGGCTCACTGCAAGCTCTGCCTCCCCAGGTTCACGCCATTCTCCTGCCTCAGCCTCCCGAGTAGCTGGGACTACAGGCGCCCACCACCATGCCCAGCTAATTTTTTGCATTTGTAGTGAGACAGGGTTTCACCGTGTTAGCCAGGATGGTCTCGATCCCTGACCTCGTGATCCGCCCGCCTCAGCCTCCCAAAGTGCTGGGATTATAGGCGTGACCACCGTGCCCAGCCTCTGGTGGAGATCTTATATCCCAATTTAAAAATTTATCTTTTTGGATGCCTTAATTCTTCCTTTTTTCCTTCCCTCCCTCCTTCCTTCCTTTCTTTCTTGTTCTTATTGTGTATTGGGTGTCCATACATGATGCTCTTATTTGTTAGTTATTGTATCTGCTACCCATTGCTATATAACAAACTAGCTCACACTCTGTGGCTTTCAGCAATAGTCATTTAATTTTACTCAATAGCCTACAGATTGGCTTCACAATTTTTCTGGTCTTGTTCAGGCTGACTCATGAGTCAGCTGAAAGCTGGTAGGTGGCTTTATTATGTTTATCTGGGCTCTAATACATTTTGGGGCCAGTTTGGACTTGCTTTCATGGTTGTAGCAAGGATTTAAAAAGAAAGTAGAATAATGAATAATGTTAGTCATCTTTTGGCCTGTAACAGAACTGGCATACCATCACTTCTCCACTTTTATTGTACAAAGCAAGTCTCAAGTCCTGTCCAGATTCAAGGCATAGATAGACAGACTCCACCTTCTCATGGGAAGAACTTCAAAGTTACATTGCAAGGGGCATGAATACAAAGAGAGAACAAATTGAGGCCATTTTGACAGTTTATTTATTAGAGTTACTTTATCACTTTTAAAAAGAAAATAAATACGTGAGAATCCACCACATAAAAGAACAACTAGAACTTTGGCAACACTTAAGTGTAATGATATACTTTCCTCATCATATCACTGCCCTTCTTCCCAACTCAAACCATCATCTGAATCACATGATCATCATTCACTTGCATTTATTTTTACATATTTGTATTGCATATATAAAAGTTATTTTTCAGTTGTTTTTAATTTTTGCAGGTTTACCATGTGGTTTTTAATCTTTCAGAACTTTTCCTGTTGAGTATATTCCTACTAGTATTTGTCTATATGTAACTGTATACCCCTGTAATTCATTCATTTCAACTGCTATATAATATTCCAATGTGTAACTCCATTTCACTTTACTATTTATTTTTTGACACGGTTCCCCTAAAATTTTCATTAAGATCTGTAAATCACCCTTAGTAACTTCAATATTTCAATGTGAAACACATCCTTGAATAAGGTCTTTTAATGAGGTAGTACCTGATTCTCTCAATAGTTATGTGAGCAAGACTCATATTTTCACTATCCATAAAAATATTCCCACAAAAGCTAAGGTGGAATGAAGGCATTCATTGTGTCTCTCTTTCATTGAAAATAACAACAACAATAAGGGGAAAACAAATCAATTTCTAAACTCTTCAGCGATTTTTAACATTAGATTGGCTTTTGTTAGAAAAAGGAGTTACTTTTGCAATCTCTATTTCCTGATATGTGGCTTCAGACTTAAATAGCTTGGTATATCTTTTAATGGGTTCTCCTCAATGAAAGCCCTATAGTTTGTAAACACTGTACTTGTAAGTATACACCTATGCGTTGCTGTTTCAGAAACGACAGGCATTAAAGAGCTGCACTAACCTTCTGACAGTTCAGGACCAGTTCCAGAATATCTTATGTGCCAGTGGCCAGTGTGACTTAGTGGCTTGAATACACAGGATTCCAGATCTCTACTATTGAAGAGTTAATCTTGCTAATCTTGGATACAGAACAAGGTCCCATTAGGCCCACTGATAAAATTGATTTGCTTTCTTTCTGCCTCATCTTGTTGAGGTTTTACAGGCTATCATATTAGCTATCATTATTGAAAACAGGACAGAGCTTTTGGTTCTTTGTTCATTTTTCTGCCCCTCCCCCACCATCACTATACTGACAGAAGCAGAATATGCTGCATGAAGTGGAGCACTTCTCTCTTCACAGACTTTTTACTGAGCCAAGTGTGTCTCATGTTCCTTGAGGCAGGTACTATTTCTCTAATTATAATTTTGCAATAACTAATGATGTTCTGTGTGTGGTGAGGGAAAAAAAAAGAGGTTTGGGGAAATTCAAAGAGCATCTATAAGTAGACTGTATAAAATTGAGCAGTACACAGCTGTATTAATCAGGGTTCTCCAGAAAAAGAAAACCTAATAAATAGGATATATGTATGTATATATGTATATGAGGAGATTTATTATGGAAAATGGCTCGTGTGATTGCAGAGGCCAAAAGTCTCCATATGACACCGTATGCCATCTGTAAGCTGGAGAACCAGGAAAGCCACTGGTGTAATTCAGTCTGAGTCTCTTTACTTTTTTTAGAGACACTGTGGCTTCAGCCTAATTGGCCATCCTTCAGTTCCTTGACATGAAATGCTCAGAGCTTTCAGAGACGCTGCTTCATCTAACTGATGCTGTCCCCAAACTCTTCTCTCCCCTAGTCCCTCACACAATCCCTGTCACAGTTAATTCCTACTCATCCATCAGAACTCAGTTCAAAACTATTTCCTCATCATTTCCCTACCTGCCTAAGCTACATGTTCTCATAGTACCTTACCCTTTACCCTCTGTATTAGTTCATTCTTGCACTGCTGTAAAGAACTACCCGAGGCTGGGTAATTTATAAAGAAAAGAAGTTTAATTGGCTCATGGTTCCACAGGCTGTACAGGAATCATGGCTAGGGAGGCCTCAGGAAACGTGCAGTCATGGCAGAACGTGAAGAGAAAGCAAGCAAAACTTACATGGACAGAGCAAGAGGAACAGAGAAAAGGGGGTGGTGCTACACACTTTCAAACAACTAGATCTTATGATAACTCACTCACTATCATCAGAATAGCACCAAAATGGAAATTGGCCCCCATGATCCAATCACCCCCCACGAGGTCCCTCCTCCAACATTAAGGATTACAATGAAATTTACGTGAGATTTGGGCAAGGACACAGACCCAAAGAATGTTGCCCTCACTACACTACTATGCTTATAGTTAAATAATCACTAGTTTCATGTTAATCTCCTCAGCTAGAAATTAAGCTGAGGGCATTGAACGTGTCTGTTTCTATTTACCTTCCTGCTTTGCACATAGTAGTCATGCAATAAATGTTTATAGAATAAAGTAGTAAATGTACATACACTAAATAATTTTATTAAAATTACAGGAGGTTTATAATTCCTAGTATCTAGATACTTTTCAATAAGAATCTCTGGTAATCATTAAATTCCTTTTCAGATGAAAAAAATGACTATGTTTTGCACTGGAAACTTTAAAAAAAGATTTACAAAAAGATCAAAGAACAGGAGAATGTAAAAGAGAAGGGGGAATAAAAAAAATAAAAGGGAGGCCTTTGGAGAATTGCTAAAAGTTGTATGCTTATGCCAACATTGACTTCAATTGCTTTCAGCAAAGAGAGGAAACTAATTAGTAGAATTATCTTTGTTTCCCAGTTTGAAAGATTACTGTGATTGCTTTCCTCCAGTGCCATGCCAGGCCTTAATGGTTTTAAAGATTAATTGACAGCATGTGAAAACCAACTAGCTAATGGCTGCATGTCACCTAAGTGCCCTGAAGAATGTGTGTTCACAGCGCTCAGGTAGTGAGGACTCTGCATTTGTTTACAGTGTTTTGTTCATTGCTGTGTGTCTTCTGCATATCTGTTCTTATTATATAGACTGCTAACTATGTGTCAGTAGCTCCTCATAGCTACTTTGTAAATTAACGCTGTTTTTTTTTATGTTTAGCAGTAAGAATCTTACCTATACCAATTAAAATTCCTAGCACTTCAATAATTATTATAACATCTTCTTACATGTAACATTTATTTTGTGCATCCATCTCATGTCTAAATTTTGTTTTATGGTGAATTTTAAAATGAAGATTAATTATGTGAAAACCTATCTATTCAGAGTTCTATGAAATAGACAAAGCACTTGATCTCAAAATGTTTCCTTTATAGAAAAAAATTTAAAAAAAAAACACAGACCACTCTAGCCACAGGATCAGTAAAAGTTGTTTTGAGTTTAGAGCAACTTCCTTGCTACAGACATCATAAATTCTTTTATATTCATTTCTTTTTTCCCAATTATAAGGATCTGAAAGACACAATTGCTTCTCAAATCTATTAAATTTGTAATACTTTATAGTAAACGTTTTGAATATTGACTCATCAGCTTCATATTGCGACCTTCATTTTTCTTTGCAACCCCAATTCAGTATCAAATTTTTTATCTCCTAGTAAATGTATCCCTGAAAAATGCCTAAAATTATTTGGAGAAAAACTGTAAAATTTTTAAGTTAATAAATCTATTAATTAATTAATCAATTATAAATGCAAAATAATTTTCAATAAGTAAATGCTCTCATTCTGTAGTGAAAAGAACCAAAGCACAGGGACAAACTCATCTATTTCCCAAATCCTATTTCCTCTGGTTTCCAGTTTTAATCAGAAAATATTCTGAGCTTTTAAAAAGGTCCCAGGACATGAAATAGTCATACGCAAATAACCATTGTAGCTGTTAATTTCAACATGTCAAAATATTAGACTTACATCTCTCTATGGATATCAGCATTTTAAAAAGAGGAATGACATCCCTGATTTCATTCTATTAAGGCATTTAAAGTAAGCAATCCCACACCGCTCTCTAATCACTCAACAGAGAAGAGGGTTTAGCTGTGCAGGCACAGACTGAAATCCCTTGTTTCTCCTCGTGTAATTCACTGCAAATAGAAATACTGGGCAGACCAAGCATTGCTAACCAAGGCAAGCCTCTTTGAGAGATTTGCTATTTCTTCATCCAAATAAGGAAGCTCTGCCTTGAACTTCATATTCATGGTGTTTTACCTGGCAACCACCCACACTTTCCTTAAATCTTTCTGTTGCATGTTGTTTGTACTTGCTACTGATTTTCTGTGAAGCAATGTGTCTTGGCTGATTGGAATAGAAAAACCCTCTCTTCTGGCCGGGCGTGGTGGCTGACACCTGCAATCCCAGCACTTTGGGAGGCCGAGGCGGGCAGATCACGAGGTCAGGAGACTGAGACTATCCTGGCTAACATGGTGAAATCCCGTCTCTACTAAAAAAAAAAAAAAAAAAAAAAAAAAAAAAAAATACAAAATATTAGCCGGGCATGGTGGTGGGCGCCTGTAGTCCCAGCTACTCGGGAGGCTGAGGCAGGAGAATGGCATGAACCCGGAAGGTGGAGCTTGCAGTGAGCCAAGATCCCACTGCTGCACTCCAGCCTGGGCGACAGAGTGAGACTCTGTCTCAAAAGAAAAACGCTTTCTTCTGTTTCCAGGAATTAAATTGTCACTGCACATGCACAAGTATGTTCATTACAGTACTTTTCTCAATAGCAAAGACATGGGATTGACCTAGATGTCCATTAATGTTGAACTAGATAAAGACAGTGTGGTACATATATACCATGGAATATTATGCAGCCATAAAAAAGAATCAAATTATGTCCTTTGCAGCAGCATGAATGCAGCTGGAGATCATTATCCTAAGTGAATTAACACAGGAACAGAAAACCAAATACTGAATGATCTCACTTATTGGTAGCTAAACATTGAGTACACATAAACACAAAGCAGGAGCAATAGACACCAGGGCTTACATGAGGCTGGAGGGTGACAGGAAGGTGAAGATTGACAAACTACCTAGCAGGTGCTATGTTACTACCTGGGTGACAAAATCCTTTGTACACCAACCCAGCAACATGCAATTTACTCATGTAACAAACCCACAAATATACCCTCTGAACCTAAAATAAAAGAAACAAGACTATTTTTTTAATTTTAAAAAGTTAAAAAAAATAGTTCCAGTATAAACAAAGAGACTGATGTCAAAGATACTTTTGGAGAGTTTGAGCAAGGTTGTTTTGTGATACATGAAAAGAAAGAAAAGGCATACTTCTAAACGTGCATATTTTATAAATAATATATAATTTATAATATGTAAATATAACTAATTAATAAATTAGATTAAATATTTTTAAAAAGGAGTAATTTGTTTCTGTGTTGTCACTCCAATCACTGCCCTATACAATGACTTCTGACACAGACCTATGCAACACAACAGAAAAATGATGCACATCCACTAGATTGCTGAGTCTAAAGGAAAAAACATCTGGACCCCAGCTGGTTCTACTTCTGGTGCCAGCTGGCCATGATCTTCAGGCTACGGTTGAAGTTCTCTAGGTCTCAGTTTCCTTGCCTATAAATTAAGAGGGTTGGTCTGCAGTAGGAGTCAGTTAACTTCGACGTGTGTATAATTCTCTAGGAATCTTGTTAAAATGCAGTTTCTGATTCAATAGATCTGGGATGAGGATAGCTTTAGGATTCTGCATTTTTAACAGTCTTTTGGGGTGATGTTGATGTTGCTGATTTGTGAAGCACATTTGAATAGTTAGAGAGAATCATTAAAAAATTGTTGATTTCATTACACCAACTAATTCAAAGATGACATGTAAATAAATAGGAGAACTTCTTCCAATATTACTATTGGGGGAAATAATTCACTTTAAAATTATTGTATTCTTTGTGACATTTAATTGTCCTCAGTGTCAAACAGTTTCTCCCACTTTCTAAAACTCCTTTGCCCTAGATAAAGAACAGAACTGATATGTATTGAATATCACGTGCCATGTGTGTACTTTTAGTATATATTGACAGATGATGAAATTGGTAGCAGAGCAATCCTACGGCAAATCTGGATTCAAACCCAAATCTTCTAATAGTGATATCTCTCAGGACTTCTGCCTAAAAGAATAAACTAGGGGACTCCAACAATATTGCTGTCATCCACACCTCAGTTGTATCATTGCTATGGTTTGAAGACCTAGAACAGCCATCTCACTCAGAAACAAAGGTTTTTAATACACATGTAGAAGAAAACACAAGGAAGCAGAAATGTTCTGGTGGGCTATGGACATTCAGGACTTAGAAAAAATGCCCTCCCCAGAAGTAATGGTGGTAATTAAAAATGCAGGCCCACCAGAGTTCTGTGAACAATGGAAGATGTTCTAGAGGCCATTCCTGCAGAAGACTCAAAGCCAAGTCTCCTTGTCATACACATTTAACTCTTACCCAACCACTTCTGTGTCCCAACAAAAGCTTATTCCCGTAAATATTATTTAGGAAAGACATCAAATTATTAATAGTTCTCTTGATAAATTAAGAGTCACCATTTTACAATTATATGGATAGATGATAGTTTTCCAAATTTCTTCTAGCTAAAGTGCAGTTATAAAAGCATATAATTAATTATTTATAAAAGTCTTTTTCAGGCAGGGCGTGGTGGCTCATGCCTATAACCCCAGCACTTTGGGAGGCCTAGGTGGGTGGATCACCTGAGGTCAGGAGTTCAAGACCAGCCTGGTCAACATGGTGAAACCCTGTCTCTACTAAAAATACAAAAATTAGCTGGGCATGGTGGCACGTGCCTATAATCCCAGCTACTCGGAAGGCTGAGGCAGGAGAATTGCTCTAACCCAGGAGGCAGAGGTTGCAGTGAACTGAGATTGAGCCACTGCACTGCAGCTTGGGTGACAGAGCGAAACTTGTCTTAAAAAAAAAAAAAAAAAGTCTTTTTCAGTGTAAAACTGCCATTCAACACATAACTTTAGTATTATTCCAACATTATTCCTGAAGTAACTCCTACCTGCTATTTGAGTTACAATTCTAATGCTATTGCTATCAGCTTTATCTAAATTGACCTCTTACAAACTCCTGATACCACAGTAACCTTTATGTATTCGTGTAAAGCACAGAAGGAGAAAACTTCCTTTTCCTGTCCTTTCTAACAAATTCTTTCTGAGCATAGATTATACACAAGGCAACATGCTAGGTACTAGAAAACATGTATTGTTTTTCATTATTCACTATGTGCTAGGATATACATCTCATTTAATCCTCATATATAATCATGGTATAGAAGTTAATATCTTCATGTGGGAGATGAGGTATAGGTTTATCAAGGAAAGTGACTTTTTTAGATCAATTTCTCGGCCGGGTGTGGTGGCTCATACCTGCAACCCCAGGACTTTGAGAAACCGAGATGGGTTGATTAATTAAGGCCAGGAGTTCGAGACCAGTCTAGGCAACAAAGCAGGACAATATCTGTACAAAAACATTTTAAAAATTAGCTGGGCATAGGTGTGAGCCTGTAGCTCCAGCTACTTGGGAGGCTGAGGTAGAAGGATCCCTGGAGCCCAGGAGATGAAGTCTGCAGTGAGCTATGATCGCACCATGACATTCCAGCCTGGGCCGTCTCAATTTTTAAAAAGTCATTGTCTCCATAGTAGCGGAGTGTGAAATCCTACCTGAATCTTCTAAACCAGATCTTTGTTCTTAAGCCGTATACACTTTCCATTTCACACACAATTTTAGGATTTGGTACAATTATGGCATCTATGACAACTTTTGCCAAAAAGATTTTTCTCTGTTACTTCTATAGGTATGCAGGAAAGTGTCTGAGAACTCCAAGCAGCATGCGCTACTAGCAGTCTGAATAGTCCACTTTTTCTTGGAGCTGTGCAGCCAAACACAAATCCAGGGGCTCTGCATTCTCTGCATTTGGCATAAAACAGAGGAATATGGCCGGGTGTGGTGGCTCACGCCTGTAATCCCAGCACTTTGGGAGGCTGAGGTGGGTGGATCACCTGAGGTCAGGAATTTGAGACCAGCCTGGCCAACATGGTGAAACCCCATCTCTACAAAAAGTACAAAACTAGCCGGGCGTGTTGGCACACACCTGTAATCCCAGCTACTTAGGAGGCTGAAGCAGGAGAATCACTTGAACCCGAGAGGCGGAGGTTGCAGTGAGCTGAGATTGTGCCATTGCACTCCAGCCTGGGCGACAGAGCAAGAGTCCATCTCAAAAAAAAAAATTAAATAAATAATAATAATAATAAAACATAGAGGAATACATTACAGACAAGATAGCACCTGCTCTTTGGAGCATATTAATATTTTTGCTAGCAAATCCTAATCAGGTGTGTGATTTTCTCCTCTCTTTCATGGGTGTTCTGTATTAAATAGTGCAAAGTTGAGCGAACCAATACAAGTTGCCTTTTATAAGTCCACTTATAAGAATTTTCTGAAAATATGATGTCGCTTTCTGTAGCTTTTAAAAATACGGTGCTAGCTTTACCTATCTAATGCTCCACCTTCTGCTTCCCACAGAAGAGCTAAGCACAGAAAGCCCTTAGTGACCTTCACTGTTTGCATCTCCCTGGCACAATCAGCTGTAATGGGAGTGGAGTGTACTCTCCTCCATAAAACTGACTTTCCCCATTGAGGGTAAAGCACCAATTAAATTGATTTAATATCATGGAATGTAAACACAGTCAATATTTAACTGAATTTTCCACTCTTCAAGACATTAGCTAGGTATAATACCTGTTCTAATTCTCAGTAATTCCAAACTTCAGTAAATATTTATTAAATGCCTACTATGTGTCAGAAAATGTGCTAGGCCCAGGAAGAAGAAAGGAGGCAATAATCGTAAAAGAAGACATAAAAATGACTAAATCAGATGGAGTATGTGAAAAGACTTTGAAAATGAGAAAGGTATGGAAACATAAGCTATTTCTGTAAAAGCTTTATTTTCTTAAGTCTGAAAAGGGATATAATGTTAGGCATATTCACATATGCTTTATTCTAGAAAAAGAAAATATTTCAAGTCTTAGGAACCAAAGGCATCTTATCAAACACTTATGACCTACCTGGAGTCTGTATTGTTTTAAATATTGTCTGGGAGAAAAAGTCATCCGGTGTATGCTACAATATTTTGTAGAATCTAATCTCTCACCTACAGAGAGAAATGGTCTTCGAATGCAAGGGAGTCTTCAGCAGTGGCACTCAATATGACAAAGCAAATGCAAACTGGGTCTAATAGCTAAAGACTTTTTGACTTTTAAGATGTTCAATTGTACATTTAAAAGGTTTAGTCTCATATCAGTTCTAGAAAGCCCCCCTGGGGCAGGCTTAAGTAACTATGCCATTAGGCACTCGCTGCAAATTGCCTATTAAGTCTGACTGAAACTGTAAAATTGCTTTTCACAATGCAAATTAATGTAAATAAGGACAATTGGTTACACATATCACTGGCTATCAAATTGTCGACAGATGATGCATAATTTTTTCCCCTCTCTGAATTAGCATTACTTTAAAGTTACATTTAGTAGGTCTTAACAGGCTTGGGTGTCCCTATGATAAATTTCACAAATTTATTATCAGCAGTACCTGTGTCCTCTGTATGTTATCTATATGCAATACAAACCTCTTTTTAACTATTCTCAGGGCACTTACATCCATATACAGTGGGTACAGCACAAAAAAAACTTAGCTTTCACTCTTGGGTTACTGTAGAATTATTCCATTACTATACATTTTTTAAAATATTTATCTTTTTAAACAAATGTATTATAAGAATGAAACAAGTTAGAACTAGATCATAAAAATGGCATAAGTCTTCTTTAGTAATATGCACAGAGAAACCTTATTGCTCTTATATTTATGATTCTTATATTGGAAATTTGCAAGTTAACCTTTTAATCCCTTAGTTTTCATATCTGTCAGATCGAAAGTGATAACATGTAGGCACTAGGAATGTTGATGGGGAGTGGGGGGAGATTAAATAAAATGCTGTGTGTTAATGTTTGAAGGTATTTGCTAAAAAAAACTCTTCTTTGTTTTTCAACCCTAAATTGAGGACAAATTAAAATTTAGGCAAATAAAGGTAAAAAGATTACCTATATTTCTGATAAATCTATAGTGATGACCATGGCTTGCTTATTATACTCTATCCCAGACCTAAACTGACCCTCTGAATTGTTAACAGCATTGTACAATAGCCTACTTACTGGGACCAAAACTTCCACACCCAATTTACTACCCGATCAAGAGCAGGGAAGAGCATATCTTCTTTGCCTGCCTCATCTCAAGGGAGTACTGACTATAGGGGTGTAGCAAGAGGCAAAAAAGTATTCTAATGAAGCTTTCTTCACAGGAAACAGAAATGAAAAGGAAGTTCCTTCAAATGATGTTTGTAAAGCACAGGGCCCAGTGTCTGGAAGGAGATTCTAAATGTACCTATTGTGGCTATAATTTATTTGTTCATTATGATTATTCTGACAACTCTGAGGAATAATACCAAACAGCATAACTTGACGGCGGCGGAGTAGAGAGGTGGTAGCTGGCCTAGGTGCACACATTTCCCTGCGTTCTTAGGTCTGTTGTCTCATTAACAAACAGAATTGCCAGTGAGTCCCAAATATGGTTTCAAGCCTCCTTCCTTGGACAGAAAACTTCCACACCCAATTCACTACCTGGCCAAAAGCAGGTAAGAGCAAGAAGTCCTTGGCACCTTAGAGACTGGTATCAGTTGTTGTCTGCTTGTACCAATCTGTTCATTTCTGCGTGACTTTGATATGAGAGGGATTTCATAACATAACTATAAAGTGCACATAGTGAGACTTGAATGATGCCACTGGAAAAAGAAATATTCTTAACCACTACACCTCACTAAAAGAAGATAATCCATAACACTTTAGGGGTTTCATCATGTAAGTTCTCACTAAGGAATGTAGAAATACAACTTGCTGCTATCATTTTGTCCTCAACATTTTAAAGATTCAACCAAAAAACTGATAGAAAAATATTTTAAATTTAATATTTATTACTATGATACCTGTAAACCTGTCAAAATTAACAGTTTTAAACACCTCTTATCATGTTTTTATCATTGTGCTCAAGATAAATATGAGACAAGTCTCGAGTATTCTGAAAGAGAATTTAGCAAGCAAGTAAAATAACAAAGAAATTATTTTCTTTGTTATTTTAAAAGTGTCTGACTTTTGTGTGTGTGTGACAAGGTCTTGCTCTTTTGCCCAGGATGGAGTGCAGTAAGGCTATCATAGCTCACTGCAGCCCCAAATTCATAGGCTCAAGCGATCCCCTGGACTTAGCCTTTCAAGTAGCTAGGGCTACAGGTGTATCACCATGACCAGCTTTTTTTTTTTTTTTTTTTTTTTTTGGAGACACAGAGTCTTGCTATGTTGCACAGTCTGGCCTTGAACTCCTGGCCTCAAGCAACGTTCCTGCCTCAGCTTCCCAAAGTGTTGAGATTACAGGCATTAGCCACTGCATTTGGCCTGACTTCTTGAAAAAAACTATAAAAAGCAGTATTTCTCCAATTACAGTAGTTACATATCTTCTCCATCATATAGTACAAATATTCATGTGAAAACAGTGTACAAAATTTTATTTGTGAGATCATTCTAATAGTGTTTTGCAGAAATGATCAATATGTTGCTTTCAGAAAAAAATCTCATACATAGTACCAATTAAAATTTTATGTAATTCCAAGAAAATGGTATAATTCACATGGGAAGAAGGTTGTACAAATGAGGTTTCTTTTCATTACCTCAATCACGTTCAAACCGAAGTGGCAACCTTTAACCTTGTATAACAACACAAAGTGGTACACTTATTAACAAAATGAGATGTCACACTGCATTCCAAAAGATATCGCATATACATCTTTCTGTAATTTCTATATTTTGTAAATCACATATCTGTAAATCACATATGAAGCATAGTTTATATTTTAATGCAGCTCTTTCAGTTACCCTCAGTTATTATTAATAATTAAGAGTAATGGCAATTAGAAAATAATTTCTTTTGGAGTAAAAATAATTATTGCTCAAGACCAAATCATAATACAGACTTCAGTTTCATGGAATCACTACTGAACATCCCAGCAAGAGCGACATTCATTCTATAAAAAAAAAAAAAAAAAAAAAAGATTGTAGGAAGACCAAGCCATGTTACCTTTGCAAAAGATTTAGAAAATCTAAAACTATCATAGCATTGATATTTAAATTATTATTAATTACCAGTTTTTGTTATTAATCATCTATAGTAAATGTTGTGGATACACACCAACACCTTTTAACTGCAATCACCTGTTACTCTTTCTGCACAGGGGAGCCAGGAGTAGAAGTGCCATGGAATTAAATCTCCTAGGACTATGCCTCAGGCAATTAAAGATAAGCACCAATTTTTTCTACTTTTTGAATGCAACATTGCTGAGGAGTATTCTATATTGCTTCCCAGAGTTCTCCAGCATAATCGAACATAGGTTGCCCACTGTAGAAACCTGCTCAATAACACACTTCATTAAATTTCTCTCCATTCTTCACTTCCTTACTTTCTTACCAGTGTTTCCTGGACGACCCCACAAATACACTACCTGTACTCAAACCTTTTAAAGAAACCCAGCCTTTGATAGCAACAATTATATACTGCATGATTTTACGTATGCCATCTACAAAGTAGAACTCAGTTGAAATGTTTAAAGTTTACTTTTTCCTTTATTAATTTAATCTTCATAATAATTCTACAAGGAAAGTATTAGGCTCTTTCTTTTACAAAGAAATTGAGGTTCAGAAAGGTTAATGTCTTGCTGAAAATTCATATATTTAGTCAGTGACAGTGCTGACAGTTGAATCTTTTTATTTGAACTCAAGTCCATACGACTAGTGTGGAGGATTTCTGTTTGAATGCTTTTGCGCAAAAGCTGGTTGGCCAGTTGTTAGTGATATTGAAGAAGTGTTTTGAAATATATGCACATGTTGCCTGAGGTCACTGATAGTTTTTTTTTATACCATTCAGCATCAAATTGTATAAGGTATAAGACCTTGTCATGCCTATGAGATTAGGTATTTCTCTGTCATTGGAGGAAGCTCTGAAAGTATCCTATTTTCATTGAGGTTATCAAAGCACCCATGTTTTCTGTAGTGAAACAGCAGAGAGTTATATAATGTACTCCCTTATCTAGCTTTAAATATATCTATGTCTTTCAGAGCATTCTGGTAAATTGCATTGCACTGAAAAGGAAAGCACAGATAAAATTGGGGATTAGTGATCTTTACTAACCTGTAGAAAAGGCTTGAAAGCAGAGAACTGGGTTGAAGGTAAAATGTATCCATTGGTAGAACACAGAAAATACTGCATTTTTTCGACTTCATATTTGAGTATCATCCTTCTCTTTTGCCCCTTTGCTATTGCTTGCTGAAGAGGGTGTTCTCTAAAATCCAGAGATCCTTTTTAAGAATTTATAGCAGGGCTGCCCCCTTAATCTTTTCCTCATCTATAAATCACTGATCTTGAAGCTTTGCTTTGAAGGTTTATGTGAAATGCATCCAAATAGCTAGTATATACTAGGCATTCAACAAATGGCAAAATATCATCCATATGGCAAAATAATCTCTTAAAGCAGAAATCTTTAAATGTTTTGTCCTTTCTTAACTCTGACCCTTTTTCTAGTCAGGAATCTATTCATATTACCTAGGAAATAAGAAGGATTGATAATGGAAAAAAAAAAGAGAGAGGGAGATAAAGACAGACAGAGAGAAAAGAAGGAAGGAAGGAAAGAAGGAAGTCAATTTTTTTTTTTTAAATTTCCAAATAAGGCCTTGGAATCCAAGAGGAATGGCCAAGTAGGAAGTCAAGAATGGAATTTGGCTGGCATGGTGGCTCAAGCCTGTAATCCTAGAACTTCAGGAGACCAAGGCTTAGAGATCACTTGAAGCCAGGAGTTCAAGATCAGCCTAAGCAACATAGCACGATCCCCATCTTTACAAGAAATTGTTTTTAAAAAATTAGCTGGGCATGATGGCACATGCCTAAACTCCCAGTTACTCATGAGGCTAAGGTAGGAAGACTGCTTGAGCCCAGGAATTCTAGGCTGCAGTGAGCTATAATCATGCTGCTATTCTCCAGCCTGGGCAACAGTGTAAGACTCTGTCTTTAAGAAAAAAGAAAAAAGTTTTTGTTGTAGCAACAATAGATTAGATTGGGAATCAAACCAAATTTCCAACCACTCTTGTACTTAGTCAAAGGCCTGTCATTCTTGCTATGCTATTGTCTGAGAGTGCGCCTGTCAATAGCTGTCTAGTGTTTTCTATGATCATTTAGGAGAGATGACAGTGGCTGGGCCCAAAATTTGCTGTGCCTCAACTGATGAAATAAGCCTCAACTAAATACTTCCCAGTGTGGTGGTTCAAAACATCTCCAAGAACCCCAAAATTGAGGATGAGATAACTGAGACTCACAGGCAAGGGAGGGTGGGACAGAGACAGCCCACAAGAGCCTTGTGATTCTTTCCAGTGGTATTCTAGTTGCCGCCATTGTCACCCTTGAAACCATATTACATTTTTACTATTGTGCTTCTCAAAATAACATAGTAGTCCTTATATTGTGTTGGATTTGCCTTCCATTCCCTATTCCAGAGACAGAAGTGTATTGCTAGACTCTTCACACAAAAGCCTCCCCCAATGCCAAATAACTCATTTAAATATGCTTTTTATTTTTAAGACAAATATTTTGTGCCATATGCAAAACTATCAGTGCTTTTAGATGTTTCTGATGGTTTTTAAGATAATTCTCATTACACATTCGATCTAATTTTGCTTTATCCTGACATTTTAATATTAAAGATATATTCCATTAGTTACTATGTTGTTTCTGGGAACAGTTTATTTTAATTCCAGAAAATTTGCATTAGTCTCCTTCTATTAAGAGAGGTTTCATTCTCCCCTGATAAATTTTGCTTTATAAGAACATGAAATTTACTAATATACTAATGGCCATTTTAATCACATGTCCATCTCATAGAAAGCAAAAATAATTTTCCCTCTGCCCTTCTAAGTTCTCAGTTGGGACCCATGTAACTAAAGCTGATTAACAAGAGAAAAACAAACAAGTTTATTAACATGTATACCTCATACATATGGGAGAAAAGTCAGGGAAAATGTAACTCTCAATGAAGTGGTTACAACTCTTGTTTAAGCAGCATCTTCACTGAAGAAGAATAAATTTGTAAAGAAATGACAGGACAAAGGGAAAAGGGCCTAGAGTCTCCAGGGGCAGCAAACTGTGGGAAGACAAATATATGGGGAACTAAATAAATTCCAGCTAGTAAAGCTTGTGATATAGGATCCTGTGGTGCTGACTCCAGGCTGATGTCATTTTCAGTGATCAACCTTTGTGCTTCTGGTAAGACAGGGGAGGAGAGATGCTTTCTTAAATATTTGTCCTGCTTTTCAGGCAAATGGGGGAAGACAGAGAGCTCTGCTTGTATCTGCTGTTTCTCAGCTTCCTCCAGCTCAAAATAATCTTTATGCCACAGTGGCATATTTTGGGGTGGTATATTCTGCCACTTTTCAATCTTTAAAAGAATATAGAGACCTATATTTGATCCAAAGAGTAAAAAAATAAATTAAAAAGATTATTTTAGCAATCAAAAGTCAATACCAAAGCCTGTGGCAATTTGCTGATAGATTATCATAGGAGTATTTTAATAATAAAAAGTAAACTCTGAAAACCAACTTATATTCATTTGACTATAAGAATAAAAAATTATACTACATCTTTTAATATTTATTTTCTAGGAAATTTAGGAAATTCTCCACTGACGTCTTTTATTCTGAATATAAACTAAATGCTGTTCTCACTTATTATTAACTAAATAGCAGTCTGAAGGATTTACTGTGAGGCCACATTTTATTTTTTAAGATTTGAATCATTTCTCTTTGTCGTTATAGTCTTCATGTGACTCCTCAGGTGTTGCTAAGCCCCATTACTAATGTCATCTATTTACTCCAGGTATTTAATTACTTTTTAAATTTAACTAATACATGTTCTTTTGTAGGAAATATAATAGTGCAAAGATAAAAATCCTAATTCACTGATAGCACTAATACCCAGAAAAAAATCATAGTAACTTATTAGCGTATAAATGTAACTCACCTATGCATATGTGTCTGTACATGTCTGTATATGTGTGTATGTAAGTGGCAAAAGTTAGTTTAAACTGTGCATGATGTTTTCTCTCTTCTCAAAATTTCACTTTTATAACTTCCAAAGAGAGAATTAGGTAAATATATTAATTTTCTCTAGCAATATTTGGTGCTTGTAATGATATCCTAAAAAATTTAATTTACTCATCCAACTATTATTATACAATAACAATATATTGTGCTTTATTTGGTTTAAATATTTTCATGCAATATAAGTGATGTAACACTAGTAAACAGTTTCCAAAAAAATAAAAATATTAATTATATATTTCTAGGTATTTCATTATATTTTCAAGGTAAAGCTATTGAGGAATTCTTTGTTTCAATGAATCATCTTCTCTTATCTGGTAGAGATTTCATTTATTTCCTCCTCCTTCTCCCGCCCTTTAAAAAGACAATTTGCTTACCTACCTGCAAATTGTTCATCTTTGCTAAACTTTGAATTCTTTCCGTTTCTTTTAGTATTTGGCTACAATCCTCCAAACTAACTTTTCCAATTTTTCTCCCTCCCACCTGACCTAAGGTCACTGACAGCTAAAACCTTAAAACCCAGATCCCCATCCAGACTCTGTGTTCCCTTCCAGCTTGACCTTTTCCTCAGGATCTTAAGAAGCCTTCAGAACCAAAGCTCAGTGATATGGAAGACCTCATATATGGACTGGATTTCTCCCTAGACAAATTATTATTTGATTCACTAAGAAAGCTTGAATGAAATGCTCAGGTCATCCATGTCATTATATAAGAGGTTTAAGACTGGACAATTTCAATGAAAGCATTGACATACTATCTAGAGTACCGGAAAAAACTCAACGATCCATGCTGCATAACTGACAGATTTTCCTCCTTCAATGTCTTGAAATTCACTGGACTGGTTAACTTCAGAGTTAAGCTATTGGCTTTTCAATATAATCTCTAATATTAATGTTTCTCTTTTTCATTTTAGGTATCCCTCTTCTAAAAATGACTGAACTCGTCAAAGCAAATGACTTTTTTCACTACCTCTCTATAAATGGTTCAACTGGTTTTGCAGGATCAAGTCCTAGAAAAGGCCTCCAGAGGCCTATTTTTTGACCTTGTTATAACCCACTCAGAACCCACTCATATATGTATGTATATATTTGTTATATATATATAAAATATCACCACAAAATTAATGAGCAATATTTGCCTTAAATTAAAGAAGAGACAGTCAACTTTGAACTTCACCTGACTCTATACTCCAAGAAATTAGGGACTGTAGGAACCAACTCCCCCATCCCCAAACTTTTCTGTATTCCAGAAAGGCTCACCACCTAACCAGCTAACTGCAAAAATTACATTGACCTGGAATAGTCCTAGATAAGACCCACCTCCACCCTTTCTCAATGACTCAGACAAGACCTATCTCCATGTTTCTTCAAAATTCCTTTGTTGACTGGCCCTTATAAGACCTCAATCCTATCTTTTCCTTGTAATCTTTCTCATTATGAAAGTTAGCCTTATTGTACCAACCTGAATAAAATCACCTTCTTAATTGCCTGGTTCATTATATATAGCTTGTAGTCAGAAGGTCAAGATCAAAATCCAGTTCTGAATGCTGTTTACATGACTGTAAAGTTGCATTGGGTAGCTGATGCAAAAATGTTCCCTCAAATAAATTTTTTTTTCTAGAATTCGCTTGCTACAAAATCTCATTTATGCAAATGTCCTCTTCCTTAAGTATAACATTTAATAATAATGACAAAGAAGTATACATTTGACAGGGTCCAATGTATCCCTGTCAATTATCAGATCCTCTTCAGCAGTTTAGTCCTAAGTACTAGAAGTCACTGTTTATTAAATGTGCATTAACTTTTAAACATTTTAGAGCATTTTCTACTTTATTTTATTTTTAAAAAACAGGCATTAATATATACTTTTTATCAAACTGAAAGAACTAAGGATTATTTTTCTAGTACCATTTCTTTTTAAAACTTGATGTTAATATAAACACATTCTCTCTTACAAAGAGCTAGTTCATAACAAGGCTAAGATTAACAAAGAGTCAGTTGGCTCTAAGATTCATTGGGGAAAAGACTGAGTCACTTTCAGTATATCACTGGAACCACATTTGCAAAGATTATGACAACAGCAAGAGAAATCTAACATGGCTGACTCTGTCTTGCTTCTAACCTCACATTCTGGCTATCTTCACTCATTCCTGGGTGTAGGCAAAGCTGACTATGGAAGGAATTTAGTTGACAGTTTAACTTGGAAACAAGGAGGATACTAGGCCCTCTCCAAAACTAAATCCCTCCTTGCTTAGGGACCAAAAACTAATGAAAGGCCATCAGATGAGGGTTATGGGAGGGGCCTGAATTCTGCTAAAATGCAGGTGTAGTTTCTATAATCCCTTACAGCTCAGGAGTCATGTGACCAGAAATCACAAGATTTGTGACTTTCCAATTGATCCTATAGACAATATCAGTATTGTAGAACCTAAGATTGGTCTTCTGAGATGTTTTTTTAGAATTTTGCATTCTGCCAACCTACTGACTTCACCTGGACCCATGACTCATGACTCAGCAGGTCCTGTAGCTGCCCAGCCAGTGGCAGACTCAGCACATGTGTACCATTTTCCTCACCCCCATGATTTCATCCTCAACCAAGCAAGAGTACCCATTCGCTAGGCCCCTGCCTATCAGATTATTCACAAAAACCCTAGGCTTTGAATTTTCAGGGAGGCTGATTTGAGTAATAACTCCAGTTCTGTCACGTGGCCAGTCTTGAGTTAATTAAGCGTTTTCTTTACTGCAACACCATGATCTAAGTAAATTGATTTTGCCTACGCAGTGGGCAGGAAGAACCTGTTGGATGATTACATTGCCTTAAAACTATTTAGCATAATAGTGCACAGCAACAGGTTAAAGAAGATGCATCTTGGCAGGATTAAAGATAAAGTTAGCTTATGGATGAGCTATCTACAAAAACTGAATGTGTCCTAAATATTCTCAACTTTACCTTCAATTTAGGGCCCATACAGATTGGAAACAGGTGGAAATAAACTCGAGCTGGAGGTCGAAGCAAATAACAGAGATACCCTAGAAAAGTAGAGCAGAGGAAATAAAGGAAACACAAGAAGAGATCAGATGGATTGAACTGCTCTAGGGTGTGGTGATGGGTGTGGTGATGGGTGTGGTACTAATCTTGGAGACTGAAAGACTTCTGAGGAGCGAAGATGAAAAGCTGAATAGATTAGAAAGGCCATTTCAGAAGCCCAAGCTCCCTGAGGACTTCTCATAAATAGAAAGACACACTCCACATCAGATAAAGGACTATTTTGTACATTCTTCCGGATTTTTTTTGTGCTTTGCCAGCTAACAACAAGAGTGTCAAATAGTAAGAAGTATAACTACTCTTTCCCACCAGTAAGAACTTTAGTAGATTTTCAATACATGCATGTCTGCCTCTAAAACATATGATTCTATCTTTCTCTCTCTTCTCTCTATGCTTCTTTCTTTCTTTATTTTTACTATATTTTTCTGTTCACTATTGATTACTTTGTCTTTTGTCTCAAGAAGTCAAGAGTTACTACATAACCTGGCTTTAGTTAAGAATAAGGGGATTTAGTGTACACATAAGTAAAAGAAGCTGGATAAATTCTATTAGTTCTCTTACGAAAAGTGCCCTGCAGTCCTTGAGATGTACATTTCACAAAGCAGTTTTCTGCTCAGAAGTTCGCAATGTGTCAGCATCAGGTTATTTACAATCGTATTTCCTTGCTAAGGTAAAAGGTAAGCATAGAATGAAAGCAATTATCACTGTTTTTTTTCCACTGGGGCTGTCAATGCAACATGCCCCTGTGACACAGCCTGACACTTTTAATGAATTCCCGGGGTTATGCGACAATACCACTAACACCCGCATCTGTCACTCAGAGATAGGGATTTTCCTTCCATTCTTGAGCTTGGATGCTAACATTCTTTGTCCCAGCTAATGAGGATCTGACTTTTTATCCTGGAACAGGGCACTTTAATAATGTGTCTCTACAGATCGCATTGAACAAACCCTAAAGTGTGATTCAGTCAGAGCTGATTTCAAATACAATGTTTAATAAAATTCAGTGGAACATGCTTAGAGGCTTTTTTTTTTTCTGTCTGTAGAGATAGCTGCATACATTGTGGAGTCAAAAGGCCCATAGTTAAATTTACCACTTTCTCTTTACAACAGCACTGCTTTGCCGTAAGTCCACTTCTATTTGTGTGCTTGCTTGCCTCTTTACTGACAGGGACTTCTGAAAATTTGTTTTGTTGAACTCTGGCAGAAATGCATGACTGCCTAGCATTATTTAACAGTCTGTGCTAGGAGAGGCAAGCTCGCCTCTAGGAGTCATAGGCTCTTGGCTCCCTACTCAAACATGATTACAAAGCATCTCTACTCACTCTGTTTTGTTATGAAAGACAGAAAATAGTAAAAGGCAGGATGTAAGGTATGAGCCAACATAGGAAAACATAGTTTTGGGGGACGAAATTCATTAGTATGGACACTCGACATGAACTGAAGCATGAGTTGTAATAGAGCTTTAGCAACTTAGGAAGAAAGGGTACAGGCTAAGAAAGACAGCTTCCTAAAAGTTTGCCTCTGGATGAAAAGTAGAAGCTTAAAATACTGGGTGCAGTCATAAGAGATGTGGTCAATATAGCCTAGTTTGGAAAACTCAGAAGATTTATTGCATTAGGTGAGCTGCACCAAGGAAAGCCCAAGTAGTGGGTAACATTAGCCTCAGACGTGCAGCTCTGGACAGATTTCAAATTCTCAGCCCATTCAAAGTGAGATAGTAGCCACGAACTGGAGGGATCATAGGGAGATAGGATCCAGCTAGAAGAAGCTATGGAGGGTGTCTAACTCCAGCAAGTGGACTGCAGATGAGAAAGAAAGCTTCAGTACTAGAGGAAAGCTTAGGTACCACATTCCAAAATCAAGCCAAAAGCCCAATGATGACACCTCAACAAAGAAAAGAAGCAAGACAAGAAAGGGCAAGAGAGAATTGGCAAAGTGGGTTAAATTTTAAATAAAGTGTTCATTAAGCAAAGTGATCAGTAAGCAAACAGATGTGAGGTTAAATGACTTTGGCAAAGCGGACTTTTTCCAGGTGCAGAAAGAGATAAAGGGCAGGCTGCAATTTGAAGAGCCTATAGGTGCCTAGGACAGAATCCAGTCAAAGGCAGCAAAACTAGCTCCATGTCCCATAGGTTGAGGTGCCAATGATCTTAATAGGTAGCTTACCAAGATCAATGTTGTTCAGAAACTGAGTGAACCTCAATGTACAGGTGGAAGGCATTAGCAGCACCAGCAGGGAATGGCTGAAAGAAGGCAGGGGCTGATTGGCAAGTGAAATCATCATATGAAGTTTATAAATAAATTCTAATAATTAGTCAGCTTAAGACAAGCATTTAAAAAAATACAGCCTCTGCTGCTACTGCCTTCAAAACAACAAAGACAATGAATCTAAAATTCCCTTATATATATTAATATATTTAATCTTGCTATATGCATACCGTGTTTATTACCTTTGTTTTTCACTTGCGAAAATCCACGGATAGAAAATTTTTGTGACTTTTTAAATATCCCACAGCAGAGCCATGAAGTAACATCAGGTACCCTAACTTATGAAAGGCACCCTAAAAACTACTACTTCTTAAGATAATAAACAATAAATAGAAAACAATGTTAAAGCCACACATACAGAACAGTGAAAGCAGCTACAGTTGTGATTTGTACCACTGTTGCAAATCCCAAATCCCCAGAGGTGACAGCATATGAATTGGAATGTCCTATAGACCTCACCACATTGTGGGCCCTCATTGCTGACACCTTCTCCCAGGGGGTCCCAGGGTATGGCAGTGGTGAAAGTAAAGTCAGAAAAACATTGGTTTAGTAGTCAATGCAAGATTTTTAGTTTCCTGGAAAGGTAATAATTTGTACTCCCAAGGTGATGAGACATGGGCATAAGATACATACTTGTATAGAACTCTTTCTGTTCAGTCTTCTTGCACCTATACTGTCAAGAATTCATGTGTGATGGTAGAATTTTGTCATTGAAAGTCTTCAGCTTTGGAAGAGCCAACCTTGGGCTTATATCCTGGGTCGACGATTTACTAGCAGGGAACATCATTTGCAATCACCAGCCTTAGTTTCCTCCTCCTAGTAACACATATAATTTAACCTGACTCAAAGTGTTAGGAGGAGGATTAAATGAGACATTATAAAGTGTCTAGGGCTATATATGGTAACTAGTAGGTAGACATTCAATAAACATGACTTCCTTTTCCTTGCTAATCTCCCTCTCATGAAAATCAGTTGAGGCTTCAGCAGTCTGTAGAAAGCAGAGAAGTTCTAAGAGACCTGAAGTTTGGTGCAGACTTCCAGGCTAGGATCTCTTTCAAAAGGGTGAAAATTTTGAGAAAAGTTTTCTCCCACTCAGGGATGCCCCATATGGTTCTACAGTTTGTACCCTAAAGACAATAACATATCTGAAAGGGGACAATTCACATTGTAGACCTCATCAATTTGTTTATTTAGAACAACAATTTCCTGGCAGATGGCAGTGTTCTGTTGCAGCAAAGTCAGCATATCACAATTTTCCAACAGATGAAAGTAAGGTGTCTTAAGGACTGGGTATTTCTGATGTCCAAAGATCCTTTATGTGCTAGCAGAGGCCTTGGACACCGTTTGACTAAATGTTTTTCATCTCCTTTTCCACAGTGTTTGAAATTCCATAAACTAGAGATTCATTTTGCTATATATATATATTTAATGTTATATATAAATATAAATTAAAGAAACTTAATACATTTTATTAATAAATATAAATTAAAAGAATTTATATATATTTATATATAAATATATATCAATTAAAATAATACAAAATTATTGAGTCTAAGTTATTCATATATGCTGCTTTTAGGGTTTATGGTTACTCTCTTGGAATATCTGTGAAGAGGTATGACTCTGGACAGATTTCAAATTCTCAGCCCATTCAAAGTGGGACAGTAGCCATGAACTGGAGGGATCATAGGGAGATACGATCCAGCTAGAAGAAGGTATGACTCTAAATCTCTCTGCAGGGATATGTTGTCTTTACCTTCCTAAGTTGTTTTCTACTTAAACAGCTAAGAAGATCCATACTGTAAAGAAATGTAAAAAAAATCCATACAGAATTATCTTTCAACACCATTCACCACAGAGTCATGAGGTGTAATAATACTATTACAAAAGAGTAAAATGTTGAGATGAATAATTCAATACACCATACTCTGCCTAATATTTCCATTAGATTTAAATCATTATGAGTAATCCATAATATTAAAATATGTGAGGGATTATATATTGTGCTAATTTTAGAGTTCAACCAATATACGTGTGCTCTAATTTACCACTTAACAAAATCATAATTAAACATAAGGTACCTATATTACCCATGAAGGTATAGAATGTTACTTTAAGGTGGACTTAGATTACTTGTAAATACATATTGCAAACTTTAGGGATGTGGCTAAAAATATTTTCAAAATAAGTATACTTAATATACTAAGAAAGGAGACAAAATGGAGTTATATAAAATTCTCAATTAAAACCAGAGAAGTCAGAAAAATAGTAGAAGAAAAAAAAAAGAAAAAACCCATGACAAAAAGCTGTTATAATTAAGGTAGCTATCCAATCAATAATATCAATATCACTTTAAATGTAAATGGTCTAAATATATCAGTTAAAAGAGACTATCAAAGTGGATTTAAAAAAAGCCAGACCTGATAGAATGTTTTCCACAAAAAAAACACTTCACAAGCATGTATCTGATAGACTCATATCCGAATTATACAAAGCATTCCTAAAACCTGACAATGAAACATATTTTTCTTGGGATTACGCTACTGTCCAGTGAAATCATAGTGAGAGTAACACTGCTAATGACATTAACTAGAGCTTTGCTTTACTCTGGTGCAATTTTTGAAAAAAAGAAAAACCCGTTTTCCACAAACACAAAATCTCAACAAGAAAACAAACAACTCAATAAAAAATGGGCTAAAGCTCTGAACCAACGCTTCGCCAGAGAAAACACATCAATGACAAATAACATATGAAAACATGTTCAACGCCACGTATTATTAGGGGGATGCAAAACAACAATGACAATGGGATATGACTAAACTCCTATTTGAGTGGCAAAATCCAAAATACTGACAATGCCACATGCTGGCAAGGATATGGACCAACAGGAATTCTCATTCATGACTGGTGAGAATACAACCACTTTGGAAGATAGTTTTGCAGTTTTGTACAAAGTCAAACATAGGCTTGGTAGATGAATCAGCTTTAGTGCTGCTAGGTATGTATCCAAATCAGTTGAAAATTTATGACCACACAAAAACCTGCACACAAAAGCTTATATTAGTTTTGTTTATAATAGTCAAAAATGAAAGCAACTAATGTATTCTTCAACAGGTGAATGGATAAATAAACTGTTTATATGTATGAGAATTTTATATGATCAACATCTAGACAATGGACTATTATTCAGCACTAAAAAGAAATAAGCAATCAAGCCATTAAAAGACACGAAGGAAGCTTAAATGCATATTGCTTACTGAAAGAAGCCAGACTGAAAAGGCTACATACTGCATAATTTCAACTGCATGCATGACATTTCGGAAAAAGTAAAAGCATAAACACAGTAAAAATATTGATGGTTGTCAGGGTTTGAGGGTGGTGAGAGAAGTGATAAATAGGCAAAGCACAGGACATCTTTAGGAGAGTGAAATTATTCTGTAAGACACTACAGTGTTGGAAACATGACATTATATGTTTTTCAAAACCCACAGAAGTGTACAACATAAAGAGTTAACTCCAATGTAAACTATAGACTTTAGTTAATGTATTAATATTAGTTCATTAATTGCAATAAATACACCACATTAATGTGAGGTGTTAGTAATAGGGGAAATTTTGGGGGCAGAGGAGGAGAAAGAAGTATATGGGAACTCTCTCTACTTTCTGCACAATTTTTATTCAAACTTAAAATTGCTCTAAAAATAAAATATATTCTTAAATTATAACAAAATATGTGTTAACATTGTTTAATGTCTCTGTCTTCTCCATTCTATGCTGTAAACTTTATAAGAATCAGAACTCAGTAGTTTATTTTTTGAGACGGAGTCTCACTCTTGTTGCCCAGACTAGAGTGCAGTGGCGCGATCTGGGCTCACTGCAACCTCTGCTTCCGGGGTTCAAGCAATTCTCCTGCCTGAGCTTCCTGAGTAGCTGGGATTACAGGCCCCAGACACCATGACTGGCTAATTTTTGTAGTTTTGGTAGAGATGGGGTTTCACCATGTTGACAAGACTGGTCTCGAACTCCTGACCTGAAGTGATCTGCCCGCATCGGCCTCCCAAAGTGCTGGGATTACAGGCGTGAGCCACCATGCCCGGCCAGTAGTTTCTAGATAAATATTTGTTAAATAAATTAATTAAAATTCAACATGTAATATCAATATAATCTAGCCTATCTGTGGAACCCCAAAAAAGAGTTCATGAAATATTACCTTTTCTGGTGCTATGATCTGAATATTTTTGCTCCCCCCAAATTAATATGTTGATCGATACCTAATCCCCAACGAAACAATATTAAGAAGTGGGGCATTTGGGAGGCGATTAGGTCATGAAGGCTACACCCCCATAACTAGGATTAGTGCTCTTACAAAATAGTCCTGAGGAAAATTTGTTTGTCCTTCTGCCATGTGAAGACTCCATAAGAAGCGGTCATCACTGAAGCAGAGTGAGCCTTCTCCAGATTCTGAATCTCCTGACATCTTAATCTTAGATTCCCGGCCTTTAGAACTGTGAGCAATAAATTTCTGTTGTTTCTAAATTACCCAGTCTATGGTGTTTTATTATAGCAACTTGAACAAAGGCAACTGGGATGCTCTCACCTTTATCATTTTTGAGTATTTCTGGGAATACCTGACACACAGAAAAATGTAATCTTGCCAAACTACTTCTACATCTTACCTCAAGGTAATCAATGAAGATATTTAACAAAAGGTTGTATGTAATGACCATTAAGTCAGTGTATAATGGCACATGAAAGCTGAAAATTTCACAAGTTACTGAGCTCCAATTTTGAGAATCTTATTTTTAATGGGTGTAAGTGATGTGGAGCCTTCTTAGTTCAGCTTCCCCTCTAGGTTCTGCTGAGAGCCTTCTAACAGAATTCCCTTACTGGCCCCAAAACCGTATCTGTGAAAATTTCCTCTAAATATTTGTTTTATCATCTTGATTTAATCACCAACTCTGTGCCCAGCTGTGAATAATATCTCATTTCTGCCACTCATACACATAACCTTAAAGAAAAAAAATTGAAAAACTACAGATTATTTCTCTCTTTTTTGCTTTCTTTTCACCTCCATAAATATTCTACTTTTTCCTTTAATAGTTCTTGAATTATTTGAATTTGTTTTTATTTTTTTGTTCCCTTGAAGGACTTTATTACTTCATCTATCAAAATCTTGCCCCTCCCCTGCCACCATGGCAACCTATAAATCACGACAGCATCCTCCCCTCAGTGTGGGGCAACAGTCAAGCCAGAATAATCTCCAGGTGTTTTATATTGACTTCCATATGTGTTACATCCATGTGCTTAATGTACATGCACGTGAATAGCTACATGCAAATGAAAAACATCCTTATTTTCTGCTGGAGTGAATTTTGGACATTGACAGATGCAACCTTTTTCAAAATTGAAACTCTGACTAAAATCATATGAACTGGTAATGAGATATCCTGGATTATAATTATGAATTTTTGATTATCAATATAATGCTCTTTCTACAAACCACTCTGAAATTAGACTCTATACTTTTATGTAGTATAATCATTGCCTACCCTGGATGGAAATAAAGATGATTTTCATTAACATTTTGCCTGAGGGATTTCAAGTGAAAGTAAGAGTCCCTTGAATCTTCCAATTTCTTGTACTCAAGTTTAGTAACAATTGAAAATTATTCTCTGGCATGACGCCATTTTCTCGGCAAGGGGAAGCTAAGTCCCACACTGGTGCAGTTTGCATTTTAGTGTATTTTGTAAATAAATTCTTAACAGATGGACAAACCAGCAGGAAGCCAGCACCAGGGAGTCAGCAGGTGGACAGGAAAGCCAGAAATGGACTGGCACTGATCAGATTAACAAAACTAAAATATCTTGGGATTCACACATGCTGCCCACAGAATAAGTTGGCACTGACCAGATAGGCAAACTCAAATCAACCCTGAGCATGGAAAATTTCCATTACTCTGTTGCCTATAGGGTACCAAGGTCCCACCCAGATGGTGACGCCAAAGCTATAAATCCTTCAGAAAATCAGTCTGTCTTATTTTTCTTCCCTGGAAGTTGACATCCAGCAAAAAGGCGAGATAAAAATTATAATTTTAAGGAATATCAAACTTCTCTTTATACAATTGCGTTAACCACAATAGTAAATGGGAATGGAGGAAGACACTGTCACTGAACACTAAAAATTATTGGTATAATTTCCCAAAGGACTTGAAATATTTCACTGCCGCTATAGGCACATTCCCTTCTACTCTCCGACCCATGGCATTGTTCCCAAAATGTACAGCTCTAATAGCCTCATTTTAATGTCTGCTGCCCTCTCACACAAAGATGTTACTCTTGCATTAAAAGCTACCTTCCCACACTAAAATGTGACTCCCAGAGGATCTCTGCCCTCTGCCTTGCATCATAGGTGTTATCCGGTGAGATAATGGCTGGCAACAGAGGTCTAGTGCTGGCAGGACATCCAGGAACAGTGCACTGGGCACTTGTCCTGGTCAGGCTCAGGGGTTTCTAAATGTGTCAAGCTTTCCCAAATCTCCATGAACTCATAATCTTCATTTGGAAATTCTGAAATGCTTAATCACATCACTTAAATTTTTATGAGTTTTATAATAGATATAGCAAATCCCTAGAGTCAAGGTAGACTCAGATTTAAATTCTGACTTTGCCATTACCTAGCTGCCTGATTATGAAAAAGTTGCCTTGGATCACTGAGCCTAACTTTCCTCACTTCTGAAATTAGGATTGTGAGGATTCACTGAGAACATGTATATAAAGAACTTAGCCAAGCAGCTAGCACATAATAATAAACAAATAACCATATCTATTAATATTTTTCATTATTATTATTTTATTTGCTATTAGAAGTTGAAGACTGGGTGCAGTGGCTCACACTTTTAATCCCAGCACTTTGGGAGGCTGAAGTGGAAGGATCCCTTGAGCCCAGTTCAAGATCAGCCTGGGCAATATAGTGAGATCTCATTTTTACAAAAAAAAAAAAAAAAAAAAAAATAGCTGAGGGTAGTGGTGCATGCCTGTAGTCCCAGCTGCTGAGGCAAATGGATCACGTGAGCTCAGGAGTTTGAGGCTGCAATGAGATATACTCACATCACTGCACTCCAGCTTGGGTGACAGAGTGAGACTCTGTCTCTAATGAACAAGTGAATAGAAATTGGAGTAAGGTTGGTGTGAAGGCTCTGATTTAAAATTATTCTTATAGATCACTGATACACCTGGCATAGGAGATTTAAAAACCAGTCAAAATGTATAATGAGGCTTCAGAAGAACAGGAACATAAGGTTAAAGAAAAGTAGGTTTGGAGGCTTATTGTGCCTAAAAACAATTATGAAATCCACAAATTTACATGAAATATGTTGAGCCTATATTTAATCTAAATTGATTCTATATAGTAATCAACTAGATGAAATTAATATCTCAAGTTTAGCCCAAACTGGATGAACTTGAAGTGGATAGAAAGCTCTCCAAATAGCAAGGATAATCCTACTCAGAACCACAGACAGTGACTAGGATAATAGGGACACACCTAATTGGTCTCCAATTCCCAGAGTAAAACCTAACCTACTATATTATAAGGCCTAAAATTTCATGAGCTGCCTTGCTGTCTTCAAACCTCATAGGACCCCAAAGAACGAACTATGAGTTTCCTTGCTCTCACCAGTTGTGGCCCTCACAGAAATGGGAAGGCTCCCCACCCAGCTGCTTCCTTTGTCAGCTAGAGCAGCTACACTCCACCCCGTTCTGTCAGAAGTGAATCTAACAGGATTCACCTCCTTATCATCACATTAAGGTATTCAACAAAATTAATACCATACTCCCACAGGAACCAGGGATCACAGCATCCTCTTGTTACTATAGATCCTATCTCTCACAACCCATGCTTATTCACTCTGCTGTCGTGTACAAGCCCTGTGTGGCCCTGCATTGTGTAGTGTCCTACTCCCCGCGTCTGTGACTATCCATGACTTAGAAACTTTTGTCAGTCTCATGTGTCCAGTACTGGGTGCTGTGTGTTCAGACATCCTCATAATCTTAGTTGGGGGAAATCTCCCTCAACAATGGAATGAAGAGGAGATGGAAAAAATACCTACCAGAGTCCAGCAGATTGAATACAACATAGGTTTACTCTCCTATTGGAGAATGAGCACATAATCAGATAACGAAGTCCAATTGACTTGTCATTCCCAGTGAGGGTTTGAAAGGAAAGGTGCCATATGCAGTAGGCTTGAGACAACGAAGACAAGAAGCAGGGAGGCTTTTCTGCAAATCTGAATCCCTCTCTTTTATTTTTATTTTTTTTTTTGAGACGGAGTTTCGCTCTTGTCGCCTGGGCTGGAGTGCAATGGCACGCTCTCTGCTCACTGCAACCTCCACCTCCCAGGTTCAAGCAGTTCTCCTGCCTCAGCCTCCCAAGTAGCTGGGATTACAGGCACTTGCCACCATGCCCAGATGATTTTTGTATTTTTAGTAGAGACGGAGTTTCACCATGTTGGCCAGGCTGGTCTCAAACTCCTGACCTCAGGTCATCCACCCACTGTGGCCTCCCAAAGTGCTGAGATTACAGGCGTGAGCCACCATGCCCAGCCTTCCTTCTGATGTTCTACTAGAATGGGACCAGAGACAGCAGCCCTCAAGGCCTGGCTTTGTACTTACCCCAATTGAAATTAAGCTGTCAGAGCTCAGGGATACCCCAAAGCTAGTGGTATACCAAGATACATTTTATCACTCAAAAAAGAGAGAAAAAAATCATTTTATTTCCCATTCACTATTTCTATAAAATGATGAAAAGGAAAAAAAAATTAAAGAGAGAAAATTTAGAATTTCATTATTGTCATTTGCGTTCCACAAAGATTCACCCTCTTGCTCTTAGGGAGGTGGTGACAGAATACTATTTATGGTGATCAATTGGATGACCTTTAAAATCTACCACGTGACACAGAATGGAGAGCAGGAGTGCAGGCTGAGTGTGTGTGGCCCCCTAGCTATGCTATGGACAAGTTTATTCAACATGCTCTATTTCTAAATGGCATTTTAAGCTATCAATAGATCTAGATCTATGTTAACTTTAATGAACTAAACTGAAAAACTGACATTTTAGGCCCCTGTACACATTATTTAAACAAAATATAGCTCTAACAGATTTAGCTGAGGTGATTTTTTTTCAAACCCATATTTACCTACATCTGTGAAAAATAAGGGTAGGATGAGACTCTCAAATCTTTTTTGACAGATATCCTCAAATGTTCCCTTAAAAGCTTTTCAACATCCCAGAAATATTACAAGGATTGGGTTCCACCTATTCCTGGATGAAATAGCTGCATTGTGGATAATGGTTAAAGTGCATAATTATTGATTTGGATACCTCTATTATCATCATGAAAGTTGAGCAAAAAGCAGTTTAAGATTTAGAAACAGCAGTAGTAAGTCATGCAGGAAAGAGCTATTTTTTTGCAAAGGATATTTTGCAACCTGTTTTTTGTAACAATACACCAATCACAAAATTTTGTTTGGGTTAATATTTTGCAATCTGTTTTTTGTAACAATACACCAATCAGAAGATTTTGTTTGGGTTAATATTAATGTGACCAATCTAATGCTTTCTTTCTTTAATTGATAACTTCTGCTTCATTAAAGGCTATATGTAGAGTGTCTTAAATGAGTTCCCCCAAAGTGGACCCTGAGATGAGGATCAGGGGAAAAGCAGTTTCTCTGTGACCTGAGCCCAGGAAACATGAACATGGGAGTGGGGGATAAGACAGGGAAGAGGAGAAAGCCAACACACGGTGCAGGATCAAGGGAGTTACTACTGTGGGCAGCCAGAGCTCGGAGACAGCGGATCCTTTGCTTTAAAAATGTCAAAGGAGAGGGTAGGGATTTCTTTCCAAGATGATTTTAGTGCAGCCCACCCCACATTGGTAGCGGAGAGTGAACCAGATGCCCTCTCAAGGTCTCTTCCAATCTTATGATTATATGATTGCTCATTATCAAAAATTGGCCCGTAATTGGTTTGACTCAGAGAGGTCAGGATGTGAAGGGGACTGCATAACCTTTTGATTTTACAGTAAAGAACAATGTAGTTATCCCAGTCAACTTTCTGAAGGACATTTTAAAAATTTTCATAAATGTGCCATGATAATCTTCATGACTGCTAATTAAGTGAGATCACCTAGGAGTAGGCTACAATTTTGACAGGTAGAAATGGGGGTTTTGTTATAATGGAAATGAGAGGGACCCATGACAGTCCCTAAATACTATACATGCATGTATAACCCTGCTTTGGTTGTCTGTCTGTTTTTAAACTACCTACTTTGTTGATATATAATCAGATACTGGTTTTAGAAACGATTTAAGAGAGAAAAAAACTCATGCTTCATTTTGCTTGCTTTTAATTGGGGAAAAAATCATCCTTTTACAAACAAATGGGGATCTCACTTTAATTATGTGACTCTTTGTACATAATTTTACGTAAAATTAGTCACCCTGAATGCATATTTTAAAAGGACTAGCTATAGCTAATTGACCAACAGTGAATTTTCAAAGTGATCAGTCCAATTACTGTCTGCCAAGATGCAGAGATCAAACGCGGTTTTCTCTTTTTCATAGTCCTAAGGTTTGTAGGAGCAGAACATTTATACTCAGAATAACTTTTTTAATGCAGTAAACTTAATGAAATAAAGTTCTCATTTTAACTAGGAGAAGCAAAAGAACATAAAAGAAGTTATCTGAATAAATAAAAGTATATTAATTTTTGTTTTGCAGGACCCCTTGAATCAAACTGGTAACAGTATAAAATGCTAGCATTGAAAACAACCTTAGTGACTGCACTAGTCCAGTCTCTTAATTTTGTAGATAAGACAATCGAGGCTGAAGAGGTTTCAAAGAGAGGTTTCTTTCCATGATCAATTTTTTTTTTTGGAGCTAAGTACTTGGAGTTATTTATTTATTTATTATTGTGTATATTTAAGGTGTACAGCATGATGTTTTGATATACATAGTGAAATATTTACTATGTTCAATCAAGTTAACATATCCGTCGTTTCACACAGTATTTGCTTTTTTGTGTGTGTGGTAAGAGCACCTGAAATCAACTCTAAGCAAATGTCCGGTATACAATACAATATTAAAACTATAGCTTCCATGGTGTACCTTATATCTCTAAACATTCATCCTAGACATTTGAAAATTTTTACCCTTTGACTTGTATTTCCCCTCCCTACACCGCAGCTCCTGGTAACCATCCTTTTCTTCTCTGTTTTTGTGTGCAGTCATGTACTTTTAACAAGGATATATTCTGAGAAATGAATCGTTAGACAATTTCATCATTGTGTTAACATTGTAGAGTGTACTTACACACACCTAGATGTTAAAGCCTACTACACACCTAAACTATATGGTATAGACTATTGCTCCTAGGCTACAAACCTCTATAGCATGTTACTGTGCTAAATACTGTAGGCCACTGTAACATAATAGTAAGTATTTGTGTATCTAAACATATCTACACATAGGAAAGTATAGTAAAAATGTGGAATAAAAAATTAAAAATGGCATACACCTATATAGGACACTTACCATGATGGAGCTTGTAGAACTTGAAATTTCTCTGGGTAAGTCAGTGAGTGAGTGGTGAGTGAGCCTGAATGCCTAGGACATTACTGCACAATACTGTAGACTTTATGAACACTATCCACTTAGGCTACACTAAATTTATTAAAAAAAAAAAAGTAATTGCACTCTGCCATTGTGATGGCTACAGCATTACTTGGGGGATAGAAATTTTTCAGCTTCCTTATAATCTTATGGGACCACCTCATATATCTGATCTGTCATTGACCAAAACATCATTATGCAGTGCATGACTGTATTTGACTTTTTAGAATTTGAACTCAGGTGTCCCATGTGTTAATATTCTTTTGACAATAGTAACTAGGGAAATAAAATTATATGTTAAATTATTTCAGAAACATGACTTAAACCTATCTCACCTTGAAAAATAAGAACATGTTGTAAGATATGGTGAAAAATAACATTTTCATATTATATCCAACCTCTACCCTTCACTTATAAACATCATGCTATGAATCTTCTGTAGATACACTTCAAGAAAGAAAGTGTCAGATTAGGATACTCATTGTCAAATCTAATGGCTTTCTTTTGAGTTTGACACTAAAACAACATTTTTCTGGTAATGTGATTCAACATTACCTTAGAAATAGGTTAAAATAGATCCCACTTGTCAATTTTGGCTTTTGTTGCCATTGCTTTTGGTGTTTTAGACATGAAGTCCTTGCCCATGCCTATGATGTCCTGAATGGTATTGCCTAGGTTTTCTTCTAGGGTTTTTATGGTTTTAGGTCTAACATTTAAGTCTTTAATCCATCTTGAATTGATTTTTGTATAAGGTGTAAGGAAGGGATCCAGTTTCAGCTTTCTACATACGGCTAGCCAGTTTTCCCAGCACCATTTATTAAATAGGGAATCCTTTCCCCATTTCTTGTTTTTCCCAGGTTTGTCAAAGATCAGTTGGTTGTAGATATGTGGCATTATTTCTGACGGCTCTGTTCTGTTCCATTGATCTATATCTCTGTTTTGGTACCAGTACCATGCTGTTTTGGTTACTGTAGCCTTGTAGTATAGTTTGAAGTCAGGTAGCGTGATGCCTCCAGCTTTGTTCTTTTGGCTTAGGATTGACTTGGTGATGCGGGCTCTTTTTAAAATGATGAGTTCATGTCCTTTGTAGGGACATGGATGAAATTGGAAATCATCATTCTCAGTAAACTATCGCAAGAACAAAAAACCAAACACCGCATATTCTCACTCATAGGTGGGAATTGAACAATGAGAACACATGGACACAGGAAGGGGAACATCACACTTCGGGGACTGTTGTGGGTTGGGGGAGGGGGGAGGGATAGCATTGGGAGATATACCTAATGCTAGATGACGAGTTGGTGGGTGCAGCGCACCAGCATGGCACATGTATACATATGTAACTTACCTGCACATTGGGCACATGTACCATAAAACCTAAAGTATAATAATAATAATAATAATAATAATAATAATAATAAAAGAAAAAAAAAAGAAATAGGTTAAAATAGGCTGGCCGCGGTGGCTCATGCCTATAATCCCAGCAGTTTGGGAGGCAGAGGCTGGTGGATCACGAGATCAGGAGTTCAAGACCAGGCTGGCCAACATAGTGAAATCCCGTCTCTGCTAAAATAAATAAATACAAAAATTAGCCAGATGTGGTGGCACATGCCTGTAATCCCAGCCACTCGGGAGGCTGAGAATCACCTGAATCCAGGAGGTGGAGGTTGCAGTGACCCAAGACCGTACCATTACACTCCAGCCTGGACAACAGAGCGAGACCCCATTTCAAAAAAAAAAGGAAATAGGTTAAAACATTAATGATTTCCACCAAAGTAAGTAAAACATTTGCAGTACCAAAAAGGTTAATAGGTATTCCTACTACCAGGTATTTTCCCTGGCATCCTATCTGCATGAAGATATATTTGCCTCAAAAAAAAAAAGATGATTGATAAATGAAAAGAAAAGGCTACCTAGTTTTTCACAGAAATCTGGAAAATAAGCCACTAAAAAGCACTATTTGGCTTGGGGCATAAATGATTTTCCATCTCTACAAAAGAGTAAAGAACTGAACGCTATGATTTTGTTTTTATTTTCCTTTTTGTAATTGTTTAAGTACTCCAACTTCAGTTTTAGTAGGCTGTGAGTTGCTTGAGAGTGTCGGCTATATTTTTATTAATCTTTATATCATTATTGTTCAGCATAATGCCTACAACCTAAAAGACAATAAATGTTGGATAGGTAAATCAGTAAGAATCTGAGGTAGCTAGCAGTAACAATAAAATCTATAACCATGGAAATAAGAGTAAAAAATATTGATCCAGATGCTAAAGAAGAGGAAAGAAAAATTATTATCAGAAGCAAAGGCTAAGAGAAGGTATTACAAATGAACAGAAAACAGCTCAGAACTTCTCAAGAGCCAAAATAAAAATAATTGCTTAAAAGGTTAATATTTCAACATTTCAACATTCAACAGTGTTAAATGTTTCAACATTTAAATTGGTGGAAAAATACATATTAAAATCATATTTTAAGTTTACAAGAAACTTTAAAAAATAAAATTCAATAAATATCCATTAAGCATCTAATATTTTGAAGACACTTCATTAGGCAATGTGGGGCTGGACAGAGATAAAGAAAATAGAGTCATCAGCCTTACAAAGGCTATCTAATGTATGACACAAAACAAACACATACATGAAAATAACGCAGGGCAAGATGGAAAATATCCTTAAGAAGTATGACGTGATTCAGAGGCGAAGGAAATCACACATGATTGCAAAGATCATGAAAGTATTCTTAAAATAAATTTTGTTTGAGATAGGCCTTGACATTTAAGTAGGTTTATGAAATTTGGACACATGGGAGTTCAGGTAAGGCTTTCAGACATGAGGACAGGATGTACAAAAACACTCAGTTAAGAGAGCATGTCTCACCCTCTTAGAGAAGTGAACAGTCCCTGTAATATAAATTTAACTCTAACAAAGGCTTTATGTCAGGAAGTAATAAGGGGTAAAGCTGAATTAGTAGTTGTAATACTAGTAGAAATCCACTACCTCCTGAAGAGAAGTAATTTTGCAAGAAACAAATTCAGCATCCTTATCTTGATTCAAAGCCCGTCTTTAATTTCCACTCAGGTTTGAATTCTTTGGCATATCTAATTTTAATAATTAAAGGACTCTTTGGACTACACAGCATCTAGTGTTCTTTTATAATTCATGAACTTGGAAAAGTTTTAACATTGTATGTATATGAGTGAGCTTGATAAAATGTGCTAACAAGCCATCTGCTTCATGACACACACTTCCATAAATGTCATTAATCTTTATGTTATCACAAAATATGACGACAAGGAAGAACCTTTCTGTGGAAGAGAAGTTCTCTAACAGGCCTTTGCAGGATACTCTGGTCTTTGCTTGATCTGGCACATTGTAGCTATAAGAATAAATGCCCCCAATAAAAGCAGAAGAAAAATTGGCTGTAAACTTTCATAAGAGAATGCCTGATGCTTTGACCACAGTTTCTATATTCCTTTTCTAACCAAAAATGCCAATGCTATCCAAGTACCTATGCTATTTAGACGATCCCACAGGTCTTAAATTCTCTTGTTTAGAAGAGTAAGATACTAAGCCAGAGAAGAGGATTCATCTATTATTTCAGTAATGCATAAACAGTAGATGTTTACTGCTCCCTTTTCAGGGCAAATATAACTTTCTAATGCTTTTCCATAAATCCTGCTGCTATGGTTAAGCTACCTTTTGAAAGAGTTAATCCTGTTCCCAGGGATAGATATTTTATTGCCTACTTTTAGGAAGTAGCACCAAATGAACTCTCCTTACGTATATTTATAATATGTAATATACATAATAAATATATTTCTTGATGTATGCATCAAAACCACATAATGAGGCTGCACTCTGCTTTAGTTCCTGGTATCAGACACATTCATAGGAATAATCATATTCCTAGTCGCCAAGGGGTTGCCACAGCCAGTTTCTTATTATATGTGGCTTACATGGACTCATCAACAAATTTGCAAACTCCACAAGTCTATGAATTCATTTTCCTGTGTTTCAACGTCTTCCCTACTTACACATACACACAAGAGAAAAGTCACCAGTAAACAACAAATATGCCATAGAAAAGCAATTCTGCAATGGTTCAGGTTTTATGTTCTAATAATGCTCAAATCCCAGCTTCCAGGATTCAGCGTACTATATCAGCAATAATGAGTAAAACTACTGAAACTCATTAAAGAATTTACTAATCAGTACATTAATTGAGGCTATCTGCTTCCCATTATACAGAGACAAATTAAGCAGGTTAAATGGTTCCCAGAAAACATCTGTGGAAGCATGTCAAAACTAATGATAAATAAAATAGAGCTCCCTTTGTGGTTGATTTTTCACCCAGCTGCATCCTAAAAGTGCTATCAGAAAAAGCTATTCATTGTTTGTCAAATCAGAATAAAATCTCCAAACCACTAATAGAATTTTTCTTATAACTTTTGAAATAAAGGTGATCAGTTCATAAAATAGCCACCTACTTGTGCCACATATTGTGGGTTGAAAAAAACAAATGGTCCTTTGGAAGACATCCACCAAATCTATGTGAAATATATAGAGATAGTTAATAACATCCTGAATAATGTGTTTTACCAAATACATCAAAATTATCTTTCTAAGAAAGAAGTGATTGGGTTATTAGAAATATTCCTTTCATCGAGGTTCTACTCTTTGGTTAAGCAGGCTGGTTATTTGGGTCAACATAGTGAAACATAGAGGAACAATATAAGAGCAAAGTAAGAGAGAATTCAAGTTCTTGAATTATTTTGTATTTGTGTGTATGTGTGTGTGTCCATATATATATATACACACACATACATATGAAAATAACACCATGAAATTAGTCACTTCTTATTATGTAGATACTATATGACAAATTATCAGGCAATGTCTCCTGCTTACAACCCATTGATAGCTTTCTCTTTTTCTCAAGATAGAGTTTAAAATTCTTAATAGAAGATACAAAGCCCTGGGTGAATTAGCCATGGCTTTTCCTACCCGCTCATCTTCCTGTATTCTCTCCTTTACATTGGTACTTTTTATATACTTGATCTTCTGTTCCTTAACTGTGCCTTAGTCCTTCTTTGTACATGCTATTCCTTTCTCCTAGAGGGCTCTCCATCCCATTGCCACTCTCATTCTCCACATCTGCATAATTCCAGTCCCTCTTTAGATATCAATTTGTATGTCATTTTTCTTTATAAACTTTATAATATAAATTAGATTTCCCTTTAATACACTCTTATTATACCCTGCTTCTTTTTAAAACTTTTTATAAAATTGTGAATAGATTTAATGATTAGATGTTTAGTAGTAAAATTGGTAGCATTAATAGTTCACTGTGAAAAATGGTAGAGGAAGAACATGTTCAACTTTCGGATTAAGCAACTGGATGAAGGAAGGTGCCATTCATGGGGAAAAGGAAGAGTATGACAGAAACAAAATTAAGACTACGGGAGGTAATGAGTTCAATTTTAGGCATGTTTAGGCTTTAGTGTCTCAAGGACCTCCATATGAGATGTACACCTCACAGTGGCATACAAAGTGGGAAGCAAAAATGTAAAATATAGATTGGTACAGATTTCAGAGTGTTCATTCTATAGATGATAAATAAATTGATTGAGATCTCCAAAGAAGATTGTGTAGAGGGAGAAGAGAGGAGAGTATAACACTGAGACTAGAATTTAAGGGCTAGGTATAGGAAAATAAATGGAACTGAGAAGCAGCAGCCACAACAGTAAGAGAAAACCCAAGAGAGCTGGTGTCTAAAAAAGGGCAAAAGAAATACCCTTCATGAAGCAGGAAGGTCAATTGTGCCAAATATGGCTAAAAGATCTGGGAAGACATAGACTGAAACTGATATTTATCAACAAGGATAACCTTGGCAAAAAAAAGAGTAAGAATCAAGCGCTGGGAGAGGAATGAGTGACAATAAAGCAGAAAAAGTACAGTACCTATATCAAGAACTTTGTGAATGGAGAAAGACACTACTGCATCTAGAAGGGATATGAGATGGAGAAGTGGGGTGTGTGTGTGTGTGTGTGTTTTCTTGTGTAGCAATAAGAGAATGCTCAACTGCTTGTGGAAAGGAATCAGCAGAGAAGCAGAGGTGAAACTATGTGAGAGAGGAAAGAACATCAGTAAATTGTGTCTTCTGAGAGGTGTAAAATTGGAAAGAAAGATTAGAAAAACATGGTTATAAAAACATGGGAAGATTGAGAAGCAGTTTTAAATGCACAGTGAACCAAACTGCACCATTCTGTGAATTCTTCAGCTGTGTTAAGCACCTCAGATGTAAAGGCAAGGGTATTAAATTAATCAACGTGTTCCCTGTGCAAGCTCAACAGCAAAAATAGGTGATGGAGTTGAAAATATTGCTAAGAGAGTCATGAAAGTAATGATAACTTGAAGTCCAGTATGAATAAGAAATGAAATAAGGATAGGGATTGGGTGAGGAGGCTGATAGAGAAAAAGTAGGTAGACCAAAGGACTGAATAACTAAATGAGGGGAATGATCAGCAGTAACTTATTAGACTACTTTAAAGTTAGGAAATTAGGGAAGCGAATGGAATGTTTGAGTTCAGGATTTTAAGAGAGTAACATTTCCACATGAGAAGAAGGTTCAGAGTGTGATCATATGAATGAGTAGATGAAATGGTGTGGAAGTAATGATGCCTAAAAATGAGGAAGTCAGTGGCCAAGAGCCCAGAGTTCAAAAGCTGGCTTTTCACAACATTTGTCGAAGACACTCAAGATGATCATAAGATATTTCAGTGGAAAGTAAACATTTAAACTGGGTATCAAAAGCTTCCATGAGTAAAGTGGAATAATCAGGTAGTCAGCATTGACAGTGAAACAGAAAGGTAGATTTGTTACTGGGAAGTGTGGGGGTTCTCAGTTCTTGTCTTTCTTGGGAGAAAGAATTCGGCCAAGAGATAATTTAATAAAGAGAGTAGAGAGTTTTACTAAGGAAATAGTGTACACTCTAAGAGAGGAGCAGGATGGTCTGGCTGGAAAACATCAGCAGTAGCAGCAAAGATTAAGTAGTAGCAGAGTTTATTTAAAGAGACAGTATGCTCTGAAAGATGAGACAGAGTGGGCTCCTCAAAAGAGAATAAGCCAGCAGCCCTGAGAGTTCTGCATTGCGATTTTTAGTATGTCAGTCTCACTTTTTAAGTTCCTGCCTCTCTCTTAAGTCTCTGTCGTATCCCTCAGCTAGTTACTGCCCTAAGTTTGTGGGATTCTTCCTTAGATTCAGTTGATGATCACCTGTGGGCCAGGTGGTCAGTCAATACAAATTCTGCCTGATGGCAGCGTTGCTCATTACTGCCAGCCCGGGAAGGTCATATAGTGGTCAAATCTGTACTTACTGTGCCTGCACATCTCTTAGGAATTTCCCCTTTGTCCCTTTTCTCTTCTTATCTTCAGGTAGCTGGCTACAGTCTGACAGGTTAACTGCAAAGTCAGCAATTACTGGGCATCTTAAGAGGTGATTTCAGGCATTCCTTTCTGCATAGGTATTTCCCCTCCCCTCTGCTCTTAGCATGTATGTTTCGTGCATGTTTCAGGTAGCCTCTGGGATAGGAAATGTTCCAGAACTTCCTTTCTCAAGGGCTTCCCCTCCTGCTCATGTCTAGCTATCTGTGTACTCTAACAGATTGTAGAAGGATTAAATGCCCAAATGTGGAAGCAATGGTCTGTATTTACTCTTAACAAAGGAGAAAACAGATATTCAAACTTAACCTTGAAGCCAAAAGACTAGGAAGCTTGAATGTTTCTCCCATCCATCTTTTTCTATGCAAAGTCAAATACCACTTACTAAATTTGTGAAAGAAGTAAGCTGCCAAGGAGTGTTGAGATCGGTGGGTGTAAACTGCAATCTAAATATGGCTTAAAGACGCATTTTGTTTTATTAGACCTTTTTTTATTACGGTCTTATTAGACCACTTTTTACAAAAATAGAATTTGATAATCTTTAGTCAGGGAATGCATATTTTGTTTTATCAATAGCACTGACCACTTTCTATTTTCTTACAACTTAATTTCCATATGCACATTACATGGTTCCCCCATAGGTATTTGAATAGTCAACATCTGCTCCAGATTTTTTTTTTTTTCCAGAAAGAAAACATGGAAATTTTGGTGTTTGCGTTCATTCTCAGTACTCTAGGAAGTTCCAAATGTGTTTTTGCTGGACAATAAAGCTTGAGCATAGTGGTTGGATTGGTAGGGACTTCTGTGTCAGTGAAAAATAAACTAAGGTCAATAGTACTCTACGTTTAGGGCAAATTAAATATTAACTAGTATGCAATCTATAAACTGAGAGGTCACAGAAGCAGCAGGCTAAATAATCATACAGTTAAATAAAGGACTTGTAGCTTAAAAGGCAGAGATATGGTTTTCCTGTGTAAAATAACTCGTTAACTATTAGTCCCAGGACACATTATATACCAAGAAATAAGGGGAAAAGCACCGTGATGGAAAGATATTCCTAGAAAGAACAGGGAGGAGCACTCAGTTGCCATTGCCAGAAAATTTCCAGATCAGATGTGAATATTGATCAATGTTTAGTAATTTAAGCATGGAAGACAGAAGAGTGGCAATGGAGATAAGGTTAGCTCCTGAAGAAATGTCAGGACATATCATGTCATCCACCAATCTACACTGCCCATGATTTATAAGTACCAATAAGTTAAAATATTGTCCAAAAATAGAGGTAAAAGGAAAGGTTAAAAAGCACAAGAGTGGCAGGCAGTGTAGACAATTCTTGTAAATGAGTACAAGAAAAAGTTAATCTCTAGCATTCACTTATTTATTCATTCAATAACTATTAGCTGAGCACTATTCTAAACTCAGTAGTATGCTAAGCACTGAGGCCTGATAAGGAAAATAGAAGCTCTTGCTCTCACGGAGCTTATGGTCTAGTCAGACACTTTACAGAATGTTTCCAGCAATCTTCTTTCATCATCCAAGAATTAGAAAATAGCTGTAGTTAAATAAAGAAAATATAATATAGTGGGTGGACACACACACACACACACAGAAACATGCAGAATGAAAATGTTCATATACTGTGTGATCCGTGCTCTTTCAAAGACCTAAGCTGGCAAGCAAAAATAACAATGTACATTGAGTCAAAATAAATAAATAAACTGATCTAACTTTAAAAGAGATGCAGGAGCTAGAAAACAGGACTGAACTTTGGTAATGTAAAACATTTTATAACTATTACTCCACTAGAACAGCAATAATAATTGTGAACAAGTATCATTATAAATAGGCAAGCTTAATGTTAAAAGGGGGAATTAGAATGGACTTTCAGAGTTAAAATGGGCTGAAATTGTGCATCTAAGATTAGGTGATACATTTAATTGAGAAAGCTTTAGTAAAACTCGTGATGAAAGCTGCAATAGAGCCCAGAGGAATAATGCCTTCGAGCTCCCTACAGAGCCACCTACAGATCCGCTAGCAGGTTCTTAGAAAAAAATGACCATGGGTCAGGCCTGATGGTAATCAGCATTTTGAGAAAACGAAAAGGTCCCTCCAACATCAGAGAGTGCCATTTCCACTCACCTCTTTCCTCTGATCCTGCTGCAATATTTTCCCACCTAGATGGATCATACATGGCAAAAGGCCCAGTCTATTCATGTGCTTGATGGCCTACTAAATTGCTCACTAATATTTTTGACGCTGGCTCTATGAGGCTGTCATGGCTGTCATTTCTGTTACAGATTCACTACTTGCACAGCAACCCCTTTGACAGTCAGTAGCATAAAAGGGCATTGAAATCAAGACTCACAAACCCCTTCTGCCAAGGATAAAGGAACTTCCTGGGGGTACTTCAAGCACTCTGTTACATAGCTGAATGAGATGAAAGGAAGCAAATCCTGTTGATGGTCATTCAGAAGCAGCCAGATTGCTCTGCTAAGTGCCTTGCCTGTAGATTGCCGGTTTACCACTATTGTTTAATTTTCAGGAAGTATGGACAGCACGCAGTGTAGTGTACAAGTCCCTGTGGGCAGTCAAAGCCTTTGTAAAGAGCTGATATGCAAAAGAGATATGTGATTGTGATGGTGGAGCCCTTCCTGGGAGGTAGGTTCATATTTGCCTAACCATTTGTTCTGTTTGTTTGCTAGCTTTATTTTACGCATAAATACATCTTGGGAAAGTGAGTATTCCCATTTGAAGACCACCAATACCCCCAGAATCTGAACTGATCATCCTTAAAGGAGTGAGCATATTGTAAAGACAGGACTTACAAATAAAGCTTGATGAAAAGAGTGTTTCTTTCTATCAACTGCTAAATATTTATTAGGTATAATAAACAGACTGACTCCATTTTTGGTATTTGATTACTGACAGATTTCAAGCCCCATAACTCTCCCTTCCCCTTATGTCCCACATTTGGGAAAGCTAATAAGAAGTCTGGTGTTCCTTCCTTTGGGACTAGTGGGAAGTTAAAATTACACAATGCTCAGCTGATAAGAGTGACCCTCATCCCAGGCCCACCTTCTAACTTCCATAAAACTCCAAGCTGGTTGCTACCCCCTGCTCATCAAGGCCATTTTGGACTGCTTAATGGGCCTTTCCAACTCTTCCCAGAAAGTTTCATTATTTAAGTAGAAAATGTGTTTGTACCATGTTGCATATATGTCATCAGTCTCAACACTTAACCATATTTTGGGTAGAGGGTTCATCTCAACTTTACACAGTGACCACTACTTTAAAATTTATCAAGAGAGTCATATTACTTCTAATATGGTGGACAAAAACCAGAAATTATAGCTGGCTTCTCAGTTTCCTATTTAAAAAAATCTAAGCCCTGTATGTTGTGTTAGACACCGCTAGTCTAAAGAGAAGTGGGGGTTGGAATAGGTCCCAGATTTCTCCATTGGTTTACTGAAAGATTGAAGGCTTATTGCCATTATAAGTAGAGTTTCCTCTGGGAGACTATTGCCTCAGTTTCTCCTTTGAGTTCCTACAGAGTGAGCTAACGTGTTGTCAGTAACAAAGAATTACAAAGGATGGCAATGAAGCAAACACATTCTTTTGCCCTGAGAAAGAATATCATAACCATCTTAACAAGTGGAATAGGAATAGAGGTGAAAGTTTAGTGAAACCATCCTCAGATTGGCTAGCATGGCTAGCAGATTGCCATTTGGCCTTTGCATATTTGAGTAAAACACAGTTCATCTAGCTAGAATTCATACAGTGTGGTATTTCAGATCCCCACAAGACTGGCCACAGTAGCTGGTAATGAAAGTAAAAATAGATTTGGAATAAGAAGACAGGTTTCAGTTTCAGCTCTGCCAGTGATCACCTATCACACCCCTACAATAAACCCATTTTGACAAAGTTGCCAAGAACATACACTGGAGAAAAAATAATTTCTCAATAAATGGTGCTAGAAGAACAGGATATCCATATACAGAAGAATGAAACAAGATCTCTATCCTTCACAAGTACAAAAATAAAATTAAAATAAATTAAAAACTTAAATCTAAGATGTCAAACTATAAGACCACTAAAAGTAAACTTTGGGGGAAATCTCTAGGACATTGGTCTGGTCAAAAATTTCTTGAGCAGTACCCCATAAGCACAGGAAACCAAAGCAAAAATGGACAAATGGGATCATATCAAGTTAAAGAGCTTCTGTACAGCAAAGGACATGATCAACAAACTGAAGAGACAACCCACAAAATTTGTGAAAATATTTACAAATTCCACGTCTGTCAAGGAATTAATAATTAGAATATATAAGGTACTCAAACAACTCTATAGGCAAAAATTCTAAGAATCCTATACAAAAAAAAATGTGCCAAAGATTTGAATAGACATTTCTCAAAAGACATACAAAATGCAAACTGGCATATGAAAAGGTGCTCAACATCATTGATCATCAGAGAAGTGCAAATCGAAACTACAATGAGATATCATCTCACCTCCAGTTAAAATGGCTTATATCCAAAAGGCAGGTAATAACAAATGCTGGCAAGGATGTGTGGAAAAGGGAACCCTTGTACTCTATTGGTAGGAATGTAAATTAGTACAACCACTATGGAGAACAGTTTGGAGGTTCCTTAAAAAACTAAAAATTGAGCTATCATGTGGTCCAGCAATCCCATTGCTGGATTATATATCCAAAAGAGAAGAAATCAGTATATTAAGGAGATATCTGCACGCTGTTTGTTGCAGCATTTTTCACAGTAGCTAAGATTTGAAAGCAACCTAACTATCCATCAACAGATGAATGGATAAAGAAAATGTGGTACATATATACAATGAATTACTATTTACCCATAAAAAAGAATGAGATCCAGTCATTTGCAACAACATGGATGGATTTGGAGATCATTATGTTAAGTGAAGTAAGCAGGCAAAGAAAGGCAAACATTAAATGTTCTCACTCATTTGTAGGATCTAAAAATCAAATCAGTTGAACTCACAGATTTAGAGAGTAGAAGGATGGTTACCAAAGGCTGAGAAGGGTAGTGCAGAGCAGGAGAGGAAGGAGGGGATGATTAATGGGTACAAAAAATAGACAGAATGAATAAGACCTAATATTTGATGGCACAACAGGGTGACTATAGTCAATAATAACTGAACTGTACACTTTAAAATATCTAAGAGTGTAACCGGATTGTTTGTAATACAAAGGATAAATGCTTGAGGGATGGATATCCCATTCTTCTTTATGTGATTATTATGCACTGCATTCCTGAATCAAAACATTTCATGTACCTCATAAATATATATCCCTACTATGTACCAACAGAAATTAAAAATAAAATAAAATAATTAAAAGATGTATATGACCTTGGAAACAAGAACAAAGATTTTTTTTGTTTGTTTCCTTTCTAATCTTCAATATATTTGCTTAAGAAGGTAAAGTACAATTCACCCTTGAAGGATTAACAGAAACAACGCCCTGCACAGTAGAAAATCCATGTATAACTTTTGACTCCCCCAGATCTTAACTACTTATAGCCTACTGTTGACTGGAATCCTTGCCGATAACATAAGCAGTCAATCAGCACATTTTATATGTTATATGTATTATACACTGTATTCTTATAGGAAAGTAACCAGAGAAGACAAAATATTATTAAGAAAATCATAGAGAAGAGAAAGTATATGTACTATTTATTAAGTGTAGAAATGGATAATCATAAAGGTCTTCATCATCATCATGTTACATAGACTGAAGAGGAGGAGAAAGAAGAAGGGTTGGTCTTGCTGTCTCAGGGGTGACAGAGGCCAAAGAAAATCCATGTATAAGTGGACCTGAAGTTCAAACCTGTGTTGTTCAAGGGTCAATTGTATAATTACACTGATTTTGGAAAGTTTTGATTTTATGAAGTGTCAAATAAATGTTTTGATGCTTACAAGGATTAAAAATAAAACATCTCTATTACTAATGACAGGAAGAGGAAAACATATTTATTCAGGTGGGTGCAATAATATAAAATGCCTGACTGCCATGATTGTTTTCTGTAGTGTTAGTACTTATTATATTCAATTTATAGAGAGACTCTATCTCTAGCAGTTCCATAGTGAGTAATCAAATAATTTTATATTACCTATACGTATATTTGTGACAACTATGTTACATGTATTTCTGCTCTTATGATAATATAATATATAATGAAGAAACAAAGAATATTAATGCTACTGTGAAATGATAATTTCAAATAGTCATTATAATTTTGTTCCTGTCTTCCCCCACTCATTGCTCTATTCTATATAATATCAACATCTGCATAATTCCTTTTCAATTCCTCTAGAGCAGATAATATTGTCTTCTCCTCCCCTTTCCCTCCCTCTTCTCTCTTCCTCTCCACACGAACTTCCAGGGAAAGGAATATTTATCCTACCTGTGTAAAGAAGGGTCAGGACTCAAATCTTGTTACAAATGCTCTTGGAGACATCTTTATCAAGATGAATATGAGGTAGCCAGCCTGGTTGATGGGAAGAGAAATACTATGACTATGATTCTTAAGAATCCTTGGTGACCTACTCACACATGTGCTGTGCTCATTTTACTAACTGAATGCAGGAAATTGCATTCAATCTTCAGACAACAAAATTACCCTGGAATTGTCCACTTGAAACTGCAACTTCAGTTTGCCCAGCAAGTGGGCATGAGGCAGAACAGGGTGAACGGGAGTAAAATTATATAGCTGCCCTTTATCTGAAGCTAAAATAATCTTTTTCTTTCTTCCTTTCTTTCTTTCTTTTTCTTTCTTTCTTTCTTTCTCTTTCTTTCTCTTTCTTCTTTCTTTAGTTTTTTTTTTTGTTTTTTTTTGTTTGTTTGTTTGTTTTGAGACAGCGTCTCACTCTGTCACCCAGGCTGGAGTACAGTGGCACAATCTTGGCTCACTGCAATCTCTGCATCCTGGGTTCAAGCAATTCTCCTGCCTTGGCCTCCCAAGTAGCTGGGATTACAGGCGCGTGCCACTACGACTGGCTAATTTTTGTATTTTTAGTAGACACGGGGTTTTAACCATGTTGGCCAGGCTGGTCTTGAACTCCTGACCTCAAATGATCCACCTGCCTTGGCCTCCCAAAGTGCTGGGATTACAGGGGTGAGCCACCATACCCAGCCATAATTTTTTTTTTTCTTATTGAGACCCAGGACCATTTCCATAGTGACATAGAGACCATTTTCAATAATGGGATAGACATGCCATCTGCATGGTTGTTACTAGAGTATTTCAGTCTACAATCTTTATCTGCCCATCCTGGCACTCAGGTTCCTCTCCAGTGTAAAACATCACTCTGATTTTGCTCTGAAGAATGCTCTCTGCATGTCTTTGCCCGTGTGTTGTAGCAATGTTAAGTCCCTCGTGCTCTGGACATGTATATGAGTCCTGTCAAGGCTTCCCACTGACAGTGTCTCATTCTCTAGGACAGTGATAGTACTTTCTGGGATTTTTCTTAGAGTTATGTGGAAAGAGGAATTATCTTTTTCCTGTGACGTCTACAGCTTCTGGAGGCCATCTTGCCCCTATGAAGTTAGAATCCTCCTGAATCAGATAAACAAGTCAACACAAAGACAACTCGAGCTGAGACTTGCGGAAAGATGACTTCCTGACTATATGAGTGTCCATCAGCCTTTTCTGAAGATGGACCTGGACTATTAGTTTTATGGGACAATTCATTTTCTTTGATTTTAAAGACTATTTGAATTATAACGTGGTCATGTGAAACCAAAAAAGTTCTCTTTATTGTCTTTGTTTTCCTCTCTGTTTCTCCCAGTTGACTGCAAATAATTCCAAGTCAGGGATTGTGTCTTAATATGATTTTTATGTTTAATATCCAGGGAAGTATTCAAGAAAAATTCTTTTATTTATTTATTTATTTATTTATTTATTTATTATTTATTATTATTATACTTTAGGTATATCTCCCAATGCTATCCCTCCCCCCTCCCCCCACCCCACAACAGTCCCCACAGTGTGATGTTCCCCTTCCTGTGTCCATATGTTCTCATTGTTCACTTCCCACCTATGAGTGAGAATATGCAGTGTTTGGTTTTTTGTTCTTGCGATAGTTTACTGAGAATGATGATTTCCAATTTCATCCGTGTCCCTACAAAGGACATGAACTCATCAGTTTTTATGGCTGCATAGTATTCCATGGTGTATATGTGCCACATTTTCTTAATCCAGTCTATCATTGTTGGACATTTGGGTTGGTTCCAAGTGTTTGCTATTGTGAATAATGCTGCAATAAACATACGTGTGCATGTGTCTTTATAGCAGCATGATTTACAGTCCTTTGGGTATATATCCAGTAATGGGATGGCTGGGTCAAATGGTATTTCTAGTTCTAGATCCCGCTTCTGCACAGCAAAAGAAACTACCATCAGAGTGAACAGGCAACCTACAAAATGGGAGAAAATTTTCGCAACCTACTCATCTGACAAAGGGCTAATATCTAGAATCTACAATGAACTCCAACAAATTTACAAGAAAAAAACAAACAACCCCATCAAAACGTTGTCAAAGGACATGAACAGACACTTCTCAAAAGAAAAATTCTTAAATGAATTTCTGGAGAGAAAATGTAGATAAACACACAGAAATTTGATATTATTGAAAGATTCATGTGGCAGCAACAATATATTAAACACTATCTTAACTTTTCAAAATTTGAAATAAAAATTTTCAGAGATATAAATATATTGCTATGGAATACAAAAAATGCTATTAGTGATTTTTTACTATGAAGCTACCTAAATTTCTCTTTTATTTTTCTTTCTTTTCCTCTTGAATTCGGAAAATATACAAGAGTGTTTTAATTATTATTACATTTCTTATATAAAAAATAATGCTAGATCAATTATTGAGAAAAGGTACACGTTAACAAAAGTTAACTTTTGGTAGGAGATTAGCCATTCACTTAGCAAATATGAGCCACACAAAATAAAGCATATAGAAAATTCAAAACTAAAGAAACACATTGTTCAATTCCATTTACTAAAATTTTATTACTAGAATTTATTTGTTTGCAGGTCTCTTTGATCTCTTCAAACCAACCACATTTTAGTGATAGAATCATGCCATTTTGTGATGAAATCATGCCAGTTTGGAACCTCTTCTTTATAGCAAAACAATGAGAATGATCTCAATTTCAGCAGATGTCAGCAGTATTTCAACAAAACAGCTAAAAACATATTGATAAAATGTGAAAATAAATTAAACAATAAAATGTATTTATTTAAATCTAAGTTTATATCTTTCTGTTTATATGCATATATAAAATTGTATTCTTTGGTCATTTATTTGCATCAGAATACAACTTCTTTCCTTGTAGTTGTCGTGGGTCTGATATGAGGCTAGATCACTGTGATGACTACAGTACTGAGGATTTCTGGGAAAAATGTGGAAGAAGTGGAAGATAATGATTTAAGGTCTTTTCAGCATGAAGAATTATGTAATTAAACCGTAACTCTACCATATTTTTTCCCCTTATAGTTTCTGAGTCTAGGGAATGAGGGAAGATGACTATTATTAAATAATTTGTTTGTCACATCTCCCCATAAAACATATGGTCATAGACATTGCTATGGCATCCCTCTACTGTGTCTCAGTAAAGAGAGAAAAATAAATAAATACATTAAAACAAGAATGAAGTCGAAGAGCTTCTAATGAAAAATAACTTTATAAAATTTATTTTATGAGACAGTATAGTTATTATGCTAAGAAGTTCAATAGATTATGGAGTATGAACCCTTGTGACTAGTCATTACATAATATTTATTCATGAGATGCCAGGAATTTACCCAATTTTTAACATAATTAAGCACTGAAACTTTAATGCCTTAAATTCATATAAGTTTACAATTAAAATAGGAGGTGATAGGGTAATTAATGTTTCTTTTTTTCTCTGTGTTTTTCTTCTTTCTTCCCCCCACCCCCAACAAAAAAGGTCACCGTTTAATACTGCAGTCTTCTCTTTAATTGAAAGTTGTCTTGGAAATTTTTTTATGCAAAACTTTATACACAGTCTCTGCTTGCTGCACTCCACATGTGTGAAGAAAATTAAGAAATAAGCGATTATCACAGTACAAATAAAAATTTAACAACATCAAAATTGCAAACTCTCTTTATAGTATATAAATTGATGACATGTATGAAACAATATCCTCTTTCTCTGTGTCCCTGAGGTTTTCTACTTAAAAAGGAAGCTAACTGAACTCCTGTCAGAAGTCATGTACTGTGTGAGACATTTTCACATATGTCACTGAACCTTCTTAGCAACCTCAACAAGGAGCATTTTCTCCTCTTTACACAGAAAGAGAGTGAGGCTCAACCAAAGAATAAATGAGCAACTTACCCAAGGTCACAACCATAGGAAGCAACTGACAAGGGACTTAAACTCAGTTCTGCCTAACTTCAAAACGTATTACTTAAGGGATTTGCCTTTTGGTTGACTGGTTTTTCAAGTAGTAATGAAAATAGTATCTTTATGCAGTGGAAACTGGAACTACTGTCAGAAGCTCCTTCCAAATGAAAAGTGGCATCATTATTTTCTTTTCTCATGTAATAGGCTATGCAGTTTATCTAGTAATACATAATTATGAGATACTTATATATCTTATAAATAGTTATGTAAAATAAAAATATTTTTTGTTCTTTTAATTATACTTTTAAGTGTTCCTGTAGTATAAATAATAAATGTTATTATTTTCTGATCTATGTTTCAACCAGAGAAATAACAAGTAGAGTTTGGGTTGAAAATCAAAGTATTATTTAAGAACATACCAGGGGGCCAGGAAGAAGTCCATGTGCTTCAGAGCATTGAAAAGAATCTTCTGGCCCAGTCCCCGTTTTATGCATCAGCATATAAACTATGAAAGCATGCAGTATGCAATCAAGTGGTAATGTGGGTGGCATGGATTATAAAACCTTTCAGAATTTAAAGGACAGATTAAGGAATAAACTTTGTCGTTATAAAGGTAAAGAGATACAGCATCCCTGCTAGATTTAATTGTCTGTATATGTGTACTGTGAAAAGTTATTTTTTTCCTGGGATGCACTGTAATTTCTCATTTTAAGGAAAAAATTTTCAGCTGGGAGACAAGTAGAAAGAAGAAAATATCATTGATATGACCTGGTTAAAATAAGCAGGATATCGTAAATTGAAGTGTAGAAACCACTGGTTTCCTTTATTAGAATTTTTTTCAGGCAACATCTCTGCTGGTCTCCTGTGCTCACACTGGATCAAATCCAGCAAGAGCAGCATATGAAAAATGGCCACAGCATACTTAATTACCTTCGTTAATTACTCAGAGATCTGCAGCAGCAAGAGTATCTCACATGGGTCTGTTTTATTTCTGCTTTGCAATTATGTGTGCAACCAGGTTTCCCTTAGAAAACAAATGAGCAGAGCTGTAAACAAAAGTCACTAACAAGAAACAAAGGTGATCATTTCTATGGCTGAAAGCCATGAATTTGGAAAAACAAAACAAAACAAAACAAAAAAATTAATCTTTCAGAAAATCCAGTTTCAAACTTCCACGTTCACAAGAAGTTATCTCCAAATTCCCTGAATTAGTCATATGTGTGGTCTATGAGAAACTAGTGAGTCTCTTCTCCTCTAACTGTAATTGATGAATGAAGGAGATAACCACTACCATGTGACCTCAAATGCTGTAGCTAGTTGGCACCACAGAAGTTAATTATAATCCTTGAAACAATGTAGCATTTCATTTTGCAACCATGAATCATTCTCTGTTTTGTCTAGTCTCCTGAGAGTCATTTTTATAGTAAACTAGTCTTTATAGCGTCACACAGTGATTAGCAACAGCGACACATTTTACAGATTGGGTCCTCAGAGCTGTGCCTACCATGTTGCGATATAAAGTTTGGTAGAGATCTTAGTGTTAATAATCTTGATTTGTCCTTACAAAACAAAATTGGACGAAGATTATAGCCAAATTACTCTTAAGAACATTATATGATTAAATACTTTGTAATAAATTGGACCAATAGGCATGAGAGGAGAAGGAGGTGAAACTGTCTGCCCAACAGGTTAACTTATATTTGCATGTTTCTCAATTAATTACATTTACAGTTTAGAAAAGTGTTTAAAAGCTCACAATGTAAGAAGAGGTTCCTATCCTATTAGGTTTAAATATCAAAATACTCTGAATATTCTTAAAACGTTCTCAACTTTAAAAACGGCAACACATTTTCTAAGGATATCATTTACCAAAAAGTGTAACAGATAAAAGAAGATTTGAGAAAGAATTTGGAAGATTTGAGACGTCAGAAAGAATGTGTATTAGTCCGTTCTCACAGTGCTATAAAGAACTGCCCAAGACTGAGTAATTTATAAAGGAAAGAGGTTTAATTGACTCACAGTTCTGCATGGCTTAGGAGGACTCAGGAAACTTATAATCACGGAAGAAAGGGAAATGAACACATTCATCTTCATATGGTGGCAGGGGAGAGAAGTGCAGAGTGAAGAGTAGAAAAACCCCTTATAAACACATCAGATCTCATGAGAACTCACTCACTACCATGAGAACAGTGAGAAGAGTGTGAGGGAACCACCCACATGATACAATAACTTCCTATGAGGTTCCTTCTCCAACATGTGGGGATTATAATTCAAATTACAATTCAAGATGTGATTTTGGGTGAGAACACACTCAAACCATAGAATTCCCCTCTGGCTCCTCCCAAATCTCATGTCCTCACATTTCAAAACACAATGATGTCTTCCAGTCACCCAAAGTCTTAACTCACCAGCATTAACCCCAAAGTCCAAGTCTAAAGTCTCATCTGAGACAAGGCAAGTCTCTTCCACCTATGAGCCTGTAAATTCAAAAGCAAGTTAATTGCTTCCTAGATACAGTGGGGGTACAGGCATTGGGTAAATACATCTGTTTCAAATGGGAGAAATTGGACAAAACAAAGAGACTACAGGCCCCATGCAAGTCTGAAATCCAATAGGGCAATCATTAAACCTTAAAGTTTCAAAATGATCAGTTCTGACTATGTCTCACATCCAGGTCACACTGATGCAAGAGGTAGGCTCCCACGGCCTTGAGCAGCTTCACTTCTGTGGCTTTGTAGGGTAAAGCCCCTCCTGGCTACACAGGCTGATACTGAGTGTCTGACACTTTTCCAGGGACATGATGTAAGCTGTCAGTGGATCTAACACTCTGGGGTCTGGAGTAGGATTGCCCCCTTCTCACAGCTCTACTAGGCAGTGCAGTGTGGGGGACTCTTGGTGGTGGTTCCAACCCCACAATTCCCTTCTACACTGCCCTAGCAGAGGTTTTCCATGAAGGCTTTGTTTCTGCAGCATACCTCTGCCTGGACATCCAGGCATTTCCATACATCCTCTGAAATCTAAGTGAAGGTTCCCAAACCTCAATTCTTGTCTTCTGCACACCAGCAGGATCAACAACACATGGAAGTTCCCAAGGCTTGGGGCTTGCACCCTCCGAAGCCATGGCCTGAGTTGTACCTTGGCCCCTTTTAGCCATGGCTGGAGTGGCTGGGATACAGTGCACCAAGTCCCAGGGCTACACACAGCAGGGGAACCCTGGACCTGACCAAGGAAACTATTTTCTATTCCTAGGCCTCTGGACCTGTGATGGGAGGGGCTGCAGCAAAGGTCTTTGACATGCCCTGTAGACATTTTCCCCATTGTCTTGGTGGTTAGCATTCAGCTCATTACTTATGCAATTTTCTGCAGCAGGCTTGAATTTCTTCTGAGAAAATGGGTTTTTCTTTTCTATTGCATTGCTATGCTACAAATTATTCAAATATTTATGCTCTACTTCCTCTCGAATATTTTGCTGCTTAGAAATTTCTTCCACCAGATATCCTAAATCATCTCTCTCAAATTCAAAGTTCCACAGATCTCTAGGGCAGGGGCAAAATACCACCAGTCTCTTTGCTAAAACATAGCAAGAGTCACCTTTGCTCTAGTTCCAAAGAAGTTCCTCTTCTCCATCTGAGACCACCTCAGCCTGGACTTCATTGTCCATATCACTACCAGCATTTTGGTCAAAACCATTTAACAAGTCTCTAGGAAGTTCCACATTTTTCCATATACTCCTGTTTTCTGAGCCTTCCAAGTCCCTAGGAAGTTCCAGACTTTCCCACATTTTCCTGTCTTCTTCTGAGCCCTCCAAACCGTTCCAGCTTCTGCTTGTTACCCAGTTCCAAAGTCACTTCCACATTTTGGGGTATCTTTACAGTAGCACCCCACTCCTGGTACTGATTTACTGTATTGGTCCATTTTCATGCTGCTATAAAGAACTGCCTGAGACTGGGTAATTTATCAAGCAAGAAGGTTTAATTGACTCACAATTCTGCATGGCTTAGGATGTCTCAGGAAGCTTGTAATCATGGTGGAAGGGGAAGCAAATACATCCTTCTTCACCTGGTGGCAGGAGAGAAAATTGCAGAGCCAAGGTGGGTAAAACCATCAGATCTCATGAGAACTCAGTCACTAGCATGAGAACCACATGAGGGAACCACCCCCATGATCTAATCACCTGCCACTATGTTCCTGCCCCAACGTGTGGGGATTATAATTTGGATTACAATTCAAGATGAGATTTTGGATGGGGAGACAGCCAAACCATATCAGGATACATATGTAAGCCAAAGTAAGTGACATTATAAATGCTTTTGCATCTCTTAAGAATGCAGTTTGTGTTATTGACTGTGTATGTGTCTTTCTATAATTTAGTGGAAGTGTATTTAGATTTTTCTCTGCTAGTATGAACAAGAACATATTAAAGATGAAATTGCCTCTGAGCTTCCTTTAGTCATCAACTTTTGATCATCAGACCCAAAAGATAACTTCTATATTTGAGAAAGAAAAATGAGACCTTCAAGTAAAGAGGGAGAAACACTTGAAAGAGATCTTTCTTACTTCCTCTGTCCTCAGACAGGTATACATAGCTTGAGGTAGTTTATTCTCAAGTCCATAGTTAGGGTAACGGGGTTTAATGTGCACAGGAAGGGTGAAGGAGAGACACAGTTGTATTAGCTTCCATTTTTAAATGTGTGTTACCAGGATGATGCCTATCTGTAAAAATTGCCTACGACAATTTTGTATTACAGATTGTGAACTCCCAGCTGGACATAGTAGCTCATACCTGTGATACCAGCACTTTGGGAGGCTCAGGCAGCAGGATTGTTTGAGCCCAGGAGTTAAAATCTGCCTGGGTGACATCAGTTAAAATCAAGGGTAAGGCCCTGTCTCTACAAAAAATACAAAAATCAGCTGGTCATGCTAGTACACACCTGTGGCCCCTGCTATTCTGGAGGCTGAGGCAGGAGGATTGTTTGAGCTCAGGAGGTCAAGGCTGCAGTGAGCTGTGATTGCACTACTGCACTCCAGCCTAGCTGACAGGATGAGACCCTGTCTCAAACACTATAACAACAACAAAAATCAAATTGTGAACTTCTGAAGAGCTCTTTCCATTTATCTTTTTACACAGAACTTAAAGTGGGAGTACCTGTTTATCATGAAGACTCAGATTTGGAATCCATGGATTAACCACTTGAGTCTCTCACCAGGCATTAACATTTATAATATAATACATAGAAATTTTAACACATGACCATTGAAAGAAAACTGTCTGTGCCATTTGAAGATAGCTGTGTCTTTATGTAGCATCACCTAAATTATGTGTAAAAGAAGTCAATCTCATGTTGCTGACAACAATCCTCTGTAAAACCTGCAGATATAAAAGTTGAGGAGTAAATTATAGCACTAATAAAGTTAACCTGGCAGAGTCCAAAATGGCATATGCAGCAGAGAAAAAAAAGAAACAGAAACAGTTCATGCTGTTATAATTGCTACAATTTCACCGGCAATTTAAATAAAATAATTCAAATTGCTGCAATTAACACACACATAGAATTCAAAGGATATTGGGTGACCTCACACAAAACACATTGTAAAATCAGCCCTCCTCCAAAGAATTAACCTTCATAAATCATTTGCATCCAGAGGACGCCTGGATTCATACTCTGCAAAGATTATAAGCACAGGAAAAGCAAGGTCCCTACAGGAGAATGCCCATCAACAGCAAGCATTCTTTCCTGGGTTTTATCACCCATATGAATGCACAGAGATTGGCCGTGTTATATTCACAAACTCCCTGGCTGAAGGTAGGATTTTGCTTTTTCTGCATGGTTGCCCCCGTGCAGCTTAGAAGGAATCTGTCAGCAAGGACTGAAGGCTGCTGTATTGCTGAGAAGTGATTCTGATTCACATTGACAGAGATTCCACTTTTACTTGACTGCAGAAGCACAGGACCATCTTGTCTGTGATTTAGGTCTGAATAAAGGGCTCTCTCCTCCAATGCATTAGAGCACAGTAACCGCAAATTGTTATTTGCAAAGTGGGGGAAATTTGTTCAATGTTTCTCCAGTCACCTGAAACCAAATTTAAGACATATTATCTGGGACACATTGAAAGCCTTTTCTCTTATTAGGTCGGACTTATGCAAGCACAGAACTGACAGTACCAAGAATGATGATATGTGGTCAAAAATCAAAAAAGTAACACTTGGGTGAGTCTAATATGAGTGAGAGATGACCTTTACTATCCCTTGTTCAGAGGTCAAGATTTGGGGAACAAGGCAACCCATTTGAACAACTGCCGAACAAAAAGAACTCAAAAGAACTTTTAACATCTAGAATGTGTGATTTTTTTTAACACCTTAATAAGAATCTTGACTCTGGATAATGCTGTTTAAATGTTATAAAGCATTTTTCTCTGCCATTTTCGAGTTCACACATAAATGCTTTACAACACAAAGGCAGAGGAAGAATTAAATTACTACTTGCCACTCACATTTTCCCTTAAAATTTTTGTCCTACTACGTGTGTTTGTGGCTTTGTCTGCTTAATTGATACCAATGCATTTTGTAGCCAAAATTGGCTACAAAATGCATTGGTATCAATTTAATGCCTTGTATTAAAAGTATGTAGACACATTGAAGTCTAAACAAAGAGTGTTTAATAATAATAATAAATTATTCTTATATTAAACTTAATTTGACGATTATTAAATTATTGCCAACAGGATAGTAAAAGAATAGTTAATAATGAAGATAATTTAAGTGAATTTGAAGGAAAAAGTACAATTGTCTCAGCTATGGACATGATAATTGTGAATTGAGAGGGAATTGGACCTCTTTGCAAATTATTCATATATGGGATATTGTCTCAAATGGAGATAACAATAAACAAAAGCATCTATTTAAATTAGCCTCTCCTCTTCAAGGAGGGTGGGTAAATCCTTCTTACAGAAATTCTATGAATTGCTGTGGCTGGATCCAGATGTCTCCAGCAGAACAAAATGGTGGGAGGTATAAAACAAAAATCAGAGGAACCAGCAGAAGCATGTACCTTGCTTGTGAAAAGTTCAAGTCCAATTAGTCAGGAAACAAAAAAGTAGTGTTTTGAAAGAACAAAAATATGATTCAAAACTAGGAAACAAAATGAGAATTCTTGAATACAAAACATTTGTATGCAAATCAGTAGAAGTTAGAGAACATTCCTCTTGAAATAAGTACTCCTTAAAAGGCTGACAAAATCAGATTCTTAAGTGGCTATCTGAACATTAGTAGAAACAGCTTAAATGGTGCATGCTCAGGAATAACAAGTTTTAGTAATTTATTCCCAAAGTGACCTTTCCCAGACCATAATAAATCATCCATATGTAGTGTCTTTTTCCATGAACCTTCCATTTAAAGAAGGCAAAAATAGAAATACTGCTGAGAGTTTGAGGCAGTGACTGACTCCAATAAGAAAACTGAAATTGGAGCATAAAAGCACAAATCTAACTTCCTGGCTGAAATTAATCTTTAAAGAAAGTGCATGTCCTATGGCTACATCGCTGAAGCCACTCTTGCCTCATGCCCCAGATTTCTTTTGCTTCTGTGGATAGTCAAGAAAAGAAGAGGAGTCATTGCTCTTATTATTCACATTCAAATGTTAAGTAAGAAAATCAGTGTTAAATAAATGAACAAAATGATTAGTGGGGATTGTGTTTGTCCCATTGAAACAGAAGCCTAAGGGACTAACTTTAGAATTCTAATTTTGAGACTCAAAATTGTCACTATCACTCTTATTTGAAAATGCATTGTTTAAATCAAAGTTATTAAAGTGGTAATCATAACGACCTTTCATCCTTTATATACTTCTTCTGTTTAACCAAAATTTGTACTTAATAGCCCTAAATTCTGTCTAAATTTCAGGCTGAAATTTTAAAGAAACAATGCTATGGGAAAATCCGAAGCTTCATAACAGCATTTCCTGCAGTTCTTTTGGCTCATTGTGCATTGTTGTTTACAAATTATGCACAAAGTTGGAAGTGGGAGAACTATATGCTTAATATAAATTTATATTTTTCAAATAAAGTCATACTTATAAATATACAATACACACAATTACAATTGGTATTGTAATTGTATTTAAAATTACAACTTTTCAAATAAAGTCATACTTATAAATACATAATACACAGAAGTACAATTGCCCCAGCTATGGAAATGGTAATTGTGAATTGAAAGGGAACTGGACCTCTTTGCAAATTATTCATATAAGGTATTCACATAATGGTATTAATATAATGGTATTGGTATAAAATTAGGTATAGTTATAGAGAACAAATGAGAAGAAAAAGAAAACAGAACAATGTAACAATTGCCATACAATAGAGAGTTTAAAGAAAAGATAAAACCATACTTCATGTTTTTTATAAATGACTGAATTTTAAATTTCAATTGAATGACACTTAAAATTCCCAAGATGGAAATGGGTTACCCATAAGCCACCCTCTGCCATCATTATACAATTACAAATTAAACAATGTCACAAAGTAAATGAGGTTGATAATTTGTTATGGTTTTATAGCATCATAAGTATAATGACAATTTGATGTTATGCCTTGTGTTACAAATACGTAGCTACATTAAAGTCTAAACAAATAGTGTTTAAACAAGCTTGCATATAAATTTATCTTCGAAGAATGGTTTTGCTAAAGGAATAGTAGGCACAAAACACTACTAAAATAATGATAGATCAGTAAACGTGCATCAAAAATAATAAAAGACTTGTGATGAAATATAGATTTGAATTGAAATATAGACATGGATCACCTCTATAAATACATTGTGGATTTTAAACTATCCCGTGAGAAGAAGTACCCAGATCACAAAAGATTGCATAACACTGTGCAGCCAATAATGGATAGTTTATTGACGTGTATTTCTCTGATTGTATGTGTTGTAGGAAAGGAAAAAAATGGGCTATGCTCCATGCCTCTTACTGGAAGCAAGTTTTTGCCTTGATCAGGCATACTATATTCACTAAACTAACACACACAAAAAAATTCTCAAAATCCATTTATGACAACTCAAATATAGAAGAACAGGGGAAAATCAAAGCATCTATATGAACTAGCTGCACAAGTAAAAGTAGGAGAGGAAGATATTTTTCATTTTGACCAGAGAAATTTGCTCACAGAGAATGGTTAAGAAAACTAAAAGAAGATAGGTGTCAAAGTGTTAAAAGTAACTCTTAAATTGCTCAGGAGAGAAATATCAGCAGAAATAGAATAAAAGTGTCCAGTAACCTACAATATTTCTTGTTAATATTTTATTTTCCCTAAAAAAATATACTTCAGAAATCCCTTACATGAAATGAAAAAAGTAGTTCTGCTCTTCTTGAACAATGCATTTCTCAAAGCAATACTTATGAATTATTTAACCTTTCCTTATTTGTTCATCTAGTGAATAATGATTAGGCAATAACTTAAACGAAAGAGTTAGAGTTCAATAAATTGTTCGGTGCTTCATATATTAACGTACATCTTAAGAACAAATAGCTAACTGCAATTCAAAAAAATCGTGTGAGACGTGGATATCAAACCAGAAAGATTTTGTTCCTGGTTTGAGGAGTATTTTGCAGTGCTAAATTACCTTAATATGTCCACTTTAATCTGATTCCTTTTTCTCTGGGCAACAAACAAAAGCCTTTTATGCAAATGATCAAGAGAATTCTGTGATGAAAAGTCTGCAGTTAGGAGTTGGAATCTAGTAAAGCCTTTACTGACTTGATTTTAGATGGCTGATGAATCAACTGAAATTGCTATGCATCACTTTCTTCACTTGTACCTCGATGGCATGCTATTACAGAGATCTTGGATTTCTAGTAATCAAATATTGTGATCAGGAAGCACTGACACTGCATAATATATCTCATTTTATAGTCCTTTCTGAGAAGCCGATCACTGTACAATATAAATGATGAAAGGAGTAAAATGAAGTCAAAAGGGAGTGAAATGAGTAATCCTAATTCTCAGTAGGGAAACTATGTTATTGAAAGTAGAACACAAAATATTTGATACCAAGACAATTGCTGAGCCAGTTTTTACTCAAAGGTTATAATTTTTAAAATGAAATTCCACTAACCAATGTAGTTGGGATCACTCATTGCACAATACAATGAACAATTGATTAAGTAGACCCTTTGGTATTAAGTGCCGGGAAGCTTTATGTTGTGACTTAGGAAGAAAATGTGAAAAAAGGTGGAGTCAGTACAGTGTATGGGGTTATATGCATTTTTAACTGTTGTAAGTCACATAGCAAAAAATGCCTACTTAGATACAATCATGTTGAAGAAATAGTGACCACACTGCATTTACTGGCAAGAAATTGATTTGCTTGATATCATCTAAGAAGTAGAGACTCTATGTTCCAATTTGTACCAGGCAGCAGAGATACGTATATACAGTTCTGGTTTCTCTTCATGATAGAAATGCAACTGGCTATTAGAAGTATTATTATTATTTCCTTAATTGATGCTTGTGATCCTCTGAAACAAAATGGATTTAGCAGTTGGTATTGTAACAGACTTAATTTGCAAATAAAACAACCAAGTTTCAATAGCTTTTTGTTTGTCTCCAAGTTTAGAAATGCCACATATCTATCCATTTTCACCATCTCCACTGTCTCCATCACAGATGAATATCCTGTCAATGTTCACGCAGACCTTCTCAGTAACTGGGCCCCTACAATATTTCATATGGCCTTTCTATCCATTCTCCACACTGCAACCAGAGTTAACTTTTTCTAATGCAAATCTGTTTGTGTCACACAGCAAAACACTCCACTCAAAACCTGCTAATAGCTACCCATTGCTCATAAGATTAACCTGATCTATCTATAAATCTGCCTATATGTTTTATATAACTTACACTTCTCCATGCTGCAGGCACTCTAGGTTTTATTCAATTCTTTGCATCTCTTGCTTGCCCTCAAGCCTTTGCATAGGCTCTTTCTTAGTCTAGAATGCTTTTTCCATTCTCCCCACTCTCCATTAGCTTACTTACTTCCTACTCTCCCATTTAAAACTCAGTTCAAGCTTTACTTTGTTTAGTTTTTAAATTCTGTCACAGATTGGTATTGCTTTATTCCAATGTACCCATGTCAGAATATATTTATATGTGTTAATTCTAAGTTTTGAAATGTTTTTCACAAAGAAAATAGAATACAGAAAAGTGCACAAAACAAAAAAGACCTGCTGAATGATTTATCATTAGGAAATAAATCATGTGCCCACCACACAGGAGGTAGAATTTTGCATGCATTATCCATGCCCAATTCATGCCTGTACTCAATGAACGCACACTCTCAACACTCCTCCAAATGGAAGCATTGTTATGACTTGTCTATTGAAAACCTGAAGAATTTTACTATCTAAGCATATATCCCGAACACAAGAAGCATGGATTTGTTTGCATTTTTTTCTTTTGAGCATGATAGAAATGAAATCAAAAACTATTCTTTGTTTTGATTGTTGATAATGTAGGTCTTTCAGCTTTATTATTTGTACTCAAAACTGCCTACATAATTTTTGGTTGTTAGCATTTCAAAATAAATTTTTGAATCAAATTTTCAATTTTCTCCAAAACAAAAATGAAAATGCCTTATTGGAATTTCATTAAATCTGTTGATAAACATAAAAAAAGAGATATATTGACAAAAATAGTTTTCCAATTTATGTTCATGATATAGTCCTCCATTTGTGTAACTCGTATTTAATTGATCTCTACATTGTCTTATAGTCTCCAGTATAGACAACTTGCACATTTTTAGCTGGATTTATTTCTAGGTGGGTTTTTTAATTCTATTATAAATTGTTATCAGTTTTTAAATGTCATTTTCTATTTGTTTCTAGAATATAAAAATACAATTAATTTTGTTCAGTTCCTTGTATCTAGGATCCTTTATGTTATAAATTCAGTTATTATATTTAATCATTTTTGTGGATCTTTTTGGATTTTCTGCATACACAGTAATGTTACCTGTGCATAATGACAGTTTTATTTCATATTTTCAATACATACTTACAGTTTCTATTTTTATTTTCCTAACTTACTGCTATGGCTAGAGCATTTAATACAATATAACATAGATAAAAAAGAAATGAACATTTACATCTTGTTCCTGTCTCAAAGGGAAAACTTTCAACATTTCAAAACAAGGTATAATGTTTACTGTAGGGTTTTTGTGATACCTTTTATGTAAGTAAAAATGGTTTATGTAGATGTCATTTGTTAATTGTAATACATGTTATTAAATGTTATTGATCCCTTCTATTCTATGTTTTGATCTCCTCTATTATATGTTTATTTTCTAGGTTAATTTTGTGCTCACCTTTCTTATTTCCTTCTTTTTATGTTTTGTTAATATTATTTTTGTTCTTTTTCTAAAATTTTAATATTATTAGGTCATTGATTCTTAACTACCTCAAGTACTGATTGATTCTAATTTCACATTTTTATGTATTTTAATTTTATCATCATTCTTCTGAAAATAATTTCTTATTTTATTTTATTATTAATGTATTATAGTATTATTTCTTCTCTGGCAATAAAAATATTCGTGGTGTAAATTTTTTGATTTCTAGATAAATGTATTTTTTAACAGAGAATATGTACTGAAAAATTTTGATCATTTGAAATGTATGGAGACTCAATGGTTAATTTTTACAAAGGTTTTACGTTCATTAGAAAGGAATGTGTATTCTTCATTTCTTGTGTACTCTATACTAATATGTTCATTAAATCAGGTTTGGTATTTGTGTTGTTCAAATATTCCACATCATCATTGATTCTTCTATTAGTTACAGATTGGAAGTATTAAAATATGCCACTAAAAATTGCAGATTTGCCTACTGTTCATCATGGGTCTATGTACTATATGTTTTAAAGCTATGCTACTGGATACAGATAAATATAGATATCTTAGTTCCTCTATTATTATTGTTTTCCTCTTTGGCCCTACTTAGGCATCCTGCTTATTTGGTCTGCTATTAATGTAGCTATAATTTTTCACTTGAATAATGTTTGAATGTTGATGATACTGTTTTTTTCTCACATTTTACATGCATTTTTCTGAATCCTTGTGTTTTACACGAACCTTCTAAAAATAACGTGTTGTTAGGATTTGTTTTTATTTGGTCTGAACTTTGTATTTTAAATGGAATTTAATCAGTTTACATTTAATATAACTACTGTTACATTTGTATTTAAATCTATCATCCTACTAAGTGCTTTCTATTTGCCATACCTGTTCTATATTTTTGTCTCTTCCTTCTTGCTTTTTTCCTTGATTCAGCATTACTTGCTATTCCATTCCCCTCTTCTACCTCTTGCAAGTTATGCATTCCTTCACTATGCCCTTAATAGTTACCCTAGAGATTAGAACATATTTTTTTCACCAGTGTCTAATATTAACTGATATTTTTACCTTTTATTCAGACAATGTACAGACTTTTAAACACTTTTATTTCTTTCCTGACATTTATGCCATGCATGTCATACATTTTAATTCTACATAAATTTTAGAATGCTCAAATTATTATTATTATCATACCATAAGGACAAGGTCAATACTTAGATATTTAACATTTTCACAACTTTTTATTCTTGCCTATATTTCTGATCTTCCATCTTGTAATGAATGATCGTGTCCCCCACAAAATTCATATGTTGAAGGCCTACTCATCAATGTGATAGAATTTGGGCATTTGGGTGTGGAACCTTTTGGAAGTAACTAGGGTTAGATAAGTTCATGAAGGTAGGGCCCTCATGAGAGAACTGCTGTACTTATCAGAAGAGACACCATAGAGGAGCTCTCTCTCTCTCTCTCTCTCTCTCCAGCTTCCTCTACCCCGGGAAAGTCACATGAGCACAGAGCAAGAAGGAAGTCATCTGTGAGTCACGAAAACAGCCCCTCACCAGGAACTGAATTGGTTGGCAGCTTGATCTCAGAGTTAGCCTGCAGAACTGTGAGAAATAAATTTCTATTGTTTGACACACAGCCTGTGGTCTTGTTATAGCAGCCCAAAGAAATCATCTAGAATGATTTCTTTTCTGGAGAACATTCTCTATTATTTTCTTAACTGTGAGTTTAGGTTTAGAATTTTGGTTTAGCAAATATTATCTTTCAGAAATTTATAATTTGTTATGTCTTCATTTTCCACTTTCTCTTGTACTTATTATTATATCATTTCTTATTCTAATTATCACCTCTATAATGATACTATAATGATAATATGTCTTCTTTTTCGTCTCCCTTTTCATAATTTTCTCTTAATTTTCTTGCTTACAGTTGATTTACTATGGTTTATCCAAGTGAGGATTTCTTTTTCCTGGAGTTCATAGGGCTTCTCCAGTGAGTAAATTGATATTTTTCATCTTTAAAAAATGTTATTAGCCATTTCCCCTGTTTCCTTTGATAGACTATAAACTTTATAAAAACAGGATGTATATCTGTTATTGTAGTTGCTCTTATATTCCAGCACACAGTGTTTGATAAATGTATGTTGATTTATCAACAATTCTGGGAGGTCCTCTTGATATGTCCTTCCTTACTCTTTTCTATCCTGATTTCAACATCTGCTCCTTGTGCCTCTCAGTATTCTGTCCTTAAACACATTATGGTTCCTATTGCATTGAAAGCACAGTGCTTCTCAGGCAAGGCAGTCACCTGTGGGTGTATTCAGCTATGCCATCTGGGTGAACAAAGACATGAAATAACTGTGGCCCAGGCTTCAGAGGCATTTGGGTAAATAGTTTTACAATAAAGTTAAGCAATTTAATTACATACTTGAAATATTTGTATACATAACAAACACAGGTGGAAAAGAGCCATGGTTTTCAAGATGGTTCCAAGAAACCTCAGTCTGCTGCAGAGCCATCTCTGTAATGAGTGTGTGGGGTGTATATTCCCATGTATTTTATATGTTTATCTGTCTACTTTGGATTGAATTTTCTATCAAAAATATAAATAGTGAATAAAAGGGGTCTGAAAACTATTTGAAAAAAACTCCAAATAGCATTCTTTAAAAACAAAAGAATTCTTTAAAAACAAAAATGCCAAGCATTCAGGCTGTCTTCCCTGGTCCCCATTCTCTCTTCATTAGGGAAATTTCAGAAATGCTGTGTGCACTTTAATTCAGAATTTACTTGTATATCTACAAGATTTTAGACACTGGGATGGCATAACTTTTGCTTTTAATCATCTTTATATTCTCCAAGCCTAGCACAGTTAAAAAAAAAAAGAACTGAATAAATGAGTGGATGAATACATGAATTATATTATGTATTGTAGTCATTTTATGTCTTTGAGAATCACTTCTTTAGAAAAAAAAGAGTTAATAGGTGGCAGCACAAACCACGAACAATTCTCAGGAAAGGCCATTCAAAAATTAAAGTAAATGAAAAGATATAAAACCTTTATCTACAAAAGGTAAGCACTTCTGACATGATCTGTTTCAGCAATGTTAGTAAAGCTAGACTGGAACAACTGACGTTCTACATAATCATTTCAGTTAATATATTCACTCTAACCTATTTTGCATCTATTTGTTTATTGCTGCATAAACAGAAGTGAAAGATCTACTGTTTGCTAGCTACTTAACTTTTGTGAGTGTAGCATAATTATAACTGAATTGATAGGTAATGAAAACATTGTGTTGTGTAAAGATTATGACTCCAGTGCCTAGTAGGGCAATTAAATTTGATGTTTGTTACTGTGTCTCACAGTGAATAATGTTATGGTTTCCCCTGTGACTATGTAAATAGCTGATTGATAACAATAAAGAAGTGGTTATGAAGGCCAATTCTACTCATTATTAAATATGTGAGTAAGCAATTCATTTGACAATGAAAGTGATTGGTAGCAAACACTGTAATATGGCACAGATGAGATCAGTGTTGGACCGTAATGAGTGTAAAATGGTAAATGCTTTTTTTTTTAATTTATTGATCTGTGAGAGGAAGAAGAAATGAACATCATGGAGCATTAGTATTTGTAAGCTATGACTTGATTGCCAATTCATTTGCCTGACACTAATAAATAATAATAAAATGAAATATAGCCAACATTTTCAGAAAGTAAAATTATATTAAAACCCAATACATTGCACATGGTGTGGATCCAATGAATATATGTTATTAAGTTGTTTTTGTTCTTTTGTTTGTTCCTTTCTTAACATTCCTTGTAGCAATAAAAACTTTAATAAATAAATAGTCCATTTAAAACAAATTTTGTCAGATATGTAAAAATCTAAGGTCTTTTATTTTTACATTTGACTCAAGTAATAATCAACAGCAGGTCCAAGAATGAAACACATGGATAATAATAAATCAAAAAGTCTTTGTATCACATCTGGATTGCCCAACAGGCAGGCCAAATACTTGCTGAAGGAATGAGCAAAGAAGACCACAAAAATCATTTTTGGAAAGAATTGTTTAAAAATAAAATGCACAGGACTAGTTATAACAAGAACTGTTAAGACTATGTTGTACTCTCCTAAATTTGTTTGATGATTTTGTATTATTTTGTATTGAATTACATTAAGCTTAGTGGAGGCTGGAAGGTAACATAAATTAAAGGGTGACACAAAAGTTTTAATAAGGCCCAGCCTTTAGATAAATATAAAAAGCCGCTTTAGACTCTGAAGAATAAATTAAACTCCACACATGAGGATGAGGAAATAGTACCTGACTGACATCGTCTTTTTTTCACAAGGCTGACAGAAGTGTTTATTGGGGTTTGGACATACACTGCCCCTGTTTTAGAGACTGAGGCTTTAAGAGTAGAGAACAGAAGGCACAGTTTAGAAGACACCTGATGGTTCATATGGTGTTGTCCTGTTTCTCGGAACAAAATTTAACCAAAATTTTAAAGAAAAACACATTGTTTTAAATTACATTGCGCTGGTTATTTTAGAGCCTAGAACTTTTTGAATCATGATCGTCTTTCTGTATTTTTAGAATAATTTTATTAAAGTCAGAAATAGGCCTTTAAATTTGCAAGGTGAAAATTATCATACTAAAAGATAAATTAGTAATTCTGAAAAATGTTTTACTATAAAAAGACAACTTTTACAATAATGGCAAATCTTGTTTTTTTTTTTCACCACAATTAACCATCTGGCAAATGAGTTATAATTAGGTCATCATTTGGTAATGTGATTTCAATAGACAAAAAGAATACTAATAATACAATGAGCCAAATTTCATTATCTAATATAATTCATTATAATTTCTCTAGCACTTCAGCTTTGTTTTAAATGACTCTATTTGTTAATCTTTCTACATCTCTTTCATGAAGATGAATAATACAACACATTCCTGGTTGATAGACGTGGAAACTGAAGATAAATGCCAAGTAATTTATCCGTGGCAATTTCTAAAAAGGCTATGTTATTTATGTAGCCTCCGGTAACTTCAGACACAATGAATTCAACAAACATTTGCTGGATACCTACCATGTATCAACACTGTATTGGCCATTATCTACCATGAAGACAACATAGGCTGTGACATAAATGAGTTGAGAGAAAGAAGTGAGAGAAAATTATAAATGCATGTTGCAAAGTAAAGTTCAAAATCACCAAACTACCAAGAGAATAGGAGTTGCCTGGAAACTATAAAATGGATCACAAGAATGTATTTCAAGAAGTTTACCAGATGACTAATTGGCTATGGGAATTTGGGAGAAGAAGAGTCTAGAATTTTTCTTTCTTTTTTTTCTTTTTTAAAAATTGAATTGATATCATTGATGGTACTGTGCCCAATATAGGCAATTCATGAGAAGTAGAAGCTTGGGAAGAGAAAGTAATTAATTCAATTTCTATGTGATCAAATTTGAGTCTTGATGGCACTTCAGATATGCAGTGTAAGAACTTGCTAAGTTCTAGAGATATTGATTATGAAACAGTTAATACCATTGAGGGGAATCAAAAAGGTTGGCCAGGGAGAATATATTGAGTAAGAATAGATAAGGCTGAGAATGAGGTTCTGGGGCAACATTTATGCTTAAATGATGAAAAGAAGGAAAGAGGCCAGCAAAGTATCTTAAGTGGCAATGGTCAGAAGTACAAAAAGAAGCAGAAAGTGGTATCATGGAAACTTCCTCCCCACCCTGCAAAATATATATATCACAAGAAGATTAAATCACCCAGGGTTTTTCTTTTATTTTTCTGCATTGATACTTTATTAAAAAAACCCACAAGATATCAGTGCTTACAACAAAGCATTTATTTTCTGGCATATTGATCTATGAGTCAGCAAGAGCAGCTCTGCTTCATGTTTTGGGCAGTTCCAGGCCTGGCTACAGTTATAGGTTGAGTTCAGGTGTCCACCATGTGTCTCCTTGTTCTCTCCAGACCACCACTAGCTGGAAATATTCTCAAGCAACATGGAAAGAGCATGAGAAGCCAAGCATACTAGCGCTCTGGCTCATGTCTTATCCATTAATAGTCTATGGGTCCAAGCAAATCACATGTCAAAGGATCAGCAGTATATACTCCACATACACTAGTAATAGAGGCTTTGCAAAGTCATCTGCAAAACAGCATGGGTTTATAATTCTATAATATGGACAGAGTGAAGAAATAAAAACTGTAATCCAATCCAATCTGTAACAGAAGAATGTGGTCAACTGTCAAGGATCAATTAAGGGAAGAGCCAGATAGAGCGGAGTCTAGGGTTTTTGTAATTACTCACTCATTTCCAAGTATAAAGATTTAGGGGAAATGAGAATTTCCTGTAGCATATCTTCTCTCCTCTATTTTATAGAGAAATATAAATACCTGAGGAGATTTGTAAAAATACCTATGCATGAAACCAGATCAATTAAATCAAATGTACTGAGGCTGAAAGGCAAACTTTTAAAAAAAAATTTTTACAATTCCTCAAGGGACTGTAATATGCAGGAAGGGTTTTACAGAAGTAAACAGTCTCCACTTTGCAAGGGATGTTAAAAAAATAGTCACATTATAGCATAGTTTTAATTTTATGTATATGCATGTGCATGTGGTATTACATGTATATATATATGTAATATATATGCAAATATGTATATGTATACATACACGTTACAAGGGAAAACAGAGAGATACAAACATCATGTTTACCTCCGAATGATGGGTTTGAAAATGCTTATGATTTTATTATTTATACTTTTTTACATTTTTAAATTTTCTGCAATGAAATGTATGACTTCTAAACTCTGAGATAGTAAATCAACATTAATAAGTAAAAATTCAGACTAAATTAGATGCCCAGCGTCAAAACTGCAAAATATTAACAATTCACAAAAACAGAGAATAGTCTTCCAGAATGAAGACGTGTAAATTATCGAAAATCTAAAGGAAAACAAAAAACTGAGAGCCAACTATTTCCTATAAGTGGTCAGCATATTCTAAAAGATCATGATGAGGGCTAAAATGTAGTGATATACTTTTATTTGAATCTAAACTATTTCAACCCAGAATTTTGTCATAAGGGTCTGACTATACTCTGAAATATCAGGTGAAAATAAGATTGAGAATAAGTTAGTGACAGTTCAGTGTCCAATATGCATTTTTCTTCTCTGCCTTTCATGAAACTTGATAGGTTAAAATTGATCCTTTCATACCATGAAATGGGATAATTTTTCATCTCAGTTTGATCTTATCAGGCATCCTGTACCTCTCCACTTGATGACAAAAATAAAACATACCACTCCGATGGAAAAAAAAATGAAGAAAACTGAAATAAAATGGAGATGGAGGAAAACTAGCAATTGCTGAAAGTTTGGATATACAAATATGCAAATGTAATATATCCCAGGTTTTAACTCAGTTGATTTGTTTGGCCTTCACAAAAGATATGGGCAAATTTATGGCCCATTTTTTTCCTGTCTTTCTAAAAAATTATTTTGTTTCTGAGCACTGAAAAGGGAAGACTGTCTGCATTTTTGCAAATAAATGTGCCTGTGGTTTGTGAGATCTAGGCACATATGTTTCAAGCATAAATGTTTTCTACTGGGAACTCTATAGAAAACCTATTATTGAGAGTTAGATGATTTCATGCCTCATAAGTTTAACACTAACTGGCAGAAGTCAAAAGGAATTAACTTTTTTGCAACTGTGTCACAACTCCAAACATTGTGCCAAACATCCCAGTTTTTAAAAATTGACTGAGTAGAAATATCCATTTGTAGTTGATGTCTGTGTTGAACTCGTGACAACGACTGTTGTTGCTTTTATTATTTAGGTAGTTATTGTTCTTATTGTTTTTAAATGTGAACCAAATATATGCCCCTTTAATTACAAAATATAAACTACACTTTTTAAACCACACTGGTGGCTTTACATAAAACTAGCATTGCAACAACGACTTCTTTAATAATCCTACACTTGCTTCCATATGAATGTTAACATTACTGCAGAAAATCCAAAGTTTGTGATTATAAAGACACGAACACTAAAGAAAGAAAATTAAACAATATTTTCTTTAATAAAAGACTGTGAAGATTTACATTCTAATTAAGAAAAGTTTAGTGGCTGGCCTAATCATGGTAATGGTGGAAATGAAGCATATGAATTCCCAGCCCCATACTCTGATCATTTAAATGCACTCTGTATCTTTCCTTTATCCACAGGCAAGATTCAGGGAGCAGAGACACATGAACTCTCCCCATGACACCCCTAATGACCATTGCTTAGTAGAGGTAATAACCTTTCTCTAATACAAAACCCTTTAACCTGAAGACGCCCAAAGACCTCCATACCCAAACTGAGGTTTAAGTTCTGCCCATACATCTCTTCAAACACAATTGACCTCAAGGAGAAAACCATAGCAAATGTGCTCAGCATGCAGTAATCCTGTATCGGGCCATGGAGGAGGAGATATAATCCTTCTCCCAGTTGAAAGCTCAAAGGGAGGCCAAGCTCTTGTTATATTAGTATAGAGAGTGTGCTAGTATAGGGTAGCACCACTCACTGAAAATGGGGATAAAGTTTTTATGACCCCAGAAACACAGGAGCGAGGTTCCTTCTCACTCCTAAGGAACAATGAACTTAAGAGTTGTTCCTTTAGCATAGGGGGATTCGTTTACCATTTCTGTAGATTAGTACCACCTACTGAGCCAGGCTGTTTTTATGCAGGGTACAAGGTTACAGTGAGATTTCACTTTCTAGAAAAAGAGCAAACAACAAAGATCAGTAACCAGATTCGGAATAAAGTAGTGTCTGTTAAGTATGAAGAGAAACAGAAAATTTCAAGCATTCAAAGATGATTTCAAACAATGGAACTGCTTCTTCTCCCCTCATTGCACCCATGGGAACTGCTTTTGCTCATTAACCACACTGAGAAAGATCAATTGCAACCTGTCGCTTTGATAGAAGAAGTAACTGTTCGTTGCACCCAAGCAAGTCTTCTTTTTAAAACAAATTTTGAATAGGAAATGCCACAGACATGTATGCCATTTAAAATATTGTATTCTTAGTACATCGATTTTGAGAATAGTTATTTAATGATATTTAATGAATTGCAATTATTACTATAGACATAATCTCATAATATAGCATTTATTTAGGCTTTGGAGTAAAAGGGAGTGTTTGTACAAACATTTTTTTTTTCTGTAATTGAAATGTTATTTACCTCTTCCTAACAGAGAGAGCTGTCTGTATAGAGTGTTATTTAAAGGTAATGCTGGATTTTCATCTGTTCTATTCTGGCTGTGAATATCTCCTGATGCCTCCCTCTTTTTTCTTAGATGTCAGGAAAGGGCAAACTCAAATATCCAGTGTTTTCATATAAAATGTCATTCATCACATGGCTATAGCCATCCATTTATTGAAAATCATTATTGGGAGAGGTCTTAGAAGGAAAACCTAGAGATAACTCATTTGTGGCCTTAAATCTAAAAGAAACCTAACATGCAATCTATGTAGAAAGAGAGACATAACTTGTTCTAAGCATGATTTACATTTTTAGTCATTTTCTCTTTCTCTAAATTTGTACTTAGATTCTTAAATGAGTCAGAACACTTCCTTTAAAAAATCTATTCCTTTTAAATTTCCATGGCAAAAACTATTGACAGCTTTCCATGAGACAATAGATCATATTTGGAAAGACCAATTTGATGCTAACATTTGATCTCTGAGTGGCATATATTCCAGAAGGAGATTTAATTATACATCTGACTCCCACTCGCCCATTTGGCAGAGTTTCATTTGATTTTTATTAAACATAAGACTTGAAAACATGAGATATAGCTTTATCTTTCATGTTTTTTTAATCCACCAGAAAAATAGTTAGAAAGCTGAAGTTCAAACTTGTGTAGATACAAGTTCTTGTTCCCTCTTGCTTTGGAACTGATGCCTTCAATTCAAAAGGGAAAACATTTTTCTTCTGAATACTTTGGAGTAAGTAACTTTACTGGGACTCTTCTCTCCCTCACTCCACACTCCAGGTTACAGAGTGAGAAGAGAGCCTATTTAATGACTTTTTTTCATTATTAAGAACCCTCCCAACCATACCCATTAAATGCATAACATTAATATATTCTTGGGTAGTGGTGACCTTGGTTTAGAGATACATGGGAATAAGATCTATAGTTCATGGGTCCCAACTCACTCCTATCTTAGAATAGAAACCCTCATTCAACAAGCCTTTGGATATAGAAAAGTGATTAAGAATTTCCTCAGACTTTTTGATATACTTCAACTCCAGTGCTGGTTTTGAGTGACATTTGGCTAGTCATTCAAACTCTTTACTCCTCAATTTCCTTATGTTTAAAATGAAAAAGAAAAAAAAGCACACACTAATAATTTAGGATACAGTGAGAAAATGAAATACTGCATGTAAAACTCTTATTCTAGTGCCATGCCAGAAACAGAGTAGAAGAAAGTTACATGTTTAAATAATTTAGATACCACGAGTCTCTCTAGGAATCCAAACATGAACAAGTTGTTACTTCAAAAAGTTAATCCTCTGGGGAGATACAGAAAAGAAAGAAAATACACTTGGAGTGTGAAAAGTGATGGAGGATAAGCCGGTTGTTGTGCAATCATGGAAAGGGGGAAAACTTTTCACCAGAAAAGAAGAGGAAAGCAACAGAGGTTATCTAAGCAGATGCCTGAAATGTAGGAGGATTTGGTTAGACTGTTCACAGGAAGCTAAAAGTAAAAGACAGAAAGCAACACACGTGATCTAGTGTGCCCTAAAGATCCCTGTTTATTCATTAGCCCTTGGCAAACTACAGCCTGGGTGTTAGCTGACATCCTTGCATAGCCCTCTCTTCCAGAATAGAGAACAGACCTCACCTTCCTTCCTGAATCAAACACAAACATTCCTAAGATTGTCATATAAAGGGAGGGATAGTTATTTTATTATTCTTACATATAATATATCATTATATACATTGTATCCACACAATAATGATGAAAATATTATTAATTATATTATCAATTAGTAAATTATGACAAATTTAAAACAAAACTGTTAGCAGCTATAAAACATGCCTTTAAACATCCACAGAATCTAAAATATAACTCATCATCATGAAGTTTTTGTGGTGCCTATTGTTCTGATAAAAGGCATTACATTTAATCTGCCCATAAGTCCTTGGTAACCTTGAACCCATTTTTTTTTTTTTTTTTTTTAAGATGGAGTCTCACTCTGTCACCCAGGCTGGAGTGCAGCCAGCACAATCTCAGCTCACTGCAAACCTCTGCCTCCCAGGTTCAAGCGATTCTCATGCCTCAGCCTCCTGAGTAGCGGGGACTACAGGTGTGCACCACCACACCCAGCTAATTTTTTGTACTTTTAGTAGAGACGGGTTTTCACCGTGTTAGCCAGTATGGTCTCAATCTCCTGACCTTGTGATTTACCAGCCTTGGCCTCCCAAAGTGCTGGGATTACAGGCGTGAGCCACCATGCCCAGACCCCACTCATCTTTTAGGTAAACTTTTGAATGGTCTTTTAATGTATCAACTTTGCTCTCGTGTCTACTTATGCTTCATCTATCTTCCATCAGTGTCATACATTTTATTAATAAGTGTTTATTTTTCATTCAAGTTTTACAGTGGCTTAGACAATATTGAAGAAATTCACCTTATGTTTTATAAAGTATATCCATTTTCTTACTAGTCATTTGGATCCAATCTGAATAGCACATTTTCTGTTAGAAATCACTATTTAGAGCCTAGAAGTTTAGTCTTTAACTATCACTCTTGCTTTTAAAAAAGGTATACATTTAAAACCAAATGACCCCTTAATTTTTACCCATGCTACACACATGCACATACATACACACACACACACACACACAAACTAGACTAAAACATTTAAAATTAAAATCACTTATACTGATATTCAGTTAAAATACAAATCCATGTGATTCAGAGTATATATTTTTACATAGGCTTTATAACCATAGATTATGTACACCCAAATCAAAATTAAATTACATACCAAAGTTTCTCAGGATAGTCTTGGAAAGGTTGTGATGAGAACAGGCCCAGGGAACTGTCTCCAAATATGTCTTACAGCCATTCATACTTCCAGTTATAAAGAGAGTTTAAATTTTTTTGCTTCCTTGACGTTCACAGAAACACCTAAATTGCTTCTTAAATCCCTCTACTCTGAATTCCCCAGAAACTCCAATGACAATATTTTGTAATGTTAGCACCTTGCACAATTTCCATCACTCTGTAGAATCACAAGCTACTTTGTAAACCTAAAACAAGTTTATCTCAATGTAAAAGGACCATAAGTGATTCTCTTATCTAGCTTGAATCAAAACAGTTAAGACTAAAAGTAACTTCAGAATAATCTTATTTAAAACCACTAGTCTCTGGTTTATATGTAGTCCATTTGTTCATCTGTTCATCAGAAATGTATATAACTGCTGGGCATACAACTGTGAGAAAACAGATACTCCTGCCCTCTTGATTCTTATGTTCTTTTAGGTAAACTTTTGAATGGTCTTGTAATGTATCAACTTTATGTTCCAGTGGAGGAAAAAAATTATAATGAATAATATATGTAAAATACATAAGATGTTAATAGGAAGGGGAATAAGAAGTGTTGATGGAGTTGCCTCATTATACAGGTGACACTTGAGTAAAGACTGGAAGGACATAAATAGCAAATCATATGGCTATCTGGAAGGAGCATTTTCTAGTAGAGGGAACAATAAATGCAAAGAGAAGAATGAAGGAGGGATGGAAGTGTAGGAAATGAAGATTAGATAAATAATAAGAGTGCAGAAGCTTCCGTAGAAAAGTTTAGTCTGAGGGAAATGGGAAGATATTGGGTGATATGGTTTGGCTCTGTGTCACCACCCAAATCTCATTTTGAATTGTAATCGAAATTATAATCCCTACGTTTTGAGGGAGGGACCTTGTGGGAAGTGATTAGATCATGAGGTTGGTTCCCCCATGCTGTTTTCATGATAGTGAGTGAGTTCTCCTGAGATCTGATGGTTTTATAGGGGGCTTTTCCCCACTTTGGTCTGCACTTCTCTCTCTAGCCGCCATGTGAAGAAGGGTGTGTTTGTTTCTTCTTCTACCATGATTCTAAGTTTCCCGAGGCTTCCCCAGCCATGCAGAACTGTGAGTCAATTCAACCTCTTCCCTTTATAAATTACCCAGTCTCAGATATTTCTTCATAACAGCCTGAGAATGGGCTAACACACATGGATTGAATGTTTATACCCTCCAAAACTTACATTGACATTTAACTGTCATTAAAACAGCATTAAGAGGTGAGACCTTTATGAGGTCTTTAGGTCATGAGGTTCTGACCTCATGAATGGACAAATTCTGCTTTCAAGGGAGTAGGTTCATTATTGCGGAAGTGTATTTACTCCCTCATGCTGTCTCTCCATTTGCTCTTTCATCCTTCCACCATGTGATGCCTTTCACATTATGATGTAGCAAGAAGGTCCATTGATTTTACACTTCTCAACGTCCAGAATTGTGAGCCAATAAATTTCTGTTCATTATAAATTCCTTAGTCTGTGGATTCTGTTACAATAGCACAAAACTAAGACAGAGGCCAACTGGAGTGTTTCGAATAGAAAGATAATACAATTTTACAGTTTAATAGGACCACTCTGGCTCCTCTGAATGTGATTAACTGGGACAGGAACTTATGATGCCTTATAAATATAATACCTTATAGTACATTAACACTTAGAGCAATGATATCACCAAGGAAAGTATATATTGATTTTAATAAAAAGATTGAAGGGCTGAACATTACGATGTAAAGACCAGAAAATGAAAAGTAGACAACAAAGAAGACTAAGAAGAAACAACTAATGAAGTAGAAGGAAAACTGGTAGTGTGTGTGATCCTGCAAGTCATGTGTTTAATGGAGAAGGGAGTATATCAGTGGTGGCAGATGCTGCTAACACATCAAGTGAGATGAAGACTGAGAACTAACCACTGGGTTTAGCAATCTGGGGATCATTGTTGACCTTCACAAGAAAGTTTCAGTGGAGGAACATAAGTAAAAGCTTTGTTAAAGGAGTTCAAGGAATAATTGCTGGAAAGTAACACAGGAGAGTGAGTACACACAACTCTTGTACTATAAAGGAAAGGCAAGGAACAGTGAAATGCCTGGAGATTAAAATAGGGTTAGAAAAGAGAGATTTGAGATTGAAGAAATAACAGATTCTTTGTACATGTAAGAAAAATCCAGTAAAGGCGAGCAAAGGAGATGAGAAGAAATAAATATTCAGGTGAGAGAAAAAATGCTGGAGCGATCTTAATGAGACCAAAGGGGTTAAGAGGAAGCCTACTCAATAGGGGAAAGGATTGGCCTTTCTTCAGATCACAGACAGTTCAACTATAGTAATAGAAGTTTATTACAGATGGAAGGTTAGATGTGATGGTAGGAGTTTGTTGAAATTATTTTCTGATTGATTAAATTTTTCCAAATTAAAAGAAAACAAGACCTTAATCTGATATTGTAGATAAAGGAGAACATTAACAGTTTTAGAAAAGAGGAAATTATATAAAATAATTATATGAGAGCTGAAGGATAAATGAACAAGAAAAATCTAGTATAATTGTTAGGCAGCATTAAGGGCTCATTTTAGGTTAGTGATCCTGAATTTAAAGTGAAACCATTCAGCATGGCTGTGTGTTTTTCTCTAATAACATTCAGTTACAGAGTAGCAATTTGCAATTAAGGAGGGTTATAATTTTGGTAAGTGAATACAATGAAGTAAGAAAGGGGCAAGAGCTTTAGGAGTATATGCAAGAGAATGATTATAGTAATTGTTCATAATATTAAAACTTGAAACAGAGGGTAGTCAAGAAATGAGGGGATAAGAGACAGAAAAGATCATAAAAATCAATGAATTGTAGGTCCTAGTGATATAAAATGATTGCTGGAGTTAGGGTACTAAAATAATTAAGTTGAAAAGGTTGGAAATGATGAAGAGAGAGTCAAATGCTTGAAATTAAGGTTATGTTTCAACAATGTTTAGGTTCTGCCCATTAGAGAAAGTAGCTGAGGTAGGTGGAAATTAAGATAATTAGAGCATGAAAGTTCAATGAAATGCAGGCCCAAAGTACTATTAGGATAATCTACAAAGATAATGATATACCCTAAATTATGACAGTGGTGTAAAAGAAAGTAACTCTTTGCCTGTGAATAATATCTTCAAGAAAGAGGATTAGAAGTTGACTATACCAAGGAGGTATTGTAGTTGATATAGTTTTGTGCAAGAGAGTCAAAGGTGGGAGGCTTAGGTAAGAAGGAGGAAGAATAAAATGGAAGCAACTAAGAGAAGACGGACAGCCACACTCTTTGCCTTCCTCCAGCAGATGTGGTACAAGATGAGTGGGAAAGAAAACAGCCACCACATGAAATGGCTTCAAGGGAAGCAGTGTCCTCATGTGAGAGGTAGATTTCAGATAGAGCAAGAGGGTGAAGACAGAGGAATTTCTCTGAAGAGCTCTGTGATTTGCAGAAGAAATAGGACAATGCTTTTGAGAGTTGTAAAGGAGTGCTATCAGAAACAGGGATGTACAGTCTTTTAAACTGTGGTGTAGCAGAAGATAGAAGATAATAGATTTGATTTTCTTTTGCTAACTAAAATTTAAGAAGCCATATGAATTAAATGTATGTCAAGGTTATTGTTGAAAACCAGGAATCTAATAGTTCAGACATCAGAGTCTGGGAAAAGGAAACTGGCGTTTGGGCTATGGGACTGTTAAGATTCATGAGTAGTCATAAACAATTTCCTTTTTTGTTATGACCATGATAATGATCAAATCTTATAGTTAGAGAAGTATATGACAGGGTAGAATCTTGACTTTCCACTCTACCCTGCTACCTAATTGCTGAGAGAGTACCAACCCCTTCTCTGATATTACCAAGGGATTTAGGGAATTTCCCTTCAACAACAAATAAACTGTATGACATACCTTCGGCTTCCAGCTTTACGCAGCCACCCTCAAGTCAAAAGAGGACCAATTGCTTTACCTGTTGGCTTTGCAGAAGACCATCTGCCTCTATGGGAAGCCAGACCAAAGAAAATCGATCTTATACACAATTACATCTATCTCTCAGGCTACACTCATGAGCCCAAAATGTGGCCTCTAAGTGTTATACTCCACTCTTTCAGCCACTGATACAATTTTTGTTTATCAGGCCCATGATACTAATCACTGGTCATGCTTGTAAGACCCTTGAAGACAATCAAGTCAATGAACAGGAAAAGGAAGTAAGTGAGTAACACCCGTGACTCTCTACTAGTCCGGAAGCCAAAGAGGCCTAGATCTAGACTGCAGAAGAGATCCCAGGAACTCTTAAACCATCATTCTGCCACATTTGGGGGACTAATTGATTTCTCTTATCACTGATATTGATCCTTATATAGGGTGACCATAGAATTTATTATCCAAGCCACATGATATTTAAGAGTTAAAGAAGATGCTTAGTCAGAATTTCAATCTTGCTCAATAGCTGTAAAGCTGGAATTGTTCCAGAAAAACAAAAATATGTGGTCACTCTACCTACACACAACATGTTTGCTCAGGGAGCAGATTACTCCTTGGCTGGCCAACAGATTTAATTGTTTAAAATTATCCTAGCCAAAAAGCCAAGGCTAATCTGCTGCCTATAAAGCTCACATAACATCTTTGGTGATTTGGCCTGGGATAGGTGACAGATTTTCTATTGTCCTGGTTACCTTCCTCTCAAGAATGAGATCACAAGCAATGTCATGGAGTCATTACTACTATATACACTCTACAGGCCAGAGATTGGTCATGGGTTCTGCAGGAAGGAACCCTAGAAAACTTTGAAAGGGTAGTCCAGTCACTCCCAGGGTTCAACTCTTGTGGATCTGAGGATGTAAGTGGAAATTACTTGTACATATAGGAAGAACAGCTTGTGGGAGGCTTGTTTCTAGTCAACCAGTTAGAGACTGTTCTTGCCATAATGGACACATGCATTGCATGTAGTTGGGAAATACTGGTATTTGCAGCTGCAGGGAATTGTAGTAATGCTTTATAGGAGACAGTGTGGTGGGACAAAGCAGGAAACAATCAATTCCAAAGAGGTGAAAGTACTTCCCGTAGGTCTTAAACAATAAGTTGAATATTTATGAATATCGGAGATATACATGCAGAAGAGCGTGGTAGGAAAAGGGGATGAAGTGTTCAAAAGTACCTAGGAAACAACATGGAATTTCAGGACCACATATAATGTAATGTGTCTATCAACAATAGTGATTGCTATCATTTGTCAAGTGCCTACTTTATAGGAAGAACTGTATTAAACTTTTCTCAACAATTCAACATGATCTAGTTCCTATGCCAAATCCCCATCTAAGAAATAATAATCTGACTCCAGAATTTTGAAGACTGATTCAAATCTTTCTTGACTATTTCTTTAAAGGAGACTCTTACGTAGTACCGTATAGAAGACACTTTTTACAAGCCTTTGTGGGTGTTTCTTTCCCAAAAGATTCCCAGTCTAGGAAGCTACTAAAATGCTCCTCTTTCTGTCTCTGCTGCTGTCTCAGAACCATGCTTTTCCTCTTTCCATCTCCTCACTCCCTGTGGCATCTAGATCCAGGATGTCTGTGGTAAAATTAGTCCTCTGGAAATCTCCCTTTCCTGTCTGCTGATGCAGACCCTCCAAAAGCACTGCAGGACCTCATGACACACACAGTCCTTGTGAAGGATCCCTTCTTCTTGCTGAGAAAACAGGCTGAACCCTTACTGTTACTCTGCTCTTCTGGGGAACAGCATAGTGAGAATGAGCTCTCGACTATATATATATACATATATATACATATATATATACATATATACATATATATATACATATATATATACATATATACATATATATACATATATATACATATATATATACATATATACATATATATATACATATATATACATATATATATATGCAGAACATATATATATATATGCAGGATACTTACTCCTTTGTAAGTGGCATGGGGATATAAATGGAAGAGAGAGATTATAATTATTTGAACATTAATACTTTTATTCCCATTACAATAAATTTCAACAGTGATGATGACAGATTATACCTACTGAGCACTTTGTATTGGGCATTCTTCTTAGTGGTTTAGTTTTTCTAAGCACTTCAAATCCTGAAAACAATCCTGGGAAGTAGATTCTATTCTACCCCCTTTTACATATGAGGAAACCAAGGCACAGCAAAGTTAAGTAACTTTCCCAAGATCATACAGCTCATTATATATATATAATTTTTATATTTTTATATATAATACATAATCGTATATTGTATATAATTATATATAATATATGATATATAATTATATTAATATATAATTATATATGATATATAATTATATTAATATATAATTATATATGATATATAATTATATTAATATATAATTATATATGATATATAATTATATTAATATAATTATATATGATATATAATTATATTAATATATAATTATATATGATATATAATTATATTAATATATAATTATATATGATATATAATTATATTAATATATAATTATATATGATATATAATTATATTAATATATAATTATATATTAATATAATTAATAATTATATATAATAATTATAATAATATATAATAATTATATATAATATATAATTATATATAATATATAATTATTATATATAATTATATATAATGTATAATTTTTATATATTATATATAATTATATATAATATATAGTTTTTATATATTTTATATAATTATATAATATATAATTTTTATATATTTTACATATAATTATATATAATATATAATTTTTATATTATATATAATTATATATAATATATAATTATTTTTATATTATATATAATTATATATAATATATAATTTTTATATTATATATAATTATATATAATATATAATTATTTTTATATTATATATAATTATATATAATATATAATTTTTATATTATATATAATTATATATAATATATAATTATAATTATAAGAGGAGGCCAAAGAGCTATATAATTATATATAATTATAATTATATTATAAGAGGAGGTCAAAGAGCTAGCTTGCCCTCTTTCTGTCATGAGAAGTTACAAGAAGTTTGATGTCTGCAACCCAGATGAGGGCCCTCACCAAAACCCAAATATGCTGGCACTCTGATCTCAGACTTTCCGCCTCTAGGAATGTGAAAAATAAATTTCTGTAGCTTTTAATCCACCCAATCTATGATACTTTGTTATACCAGCCTGAACTAAGACACCAGTAACTAATGCACTCTGTTTAGTCTGATGGTATATACTGATGACCTTTGAACCATGCTGAGCTTAGTCTTAATAAGAAGTAACATTGCATATTATCAAGGTTTTTCAAGTATCCTGGAGAAGGAATAAAAGCCATCATGCCCTCCCTGCTCTACTTAGAATAGGTGAGGCATGATGAGAGAGGAATATGATTAGGCAGGTTTCAGATTTTCTTCAAGTATCTTGTCCATCATGCTAAGGAGTTTTGGTTTAATCTAAATATAATGGGGGACATTAATAGTATCTAATCTAGGGAATAAAAAGATCAGGCTATGTTTTAGAAAAATCTTACAGAAATTGTACTGTCAGCTCTCTGCATTCATAGATTATACACTTATTGTTGTCAAATTTGAGCAGCCTCAGTGATTCCTGACTTGAAATAGTTTGGGATTTTGCTGAGGCGTGAACTTGAACCCCATGTCATATGAGGCCGGAATGGAAAGAACTATTGAGAAAGCCTGGGGTCTTTTAGTAACTATGGTCCAACTCTGTATCCTCGTATCAAGGATCTAAGTCCCTAGTATTAGCACTTTCCCAAATCACATCATACGTGTAATAATGTAATAATTTTGCTGATTTTTTTATAGTCTTAATTGCTCTTTGAGCCTGTCCTACATTCCATGGTCCTATCAGTCTTCCTGTAACTATATATAACTTAGAATAATAAGGCCTCATATTTTATCTGATTTTTTCAAATAATTTATACTTTCACTCTAATTTTTCCTTCACAACAATCCTAAATTAGTCAGGGATGGTATATAGTTTAGTAAAAGTAAACTTTTACCATTTTGGAAAAATAAGGGACCAAAGAAGGATCAACTAGCTAAGTAGTGATGGAGTCAAAACAAGAATTTATAGTTTATTTTATGAGCCTGGAGGTGTTATGGAAATGTTCTGTATCTTTATTGTTCCAGTAGTTTTACAAGCATGTAAATTTGTCAAAAGTAATCAAATTGTATTCTTTTAATGGATGTGCTTCATCCAACACAAATTACACATAAATAATATTTTTAAAAGTTTAGTTTAAAAAACAGATCACTGTCATTAACAGTACTAGAATTAAAACCTGTTTCATTTTGGACTTTATCAAAAATGAAACAAAATAAAAATACTTCCAATTGTATATTTTCTACAACATTAAATTTAAACTAACTCAAAAGTTCTTCACAATTAAATTCCATATTACTTTTGTAGTCTGATTCCAACTCTTACACCTATTTCCACTTCCTATTCCTACCTCCATTCCTTTTCTGCATAAACTCTGCTACATCCAAACTATACAACTGTACATTCCCTGAATCAAAAGGAGGTCTCTGTACTTTGGTTCATGTTAGACTTGGCCATGAGAAACCACCATCCACCTCCTCATACACACCCAAATTTTTTATATTCCCCACTTTCCCCCTCCTCATACACATTCAAATTGTTTATATTCTGCTTTCTCATTCCTATCTTCAAGATTGTTCTGATAGCCTTGCCTTAGTGGTTACTTTTCTTTCCTTCATTCATATAGCATGTATTGCTTTTTATCATTTGGACGTTTAGTTCTTTCCTTTAGTCACACATTTTTTCTGTGCCTCTTATGTGCCAATGATTTTGTAAACATATGTGTTTGTTCTTTTTCCTGTCAAACTAATTAGATTACAATTTCTCAGTCCTATGAACAATTACATACTTGGTATCCCTAGTATACTTTAAATAAATAATAGGCACCCACTTAAGATTGTATGATGTTGTTCAAAGAGCCCTGGACAGGGAAATAGAAAACCTATTCTCTGGGCTAAGACTCACTAGATGAGCAAGTTGAGGTATAGCCAACTTTTATGAACTTAAATTCTCACATATTTGAGTGGGAAAACTATATTAATTATGATACTTAGTTCTGACGGTCCAATGAAGCAATGTATGTATAAGTGCATTCTAGAACACTGTGTTCCTTCTGCAATTGTGGTGCAACCCTGTGTCAGCCTGTCTTCAACTTTTACTGCTTCTTTAGACAGTCAACAAGTTATTCATGTGCTAAAGGTAATCCATGCCTCAATACATTGATTGATCCATAATTCATGCATCCCATATCAAAGCTGATACTCTATTATGCACAATAATTTAATCTAATTTATAGAGTAAACCTGACTTTCTTTCTCTGCCTATTTCTGACCAACTTTTAGGAATGGCCCAACTAAAAAATATTACAAAGACTGGAAAAAAATTTGGTTAATTGAGCACTTTTGTCTTCCAGCAGCAAAATTCAACTCTTGATCAAAGAAGCTACCCTGGTCCGGCTAGCTCTGATTAAAAATTCAGTAATTCCACTATCTATGCGTAATTAACTAAAATGTTGACAGAGTGGTGGGATGCTATTATGATTCATGTTAATATGCTTTTGTTTAATATAGGTAATGGAGTAAATATAATGCACTAGTTTATAAATTATGCTGAGGATAATTTTAACTTTTTTGAATTAAATATATCCTCTTCTAATTTAATTTTATACATGTAAAGTTTATTATAGATTTGACTAATGTTTACCAATTTTCAGGATACTCTGGGAGCCTGGTACTTTATTAACTAGATTTCTGTTTCCAAATTATTTCTACTATTTTCTTCTTTTAAAAATATAGCATTCATGCTTGAATTTACCAAGTGCTTATTTACCTATGCTACTTTTTACCAGATACTACTTTACCTAGTACTCCAACTTAATATGTTCTTCTACAAACTCTCCATTCATTTGGGTTAGTTGATTCATACAAGTAGTTATTTATTTACTTGCAAAGATTCAAAACGTTAGGATGAGTCATTTACTTGCAAAGATTAAAGTAACTGAATCAAGTAAAGTGAGCTGTTGGTCAAGTTAAACCACCTGTCTGGTGACCTCTGTGCATTGTCATGCAAAATCAAGCAAGAAAGCCGTGCTTTTTAAAGTGGGAATGTGCTACCTAAGCAGAACGGTGAGAAGACCTCTGCAGAGACAGATCAGATGAAGGACATTCACTCTGCCCAGTAAATCTATGTGGGCTTGAGAGGCTTTTCCTGACCTGGTAATGTGCTGAAATTGCAAGAAATTCTTGTAGGAAAATGATGTGTGACAGGGGAAACGGTAAAATACACTGCCCTACCTGCATTTGTCTTGACATAGCCAAGTTTCTCCATTTTTCCATCCCACATCTAGAAGTAGCAACATTTTTTCCCTTCACATCTCAAAGGACTCTTCTGAGCATCAAAAGGGATCACATAGATGATAATATGATGGAAAATGTAAAATTGAATACAAATATGAAAATCATAGTTTTCTGTTTCCATCCCCTCCCATAAACTAATGAATGACATTCAGGATAAAAGATATGCAAGGGTAGCTGAGGTCCTGATTCCCCTGATCAGGGATTTTCTGAGGGAAAAGAAGCTTAAAATTTTGTTATTACTCCACTTAAAATTAATAAACATGCATTGAGAACCTACATGTATGCATAGAACATTATGATGACTACTACTGGGAATATAGGTGATTAGTTGGGCCTCTTGTATACAAAGAAAAACTAAAAACTAAATGAAAGAAACACTGTACAACTAGAAATTCTCTAAGACATTAGCACAAGCAGGGAGAAGGAGACTTTTTTAGCAGAGTCTGAAAGATGAATAAGAGCTTGAGAAGAGGAGAAAGCACAGAGGAAACAACCACATTCATTAAGATAACAGCATAAGCAAAGGGATAGAAGTATGAGTGGATAGTACACTGGGAGGATGAAGAAGAGAAACAGTAAGACGTTGGATGCAAGATGGGAATAGAGTGAAAAGTTTGATATATGAGGGCAAGATTAGAGGCTCCTAATATGATTATATGTGCACTTGCCAGTCAGACCAGCAAAATGACAATACTTCAGTCTGAATATTTGAATTCTAGAGACCAGTCTTTTCACATTAAATCCCTTTTATCAAACTTTACATCTGAGCAGCTCTAGGGATGTTTGGCACTTCTCCGTCTCCTAGAAAATGTTCAGAGCCACGGAACCCAGATTAGATATTACTTTGATCAAATTGCCATTGAGCTCAAGAAAAGGTTCTCTTCATGCTCTGTCACCCAACAAAACAAATAAGTATCAACCAAAAAATTACTTGTGAAGAGAATATTAAAGAACTGAAGTTGAACACATTTTCCAAAAGCCAACTGCCTAAAAGTCATTAAAGGATTCCTTAGAAATTTTCTGTGAGGACAGTATGTTTTTACACATGTGAATACTGTGCATGATGAAACTATAGAATGGAGACGTGCAGCTAAAATGTAAAATTGAAATGCTCATAATCAATATCAAATAGTTTCTGAGTGTCTTCCCACCTTATATTTACATGGACAAGCAACTTCAGATTCTTCCTAGTAACCAGGTTTAGTTCAAGCATATAAAATGAAAAATGAATGAATCCCACATTTACAATTGGTGCCAGTTTTACTGAAGATTATAACTTGATGAAGCCACCATATATCAATAATTTTGACTTAAATTATTCAGAACAAAACCCCTCATTTCTACCAAAAAAGCTTCCTCTAACACAGTCTTATAGTATTAGTCAGAATAGGCCATGTTGTAGTAACAAACAACTCCTACATTTCAGTGACTAAAGCAACAAATGTTAATTTTTCACTCATACATCATGTATATAAATGATAAGCTGCAGTTCTGCCTCCACATCACCCTCACTGTGAGACTCAGGCTAACAGAGCAACCACTATTTGAGACGTGAATTATCATTGTAGAAGATAGAGTTATGGGGGATCTCTGTTGGCAACTAAATGCTTGGTTGTCAAATGAGACTACATTTTATTATCTAATTCAAGCTTAGGGTTATATCACATATTTTTTATCTTCTCACAAATATATGTTAACACAGATTCTTGGTTATTTTAACAGACTCATATGAAATAATTTATTCCTCAAACTGCACTTATGAAAACTGTAGGGCTATATTTATTCCTAAAAGGTCTTTTCTTGATCTTTTTTGCATTAGTGATTTAAGTGTATGAAACATATATTATATAAACTATATTTCCAGCTTTGGGTCATGTTCTTAAAAGTATTTGTTGGTATACGTGGAGTACATTTTTAGAAACTTGATAGAAAGGAAATTATTCTTCTGAACCAAATTAATTTAAAGTTCTTTCAAGCATTAAAGTCAATATTTCAACCACTTTAATCTCAGTTCTAAGCTCTAGAAACATCTTTTTCATGATTAGTCTCACAATACCAAGTTTCTTGAAAATGCTAAGTATACAAATAAGACTTGAGCTTAATTCCTAGGTTACATTTAGATAATTAAGAGATTCAATATAGATTCTAAATCTTATCAGACCAAAAGGAACATAGTTATAGAACAGATAAAAGTGGAAGAACAATAGTAAAATCATAAATTTTATAATGGTGAACTAAATTAGTGGTTAACCGGGATGTTATTGTTGGTCAGTAAAAAGCCGATTTAATCTGAAAATAGTTTTCTGACTTGTCTTCCAGCATACTCAAAAATTTATTTTTCAAAATTTATTAAGTGATTTCTTTTGTATCAGACCCTTTGCATAGAGAAACACATGATATGGCCACTGCTTCAGGAAATATGTTCCCTAGGTGGGATGAATGGCCAATGTGTTAATAATTCTATTCAGTTGTGTGGCAGAGTCTGGGCTCTAAGTACAGTGGGGCCACGAATGGAATGGTCAATTCTACCTAAGTGGTCAGAAAAAGCTTCATAGAAGATGACATAAGAAGAGTTTTTCAAAATGAACAGGTTGGACGCAGTGGCTCATGCCTGTAATCTCAGTACTTTGGGAGGCCAAGACAGACAGATCCCTTGAGTTTAGGAGTTTGAGGCTAGCCAGGGCAACATTGCAATAGCCCATCTCTACAAAAAAATGCAAAAAATTAGCAGGGCATGAGTGCACCTACTCGGGAGGCTAAGGTGGAAGAATCACCTGACCCCAGGAGTCAGCCGTGATAGCACCACTGCACTCCAGCCTGAGCAACAGAGTAGACCCTGTCTCAAAAAAAAAAGAATATTAAAAAAAAAAAGAACAGATGTTCGCGCTTTGAAAACTTTAAACTCTAGCAGAAATAGGACTAAATATTAATCATCCTGTTCCACAAAGGTGCTTGTTTACATTTGCCTTCTATAATTAAAATGGAATCCCATAAGGATCTCTATTCTTGGATATTTCACTGCTCCACATTTCAAGTCTAATTGCTTTGCTGTGTTCAAAAATTTGAACATACATTTAAACATACTGATTTATATTTTAAACTGATTTGAGTATATTGGAAGAAGCAGAAAAGTGATATCAAGATTGTAAATCACAAATATTATATTTAGTTATTGATACTTTACTGCTACCAGAACTATTTATCCAGATCCAGCTGTGGAGAAACAGGATGGATCTATTTATTGCCCCAACCAAAGCAAGATCAAAGCTGGAGAAATTAGCGTTATGTGGGATGGTCAAAATTCTAGTGGGTAGAATCATAGTAGTCAGTCTGAACTACAGTCCCAGAGTATAACGCCCAAGCCAGAAATGCAGGATCAGTCAACAAGTCCAAAGGTCAGTTTCAGGGTCCAAACAAGAAGACTGAAACAGCAGTAAGTCTGCCAGCAGTGATGAGAAACAAGAGAGGTTAGAAGCAGCACAGGAAACATTCTGGACTGTCTTAAGTGGAATTGTAATGACATTAACATCGTGCTTACTGTTAGAGTGTATTTAACGCTACACACAGTAAATGTTTAGAAGTGCATAACTTCTAAACGTTTATTGATCTAGTATATATTCCTTTTGTTGTATAAAGGAAAAGCCTCTGGTATAAAAAGAAAAAAAGAATTTATCAAAAGAATATCAAAGTAGCTAATATAATCAAAGGAATATCTATGACTTGAGATAAAAAGGCAGCAGACAAACCCAAAGACCACTGTAGCAAGGATTCATAGACCTTTACTGTAGACACAGCTCCAGGGTCAAGTGTCTTCCCCTGTATCAATAAACTATGGTCAGTAAGCCCAGGTCATGTAATCCAGAAGAAGGAAAATCAGTGTGAGCTAAATCATCTGAGAGATGGTTTCTATATTTTCTCACAGTTAGTGGTTAAATACAGATGTGAGAGTAACATTTGGTTGTAGGCTGCAGCCACATCCAAGTACAAAACTAAACAAAGTGGCTATTATATCAGCACAAAACCTGCTGGATGACTGAAATTAAACCAGTAGATTTCCCTTATCTGCTTGTCTTTTTGAGGTCAACGTTTGCTTTAATGACCTTCTGAATAAAGCTAGTCTATGGCATAAGTTTAAGCTATCTGTGTAGTAGCATTATGAGGTCAGAAAATGGCATTAAGAAGATACCTGGCTTCTATGGGTTCCAAACACCTAGAAAAATGCTACTCACGGAGGACTTACTAAATGTTTGCTGGATAATTTTTAAAATGAATACATGGTTTCTCTGGAAACTCGCAACTTCTAGTGATATCTAAAACACAGCAATCTTTCTGACTGGACATTGTAGATAGTAAATACAACTCTCTTGAGACAACCTCATAATGGCTGGCACAAAATCAAATAAAGCTTGTAATTACATACAGGAATCTAAGTGCTCCTGGATGAGAAAGCATATCAACTAAGGGGAAGTCAGAGTATCTTCCAAGATCCAACAGGAGTCTTGAGTCATAGGCTAAGATACTGATCTGTAGAGCAAGCAATCATTGTAAAGTCAATTGCATGACAGTCTTATCCCTTATTATTATATTTCCCTTTGCCTAAGGCTTTATTCAGGAAAGAATTCTTTTTGAAAATCCAATAAGATTATTGCTTCTTTTTATTTCCTTTACACGGCCATAGCACATGTTTGGCTTTATTCCCATAATTTATCAGCCCTTGGCCCTCAGGCACAAGAATTTTGTAGCATAGTACAATAAATAGTGACCAGAATAAGCCAGGGCCTGTGGGACACTAGCAGTAGCAACTTAATAAACGTTGAGTTTGTTGCTTCTGGACAATCTTTTTTGATGACACAGTTTAATTCTCAACACATCTTAAAGAGAGAACAATTTTCACTATTCTCACTGTAAATTTATTAAGGATCCGAAGAGCTTAAAGAAATTAAGCCATTTTCCTTGCAATATGAAAATAGCAGGGCTGAAATCAAAGAGAACCATAGTCAGAGCTCAAACCTTGGACAATTATCAACTGCCCATAAAACTTGTCCTCACTCAAGGTCAAAGTTTTCCATTGGGGAAACTTCTTATTAAACTTCTTTCAAAAATTGACTTAAGTAACAGAATGTAACTCTAGGGAGAGACTTTCATTATGAACATATCTTGCTTATCCACAGTGGAGACAGCGATCAGTGAGCTAAGTTGCTTCCATTGACCTGACTACTGCTCCTTTGAGTATCCTCAAAGTTAGCTCTCCCATAAGGCATAGGCAGCTCAATAATTGTGAAACAGCAGGGAATAGAATATTTGCCCCAAGAGATATTTCTTAAAGGAGTTTCATGATCATCTTCCTTATAATATGGGGATTCTAAAAACTTGGAAATTGTAGAAGTGTGTTAGTCTATTAAAAGCTTTGATAATTCTTTGATACAGTAAAGAAACTCATTTGACACAAGATCTCCCAAACACATTGACCATGCAATCCCTCCTCATAGAATATGTCTTGCGGAACATGCTTTGGAAAATGCTACCATGAAGAATTAGGAGAGCAGATGGTGCTCTTCCTCAAAGATATTGGGTGTCTGATAATCAGTGAGATACCTTTTAGGGTTAATGCCTTCTAGGTGACTTCCTGTACAAACAGCAGCCATCCCACCAGACCCACTAGCATATCATAACTCAGAAACAAGCAAATTCATCAGGTCAGTTTCAAAGTCTGCCTTAGAGCCTGAGAAATATAGAATGTACATGCTGCAGCAGCTCCATTAGAAAACAGAAATGCGTGATTTGCTCATGGGAAAGTAAGAGAACTAAAGAATGTGTGATTAATTGAAGTACTGGCTCCCACACTTGGAGCCCACAGCTGGAGTCATTTAGCACAGTAATAGAGACGATGACACTAAAAGAAGGAAAAAGGTGGAGGAAAAGGATGAGGAGGAAAATACAGGATAAGGGGTTGAGGAGGAGACAAGGAAGTAGCTGACGAAAAGAAAAAGATAACTCAAAGCAAGCCTACTGTGAAAACTTTTATAGTTTCAATTTAGAAGTAAGTGTAGATGTTTTGGTAATTGAGCATTTGGAACACTGGAAAAAAAAGTTTTTATTTCCAGGAATGTTATGGGTCCTTTCACCCTGGGAGAGCTCAGTCCTGAAGTTCATTAACACTATTGAGGTTTTGGAACACTACTGAGGCTGAAGAAAATACTTCTACCCTGTAGTGATAATTATCCAGTAAAAAGGTTAATTTACAAGTGGGAGCAGACTAACAAGGATAGTGTGAAGAAAGGATCTTAGAGTTACACATCTCTAACATGCAACATACAGATTTCTTCTGTGGACTGACCATCTACAGGGTTAGATGTCCCCCATATAGCTGAATAACACTAGAAATTTATATAGTTACTCTGAATCACTTAGAGTCAAGTAAATCCTGCCTACTACTACAGCCCATGTTCAGTGTGGTAATCAGATAAAAGGATGTATTTGGAGTCAAATAATACACCCTATGATCTAAGAAATATTTTCTCTTGTGACTTACATTGTGCTCCTTTCATTCAGGGACCCTGACTGTAGCCATTTTGGGCTGACTCTGGGAGTTTCCCAGACACGCTGTTAGATTCCTACATGCCTGCATGCTCATTCTGACAGCACCTACAGAAAATATCTTTTTCATGACCATGATCTTTTACTACACCCATAATTTCTCTCAACTCCGGATTCAATCCATTAGAAATGTATATTAGTTCTATGTTTAAAATATATTATACCATGATTGCCCCCTCTCATTTCTTGTTGTTGTATATCTAATCCAAGTCACCAGCATGTATAGTCTGGATTTCTGCAATAACTGCCCCATAATTTCTCTCATTCCATGTTTTCTCAACACTTTTGTCCCCATAATCCATTCTCTATAAAACAAAACCAAATTAAGTTTTTAATATCAACTCAGATCTCTTCACACTTTATTTCAATGTTTTCCTATTGTGATTATAGCAAAATAAAACTCTTCGTCACAGCCTAGAGTGTCTTATATTATCTGGCTTCTGCCTATTTCTTTGAATTCAACTCCTACACTATCCTGCTTGTTCATTATTACAGTGTAGCCACATTGGCCTTCACTTTGTCTCTGGAACATACCAAGTTGACTCTTCTTCAGAGAATGATCCTTATTGATCTCACTACCTAGATTGCTTTTATGTGTAGGTCTCCTTATAGGTGCTGGCTCATCTTTCAGATCCTAGTTCAAAACTGATCTCAGAGAAGCCTTCTCTGATCATCACCACACCCATCCCTCCCCATCACTGTTACCTTATCTATCTTGTTTATATGTGTTTTTTTAAATCAGACTACTCAATTGTAATGTAAGCTCCAAGAGTGCAGGAACTGTGTCATCTTCGTGATTGACACAAAGTAGGCACTCATAAAATGTTTCCTAGATGAATAAATGAAAAAAAAATGTCATTTGTACTGAAACTCATTTTGGTCAAATCTTCCAACAGCAGGTAGTCCAAACTAGCCAGGACCTTCTAATAGGACTATTGCGTCAGTCTCTCTCCTTGTCTCCCCGTTGTGCATGAGTGGCAGGATGCTCAGTAGTATTAAAAGGTTCCATGGAAGCATGTGTGTCAACAATATGCTCTAGAATGTCAAGCATATGTGGCTATTTCTGGAGGCAAAAGGAGTAGTTACTAAAGGTAGTTACAAAAGAGTTCCCGAGGATGCTTTGGATGATATATAAATTTACATCCTCTATAAGGCTTGCTCTATTATTCTGAATCCTATTTCAAGCTCCACTTTGCAGATGGCATAACTCAACACAACCCCAACTAATACTGATCTCTCAGCATTTGTGCAAATAATACCACTACTATTGTCATTGTTTTTTGACTAATATAATACTACAAGTGGTACACCATGCCAGGGGAATCATGTATATGTTTTATTTAATATTCACAACCTTACAAGATAGGTATTATTGTTGTTCATGTTTTTAAAGATGAGGAACCTGAAACTTAGACTTTTCTGTCTGAGGTTGTATAATTTAGAAATGAAATCCAGGTCTTCTTGACTCCAGAATCTGAGCTCTTAATTGCTATACTCATTTCCTTCACAATTATAAATACAGTCTTAAGGGATCATTTGTATAAGGACTTGACACCAAAAAGAACAAAAATAAGATTTTATTGAGATGAGTTCCTTTGTGTCTACTACTGGGCTAGGTGAAACGGATAAAAAGATGAACTGTCATAGTTCTTGCCTCAAGTTACTCATGGTTTAAAAAAGGAATGAGACCTACACAAAATAATTATTATACTGTGTACATGTTATAATACTGGTGAGGTGTGTATGGTCCAAATTAAAGTAGTCCAGGTCAAAGTAAGATTTTTGGTATAATTAATGTCTGGGCTAAACATTCAAGATAAATAAATCCATCTTATAACTTGAACCAATTTTTTCTTGGTTAAAAGCCAAGGCAAAAGGAATAAGACATATCTGGACTGTGTTATCCAAATACCAGCCATAAAACATCTAAGGGCAAATATCTTAAATCCTCATTCAATGTCTTGTAAAAGACTGTATGCTCTTCAAAATAGCTGTGAACTACTGGGAGCCTTGCATGGTCAACCTACAGCTTAGAATTCCTGCTTTCCTTAATTCTCTGCTTTTTTTCTTGAGACTATTTCCTTATCTTAGTGCAGTTCTGACATCTGACAAAACCTGGGACTCTTTGCCTTGTCCCCAGCCTCCTCTTTCACCCATCAACAGAAAGTAAACCATAGATAAAAGTCTGCAGCAGAAATTTTACTAGAGATTTGTGGATCATGGTGAAGAGGTTACACCACTGAAACACAAAGAATACAAATGTAAATCATATACAGTGGATTCTTGTTATAGCTTTTTTCAATAAAGTCTGTACAAACCCTGAATTAGCAATACTGAAACATTGGTCCTGGGGGGAAGAAAGGTTAGTCTCCTGTGAACCTCCGGTGACAACATTCCATCACCAAATTAATACATAAATTTGTTTTATGTGTGTTTCTGTTTAAAAACATCTTTTAAAAATATATATTGGTGATTCATGAACATGAAACTCACAACCAACAGCACTGTAATTCATGACTGATTTAAATTTATCTAAGACTTTTTTTTTTTTTTTTTCTGAGAGGCATACCACAGCCTTCTTTCACTTAAAAACAGTAGACAGCACTTCAGCACTATGCTTGGGGGCTGTTTTAAACAGAAAAATTACAAACAAAAAGGACACACAAAAAAACATGCCTAAAAGTGTCACTAAGTATACTGCAAAAGGAATACTTTTTCACCATATAAAGGCTGAAACAGGACGACAGAGCTTTGCTTTGTTCATTGACCTCAAGCTGTGCCCATACAATGACTCAAATTTTTTTTTGTTTGCCATTTTGCGCATATCTATGAATGACTGAAAAAGTACCACTCATATTGATTTTGGGGTTACAGATACATTTTAGTAAGTGGGCAAGTTTTTAAATTCAGAATCCACCTTTACTAAACGATCGACAGTATTAGACACTCTCTTAGTACGATTGCCAACAGCACCCTCTTGCTGGCTTTCCCCCAACCCCATCCCCAACTGCCTCAACTTCTTACCATCTGCTGGTTTATTTTATTCCTTTCAATTTCCCATCTTATTTTATTATATCATTTTTCCAGATTGCCATCTCTGATCCAAATTCTTATCTTTCGACTATGAGAAATAATATGTTCAAAACCACCATTAAAGATATATATCTAGCAAATGATTATACAGAGCCAGCAATGTCTCTGTGATTATGGTCTTTTTTATTTCAGATTATATTAGTTTCCTAGAGCTGCAGTAAGAAAGTACAGCAAACTTGTTGGCTCAGAGCAATACAAATTCATTGTGTTATATGGCTAGAGGCTACAAGTCCAAAATCAAGGTGTTGTCACAGTCATGCTCCTTCTCAAACCTGTAGAGGAGAATTTTTCCTTGTGTCTTCCTAATTTCTGGTGGTTTGCTGGCAATCCTTGTTCCTTGGCATGCAGGCACAGCGTTGCAGTCTCTGCCTACGTTGCCACATGGCATTTTCCCCGTGTGTATCTGTACCTTTGTGTCTCTTCATTTCTTTTAAGGACACCAGTTATATTGGATTGAGGGCCTAACCTACTAAGTGTGGCCTCAACTTAACTAATTACATCTGCAACAACCATGTTTCCAAATAAGGGAACATGCTGTTGTACTAGGGGTTAGGACTTCAATACATATTTTTGGGACCACAATTCATTCCATAACACATATTATAGTAGCTGCAATAGCAGCAGCAGTAGTAGTACAAAGCAGCAGGTGTGGTTTTCAATAGCACTATTTTTCTCTTTCTTTCTTTTCTTTTCTTCTTTCTTTCCCTTTCCTTTCTTCCTTCTTTCTTTCTTTCTTTCTCCCTCTCTTTCTTTCTCCTTCCTTCCTCTCTCTCCCGTCCTTCTTTCCTTCCTTCCTTCCTTCCTTCTTTCCTCTCTCTCCCTTCCTTCCTTCTTCCTTCCTTCCTTCCTTTCTTCCCTCCTTCCTTCCTTTCTTCCCTCCTTCCTTCCTTTCTTCCCTCCTTCCTTCCTTTCTTCCCTTCTCTATTTCTCTCTTTCAACACTCTCACTCTGTTGCCAGGCTGGTGCAGTGGTACGATCTCAGCTCACTACAATCTCTGCCTTCTGGGTTCAAGCAATTCTCATGCCTTAGCCTCCTGAGTAGCTGGTATTACAGGTGTGCAGCATCACCACAGCAGCTAATTTTGGCATTTTTAGTAGAGACACGGTTTTGCCATGTTGGCCAGGCTGGTCTCGAACTCCTGGCCTCAAGCAATCTGCCCACCTTGGCCTCCTGAATTGCTGAGATTATAGGTGTGAGTCACTGCACCAAGCCAGCACCTTTTCTCTTTCTATTACAGTTGTAATGACAACTCTGCAATGTGACTCTTGGAAAATTGTTCAGTCTTCCTAAATTGTTCAGTCTTCAAAACTAGCTTTGAGGATCACAATAGATAATATATATGAGCCACTTAGATGATACCTGGCATTTAGTTAGAGCCTAATAAATGGTGCCATTAATAATGTAATGCACATATACATACACACAAAGGGCACTTACAGGTGTATATTCATGCTAATTATGTTAGATATATATCTAGCAAATGATTATACAGAGCCAGCAATGTCTCTGAGATTATGGTCTTTTTTTATTTCAGATTATATTAGCTTCCTAGAGCTGCAGTAGGAAATGTTAGAAATGTAATAATGTTAGCATGAATATGCACCTGTAAGTGCATTTGTGTGTATGTATATGTGCATGTGTGTCTCTATATATGCATATGCATTTTGGCTAGTGTTTGCCTAAAAATATTGAGAAGATAACAAATTAATCAAAATTCAAGGTAATCAAAAGGAAGACTATTCTTTAACAATTTAAGAAGATCACTTACATTACATCATCATATTCAACATTATTTTTCCTATTTTCATCCAGATGTTTCAAGAGTAGTCAAGAAGTTTGGCTTTTCATTGACTAAAGTGTATAAAATTTAAATACTGATTCTTCCATAGTTGATAATCAGGCATAGATTTATCTAAGTGGGGCTATGGCAAGTGTCCAAGGTGTTCCTTGGGAGCCACTGTAGTGAGAAAGCTGATTTTTGATGCTGACTCAATAAGCACCTGAGGAAATAAAGAGAACAGACAATTTTAAGATTGGATGATTGGATGGTGGCAGTTGAGAGGGTGTAAAAGGAAAATCATCACCTACTGTATCATTTTATCCTCCTGAGAAGGCCACATTCACATATTTTGATTCTCAATATCTCTGACAACTTCCTTTGGCACAGTTTTCACCTGAGTGACGAGAGGCTAGTGAGACTGAAGATCTTGCAAATTGAGGAATATTCTATCAAATTTTTATCAAATATTCTATTAAAATATCTGACACCAATCCTCTAACTGAATTTGATTGGACAAGGTATGCACCAAGCTAGATAATGAGTATTCTCTCTTCCAGAAGTTTGGGTGAATGGGAGATAGATGCTGGTTTCGGCTGTTTAAGTTGAATTGAGAAGATCTTCATTTGGTAGCTGCAAGAAACCCAACTTCCATCATATGCCCAGAGAAACAGAAAAAGCAAAATCAAGCAGAGCTGAAGGGAGAAGCCAAGATGAGAGACCATGACTTAAACATACACACACACACACACACACACACACACAAAGACAGTGGCTACCTGGGAACCTGCCAATTCATATCACCTTCTTTCTAGAGTCTCAAGCGTGCTTTTTGCCATTGGGTTCCATGGGACATACCTGTGTAGGTTAACAGGAATCCCACCTCTTTTTATGTTATTTTTATTTATTTTTACTTTTACCACTAACTAGCCTTCACTGAGATAAAACTCAGTCAGACCTTTCCACCATTTGTTAGTGCCCTGGGTGAGACAGTTGAGCTACTGCCATAAGGCTGGCAGGAGAGAATTTATCTGACTTCCTGTAAAACTTATCTGATGAACAATGGTGATATGTAAATTACTGAACTATAATATTTTAACCTTATGAGGAATAAGACTATTTATTATCATAAATGGTCAAACTGACTTAGGTACTCTGTCTTCTCTTCATTTTTAAAGAAAATATATACTCCTTAGGAGAAAACATTAATAACTTTGTCAACACTTTATTTCAGTGCACTGCAAGTAAAACTCCTTCATATGTGTCTGAGATATGTGTTTTAAATTTTTTCCTACAGTCTAACCACTTGGCTCTACTTCCTGCCAGAGGCTATAATACCTTAAAGGCTTTAACAAAGAACTATCCCAAGTTTTGTCATTTTACACTGACATTGAACTTAATGAGTTTCAGCTGTCATCATGTTTTAAAACATAAATCTATGTTCTATTTATCGTTGTTTTTCTCGGTGACATTTTTAAGGTTTCCTAAAATTTTATGGCAGATGTGACACACTTGCCCTGGAGTGTTTTATCTTCACAGCACTCAGGAGCTAATGTCTAAAATGCTGAGATCTTGTTCCACAGCACATATGTGTTGATTCATTTATACTTTAAACTTTTGTGGAAAATCATCTGAAGGCAAGACTTTTGAGAGGCATTGTCCTGGGTTTCAAGAATCTTACAACTCAGGAAAGCCATGTATATAAATGAATCAAATTAAGCTAGAAAACATAAGTACTTTAAGAGAGAGCATCCAAAGGATCAAGATAATTTTGCTTCTGGATAAGCAGACTAGGAAATGTTTTGAGAAATAATAAAATTGGAATCATGATAAAGGTTGATATGGTTTCGCTGTGTCCCCACCCAAATCTCATCTTGAATTATAGTTCCCATAATCCCCAAGTGTTGTGGGAGGGAACAAGTGGGAGGTAATTGAATAATGGGGGTGTGTTTTCCCATGCTGTTCTCATGATAGTGAATAAGTCTCATGAGATCTGATGGTTTTATCAAGGGCAGTTGCCCTGCACACGCTCTCTTGCCTGCCACCATGTAAGATGTGCCTTTGCTCCTCCTTTGCCTTCTGCTATGATTGTGAGGTTTCCCCAGCCACATGGAAGTGTGAGTCCATTAAACCTCTTTTTCTTTATAAATTACCCAGGCTTGGGTATTTCTTTATAGCAGTATGAAAATGGACTAATACAAAGGTAAAAACTGAAAAATGGTGTGCAGATTATTTATTTTCTTGGTACTTTAAAAATTAAAATAACAAATATTTTCTTTTAACTTCAGCTAAAATATACATCACTTTTGTTTTTACTGATTGCTTCCATTCTTACAGTAATCCAACACTTATTAGCAAACCGTATGTTATTTTACCCTTTTTTATAGGCTTCCCTAATCTGATCAAAAATATTTTCACAGTCAGTAAAGAGTCAACATATCTCATTCTTTTTCCCAGGCTTATAGGATCTGTTGCTAGACCTTCCAATTTCTTGATAATTCTGCAAAGTAAACAACTGCCTCTTCTTCATATAATCTGATCATGAATAAGCCCCAATAAATAGACCCCTATTAGGAATCAAAATGTATTTTGCAGAAGATGGGCTCAAGAAAAAAACAAAGAATGTCTTCTATTGAAGGACGTTTGTTTATACTCAAAGTATCTGAAATAAAATTAACTGCAAGTAAGAATTCAACTAAACTGTCATTTCATGTGTATATTGTTTCCAAGTGATAAAAATATGCCATTTGATATTTTACAAGTTTGCATTCAGTATCAGCAGGAAATCCAAGAAGGAAGACGGCTGAATCTCCAAGTTTAAGTTATGTAAAATTATATGCTTTTTGCTTCATGAAATCTGTGACATTTGAGAAGGACCAAAAGAAAGGGTAGTTCCCTCTAAGCTGAAGAAAATTCTGCCTTGGTCTGTATGTAAACTCATTGCAATAGAGAGTGTAGGATTAAGTGATTCAATTCTCTATCCAAGTAAGAGAAATATGGGAAAATTATATTTAGTCCACAATTTTTTTCTTCTGTCATCCTGTTTGAAGGAGAAATATCATGCACATGGATGTACTTTTTTGTTAACTAGAAAGTCTTCCCTCATAAACACTCAATCCCTATCTCTTTCATCTCAGGCAAATATATAAAAGAGCCTCCCTCAACAATGTACACTTCTAGCGGATATACTGATGGAAATTCACAAACTAGTTACACAGAAATGAAAACAGAAAAATGATTTGATCACCTGAAGGAAGCAGATTTTTTTTCTGGAAACAGGAGAGGTCTGAACCCTGACCACAACAGGTCAGTTCTCAAACTCTGAGATGTACTGAAACATGAACCTTGTCATTTCAGCAAGACTTGGTTGTGATCCAGATCCGCAATGTATGGTTTTTCTGATTGTTCTCCAAACAAAGGCACTCAGCCAAAAGGACAAAAGGGGAATGACATCCAGCCCCTGCTTCTGGAATAAGGAACACTTTTTTTTCTAGTTCATATGCAAGCTTAGTTGTCTCATAAGTCATGGCTCCTAAGGACTCCACCTCTTTCAATAAGGTGTTTTTACTAATTCCCACAACAGCACAGTATGGGCTAGTGTTGACCTAGAAGTAAACACCAAAGAAAATTATTTAGACACCGCTGTTAAGGGTAAATGACATTAGATATGAACTGAAAATTACATGTCTTTAAAATGTACTATGCATCAGACTTAATGCAATCTCATTAAACTTTTCCATAAACTGTATAAGATAGATGCTATTGCAAAGGACCCTTTTAAACATCTTTTATCTAAAAGACTCTGTAGATTAAAGACATTCTCTACCCTCTTCAGTGAAACATAATGAGCACTGAACACTTAAAATCATGAAATTAATCTTTAACACTAAAGAGTGCTGAAGAGTGTTAATTTCTCTACTCAAAATTCACTTCAATGCTACCAAGAATGCATTGAGTTAGATCCAAAACCTGTCAAATTCAGGTGTGACTGTTTTAAAATTTGTAATTTTTAAAAATAACTTATAAACCAATAATTGGAAATTTCTAAACAATTTTTTATAAACATTAAGTAAATCATTTTTGGAGTCTAAAAAAGATGGGTCAATAAAAAAATTTTTTATTGTATTACAAGTTTGTGCAGCCACTATAAAATGTTGGGAACCATAGATAAATTAAGGAAGATTGTGTAGACAGATTGCTTCACAAGTATCTAAGTTCTCATTCATTTTAAAGAAACTAATATGAAAAATCATAGATGATACATAATAAACGGGGTTTATGGAATACAACAAGGAAGTCCAATCAGCAGACTAATACTAAAAGAAATGTTTTTTACTCTTCATCAAAATATTGGCAAATGCTTGTATCTTTAAGTTATAATCACATGCTTAAGATATGTACATCACTTTTTATGATTACCCACTTTGACATACTTTTTAAAAGAGCTTTTACTGTGCTTTTAAACATTATAAAGATGATGATAATGCACCAGCATATTATAGAAACTGCAAAAAGTAATAGCCAACAGATGACAGAACCTTTCATAACCTTGGTCCCCACATTAATCCATGGTATATCCAGCCCTGAAATATGTCTTAAGGTCTCAATGATTTGGCCTCTGCTCAGAACTACAGTCTCATCTATTGCCAAAACCTCACTGATATTCTAAACTGTATGATAAACTGCCTTGAGTTTCTCAAATGTTCGACATTCTCTCACTCTTTCCGACTTCTAAGTCTCTGAATTTGAACCTATCAAAAATATCCTTCCCTTTCCCTTCCATATTACCTGGCAAACATGTATTCTATAGACTTCAAGTTTCAAAACAGGCTTCATTTGTTCTTCGGAAGATGTCTGTGCCCTATGACTTCCCTCCCACTCAGATTAGAAGCCCCTTTAATAACACCTTCACACTGGCCTTTTATACCTTTCATAATACCAGTTATTGTCTGTTTATTTATCCTCCTGTCTCAATTCAAGCAGGTATTCTTTAAGCTCAGGAACTATAGAGCTCATCATTACATGTACAGCATCAAACATAGTGCCTGGCACATAATTGGTCATCAATATATATTTAGGAAAGAAAATCAGAAATGAAGACATTCAGAGGATTTTAATTAATCTTTTGTACAAATGGGAGAATTATTGTGTAGCCAACAGATTATAACTAAAAGAATGCTATGATGGTACCAAATATATATTCATGCCCTGGATCTTAAAGACTTGCCCTATTTCAAGATCAATTGAAAATCTATTTTTATCACCCCATAATTAATACATTTAAAATTTTAAGAGAAACATGCTAGAAAATGAGCTAGAACTTTCATAGAGAAATTTTTATATGCCAAGTATTTTAAAAATTTAGTTTCACTACATGAGTCACATTATTTCAGGCTCCACTCATTAAAAATGTATAATTATTCAGTCATAGACTAGGGTGAAATTTACCTTGTGAATTTCAAAGAAAAATCAAGCTTTTAAAGCTAAAGAAGAATATTAAAAGGGATTGCAGAGGAAATATTTATCTGATTTAATATAATTACTTAAAGCTCTTAGAAAAATGTTTCTACATCAAAGTAATCAATACTATAATTGTAATTTTACTGTCTTTGGTTTCTTAAAGCAGGCTTCTTAACAGGTTTTCTATGTTTTTTTGTTTGTTTGTTTGTTTTTTTGGTTAACCTGAGTTAGTTTACCTGAAGACAATAAAGTACATTTTTAAACATAAAATTTTAACTTTTAATTACAGACATATTTTGTTTGCTTGTGCTTAACTTTATAGAGTTTTACAGGTAGGGTGTATCTGTTGTTTGTTTGTTTCTTACAAACTGAGGGTTTGTGGCAACCCTGTGGTGAGCAAGTCTGTAGGAACTATTTTTCCCATCAGCATGTAATCACTTCATGTCTCTGTCATATTTTGGTAATTCTCACATTTCAAACGTTTCCATTATTATTATATTTGTTATGGTGATCTGTGATCAGTGATCTTTGATGTTACTATTGTTAAGTGTTTTGAGGAGCCAAAACCACACCCACAGTGGTAACTTAATGAATGTTGTATGTGTTCTGACTAATACACTGAGGATGGGCAACTGTCCTGTTTCTGTTCTTCTACTCTGGCCTTATTCCCCGAGACACACAAATTGACATTAAGCCAATTAATAATGCTATAATGACCTCTAAGTGTTCAAGTGTTAGGAAGAGTTGCACACCTCTCACTTTAAATCAAAAGCTAGAAATGATTAGACTTAGTGATGAAGGTATGTTGAAAGCTGAGACAGGCCAAAAGCTAGGTGTCTTGTGCCAAATAGTTAGCCAAGTTGTGAATGCAAATAAAAAGTTCTTTAAAAAAGCTAAAATTGCTACTCTAGTGAACAAATAAATCATAGAAAAGGGAAACAGCCTTATTGCCAATATGGAGAAACTTTTAGTGGACTGGATAGAAGATGAAACTAGTCGCAACATTTTCTTAATCAAAAACCAAAACAAAGCCCTAACTCTCTTCAATTCTACAAAGCCTGAGAGGGATCAGAAATCTGCAGAAGAAAAGTTGGAAGCTACCAGAGTTTGGTTCATGAAGTTTAAGGAAAGAAGCCATCTCCATAACATGAAAGTTCAAGGTGAAGCAGCAAGTGCTGATGTAGAAGTTGCAGTAAGTTATCCAGAAGATATATCTAAGATCATTGATGAAAAGGGTTATACTAAAAAACAAGTGTAGACAACAATGTAGAAAAGTCATCTTCTATTGGAAGAAGATGCCATCTAGGACTTTCATAGCTACAGAGGAGAAGTGAATGCCAAGCTTCAAAGCTTCAAAGGACAGGCTGACTCTCTTGTTAGGGACTAAAGCAGAGGGTGACTTTAAGTTAAAGTCAATGCTCATTTGTTATTTTGAAAATCCTGGGGCTCTTGAGAATTGTGCTAAATCTACTCTGCCAGTACTCTAACAAAGGAACAACAAAGCCTGGATGACAGCCCATCTGTTTAGAGTACAGTTTACTGAATATTTTAAGCCCACTGTTAAGACCTACTGCTAAAAAAAACACTGCATTTAAAATGTTACTGCTCATTGACAATTGACATTGTCACCTAAGAGCTCTATGAAGATGTACAAGGATATAAATGTTGTTTTGATACCTGCTAACAACATCTATTCTGTAGCCCATCCATGGATCAAGGAGTAATTTTCTTTCACATCCTAAGCTGTACCTGCCATAGATAGTAATTTCTCTTATGGATCTGGGCAAGGTAAATTGAAAATCTTCTGGAAAGGGTATATCACTCTAGATGTCATTAAGAACATTTGTGATTCATGAAAGGAAAGCAAAATATCAACATTAACAGGATTTTGGAAGAAAGTGATTCCTATCCTCATGGATGACTTTCAGGAAATCAAGACTTCTTTGTATAAAGTAACTTCAGATTTATGGAAACAGGAAGAAAACTAGAATTAGAAGTGGAGCACGAAGATGCTCCTGAATTGCTGCAATGTCATGATCAAACTTGAAAGGATGAGGAGTTCTTAGAGTCGAGCAAAAACAGTTGTTTCTTGAGATGGAATCTACTCTTTGTGAGGATGCCATGCATGTTGTTAAAATGACAACAAGGGATTTAGAATATTACATAATCTTAGTTGGTAAAGCAGAGGCAGGGTTTCAAATAATTGCCTTCAACTTTTGAAAACACTTCTACTGTTGATAAAATGGTATCAAACAGCACTGCATGCTATGGGTAAATCTTTCATGAAAGGAAAAGTCAATTAATGTGGTTACCTTTATTATTGTCTTATTTTAAGAAATTGTCACAGCTACCCCAACCTTCAGCAACCATCCCTCTGATCAGTCAGCAATCGTAAACACTGAGGCAAGACCTGCCACCAGCAAAAGGATTATAACTTACTGAAGGCTCAGTGATCATTAGCATTTTAGCAATCAATTTTTTAAATTAAGGTATGCGCATTTTATTTTTAGAAATAATGCTATTGCACACTTAATAGACTACACTATAGTGTAAACACACATTTTATATGCTCGTAGAAACCAAAAAATGGGTGTGACTCACTTTGTTGAGATTTTTACTTAATTATGGTGGTCTGGAACAAAACCTATAGTATCTCTGAGGTATGCTTATAATTGACATTACACTTCCATTTATTTCAAGGTGTTCTCAATATTTTTACTATAAAGTACATGAATGATAATCATTCACCTGATCATTCACTTATTTACTCCATGAGAATTTATAGAAAGCCTACTGATTTTCAAGTCCTGCCCCTTAAAAACGAAACCACTTATTTACTCCATGAGAATTTTTGGAAAGCCTACCGATTTTCAAGTCCTGCCCCTTAAAAACAAAACCACTTATTTACTCCATGAGAATTTATAGAAAGTCTACTTATTTTCAAGTCCTGCCCCTTAAAAACAAAACCAAACAAACAAAAAAAAGCCTTTTAAGTTCAGAAGTACATGTGCAGATTTGTTATATAGGTAAACTTGTGTCATGGGGGTTTGTTGTATAGATTATTTCTTCACCCAGCTATTAAACTTAGTACTCATCATTTATTTTTCCTGATCCTATTCCTCCTCCCACCTTCCATCCTCCAACAGGCCCCAGTGTCTGTTGTTCCCCTCTATGTGTCCATGTGTTTTGAGCGTTATGAATATAGCAAAAGACGAACAGACGTGATCAATTTTTTTTCATAGAGCTTACATTCCACTGTAGAAATAAAAATAAACAAATGAACAGAGTAAATGAGGAGATGACAAGTGCTATGATAAAAATAAAATGGTGTGATGTGTTATGGAGTTATTTCAGGTTGTATAATCAGAAAAAAAAAAAAAATTCTAAGGAAGAGGCATTTGAACCAAGACTGAGTTTGAGTCAACTTCTTGAAAATCTAGGAAAAGTATTTCAGAAAAAATAGTCCAAGATCCTACTTAGTGAGCACAGTGGATCATAAAATAAGATGAGGTCAGAGAGATCAGCAGGAATTTGATCAGCCAGGCCTTTGTAAATAAGAGTTAGGATTTTATTCTGAGGGTTATTGTGTATAATTGAAGATTTTCAAGCAGGTGAGAAATAGAATGTGATTTCAGAAGTTCCTGTGCATATCATATAGAGACTGGGCACAGGCTGGGAGAATAGGAACAGAATGAAAATGCTAAAGCCACTTAAAAGTCATTTCAGTTGTCAACAGAAGACTAGATAGTAGGATTAAAGAGGAAAAGAGTGCACAGTTTTAGGTCTACAGAACATAGTGACATTCTATATGTCATATTGGAGGTAGAAGAAAGGAATAAAGATTAAGTGTCATGTTTTGAGGTTGAGCTACTAAATCGTAATGACATTCGCTTAGATGGAAAAGACAGGGAAACATTAATGTTGGATTGGAGGATCAAGAACTCTGTTTTAAACACTTAATAATTGAGATACTTCTTTCAAATGGATAAGTCACACAGTGTTGGGTCCAAGAGGCTGGAGTTCAGAGTAAAAATAGAGATGAAACTAATGGGTTTAGTGTGCCCCTGCAGAGACTAAATTTCAAGGCATAAATCTGGATAAAATTATCTAAGAAAAGAGTAGCAATTAAAAAACATTTCCAGAAACAAGATTGTCATAACATCAATATTTAGAGATTAAGAAAAGGTATTGAAGATAGCAAAAAGAGAAGCAGAAGTAACTATTCAGGGAAAATAAAGCCAAAAGAACTTAGTATTATAGAAGACATAAGATAAGGTTTCAAGGGCAAGGGAGTCATTTACTCTGTCAAAGCTGCTGAAATCTAGTAAAATAAAAGAGAAAAATGAACCTCAGACTTTGGCAAACTAGTGATTATTAGAGACCATGGTATGAAGAGTTTTAGTAGAGTAGTAACCAAGGAAGTTTGATTAAAGTGAGTTGAGGTGAGGATTGAAAAATGGTAGAATAGAGAGCACTTACACGGATAACTCTTTCAAAAATTTTTGCTATGAAAGACGAGCAGCAAAAGGAGGATACAGATGAAGTGGGACATGACCTCAAAGAAAGATCACATCAAGATTCATAATATTAGGGCATATTTGAATGCCAATGATAATGTTGCATTTATATACTGATGTTGGTAATATGAGAGAAATATGATAATTTAAAGACTGGAATTTTTGAGAAAGTGAGGGGCAAAAGGATCCAGGGTGTTTATGGAAGGGGTGGACTGTGATTGGAACAGGGCTATGTCATCCATTGTAACAAAAGGAAAACAAAGAGTATGAAGCAGACAGATGAGCTGGTAAGATTGGCACTGATGTATGATATTATTTCTGAGGTCTCTGTTCTATTCCATTGGTCTATATATCTGTTTGGGTACCAGTACCATGCTGTTTTGGTTCCTGTAGCCTTGTAGTATAGTTTGAAAATTCAGATAGCATGATGCCTCCAGCTTTGTTCTTTCTGCTTAGGATTGTCTTGGCCACATGGGATCATCTTGGGTTCTATATGAAATATAAAGTAATTTTTTCTAATTCTGCAAAGAAAGTCAGTGGAAGCTTGACAAGAATAACATTGAATCTATAAATTACTTTGGGCAATATGGCCATTTTCATGATATTAATTCTTCCTATCCATGAGCATGGAATGTTTTTCCATTTGTTTGTGTCCTCTCTTATTTCCTTGAGCAATGGTTTGTAGTTCTCCTTGAAGAGATCCTTAACATCCTTTGTAAGTTGTATTCCTAGGTATTTAATTGTCTTTGAAGCAATTGTGAATGGGAGTTCACTAATGATTTGGCTCTCTGCCTTTCTGTTATTGGTGTTTAGGAATGCTTGTGATTTTTACACATTGATTTTGGATCTTGAGAGTTTGCTGAAGTTGCTTATCAGCTTAAGGAGTTTTTGAGCTCAAACTATGGGGTTTTCTAAATATACAATCATGTCAACTGCAAACAGAAACAATCTGACTTCCTCTCTTCCTATTTGAATACTGTTTATTTCTTTATTTTTCCTGATTGCCCTGGCCAGAACTTACAATACTATGTTGAAAAGGAGTGGTGTGGTGAGAGAGGGCATCCTTGTCTTGTGCTGGTTTTCGAAGGGAATGCTTCCAGCTTTTGCCCATTCAGTATGATATTGGCTGTGGGTTTGTCACAAATAACTCTTATTATTTTGAGATATGTTCCATCAAATCTAGTTTATTGAGTGTTTTTAGCATGAAGGGATGTTGAATTTTATCGAAGGCCTTTTCTGCATCTATTGAGATTATCATGTGGTTTTTGTCATTGGTTCTGTTTATGTGATGGATTACATTAATTGACTTGTGTATGCTGAACCAGCTTTGAATCCCAGGGATGAAGTGGATTTGACCATGGTGGATAAGCTGTTTGATGTGCTGCTGGATTCAGTTTGCCAGTATTTTATTGAGGATTTTTCACGTTGATGTTCATCAGGGATATTGGTCTGAAGTTTTCTTTTTTTTCCAGGTTTTGGAATCAGGATGATGCTGTCCTCATAAAATGAGTTAAGGAGGAGTCCCTCTTTTTCAATTGTTTGGAATAGTTTCAGAAGGAATGGTACTATCTGGTCCTGTGCTTTTTTTTTTTGGTCGGTAGGCTATTAATTACTACTTCAATTTCAGAACTTGTTATTGGTCTATTCAGGGATTCGACTTCTTCCTGGTTTAGTCTTGGGAGCATGCATGTGTCCAGGAATTTATCCATTTCTTCTAAATTTTCTAGTTTATTTGCATAGAGGTGTTTATAGTATTCTCTGATGGTAGTTGGTATTTCTGTGGAATCAGTGGTGCTATCCCCTTTATCATTTTTTGTCTATTTGATTCTTCTCTCTTCCCTTCTCTATTAATCTAGCTAGCGGTCTATATATTTTGTTATTTTTTTCAAAAAACCACCATCTAATCTTTGACAAATCTGACAAAAACAAGCAAAGGGGAAAGGATTTCCTATAATAAATGGTTCTGGGAAAACTGGCTAGCCATATGCCACAAACTGAAACTGGACCTCTTCCTTACACCTTATACAAAAATTAACTCAAGATGGATTAAAGGCTTAAATGTAAACTCCAAACCATAAAAACTCTAGAAGAAAACCTAGGCAATACCATTCAGGACATAGTCATGGGCAAAGATTTTATGACTAAAACAGCAAAAGCCTTTACAACAAAAGCCAAAATTGACAAATGGAATCTAAGTAAACTAAAGAGCTTCTGCACAGCCAAAGAAATTATCATTAGAGTGAACAGGCAACCTACACATGGGAGAAAACTTTTGCAATCTACCCAGGTGGCAAAAGTCTAATATCCAGAATCTACAAGAAACTTAAATAAATTTACAAGAAGAAAACAAACAACCTCATCCAAAAGTGGGCAAAGGAAGTGAAGAGACACTTCTCAAAAAAAGACATGTATGCAGCCAATAAAAACATATGAAAAAAAACTCACCATCACTGATCATTAAAGAAATGCAAATCAAAACCACTATGAGATACCATCTTATGCCAGTCAGAATGGCAATTATTAAAAAGTCAGGAAACAATAGGTGCTGGCTAGGCTGTGGAAAAATAGGAACACTTTTACACTGTTGGTGGGAGTGTAAATTGGTTCGACTATTGTGGAAGACAGTGTGGCGATTCCTTAAGGATCTAGAATCAGAAATACCATTTGACCCAGTAATCCCATTACTGAGTATATATCCAAAGGATTATAAATCATTCCACTATAAAGACCCATGCACACGTATGTTTATTGTGGAACTGTTCACAATAGCAAAGACTTGGAACCAACCCAAATGCCCAGCAATAATAGACTGGATAAAGAAAACATGGTACATATGCACCATGGAATACTATGAAGCCATAAAAAATAATAAAATCCTGTCTTTTGCAGGGACGTGGATGAAGCTGGAAGCCATCATTTTCAGCAAACTAACACAGGAACAGAAAACCAAACACCACATGTTCTCACTTCTAAGTGAGAGTTGAACAATGAGAACATGTGGACACAGGGAGGGGAACAAAACACACTGGTCCCTGGCAGGGGGTAGGGGGCAAGGGGAGGGAGAGCTTTAGGACGAATACCTAATGCATGTGGGGATTAATACCTAGATGATGGATTGATAGGTGCAGTAAACCACCATGGCACATGTATACATATGTAACAAACCTGCACATTCTGCTCATGTATCCTGGAACTTAAAGTAAAATTTTTTTAAAAAAGATTGTCACTGAGAGGGTGTTTCTTTCTGATATTTTTCTCCAAGAATTATGAGGAGGAGTCATTTCTTAAGACTGAGAGTGGGGGAAGGGTGTGAGATGTTTTAGGGAAGAGCTGATGCTATGAAACCTTCACTTGGAGAGAGGGAAAGGGAATGCATAATGGCTGCCAAGCAGTACTGGGAATCTATTTGAATTATGTGAATATGAATTTAAAGTGTAATACTTGTGGGATTTTTAAGTCTTTTTTGAGCAAATTTCAGTGCCTCTGGAGCAGGCACTATATAGACAGATGATTTAACCAGGACTGGGCTTTTGCTGGCCAAGTATAAGAGGGACAAATAGGAGGATTAAAGATGTTCATAAGGTAGTGTCATATTTGGGGGGTCAATAGAAGACATAAAGACTTTCCATTAACAAGGGAGTATATACAGCTTTAATTTCCAAATATTTAGATTTTACAAGTAACTTTATTTTTCATATTGGAAACTCACAAAAGGTTCTGTTTTTTCTCCCTAAGTTAAGATCCTCTAAAAAAACAAAAAACTCAATTTATTATCATCATGATCATTTCATATTTCAAAATAAAGACCAAAGAGTAGGGAGGACACAACTTCAGGATAAAAGGCAGCCTTTCAAATTAAATTTAATTAAATAAATTTAGTTTTCTAGAACACTCAAAATACTGTTCTTATTTTATTATTGATGAGTAGAAATTATTCATGGACCAGTACAATGTCACTGACAATTACTTGGCAATCACTGGTGTACACTATGGATACAGAATCAGAAAGATGTAATCCTAGGTCCTGGTTCTGACAGCTATCAGCTATGTGATCTTGGGGAAATTGCATAATTTTTGTGAACCTCTGCAAAATGAGGTATCTTATCCATACATTTCAATAAGGTATCTCATCTGTACATTGCAATTCTATGAATATCAAATTTGATCATATATGTAAAGTGCCTCATATAATGCCAGGAGTATATCAAATACTCTTTTATGATATCATTTGTTATGATAATTGACTTAAAATCATGAGGTTCATAAATTTGGAGAGGAGACTTTAATTCTTATGAAGTGTTCCAGCCTGTAAGTTGGCCATCTTGACAGGCTGGGAAGTGGCAGAGACCAAAAGCGAGCACTTTGAGGATGGGGAGTGGAAAAATAATTTATGTTGAATGAGTTGGCCAAGTATAAATATTCAGCAGATTATAGTAGAAGCTATGAGTATTCACAAAGAGAGGGGATGTGCACAGGTGTAGTAAGCAAACATGCATGTTACATATGTCTCATGCTCACTTTGGGGTGGAGATCTAACACTTTAATGCATTACAATTAGGCCCTATATATCAGAAGATGAAGGAGGAACATGAAGGCACTCAAGTGCACAGCCTCTGTAAACCAGCCAGAACCAGTCCATGGCCAGTGGTTTGTCAGGAGAAAGTTACTGAAATCAGTCTCTTGTCCAATCAAAGCTGTAATTATGGCTTGCGGAACTAGTTATGGCTTGTCAGTTAGTCAGTGTCACATTTGGTGAGCTGCAGTTGTTTCAATATTGTTTATCTCACTGCCAGAGGAAAAAAAAATCTTGTTGTAGTTAGACCACAGCTTATTCTTTAAGTGAAGTGGTATGCAAATTAACCCTTGCCTGTCATGGCCTTGTGCCCTGTTTTAACATTCTCCTTTTTACCCTCTGTGAAACTGCTATTAAAACTGAGTTGTATCCCTTATAATCTTTTCATCCTTATCTTTAGTGTCTCTTATAAAAGAAATCAGACTACAAACTCCTTTAAGGTATTTATCAATTCTGTTGAAACAGGACAGGTCTCCTCTTATTAAGACAAAAAGACTGAAGTAACAGTATCTGTACCTATTTTACATTTGCTTCCAAAGTGATAATTTAATATTCAGTTAGAATTAATATATAATCCCAACTTTTGGTTTAAATCTCTACCCTGTCAATGGGTTTTACTTTCGTAACTGTTTTTAAAAACAAAATAATATTTGTCTTGTATTGTGGGTTAATTAAAATTTATATTTAGTTCCAAGATTCCAAAGATGAAAATTAGAGAATGGAAGAGATGATCTTTCATATGTCAGTCAGAAGTCTAGTGGATCCTAGAATGAATCTTGACCTCCTGAGTAAACACCTTTCAAGACCTTACAAAGTTGGTTAACCAACTTTGACAAATATATACACAATAAGAGGTCTCAACATTTGCTTGTTCATTTCAGATTGGAGATTGGAACCTTTTGTGTTAACTTGGAATTGCAGCTAAAATCTTAAAGTTCAGTCAAAAGAAACTAGTCAAACATACACCTCCAGGACTACCTAACCAATATCCTTACACAACCACCCTGTCTGACCTATTCAAGCAGAAGCCTAGGGAGAATTTTGAGGAATTTCTACAAGTAAGAGTTACCTTTTTAGAGAAAGAATGCAATGGGAAGGGGGTACTTCCACAGGCAGGTAATGAGCCCCTCCAGGAAAAACTGCTCACAGAGACTGGGTTGCCTACAAGTGCACTTTTTGTGACACCAAATGCCATGTGTTTCCAAAAACAACCAATTATCCAATCTTCCAATACCAACTGAGCATTCCACAACTCAATTCAATTCTGACACTATCTACCCAGAACTAGAGCAGACCGCACAGGTTAAGGGGTTGGTTCCAGAGAACTACCCCCTCTTCAGATGTCAGCTGCAAAGGGTTTGCTCAGGCTATCCACGCTACATCCACTGACTACAAATTTGGGGGTACCCCCAATGCTCTCCTCAGGATCAACAATTCACTAGAACAACTTACAGAACTCAGGAAAGCACTTTACCTATGATTACTAGTTTATTATAAAGGAAACAACTCAGGAACAGCCAAATGGAAGAGCTGTGTAGGACAAGATATTGGGAAAGGGGTACAGAGGTTCCATGCCTTTCCAGGCAAACAACCCTCCAAGTACATTGATGTGTTCACCAGCCTGGAAGCTCTCTATTCCTGCCATTGTTAAGAATAAATAAAGGTCTCATTACTTAGCCATGATTAATTAAATCATCGGTCAACGGCAATTGAACTCAATCGCCATCCCTCTCTCATCCTTGGAGGTTGAGAATAGGCCTGAAATTTCTAACCCTCTAAAGACATGGTTGGTTTTTCTGGAGAGCAGCCCCTGTTCTGAAGCTATCTAGGGCCCTCAAGAGTTGTTTCATTACTATACAAAAACAGTAAGCTGTAAGGTTTTAAAGAGTTTTGTGCCAGGAACTGGGGACACAGATCAAATATATATATAAAAAAAAAATACATATTTTCATATCTATAAAAAATATATATATTTTCATATCTATAATATATATATATTTTTTCATATCTATAAAATATATATATATTTCATATATATAAAATATATATATATTTTCATATATATAAAATATATATATATTTTCATATATATAAAATATATATATATTTTCATATATATAAAAAAATATATATTTTCATATATATAAAATATATATATTTTTAATATATATATTTTATATATAAAAAATATATATTTATATATAAAAATATATATTTATATATAAAAAATATATAAATATATAAAATATATATTTATATATAAATATATTTATATATACATATATAAAATATATATATAAATATATACATATATAAATATATAAATATATACATATATAAATATATATAAATATATATACATATATATAAATATGTACATATATAAATATATATATAAATATATACATATATAAATATATATACATATATATTAAAATATATATATACATATATATATTTTAGTATATCACTTTGCAAGAAAAGAAAACTGGCATTTTATTTTGCTTTAGACATTTGCCAGGCAGTGATCTGATGACTTGCCCTCATGACACTTCCAGAAAGGAGCACTTCTGGTAAGACAGAGAGGAAGCACTGAGCTTTTGTTCCCTTCCCTGAGGAAAGGGAAAATAGGAATTAATAAAAGCTCATTTAATGGCAGTGAATAGAGTTTATTCTTCAATAAATTGATCATTAATTATATATAATTAATAATATATGTATGCGTATATATATATATATATATAATATGCCTATTAAGCCACTCTTCTAGTCATGCTGGACACAACTGAAAGCAGAAGAAAGTCCCTGTTCTGTTCAGGGAGTATACTGTATGTTGTGGAGAAGATGGACAATAAGCATGGGAGAACATAAATGTCATGGTTTTAAAGGTGGTTGCTATAAAGGAAAAAAAAAGAAGAAAACAAAACACAACACAACAAAACAGGGTAATGGGGTAGGCTGTTGGGATGGGGGATGGAGTTATTTTAGAGAAGCCCTCACTGTGGAACTGATATTTGAGCAGAGTTTCCAGTGAAATGTGGAGGCAAACCACATAAAAAATCCAGTGGACTTATTTTGCTTTTTATCAAAATAGAAATGAATACACAGACTTTAACAAAAGAAGAATTTCAAGCTATAGTAATGATAGTTGAAAAAGTAGAAAAAAAGAGTTTGGGTAGTCTAATTGTCTGATAAGCATGCCTTGTTTACATTTTATCAGCAACCCTTCTTTGTGTAGCAATCAGAACAAGAATAAAGAACATGCATTCAATTTTTTGACTTTCACACCTACTAATGGTTTACAAGAAGTTATTTTTTAAATCATGCAGACTATCTATTGCCTTCTAATAGATATGTGGAAATCAATGATCCAATGATGTCTAATGAAATTTGAGGGATGTAATGCTTCTCTTAGTTCTTTAAATGAGAAAGCTTGAATTACATGGATCGATAGAAAATGATCCAAACTGCCCTTTCTGGCAGGCAGCCTGACTGAGCAGAAGAATATATCCAACTAAAGAACTGGGTTTACAGGCACTTGGTAGAACTGCTTTCTCTTTTAAAATCCACTAAGTGGTTTGCTTTCTTTCTGTTATGACATTTCTCTTATTTGAATGGTAGTCAATTTTGGATTTGACTTTTGACCATACCGCACTGTCTGCTACTTTAGAACAGGAGCTGAGCTCTAATAATTGTTTTACTTCTCACCCAGCACATTAAGTATAAATAAATATTTGCCTTGTTCCTTAAATTCTAGCTTTAATAGACAATACATTTAAATTGTTCAATAACTAAAATTTAAAAAAGTACACATTGAAAGCCCTTACTACCATCCCTGACTCCATCTCCTCAATGCCCACCTATCCCCCCAACTATGCCCAGTAGTTAATGGCTTTCTTGGATATATTTTAAGTGTTTCTTCATGCAAATATATCCAAATTAAAATAAATAACCTTAAACTCTTTTATTCAAGTCTTACACAAAAATCAACAGCCGATATGATGTTTTGCTCTTGACAGTTCTTTCATTTAATAATGTGTCTTTCCATATCAATACATTGAGAACATCTTTGTACTCTGTTGTAGCTGCATGGTATTATTTGTGGCTATATTTCTGCCATCATAAACTGTCTTGTAATCAATAACCTTTTGCTTTGTGGTAGGCAGAATTCTAAGATGACCACCAATGACCCATGCCTTTTTATAATTCCTTAGCCTTTGAGTGTGGGAGGAACTGGTGATTGTGATAGAATATCACTCTTCTGATTAGGTTACATTATAAAGCACATTTGCCTTAAGAATTATCCTAGGTAGGCCTGATCTAACCAGGTAAGCCCTTGAAAGAGGAGTTTCTCCATGGCTGGTTTTAAAGATAGAAGGACACATGACAAGGAAAGTACACAATCGTTACTTGCTGAGAGCAACCACCAGCTCACAACTCCCAAGAAAATGGAGACCTCAGTCCCACAACTGCAAAAAAGTGAATTCTGCCAACATCCTAAAAGTGCTTTGATGAAGACCCCAAGCTCCAGATGACACAGCCCAGCCAACGCATTGATTTCAACCTATGACACATGAGCAGAAAACCTAGTTATGCCTGGAATTCTGCCCTATAACAACTGTGAGATAATGAACTTGTGTTGCCTTAAGCCATTAAGTTTGTGGTAATTTGAATATATGGCTCCTCTTTTTCCGTTTCCCTGGATATTCTTCCTTGCTTAGATTTTTTCAATAAGCTTTTTAGAATCAATTTTTATAGTTCCAGAAAAATGAAACTTGTGATATATTTTTAATTAACTTAGGAACAACTGATGTCTTTCTTATTTTGAACATTTCTTATTTAAGAACATATTAATTCTGCCTATTTTTTACATCTACTTTTATTGAACAGAGGAAAATATCTGTGAGGTAAGGTGGATTCCCAATTATTTCACATAAGTTTCTTTCCAGGAGATAGTTGAGTTTTCAACTCTACACAAGGAGATAGGTCAAAGTACCATCTTCTTCCAATGAAATGTGGATCGTGTCTTGTGAGGATGTTTTGTGTGTACATATGAAAGAGGAAAAAAAATGAAGGAAAAATGAAGGGAATAGGGAAGAAGAGTGGAAAGAAGGGTGAGGATTTCAGTTATTTCACAGGAGGTTCCTTTTGAACACCAATAATGGAGCCAATCCAGCTACAAATGTTTTGGGAGGAACTCCACTGGTGTTCTCAAATTCAGGAGACTCTCTGGGGCATAGAGAAAGGCCATTGCCACAATTTCCAAAAGCATATGTAAAGAGTGACAGATCACCTTACTGTAGGGTCGTTGACTTGGGCCTTGTCACTGTCTCCAAGAGCTTTCTAATGGATGGGTTAAACAAAAGAAAGTTATTGTCTTACACACCTGGAGTCTAGAAGTCTAAATTCAAGGTGCAGCAGGGTTGGTTTCTTCTGAGCGCTGTGAGGGTACATCTGTTTCATGCCTCTCTCCTACCTCCTGGTAGTCTCAGGATTTTTTCAGCTATGGATGGCATTATCTCCATGTCTTCACATGATTTTCCCCCCATACATGTCTGTTTCTGGGTCCAAATTTATTCTTTTATAGAAGAACACAGACATATTGGTTAGAGCACATCCTAATGACCTTATCTTAACTTGATCATGTGCGAAGACCCAGTTTCCAAAGACTACATTCATGGGTACTACAGATTAAGACTTCAGCATCTTTAGGGGCACACAATTCAACCCACAACAGGTCTCCTCAGTGGATTTTACACAAATATCCAGTCCTAATTCTAATAAAAAAACATGGAAAGTTATTTTTTAAAACCTTTTCTAACTCTACCACCTTGTAACTAAAAGACCCATGTGATTTGTTTTAAAAAGATATCTAAAATGATAAAAAGTTAAACTTTCATAAGTCTGAGGCTCTTCACAATTCTTAAATGGTAGGTTCAACATAAAATTATAGAGGGTCATGTTTTCTTAAATAAATTTCTGACTCATCGAATTCTTGGGGAGAAAAATTAAACAGACAAAATTAACTCCAAACCTGTCAATTGCCAAGATACTTGAAAATAAAAAAAAGCTTAATTTTACTTTATTGCATTACTTGAAATTTAGTTAGCATTTCAGGGGGAAGGTAAACGTGAATTTTTATGAGTCTTTTAAAGCTTAATGAGTTTTATTTCTTAAGTAAACCTTTATCAGAGGAAATTAACATCTTACAAGATTTTAAATGGAACAAAAACAAAATCAAAATCTAGTGTTGGTAAAGTTCACAGCCTTAAACATTATCACTTAATCATTTGTTACCATATGCTGGAGATCCATTATACCTCTGGTTGCAGCTTTTGAGAGCAGACTTACCTACTTCTAAAAATAATCAATTACTTATAATGCCTTGGAATAAAATATTAATCTATATACAATCTAATGAGAAATATATTGTCCTTTATCTTCTTTTTCATTCTGCTGCTCTTAATTTAAACTTTTTATCTCTTTTTTCTTTTCTTGTTTCTTTCTTTTCGTTTCATCTTTTTTTTTTTGTGGGGTGGCGCAGTGGAGGTGCCTTTGAGAGAGAACATTGTAATCCAGGCTTGAGGAAAAGAGAAGAAAGAAGGAATGAACTCGATCCACAGTTCATTTGTCTTCTTAGTAACTGTAATTCTACTCTTTTCTTCTGTATGCAGGCAAAACATTTTAGATTTTCTCTGTTTTTGTGAAAAGACTGATTGGCTGAAAGCCTAAAACAGCTTCTCTCTTTCTCCTTCCCTCTCTTGCATTCTCCTCTGGCTTTACCTCTCTCTTCCACTACTGCATCTAATGACCTTGCCACAGGAGCTACAATCAGCCATGAAGGGTAGCCTTACTGGAATCACCTCCATATTAAAAATATCATCCTGGATTCCACTCTCATCTTTGAAAATAGAACACCCTTAAGTCTACAGAAATTATGCCAACTCACTCAGCTTTGGAAAGACATCCTATTGTTTTAGTTATTATTATAAAGGCTGCTATTTTTATCTTTGTTAAATTTTTTATTCTTTTCCTTAAGCATGTTTGTGGAGTGTTAAAGCAAAGGGAGAAAGATAATCAAGCCAGCCAAAGTGAGCAGGTTTCTCTATGAAGCAAGTAGAAGGTGGCATGACTCCTCAGATATTCTTTGTAGGGCAGTTGCATAGAAAGATAGCCCTAGTATAGCCTTAGTATAGCCTTAATGTAACCGTAACATCAGATCACAAGAAAAGGAAATATACAGATGCTCTGTTTAGGTCAAAGCTCCACAGGTGAGTAACCTGAGGTCACAATCTTGCAAACAGTGGCTGTTGAGGGTCCACTGATTACCACCAGTACACTTCTCTCCTACTACCTTTTAGCAATAGAAGCTTCCAAATTTTGGCTTGGCATTTGACTTCATAGCTATAGTCTACATTTCAAAACTACTTTAATTAGTTTTCTATTTTTGCCATAATAAACTATCACAAATATACTGGCTTCAAATAACACTCATGTATTATCTCATAGTTCTATAGATAAGAAGTCCAGGTGGACTCAGCTGGATTTTTAAATTTTTTAATGAACATATAATAATTGTTCATATTTATGGTGTCACATACTGATATTTTCATACATGTAATGTCTAGTGATCAGATCAAGGTAATTACCATATCCATCACTTAAACACTTATCATTTCTTTGTGTTGAGAACATTCAATATCCTCTTTGTTGCTATTTGAAATTATATGTCATTGTTAACTATAGTCATACTACTGTGCTATAGAACATTATAACTTATTCTTATCTAGCTGTAATCATTTAACAAGTCTCTCTCTATTTCTCACTTCTCCCTACCCTTCCCGGCCTCTTGTATTCTCTATTCTACATTTTACTTCTATGAGATTAACTTTCTTTAGCTCTCACATATAAATCAGAACATGTTGTGTTTATAACTTTCTGTTCCTGGCTTATTTCACTTAACATAATATTCTCTGGTTCCATCCATGCTACTGCAAACTACAGCATTTCATTCTCTTTTATTGCTGAATACTATTCCATTTTGTGTATATACCACATTGTCTTTATCCATTCATTTGTTGTTGGACACTTAGGACGATTCCCTATCTTGGCTATTATGACTAGTACGTCAATAAACATAGGAGTGCAGATGTCTTTTCAATATACTGATTTCCTTTTTTTTTTTTTTGGATAAATGCTCAGTAGTGGGATTGTTGGATCATATGTTATTCTATTAGTTTTTGAGGAATCTCCATACTGTACTCCATAGTGGTTGCACTACTTTATATTTCCACTACAGTGTATAAGAATTCACTTTTCTCTAGTTCCTGGTCAGCATTTGCTATTTTTTGTCTGTTTGATAATAGCCATCCTAATTGCTGTGAGATAATTGCTCATTGTGGGTTTTATTTGCGTTTCCCTGGTGATTAGTGATGTTGAGCATTTTTTACTTATTTTTTGGAAATTTTTATGTTTTCTTTTGAGAAATGTCCATTCAGATCATTTGCCTACTTTTTCTGGATATGAATTCCCTCTTAGATGAATAGTTTACAAATATTTTCTCCTATTATGTAGGTCACCTTTTCACTTTGTTGATTGTTTCACTCTGAGCTTTGCAGAAACTTTTCTATTTAATATGATCCCATTTATTTATTTTTGCTTTTGTTGTTTCTGCTTTTGAGATCCTATTCATAAAATCTTTATCCAGAACAATGTCCTGAAGCATTTTTCCTATGTTTTTTTTCTAGTCATTTTATAGTTTCAGGCCTTACGTTTAGATCTTTGATCATTTTGAGGTGATTTTCATACAGAGTGAGAGGCGGGGATGGGGTCTAATTTCATTATTTTGCAGATGGATATCCAGTTTTCCCAGCACTCCTTATTGAAAAGACTATAATTTCCCCAGTGAGTGTTCTTGGCATCTTTGTCAAAAATCAATTGGCTGTAGATATATGGATTAATTTCTGGGTTCTCTATTCTGTTCCCTTGTACTATATGTCTGTTTTTATCTTATTTTGGTTACTATAGCTTTGTAGTGTATTTTGATGTTAGGTAATGTGATATCTATAGTTCTGTTGTTTTTGCTCAGGATTGCTTTGGCTATTTGGGATCTTTTGTGATTCCATAAAAATTTTAATTTTATTTCTGTGAAGAATGTTATTGGTATTAGCATAGAGACTGCATTGACTCTATAGATTGCTTTGTGTAGTATGTATGGTCATTAAAAATATTAATTCTTCCAATCCATGAGCATGAGATGTCGTTTCATTTGTTTGTATATTGACTCAGGGCCTCACAATGCCAAAATTAAACTGGTGGGTGAGCTGGGATCTTACTGAGAGCCTCTGAGGAAGAGCCAGTCTTGTTCAGATTGTGGACAGAATTTAGCTCCTTTTGACTGTTAAAACTGAGGTCTCTGTTATCTTGATATGTGGACCCTTCACTTTCAATCTGACAATGGCATGATGAATCCTTTTCATGTTTTGAAACCCTGACTTCCACTTCTGCTACCACCAGAGAAAGAACTCTGCTATTAAGGGCTCCTGTGGTTATATTAGGACCAACCAGATAATCTAGGGTAATTTTACAGTGAGTGGATTAGTAACATTAATTATATCCCTTTTGCTATATAATGAAACATACTCATTGGCATAACATTGGGGAAAGTTCATGGGGGGCAACATGCTGCCTACCACTCTGTCGCGCAAGAAGCAGCTATGCTAGGGCCACCATTCTCTGGCAGAAGCCACAGAGCATCATGAACCTGAAAATATAATTAAATTACATCCCTTGGAGGTGTGTGGTGTGAAAGAACTATACTATACAACTAGGTTTTAGCAAATAGGGGGTACATTGAAATAATGTGTACATTTTATTTTATTAAACCCAAAATCTCCTCCCATGTTTCTTTCCTTTCTCCCTTTAAATTAACTTAAAAATAGCAGTAATATGAATGATCTAGGAAGCCTTGTGTTGAAAATGGCAACGCCACCCTCCCAAACCCAAACCATTCATTTCTGACCTATTAAGTAAGAGAGGAAAACAATTATATCTTATTCAAGCCACTGTATTTTATGGTTTATTCATTATGGCAGTGGAGCTTGATAATGCTCCTGTAGAATCAGAACTAAAATCCAGGCCCATTCATTCCCAGTGCAGCACTTCTTGTCGCCTTTTGTCTCTCCTTATTCACGTGTGTCTTTAGTTTCAAACACTGCCACTAATCATGGGGCCTATTGTTCCAGGTTCCTTCGCATTCAGTAGGTCTAATATCCTCTGGTATCTGGTTCATTATTCTTCTCTTGTGTTCTTCAAAAGTTCTGTAAGAGGCTGAGATTGGGAAGACATAGCAAGTCTGGTTGGAGGGTGAAAAGGCATAGTTAAGGCTGATAATAATGAAGGTGAGGGACTTAACAGTGGTGCATGAGGCAGACTTATGTAACACTTTAAGTCTTTTTGTATAAAAAATCTGGGGTTAAAAAAATGTGTATCATTATGTACGCAAATTCCTGAAAAGTGGTGGATAATTCTAACAGAAAATGAAATGTATCATGATAAAGAAAAAGCAAGTCATGTTCCAGTAGAATCCCAAAAAAATTCGGGCTTGTTCATTACACATACAACATAAATATGAAGAGTAACTAAATAATTTATTGAAAAATGTTATATCTAACATGTGCATTCATAAAACAAGTTACTGACAATACCAAATCAAGCAATAAATAGCATTTGCCCATTCTAATAGCTGTATTTTTCTCCATCCCCTTCACTAAATGGCATTCAAAGTCTTTGTCATGTTCCAGATTTAGCAGTTTTATTAATCTTGGCAGCAATGTGGGCATTGTTCTGATGAAATTCTCTCAGGAAAGAATGCAGCCAATGTCTGTGACCCCTTAGCCTTTTTCATGCTGGCTGATAACGTTTGTCTTAACTTCAATTGTTTCTATGGCTCTGAGCCTCTTTGAAACAGTTAACTGACACAATTTTAGGCATTATTTTTAAAAATTTAAAACAGTACTTAACAAAGTAACCCTTAGAAAACACATGTGTTCATAGAGTACAATCAAAGACAATTTGAATAATACAATATCCCAGGGCAACTGGGAATGCAAATGATGGCTGATAAACCATCTTGCATTGTGCTGTGAGGCAGAGTTTCATATCAGGTTTTGCTTGAATAGTTGGAAGGACTTTGAACCCACAGTATGACTAACAATATAACCCTCCTCCTGCAAAGATAAATAAATAATGAATTTCTCTCAGGTATTTCAAAGTGTATAACTACACAATTTTTTTCTATATATTAATAAAGGTGCTATTTTTTCACTTTATTCTCAAAACATAGAAAATGATTGTGAATAAACTGGGTTATGAATTTATCTACCACAGCTAGATATTTGTTATATTTGTTATTTGTTCTAGGGATGGCTGAGCAAAAGGAATTAAAAGAAGATGCCTAGGAGGGGTAGAAATAACATTAACAAGCAGAGAACAGACAATAAAAGTCAATAGCTCCCTGGAAGATGAGCCTTTGGCTACCTATATTGCATCTGAAAAAGTTATTTAATATCTCTGACCCTGTTTTCTCATCTAAGATATGGGGATTCTAGTATCTACCTCTCCATGGATTTTTGAGAATATAATGAGAAAAAGGTAGTAACATATACCATGGTTCTAGTAACCTAGTGGGCACCCAATTATGGTTTCCTCTTACTCCCTCTACACACTCTTATCTTAGCCTTTATAAGTTAAGACAAACTTGGAAGGAAAATATTTAGAGAGAGAGACATTCCCTGGATACAAATTCATCACCAGCCTCAACTATATGAGACTTTAGAGGGTGGAATAGAACTCATATCTTTTGCCAAGCTTCTTCCAGGTAATATTTCTCTATCTTAAAGGATAATATTATACCTAAGTTTATATATATTAGTTTTCTCTTGCTGTATATCAAATAACCGCAAATTTAGTGGTTTAAGATAACACAGATTTGTTACTTTTTAGTTTCTGTGAGTCAGAGGTCAAAGTCTAGCTTAAATGGGTTTTCGGTTCAGGGTCTTACCAGGTTAAAATCAAGGTTCCAGCTCACGCTGTATTCTCATCTGTAGCTCATGGTTCTCTTGCAGGTTGTTGGAATAATTCAGTTTCCTGCAGTTGTAGCACTAGGACCCCTATTTCTTGTTGGCTATTCAGTGGGGGTCACTCAGTGACTAGAGGCCACTGTTAGGTCCTATCCAACCTGCCACAACATTGCCCGTTACTTCTTTGTTTAAATATTTCTCACTATTTTATTTATTTTAATTTTTTTATTTCAATAGGGTTATAGGGAACAGGTGGTATTTGTTTACATGAGTAAGTTTTTTAGTGGTGATTTCTGAGATTTTGGTGCACTCATCACCTAAGCAGTATACACTGTACCCAATGTATAGTCTTTTATCCCTCACCGCCCTCCAACTCTTTCCCTCAAGTCCCCAAAGTCCATCGTATCATTTTTATGCCTTTGCATCCTCGTAGCTTAGCTCCCACTTATGAGCGAGAACATTCGATGTTTGGTTTTTCCATTCCTGTGTTACTTCACTTAGAATAATGGTCTCCAATTCCACCAAGGTTGCTGCAAATGCCATTATTTCGTTCCTTTTTATGGCTGAGTATTATTACATGGCATATATATTCCACAATTTCTTTATCTACTTGTTGACTGATGGCCATTTGGGCAGGTTCCATATTTTTGCAATTGTGAATTGTGCTGCTATAAACATGTGTGTGCAACTATCTTTTTTGTACAATGACTCCTTTTCCTCTGGGTAGATGGCCAGTTGTGGGATTGTTGGATCAAATGGTGAATGTACCTTTAGTTCTTTAAGGAATCCCCACACCATTTTCCATAGTGTTTATACCAGTTTACATTCCCACTAGCAGTGTAAAAGTGTTCTCTTTTCACTACATCCACACTAACATCTATTATTTTTTGATTTTTTGATTATGGCTATTCTTGCAGGAGTAAGGTGGTATTGCATTGTGGTTTTTGATTTGAATTTCCCTGATAATTAGTGATGTTGAGAATTTTTATATTTTTTGGTAATTTGTATATATTCATTGAGAATTGTATATTCAATCTTCACCTACTTTTTGATGAGATTGTTTGTTTTACTCTTGCTTATTGGTTTCAGTTGCTTGTAGATTCTAGATATTACTCGTTTGTCAAATGTATCTATTGTGAAGATTTTCTCCCACTCTATGAGTTGTCTGTTTCTCTGCTGATTGTTTCTTTTTCTGTGCAGAAGATTTTAGTTTAATTAAGTCTCATGTATTTATCTTTGTTTTCCTTGCATTTGCTTTTAGGTTCTTGATTAAGAAGTCTTTCCTAAGCCAGTATCTAGAAGGGTTTCTCCAATGTTATATTCCAAAATTTTTATGTCTTCAGGTCTTAGATTAAGTCTTAGATCCATCTTCAGTTGATTTTTGTTTAATATGATATACGAAGATACAGTTTCATTCTTCTACATATGGCTTGACCATTATCCCAGAACCATTTGTTGAATAGGGTGTCTTTTCCCCACTTTATGTTTTGGTATGCTTTGCCAAAGATCAGTTGGCTGTATGTATCTGGCTTTACTTCTTGGTTCTCTATTCTGTTCCCTTGGTCTATGTGCCTATTTTTTTAAACAAGTACCATGATGTTTTGGTGACTATGGCCTTATAGTGTGGTTTGAAGTCAGGAGGCGTGGTGCTTCCAGATTTGTTCTTTTTGCTTAGTCTTGCTTTAGCTATGTGGGCCCTTTCTTGGTTCCATGAGAATTTTAGGATTTTTTTTTTCTAGTTCTTTGAAAAATTATGGTGGTATTTTGATGGAAATTGCATGAATTTGTAGATTGCTTTAGGAAGTGTATTAGTCCATTTTCATGTTGCTGGTAAAGGCATACCTGAGACTGGGATAAATTACAAATAAAAAGAGGTTTAATGGACTCACAGTTCCACATGGCTGGAGAGGCCTCACAATCATGGTGGAGGGAAAAAGGCACATCTTACATTGGCAGCCAGCAGAGACAATGAGAGCCAAGCAAAAGGGGTTTACCCTTACAACATCATCAGATTTCATGAGAGATATTTACTACCATGAGAACACTATGGGTAAAACCACTCCCATGATTCAATTATCTCCCATCAGGTCCCTTCCACCACACATGCGAATTATGGGAGCTACAATTCAAGATGAGATTTCAGTGGGGACACAGCCAAACCATATCATTCCACCCCTGACATCACATTTCAATACCAATCTCAGATCCTCACATTTCAATACCAATCGTGCCTTCCAAACAGTCCCCCAAAATCTTAACTCATTTCAGCATTAGCTCAAAAGTCCACAGTCCAAAGTCTCATCTGAGACAAGCCAAGTTCCTTCCACCTACGAGCCTGTAAAATCAAAAGCAAGTTAGTTACTTCCCAGATACAATGGGGGCACAGGCATTGAATGTTATACCCATTCCAAATGGGAGAAATTAGCCAAAACAAAGGGACTAAAGGCCCCAGGCAAGCCTGAAAACCACTGGGGCAGTCAAATCTTAAAGCTCCAAAATTATCTCCTTTGACTCCATGCCTCACATCCAAGTCACACTGATCCAAGAGTTGGATTCCCATAGTCTTGAACAGCTCCACCCCTGTGGCTTTGCAGGGTACAACCTCGCTCCCAGCTGCTTTCACTTGCTGGCATTGAGTGTCTGTGGCTTTTCCAGGTGCACAGTGCAGCCTCTTGGGGGATCTACCATTCTGGGGTCTGGAAAATGGTGGCCTCTTCTCACTTCTCCACTAGGCAGTGCCCCAGTGGGGATTCTGTGTAGGGAATTCAACCCCCCATTTCCCTTCTCCACTGACCTAGCAGAGGTTCTCTATGAGGGCCTTGTACCTGCAGCAAGTTTCTGCCTGGACATCTAGGCATCTACATACATGGTTTGAAATCTACACACATGGTTTGAAATAATTGAGGTTCTTAAACCTCAAGTATTGACTTCTGTGTACCTGCAGGCTCAACACTATGTGGAAGCTGCCCTCTGAAGTACCCTCTGAAGCCCCAACCTGAGCTGTATCTTGGCCCCTTTTAGCTATGGCTAGAGCAGCTGGTACACAGGGCACTAAATCCCTGGGCTGCACAGAGCAGGGATGTCCTGGGCCCAGCGAATAAAACTATTTTTTCCTCCTAGGCCTTCAGGCCTGTGATGGGAAGGGCTACTGCAAAGGTCTCTGACATGCCCTAGAGACATTTTCCCCATTGTCTTGGTGACTAACATTTGAACTCCTTGTTACTTATGCAAATTTCTGCAGCAGGCATGAATTTCTTCTCAGAAAATGGGTTTTTCTTTTCTATCACATCATCAGGCTGTAAATTTTTTGAACTTTTATGTTCTGTTTTCCCTTTTAAAATGGAATGCTTTTAACAGCACCCAAGTCACATCTTGAATGCTTTGCTGCTTAGAAATTTCTTCTGCCAGGTGCCCTGAATCAGTTCCCTTAAGATCAAAGTTACACAAATCTCTAGGGTAGTGGCAAAATGCTACTAGTCTCTTTGCTAAAACACAGCAAGAGCTACTTTTACTCCAGTTCCCAACAAGCTCCTCATCTCCATCTGAGACCACTTCAGCCTGGATTTCATTGTCCATATCACTATCAGCATTTTGGTTAAAACCATTCAACAAGTCTCTAGGAAGTTCTAAACTTTCCCATATTTTCCTGTTTTCTTCTGAGCCCTCCAAACTATTCTAACCTCTGCCTGTTACCCAGTTCTAAAGTCACTTCCATATTTTTGGGTATCTTTACAGCAGTAAAGGTAGATTGGTAGAGCCCCACTCTAACAGTACCAATTTACTGTATTAGCCTGTTTCTACACTGCTGATAAAGACATACCTGAGACTGGGTAATTTATAAAGGAAAGAGGTTTAATGGACTCACAGTTCCATATGGCTGAAGAGGCCTCACAATCATGGTAGAAGATGAAGAAAAAGCAAAGGAAGAATAAGAGCCAAGCAAAAGGGGTTTCCCCTTACAAAACCATTAGATCTCATCAGACTTATTCACCACTATGAGAACAGTATGGGGGAATTTGCACCCATGATTCAGTTATTTCCCACTAGGTTCCTCCCACAACACATGGGAATTATGGAAGCTGCAATTCAAGATGAGATTTGGGTGGGAACACATTCAAACCATATCAGGTGGTATGGTAATTTTCATAATATTGATTCTACCCATCAATGAGCATGGGATGTGTTTCCATTTGTTTCTGTCATCTATGATTTCTTTCAGCAGTGTTTCATAGTTTTCCTCATAGAGGTCTTTCATTCCTATGGTTTTTTTTTTCCAGCTATTGTAAAAGCATTTGAGTTATTGATTTGATTCTCATCTTGTCATTGTGGATGTGTGGCTGTGCTATTGATTTGTGTACATTAATTTTGTATCTGAAACTTTGCTGAATTAATTTATCAGTTCTGGGAGCTTTTAAATGAGTCTTTAGGGTTTTCTAGGTACATGATCATATCATCAACAAACAGTGACAGTTTGACTTCTTCTTTACTGATTTGGATGCCCTTTATTTCTTTCTCTTGTCTGAGTGCTCTGGCTGGAACTTCCACTACTAGGTTGAATAGAAGTGGTGAAAGTGAGCATCCTTATCTGTTCCAGTTCTCAGGGGGAATTCTTTCATCTTTTCCCCATTCAGTGTAATGTTGATTGTGGGTTTGTCATAAATGGCTTTTATTACATTGAGGTATATCCCTTCTATGCACATTTTGCTGAGGGTTTTAATCGTAAAGAGATGTTGGATTCTGTCAAGTGTTTTTTCTGCATCTGTTGAGATGATCATGTGATTTTCCTTTTTAATGCTGTTTATGTGGTGTATAACATTTATTGAGTTATGGATGGTAAACCATCCCTGCATCCCTGGAATGAAACCCACTTGATCATGGTGGATTATCTTTTTGATATGCCATTGGATTCAGTTAGCTAGTATTTTGTTGAGGATTTTTACATATATGTTCATCAGGGATAGTGGTCTATAGTTTTCTTTTTTTTTTTTTTGGTTATGTCCTTTTCTGGTTTTGGTATTAGTGTGTTACTGGCTTCATAGAATTATATAGAGAGGATTCCATCTCTTTCTCTATCTTGTGAATAGAATTGGTACCAATTCTTCTTTGAATGTCTGACAGAATTCAACTGTGAATCCATCTGGTCCTGGACTTTTTTTGTTAGCATTTCCCCTTACTTCTTCAAAGCATGTAGTTGTATATAAAACAACCTAATCAAGAGAATAACTCCCCCATTATATTCTCAGGTCCTGCCCACATTCAAGAGGAGGGGTTTATACAGGGAATCTGTACCAGAAGGTAGAAGTCTGGGGACCATCTCAGAATTCTGTCTATTGTACTCTAGAAACTCATTTTGAACCAAAATAATCTGCTTTCCCATGTCAAAAAAAGAGATTTTTTTTATTCAACAAATCAGGTGTTGCCATATTCTTCTATGTGTATATCTTTCACAATCTGATTCAAAGAATCTTGGACATCAATCTCTAATCATTTGTTATTCTGAAAAGCAATCACTAGCCAGACCATGTAGTTATGTGAAAAATTACTTTAAAGAGCTAGCATAGGCCAGGTGCTATGTTTCATACCTGTCATCTCATCACTTTGGGAGGCTGAGGCAGGTGGATCACCTGGCTGAGGTCAGGCGTTCAAGACCAGCCTGGCCAACATGGCAAAACCCCATCTCTACTAAAAATATAAAAATTAGCCATGTGTGGTGGCACATGCCTGTAATCTCAGCTACTCGGGAAACTACAGCAGGAGAATTGCTTGAACCTGGGAGGCAGAGGCTGCAGCGAGCCGAGATTGTAACACTGCACTCCAGCCTGGGCAACATAGTGAGACTCTGTCTCAAAAAAAAAAAAAAATAGAGCTAGTATAAAGTGATTGTCTGAAGAAGAGTACAAATCATTAATATCTAGAAAATCCAATTCTACACAGAAGTAAAGTTTTGCATTATGTTTGTTTGATTTTCACATGATGAAAATAATATACACCTGATAAAAAAGAAATACAGAAAGGTAAAAAGAAGGAAAAACATCTTCATAATGTTCAACCTGCAAAGTAATACTGCTTAACATTTTGTTATATTTATTTCCAGGTTTCTTTTTTTCTTCCTGTATTTAAAAGATTATCCAGATCACGACTTTACCTTATGGTTAGAAGCACAGCTCTAAAGAAGCTCCTAGAACCAATAAATGAATTCAGCAAAGTTTCTGGATACAAAGTTTCCTGGCTATTTGACCTTTTTCCAGTTACTTAACCTAATTTTTAGGTTTTTTATTTATGAAATATATATATATATACACACACACACACACATAATACACACATCCATATATAGACACATAGAAATGCAAAGTAAATAAGATTCTTTCTAGAATCAAATAAGAATATTTGTACAAAACATTTAGTAAAATGTGTGGGCTATAATAAGGATCATATAAATGTGTTTTTACTTAAATAGTATTCCTATAGATACACACACACATTTCTTATTGTTACGATAACAAATTACCACAAATGTATCTTCTTTAACAGTACAAGTTTACTCTTTATCATTTCTGGTGGTCAGAAGTCCACAAGTAGTCACAGTAAGCTAAAGTCAATGTGTTGTCAGGACTGGTTCCTCGTGGAGGTTCTGAGGAGAAAATCTGTTTCCTTGCCTTTTTCAGTTTCTACGTGCTGTCCTTATTTTTTGGCTTGTGGCAATTTTCTCTGTCTTCAAAATGTACGTCTTCAAATTTCTCTTTACTCCCATCATAATTGTCTCCTTTTGCATTTTACTGCAAGCAGCAAACAGAAATCAAGCCATACCTTTAAAACTTTGCTCAGAAAGTTCCTTAGCTAAATATCCAAGTTACTCTCTTAGCAAATTCCTAGAAAGCAAGTTCACTGCTTCCAAAATATAACGGTAGGATAGCCATAGTAGAAGAATTACGGACAATTCCATTCAAAAATCAAGAAAAAGAAAAAAAGAGTTGGTTCTCTCAAGCAATTTTAAAATCCAGCAAGGCCAACTCCACTACGTTTTAAGGCCTGGAATAATCTTCTGTGACTTTAGGCTCATCCCTCTATGCCAGTGGTTCCACCCTCAGAGTCATTTTTCCTTTACGTTACAGGATAGCATGTGTTTGCAACTAAATGGTTTTATCAGCCTGCTTCCTGCCTATAGAATTTTGGAAGTCCAACAGCTTTATTTCATTTCATCTCCTCTGTCCTTTTAGAGCAAAATTAGCCATGTTTCTTCTGATATAACATTCTCAAATATCAGTGAGTGAGTCTTTTGTGTATGTCACAGGAATTCACTCCATTAGATAAGTGGGTCCTCCACAGGTTTTTCTGGATTATTCTTTCTCTAATTTTGGCTTTTCCAGAGATAGCTGAGAGGATCCATGAGTCAGACAACTAAGCTCCTCAAAGAGTCCTTTGTTTGACTGAATACTGACTGTGAGCTTTTGTTACTTCTAAGAAATTAGCAAAATGTTGTCCAGCTAAATTCTTGGCTTTTCCTCAGAACATGCTTTTCTGACAGTAAATCTCCTCATTATAACATCTTTTAAAGTTTAGATAAACTAAGAATGTCTAAAATCATCAATTTCTGATTCTTCTTTGCTTAATAGTTGTTTCCTCAATTTATCTCTTCCTCTCACATTTTACCATAAGTAGCAAAAAAGAAACTAAGGCTTGGCTTCAACACTTTGCTTGGAAATCTCAGTTATATATCCAAGTTCATCACTTACAACTGTAGGACACAATGAAGGTAAGCTTTCTGCATATATATAAAAAAATTATCTTTACTTCTGTTTCCAATAGTATATTGTTTTGTAAAATTTAAAGATTCTTTTGATGGCAAGACCCAATACAGGAATACTCAGATAAAAGGCATAACTTTTTGTTATTTATGGCTTGAAATGAAATAAGGCTGCAGGCAGAGCCACATGGGGAGTTGCAACTGGAGACAGGGTAATAGCAAGCTGGTGCTTTAGGGGAAAGTTTCTGTACCTCAAATGGAGTGAAGTGTGCTAGATTTCAAGGGCTCCTTGTTGATTGGCTAATTTGAATAATTTCTCCCTAGTTACCTGGTACCTGGCTCTGGGGTGATTAAAGTTGATGCATAATGGCCCATAATATGAAAGCTTGATAAGGGATGTGGTTACAGTGTGGACTTACGCAGGTGCTCAAGAAGGGGAACTATCCAGCCTCTAGCCAGGACATTGTTCCACAGTGGATACATATAAAAGTATCACTTTATACCCCACAAATATATGTGATTATTGTTTGTAAATTAAAAATAAAACTTAAACTCTGGATAAACACAGAAAAACTATATTACATATGTTCCTCATGTCTTTCTGAGCCCTTGCCAGTGGAATTTAACATCCATATTTCTACAAAAAGTCTATTTGAGGCAATCTAGGTTTTTTCTAGCTTACTTCTCAAAATTCCTCTAGCCTCTACTCATTACTTAATTTCAAAGCCACTTCCACACACAAGTGTGTTTTACAACTGGCTTTTCCCACTTAATATACATTAGACATCTCACTATAGCAGTAACATAGGTCTGGATCACTATTTTTTATATTCCATTATGTGGCTGTGTCTTCGCTTATTTATGAACACTTAAGTATTTCTTACCTTTTCACTATTTCAAATAGTGCTACAATTGACATTTGGAAATTTGTTAATTATTTTCTTAAAACCCTCCATAATTTTGATTGGTTGAGTAGTTAACTCATACTATCCATAAATATCTTTTATTTATGTCTTTTTAAATGTTCTTTGATAAGGTTTATCCCCAAATAGTGTGTATTTGTTAAGTTTCTTTTTAAATACTTCAGAATTCTGTTGTTCTTTGAAAATAATATCTTAATTTCTGTTTGTTTTCTAGTAGTTTCATACCAGTATAGAGGAACAGTTGTTTCTACATGTTAATCTTATAGCCAGCAACCTTGAGAACTCTCCTTTTAGTTCTAATAGTTTGTTGAATTTCATATGTTTCTATGCAAAACATTATAGAATGTGAAAACAATGACTACTAAATCTCTTCCTTCCACAGTATACACTGTTCAGTGTGGCCATCCCCCAGTTGCTATGAATGTCACTGCTAATGGCTCACACAGGCAACGTCCTCCATAGAATGGCTCTTCAGTGATTAGAGCTGCTGCACAAGGACATGCCTGGAAATTATGCCCTCTCACTCCAGGATGGTGTGTATCTCATGACTGATGATGAGTCTCGCTTACCTAAATACAGAATAAACTTTGGGCAATTTATACTCCAGAAATCTTCTTAAGATCATTCTGAGGCTACATTTCACATAAAATTGTGTTTCTCAGCCCCCTTTTTTCCATTATTGTCCCCTAAAGAAACTTCATAGACAGTTTTTTTCCCTAATCATCCACTGCCATGAAATTTTAATGTCATGAGAGGACATCTATGTATTTATTTGTGTATTGTGGTGTTTTGGAGGGCTACACACCATTACAACATCTTTCACCTCCCAACAACCAATTTTCACTCCCTTGGGGGTGAGATTGCCCCACTGAAAATATATGATCTGAATTATATCGTTGCTTAATTTATTTCGTTTCCTTATCCTGCTTACCTCCCTCCCTCATAGGTTTCTTCTGAGAGCACTCTTAATAAATCACTCTTTCCTTTTAATTGCTTGTTTCAGAGCATTGTTCTGAAGAATGTTAACATAATTTTATTAGGTGAAAAATATTCTAATTGGAATTTTATTTTAATTACAATAAACCTACAATATAAGTTTAGACAAACTGACTTTTTAACAATATTCAGTCTTCTCATCCAGAAATATGGTGCATTGCTTCATTTACTCAAGCATTCTTATATGTCCCTAAAATATCACATGCATTTCTTATTAAAATTATTCCTGTTTTACATTGGTTGTTAATGTGAAAGTATTTTTTATTATCGTTTTACTTTCTGATTGTTATTTATCTTTATAAATAATTTCAACAGTATATTTTTTATTTTTTAATTTAATTTTATTTTAAGTTCCAGGGTATTTGTGCAGGACGTGCAGGTTTGTTACATAAACATGTGCCAAAGTGGTTTGCTGCACCTATCAATTCATCACCTAGGTATTAAGCCCTCCATACATTAGCTATTTATCCTGGTGCTCTCCCTCCCTCAAGAGTATGATTAAGAGTAAAAACATTGTCTTTCAAATAATGCCAAGAAAATTAGAATTGTTAACATCTTAAGAATAAGTAGTTCAAAATTAACAAAAAGTGAATGGAAATAAAATTGAGATCAAAACACAAGCAGGCACCTAACAATGAAAAAAAAATGGGAGTGTATTAGAAAAGACATTATGAGGAATTAAAAAATAAATAAACTGAGATCATAGTACAGATGCTTCCCAACTTAACGATGGTTCAAGTTATGATTTTCTGAGTTTATGATGGTACAAAACCTAGATGCATTAAGTAGAAACTATACTTTGAATTTTGAATGGTGACTTTTTTTCCCCCAGTCTAGCAATATATAGTATAATACTCTCTAGCACTGCTGGGCAGTAGCAGTGAGCCACAGCCCCCAGTCAGCCACAGGATCATGAGGGTAAACACAGAGATTCTATAGCGCACTGTGTTGCCAGATAACTTCTCCCAATTGGAGGCTAATATAAGTATTCTAAGCACATTCCACGTAGGCTAGACTAAGCTATGATGTTCGGTAGTTTAGGTGTATTAAATGCATCTTTGATTTATGTTATTTCCAACTTACAATGGGTTTATCTGGATGTAATGCCATTTTAAGTCAAGGAGCATCTATATTTCACAAACTAAGCAGATGTGTAAGCTATATAAAGCAGTCTGAGAAGAAAACAATGCATAAGATACTAGACTATGTTAAAAAAAAAAAAAAGACAAGGATGAGTCTGTGAATAATTGTCTTTCTTTATTCAGTGCTAACTGGGCCCTTGTAACAACACTGCATTGTTGGAAGCCAATGTTTCTACCAATAGTAATTAATATTAGGTTTGTGCAAAAGTTCTTGCATTGCTAAAGTTTGCCGTTTGATACTGGAATACATTCTTAAATAAATGTGGTTATGTTATAAATCACTTTAATAAACACTTCTCACTTTATTTATTTTTATTTTTTTGCTAATGACTTATTACTTCCCATTTACTTTATGTTTATTTTGGACTATGGAAATGATGTTGGACAAAAAGCAAATTCGAGCAATCTTCTTATTCGAGTTCAAAATGCGTTGTAAAGTAGCAGAGACAACTCACAACATCAACAATGCGTTTGACCCAGGAACTGCTAACAAACCTACAGTGTAGTGGTCGTTCAAGAAGTTTTGCAAAGGCGACGAGAACTTTGAAGATGAAGAGCATAGCAGCTGGCCAGCAGAAGTTGCCAATGACCAACTGAGAGCAATCATCGAAGCTGATCCTCTTACAACTACATGAGAAGTTGCTGAAGAACTCAAAATCGATCATTCTATGGTCATTCGGCATTTGAAGCAAATTGGAAAGGTGAAAAGGCTTGATAACTGGGCGCCTCATGAGGTGAGCAAAAATTTAAAAAAATCATCATTTTGAAGTGTCGTCTTCTCTTATTCTATGCAATAACGATCAACCATTTCTCAATCAGATTGCGATGTGCAACAAAAAGTGGATTTTATGTGACAACCATCGACAACCAGCTCAGAGGATGGACCAAGAAGAAGCTCCAAAGCAGTTCCCAAAGCCACACTTGCACCAAAAAATGGGCATGGTCACTGTTTGGTGGTCTGATGCCGGTCAGATCCTCTACAGCTTTTTGAATCCTGATGAAATCATTACTTCTAAGAAGTATGCTCAGCAAGTCCATGGGATGCATCGAAAACTGCAATACCTGCAGCTGACATTGGTCAACAGAAAAGGCCCAATTCTTCTCCACGACAATGCCCAACCACATGTCACACAATCAACACTTCAAAAGGTGAACAAAAACAAATTGGGCTACAAAGTTTTGCCTCATCTGCCATATTCACCTGACCTCTCGCCAACCAACTACCACTTCTTCATGCATCTCAACAACTTTTTGCAGGGAAAATGTTTCTACAATGAGCAAGATGCAAAAAATGCTATCTAAGAGTTTGTAGAATCTTGAAGCATGGATTTTTATGCTACAGGAATAAACAAACTTTTTTTTCATTGGCAAAAATATGTTGATTGTAATGGTTTCTATTTTGATTAATAAAGATGTGTTTGAGCCTAGTTATAATGATTTAAAATTCACAGCCTGAAAGCATAATTACTTTTGCACCAACTTTTTTTTATGGCAGTGTATTTTCTTTTATCACATATTTAGAATTATCAAATCATACATTGTTGGAGCTGGCTGACAACTTAGAGATTTCCTAGTTTGCCTTCCTCATTTAAAAAATAAAGAAGTTAAGCTCCAGGTAGGCTAAATTGATCTTTAATTAGGTAAAATTATTTTCCCTCTGATTTCCCTTCCTCAGGTGAAGCCATCAGAACTCATTCAAGCTAAAAATATGAGTCATTTTGAAATTATTCTTTTTATCTCATATCCAATCAGTGATCCGCATGCTGTTTAGTTTTATATCCTACATATCTCACTAACCCAGAGACACTAAGGTAGTTCAGGTCCTCATCATTGCCTCCACTCTTTCATACCCCAAATATTCTTGTGCATCTTCTGCCAGCCACATATTGCACCAAATACTGAAAATATGACAGTAATAGTCTGTCTGTGGCTGCCTTGGGTTCCCACTTCCTCCTAATTTTGATCAATCTTCCACAAATCTATTGGAGAGCGTTTTACAGAACACAAATCTTATTATGATTTCCCTTATTCAAAATTCTTCAGTAGCTTTCTGTTACCATGTGAGATTAACATCAACTCCATTGGTCTTTCTCAGAGTGATCCTTCCCTTTATTTGGGGATCTTTTCTTGCTCATGTTCAAGCTTTGGGTCTACCATTCTACAGACCCATGTGCCACACAGAGGTACTAACTTTTATCGAACTATGACAGGCACATTCATACTGTAAACATAGAATGTTAGCCTCCCTTTCTCTAGCTTATTTGGGGGAAAGTGAGCATGTCACATGTCTGATTGTGAGTCATCTCCTTCGCTGTTGCTACCACATGAGATATGTTTTCTCCCCTGCTTTCAGCTCTAACTCTGGTCATTATTTACCCTACAGCTGGGCACTACCTGATACTCCAGGATGCTTGGTTCTTCAGTATAGCACTGTGGCAGCAGTACTAGCTACAATGAAAGGCGATACCAGGAGAATCACTTTTTCCTTTTTGGACCCATCCCTTAATTCTCCATAAAAATCATTACAAAAAATAAGATTTTATGTATGTAACACATTTTATTACACTGTTGATAACTAAAGAAATTAAAATAAATGTAAAACAAACAACTTTAGATGCTACTACGATTGTTCCTAGTATTCAAAGAAAAAATAAATAATAATTAATGCCCTTTTTCTTAGTCTTAATAATAGAAAAATATAAGAAATGCTTTGGGACATCATGTATATTCTTTAAGTTTGCCATGACAAGGTGAGGTACCGATGTACCTCTTAATTTTTCCTGTAGTTTTGGAATGAGTAACTATTAAAACACACACATGCACATATACAAATATACAAGCCATTTATAAGGACATTAAAAATTAATAGTCTGAAACACCTTAAGAAATTTTCTTTCTATATGCAAAAATGCTTGTACTGTTATCCCTGGCCACAATGTATGTAGAGCTGGGTATTCTAATGAAGAGAAAATTTACTTTATTTTTGTAGGTTCCAGAAAATACACAAAAGATTATTGGATTTTTTTTTAAGTGGGCCATTAGAATACCTTGACAAACATCAGAACCATCTACATCTTGCTCCTGTCCAGAAAATAAAAACCCACTCAAATAATTGGACATACGAGTTTTAGAGAAGAAAGAAAAGAGATAACTCTTTTAAAACATACAGTTTTAGATCTTTTCATATATTCTTTCTCTTGCTAAAAATGCTACTTCTTCTAATAAAAAGGTTCAAGTTGAAATGTCTTCTCTGTGATCCCTCCCGTACTCCCCTGTGCCTTTACCTGATTGTCCCTCCTACACTTCTCATACAAATCTGCACTTACCTTTACTATAACTCACCACATCTCATCATATTTACTTACATCTCTCTGTCTCTCTGTGTCACCTGTGAGCTCCTGTGGGGGCAAGAAATACGATTTTATTCATCTGTGTCTTCTGGTACTTAGTCACAATAAGTGTTCAATAGATATTTGGGAATAAATTAGAGAAGGAATACATTCCCAAAGTTATACAAATTAGTGACCAGGTAGATAAAAAAACTAAGGATTTATGACTCCTAGTCTAGTATTTTCCATAATTATATAACTTGGTCTCTAAACAGCAGTTAATTCCCAAATTGCAGGCTAGACATCCAAGAAGTTTAATGAATTTTTCAAGATCACATTTATAATGTCAGAAACATCATTATTTCAGTCAGCATAGATTAGGTTATGCTGCAGTAATACTCTCCAAATTCCTACATACTGAAACAATGAAGGTTTGCTGATTGCTCCTGCTACAGGTCCATCATAGGTAAGAGGAGGGTATCTATACTGCCATTGAGAGACACAGGCTGATGGAGCAGCCACAGTCTTGAAAACTGATTGCATTTATGCCACAGGGAAAAAAATATTCTGAAGAGTGTCTAACAGCAATTAACTTCTCTGGTCTGGAAGATGTTACTTCCCCCCCATTACTCATCACAGGATCCCCAGCCAACAACAAAAAGATTGGAAAATATAATTCTACCATGTTTGAACTGGAGATGATATTTGGTTAGCAACCATTTTCCTTAAAAATGCAAGTTGGTCAAGACCAGTACAGAGACTTACATATAATAAGTATGTCAGAGATATTTGCTAAGTTGAATATAATTTTTGTTTCTAGCCCAGTATTCTTTCTACTAGGCAGTTGTGAGATACACTCATTTAAGAAAAATACCAAGGATGTGGGCATTTTTATTTTAAAATAATTCAGATAAAATAAATGTGAAACTGTTCAAGGAATTATACACCTTAGCTTAAGACCAAGAAATAATTGTTATTATTTTTTATGGAAAATAACTGTCTTTAGCTACACAGTAGGTGATAATAAGAAAAACCATGACTAATTGTTTGCAGATTGTTGAATACAGAGAAATAAACTTAAAGGTCAATAAAAAGTTAAATGGGGTGATTTTCATAAGTGCTATATAAAAGCAGCATGACATCTTCCTCCCTTAGAAAGGGCTTTGGGGCAGGAAAGCCCAAAATTCTAGACCTAAATTAATTACCTATTAGCAATGTAACCTCGACTCTCCTGTAGGCATATGTCTTGCTGTATAAAATGAAAATCTTGAATAATGTATAAGATTCTTTACAATTTAAAATTATGTGAGCTATGTGAGTTAACTCGTCATAACTCAGATTAGGAGTAACTTCTATAATAGTTATGGTGGCAGTAACTGCTGTAGTAACTACTCCTCAAAATTTCAATCCCTTAAAATAATATAATTCTATTTTTCATCCACATAACAATGTTCCTGTTTTTCCACATGGTGATTCATTCACAGGCTTCTCCATCTATTTGCTCTATCATTCATTCACTGGAGCTTCAGAGTCCTCTGCTTCTAGTGAAAAAAAGGAAGGAGAGTGGAAAAAACCTAGACCGTAAGTGGCACACATCATTTCCGCTTAGCTTTTTTTGGGATGAATTTCTCATAGATGAGAGCACATTACTGCAACTGTATACAAAGGAGGCTGGAGAAATGTAGTTCCTGTCTGGAGATTCCTCTCCCAGCACCAGCTTCACACTGTGGAAGTAGAGACTCAAATTTTTGGAGAACATCTAACCCCTGGCACATATTCTCAAGTCTTTCTTGATCGTCACCTCCGTCCATTGAAGAATTTATCACTTCTCTCTGTTGCTTCCCCTATACTCAGACAGAATGCTATCGTGACATCTACATTAGTTGGTTTCTTTAGGTAGCAAAAATTTAACAGCAGAGACAATCTTTATTTTAGCCTTGTATCTTCCAGCATGTTACCCTGTTCCAGGATAGAGCAATTATTTTGTAAAAAAAAAATAAAATAAAATAAATAAATTATATATATGTATATATATATACATATATATACTCTCTGTCACTTTTGTGTTTTATTTCTGTGTATTTGGGAAAATATTTTAATCTACAAGAACATTATTAAAACATGTACCCTGCAATGCTATTGAGGGCATTAGATGAGAAACATATATTAAGTGTTTAAATATAAATGATGTTTCCCAGATCCTCACTCTCCACCTGAAACCACAGCCCCTTCATAAGTAGGAGATGGAGAGAAGGCCTATTTTTGAAATCCTAATGTTAGGTATAGGAATTGAAATATGCCTTTATTCCCTCAGTTTATGTCCATAAACCTTGTTGTTGTTGTTGTTGTTCTTGCTGTTTTATTCAGAAAGGTATAAGTCACCATACTACTTATAGGAAGATAGAAAAATTAGATTTTGTAAACTTACAAGTAAAGACATAAGTACACCCTGAAAAGCAGCACTTAGACTTCATAGGAAATACCTGGGAAGATTTTGTCCACAAGCAGCAATGAAATATTTTGAGAAATTTAACTTTTAGGTCTTATTCAGTTCAGTCAAATATATAAACATGTAATAATATGTTTAATGCAGAACATGTATTCATTCATTTATCAAACAAACATTTATTAAGCATTTACTTTGGCTTATTAACTTACATTATTTAGGAAAAAATCAAACCATGTTTTTCAAATTACCTACATAACTACAGAATGCTTTGGACTGAGTATGTAGTAAGATCCTTGGGGAGCATTTTTAGCCATAACATTTGGACCATTAAATGACCAGAGCCCATTCCTACACATTGCTTGAATTCCAATAAACATTTATGGAATAAATGCAATAACTATAAAAATTCATTTAAATCCCTTATTTAAACTTTTTAGCTATGACAATGTAGAATTTTACTAGAACCCAGGGATCTTGGAAAACAAAGGTGTTAAAGAAATATCCCCATCCTTTTGTGTCCCAGAAGATACCTTACTACAAAGAAACAGCCTTCCCTATGACTTATTTAGGGATGCTTTCCTTGGTTTACCTATGACCAATCCAGACAAAACCCTCCAAACTCCCATTCTTTGCTTCATTAATAGTTAACTGAACTGCTGGTCCCCATGGATCAATGAGAACAAAATGCTTGTTAAGCAAACTTTGTTAAAGCATCTGTGCTTCCCCTAGGTCCCTGAACTTTGAACCACCTTCAGACTAAACCAGCAGACAGCCCCTTAACAGCAACTCCTGAGAATAATCTCAGTAACACACTTTCTTATTTACTGTCCAATCTGCTGTCCACCCTTTTATCCCATTTCTCCACACCTAATTTTTTTCTAGCCTTGTTTACTTCTTATTATAAAAGGAAAACTCTTTTCGTTTAACCTTTGAATACTGGCAGGTCTCATGATCTATTACAGTAGTCCCTCTCCTTCTATTACAATTCCCCTCCTTCTATTGTCTTTCCTCCTTGAAATAATCTTTTTAAATATTTTATTTACCCCAATTGCAGATTTGTGTTTTATTTGATACCTGCTTTGAAAGAGGATTATTTACCCCCCACACACACCCAATGTACAAATGTAAATTAAATCTCCATCTGCTATAGTCCTAACTTCATTTTTTCTCATTTGACCTCTTAGGGTTTTTCTGATTTTCTAAAGTGAAAATATTTATTAACATTCAAGTTGAATAAAAAAGGATGTTTAGAGCCTATATCAAATAAAAATGCGTTGCAAATAAGAGTTCCATGACTCTGTCTTAGGGCTTGAGGAGCACTTACAGAAAGACTGCCTTCTTGAATGTTAGGGGACACTGTTTTAGTTACAGTAACTGTCTTGCCATAAGCTTGAATATGTACTGCCATCTACTGGTAAATACTACAAAATCAAATTAAAACAAATGGCACTTTCTTGCAATAAGTATGTGAACATATTTGTTGAAAAAAAGGTCCTCTCAACAAACCTAACAACAAATGTTTATATTCTATATCCATAATTTATTTATTAACTCACCATGTTTAAATACTGTTTTATCTTATATTTTCTGAAAAATGTTTTTTGGTTTCTAAAATATTTTTAACTGATTCAGGGTTAAATATCTGAACAAGTCCAATTATTGTATTATGTTGAATAGGATAGTACAGTTCAGAACAATACAGAGCTTTGATGTGCAAAGGTGCAGTCTGCTGACCACACTTTAGGTACAAGAAACATCGGGGAGCTCGTTAGGAATTCAGAATCTCAGTCCTCTTCCCAGACCCTCTTAGAATCTGCACTTTAACAAGATGATTAGGCAAATGGTTTTCACATTAGAGTTTGGGGAGCCCTGGCACAAAGTAAAGTATAGCACTGCATAGGCAAAATCACTAGTCTGAAATATTAAAAATCAAAAACAAAGAACAAAGGAACTCATGGTCCTGGAATCATTTTTTATTTTTCAATCTTTAAATGGACTTCATCTTGCAATTAAAATATTTCGAATCCTGTAAGATCAATTGAAGCAGTTATGAAACAAATTATAATGAAAGACAATTAAGAACAATACCCTAGAGCTAAATGTTAATATTATACATTTGTGCATATTGGAATTCATTTTTCTGTTCAGCATCATTGATGAGACTTTCCATAACATTAATTACTGAGACAGCTATGCCAGCAGCCTCCCAAGAAAGTCAAGAAATAGTCAAAGAAAAGATACAAAGTAAGGAGTTGGAGTTAAGAGTAAAGTCAATGAGGGGTGCTAAACTTCATGCACATGCATACACATGTACAGATACATATGCGCGCACACACACACACACTGAGGGTGATCTCCCAATATCAAGTTGGCAGACCACAGGAGCCAAAATTTAAAGGCTCCCTGGCTCTCCACAGATCCTACAATCACTTTTAATAGAAAGAGACTCCATTGCTCAAGTGATCTTATTTAGTGTGCCAGAGGCCTCTTACTTGAAGAAGAAACACAGATAAAAGTGTACATTCAGCAAAAGGACACAGTTTTCTTTTTTTTAATGTAAGTTGTATATATTATCATTGTCTTTGAATTTATTGAGACTTTCATTATGATTAGCACACAGTCATTTTTTAAAAAATGTTTCATGTGAGCTTGAAAATGTTCATTTTCTACTTCTTAGGTGCTAAATAGATAGATAAATCAAACTTGTCAATTGTTAATTATGCTGTCCATATTGTCTATATCATTATTAATTTATTTCACTGCCTAACTGATTGATTAATAAAAGTACATTAATATCTCCCATTATAGTGATAAATTATTTTTTTCTGTTCCAGCAGATTTTGCTTTCCATATTTTATGACTGTTTAACTAGACTGTTTATATTTTCCTAAGAAATGTATTATTTTATAATATATTGTGTCCCTCTTTATTCTTAATAACATTCTTCATCTTAAATTCTGTATAATTTAATATGACCCGATATAGGCTAAACTTCACAGGTTAAGAGTCAGGAATCCCCAGGGCCACTTTTACTTTTGACCAGTTGGTGACAAATTAGAGTGTTTCAACGACCACTCTCAGGTTTGATAATTCAAGAGAAAAATTCATAGGACTCACTAAAAGAAAGTCTAATACTTAAAGTTATAGTTTTAATATATATATTATATAGTATATATAATATATATATACCCAAATTAGAAGAGATGCATAGGGTGAAGACTCAGAGAGTTCCAAACACAGTTTTCATCATCTTCTCAGTGTCAAAGTGTGAGATACTCAAGAGTATTGCCAACCAGGGGAAGCTCACTGAGCTTCAGTGTTAAGAGTTTTGTTTTTGTTTTTTTAAATCAGACTCTAACTGTGTAGACACAATTGATTGAATCATTGTCCACTGACTCAATCTCCAGTTAGTTCTCACTTCCACTGGGGTTAGGCTAATATAAAAATATAAGGTTGATCTTTCCAGTATGGCCAAATCCAACCTAGTCAACTCCTTAGCATAAACTATCCAGGAGCTAACCATCAGTCACCTAATCAGCATAACTCTCTATCAAGTGGGTTCTAACAGGCCCACCATAACAAAGACACTCTAATTACTTGGAAAATTCAAAGGGTTTAGAGGCTACCTCCTAGAGCCAAGACAAAGGCCAGACTTCTCTTTTGGTAAAGTTAGTTCTTCACTACACAAGTACTAATATTGCCACCCTAGCTTTCTTTTTATTATGAATGGCCTACAAAGTATAAAATAAATGGTAAAAAAAAATCCAAATATTTCTGTAATCACAGTAAATATAAATATATGAAACTCATTATTAAAATTTGTCTTATTGGAATAAAATAATTCTTGTTATTTACAAGAGCCAAACATAAATGGTATGGACACGTCATCAAATAAGTGCAAATTAAAACCACAATGAAACACCACTATGCACTCACCAGAAGAGGCAAACTTTAAAAAACCAATCGTACATAATAATCATAATCTTCGTCTAAGCTGTGGAATATAAATTCACCTGTAACATGTATATAAGTAGAAATTATCAAGCCATACGTTTAAGATATATGCATTTCTGTGTATGTTGTATCTCAATAAAATAATTTTAAAAACATGAATAAAAAAGACATTGGCTTTCAGGACAGCCTCATATTCTAGTTTCATTTATCAAAATCTGCTTGCAGCTGGTTTCAATTCACTGATAGAAGTAATACTGTCTACTAGACAGGGTATTGGAGAATGTGGAGAAATAGCGAATGAGCCCAGAACAGAGGGAGGATATTGAGATTATTACCCAAAGTTAATATAGTTGAACAGAGACATTTCAGTGCTTAGGTTGAGAAAGAGGGATAAGAAAAAGGATAAGGCATAAAAGAAGGAGATAGGTTGAATACAGGCGTACTGACTAGAAAGTTAGGAGGGCTATGGAATCAATGTTCTGCTTCAGAATCATGGGCCTAGCTCGATAACTAGTATAGTTTTTATTCCCACAAGTCTGTGAAGTAATGTGAGAAAGTCACACTGAACTCTGACAGATACACCATTGAAAATTTGGATGCATCTCACATGGTAGTATGGTCCAGTTATAGGGAAATAGTTGACTGGCATATCAACATGTCCTCCTTCTCCTGAATCTAGCAAATTCTCTCATGTGTCCAGTTGAAGTCTTCCTTTCTCCAGTGGTATTAGGTTTCTAGGGCTGCCATAGCAAAATACCACAAAGTCACTTAAACAACAGAAATGCTTTGTATCACAGTTGTGGAGGTCAGAAATTGAAAATCAGGTGTCAGCATGGCCATGCTCTCTCTGAAAGCACTGGGGAAAAATCTGATCGAGACCTCTCTCCTAGTTTCTGGTAGTTTCCTGGCTTGGGGCAACATAATTCCAACATTCACATGGTATTTTTCCTGTGCGCATTTGTTTCAGTGTCCACATTTTTCCTTTCTATATGGACACAGACATAATGGACCAGAGTCTACCCTAATAACCTAGTCTTAAATTGATAATCATCAAAGACCCTTTTTCCAAATAAGGTCACACTTAACAGGTATTGGGAGTAAAGACTTCAGCATCTTTTTGGGGATACAATTCAACACATAACACTAGTCCTCTGTCTTAATACTGACACTGCAATGTCCTTGAACTTTTACCTTAATTAAGTGGTCAAGACCAAGTCCTCCTTCCTAGAATCTCCTTTGTGTCACGCGTGTCCGTGTGAAGAGACCACCAAACAGGCTTTGTGTGAGCAATAAAGCTTTTTAATCACGTGGGTGCAGGCAGGCTGAGTCCAAAAAGAGAGTCAATGAAGGGAGATGGGGTGAGGCCATTTTATAGGATTTGGGTCGGTAGTGGAAAATTAGTCAAAGGGGGTTGTTCTCTGGCGGGCAGGGGCGGGGGTCACAAGGTGCTCAGTGGGGGAGCTTCTGAGTCAGGAGAAGGAATTTCACAAGGTAATGCCATCAGTTAAGGCAGGAACCAGCCATTTTCACTTCTTTTGTGATTCTTCAGTTGCTTCAGGCCATCTGGATGTATAAGTGCAGGTCACAGGGGATATGATGGCTTAGCTTGGGCTCAGAAGCCTGACACTTTGCGCTATTTTTTGTGGACAGTTGAGATTGCATCATTCATATCCACAAATACATGACCTGTCCATTCTCCTCTTCAAGTACCTAGCAGTTGTTTCAGCAATTACTCATAAAATTCCTATCAAATTATCGCTTTGTAATATCAAAGATCTTAAGGAATCTAGATCTTCAGGCATTCTGTCATAGTGCAGATATAAGCAAAACCTCTGGTTAATGCACATTACACAAATGGAGGTGGAGAGGGAGAAAGGGAAATGTTAACATTTCTTGAACTGTTGACCTCCTTTATCCCCAGTTCCATTACGTAAATTCAGGCCTTACCATATTCTGCCTGGATTATTTTAATAACCTCCTAATGGGCTTCCTATCTCCAATCTTGTCTACCTCTAATCCACTCTCCACATTAGACCCAGAATGATCTTTTTAAGTCACCCACTCCCCTCCTTAAAATCCTATCTTAGCTCAAAACTGCTCTCAGGATAAGGTACCAAATTCTTATAATGCTTTTTCAGGCCCTTATTTAAATGAAGTTCAATTCTTTAAATTCACCTTACACCCTCTGTCTCTTAGGAAATTGCTCTTGCTTTTGTTTCTGCCTAGAATTCTCTTTCACCACTGTCGCTCATTACAAGCAGCTAACTCATTTGAGCCTTTCATCCTTGCATAAATCTTTTCTGCATCTCCAAAGGATAGATTAGGTGTTACCTTCCACTACCATTAAGTACTGCCACTAAGCACTCAGTACCAGTACTTAAATCTTATTACAGCTTTTATCACTGTCTATTGTGATAATTACCTGAGCACCTCTCTGTTTCCCCAACTATTGCCTAAATTCCTTCAAGGCCAGCATCTTATGTTATCTTGTTCATCCTTCTCTTCTTAACACCCAGCAGTGCCCCCTCCACATAGTAAGTACTCAGTAAAGCTGTCTAATGTATCCAATTTTACTAATTTATTTTAATTTTACCAATTTAATACAATAGTAAAATAATCAGATTATTCAGGAAAAAATATATTTTTTGCTGCCAATATTTCTTTCTGTGAATAAAAGTGCCCCCAAACTCATTTTTAGATGATCAGTTTCACTAATTTTAATACAATGGAATATTGCTCTAAAGTTATTAGATACAAAGAAGTAATATTTTATGTAGAATAATCTCATATTTGATTCCATCCAAATAGGGTTAGTTGCTAATGTCCCCAGAGCACTTCATGATAAGTTGGCCAGACTTAAAAGGCTTAGACACCAAAAATGCGTAACTAAAACAGATGTCTCTCTCAGAGTGTAAGCTTTTCCAGCACAATAAATTCTACCGTGCTTTGCTTCCAAACAAAGAAATGCATGACATGCAAGAAAAATGTGTGAAATACAACAGGTATTTTGAGGGTTTTTTTTTTTTTAATGGTATAGAAGTGAGGCTTTGAACAAAATCTGTTTTGTTTTGTAAACCAACTTGTGTTCACAGACACAACTATCCTCCACTTACTGGATAGAAAAGTGTGATTTTTTTTTTTTTTTTTTTTTTGGAGAGAAATAAATATAGTATTTTATAGGATCTTTTCTCCCTGCCTTTCACAACTGGAATATGAAACTATGTAGCCCTTCAGAACACTTTTATGTCACCTTTCAAAAATGAAAACAAAACAAAAAGCACATTTTTTTATTTTTGTAAAATAAAGAAACATAAATATGATGATTTGGTGTATTTCTGCAAACGAAGTACACAATCTGAAGGCTTCAGAGAAATAAAACATTGTTACAAGCTAATAGTTTCTTACTTGTAGCTATGTGCCAGGACACCTATCAAAAACATGTCCAGTCAAGAGGTTGACACTGTTTCAAAGTGAGGCCATTAATCTGGTGACAGCACTCCATTAAACTAACTGTACAAATCATTTTGTTGGAGGAGTGAACTATTAAAGAGAGAGTGGGACCCCTGTTTACTGTCATTATTGACTAATTACAGCATGATTGCTTAGGGACAAGCCAATTGTTTGCATCATGTAGAAAGATAACAAAGATAAAGACACTCCACTTTGGAGGAACTCAGCTCCAAAGGGATACATTTCTCTTTCTCACTCTCCTCAGCAAATGAGAGAAAATCCTGTACTACCATGTGGATGGAGGGAAGATTTCATTTAAGGTAACATAATTAATAGAGCACATTTTTATTCTATAAATAAGCTGTATGTACATTTTGGTAGCATTCTGAGTAATGTATTATTTACTATTTCCTTTTTTATTTTTATTTTCTTTTTGAGACGGAGTCTTCCTGTCTCCCAGGCTGCAGTGCAGTGGCGGGATCTGGGCTCACTGCAAGCGCCGTCTCCCCGACTCACTGCAAGCTCCACCTGGCCAGTTCACACCATTCTCCTGCCTCAGCCTCCCGAGTAGCCGGGACTACAGGCGCTCGCCACCACGCCCCACTAATTTTTTGTATTTTTTAGTAGAGACGGGGTTTCACAGTGTTAGCCAGGATGGTCTTGATTTCCTGAGCTCACGATCCGCCCGCCTCGGCTTTCCAAAGTGCTGGGATTACAGGTGTGAGCCACCGCGCCCGGCCTACTATTTCCACTTTATACACTACTATAGTAAAATATTGGCCTATCAGAAAATAGAGTTTTTTACATTTTGATTTCCAACTGTGAGATAGGACAGTAACAGCCAGAAAAATATTTATCTAATAAAATAAATCAAATATCTCTTATGGTTGCATTTACCAGCTTTTTTATTTAAACTAGGTTTGTCATTAGAAAATTTCGTGAGATTTGTTTGGAATTATTCTCCCAAACGTGTACTCAATTCTTGATGATCTAAGAGAGCAGAACGTAGGAAATAGCAAAGATAACCAAATCTAAAAGTCCCTTCCTTGTCTAAACTTCTTCTAATAAATTTAACAGAGCAACTTCATCTCAAGTTGATATGTTAATGAGCAGGAAACCCGGAGAGTGAGTAGCAAAACAGAAAAGAAACAGAAACAAGGACTGGAAAATTTGTTAGCTGCTTTATTGATTCTAAAATGCTCCTTTATGAGGCAGCAGGGAAGTGGAGAAGGATTATTTTATTGAATAAAATGCAGGCCAAAGTTTGTTATTTTTGGATGTAAGCCAAACATATCTACAAAGGTCTTATGTATTATGAGATATATTCTCTAATATGTTATGAGATATGAGAGAATAAACGAGCAGATCTTATGGTGTAACAGAGTAAAAATTTAGTCTCTGTAACTGTGAAACAGGGAAGTAATTGGTTAAGCATTCTTAGCCATTTATAAAATATCCCCTAAGTGCCTTACAGGTACTATGTTAGCTGTAGGAATAGTGATCATTAAGACAGGTACAGGTATTTCTTTCAAAAATTTATTTAAACAGTTATTAAGTGAATTATTATAATTAATTAATTATTAGCTAACATTATGAAAAACCTATGAGGAAATAAATGGTGTTATGAAATAACAAAACAAGGAACTGAGTCTGAGAGGGAACTATCCTCTCGGGAAGTGCAATCTGAAGATCATCAGGTGGTAATTCAATTAAAAAACCTTATTGAGCCTTTGCTGTATATATACCACATATATACAGCAAACTATACCACACTCTGCACATATTTTTGCATGCCTATAGAACTACTCTTTTTGATAATAAGATGTGGTTATGCAATGAAGGAATGTTAAGTCATTCACAAATAACTATAATAGGAAGCAGAACGTATTGCCACCAAAACTTGTCTTAATAAGTTTTTGGACTATCAGAGAAGAAAAAATTGCTACTGCTTCATTTTCTTGATAAGATTAGTTAAATTAAATTGAAAGAAGACACCGATCAGATTATTTGAGAAACAATGGCAAAAGACACACTTCTCAATGGCTTCCAAAGACATGGCAGGGGTGACAAAGGCTGAATGAACAGCTTGCATGCTGGACATGATAATACCAGAGAGAGAGAGAGTCCTCATGACACATCTTTCAGTATCAAATCCTAAAATAAAATGAAAACAATGGTCTCAAGGATTCTTTGGAGCTGGACTTTTTAGTAAGCCATACATAGTTATTGGGTTGTTAATTTGGGAACGTGAAGCTCAAGTTCCACTGGTTCCAAAAGCTTCCATTTTATTTCTCTTATTATTTTTTGTTGATAGGGTGAATTAGTAACACCCTTAGGTCAATTTTTCATTTAGAAAAAATGGTAGAAACCTGTCAGGCTTTTTATTAGCCTTTATATCAACAGAAATCCTGCGCTCTGTAAATCTGACAATATTACATGTAAGAGTAAGTACCTAGATGATGGCTGAACTGGTAATGGGTATCCGTGTAAAACAGTATTTGTAATTTGTCAAATGAATTCAGCGAACACATTAGTTTGATCCTGTTTTTTTAAAGAAAAATTTGAGAGAATTCCTGGATGAAGAAGATCACCACCCTAATCATGAAAATAACCACCGTTTACTAAGTGCTAACTATGTGGCACACCCTGATTAAAACATGTAGTAAACATGACCTCCTTTAACTCCCTCCATAAATCCATGAGTAATGCAGTAGTCAACTTACACATGAGGAGCTTCTTCACTTATTGTCATTCAAAAAAACATATTTTATACCAGGCATATTTTCCATACTCTGAGTATGCAGCCTAGAAAGGTTATTGAAAAGTGCTGGGAGATACACTCAATGAGTAGTCGACTAGGAGTTGAACACATAATTGCATCTACCACGTTATTTTCTTCAGCAGTTAATGGTGATTAATCTTCAAAGCTTAATTGAAATTTTATTTGTAATCAATGAGTTGCAAACTTCATAGATCAAGGGAAAAAAATAGATCTATTGAGGAGGAATATGTTTGTTGCTTTCCAAATTACTTTTGTTATAACTGCAGAGAGCCTCACCTGCCTCAGTGGGCCCCTCTATCCATCACCTGCTGTGCAGAGCAGATTCTATGAAAGCTTTGATCTGCATGTGTTGTTTCTTTTAAATTCACACGGGATTTTTAAAGTGACTAAATATTAAAAGTAAAATTAATAAGTATTTTTAGGGTTTTTTAGGCCATGCGTCTGATTCAGTTGACATTTTTAAACTATATGTTTTTATGTTGTATCTCCTCTTTTCTGCTTTGCTGGGAAGTAATCCTATGCCTTCTTTATTTCTGTAGCTCTGATATAGATGGACCTATCACCTAAATAAGTCAATTAAATCCATAAGAGCTATTAGTCTACTAGTTCGATGACAATGAGCCAAGATTGAAGTAAATCAGCTATGACTGAAGATACTGGAAATGAATGAAGCAGAATCTTTGGCATATATCCATCTTTACACACTTGATGAAGGAATAAAAAAAAATTCCATGGCTAATGCAGTGCATTGTAGTAGTGACTAATCTTAGATTTAGTCACTCTTAGGATTAGCAGCTCCAGATTCCCATCTTTTCCTTTCTCCATTTTTGCACAATTTTCAAACAAATCAATTCCTTATTCATAAAAAGCTTTTTTCGTATCATTAAAATTAAAAGTCTTAAACCTGTATATCATGATGTTGTTGGTTTTTCCATTTTAAATATGCCTTAATATTTTATTAGAAAATTACTTAGAATGCTGAGCAAATGTCTCTGTGGATATTTGGTCAATTATGCCAAACAGTCAAGAAAAATATGACCCCTCTGAATGATCTAGTTTTGTAGACAATAGAGAGAAAACAACTGATCGTAAAGCAAATCATTATCTGAGTCTTACAGATTTACTTTTAACAATAAGATTGTTGATTTTTGGCCAGGCTTGGTGGCTCATGCCTGTAATCCCAGCACTTTGGGAGGCTGAGGCAGGCAGAGCACCTGAGGTCAGGAGTTCGAGAGCAGCCTGGCCAACATGGTGTAACCCCCATCCCTACTAAAAATGCAAAAACTTAGCCAGGCATGGTGGCTGGTGCCTGTAATTATGTAATTATGTAATTCCAGCTACTTGGGAGGCTGAGGCAGTAGGATTGCTTGAACCCAGGAGGCAGATGTTGCAGTGAGCTGAGATCTTGCCATTCCACTTTAGCCTGGGTGAAAAGAGCAAGAAACAAAAAAAAAAAAAAAAAAAAGAAGAAGAGTGTAGATTTTTTTAATTGTATGAAAAATATACTGCTGTGACCTAAAAAATGAAAATTTTCATAGATGCTTTTACAATTTCCAGTATGACAAGGTCAGCTGAAATAATGTTCTTGTGATAATTTTTAGCCTACCCGTTTAGCTAAGGTTAAAAGCAAAGAATACAAGTTATTTTTATGTTTACTCGAGTTTTGCCTTTTCGATTCATTTTATATTTTTTACCTGTACTTACCTGTACCTATTTTAGCTATTTTTTCTTTTCTTTTTTTTTTTTTTTTTTTGAGATGGTATCTCACTCTGTCACATAGCCTGGAGTGCAGTGGCGCAATCTCAGCCCACTGCAACCTCCACCTTCCAAGTTCAAGTGATTCTCCTTCCTCAGCCTCCTGAGTAGCTGGGACTACAGGTGCCCGCTACCATGCCCAGAAAAGTTTTGTATTTAGCAAAATTTTGTATTATTAGAGACAGGGTTTCACCATGTTGGCTAGGACAGTCTCGATCTCCTGACCTTCTGATCCACCTGCCTCGGCCTCACAAAGTGCTGGGATTACAGGCTTGAGCCACCACGCCAGTCATGTTTTAGCCATTTTTCATAGTAGGCCAATTCATTTCAAATACAGAAAATGTTATTCTTTCTCCATTTTTTCTCATTTCCAGCTTGGGAAAGTTATTACAGCTGATATGAGACAGAAATTGATACAGTTGGTGCTGTTAACAACACTCATAAATTATCAACTGTGTACACAGAATCAGATTGCATTAGACACTGTAGAAGGATATAAGAAGAGGGGCATTTGCTTCTGCCTTCAATGCACATGCAATCTAATGAGATTTATATAATACACACCCATGGAAACATATGGTACACTAGAGAAACACTTTTTGCATATTTAACAAGCTCAAGGACAAAATTAATTATAGAGAAATGTGTTCATTTCTTTGTTCAAAAAACATTCATTAGGATTCCATTGCTAATAATATTAGGCACAATAAATGTAGTAAGCACAATAATATTCCATTGCAAATAATATTAGCCACAATAAATTTCGAAAGGGTCATGAAAGACCCAAGCAGCTATAACAATAACATGGTAGTTAATTTTACAGAATGCCTAATGCATGCCAAGCCCTGGAGTTTTACATGCAGTCTCACTTATTCTTCCTGACAACCCTGCATGCAGGGTTTGGCCCTGTTTTCCGCATGAGGTAACTCAGGCTTAGACAAATTGAGTGTTTAGTCAGGGTATATAGCTGATAATGGCAGAGTACGGATTAAGAACAAATTATTTCAAGTCCAAAGTCCAAGCTTTTCCCATTTTCCCACACAAGCTCTAGAATTGCTTCACCTGGCTAATCTATTCTGAATAATTATTTTTTTTTCTGTTTTACTGCCTATGTTTACCCTCTGACCTCAGCACACAATTATCCTTTTCTTTTGCACCTTTCTCCTTGTTTTAGGCTGTTATCAACTGGGCAACACAAGTATCACCAGTGCCACCACCAACACCAGTGGCAGAGCACAACTTCCTGAGCGCTGCAAACTACATTTTCCTGGATGTGCTTTTCCAGGAGTGCTGGTACAGTTGGCCTTTGGGGGAACATTAACACCATTTGGAAGGTGAAAGTGAAACTGAAACTCCGTTGTTCTCCCGTGCGGGGTGATCAGGCTTCCTGGAGTGCTTGTGCTCCAGTGTCTCCACCTGTGCTTCAGACTGCAGTAGTGAGTGATGGTTGTCCAGTCCTCCAGCTGTGCTCTCAGGCATTTCCCCTTCAACTCCTCACACATTCTTTAAACCCTAAATCTTCTAATAAACAACCTTTATTCCCAAAATACCTTACCAAGCTAAGACTGACACACTCTCTTCAATCTATAAAGCCCCCCTTTCTCACCTTCATCTGTGTAATTGCAACCAATTTTTAGAAGGCAATTCAAGGGAAAGAGAACTAGCGTTTACTGAGCAGCTTCTGTGTCTGATGATGTGTGCTACGTTGTTTGCATCATACCTGATTTTATATCCAGTAAGTCTTTATATCTAAAGTCACTTCTCACTCTCCTGAGCATCATTGGTATTTACTGATTCAATTCAACAAATGTTTACCAAGTTCTCATTATATATCAAGTACTGTGTTGCTTACTGATGAGAAAATGATAAGAAGGCAGGTCTGTACCCTCAAGAACCTTAAAGTCTATGAAAAGAAAGCCAATGGGAAAATATATTACTATATGATAAAAAATAATGACAGAGGTGTAGAGGGCCCTATGCATACATGGGAGGGACACCAGGCTCAAAATGGAAGTAGGAAGGTGGAGTGAGACAGAAAAATTTCCAGGTTTGTTACATGGAGGCAGCCTCTTAATTATGAATATAGGTATGCCAAAACCAGTAGCTTGTGAGTGCAGAATACTCCAGGCTAATGGAGCACCATGTTCAGAGTGGCTGTACGTGACTAGAACACAAAGTAAATGCCTGGTGGAGATGAGACTGAAGGCAGATGAAGAAAATAAATTTTAAAGGGCTTTCTCTCAGATGCTAAATTTCTTGGGTTTTTAACCTGAGAGCAACGCGGGAGGCATTAAGGCTTTATTTTTTAGCTAAGGAGTGTAGGTACAGATTTATATTTTAGAAAGATGATGAATCTGAGGTGTGGGGTCAGAAAAGCTGGAAGGAGAAGGGTTAATGGGCTGCACTGCAGTACATCCAGGTGAAAGATGATGAAGGTCTGAACTCGTGATGGAGAGAAGTACCAAAGAAATTGATTTTAAATATTTTAACTGGAAATGGGCTATAGATTGTTTAGATGAACAGGATAGTGAAACAGTGGGATCTAGGATGACGCCTCGGTATCTGCCTTGGATGGTGGGACTCTAGAGGAAAGCAGTCCCACTGGGGTGAAGGAGAAGGTGAGGGTGCATTTGGTTATAGCTTAAGGTGCCTACCAACCTTTCAAATGGAGATACCCAGAAGATATTTCTCCCTGAGTTAGTTGAGATCTACCACATATTCTCTTTAACTGTAATTTACTATTTTTGTGCATGTTTTTAATCTAATCAAGTTTTTTTTTTCTTTTTTAATTCCTTGAAAGAAGAAGGAGAATTGCCTTATAGTCCTTTGCACTCACCACAGGCCAAGCACAATCTATTGCTTATAGTGGTTGCTCAGTAAGGATTTGTTTCTCAATAAATGCATTGTTTAATTGCAATAGAATGACTCTGATACATACTAAGTTAAGTTGGATACAGTTTACTTGAGAGGGCTTTACAAAGGATTTCTGTGTGAAGGGTAGAAGGACAGAAGCATGGTGCATTTATGAAAATCTTTCTGCCATAAGTTTTTTAATGTGTACCCTCAATACTCAGTATCTTAGAAACTATTACTTACATATATTTTGAGAACAAAGATTCTGTCTTATTTTACCCCCATTTTATCCCAAGCTACTTTCGTGGCACATAGTATGTATTCAACAAATATGTGTTGAATAAATGCATGAACCAGAATCAGTAGTTCACAGTTTATGTACCAAATTACATTGTAAAATTCCATATTTAATAATAGCTATATGAAAATAATAGATGGAATTTATGTAATTTTTACTGTCCAATAATCACAAAGTATCTTTGTTTGTTATCTTTATGATATATTTGTAGTTGGAGTCTGTCCCTTTATATCTGAGCAACTCTGCCTCCATCTGCTAGTGATGCCAGATGGAGGAGAGGCAGGAAGACCAAGAGATTAATGAAGCAACTCATCAAGTTGTTTGAAAGGCAAAAAATATATAAGAAAATGAAATCTGTTGAGATGCCCTTTAAAGAGCAATGGTTGCATGTTGTATATGTTTAAAGTTTCTAGAGACAAAAAACAACAACAACAAAAAAAACCTAAGAAAATTTCTGGGAGATAAAATTGTTAATGACTTGTAAGACATCCATTCCGGAAAAACACAGGGTATCATCTTCTCCCTAGTGTCTGTGTTAACACCCTGGTGGCAAAGGAAATTAACTCTTTCTGACCACAAGGGTGAAATTAACTGCACTGGGGAGTACAAAGTCCATTAGTGGAAATGGTTCCCCATGGCTCTTATGTGGTGATAGGCTCACATACCATGAAATAAGGGTGCAAGCTAGTCTTTTCAAAAGAAAGCCAGTACTTAAGAACAAAGATATTGCCTGTAATTTATAGGAGGAAAAGAAAGGCAAAATCAGGTGAACTCTGCTGGACTTGCAATTCTTTGGAAAGCAGTAGTGAAAATGGAGGGAAAAAACTCATGCACGACAGTTAAGGACAGGGCCAGATATCAGCTAGTGAGAGATAAAAGATAAAAAGTTCCTCAAACAGTGTTGTAATGCAATAAGCTACATTATACAACTCGCCATTATGAAGTATATTCTAGTAGAAATAAATTCATTTTAAATGTTGATAACATAAATTTGCATGACAAAGAAATAGTGTTGATAACATTACAAATGAAAAAATACACAATGAGAAAAAGGTTATTTATTTATGTATTTTAACTTTTATTTTAAGTTCAGGGGTACATGTGCAAGTTTATTATATAGGTAAACTCATGTCATGGGGTTTTGTTACACAGATTATTTCATCACTCATGTATTACGCCTAGGACCTATTAGTCATTTTTTCTGATCGTCTCCCTACTTCCACCCTTCACCCTCCAATAGGTTCCAGTGACTGTAGTTCCCTTCTTTGCGTCCATGAGTTCTCATCTTTTAGCTTCCACTTATTAGTGAGAACATGCGGTATTTGGTTTTCTGTTCCTACATTAGTTTGCTAAGAATAATGGCTTTCAGTATATTTTAAAAGCAGCTAAAGCAGTGAATATATCTGTATACCACCCAAACAAATATTCTTAATAAAATAATTATGGAAACTTACTCATTAGAATTATATAATTCCCTTTTCTAAAGAAAACTTTAGGTGGTTGCGGCCAAGAAAATATAAATACTAATTTTTTAGTTTCTGTTTGCTTAGCTCTCCTTCTCAGCTCCCGGTGAGTGAAGTGCCATGTAGATCTGTAGTTCACCTCAATTTCTCCCTTGGCCTAACATTATTTTTTTTTACATTTGACTTCTCAAGGTCAATTCTTTTGTTTGTTTAAAAATAACAGTCCTAGTAAGAATCCTGAGTTCAAATTATTTGCTAAATTTGGCTCACTTGACAGAATATAATACTTTTGAAATATAAGTAATTTTATTTAGTTAGAGCCACAAGCAGGCCAGACCTGAAAAGAGATATGGGGAAAAAAGGCAGAATTATATTATAGTACTGGGGCTTTCTTGCTGGAACTTTAGGAACACATGCCTTCTTTTTTCATCTTCCAACAATTACAGTCATCATGAATATTCTCTATTCACTCATTAATCTTTCACTTATTCAACAAACATTCTTAAGTTCTCATATATGCCAATCACTATTCAAATTTCTAAATGTAGATGGCACTGATCTTAAATTTACACATATATATGTACACACACGTACACATATATATATATATGTATATACATACATAAAGTCCTCACTTAACACTGTCAATAGATTCTTAGAAACTGTGACTTTAAGGAAACCAATGTAATAAAATCAATTTTACCAAAGGTTAATTGATACTAGAACAGAGTTATGGAGAGGATTTCTGGCAAGATGGCCGAATAGGAACACCTCCAGTCTGCAGCTCCCAGCAGGATCGACACAGAAGATGGGTGATTTCTGCATTTCCAACTGAGGTACCTGGTTCATCTCACTGGGACTGGTTTGACAGTGAGTGCAGCCCATGGAGGGCAAGCCAAAGCAGGGCAGGGCATCACTTCACCCAGGAAGCACAAGGGGTTGGGGGATTTCCCTTTCTTAGCCAAGGGAAGCCGTGAGAGACTGTACCTTGGGTCACACGCCCAGAGAGCCCAGCAAGCTAAGATCCATTGGCTTGAAATTCTCGCTGCTAGCACAGCAGTCTGAGAGTCGACCTGAAAAATCTAGAGCTTGGCAAGGAGAGGGGTGTCCGCCATTGCTGAGGCTTGAGTAGGCAGTATTATGTTCGCAGCGTAAACAAAGCCACAGGGAAGTTAGAACTGGGCAAAGCCCATTGCAGCTAAGCAAGGATGACTGCCTCTCTAGATTCCACCTCTAAGGGCAGGGCATCTCTGAACAAAAGGCAGCAGCCCCAGTCTCCCTGAGACAGAGCCATCTTGGAGAAGGGGCAACTGTGGGCACAGCTTCAGCAGACTTAAATGTCCTTGTCTGACAGTTCTGAAGAGAGCAGTGGTTCTCCCAGCACAGTGTTCGAGCTCTGATAATGGACAGACCGCCTCCTCAAGTGGATCCTTGACCCCCATGTAGCCTGACTGGGAGACACCTCCCAGTAGGGTCTGACAGACACCTCATACAGGAGAGCTCTGGCTGGCACCTGATGGGTGTCCCTCTGGGATTAAGCTTCCAGAGGAAGGATCAGGCAGCAATATTTGCTGTTCTGCAGCCTCCGCTGGTGACACCCAGGCAAACAGAGTCTGGAGTGACCCTCCAGCAAACTCCAACAGACCTGAAGCTGAGGGTCCTGACTGTTAGAAGGAAAACTAACAAGCAGAAAGGAATAGCATCAACATCAACAAAAAGGATGTGAACACCAAAACCCCATCTGTAGGTCACCAACATCAAAAACCAAAGGTAGATAAAACCACAGAGATGGGGAGAAACCAGTGCAGAAATGCTGAAAAATTCCAAAACCAGAACGCCTCTTCTCCTCCAAAGGATCACAACTCCTCACCAGCAAGGGAACAAAGCTGGATGGAGAATTACTTTGGTGAATTGACAGAAGTAGGCTTCAGAAGGTGGGTAATAACAAACTCCTCCGAGGTAAAGGAGCATGTTCTAACCCAAAGCAAGGAAGCTAAGAACCTTGAAAAAAGTTAGACGAATTGCTAATTAGAATAACAAGTGTAGAGATGAACATAAATGATCTGATGGAGCTGAAAAACACAGCATGAGAACTTCGTGAAGCATACACAAGATTCAATAGCTGAATCAATCATGCAGAAGAAAGGATATCAGTGATTGAAGATCAACCTAATGAAATAAAGCAAAAAGACAAGATAAGAGAAAAAAGAGTGAAAAGAAATGAACAAAGACTCTAAGAAATATGGGACTATGTGAAAAGACCAAATCTACATTTGACTGGTATACCTGAAAGTGATGGGGAGAATGGAATCAAGTTGGAAAACACTCTTCAGGATATCATCCAGGAGAACTTCCCCAACCTAGCAAGGCAGGCCAACATTCAAATTCAGGAAATACAGAGAACACCACAAAGATATTCCTTGAGAAGAGCAACCCCAAGACACATAATCATCAGATTCACCAAGGTTGAAATGAAAGAAAAAATGTTAAGGGCAGCCAGAGAGAAAAGTCGGGTTACCCGCAAAAGGAAGCCTATCAGACTAACAGTGGATCACTCAGCAGAAACCCTACAAGCCAGAAGAGAGTGGGAGCCAATATTCAAAGTTCTTAAAGAAAAGAATTTTCAACCCAGAATTTCATAACCAGTCAAATTAAGCTTCATAAGTGAAGGAGAAATAAAAGCCTTTACAGACAAGCAAATGCTGAAAGATTTTGTCACCACCAGGCCTGTCTTACAAGAGCTCCTGAAAGAAGCACTAAACATGGAAAGGAACAACTGGTACCAGCCACTGCAAAAACATGCCAAATTGTAAAGACCATCAACATTATGAAGAAACTAAATCAACTAATGGGTGAAAGAACCAGCTAGCATCATAATGACAGGATCAAATTCACACATAACAATATTATCCTCAATGTAAATGGGCTAAATGCTCCAATTAAAAGACACAGACTGGCAAATTGGATAAAGAGTCAAGACTCATCAACGTGCTGTATTCAAGAGATCCATCTCACATGCAAAGACACACATAGGCTTAAAATAAAGGGAGGGAGGAATATTTACCAAACAAATGGAAAGCAAAAAAAAAAAAAAAGCAGGGGTTGCAATCCTAGTCTCTGATAAAACAGACTTTAAACCAACAATGATCAAAAGAGACAAAGAAGGGTATTACATAATGGTATAGGAATCAATGCAACAAGAAGAGCTAACTATCCTAAATATATATGGACCCAATACAGAAGCCCCCAGATTCATAAAGCAAGTTCTTAGAGACCTACAAAGAGACTTAGACTCCCACACAATAATAGTTAAAGCCACTGCACTCCAGCCTGGGCGACAGAGTGAAACTCCATCTCAAAAATAAATAAATAAATGAATAAATAATAAAATAAATAAATAAATGATATATATTTTTAAAAAGAGTTAAGTTCTTATGGCATATTTCTGGTCACAAAAGCATCACCAAACTTCTAAATAAAGACAAAAGACTCTAATATTAAATATTGAAATAACAGTGAGTTATACATACATATAAGAAAGACTAAAACAAGTAAGATCATTATTTACTCAATTTTGGTGAATAAGTGAATGACGGTGGTCATCATGGTGGTGGGTTAAATCAAGATGTTTGCAAAGTGAAAACTTTAAAGAGTACTTCCTATCACCACACGGTTCAAAAACAATGACAAATATGGCAAGTTCACTGAGTGCTTTTGTACAGCATCATTTATTGTTATACATTTGTAAGATTATTGTATACTTTACAAATTTTTATTTGACAATAATTTGTATTCATTCAGTCATTATCCAACCCATTTATTCTAGTGGGTAGCTGGAGCCTATCCTGGGAACCCATCCTGGACAAGCTGCTATCTCATCAAAGGGCACGCACACACACATCCACACTCACTCAAACTGAGACCATAAAGACAGGCAATTCACCTCATGTGCACAGCTTTGGGATGTGAGAGGACACCAAAATGGAGAAAATCCACAAATACATGGGCAGAACATGCAAACCCCCCACAGACAGTGGCCCCAGCCCGGGATCAATTTTTTTTTCTCATCAATTTTATAAGGAAGTTCTGTTGAATGAAGCGATATTATTTGAGGACCTGTTCTGTGTGTGTGTGTGTGTGTGTGTGTATGTGTGTGTGTGTGTGTGTGTGTGTGTGTGTGTGCATTTGAAATGAAGTTCCCTTGTGATGGCTGGTCAAAGATAATGCCCCCATAAATATTCTCTATATTAGAGATGAACTTGGCTGTTCTTGCTCCCTAAAACATTTATCTGCTCCCCAGCATTTCCAAAAGCTCTTGTATTAGGTAAAGCCATGTGAAAAGTTCTGGCCAAGGACTCTGAGCAGACTTGACATGTCATTTTGGAGCCAAACCATTTAAGGGCTGTTGGGCCCCCTCCTTTCTGCCATGTTCTTTCTTTGCCATAGCAGCATCATAGGCCATCTGTAAGACACTGACACTATTAAACAGTGATGTCTTCCTTAGTCACACTGGACATGGAGTATCAGTGAGAAATGAACTAAACTGGGCTAAGTCACTGAGAGTAGAGGGTCTGTTACCCTAGTCTGACAGTGTCAGGCAGTTAAACATGATGGAATTATCCTGAAATGATAGAGGAGGTGTTGATATGAAGAGTAGGGATTATACTATATCAAATCATACATTTCTTGACTTCTAGGAACTGTGTGTATCAATTGAAAAGTACTGCATATTATACAAATATAACCATTTAGTTTTTGCCTGGTTGGTAATGACCTCTATTCATGAGAAGATAAAAGAAGGTTCTACACCTCTGACGATCCACTTTCTCATGAATTATTTCCTTCATCTTGAAGAGACTTTTAGATTCTCAGACTATACAGGCAGATTTATAGTGAAGATAATGAGGCTTAACCTTCAGTACCCCTCATATTATGGTCCCCTTCCAAGGCCCTATACTTAACTTGATAATTTTGTATTATTTTCCCAAAAGAGAATCCTCTCAAGTTGAATAAGCTTCAGGCCCCATAAAAACCTAGATCTAGCTCTAACTGATCTTTTACATTACTACATTTACCTGGCACTCGGCTTTATTTTTGTGTTTTACCAGTTATTTATCAAGTTCTCCAGAAGTAAACAATAAAAAAAACCTTCTCCCCTTGTGGCCTGGGCAATGACCATGCATATTTCCCTCTTTAGGTTACTGGGCCCACAAGATGTTTCCTTTGCCTGGGTGTTTAAGCCATTGATGTTGTGAGCTTCAGTCATCTTCAATAGCTCTCATTTGCATATGGAGACTGGCACCTACATATTCACATATACATGGAAACACATATACACACCCACAGACTTATGAACACACATGGAAAAATACATTTTGTGATGTGTTTATTTCATATAATAAGATCACCTTGTAATAGAGACCTTTACCACGTATCAATATCAGGTGAACAAGGCCACTGTCTAAAGATTTCTACTGCACAGGTCTGTCATTTTCACAAGGTCCAGCTCATCTCGGAGGCCACATAGTGTACTCTTAGGCAAATTAGTTAAACCATATTAACCTATGCTGATGAGTTTTTGGAGCTAGCCTATCAAATGAACAACCAAAAAAAAAATTTAAAAAAAACATCTGTATGATTACCAGGTGACTTTCTACTTCTCAAAAGTACTTTATTGTGTAAATCATGAGAGCAGCTGGCATTTTTATATGGATCCATTCTGGCTAGAAGGATGGCAGGAGGAGGCAAAAGGGGTGGCCAGGAAAAGTGTGGTTAACAGTTACACATGCAGGTAGCGTGTTAGAAACTCTCTTTCTAAAGCGATGATAAAGTACTCCATTCTTTATTTAACTCTCATAATCACTCTTCTTTTTTATCTGAAGAACCACATTTTTAGAAGCAAAATTCTAAAAAAAGTCAGCCTTTAACTTTGTATTTTTTTTCTCTAAATGTAGGAAAGAAGGGAAAATAGGAGGTTTTTGAAATTACTATAAATAGGGCTTTTAACCTAAAAGTTGATTCCTCAGCGGAATAGTTTAGATAGTTAATGCAAATAATGAAGCAGATTAGGGTTTTTTTCTTGAAATATTAGTGGCACTGAATGCTCATATCTCAATCTATAGGATATATTTATCAATCTTTGACCTCTACATAGGACAGAAAATTTTAGTAAAAACAATTAAAATATTTAAAGGGTATTATTTGTTTTTGATGTCATTCCAAGGGCTAAACAGTACACACAGGAAATTAAAAGATATCCCTCTTTCTTGTTTTATTAAGCACTGGGGATAAACAAATTAAGATACAGGGAATCCACAGTCAAATGTGTGGAACAGCATATAATAAATTTGTTGTAATGCCATGTAAATAAGTAATGTAATAATACAATAATATAATAAAGGATGCACAGAAGCACTGGATAAAAGACTTTCAGAACATGCCCCTTGACTCTAGAAGATCAATCAGAAGTTCTCTAAGCAGACAAAAGCATAAGGGCACTTGAGGCAGAGGAATTAGAGAATTGAATAATCTGATAGATGGACCATGGGGCTTGAGACTTCTGATGGCAGGAGAAACTGGAAAGGTAGGAACTGTCAAGGCCATTAAGATTTTTCTTCTTTCCTGATACTTGGAAGGTTTTTTTTTTTTTTTAACTTTATCCTATTGCAGTTGGGATATGACCAAAGAGTTGATTTCCACTTCAGGATATGCAGAATAGATTTGAAGAAAGAAATAGCAAGAACTAAACATTGTCATTGGAGATTCAGAAAAGAGTTTTAAGAGCAATGAGATAAGAGGATGCAAAAGATTTAGTTACATAAGACATATGGTGGAGAATTATGTTAAGGATGACCTGCAGGATAGGTTCTGAAAGGGAAGATCTATGATTTTAGTCTGTAGCATGTTGAGTTTGAGTGCCATGTGGGTCATCCAAGTGAACATGTTCGGTGGATGATTAGATATATGTCTGGACCTCAAGAGAGATGCTCTTAGGACCTGTTAGAACATGGGCAATGTGATTATGGACAATGTCAAGAAACATGGCCTTGCATGCTGTGAACCAGGAAACATACAAATTGAGAAGAAAGCTATATATTGGAGAATGATGCAGTAGTCTGTTCAGGATGCTATAAATACCATAGACTTGGTGGCATATGAATAACAGAAATTTATTTCTCATATCCCTAGAGGCTTGGGAGTCCAATATTAAGACACTGGCAGATTCATTGTCTATGAGGACCTGCTTCCTGGTTCATAGATGGCTGTCTTCTTGCTGTGTCTTCACATGGCAGAAGGGGTGAGGAAACTCTCTGGGGCCTCTTTTATGAGCATTAATCCCATTCATTAGGGCTCTGCCCTTATGACTTAATCATCTCCTAAAGGCCTCACCTTTAAATATGGTCACTTGAGGGATTAGCTTTCAACATATAACTTTTCGGGAGACACAAACATTCAGTTTACAAACGTGATAGCACCAAAATTTAAGGAAAAAATAACAGGAGGAAAAAAAGTCAGAAGGTAAGAAAAGATATAAAGAGCAGCATGTGGTGTCATGGAAATTGAGATGGAAAAAGATGTGTCAAAGAGGGCAAAATTAATAGTAGCGAATGCTTCTGAAAATTCCAGCAAAATACAGGCTAAAAGATTTTGATTTGACTTAGCAAGGAGGAGGTTATTAGTGATTTTGTTGATGTTTTCATTACAGGGTCAAAAGATGAAATGGAAGTCTGATTTTATAGAATTGATATGTAAAACACAAGACAGGATGTTTATGTATTTAGGTATGATTTGAATGGCCTGAGAAAGTGTATATTTAGCAGAGAAGAAATCAATAAAGGTGACAAATGGGGCAGACAGGAAACTACAGAAAAGAGAAAATAGTTGTTTAATCATTTCAATATACATATTTATAATAAAAGTAAAAATATATATAAAGAGATTCTTTGTTCTTTTTGAATGTAGGCTTTAAAAAATCTTCCAACTTTGTTACACACTAAATCATAGCCAAGGAAGATATCTGTGAATGATTATTAAGGACCATTGTGATGTGTAGGACACTGCTAGAGAAGGCTGTCAATAGAAAGATGGTAACACACATTTTCTGACTGTAAAGACTTTATAACCTAAGTGAGGCGATTAAACAAATAGGCAAATGACTGGAACAAAAGATAGGGTAAGATGAGTGCCATAGGGCTGTACAGGCAAAGTATCATGCCTGAACTTCAATTTATTGTGCCTTCTGATGAGCAGCCTCTGAAGCATTCCCTTCCAGTTTTCTCCAAAGCGGAAAATTCCCAGCATGGAAAATAATGAATAATAACAGCAAACGCTTATCTAACACTTACTATGGCCCAGGAACTGTTCTGGGTATATCACATTCACTTATGTTTAAAACTTTCATGATAGATAAATATTATATCCATTTGACAGATTATTAAGACAAAAAGCCTACTTTTTGAGCTTTAAAAAGATCTCTTACAGCCAGGCGCGGTGGCGCATGCCTGTAATCCCAGCACTTTGGGAGGCCGATGTGGGTGGATCACGAGGTGAGGAGTTTGAGACCAGCCTAGCCAATATAGTGAAACTCCGTCTCTACTAAAAATACCAGAAATTAGCTGGGCGTAGTGGTGCGTGCCTGTGGTCCCAGCTACTTGGGATGCTGACGGAGAATAGCTTGAATCCGGGAGGCAGAAGTTGGAGGTTGCAGTGAACCAAGGCTGTACCATTGCACTCCAGCCTGGGTAACAGAGTGAGACTCTGTCTCAAAAAAAAAACAAACAAACAAACAAACAAAAAAAAAAAACTCTTACATTTGTAAAGTGAGATTTACTGAGACAAAATAAATGTATTGGAATTCTTCTTATTCTGGTGTACAACTGAGACCATTGCTAGTAAGAACAACAAAGATACTCACTGGAAGGATTGTTGGTAACTCATGAATCTGAATGAAGAAATCTGGGACCAAGCTCAGAAAATGGGTAGATATCAAAGCAGGCTAGGTAGCAGATACTCAGTAGACAATGCCACATATATGGCCATCTTTGACATAGCTATCACTGGAAATTTTCCGCTGCCACTCTTGGACTCAACACCACTGGGAATGACTTCTTGTCTTTCGTCCTGGTCCTTTAGAAGTGCTAACATGAGCATCAGACGACTGGCTCTATATCCCAGGAGTTGAAGTGAAAACTTTTTGATCCCTCTAAATTTGTGTTAAGACATGGTTAATAACTCAAAACAGGCCAAAGCGTTTTTTCCCAGAAAAAGAACATTTAGATGATTTATACGCAAAAATAAACAAAAGAATCGGACAAATGTACATCTACATTTTTCTTATGATACTAACACCTCTCACTACTCCCATAAGGTGGCTCAATCCTAATATAAGTATTCTTTATACAACCAAAAAAGCATACATCCACTTCCCTAAGGGAAATAACTCAAAGTCTCCTTAGTTACTACATTTACCTTGGAGCCCAGGATCACTGTGCAATGTCCATTATGCTCCAGTTCTATTATGATACTACATTAATATTATATGGAGCAGAGGAAATGGAGAGGAAGAAAAAATATAAAGTATACAGATGCATTCATGATAAAACATGAAGGCAATATGAGTAGAGGTTATGATCTTTATTTCTGTATATATTTATGAAGCCATAGTTAAAATGTATTACTGTCCACCTCCACCATCTCTTCAAGCTACCTTTTGCCTTCAGCCAACAATTCACTATAACAGGCTTTACCTGGTAGGCTTACTCAAATATTCTTTCCTGAGAAATACAAGCCCTTGCTTGTAAAGTGTTGAGGCAGCCTTCCATTAACTTTAGCTCTAGACATGGAAGTATATGGAGATGTTCCAAGGGATGGCTGGAGCTCTATCTGTACTCCTTCATAGTTTTATTGTGTGTAAACTCTCTGTTTCCTGTTGATAATCAGACACTTACTGGGAAAAGTAAGCCTAGAAATTCCCTGGTTAAAGAATGGGCAGGAACTTAGCAAATCCAGTGGCATAAAACAAAGTGATGTTAGCATACAGAAAGAATCTGGAAGAACTTCTGGTACTACTGCCATAGGAAACTAGTAGCTGCTTCTTCTGGAAAGTTGAGCCGCAATGGCAGTGAATAATTTATAAATTACCTCTGTCTTAGCAATATTTCAAGATCCAGAATCATGGGCAAGAATAAATAATCAATCAGGTGCCCTCACTGTAGCCAAATGTAGGGGGAGGGAATGTCTGATACTTTTAGCCCCCATTGTGAATGACAAGCAAGTTTCTTCCTTAAAAACCCACAAAGCCTACTAATACTTTGCCTCATAAAACCGAGAAGCCTCACTTGCCTAAAATAAGGTAGGGAGACAGGTTACTCCCTTTCCACTACTGCCTCCTAGTTCAAACCCTGTATCTGTACCAGTATAAAAATAGGATCTCTTCCCCAGTATGAATGTGTTTGCTGCTACTTATGCTAGCTAGAAGTCTGCTGAATCACTCTGTATAGACTCATCCATTATGATATATTACTTACAATAAAACTGTTGGTCAGAAAATGTATATGTTTGAATGTATAGGTGGTGCTCGTATGTCTCATTTGTTTTATGTGTGAAAGTTACCGTAGAATTATGGATGAAGACAAAGACAGGAAGAGCTCAGCCAACAATTGTTTAAGTGTCAGTGACCCAGAAAGTGACAGGGTAGGGTGGAGAAGTTGCGTGAGAAGCAAGAGAAAGAGATCAGTAAACAGAACAACACACATACATACATATACCCCTAAACCTAGAAAAAGAACCCAAAATATTAACAGTGGTTATCTGTGGGTCATAGGCTATTACTTTCATTTTATAATTTAAATACATTTTCTACTTTTCAAAAATAATGCTGCTATTATAATTGAAATACAATATTTTAAATTGTTATAGTGACTCAGAAGAAAGTGTAAAATACATCTAATTGGAAGGATTAGCCCAATTTCTATGGATCATAGTGTTGGGGTATTAGATTTTGTTAAAAATTATGCAGGTGACATTTGTGATATGGAGCATATTGGCCAGGAGTGAAAAATAACTGGAGTCAAGGAAGAAGTCATATAATCATGGTTTTCAAGAACCATTAATGTTCTAACTTGAATGGGATGGGACGTGCTATTATAGGTCAAGCATCCCTAATCTGAAAATCTGAAATCAAAATGTTCCGAAGTCCAAAACTTTTTGACACCTGACATGACACAAGTGGGAAATTCCACACCTGACCTCATGTGATGGGTCACAGTAAAAATGTGGTCAAAACTTTGTTTCATGCACCAAATTATTGAAAATGTTTTATAAAATTACATTCAAGCTATGTGTACAAATGTATATAAGACACAAATGAATTTCGTGTTTAAATTTTGGTCCTATCCATAATATACCTCATTATGTATATGCAAATATTCCAAAATTTAAAAAAAAATCTGAAATCTGAAACAATTCCGGTCCCAAGCAATTTGGATAAGGGATGCTCAATCTGTAGAAGATAAATAACAGAAACAAATCAAGAAATATGGTAGCGCTTCTAAAGAGAGTATTTGAGGTAGAAATAATATATTGTTCTTTAGACTTTCTTTTATTATGTATGTGTCTGTACATATGTGTGATCTGTGTCTGTGTGGGTGTGTGAAATTTAAAAAAAATCATTCTGCTTAAGTCTATAATTTGCACTGAAGGCAAGAGTTACTCTACGCAGGAGTGCAACAGAATTCTAAGAAATCTTTAAAAAAGCGCTGGCTGAAAGGGTAGGAGTAGAAAAACAAATTAACCAACAATATATATATTGCTTTCTAGATTTAACTAAAAAAATTTTTTTAGACATAAGTGATCTGAATAATGAAGTTAAAGGCAGTATAGGAGACTAACACCCAGAACCCATAACTTTTAAAACTTTACATGGGCTATAGCATCAGTAGACCTCGGTCTCCATATTTCTGTCTTCAGTATTGGTTTTCTTACCATCCCACAAAGCCAGTACCAGATACGTTGGGTTTTTGTGATAGTAGCACTCTTATTTTGGTAACAAGTTCTCTACTGATTAAATCACTCATAGATGCTGGCCTAATGTAATTGATGTGGTTGCAAAGCACTTAATATAACTGAATTTTCTTTTGGATGATGTAAAGCACTAAACAGGTGTTCTCTATCATACTCCAAACAGGGATTTAGGAGGCCAGGTTCTTTCTATCTAGGGAATTTTTTAAGCAACAATGTTTTAAAAGCTTACGTATATAACCAATGAGTATTAAAGAGAAATTTTGAATAGCATTAGCTACATCGTATTTAGTGAACAATGTCATAATTATAGTGAGACACCCATCTTTCTAGATATATGAAATCCCTGTTGAAAATGGATGCAAATTTTACAAAGGATTTTTATGTCTTTTTTAAGTTTATTTTTCAAATTTTCTACCATTGGTATGTATTAAACAGACTTATGGTTAATATATACCATTTCTGTATATTTTATGATTCCAATATATAATTATATGGGTTCTCTCTTGCTTCTCTCCTCTGTCTTTTCCCTGTCTTCACATATATACCAAACAGGGCAAACCCATCAAAAGTAAATATACAAAAATCTTACAGTCTTCAAGAAAGGTGATAAGAATGTTTAATTTACTTTTCATAGTTCATATTTTCTGAATTTTTATAACAGCATATATCACCGACAAAATATTGAAACCATATTTTAAAAAATAAATTCAGAAATTGTTTTAACAAAATAAGCAGGAAATATAATTAAATATATAAAAGCAGGTAATAAAAGTCATCAACGTACACAGTGTCTTAATAAAAGTCAGCAGTTGGAGTAGAAATTACTATTCTAAGGTTTCCAGAAAAACCTAAATTAGCTTATGAATTGCTATATTTAGAAAGAATATGAAACAGAACATCAGCAATGTAATTGCAACATTGTCTGCAATAAATAAAATCAGTTTAATTGTTCCTTAGGCATCTGATCTAAGAAATTTTTCAGAGGTGCTAAGTCAACTTTAAGTTAAATTATGACCAATAAGAGAAACATTTTAACTAATCTTTATATTTTTAGAAGATTTATATATAAATCCATCTTGTGATGTAGAGTATTTCTTGCTTTAGAGTATTATTTCAAATTCCTTCAACTAAAAATAATGACTATAATTTAAGATGATCATAGGATGTGATCTGGCATTGATTCATTATATCAGTCCATTGGGAACTTCAAAGTCTAAATTTGTTTTCACAATTGCTACTTTTGTTTTAGCATCTTGAAGTCTTTCACAGGCTTTTTCAAAGGCAATCATATCCATAACAAATTTTTCTTCACAATGTCTTTTATATATTTCTCGAGACCTAAGAGGAGAAAGAAAGGTAATAGAATGAGATACTTTTAAATACTGAAACCATGCAATCTATTAGACTGTTAATGATGATAATTAGATGTCTTCAAAATAGGCATATCCAAGTGAGAAAGACAGAATTCCATTTATATAACTTGGTTATATCATTAAACAATATTCATATTAGACAAGTATTTATGAGATATCTATAAGCTATAATTAAAAATTCTCACAAACTATGGCTTAGATTTCCAAAGAGGCATCTAAACTACCCTATGTCGTCACTTAAAATACATCTACTTAAGCCTCACTAAACCCAAGCTACTTCTTCAACTCTGTAATGGACTGAATGCATTCCACCATATTCATATGTCAAAGTCCTAACTCTCAGTGTCTTTGAATGTGGCTACTTGGAGATAAGGCCTTTAAGAAGTAGTTAAGGGTAAATGACATTATATGGGTAGGTCCTAATCCAATATAATTTGTGTACTTATAAGAAGAGGAAGCAACAGCAGAAATGTGAGTGTACAGAAGAAAGGCCATGGGAGGACACAAGGCAAAGGTGGCCATCTGCAAGCCAAGGAGAGAGGGCTCAACAGAAACCACACCTGCTGACACTTTGTTCTTGCACTTCCAGCTTCCAGAACTGGGAGAAAATAAATTACTGTTTAAGCTACCCAGCCTGTGATATTTTGTTATGGCAGTCCTAGTGGACTAATACTCTGCCAAACCGGGGAAATGTCACAGGTCTTAGGAGATTTCATTCATTCATTCTTATTTACTCAACAATTATGTATTGTGATGCATGGCACTAACCTTAGATGCTGGAGACATAAATATGACATGATGTAACTACGCGAAGCTTATCAAAAGTTAAGAGAATTCAATGTATATAAATATACAAATGAGATTATGGTTCATCGTGAAAACATTACATAACAAGTCAGAGTGAGGAAAAACTTGAGTAAAAACTTGGTAAATATAAACTAAAGAGCAAGGAGGGGAAGATAAAAAGAGTTTAGAGTTAAAATAACCTTTGAACTGAATCTTGAAAGATGTGTATTTTCCAGTCAGAAAGTGGAAGAGAATTTTGTTCAAATTATTTTTATAGCATGAACACAGTCAAAACAAAGGTAGAGAGGGTAGCACAGCTTGGAATGCTCCAAGAACTGACATCAATCTAATTGTCTGGGTCTTACAGTCTGAGAAGGAGAACAAGGGAGCAGGCAAGGCTGGAGAAACAAATTTAGGCCAGATCATAAAATACTTTATTTATGTGTAGGTATACTCAGAAATCTGAACTTGAGGAGAGAAAGAGAGGGTTAAGTCTAAAAAGCCTGCAGCTTATTGATGATGTGATTTTAGACAAGATATTCATATTCTTTCTGGCTCATTTTCTTCATTGTTAAGGAGATAATCTAACTCATAGGGTTGGTAAAGGACTAAGTGGGTTGATACATTAAAAATTCTTAGGTGAATGCCTAACATTAAATAATTCATTTTACTGGATGGATAATAGTGGCATTCAACAGAAAGAAATGTAGGTAGAGCAACAAGATGGGAAGAAAGATTAGAGTTCTGACTGGAAATGGTTAGTGTTAAGAGCCTACTTATTCATGTGGTGATGCCCAGGATGTTGAATACAGAGAAGTGAAGGCTTATAGTTAAGAGTACAGGAAGTAAAGCCATTCTGCTTGGCTCTGAAATGTATTGTTGGTGTGATTTTAGATAGGTTATTTAAGTTCTCTCTGTATCATTTTTTTTTCATCTTTATAAAGAGGACATTTCAACTCACAGGGTTTAGTAGGAAGTAAATAAACTAACACATTTAAAATCCATAAAGGAGTGCCTAGCATTTAATAATCATTTTAGTAGTAGCTAAAAGTTAGCTACTAGTACTATAAGCCTAGAAATCAGGAGAGTAGTCAGGTCTGGACATGTAGCAGTGTAGAAATCATAGCAAAGGAATCTTGCACATGTAATTAAGGATACTAATTAAGTCAATAAATGTACTAAAATAGCCCTCCTACAGATAAACATTATAAGCTGTGAAGAAAATGTAAGTAAAAGAACTGTTTAAAAGTCTTAAGGATTTTTGCACATTGATTTTGTATCCTGAGACTTTGCTGAAGTTGCCTATCAGCTTAAGGAAATTTTGGGCTGAGACAAGGGGGTTCTCTAGATATACAATCATGTCATCTGCAAACAGGGACAATTCGACTTCCTCTTTTCCTAATTGAATACCCTTTATTTCTTTCTCCTGCCTGATTGCCCTGGCCAGAACTTCCAACACTATGTTGAATAGGAGTGGTGAGAGAGTGCATCCCTGTCTTGTGCCAGTTTTCAAAGGGAATGCTTCCAGGTTTTGCCCATTCAGTATGATATTGGCTGTGGGTTTGTCATAAATAGCTCTTAATATTTTGAGGTAATTTATTGAGAGTTTTTAGCATGAAAGGTTGTTGAATTTTGTCAAAGGCGTTTTCTGCATCTATTGAGATAATCATGTGGTTTTTGTCTTTGGTTCTGTTCATATGCTGGATTATGTTTATTGATTTGAGTATGTTGAACTAGCCTTGCATCCCAGGGATGAAACCCACTTGATCATGGTGGATAAGCTTTTTGATGTGCTGCTGGACTTAGTATGCCAGTATTTTATTGAGGATTTTTGCATCGATGTTCATCAGGGATATTGGTCTAAAATTCTCTTTTTTGTGTGTGTCTCTGCCAGGCTTTGGTATCAGGATGATGCTGGTCTCATAAAATGAGTTAGGGAGGATTCCTTCTTTTTCTATTGATTGGAATAGTTTAGGAAGGAATGGTACCAGCTCCTCCTTATACCTCTGGTAGAATTTGGCTGTGAATCTGTCTGGTCCTGGACTTTTTTTGGTTGGTAAGCTATAAACTATTGCCTCAATTTCAGAGCCTGTTATTGGTCTATTAAGAGACTCAACTTCTTCCTAGTTTAGTCTTGGGAGGGTGTATGTGTCAAGGAATTTATCCATTTCCTCTAGATTTTCTAGTTTATTTGAACAGAGAGCTAAATCATGAGTGAACTCCCATTCACAATTGCTTCAAAGAGAATAAAATACCTAGGAATCCAACTTACAAGGGATGTGAAGGACCTCTTCAAGGAGAACTACAAACCACTGCTCAACGAAATAAAAGAGAACACAAACAAATGGTAGAACATTCCATGCTCATGGATAGGAATAATCAATATCATGAAAATGGCCATACTGCCCAAGGTAATTTATAGATGCAGTGCCATCCCCATCAAGCTACCAATGACTTTCTTCACAGAATTGGAAAAAACTACTTTCAAGTTCATATGGAACCAAAAAAGAGCCTGCATTGCCAAGTCAATCCTAAGCCAAAAGAACAAAGCTGGAGGCATCACGCTACCTGACTTCAAACTATACTACAAGCCTACAGTAACCAAAACAGCATGGTACTGGTACCAAAACAGAGATGTAGACCAATGGAATAGAACAGAGCCCTCAGAAATAATGCCACACATCTACAACTATCTGATCTTTGACAAACCTGACAAAAACAAGAAATGGGGAAATGATTCCTTATTTAACAAATGGTGCTGGGAAAACTGGCTAGCCATATGTAGAAAGCTGAAACTGGATCCCTTCCTTACACCTTATACAAAGATTAATTCAAGATGGATTAAAGACTTAAATGATAGACCTAAAACCATAAAAACCCTAAAAGAAAACCTAGGCAATACCATTCAGGACATAGGCATGGGCAAGGACTTCATGTCTAAAACACCAAACGCAATGGCAACAAAAGCCAAAATTGACAAATGGGATCTAATTAAACTAAAGAACTTCTGCACAGCAAAAGAAACTACCATCAGAATGAACAGGCAACCTACAGAATGGGAGAAAACTTTTGCAATCTACTCATCTGACAAAGGGCTAATATCCAGAATCTACAAAGAACTCAAACAGATTTACAAGAAAATAACAAACAACCCCATCAAAAAGTGGGCGAAGGATATAAACAGACACTTCTCAAAAGAAGACATTTATGCAGCCAAAAGACACATGAAATAATGCTCATCATCACTGGCGATCAGAGAAATGCAAATCAAAACCACAATGAGATATCATCTCACACCAGTTAGAATGGCAATCATTAAAAAGTCAGGAAACAACAGGTGCTGGAGAGGATGTGGAGAAATAGGAATACTTTTACACTGTTGGTGGGACTGTAGACCAGGTCAACCATTTTGAAAGACAGTGTGGCGATTCCTCAGGGATCTAGAACTGGAAATACCATTTGACCCAGCCATCCCATTACTGGGCATATACCCAAAGGATTATAAATCATGCTGCTATAAAGACACTTGCACACGTATGTTTATTGCAGCACTATTCACAATAGCGAAGACTTGGAACCAACCCAAATGTCCAACAATGATAGACTGGATTAAGAAAATGTGGCACATATACACCATGGAATACTATGCAGCCATAAAAAATGATGAGTTCATGTCCTTTGTAGAAACATGGATGAAGCTGGAAACCATCATTCTCAGCAAACTATCACAAGGACAAAAAACCAAACACCGCATGTTCTCACTCATAGATGGGAATTGAACAATGAGAACACTTGGACACAGGAAGGGGAACATCACACTTCGGGGACTGTTGTGGGGTGGGGGGAGAGGGGAGGGATAGCATTAGGAGATACACCTAATGTAAATGAGGAGTTAATGGGTGCAGCACACCAACATGGCACATGTATACATATGTAACAAACATGCACGTTATGCACATGTACCCTAGAACTTAAAGTATAATAATAAAAATATATAAAAAAGTCTTAGAGAATGAGAAATATGAAATAATCAATTATATCATTATATCCATGTATACCAATGTCAAACAATTGGAAAATAAAATCAAGAAAGTGATTCCACTTACACTGTGACCAGAAAAGCATAAAATATTTAGACATAAATGTAATAAAAGATAGGCAAGGTCTATACCTAAAAATGATAAAATATTGCTGAAAGAAATTTAAAAAGATCTAAATTAATGGGGAGTTATATCATCTCAAAGATTATAAGATAATATTACTATGATGTCAATTTTTCCCAAGTAGATCTATGGATTAATAAAATTACAATTAATATGCCAAGAGCCTCTACGATAGAAATTAGAAATTAACATTTACATTTGTTTTAAATATATATTAATTCAGATTTATTTTAAATTTGTTAAATTTAAATGTTTTGAATTTATTAAAATTTAAATTTATATGAAAATGCAAAGGTCCTAGAACAACCAATACAATCTTGGGAAAACAGAACAAAGATGGAATCTCTATTTTTCATCCTGCATAACAATTTACCCATAAATGTATTGGCTTACAACAACCACCTTATAATAGCTCATAGTTTCGTTAGGTCAGAAGTCCAGGCACATTGTGGCTAGTTGGGTTTTCTGCTTAGGTCTCACAAGGCTGAAATCAAGGTGTCAGCCAGAGCAGTGGTTCTCATTTAGGTCTTGGTTCCTCATCCAGGATCAGTGGTTGTTGTCAGAATTCATTTTATCATCACTCTTTCCCTGTGCTTCCCTCCATTTTTAAGTCAGCAATATCATGTAAAACCTTTCTCATACTTTGAATCTGATGTTCTCTTTTGTCTCTGTATTTGAAAGGCTCATGTGATACAATGGCCCATCTGGATAATCCAGAATAATTTCCTTATGTTAAGGTTAATTAAGCAATATCCTTAATTACATATTTAAAGTCCCTTTACCAACACATTCACAGGTGTGCTATCTCATCATATTCATAGTTCTGGGAATCAAGGAGGGCATGGTATCTATCTTCTTGGTAGCCATAATTCTAACTAACACAGCAGCCTTACATTACTTGATTTTAAAGATTATAAGAATTATAAGAGGAGAGTTTATTAGCTTTTAACAGGAAAATGGAAACCTAATCATGAGACAGCAGAAAAGGAAACTGTGGTAAATATAAAATATATAGAATTTTATAAATATGGATATAGGAAGTTGAATGAATTAAAGCTTGAAGTCGTAAAATTTCTTTGGGAAATAGATAAAGTATCTTGTTGAGAAGGAGAGGGCATAAGTGGTGTTTGAATAGAAAGCTGTACTGTTGAAGATTTTAAATGGCTCTTGTAGGTAACAAGAGAAAGCAAGCAACTGTGGGAGCAGCTCAAGTTGGAGACCATAAAATTAATATTGGCATAAATCTATGGGGCATTGATTTCTTCTAGACATTTTTATCTGAATACAGGAAATGAAGATAGATAGTTGAATTGTTCCAAGGTGAGGGTTGTAAGGAACATTTTAGCATAATCAAGGCAATGAAATGAAAGAACTTTAGAGACACTGGAGAGAATGGACAAAATAATAATTGAATTAAAGAACCCCGGAGCCTACACTAGAAATGAAAATAAAAGTGCATAAAGGAGGTTATTTGATGGATGGGTGTCACCATATATTTGGAGGATATGTGTGGTGGAAGTAAAGGAAGAAACGAGTTGAGGAAGAAAGGAGTTGAAAAGATAGATTTTAGTTATAAATAAATATATAGGAGTTGAAGATTTAAGAGGTGGGGCAGTTCCAAGTGATAAGAGGATCTTTGTATGTGTCTATGGAAATCAGTTTATTAACGTCCAGTAGGATAAAGATTGTTGGTGTCCAAAAATGTTGATATTAGGTAATTGGGAGGGCTGTTCTTATGAATTTGGAAGTTAACAATGATTATGGCAGAAATTGGATGGAGAGAAAAAGCTTCATAAGTCAAAATGATGTAAAGACCACAGTAAATTAAGATGGTAGTATGGGGGGTCAATTGATGACCAAATAAGGACAAGTTGAAGATGGTGTAATTGAAAAACCACTTTATTTTCTAGCTCTTCTATGCTAAGTGATACCCTACTTCAAAATGGACACCCTGCTGTCCTGGCTTGAACAGTATCATCACTTTCTCAGAGTACAGACATGAATATCTTAGAAAAACCCCTGACTAGCTTTTATCTGATACATAGATTCTTTCATTTCAAAGTCTATCTTTAATTAATGCTTAAATACTCCTGTGGGTATTTTATTAACTTTCTAAATTAGAGCTTTATGGTTCCCCTTTTTTCTTTTACTCTTTCTCATTCCACATAGCAGGATTAGGGAGCTACATTCTCAATAATGACTTCACTAGTTATTGAAATTTATCAGAATGCTTTTAGGTCAAGAGAATAAAGAATCATCAGCGGAAAAAGTATCAGAATTGAAAAATTTCAGAAGTCTCCAGTTAGATTTCACTTTTTGATCACAGCTTCTTTCTGTATATTGATACCTAATCTTTATTTGAAAATATTTAGAGTAAAACTCAAAGATGCCTGCTGGGACATACTACTCACATAACCAAAACATTGCCCTATTCTTATGTTCTCTGCAGGTTAATACTTTTGCAGTAGCTTATGAGAGAAGATAATTCAGTTAACATATATTAGGATGCTGGTTTGAGTCTGTATTCCTTAAAAATTAATTATGGCCAGACATTCAATTTACTGTGAAAAAACTAAGCTGATTAAATTAGATTGACTTGCACTAGATTTGTATTTTAATACATCATACTAGCTTTCATTTTCTTTTCCAAAATACTTTTTTAAATTAAAATAAGTTATAGAAAATATTTCCAAAGCACACACAGACACACACACACACACACACACACACACACCCCACACAAAGTGTACACTAAAGAAAATGATTTTAAATTTGGAGGGGGAAATATATAATATTTTTCATACATAATAAAGTATTACATAAAACACATCAGTAAATAGCTTAAATTGCTTATAAGTAGGAAAAGGCAAATGCTTTTTCTTATTTAAAACTCCTTTCTAGCACAGGCTTTTAAAAATGATGCTGTTTAAAATTTTAAATAAAATAAGCAGTTCTGAAGATCTCTTAAGTGTTTCTATACAAGCCTTAAATACATATATACATAATTTGGCCATTTGAAATACCACTAGGATAAAACTGTGGCTGATCAGTTTCAATCTACTATCAGAGAAAAAATGTGTGAAAGACTTTGAAAGGCTAAAATAAAATTACTCGGAGTCCTGGCTAGTACACCCTTCAGAACTATCTGTGCCTTTCAATCTCCTTGAACAATTTTACAACTCTAAATTAAGAAAAACTATGAGCAATACAAATGATTCTTGTTTATAGAGATATAAATAATTGTGTTCAGCTAAGTTAGGTTTGATTAATGCCCAGTGAATATTGACTAGTTTTGCACCTATCTGTGAACTTAATTTAGCATTTTTGATTGCCAATATCAATATAGACATAGGAGTAGACATAAACATAGACATAGATATAATATATAGATAGATAGATAAATGCTCTTTGAATTCTCACAACTTATTTATTCTTTAATGAGTTAAATGATACCTTTGGCATGTGCTCATTTTATATTTATATGGGTCATGGTTTTATGTTCTTAAAAATGTTCCTTGGCAACTAATAAAATTTAAATTTACTAACTGTAAGTTAAAATATTTTGAGTCAACAAAGCTCCTACTTTACCAAATTTGGTTTAAAATTTTAAAACCTCCACCATAAGACAATTTCTATTTTTGCAATTGTTTGAGAAAGTTTTGTCCAAAGTGTGTCCTAAGAATTATTTTCTGAGATATTTCTTGAAAGGAAAGTTTTATGGTAAAATACATGTGTAAAATGCAATGTATCTTTCTGGTAGGAATCCTAATGGTCTTTACTGCACAACTGTCTACTGAGACTTAGATGCTCTTTTTAATAAAGTTGATGTTTCTCAAGCAATTGCACCGTCAACTACTCTTCATAAACTTTCTGCTATAGATACAGGAATATTCACGATCTCCTTGATCTCCCCTAGCTTCACCTATTTTGAACTTTCCAACTTTGCTTATCCTCTTCTCCTTGCCTTACCTGTCTACTATAATGGTATCCTCTCACCTCTCTGCTTTTCCAATGTGAATCAACAATAGTACTTCTCCTACTACTATTTTTTGTAACAATTGAAATGTATGCTTATGTTTGCCACTGGACTGAGTTCTTGGAGGATCAAGCATATCTTATTCATCTTTGTATGGCAGGGCAAGGGAGAATTTAAGTGAAGTAACACTCTGGTTTAGTTAAGGCTTCTCTTTGAAGGTTTTGATTTTGGAGTAGCAAAAAATGCTGCCCCCAAATATGGCACATTGGCACACTATGTATTTTAAGCTGAAGGAAACTGAGAAACTTGCAGAAGCAGAAAGATTGCTCTCAACTTCTGCCTCCTCTCTTTTAAACACTGTGACAAGTGCCATACTTTAAACCAGGAGGGAAGGAATATTACATAGAAAGGCCAAGAAGAAGCTGAACAAACAGGCCTTGCTTGGTACTCCTCATCCCCAGTTCATTACCATTAGGTCATACCCTTTTCTTTTTGTTCCAATCATACTTCTACAAAATTGTCTATTCTTCATCAAATCTAAGCATAATAATAGCTGTCCCTGGGTCTTCATTTTAGAAAGCTTCTAGGTCACATAATATTTTGATGAAATAAATTTGTTATGCCTTTTTCTTGCTAATCTGTCTTTGTTATAGAAGTGTCAGCCATAAACCTATTAATGTACTTGAAATTTTAATTGTCTATTTGTAGTGTTTGTGTTATTGCTGGTATTATTACGTAACTCTGTTAATCTCATTGCTTTTTGCCATATTTCCCACCTCAATTTTCAGTTTCTTGGGCCAAATGATCTTTACGTGCCTACGTCACCTGTAAGAGAACTCTTCAAGAGCTAGAAATGAATTACTACTTGAATTATTTGAATTGAAGGTAGGTACTACTTAGTAGAAGCACCAGTGATCACAGAGGGGCAGAAAAAATGTGCAGGGCAAATTTACTGCCATGAATTAAGCACTTGTACTAAGAAGTTTACTTAGTCTAATGATTAGTGAAGCTACTTTCGTAACTTGGTTAATTACATTTTTACTCTGTGTTTAATATTATTCTGATTATTTATCTTCATTGTAAAAGCATTTAGAAAAAATATACATTGCTTCTTATTCTAAATGACTTAAGTACAAATACATAAAAAGCACTCTCTTCTCGGTGGTTGTTATATGACTTAAATGAGTTTATATACAACCTTTACTAATTGAGGTTCTTGCCTACTTTCCTCAAGAAATATGTGTTGAATAAATTTGTTAACTAGGTACTATAGTGGGCATTGAAATAGAAAGATGGAGTGAATAATACAAAGACTTGATTATTTTCTTGAGGGGGTGGGGCCGAAATGGCTGACTAGAAGCAGCGGTGATTGGAGGCTGTCATCAAAAAGAACCATAACCGCCTCTGAATCCTGCACTGGCAACTGAGGTATGCAGGGTCTTCATCAAAACTGACTAGGGCCAGGTGAGGTGACTCACACCTGTAATCCCAGCAATTTGGGAGGCTGAGGGGGGCGGATCACCTGAGGTCAGGAGTTGGAGACCAGCCTGGCCAACATGGTGAAACCCTGTCTCTATTAAAAATACAAAAAACAGCTGGGTGTGGTGGCAGACGCCTGTAATCCCATACTCAGGAGGCTGAGGCAGGAGAATCATTTGGGAGGCGAAGGGTGCAGTGAGCCAAGATCGTGCCATTGCACTCCAGCTTGGGCAACAAGAGTGAAACTATGTCTCAAAACAAAATGAAAAACAAACAACAACAACAAAAAAACAAGAACTGACTAGGCAGCTGGTATGACGCACGGAGAGGAAGGAAGAGCAGTGTGCTGTGGTGGCCCACCTAAGGGCCACACGAGGCAGGGGAGCCTCCACACCCCAGTCAAGGGAGATGGTGAGTGTGCTACCCAGCCTAGGAAAGCGTGCTTTTTCCATGGAACTGTGCAACCCAAGGATTGGAGGATCCCACTCATGAACCCATGCCACCGGGAAGCCATGCAGATTCTCAACAGCCACTCAACTAGAATCTGCTTAAGCCTCCCAGGGGAGGGGCAACCAGCATCACAGGTGCCACTGCCTACTGTCTAAGCTGCCTGAGGTCCTTAGGGGAGGGGCACCAGCCAACACTGGGACTGATAGCTGCCTAACACATTAAGCTCCCAGGGCGGGTATAGGGCAGCAGCCATCTCTATAGCTCCAGGATATGCTTTTCCCCTGATGGAGCCAGGGAGGCTGGGTGGCTTGGTCCCAAGAGGTATCCCCCACAGCCCAACACACCGGCTGTGGCAGACTGCAGCCAGAATGCCTCTTCAGGCCCGACCCGGACCTTTCCCTCCTCACTGGGTGGGGCCTCCCTGCAGGAACTCCAACAACTCCAGCCAGGGGCTCAGGGACAGAAGTCTGATCTCCCTGGGCCTGAGCCCCTAGGGTGAGGGGTGGCCACAGTCTCTGCAGACCAGCAGACTTAACTTTTCCTCCTGCTAGTTCTGAGGAATTTGGGCAGCCCAGACAAGTGGGTTTCCCCCCAGCAAAACACACCTTTCACCAAGGGATGGTCAAAGTGCTTCGTTAAACAGGTCCTGCTCCCTGTGCCACTCAACTGGGTGAGACTCTTAAACAGGGATTGTCAGACACCCTATACATAAGCATTCCTACTGAGATCAGGTAGGTGCCTCTCGAGGTCAGAGACCCCAAAAGAAGAAGCAGGCACTCATCTTTGCTGTTCTCCAACCTCCTCAAGTGACATCTCCAGGCACAGGAGTGAACCAGATGAATAGTGCTTGAAGTGAACCTCTGGCAAACCTCAGCAGCCCTACAGAAGAGGGACCTGACCATTGAAATAAAAACAATCAAACATAAAACAACAACAATAGCATCAGCAAAAAAGAATTCCCAACAAAACCCCTATCCAAGGGTCAGCAGCCTCAAACATCAAAACTAGACATACTCATGAAGATGAGAAAGAATCAGTGAAAAAAATGCTGCAAAACCAAAAGGCCAGAGTTCCTCCTCTCCTCCAAATGATCATAATGCCTCTCCAGCAAGGGTGCAGAACTGGACAGAGGATGAGATGGATGGATTGACAGAAGTAGGCTTCAGAAGATGGGTAATAATAAACGCCACTAAGCTAAAGAAGCATGTGCTAAAGTTCTTAGCAAAGAAGCTAAGAACCTTGATAAAAAGTTAGAGAAGGTGCTAACTAGAATAACCAGTTTAGAGAGGAACATAAATGACCTGATGGAGCTAAAAACATAGCACGAGAACTTAGTGAAGCATACACAAGTATCAATAGGTGAATCGACCAAGTAGAAGAAAGGATATCAGAGTTTGAAGACTACCTTGCTGAAATAAGTCATGAAGACAAGATTAGAGAAAACATAATGAAAGGAATGTACAAAATCTCTGGGAAATATGGGACTATGTAAAAAAAAATGAACCTAAGACTGATTGGAGTACCTGAAGGAGATGGGGAGAAGGGAACCAAGCTGGAAAACACATGTCAGGATACTATCTAGGAGAACTTCCCAAACCTAGCAAGAAAAGCTAACATTCAAATTCAGGAAATACAGAGAACACCATTAAGATACTCCACGAGAAGATCAATCCCAAGACACATATGGGCAGCCAGAGAGAAAGGCCAGGTAATCTACAAAGGGAAGCACATCAGACTAACAGTGGACCTCTCAGCAGAAACCCTACAAGCCAAAAGAGAGTGGGGGCCAATATTCATCATTCTTAAAGAAAAGAATTTTCAACCCAGAATTTCATATTCAGCCAAACTAAGCTTCATAAGTGAAGGAGAAATAAAATCCTTTCTAGACAAGCAAATGCTGAGGGATTTCATCACCACCAGGCCTGCCTTGCAAGAGCTCCCGAAGGAAGCACTAAATATGGAAAGGAAAAACCAGTACAAGCCACTGCAAAAACACACCAAAATATAATGACCAATGACACTATGAAGAAACTGTACCAACTAGTGTGCAAAATAATCAGATAGCATCATGATGACAGGATCAAATTCACACATAACAATATTAACCTCAAGTGTAAATGGGCTAAATGCCCCAATTAAAATACACAGACTGGCAAATTGGATAACGAGTCAAGACCCATCGGTGTGCTGTGTTCAGGAGACCCATCTCACGTGCAAAGACACACATAGGCTCAAAATAAAGGAATGGAGGAAGATTTACCAAGCAAATGGAAAGGAAAAAAGAAAACAAAAAGCAAGTGTTGCAATCCTAGTCTCTGACAAAACAGACTTTAAACCAACAAAAATAAAAAAGACAAAGAAGGGCATTACATAATGGTAAAGAGATCAATGCAACAAGAAGAGCTAACTATCCTAAATATATATGCACCCAATACAGCAGCACCTGGATCCATAAAGCAAGTTCTTAGAGACCTACAAAGAGACATAGTCTCCCACACATAATAGTGGGAGACTTTAATACCCTACTGTCAATATTAGACTGATTAATGAGACATAAAATTAACAAGGATATTCAGGACTTTAACACAGCTCTGGATCAAGTGGACCTAATAGACATCTACAGAATTCTCTACACCAAATCAACAGAATATACATTCTTCTCAGTGCCACATGGCACTTATTCTAAAATTGACCACATAATTGGAAGTAAAACCATCCTCAGCAAATGCAAAAGAACTGAAATCATAGCAAACAGTCTCTCACACCACAGTGCAATCAAATTAGAGCTCAGGATTAAGACACTCACTCAAAACCACACAATTACATGGAAATTGAACAACATGCTTCTGAATGACTCCCAAGTAAATAATGAAATTAAGGCAGAAATCAATGTTATTTGAAACCAATGAGAACTAAGAGACAACATACCAGAATCTCTGGGACACAGCTAAAGCAGTATTAACAGGGAAATTTATAGCACTAAATACCTACATCGGAAAGCCGTAGAAAGATCACAAAATGATACCCTAAGATCAGAATTAAAAGAGCTAGAGGCCAGACATGGTGGCTCATGCCTGTAATCCCAGCACTTTGGGAGGCCAAGGTGGGTGGATCACCTGAGGTCAGGAGTTCAAGACCAGCCTGAATTAGATGGTGAAACCTCATCTCTACTAAAAATACAAAAAATTAGCCAGGCATGGTGGCGCAAGCCTGTAATCCCAGCTACTTGGGATGCTGAGGCAGGAGAATTCCTTGAACCTGGGAGGCAGAGGTTGCAGTGAGCCAAGATCATGCCATTGCACTCCAGCCTGGGCTTCGAGAGTGAAAATCCATTTCATAAAAAAAGGTGGGGGGTTGGCTAGAGAAGCAAGAGCAAACAAATCCTAAAGCTAGCAGAAGACAAGAAATAACTAAGATCAGCACAGAACTGAAGGAGACAAAGACACGAAAAACCCTCCAAAAAATCTAGGAATCCAAGAGTTGTTTTTTTTTTGAAAAAATTAACAAAATAAATAGACCATTAGCTAGACTAATAAAGAAGAAAAGAGAGAAGAATCAAATAGACACAATAAAAAATGATAAAGGGGATATCACCACTGACCCCACAGAAATACAAACTACAAAAAAGAGAATACTAAAACAACTTTACAAAATAAATGAGAAAATCTGGAAGAAATGGAAAAATTCCTGGACACATACACCTCACAAGACAACCAGGAAGAAGTTGAAATCCTGAATAGACCAATAACAAGTTCTGAAATTGAGGCAGTAATTAATAACTACCAACCGAAAAAAAAAGCACAGGACCAGACAGATTCACAACAGAATTCTACAAGAGGTACAAAAAGTTGCTGGTATCATTCATTCTGAAACTGTTCCAAATAATAGAAAAAGAGGGAATCCTCCTTAACTCATTTTAGGAGGCAAGCATCATCTTGATACCAAAACCTGGCGGAGATCACAACAAAAAAAGAAAATTTCAGGCCAATATCCCTGATGAACATCAATGTGAAAATCCTCAACAAAATACTGGCAAATTGAATCCAGCGGCACATCAAAATGCTTGTCCATGATGATCAAGTTGGCTTCATCTTTGGGATGCAAGGCTGGTTCAACATATGCAAATCAATAAATGTAATCCACCACATAAACAGAACCAATGACAAAAGCCACATGATTATCCCAATAGATGCAGAGAAGGCCTTCAATAAAATTCAACATCCATTCATGTTAAAAACTCTCAATAAATTAGGTATTGATGGAACATATCTCATAAGAGCTATTTATGACAAACCCATGACCAATATCAAATTGAATGGGCAAAAGCTGGAAGCATTCCTTTGAAAACTGGCACAAGACAAGGATGCCCTCTCTCACAACTCCTATTCAATATGGTATTGTAAGTTCTGGCCAGTGCAGTCAGGCAAGAAGAAGAAATAAAAGGTATTCAAATAGGAAGACAGGAAGTCAAATTGTCTCTGTTTGCAGACAACATGATTCTATCTTTAGAAAACCCTATTGTCTCAGCCCACAAACTCCTTAAGCTGATAAGCAACTTCAGCAAAGTCTCAGGATACAAAATCAATGTGCAAAAATCACAAGCACTCCTATACACCAACAACAGACAAGCAGAGAGCCAAATCATGAAGAACTCCCATTCACAATTGCTACAAACAGAATACAATATGTAGGAATACAGCTAACAAAGGATGTGAAGGACCTCTTCAAGGAGAACTACAAACCATTGCTCAAGGAAATAAGAGAGGAAACAAATGGAAATACATTCCATCCTCATGGATAAGACGACTCAAGATCATGAAAACAGCCATACTGCCCAAAGTAATTTATAGATTCAATACTTTTCCATCAAACTACCATTGACATTCTTCACAGAATTAGAAAAAACTACTTTAAATTTCATATGGAACCAAAAAAGAGCCCATACAGCCAAGACAAACCTAAGCAAAAAGAACAAAGCTGGAGACATAACGCTACCTGACTTCAGACTATACTACAAGGCTACAGTAATTAAAACAGCATGGTACTAGTAACAAAACAGATATATAGACCAATGGAACAGAACAGAGATCTCAGAAATAACACCACACATCTACAACCATCTGATCTTCAACAAACCTGACAAAAACAAGCAACGGGTGAAGGATTCCCTATTTAATACATGGTGCTGGGAAAACTGGCTAGCCATATGCAGAAAACTGAAACTGGACCCCTCCCTTATGTCTTATACAAAAATTAACTCAAGACGGATTAAAGACCTACATGTAAAATTCAAAAACATAAACACCATAGAAGAAAACCTAGGCAATACCATTCAGGACATAGGCATGGGTGAAGACTTCATAACCAAAACACCAGAAGCAATGACAACAAAAGCCATAATTGACAAATGGGATCTAATTAAGCTAAGGAGCTTCTGCACAGCAAAATAAACTATCATCAGAGAGCACAGCCAACCTAGAGAAGGGGACAAAATTTTTGCAATCCATCCATATGACAAAGGGCTAATATCCAGAATCTACAAGGAATGTAAACAAATTTACAAGAAAAAAAAACCCATCAAAAAGTGGGCAAAGGATATGAACAGACACTTCTCAAAAGAACACATTTATGTGGTGAACAAACATATGGAAAAAGCTCAACATCACTGATGATTAGAGAAATGCAAATCAAATCCACAATGAGATAGCAACTCACACCAGTCAGAATGGCGATTATTAAAAAGTCAAGAAACAACAGATGCTAGTGAGGCTGTGGAGAAATAGGAATGCTTTTATGCTGTTGATGGGTATGTAAATTAGTTCAACCATTGTGGAAGACAGTGTGGAGATTCCTCAAGTATCTAGACCCAGAAATACCATTTGACCCAGCAATCCCATTACTGGGTATATACCCAAAGGAATATAGATCATTCTACCATAAAAACACATGCACACGTATGTTTATTGCAGCACTATTTACAATAGCAAAGACATGGAACCAACCCAAATGTCCATCAGTGACAGACTGGATAAAGAAAATGTGGTACATATACACCATGGAATACTATGCAGCCACAAAAAGAATGAGATCATGTCCTTTGCAGGGAGACATGGATAAAGCTGGAAGCCATCAACCTCAGCAAACTAACACAGAAAAAGAAGACCAAACACTGCATGTTCTCACTCATAAGTAGGAGTTGAACAACAAGAAAACATGTACATAGGGAGGGAAACAACACACACTGGGGCCAGTTGGGCGGTTGGGGGTGAGGGGGGGAGAGGGTATTAAGACAAATAGCTAATGCATGCGGAGATTAAAACCTAGATGACGGGTTGATAGGTGCAGCAAACCACCATGGCACACTTGTATCTATGTAACAAACCTACACGTTCTACACTTTTATCCTGGAATTTAAACTAAAATAAATAAAAAATAAAGAATTAAAAAAAAGACTTCGTAAGCCAACCATGCAACTATGATAAAAGCTCTCTGGTTATAACTGGTAACATGGAGATTCCAATAAAGTATATAAAATCACCACAAAATTAAAGAGACTAATTCAGACTGGAGGAGCAGTTGGTAAGATTAAAAGTGAAAATGCCTTTGAGTTGGTTGCTAAAGGATGGGTAATAAAAGTATAAATTTTACCAGTGGTTGTGCAGTTCATGCATTGTATGATGAGGGCAAGTAGGTACAAAACAAGGTCACACACAGTCAAGAAGCAGCCACTTGTGAGGCACTTCCCGGGAGAAAAGAGTGTCTTTTTCTTCACATGTAGGCACCACCTTCTCACCAATTAGAACACAGCAAAGCATTCTGATTTGCACAATAACATAGAGGCTTGTGTTGCATAATAATATCTAGACAACATTAACATTGTGAGCTTGTAGTGCTCTTGAGGAGTACACATTTGAGAAAAAAGGGGATAGTATCAGTAAAGGCATAGGAATAAGAGACTATAAAGTTGGGTAGGGAGTAGAGAATATTCTGTTTAGAGCAGAGTGCTGCTAGAGGGAGGAGGGAGGAATTTATAGCAGAAAATTTAGCGTGAGATAAGTCTAGACCAGAAAGAACAGAGCACATTGTCTGAAATACCATTTAGAGCAAATTCAGTTTTATTCTGTGAACAATTGCAAGCTATTAACATATTTAAATAGGAAGTGATGTGATCAGAACTTTATTTTAAAGACTGTTGAGGTTTGTAGGCCAGAGAAAAGACTTGGGTTGATGAAAAGATGAAGAATAGGAATGAAGATCTCAGTTGGAAGAATAATGTGAATTCGTGGAGAGATTATGAGAGCCTAAGTTAGAATAGGAGGAGTCATATTGACAAGGAAGGATCCTTTTGAGACTCCTTTTAGAAGTAAAGTGAGTAGAAAAACATTAGATATTGGCAACGAAGACTTTGTTGCAAAAAAACTGAGGTTGATAGCACTGGTCAAGAGGCTGATGATGATGCCATTTGTGATAATAAGAACAACTCATAACTAAGAGGTAGATAGGTTTTGTTGCACAGGTGGAGAGATGGGGAAAGACAGAGTTATTTTATTGCCTTATCTTTGGTAATAGTACATGATTTGTTCTTTGTTTTAATTTTTCAAAGTAGAATGTACTATGTTATAAACAGAATACTAATTATTAGATCTTAAAATTTAGCATGCAATATTCATATGTAATTGATTTAAATGCTTCTATTATATCTAAATTGTACCTACCTAACTTTTTTCATTTCTTTAAGTAAATTCTTTCCATATTTTTCTGCTTTTAGTTTTTGCTTAACAATCAGGCTTTTCTCTTTTAGGACAGCCTCATTCTTCTTCAGTATGTCAATTTTAAGTAGTCCTCTGGTCAAAAGAGTGCGCTCATTATTTAAGTTTTGAACTAATAAACGCTCTGCAGCCTTTTGGGATTTTTCTTTTAGAAACAGAGCTCTTCTCTCTCTAGCTTTTTCAAGGTAGTTGAATCTGTTTTGCCAAACTTGTCGTAAACTGTTCTGAATTGCCTCTTTATTTTCTTCAATTAGCTTTTGTGTAGCATATTTTTTCTGATTCAAATGTTCATTAACAGTTACTCTAACTCTTTCTCGAGCAACTTGTGCCATGGCTACAACTCTTACTTTTTCTTTATGGCATTCCTGCTTCTTTTGTTCTGTGTAATATTTGTCAATATCACTAAATGTTCGGAGTTTCATACCAGCTCTCTGTGTTGCAAAAAACTCTTTCATACTCCTCTCCAATCGTATGTCTTTTTTAATGATTGGCTTTGGATGAGTAGTAAAGATTGGCTGAGGATATGGAGGAAAAAAATCTTGTTTTTTCTCTCTCAATACTGCATTATTCTTCAATGAACCTGAAGTGTATATGGGTAGTTTGAAAACTGATATCCTAAAACTGGTATCCAATTGTTCACCCACAATTTCATCTTCAGACTCCTGACCTACATCAAACAGAACACAAATATCATACATTATATGAGAGCTAAGCACATTTTATTTTCTGTCCAAATATATCAATAAACTTGATAAGAACCTGTTATTTACTTTACTAAGAAGAATTTTCCCCAAGTACCTTTTCAACTTGTGATTTAATAGTAACTTTGGAGAAGAAAATCACTATTAAAACATTTTCACATAGAAATGCACTGAATCTAATTCTTATATTTTCTGTATTATCTTCCACAATTACTTAACTTACACTGACTTAATAGCAGCATCTTATCACATACTTAGTACTACTTAACCACACGTATTATTTTTTCATATAGTTTGCTAAAAGAAACAAAGTTTAATTAAGCAAAGAATAATTCATGAACTGGGTAGCACCGAGAACCAGTGAAAATTTAGAAAACTCTGCGTAATAAATGAGCAGGGAGTATTTATAGATAGAAAATGGAAGAAATATAGAAACAGCTTGATTGGTTATGGTTCAATTTTGCCTTATTTGGACATAATCGTATCAGTTGGTGGCCTGTGATTGGCTGAAGCTTGGCTGCTGTGATTGGCTATGACTTACTTATCTTTTACAAAAATATACCCCTAAGTTAGGCTTTCAGTTTGTTTACATACTAAGTTAGGTTGCAATTCATTATATAAGGACTCAAGGAACAGAGGCAGCCTTAGGCCACATTTAACAAGTTATTAGTATGTCATATTTGCAAAGGGCATTATAATCCATTTTACCTTATTTTTCTTAACTCTAGTGGAAAATAATAGCAGCCATCAATTGTTTTTCCCTTTTTTGGACAGACAAAAATACTAAAACTCTTAGCTTCCTTTGCTTTCCTTTGTGTGACCATGGGCTAAGTTCTTTTTAATAGAGTGTGAACACAATTGCTATGTGTCATTCCTTGTCCAAGGGATTGTTTTAAGAAACAATGTGCACCTTCTTTCCACTACGTAGAGATGAGAATGAAACCCCAAAAGATGGTGGAACCATAAGATAGAAGCCGCTTGCCTGCCTGAATCACTTGTTGAAAAAACTGCTCATGGACCAGAATCATCCAAGTTGGGTCACTCATGAAGCCAGAAATCAAAAGTAATTATGTTTCAGTCAATATACATTTCTGGGTCTATTTGTTACTATACCCAACCTAATTAATACAATAAATTAAATCACATTGTTGTTTGCATATTTACTTTTTGACAGACCTACTAATGAATTCAGAATCAGGTGACAAATACAAGTATAAAAGTTATGCTTCTTAATTTAGGAGAAAAAGATGTTTCCTGATTTCTTCCACTTATTAAAATTACATTCCTGCTAACTCTAGTCTACAAGGGTTTGATCTTCCTTAGAAAATTACCTTGTCTTTATGTGTAAAAATGTCAAATATGATGCTGGTGGTTTTATGGAAGTTAAGGGAACTATGAAGAAGGGCAGGGCTTGTGGTCTAGAAGGACAGTAGAAAATAATTGAATAGGCAAGATTTTCACGAAAGGCTACAGGAGTATCAACATTGGAAAAGTAAGTAAATTCTACAGCAAAGTAGGAAATCAAGTCTAGCAAATAGAAAAGGCAGTCCATCAGGATATAAAGCCAAAGTGTCCAGAAATAAACACTAAATATGTGTGTCCAAAGCAAGAGACTGGGGAGCCAAAGAGTCAAAAGTCAGAGTCTCTCATTAGCTGGTTGAACATAGTTCCATTAACACTTTTAAAAGTCTCCTAATTTCTTTCTCTGTTTTCAGAATCTCTGTTTCAAGAAATCACTCACTGCTATAATATTTATCTTTCTTAAGTAGGGTTCTAACAACATTGTACCTTATATACAAACAAAGGAAGACAAAATCTTTATGGCTTTCCACCCATAGACTGAAGAATAGTTTCCACTTTTGGCCTAGGATTATATAATACCAGAAAAGAGCGACATATTTTTCCCCAACACATGCATCATATCTTATCATCGTTGGGCCTTTGCTTCTATTATTTTAAGTTTTGCTCAGTATGCTGTTTTTCTTATCTATATCTGTTCATATTCTATGCATTCTTCCATGTCTTTTCACATGTCATATTTTCCTTATTGCTTAAAAAAGAATTCATATGTTTTAAACTATCACATATGTTTTTCCTGATAGAATTAATCATATTCCACTTACATTAAAGCTCTATGTAGTAGTTTTTAGCTATAGGATCGAACTTGATATAACCTTCTTATGAGTAAGGATCTACTCCTTTGGTCTTTGATGCTACATTCCCAGCCCCTAGCCTACTGTTTTGCACAGTTTGGTTTGTGCAGCAATGTAGTTTAGGTGTGTGTCCCCTCCAAATCTCATGTTGAAATGCAATCTCCAATGTTGGACATTGGGCCTAGTGAGAGGTGTTTAGGTCATGAGGTAGACCCCTCATGAGTGGCTTGGTGCCCTCTCATGATAATGAGAGAGTTCCTGTTATGGTAGTTCACATGAGAGCTAGTTGTTTTAAAAAGCCTGGCACCTTTGTCTTCATGTGATATGCCAGCTCCCACATCACCTTCTGCCATAATATTAAGGGAAATTTATAGCACTAAATGCCCACAGGAGAAAGCAAAAAGATCTAAAATTGACACCCTAATATCACAATTAAAAGAACTAGAGAAGAAAGAGCAAACAAATTCAAAAGCTAGCAGAAGACAAGAAATAACTAAGATCAGAGCAGAACTGAAGGAGACAGAAACACAAAAATTCCTTCAAAAAATCAATGAATCCAGGAGCTGGATTTTTGAAAACATCAACAAAATAGATAGACCACCAGCCAGACTAATAAGAAGAAAAGAGAGGAGAATCAAATAGATGCAATCAAAAATGATAAAGGGGATATCACCACAGATCCCACAGAAAATACAAACTACCATCAGAGAATACTATAAACACCTCTATGTAAATATACCAGAAAATCTAGAAGAAATGGATAAATTCCTGGACACATACACTCTTCCAAGACTAAATCATGAAGAATTTGAATCCCTGAATAGACCAATAACTAGTTCTGAAATTGAGGCAGTAATAGCCTACCAACCAAAAAAAGTCCAGGACCAGAGGGATTCACAGCTGAATTCTACCAGAGGTACAAAGAGGAGCTGGTACCATTCCTTCTGAAACTATTTCAAACAATAGAAAAAGAGGGAATCCTCCTTAACTCATTTTATGAGGCAAGCATCATCCTGATACCAAGACCTGGCAGAGACACAACAAAAAAAGAAAATTTCAGGCCAATATCCCTGATGAACATTGATCCGAAAATCCTCAATAAAATACTGGTGAACTGAATCCAGCAGCACATCAAAAAGCTTATCCACCACTATCAAGTCAGCTTCATCCTTGAGATGCAAGGCTGGTTCAACATATGCAAATCAATAAACATTATCTAGCACATAAACGGAACCAATGATAAAAGCCACATGATTATCTCAATAGTTGCAGAAAAGGCCTTCGACGAAATTCAGCAGGCTTCATGCTAAAAATGTTCAATATACTAGGCATTGATGGAATGTATCTCAAAATAATAAGAGCTATTTATGACAGACCCACAGCCAATATCATGCTGAATGGGCAAAAACTAGCAGCATTCCCTTTGAAAACCGGCACAAGACAAGGTTGCCCGCTCTCACCACTCCTATTCAACATAGTATTGGAAGTTCTGGCCAGGGCAATCAGGCAAGAGAAAGAAATAAATGGTATTCAAGTAGGAAAAGAGGAAGTCAAATTGTCTCTGTTTGCAGATGACATGATTGTATATTTAGGAAAACCCATCGTCTAAGCCCAAAATCTCCTTAAACTGATAAGCAACTTCAGCAAAGTCTCAGGGTACAAAATCAATGTGCAAAATACACAAGCACTCCTGTACACCAATAAAAGACAAACAGCCAATTCATGAGTGAACTCCCATTCACAACCACTACAAAGAGAATAAAATACCTAGGAATACAGCTAACAAGGGATGTGAAGGACCTCTTCATGGAGAACTACAAACCACTGCTCAAGGAAATAAGAGAGGACACAAACCAATGGAAAAACATTCCATCCTCATGGATAGGAAGAATCAATATCATTAAAATGGCCACACTGCCCAAAGCAATTTATAGGTTTAATGCTATCCCAATCAAGCTACCATTGACTTTCTTCACAGAATTGGAAAAAACTACTTTAAAGTTCGTATGGAAACAAAAAAGAGCCCACATAGCCAAGACAATCCTAAGCAAAAAGAACACAGCTGGAGGCATCATGCTACCTGACTTCAAACTATACTACAAGTCTACAGCAACACAAAACAGCATGGTACTGGTACCAAAACAGATATATAGACCAACGGAACAGAACAGAGGCCTCAGAAATCACGCCCCTTATCTACAACCATCTGATCTTCAACAAACCTGACAAAAACAAGAAATGGGGAAAGGGTACCCTAATTAATAAATGGTGCTGGGAAAACTGGTTAGCCATATGCTAGCTGAAACTGCATCCGTACCTTACACCTTATACAAAAATTAACTCAAGATGGATTAAAGACTTAAACCTAAAGCCATAAAAACCCTAGAAGACAACCTAGGCAATACCATTCAGGATATTGGAATGGGCAAAGACTTCATGACTAAAACACCAAAAGCAATGGCAACAAAAGCCAAAATAGACAAATGGGATCTGATTAAACTAAAGAGCTTCTGCACAGCAAAAGAAACTATCATCAGAGTGAACAGGCAACCTACAGAATGGGAGAAAAATTTTGCAATCTATCCATATGATGTAGGGCTAATGTCCAGAATCTACAAAGAACTTAACAGATTTACAAGAAAAAAACAAACAACCCCATCAAAAAGTGGGCAAAGGATATGAATAGACATTTCTCAAAAGAAGGCATTTATGTGGCCAACAAACATATGAGAAAAAGCTCATCATCTCTGGTCATTACAGAAATGCAACACAAAACCACAATGAGATACCATCTCACACCAGTAAGAATGGCAATCATTAAAAAGTCAGAAAACAACAGATGCTGGAGAGGATGTGGGGAAATAGGAATGCTTTTACACTGTTGGTGGAAGTGTAAATTAGTTCAACCATTGTGGAAGACAGTGTGGTGATTCCTCAAGGATATAGAACCAGAAATACCATTTGACCCAGCAATCCCATTACTAGGTATATGCCCAAAGGATTATAAATCATTCTACTATAAAGACACATACACATGTATGTTTATTGTGGCACTGTTCACTATAGGAAAGGCTTGGAACCAACCCAAATGCCCATCACTGAAAGACTAGATAAAGAAAATGTGGCACATATACACCACAGAATACTACGCAACCATAAAAAAGGATGAGTTCATGTTCTTGCGGGGACATGGATGACACTGGAAACCATCATTCTCAGCAAACTAACACAAGAATAGATAACCAAACACCCCATGTTCTCACTCATAAGTGGGAGTTGAACAATGAGAACACATGGGCACAGGGAGAGGAACATCACATACTGGGGACATGTTGGGGTGTGATGGGCTAGGGGAGGGATAGCATTAGGAGAAATACCTAATGTAGATGATGGGTTGATGGGTGCAGCATACCACCATGGCACGTGTATACCTATGGAACAAACCTGCAGGTTCTGCACATGTATCCCAGAAATTAAAGTATATATATATAAAAAAAGAGGCCTGATAGAGGTCCTTCATCTTCTACCATCATGTGAGCACACAGCCAGAAGGCACCATATATAAACCAGAAAGTGGGTTTTCAACAGACACCAAATTTGTTGGTGTCTTGTTCTTGGACTTCCCAGCCTCTGGAATGATTTAAAAAAATCTCTTGTTTATAAGCTACCTGGTTTATGGTATTTTGTTATAACAGCCCAAATAGAGCCCCAACCCCCAGTGTGGCTTTATTTGGTAGTGGGGCCCCTCAGAAACTGATTAAGGTTAAATTCAGTCATAAAGGTGAAACCCTGATTGAATCAGGTTAGTGTTCTCATAAGAAGAAATATCAGATAGCTCACTTTCCCTTCTCACTATGCACACATATCAAAGGAAGGCCATATGGACACAGCAAGATGGTGGTTTTCTAAAAGGCAGAGAGCCCTCACTAGAAACTTACCATGTTGGCATCCTGATCTCAGACTCCAGAATTGTAAGAAAACAAATTTCTGTTCTTTAAGTCACCCAGTCTGGAATTTTGTTATGACAGCTTGAACAGACAAACACAAAGGAAGTTCCCTCTCCTGAATTTTTAAGTAAAGTTGCCCAACTGGTATGCTGTGGCAAACTAGTGTGTTATTAATGGATAATAGGAGTGCTCAGAGACATTGATCACCCTGGGATGGTTATTTATTTCCATTTTATTTCAATTTTAATTCATCCTAGCATGTCAATAATTCTTCTAATTTGGAGAGGGGAGGATAATGTTCCTAGAATGTCCAAAATGTGACCATTTGTCCAGTCTTGGGTCTCATATCTCAATTTCATTGTGTTATTAACGTAACAGATACCAATTTCCCCCATAACCTCCCAGCAGCTACTTAAAATTACGTATGATCTCAATGAAGGATTAAGTAGCTTCTGGCTTCCTAGAATCATTTTGATTCATTCACCTATTAATTCATCTATCCTTCCATCCATTCATTCATATTTTAGTAGCTTGCAAATTCTATGGATATTCAGGGATCACAAATATAAAAGTTATTATTCAAACTTTCTTTAGTTCTTAATTTTTTCTGTAAATTTTGTTTTCCTTTGTTTTTGAGAGTTGTTTTCCATGAATATTAGCAGTCTGTCTTTACTCATAAATGTTTTCTTTGTTAAATATAGAAGTCCAATAATAATATAATGTGTGAAAAGTGTATACATAAAATTGAATGTTTGTTGTGTATAAGACGCTTTTCTAAACAAAATACATGAGGTATTTACTAAGAAATGCACTATCCCAGGGCTCATGAAACTTCTATTCTAGTGAAGACAGATAACAAATTTATAAACAAGAAAATATCAAATAGAAATAAATGCTCTGATAAAAATTAATTGGCAGTGAGAGGGTCTAGTAATTAGATTGGGTGAATAGGAATGGGTTTTTAGAGGATATCTGATTTAACCCTAGATGAGAAAAGATAAGTAAGAACAAGCAAGGAGAAAAAATGAACATTCCAGAAGAAAAGGGAAGCTAATGTAAAGGCAGTAGACAGAAGCACATTTAGCCTGTTAGGGATACAGAGAGAAAGCCACCTGAAATCCACTAAGTAACAGGAGAGTGGTGCTAGAGACGCTCACAGAGGTAAGGCAGGGGCCAGATTCTATGCGGCATTGTAGGTCACAGAAGAAAAGTTCTGGACTTCATTTTGAGATTTGAAGCCATTGAAGTAGGGGACTGATATGGTATGTGTTTTACCATGAAGGCAATGGATTGGAATGTGGACCATAAAAGTCTAAGTAGGGGACTGGTTAAGAGGCTACTCTAGTGGCCCAGGTAAGATTTTATGATAGGAAGGGCCTAGATGAAAGCAATAAATTCACAGAGAAGTAGAAAGATTTGGCATATGTTTTACAAGTATAGTCAGAAGGGGTTGCTGATAACTTAGATGGCAGAAGTGAGAAAGAAAAAAATCAAAGATGAATGGTAGCATTTTGGCTTGAGAAACCAGGTGAATGGTGATGCCATTTGCTGACATGGGAAAAACTGGAGGAAAAGCAGATTTAGTGAGCTAGAAGAAATATTTTTATATGTATTACTGTTTTGCAGTTCATACTTTTCATATTTAAAAACATAACTAACATTTTCCTAATTCAACGTCATATTCAAATTGTTTATCTTAAAAAATCATTTAAAACTTTAACTAATACAATGTCATTTTAAAGTATTTTATTCTTAAAATAAAATCATTTTGAAAAAATACCATTTATTTCCATTTACATAATTCCTAGTAATACTCAGGTTAAAACTGAGGAAAATGACACCTTTGCATCTTTTTTTTTTTTTTTTTTGAGACGGAGTCTCACTCTGTTGCCCAGGCTAGAGTGCAATGGCATGATCTCAGCTCGCTGCAACCTCTGCCTCCCGGATTCAAGCAATTCTCCTGCCTCAGCCTCCTGAGTAGCTGGGATTACAGGCACACACCACCACACCTGGCTAATTTTTGTATTTTTTTGTAGAGATGGGGTTTCACCGTGTTGATCAGGCTGCTCTCAAACTCCCGACCTCATGATCCGCCCACCTCGGCCTCCCAAAGTGCTGGGACTACAGGAGTGAGCCATCACACCCACCTTGCATACTTTTTAAATAATAATACCAGATAATACTTGAAGTACAGGTTCTCCTTTCTCCAGCCATAACTTCCACAAACTGAATTTTTTTGACACAAAGGCAACAAAATGGCTTGTTTTAGATATAGTATTAAAGAAAAAGCTTGCTAAAAAGCAATTATTCTTATATTTGTACCTTATATGTACCTCTCAACTTAAGAGAAAACAACTGGATCATACCAGCCAATTTACTTTCAGTTTTCTGAACAGATAGTTGGATCTTTTAGGACTCAGAGGAACACAGAAGCCAACACCATTTGTGGTCAACAGAGCTTGTTTGATTCTTCTGAATGTATTGCAGATTTATGAACCATCTGTGAAGAAACAAATGGTCCAAACCTATTTAAAATCAGTATAGCTGTGATTTGAATGCTCACAAGTGGGTCTGAAGCAGTTGCTTTCCTCAGCAAACTGGCCTGACACCTTTGCACAAGCTTATAGCCTTATGTGATACATAAGCTTTAAGTTTAGGTGAAGCAAAGAACAGGAAAATAAGGAAAATGAAATGGATATAAGGAAGAAAGAAGTGGCATAAACTTCTGTCATGTACTGAGTTTTTCCTGATTTGCTAGATGCAAAAATTTCACTTAACTTATAGCAATGGTTGCAATTTCTTCCTATTTTCTTAGTAGCAAATGTTTTCAATGAAGTCTCTCCCATTACACACACACATATACTCTGGTATAAATGACTTATCTAAGATATGGTATGAGATCACTATAATAAAGAATATAGTTTATGAAACATCTTACATCTCACATGTAATAAAGCTCTACTGGGGATTTATTGTAATAGAATAGAAAGTTACAGAGATGCACAGGACTTACCCCTCTCACTTTACATCTTTAATCCATTTCTGAAAATTAGACATTCTGTAAAGAAGTGCTATCCTGGAGCCTATTTCTCTATATTCTACATGGGAAAATTGTAACACATTAAATGTTAACCACCAACCCTTATTTGATTTCCAAAAATGAAAATAGAGCATTATAAACATTAAAGCAGGAAAACACACTAAAACATGAATTTATAAGTACCGTTCACATTAATGTATAAATTGCTTAAAACATTGCTTTTTGATTATCAGTTATTAAGGCTGCTTACAAATAGTATCCATTGCAATGATGTGGCTGTTAGTGACAATGTCTCAAATAGCCATACCTGTTGTTGACATTTGGCATGCTTTAAAAGTGCCTATATATGATTTTAAAAACATCCATATTGAGATATACTTAATATCCCATATTAGTGGTATATTAAATCATTAAAGTGTACAATGTAATTGTTTTAATACATTTATAGAGTTGTGCAACCATAAGTATCACCACAGTCTAGGTTTAGAGCATTTTCATCACCCCAAACGGAAACCCCATACCCATTAGAGTCATTCACCATCCCCTGTCTCCTACCATCTCCCTCACCTTAAGCAACCACTAATCTACTTTCTGTCTGCCAGATTTTCCTATTCTGGACATGTCTTATAAATGCAATCATACAATATGTGGTTTTTTATAAGGGGTTTCATTATTCTAAGGTAGTAAATTACAGCTTTATGATGTGTTCCCTTTTAAAATTTGCCTTTTATACAGTTTGCCTTCGCCACTCCACCCTGAGTTCTACCTGTCTGGTAATTTTAGGTAGAACAAAATATTTAAACCAATTTCATACCTGGCCATAAAGAGTGAAAAAAAATAGAGTGGGCAAGTTTGGCTTAGAATTAAGGTCAAACTTTCTACAGGTTCCTGAATAACTATGAATCAGTCCATTAATAATTATATTTTTCCCTTTTCCCAAGCTTAGCATTTCTTTCATCTTCTAAGGATCGTGACGCTTCAATCTTTTTTTCCTCTAAGATTGGGATCTTAATTTGAAGATCTAAAGTTCTCTACCTGATATCTTAGGTCCAAATATGTGAGTTCCACCAGGACCGTGCTGACTACGTAAGTCTTACTAGTCCGATGTCCACTGAAACAGTACTTTGGATCTAACTTTCTCTTTTTTTGAGCCATTGGACAGCTACAGCCACTGTTGGATAGTAGTTAGGGTGAAAGACCAGGAGCACAATCACTTGTATGTCTGAAATGCCACATCCTATCATTTCAGAAAGTAACTTCATGAAAGTTACTTAAATTCACGATGCCATAGTTTCTTCATCTATAAAATGGGAGAATGAAAGTGCCCACCTTATAGATTTGCTGTGAGGGTTGAGTGAAATCTGCTTGGCACTGAGGAAGAAATTTTAAAATTTAGCTGTTCTTCTTAAATCAGCTCTCAATTTCATTTTTTGATTTACAACTTCTTATGTCCTCAATAATGGTAGACATCTCTAATATACTCAAAAGCCTTTCTCACACTGCTTTTCTCACACTCTGGGAAGACAGCGGTTATTCATTGGAGTAGATTATAAGCCAATACAGATTTACTATTTTTATCTGATATAATAAATTTTGCTTAATCTCTTATTATATAACAATTACAAATCCCTCTCTGAGCTCTTCTCTCTGTGGAATATATTAAATCTGCATTTCCTTTTTGTTTCATAATGTGTATTATATCTGACTTCTTTAAAACAAAATAAATTCTAGATTGTAGGAATCTTACTTACACTTGATCTTAATTCAAGTCTTCAATTAATTTTGATTTAACAATTTCCTTGTTCACTATTCTTTCTGGTTTTTAAAAATAACATCTTATTTGAGATAAAATTCATATGCCAAAGAATGTATCTTTTTAAAGTGTACAATTACAATAATCAAAAGAGTTTGGTACTGGCAAGAGTATTGACAAATAGATCAATGGAACAAAGTAGAGAGCCCAGAAATAGATCTGTCCCGTGATAAATATAGTCAAATTATCTTTAAGAAAAGAGCAAAGGCAAAACAATGAAGTGAGACAGTCTTTTCAACAAATGGTGATGAAATAACCGGTCCACCACATGCCAAAAAAACAAATTAATCTAGACATAGACCTTACACCCATGACAAAAATCAGTTTGAAATGGCTCATAGATTTAAATATAAAATGCAAAACTATAAACTCAGAGAAGAAAATGGAAGAAATCCTATATAATTTTGAGTATGACAATAACTTCTTTAAAAAATACCAAAGATCCATGAAAGAAATAACTGTTATTCTGGATTTCATTAAAATTAAAATTTCTGCCCTGCAAAAGAGACTATCCAGAGAATGAGAGAGCAGCCACAGACTTAGAAAACTATTTCAAAACACACAGTTGATAAAGAACGTTATTAAAACTCAATAGTAAAATAAACAACAAGATGAAAAAATGAGCAAGGGGCTGGGTGCACTGACTCACCCCTGTAATCTCACTACTTTGTGGGGCTAAGGCAGGAGGATTGCTTGAGCCAAAGAGTTTCAGGTTGCAACAGGATATGATGGCACCACTGCACTCCAGCCTGAGCAACAGAGCCAGACCTTGTCTCTAAAAGCAAATAAATAAATAAATAAATGGACAAGAGACCTCCTTAAAGAAAATATACAGATAGCAAGAAAGTATATAAAAAGATGCTCCACATCATATGTTATTAGAGAATTGCAACTTCATAAGATAACACTACACACCTACTAGAATGGCCAAAATTCAAAACATTGACAACACCAAATACTGATGAGGTTATGGAACAACAGGACCTCTCATTCATTGCTGGTAGGATGCAAAATGGTACCACCACTTTGGAAGACTGGCAGTGTTTACAAAACCAAAGATATTCTCACCATAAAATCCAGCTGTCATGTTCCTTGGTACCCATCAAAATGAATTGAAAACTTAGAAAACTTGTGTCTGTACAAAAGCCTGCACATGGATATTTATATTTAATAGCAGCTTTATTCATAATTGGCAAAATATGGAAACTACCAAATATTCTTTAGTAGGTGAATGGATAAATAAACCTTTGTATATCCAGACAATGGAATATTATTCAGTGCTAAAGACTTGTGCTATCAAGCCATAAAAAAAAACACAAAAAATAAATGCATATTATTGAGTGAAAGAAGCCAATCTAAAAAGGCTACATACTGTATGATTCCAGATACTGGTATACAACATGTGGGAACAGGTAAACCTGTAAATAATAGTAAAAACATCAGTGGTAGCCAGGGATAAGGTGGGGAGGACAGGATGAATAAGGAGTGCAGAAAGGATTTTTAGGGCAGTGAAATGATTCTAAATGATACCGTAATGTTGGATAAATGTCATTGTACATTTGTCAAAACTCATAGAATGTACACCAAGAGTAAACCCTAAGGTAAATTATGATCTTTTGCAGATAATAATGTGTCAGTTTAAGTTCATCTATTGTAACAATTGTACCACTATATTATATGTGGTGTGGGATGTGGATAATGAAAGAGGTTGTGCGTATATTGAAACAGACTGTTATGGAAAAATCTCTGTACTTTCTGCTCAATTTTGCTATGAACAAAAACTGTCCTAAAAGTTTATTAATTACAAAAAGGAAGAAAACACAAATCAATATTTATATATATACACCTACATACACATACATATAAATACACACATACATACATATATACATACATATACACACATACATACACATTTTAATGTATGTTTATATAGGTATATATTTATGTGCAATTATAAATATAATTTAAAATACAATTATGAATTACAACTATAAATTATATAAAATATATAATTATATTATGTATTATGAATTATATAATTGTATAATTATAAATATATAATTATATAAAATTTAAATATATTTTAAATAATATGTAAATATAAATATAATTGATATAAATACCCACATACATATAAAGTGTATAATTCAGTGGGTCTTTGCCACTTTTTATCACAGAATAACACAACCATCATGACATGTATGCACATACATACACATGCACACATACACATATGCACACATACATACATAGACACTTTATATATATATATACACACATACATATAAAGGGTATGATTCAGTGTTTTTCTGACACTTTGTCACAGAATAATGCAACTATCATGACTACCTAATTCAAGAACATTTTCATCACCCTACAAAGAAAGCAGGTATCTAATTTAAATTATATTTAAATTAGCAGTCATTTCTTGTTCCCCCCTCTTTTCTGCCCCTGACAACTACAAAACTATTTTATATCTCTTTAGGTTTGTATTTTCTGGGCAATTCATATACACAGAGTCATAAAATATGTGCCTTTTGTGTCTTCTCTCTTATTTAACATGTTTGCAAGAATCATCCACGTTGTAACATATATCAGTATTTCATTCCTCTTTGTAATTGAATATCATTCATTATACATATTCATTATATGCCCAGGACTGGGCAGTGCATTTTTTACTTACTGGTTGATGGTTATTTGATTTTTTGATTTGTTTCCACCTTTGAACTGCTATAAGTACTGCTTCTTTCATATACAATTTTTATGTGGACATATGTTTATGATTCTCTTGGGTATACAGCTAGAAATAAAATTAGGGATTCATATGGCAACTGTTTAATGTTTGAAGACTGCCAATCTGTTTTTCAAAAGTGGCCATATCAGATGCAGGAAAAGCAGTCATGAAATTAAACACCCTTTCTTGATAAAAACTGAACAAAGTCCTGGCACGGTGGCTCACGCCTGTAATCCCAGCACTTTGGGAGGCCGAGGTGGGCAGATCACGAGGTCAGGAGATCAAGACCATCCTGGCTAACACGGTGAAACTCCGTCTCTACCAAAAATACAAAAAAACTTAGCCGGGTGTGGTGGTAGGTGCCTGTAGTCCCAGCTACTCAGGAGGCTGAGGCAGGAGAATCGCTCCAACCCGGGAGGTGGAGGTTGCAGTGAGCCGAGATCGTGCCACTGCACTCCAGCCTGGGTGACAGAGTGAGAATCTGTCTCAAAAATAAATAAATAAATAAATAAATAAATAAATAAATAAATAAATAAAACTCAACAAATTAGACATAGCAGGAACATACTTCAACACAGTAAAGACCATATATGACAAAACCATAGCTCATATCATACACAATGGGAAAAATTTTAAAGCTTTTTCTCTAAGATCTGGAGAAAGATAAGGATGCCCACTCTCACCACTTGTATTCAACATAGTACTAGAAGTCGCAGCCAGAGCAATTAGGCAAGAGGGAAAATAGGGATCCAAATTGGAATAGAGAAAGTCAAACTGTCCCTCCTTGCAGATGACATGATCATACATATAAAAAACTATGAAGACGCCACCAAAAAACTCTTAGAACTAATAAATGAATTCAGTAAAGTTGCAGACACAAAATTAACATTAAAAAATCAGTAGTGTTTTAATACACCAATAGTGAACTGTCTGAATAATAAATCAAGAATGCAATCCCATTTACAATAACTACAAAAATAAAATAACTAGAAATAAATTTAACCATGAAAAGAAAATATTTCTATAATATAAACTACAAAATACTGGTGAAATAGTTTCAGGAACACAAAAATAAATGGAAAACTATCCTGTGTTCATGGGTTGTCAGAATTAGTATTGTTAAAATGTCCATACTACCCGATATGTGTCCCCACCCAAATCTCAACTTGAATTGTAACCCCCACATGTTGAGGGAGGGAGATGGTGGGATGTAATTGGATCATGGAGGTGGTTTCTCCCATGCTGGTCTCATGATAATGAGGAAGTTCTCTCAAGATCTGATGGTTTAAAAGTGCAGCTTCCCCTGCACTCACTCTCTGTCTCCTGCCACCATGTAAGATGTACCTTGCTTCCCCTTTGCCTTCGCTATGATTGTAAGTTTCCTGGGGCCTCCCCAGCCATGCAGAACTGTGAGTCAATTAAAGCTCTTTTGTTTATAGATTACCCAGTTTCAGGTAATATCTTTATAGCAGTGTGAGAATGGTCTAATATACTACCCAAAGTGCTACAGATTTATTGATTTATTGTTTTTCCTATCAAAATACTAACGACATTCTTCACAGAAATAGAAAAAAATTCCCCAAATTATATAAGATCCTGAATATCCAAAACAATTTTGAGCCAAAAGAATATAAGTTACTATAGCTTTTTAGTATATTTTAATGTCAGGTAGTGGAAGCTTACTACCTGACATTAAAATATACTAAAAAGGTATAGTAACCAAAGCAGAATGGTACTGGCATAAATGGAGACACATAGATCAGTGGAACATAATAGAGAGCCCATAAATAAATTCATATGTTCACAGCCAACTGATTTTAGACATAGGTGGCAAGAATACTCATTCAACAAGGACAGTCTTTTTAATAAATGGTGCTGCAAACACTAAATATTCACATGCAGAAGAATGAAACTAGACCCCTATCTCTCACCATATAAAAAATCTACTCAAAATGCATTAAAGACTTATATGTAAGACTTGAAACTTTGAAACTACTAGAAAACAAAAGAGAAATGCTGCATGACATAGGACTGGGCAAGGACTTTTTGAAATAGACTTCAAAGGCACAGGTAACAAAAGCAAAAATAGACAAATGGGATTACACCAAACTGAAAAGCTGCTGCACAGCAAAGGAACCAATCAGCAGAATGGGAGAACATATTCACAAACTATACATGTGATAAGGGGTTAATATCAAAAACACATAGGGAACTCAAACTCAATAGCTAAAAGACAAGCAACCCAACTAAAAAATAGTCAAAATCCCTGACTAGATATTTATCAAAAGATATAAAACTTGCCAGCAGGTATATGACAAAATGCTTAATATCACCAATCATCAGGAAAATGCAAATCAAAACCACAGTGAGATATTGCCTCACCCCTCTTAGAATGGCTATTATAAAAAAAAACCAAAAAATAAATACTAGTGAGAATGCAGATAATGGAGAACTCTTATACACTGTTGGTAGGAGCATACATTAGTACAATGACTATGGAAAATAGTATGGAGGTTCCTCAAAAAACTAAAAATAGAAGTATCATATGATCCAGCAGTTCCACTACTGGGTATTCATCCAAAGGAAATGAAATTAGTATTCAGAGACATCTGAACTCCCATGTTTGTTGCAGCACTATTCACAATAGCCAAGAAATGGAATAAACCTTTGTTCATCAATAGATGAATGGATAATGAAAATGTGGTATATATACACAATGGAATATTATGCAGAAATAAAATGGAATGAAATCCTGTCATTCGCTACAACATGGATGAGCTTGGAGAATGCTATATTAAGTGATATAAGCCAGGTACAGAAAGGCAAATATTACATGTTATCTTGCATATATGGAAGCTAAAAAAGTTTATCTCATAGAAGTAAAGAATAAAACAGTGGTTTCCAGAGGCTGGGGAGTGTTGGAGAAGGGAAATAGAGGTTGGTTAACAGATACACAAATAGATAGGACGAATAAGTCCTAGTGTTGTGTAGCACTGGGGAGTGACTATAATCAACAACAATTTGTTGCATGTTTTCAAATAGCTAGAAGAGTGGACTTTTAATGTATCTAACACAAGGAAATGGTAAATGAGGCGATGAATATTCTAATTATGCTATTGATCATTGTGCAATGTATACATGTATTGAAACATCATACTGTACCCCATAAATATGTATAATTATGTATTAATTATAAACAAAATAGAAAGTAAATTGATGTATCATTTTACAGCCAGCAATGTATGGAAATCCATCTGCAATCCACAAAGTTTCCAATTTCTCCTTATCTTTGCCAACCCTTTGCACTGTCTGTGTTTTTTATTATAGCCATCTGAATGGGTATGAAATAGAATCTCATTAAATTCTTTATTTGTATTGCCTGGTGGCCAAAGATGTTGTAAGAGATTTTTAATATTTCCGGGTACAAGTCCATAGCAGATATGTTATTTGCAACTTACTCACTGAGTGTCTTTTCACTTTCTTGATGGTATATTCTGAAGCACTAAGTGATTTATTTTTTCAACTTTGATGTGTTTCAATCTTTCATTTTCTATCTGTATTTATTTGCTTCCTTTTTTTTCTTTTGTTATTATTTTTGGCTTATTCTCCTAGTGGCAGATCTAAAAAATCATTGCCCAAGTTAAGGTTATAAAGGTTTACTCCCATCTTTTCTTTTAACACATTTATAATTTTAATGCCTATGTTTAGATCTATGATCCATTTAAAGTTAATTTTTGTACATGGTGTGATGTAGGGATCCAACATCAATTTTTGAATGTATATATATAGCTGTCCCAGCACCATTTTTTGAAAAGACTATTCTTTCCTCAATAAATTATCTTGGCACTCTTGTCAAAAAATTGTATTGCCTTGATCTAAATGTCTTTCACTATGCCAGTTTCACATTGTCTTAATTACTGTAGCTTTGCAGTAAGTTTCAAATCAGGAACTGTGAGTTCTTCAAATCTGTTTTTATTTTTAAAGGTCATTTGGTTGTTGGAAATCCCCTACATTCTATGTGGACTTTAGGATCACCTTTTCCATTTCTGAAAAGAAAAAGCATTGAAATTTTGACAGGGATTGCTTGTATCTCTAGATTGCTTTCAGTAGTAATATCATCTTAACAATTTTAAGTCACCCATTTTAAGAAAATGAGTGTCTTTCCATTTATTTAGATCTACTTTAATTCTTCAGTATAGAAGTCCTGTACTTCCTTTGTTAAATTTATTCCTAGGTATTTTATTCTTTTTTTGTTGCTATTATAAATAAAATTGTATTCTTAAATTATTTTCGAATTATTCGCTATATAATTGATTTTCAAATATTTGCATATTTTTATACTTCTAGGAAAGTGTTCATTTCATCTAACATAAAATTTCTTTGCATATTGTTCATTGTATTCCTTTATCATCCTTTTTATTTCTGGAAATTTTGTGGTAATGTCCCCTGTTTCATTTCTGATTCTAGTAACCTGAGTCACACTTCTTCTTCTTCTTCTCCTTCTTCTTCTAGAACTCATTTTGACCCCCAATGACTTCTGGGGAAGGGGTGAGTTTAGCAGGCGAGAAGCATCCCACTCTCACCACAGACCTCTGGAATTCTGGCAGTGGGAGATGTCACAACTTTCAGGGACACTTCAGCTGGCAGGGAAAGCTGCTTAGAGAGGTGGACGGGCAGGACTTGATCTGACATATGACCTCAGCAAAGTTTCAGGATATGAAATCAATGTACAAAAATTAATAACATGCTTATACGCCAACAACATCCATGCTGAGAGTCAAATCAAGAATCCAATTCCATTCACAATAGCCACAAAAAGAACGAAATACGTAGGAATACAGCTAACTGGGGTGGTGAAAGATCTCTCTAATAAGAATTATAAAACACTGCTCAAAGAAATCAGAAATGACACAAACAAATGGAAAAACATTCCATGTTCATTGATAGGAAGAATCAATACTGTTAATCAATATTGTTAAAATGGTCATATTGGCCAAAGCAATTAACAGATTCAATGTTATTCTTATCAAATTATCAATGACATTCTTCATTGAATTAGAATATTTTAAAATTCATATGGAATCAAAATACAGACTGAATAGTCAAGACAATCCTAAACAGAAAGAACAGAGCTGGAGGCATCACATTAACTGACTTCAAACTATACTACATTTGCAGAAAATGAAAACTAGACCACTTCCTTATACCATATACAAAAATCAATTGAAGATATATTAAAGACTTAAATGTAAAACCTAAAACCATGAAAACCCTGAAGGTAAACTAGGAAATACCATTCTGGACATGGGACCAGGCAAAGATTTCATGATCAAGATGGCAAAAGCAATTGCAACAAAAACAAAACTTGACAAATGAGGTTGGGCATGGTGGCTTACACCAGTAGGCTCAGCAGTTTGGGAGGCCTAGTCCAGTGAATTTCTTGAGATCAGGAACTGGAGACTAGACTGCATAACTTAGTGAGACCATCTCTCCATAAATAATACAAATATAGCCAAGCTTGGTGGCACATGCCTGTAGTCACAGCTACTAGGGAGGCTGAGGTGGCAGGATTCCTTGAGCCTGGGAGGCTGAAGTTGCAGGGAGCTGAGATCATACCACTGCACTCCAGCCTGGGAGACACAGTGAGAGTTTTTCTCAAAAGAAAATAAAATTGACCATTGGGACCTAATTAAATTAAAAAGCTTCTTCTGCACGGCAAAATAAATTATCAACAAAGTAAACAGACAACCTACAGAATGGGAGAAAATATTTGCAAACTGTGAATCCAACAGAGGTCTAGCATCCAAAAACCTATGGGGAACTTAAACAAATATACAAGTGAAAAATAAACCCACTAAAAATTGGGCAAAAACATGAAAAGACACTTTTCAAAAGAAGACATATATATGACCAACAAGCATATGAAACAATGCTCAATGTCACTAATCATTAGAGTAATGCAAATAAAAACCACAGTGAGATACCATCTCACACCAGTCGGAATGGCTATTACTAAAAAGTCAAACAAACAACAGATGCTGGCAAGGCTGTGGAGGAAAGGGAAGGCTTATACACTGCTGATGGAAATGTAAATTAGTTCACTCATCGTAGAAAGCAGTTTGACAATTTCTGAAAGGACTTAAAACAGAATGAGTACTCAAAGGAATAGAAATCACAGCACTATTCATAGTAGCAAAGACACAGAATCAACATTAATGTCCATCAACAGTAGACTAGATAAAGAAAATGTGGTATATACACAACATGGAATATCATGCAGCCATGAAAAAGAATGAGATCATGTCCTTTGCAGTAACATGGATGGAGCTGTAGGCCATTATCCTCAGCAAATTAACACAGAAACAGAAAACCAAATACCACATGATCTCACTTATGGGAGCTAAACATCAAGTATATATGGATATAATGAAGGGAACAGCAGACATTGGGGCCTACTTGAAGGTGGTGGGTGTGAGGAGGGTGAGGAGCGAAAAACTACCTATTGGGTACTATGCCTATTACCTGGATGAGGAAATAATCTGTACACCAAACCCACATAACATACAATTTATATATGTAGTAAACATTCATATGTTCCCCTGAACCTAAAATAGAAGTTAAAAATAGAAAGTAAAAACAATTAAATAAAATAGACACTCAAGTAGTCCTAAAATAACAACCACTACCAAAGCAAAACAAAACAAAAAAAAGAAATCAAAACAAAACAAAAAACCCCAAAACCAAAAAACAACAACAACAACAACAAAAAACGAGGAAGGGTGTTTCCTAATTTACACGTATTTGTATATTTGTGAGATTTCAAAATTTTCTTCTATCATTTCTAATGTAATCTTATAATGAATAAAGAACATGCTTTGTATCATTTCCATCTTTTAAAATTCCTTGATTCTTTTTATAACCTGGTATACTTGTATATGGTTTAAACTGGAAAATATTCCATGCACACTTGAGAAGAATGTGTATTCTGCTATTGATGAGTGGTTTGCTCAATGTGGCTGCTTTAAATTGTTGGTCAGATCTTCTAGGTCCATTTGGATCTTCTACCCATTTATTGAATTCTTTATTCAAAGTGGCGTATAAATGTCTCCAATTCTTATTGTTGCATTGTCTGTTTCTCTCTTAAGTTCTGTCAGATTTTGCTTTCTGTCAATTTGGGGTTTCTGTTGTTATGTGCATATATTTTTATATTTGTTATATATTCTTAAAGTGTTGACTCTTTCATTATTGTGACATGCCTCTCTTTATTTCTAGCAACACTGCTTTTTCATTTTAATTTTTTTGACTGATATTAATACAGTCCCTCCAGTTCTCTGATGATTGCTGTTTGCATGATATCATTTTCCATCATTTTAGTTTCAAATTACATGAAACTTTAAAGTGTGTTTGCTTTAAAAAGTATGTAGGTAGATTGTTTTTAAATTAAATCTGGCAATCTGTCTTTTGATTGGATCTTTATCAATTCACATTTAATTTTATCTTGATATGGTGTGTGAATATTTTCTATGGCACCATTTTAATTATTTTAATGACTGTTTAATTTTATTTTTGAGCCATATTCTCAGGGGTCACTCTAGGGCTTGCAATAGATATGTATCTTAAGTTATCAAAATGACACCAGATTTCCAGTAAATTCCAGTAAAATATGAAAACTTTACTCTTGCAAATGTCATTCCCCACTTTTGTGCATATTTAGATACTATATATAATGTATAATGTCTATATATGGTGAAAATATTTTTGTAATTATACTGTATATATATTTAGAAAGCTGACGAAAAGTGGAGAGCAAGTATATATAGTCAAAGAGCTTGTTATTACCTTTTTTATTTACCAATTTTTATCCTATTTCTTTCTGTAGGCTTGTTATCTCACATCATTTCATTACTCCAATATAGCTTTGTTACACCTGCCTCCTTTATGCTGTTATTACCAAATATATTACATTACTATATGTTATATGGCCAACAATATAATTATGTATACATATTGTTTTATTCAGTTGTTTCTAAAGTAAGTTAAAAGAGAAAAGGAGAAGAAAGGTGCAATTACATTGTTTTATAATTACTGACTTTATGACCTTTATTAAAACTCTTTGTTTTTTCATGTGGATTTGAAATACTGTTTGGTGCCACTTGCTTTCAACTCATGGAACTTTCTTTCATACACCTTCTAAGGCACATCTTTTAGCAATGATATCTCTCAGCTTTCATATATCTGGGAATGGTTTTATTTCACCTTCATTCATCTGGAATGTCTTTATTTCACCTTTATTTTTGAAAGACACTTTCTGGATTTAAGAATTTTGGTTGATAGTTTTCTTTTCTTTCAGCATTTTGATGTTATCTCACTGCCTCTGGCCTCATTATATCTGATGAGCAGTAAGTTATTATTCTCATTGGAGTTCCTTGCATGTAATTATTTGTTTTCATCTTACTACTTTCAAAATTCTATCTTTATATTTTGTTCTTAATATTTTGATTATAATGTTTCTGGATGGAAATACTTTTGTATTTTCCTTATTTGGAGTTTGTTGATATCCTTAAATGTGTAGAATAGAGTTTTTCATCAAATTTGGAAAGTAACCATTTTTTGAATAATTCTTCTTTCCCTTTTGTCTCTTTTCTCCACCTAGCTCTCCCGTTACATTTGGCTACTTAATATTCTCATATATTTCTTCAAGACTTTGTTCACTGTACTTACAATCAAAGAACTGCAGACTATTACAAGATAGCTGGCACTACAGAAGACTTCTAGTACAACCAAACCAATTATTTTTATTGCCTTCCTTATTCAAAAAGCTCAACAAATGCTTATCCCAGCTTATGTCTGCATATCTTCAGTGAAGGAAGTGACTAATTCTTAAGTATTTCATTTTGATTTTACGCTGGTCTAACTTTAAGAAAGTTTTATATTAAGGAACAGTCTCCCCTTGTTTTGATTCCAAGTCCCCTTAGCATCATAATTACCCTTCTCTATAAAAGCTTCTGTTAGTTATAATCATTGTCAAAGGTGAATCATAATCCTAGGAGAGCTGACATCAGAGTAAAATAATAGGTTTTTATCTCACTGTAGATGCATCAATTCATAAAGCTGAAGATATATCAGCTATTGAAGAGGTACAAAATACACTGTTCCTCCATAGTTAACTTGAGGTCAATTAAAAGTTGAATGTCTTCACATGAATTTGCTTTAAATCATATATCGTTTAATCTGTGTTTAAATAGAATTTTTTAAATGGCAGACTTATATTTGTTAAAAATTTTATATTCCCGGGTTTAGCTCTTTCAGTCTAAATATTTGTAATTTTATTTTTTATTAAATATTAGCTCACTCTTCTGGCCTCATATAATGTATAGTCATGTTGTTTGTACCTAATTCTAATATGGTAATAAACAGAATGATCCTGAGATAGCCCCTTAAAAAGCTAACTTCAGGTTAACATTGAAGCATTTATAATAGTTGTTAAGTAAGATTATTCAACTACATAAAAACTGAGGCAGGGCGCAATGGCTCATGCCTGTAATCCCAGCACTTTGGGAGGCCGAGGTGGGTGGATCACCTGAGGTGAGGAGTTTGAGACCAACCTGACCAACATAGTGAAACCCCATCTCTACTAAAAATACAAAATTAGCTGGGTGTGGTGGTGCATGCCTGTAATCCCAGCTACTTGGTAGGCTGAGGCTGGAGAATCACTTGAATCCGGGAGGCAGAGGTAACAGTGAGCCAAGATCATGCCATTGCACTCCAGCCTGGGCAAGAAGAGTGAAACTCCGTCTCGAAAAAAAAAAAAAAAAAAAAAGTAAAAATGTACCCATACCTTAATATTTTCTATTTTGTCCTAAGATTATTAAGAAAATCTCTTAAATTCAAAGATCTCTAAAAATCAAGATAGCCCATATAAATATTACATAAGTTATTATTTTAACACCAATAATAATGAAAATTAGATTTATTTGACATAATGTGTACTTAATAATCCCCTATGGGCTTCCATTTCTTATCTCTTTTCTTTCTAAATTCTCAAAAAATATTATACAATAGACACATTTTTTTGGTATAACCACAGCTACTTTTCACAATACATTTCAGTTCTATGGGTATATGAGGCCTAATAATAACAATATCAGCAGCAGCAGCAGCTAACATTTATTAACAATTATTCTGTGCTACTGGAAAATTGAGTATACACATGTGCTAGACTTTATGTCAAGTGCTATCCATGCATTCTCTCACTTAATTTTCCTAGCCTACTTACGAAATACATGTTTTTATTATAGCTATTTGATTATAAGAAAAGTCCATCACCATGGTTAGTATATTACTCAAGATAATTAACACTAGATGCCACGGCAGACAAAACCTAAAATCATAATAGTTAACAAAAGTTGATTTCTTGCTCATTCAAACCTAAACTGGATGGGGCATTCTTCGTATGTAATATAGCTAGACCATCTGAAACACAAGCTAGCTCTAGGGATGCTAAAGCAACAAAATAAAGAGAATGGTGTGCTTAGCCCAGAAGTGACACACTTACTTTGAGCCAGAATTTATTAACCAGTAATAAATTATGTCACCCCAATTAAATTTAAGGAAAGCTAGAAAATGTAGAGAAACAAGTAGAATACTTTGTAAGAACAAAATTATTGCCATAAGTCACCAAAGATCCTTTGATCCCTTTTCCCCAAACATTGAACACACTCCTAAAAAATGACAACTGAAATCCCATCAAGTCCAGAATCTCTATGTGTGCAGTATCTCTCAATCAGGTCTGGATAAGTTTTTAGTCCAGAGACTTATGAATTAAAAGACAAATCATCTGCCTTCTGCCCCACCCATTCATATACACGTTAAATATACAAAAGTGGAACAGGGAAAGACTAACCACAAGTGGAAGTACACACTCTGTGAACTTCTCCTACCTTAAGGTACAGGTGGTTCCTGAATTAGTCCCTGATTCTGCTTTCTGTGTGGAGTTCTCCTGCCTTCTGAAGGTGTGGAGAATTAGGGAATTGCCTGCCTCAGAGGCTACAAAAGCTGTTTCAGTGCACTTTTTAGTGCTGAAGACGAGGAAATCAAGTGTATATTTAAGTGTTGAATGCTCAAAGGTATTTTAGGCTAAAATCTCTGGTAATACCTTTCCGTTAAAATTATAGATATCTGATCTATTTTCTTCTGTGAGTTCCATATGTGGTTGATCACAGTCAAAATTCCTTTGGAGTCATATGTAGTTTTCATATCTGCTTTTTTTTTTCTTAATTTCTTCCCACAACTCACTCTCTAGCAATTTAATGGAAGTTACTATAAATCTGGAATAATATTTGGGAAGCCCATACGCTTAATCTAAACTGTGCTGTGAGTCATAATTTTCACTTAAGAAGTTTGCGCCCTTGTCTAAAAGACTTGTTAAATTTATTGTTTTACTATTTGTGATTTAGAAGCAGACAGCTTTCCAAATGTGCAAGGCCCTAATTTTGGAGCTCTTCTTTTTCTTTTATTTTGTCTTGAAAACCAGCTACTTTTCTGAGCTCTCTTTTTGCTATAAGGTAACTTGCAAAACATAGTCAAGTACAACCAACACACAGAATCAATATTCTGTCTTCCAGCTTCTTGTCTTAGAGACATAAATTAGTAGGCACATAGTTTGCCTTCCAAGTTATCATGGGGAAATTCTTTGCTACTAAACAACTTGGACTGCCATCTTTTCAGCCCCTGATATCAATTTTTTCATCTTTTATAACTAATCACAAAGATAAGGCCATATTTTAGGTTTTATGTTATGATACTAATTTCTGTGTTTAATAGCATAATTAATCCTAATTTCCCTCACAGATAAACCCTGTAATCTCAACAGTTTAGTACAGTGAAGATTTCTTTATTTCTCATCTAAGAACCAGTGTGGGTCAGGAGGACCTTGCAGCTATATTAATGGAACATATGGCCTCTAAGATCTGCATAGCAGGGAAATAGAATGATTCTTTTAATTGCTTTCACTCTGAAGTGATCACTTTTACTTTTGCTCACAGTCAAGTGGAGAGACTGATCACATAATTTTTACATAATTGCATGGGAAGCTGGGCAATGCAGGGGAGCACATGGAATATATGGCACTGGTGCTTATAATTACAAAATAAATTCAAACGTATATGATTTAAATTTCACCTTCTTCCTCTCTGTTCTCTGTAGTAAAAGTATTTAAAATATTTTAAAAGCAATTTGAAATATTACACAGATACAAAAACAAAATACATTTTTGGTTTGTTTGCTTGTTTGCTTTTAATTTAACATCTGGTGGCAAAGATTTCTAGTCTTATATGCATGCGTATGCTTTAATTGCTCATCTGGAGTAATTTAGTTGATATCATTTTATATCCTAGTTGATATTATTTTATATCAGTCATTCCACCAAACAATTTAGGAAAATGGTAAAAAAAAAAGGCACTGTTAAAATTGCATAAAGCACAAGTGGATTGAAATCAGAAAGATGTGATAAATTGGATGAATTTGGAAGAAAAATGTTGGAGGCAGAAAATGTAATGTGTTTCAATGGAAACCATAAAATCACCTTTAGAGTCTTCATTTCAGATATAAGTGGAGTTGGAGCAAGACAAAGTATATAATGAAGGTAAAATAACTAAAGACTGCATAAATCTGATCACAGGCAGGTTGATACAATGACCATCAAATAATTAAACTTTTGACCTTTTTTGCTGAATAGGAAGTAGCAGTTTTGTTCTCAGAAATATCTTTTATGTAGCAGCTGGCACTTTCTGGAAAGTATTTGAATTTACTTTTTTATAACTGTATCTGAAATATAAATGGTCCTTGAAATGGCTATAGAATATTGGCACATTCTGCAGCTATACTTACTATAAAGGGTTAAAAATCACTAACAGAACACACTTAAGGTTTCAATTTTAGTCTTGTATGCCACATCTTTTCAGTATAAATCAAGAAATTTGTATGTTAATTTCTAGTACTGAAAATGCCTCTTACAGCAGCCGATGAAATAGATATTCATGAAGTATAGCATTATTTAAAAATGTCTGACCTACAGTGTTATATCATTTTTGTAGAGAAAAATAAAAAAATTTGGATAAGTATTATAAAATGAAGCTAGGAGAAATAATAGCTTTAATTTAAGTTAAAGATGATAAAAGCACCTATTATTACAAACTAGCTAATTAATAAAACAAGAATTCTGGATAATATTTATAACAAAATCAATCAGCAGCTAAAATATCACATACAAGTAATTTACCATTTATTTGATAATATAAATGAGACAACATAATATCTATCCTTAGTCACAAGTTACAAGTAGGTGCATGGAGACTTTGAACTTCATAATCTTCCAAAATTTCCACTGAAAATTGTAATATCATCCTTACAATAATATGAAAGCCCCATGACAGTAGGATTTCACATGCCCTAGTTGAATTTTGAATGCCTAGGGCTAATAAAAATATTTATGTAGTATCACTAATCATTAAAGAAATGCAAATCAAAACCACAATAAAATGCCATCTCGCATCTGTCAGAATGGTTATTATAAAAAGTCAAAAAACAACAGATACTGACAAGGTTGTGGAGGAAAAAAAAGGTTTATACACTGCTGATGGGAATGTAAATTAGTTCACCCATTATGGGAAGCAGTTTGGTGACTTCTGAAATAAAGCAGAATTACTATTTGGCCTAGCAATTCCATTATTGGACATATACCCAAAGGAATATAAATTGTTCTATCATAAAGACACATGCACACATGTTCATTGCAGCACTATTCTCAATAGCAAAGACATGTAATCAACCTAGATGCTCATCAATGGTAGACTGTATTAAAAAAATGTGGTACATACACAAGATGGAATACTATGCAGCCCCCCAAATAATGAGATAATGTTCTTTGCAGCAAGATGGATGGAGCTGGAGGCTATTATCCTGAGTGAACTAACACAGGAACAGAAAATCAAATACCACAGGATCTCACTTATAAGTGGGAGCTAAACATCAAGTACATATGGATACAAAGAAGGGAGCAACAGACACTGGGCCCTACTGGAGAGTGGAGGGAGGCAAGAGGGAGAGGATCAAAAAAACATGTATTGGGCACTATGCTTACTATCTGGGTAAGGAAATAATCTGTACACCAAACCCCTGTGATATATAATTTACCCATGTAATAAACCTGCATATGTACCCCTGAAAATGATATATATGTATATATATAATTGTGTGTATATATGTGTGTGTGTGCATGTTTAGTAATAACTTATGATTTAGTAAAAAGAAATCTAAGCATAATAAAATGCCTCTCAATTTCAAAATGTGTTGAAGGGGCAGGAGGAAGGAGTTAAAGTATCTGTCCAATAATCCACTCATTTTGTTTACAAAATGAGGGTATGTAGGAAGAAAAGAAAACTGTGATGTAATCTAATCTCCATGTCAACTGGAACTCCAGAAGAAATAGAGAAATTATATTTTTCAGAAGAAAGACACCTTACCTATTGCATGCCTTCAGCAGGATGGTCCCTGGCTAAAGATTGTTTATATATATCAATATGTATAATTGATTCCTTGTCTTTGAAAGATATATATATATATATATATATATATATATACACACATTATATATATATAAAACTTATAAATTTTATAGTTATATATATAGGTTGTTAGGTAAATTGCTTGTATGTATATATAACTATTGTCTATCATCTATCTATCCAGTTATATATAGTTATATAATTTTTTAGAGACAGGGCCTCACTGTGTCACTCAGGCTAAAGTGCAATAGCATGATCATAGCTCACTGCAACCTGCAAACCTCAAGTATTCCTCCTACCTTGGCCTCCCAAAACTCTGAGATTACAGGCATGAGCCACTGTGCCCTGCCAGGATTGCTTCTGTTAAATAAACACAGAGTCTGTGAGGTGTGTTCCCTGGAAAATGTCAATAAACTACACAACCCTCCGGAAAATAAAATGAAAATATTTTTTAATGTAAACACTTGCCTCTGTTGGAAGTAAACTCATAATCCTCACTAGAGACTTCGTTTTTCCGGGTCAGAAGTGCATGTTCTCCAAGGGAAGAGAGGATCTAGAAAGCTACCCTTGATGTCCCAGATGTCTCCTTGTTTCATTTGAGTCTCTTGATTGTAGCCTTGATGTTATTAGTATAGTTTCATACTGAGATAAGATCTTTGATTTGTGTCATTCTAGTTTGATAAGCCAATCATGTTAAACTGATTTATGAAGAAGAAAAAGTAAGGCACATATGTTTTGTATAACAATAAAATATCATTTAGACTGGAGCATGTTCAAGACTGAAAGGCACTGTTATACACCAGGACAACAGGCACTAACTGAGACTCTCTGGGGCCAAACTGGGACATGTAGTTATAGCACAAATAGCATGGGTCCCTTTCATTAGTGTATTTATCTAATAAATATTTAAAAAATTTTGCCAACTTTGAAAGTCTAGGTGAGAAAATGGAATAATATGGTCCCATATGGGATTTGTAATACTCAGCAATATATTAATTATTCAGGCTGATCTTATATTAACAATATAAGGATTAGAAAATACATAGAATAACATGTTATTTTCAGTTAAAAATTAACAAATCATGTATTACTCTTAAGGGTAGTTTGATTATCACCATTATATTTAGCCACACAAATATCAGTATTTAAGAATGGTATCTCAAAGTTGGAATTATGGTAATAGATGATATGAATAGCACTCAAATTAATCTATAATCTGTCAGAAACATTAAGCATGACATATATCTCAAGTAAGTCTTATATAATGTCTAATGTTTAGGAATAGCTAAAGGAATGAAGATACGAAAGTGTGCAAGATATGTAATTGATAATACCAGAACCATTGCTTACTGAGGTGAGCTTCTCTTGGAGATTTTAGAGGTAGTATAAAATCTCGTATATTAGCTAAATTATGTGATTATTGTTCTTATCAACTAATTTAAGGACCATAGATGGGCTTTGGTGATCCCATGAACCTCCTAAAATTATAAATAACATGCTTTTGTGCTCATATATATATGTTTTTTAAATTGAAAGATTAATGTTTTTATCATGTTCTTAAATTTCTTCATATTTGGGCTTGTGAACAAGGAAGAAAAAATAATCAGTGCTCAGGAGTAATAGTATCTAGGAAATAGGTCTACTGAGAGATGATCCATATTGTGGGGCAATTTATGCTCACATTTATGCTCTGATTATGAAGAGATCTCTAGCCTAGTTAGAAGTAGGTACCTATTAGCAGACTGTACCATTTTGAAAAAAAATTTAATCCACAGTCATGCACTCAAATTCCCTTTACCTTAGAAGGCAGGAGTAATATCTAGAATTTATTATATCCAAAATTAACCTTGGGTATGAAGTTTTGATTATTCGAATATTCTGACCATAATGTTCTTTTATAATTTATACATATATAATAAATTTTCAAAGTATAACAAAATATTGATAACACTAAAAATGCTTTTGGCTCATAATTTAGAATTTTTGATACTCAGAAGGTTGATTTCTTTCTTTCAATGCCTTGAGATTATTGACAGCATAAAAATTGTAAAGTTTAAAATACCTCAAAAGTGTTAAATATTGTCAATGTCTTTACTCCTTTACTTCCATTCACTCTTAACCTTCTCCAACATGGTTCCTATCTCTGCTCCTTCGCTGAATTTGCTTTTGTCAAGGCCACCGTTGATATCTATGTTCCAGATTCAATAAATACTATTTAGTTTTCATATTCCAAGACTTTTGGCCAGGCGAGGTGGCTCACGCTTATAATCCCAGCACTTTGGGAGGCCGAGGCAGGCGATTGCCTGAGCTCAGGAGTTCAAGACCAGCCTGGGCAACATGGTGAAACTCCATCTCTACAAAAAATCCAAAAGATAGCTGTGCATGGTGGCTTATGCCTGTAGTCCCAGCTATTTAGGAGGCTGAGGTGGAGGATCACTTGATCCCAGGGGGTTGAGGGTGCACTGAGCCATAACCACTCCACTGCACTCAAACTTAGGTGACAGAGTGAGACTGTCTTAAAACAAACAAACAAACAAACAAACAAACAAAATAAAAAGACCACACACACAAAGGCTTTTCAGCTAGCCTTCAACACAGTTGAAGAGTCCATTCTTTTTTTTTTTTTTTAAATAGTTTTATTAAATTAGTACATGTGTAAAATGGAGAACTGATGAAATAAAGCCACTGGCAATGAGGATCTAACAGAGTTTGACCAATTCATATGCAAAGAAGAGAAAATCAAACGGGATAAAGACACCATCATGGGATTAAAAAAGAAAGATTTGAATGTTTAAGAATTAGGAGAAGCCCTTGAGAAAAATAAGATCTTCAAATGATTTTACAAAAGTGATTTTATGATTCTTCTGTGAAAGATAAAGAAAAGGTTAATCATGACAAATTTTATCAGAATAAATTTTGTAAAACAAAAACAAGATCACATTTAAAATTAAAATTTTATCAGCAATCATATAAGACAATTTGCATTTTTATTCAACAAAAATGATGATGTCCAAAGTCTGAAAGAAATTTAATAATTTATAAAATTTAACTAATTTGTAATAATTATTCTGATACTTGACAGATTTCCTGAAGGAGGTACAATACGGACATAGCCATACAGTAACAAAGCTATCAGTTCAATGATTCTTCCTAACAAAAATTTCTCCTAATTCCCGACTTCTATCCCAAATGAGGTTCTTGATATCCATAAAGTAACCTTCTGAATATGTATATTTAGAAAATGTTGAATAAGATACGATTTTTTAACATTGCTGTAATATTTTTAATGGGAATAGAGAATACATAGAGAAAAGTGCACAAATCACAAGTGTATAGCTGGATGAATTCTTCCAAAGCATGTAACCAACACACAGATCAAGAAATAATATTATCAAAATCCTAGATGCTTGTTTGTAATTTCTTCCAGTCACTACTCCCCTATGAAGATAATTATCATTTTTTAGATTTTATATACGGATTACATGTACTCTTTTGTGTCTGGCTTCATTTGCTCCAAGATATGGATATTTTATCTAGAAGTCTCAACATATATTTCATAGACTTTTGGATTTATACTTGCAAATCAACATGCCCAATTTCTAATTGCATTATTTACTCTTCATCAAAATATATTTATTAAATACAATTAAAAATTCATATAACTAACCTTTTTGAATGAGATGTCTTGACGTTTTTGATTTCATGCCTAGATCTTTTGGTTTTAATTCACATAAAATAGATGAAACATGTTTTCTGTGTTCACTGGAATTTTTTAAATCAACAGGATAATATATATTCTGTTAAAATAAAAGCAATGACAATGATAATATCTCATGTGTTTTAGAGTTCTTCAAGTGTTCTCACATGAATTATACATTATCATGATTGATTTTCATTTAAAACACAAAAACAAAAACTTGTGAGGTAGGCAAGGATAAGAAAAAAATAAAAAAAGCTCCATTGTGTATAATTTTAACAATCTGTCTTTCTACTAATATTGTACCTTGGCCAATGCTGTGAGAGAGATTGAGGGAAAGAGAGACCTGCCAGGAAAGTGCTGTGACAAAAGGAACAGGGAAGAGGGAAAACAAGGAATAAATAAAGAGAAGCAAGATAGTGTTCCCCAGAAAGCCTGAAGGAAGATTCAGAGTAATAAAGGGAGGGACAAAATTATTTCACAGAGCACTAAAAGGCAGTAACATGGAGGAGGAAAAAGAGGGACAATAACAGGAAGAAAGGAAGGGAGAAATGGGACCAGAATTATCACACGTTTTAAAACTACAAATGGGCCAGGCACAGGGGCTCACGCCTGTAACCCTAGCACTTTGGGAGGCCGAGGCAGGTGGATCACCTGAGGTTAGGAGTTCGAGCCCAGCCTGGCCAACATGGTAAAACCCTGTCTCTACTAAAAACACAAAAATTAGCCAGGTGTGGTGGTGCATGCCTGTAATCCCAGCTACTCGGGAGGCCAAGGCAGGAGGATTACTTGAACCCAGCAGGCGGAGGCTGCAGTGAGCCGAGATTGTGCCATTGCACTCCAGCCTGGGCAACAGAATGAGACTCCATCTCAGAAAAAAAAAAAAAAAAGAAAAGAAAAAGGACAAATGGATCAGCTATGTCTGGGAAGAGTAGCAAGTAGCTTCATGGGGAACAGAGGCATTGTCAAATGTAAACTGTATAATATCTGTGAACTGGTTGGGATGTTTTAGTGACAGTGTTATCTATTTTCTTCTTCACAGTTCATCTAGGACTGTTATGGAGCTTTCATCAGGTTATCAGGGACATAGGCTCTTTCAAAATTCCTTTATCATCTCTTACTGTATCTGCATGGGTACTATCCTCAAACTTTTCACATGAGTGAAAATAGCTACTAGAGCTCCAAACACCATTTCAGTCAGAAGTTGGAGGAAAAGGGAAATAACAAAAGGACACACGCCATGTATCTTAAGGAGCTTTTCCAGAGGTTTTTCAAATAACTTCTGTTTAATATCTCATTGGCCCCACATCTGGCTATGAAGGGGAGCGTAAAGAATAACGTATTTTGCTAGGTGTTTTGCTGCCTGGAATGAAATTTGGGCCCGTTACCATGACAGAAGAAAAGAGTAGATATTGGTAGGCAACCAATAGTCTCTATCAGAGAAAAAGTTCAGAAGCTTAGATGAGGGTATGTGTTTACATATTAAAAAACTTTCTTGGGATATGATACTTTCTTTGGTAAGAAACACTGATCTAACTTCTGAAGATTCACAAATATTTAGTTTCCATAGATCTTTCTGAGATCTTTGCTTTTGTGTATTTGTTTCTGGAACATTTACATAGTGCTTATCATTTGCTATTGTGAAGTTCTTTATGGATATTAACTCATTTAATAATCATAACAACCATAAACTGAGCTCTTTCACATGGACATCGCATACTCAAGAGAATCAAAACCATATTTTTTTCCTCCAAATATATTAGTTCTTAGTCCTAGTTTCAGTGAATGGCACCACATTCATTTAAGAAGAAGAAAGTCAGGTAAACTCTCTGATATGTCACAGCTGACAGAATTTTCAAATAGAGAATTCATCCTTACATTTCCCCCACTGCTTCGACCTGTTCACTTGTTCAAACCTCCTTTATTTGATAATTTAGAAAAGACACTTGGATATGTGCCTTGGTCCCCTGTATTTACAATTTTCTTAGTTTCTATTATTTAAATTTTATATGTGATATTCTCTAATTTACTTATCAAAAACAATTTGTCTCCAAGCAGTGACTCATAGGGTAAGGGCTTTTTAATGCTCATTATAGGTGTTAAGTATCATCTGTTCCTGGAATAAACCTGTTTTTATTTTTCATTTAAAAATTCTTCACTCATCTCTTACACAAGACAATTTCTATTCACTCTTTATGTGATAAAATCACCTCATTTTGCTAGAAACACAAATAGGTACTTTTAAGCTCATACATTCTCTTTACATTTAAAAATTTTTCAATCTTGCCAAGGATAATTAAAATTTAAGAAGTCACAATACCAAAACATATTGTCAAAATATGACACAATTTTAAGTAATGCTGCTTCTATTTTCATTTAGGCCCTGATTTTTCTATTAGAGAAGTATGACAAAATACAATGTGTGGCACTATTTTGCAATTCCAGTCTGTAACAACAACTCTAAATACTTTTTCAACCTCAAATTCTTCTGCAAGTCCTCTTCAAGTTACATGATCACTCTTGTATTTTCCTACTTCTAAGAATTTTGCTCTATTTGGAAACTTCTCTCTGTTTCTCCCTCCTAACGATGCAATTCATCACATGTTGAAAATCACCTCAAATTGCATTTGAACCATAGAAATGTGTCATTTCTTTCTTCTATATATCTCACTTTTATCCTACCCATGATAAAATAATGAGTGTGTTCAGTGATCCTGTTTCCACTAGTACTTACAACTTTAGATTCCCCTGAAAAAAACAAGAACCCCCCCAAAGAAATCTGTCAAATTTGAGATATCCAAACTCTATCACAAATACAGTTAATTTATAAACTCATGAAATGTAAAGGGTCAGAAATTAAGTAGATAGCTAGTTAGCTCCTTTTAGAAATATATTTTCTTCGTTTCTCCTAATTATCCTTTTTCATGTATCTGGCTGTCATTGCTTGTCACGTTTTATAAAAATATTTCCTTCCATGTTTTTAGAAAAGAAGAATTCATGACAAAGGGTACATATATGACAGGGGAACAAATCTATAGAAAGATGATCAAAAAGTTTAAAGCTCTAAAGGAACTGAGGCTCACACAAGCTGCAAAAGTAAAGAAATGGGCTTTTCTGTTATACGTAATGCAAGAAGGGAAAGAGAATGTGTGCACTTACTGATAGATCTTTGAGATCATAGGGAAGGAAAAGTTATCAGAAGACTGGGAATGATCTAATAACGATCTTACTTTCAATAACAGAAAGTATATTCGATTAACTACCCTACTTTAGACTTAACACTGGTCCTCAATAATTGCAGAAAATATTTTAAGGATATTTGGTAGCACTTAGTAAAGGAATAATAATCAAGGAATATTATAGGTTGACAATAAGCTAATTATATCAAATACAATTTCATTTTTAACAAGGTCAAAATTAATTCAGGTTCAAATATCTTTGGCATGGTAAACCTGTATTCAGCAGTATGTTTGATAAAAATCTTTCATTACTTTTAGATAGAGATCAGAAATGTCGAGTGACCATGAAAGACTGAAGATTAATAAAATGATGCCAAGCTGAAGGGAGGTATCTAATGGCATGATACATGGTTCTGTTTTCAGCTCCATTCTGGTCAACGTTTATATAAATGAGAAGTAAAATATAAAAGAAATGCTTGCTACCTTTTCCAATGAGATAGTAAAAAACAAAATCAATTAATACCAAAAAAATCTAAGATAGTGTCAACAGCCTGGAAGTAAATTAAGCAGATGAAGTAAAATAGAAATAAATATTGCAGTTGGGCAACATATACTTAATCACTGGGATACTTGACAATGATTTAAAAACATGCGTGATAAGACATATTATATTATATTTATAAAATATGTTTTAGTTAAAAGTAAATTAGTTAGGAATTCATTATGTGATGTGACCCTAAGCTGTATTAAGCATTTCGTTGAGAAAGAGAGAAGCAATAGTTTTACCATATTCACTTCTGAAGAACTATGTCAGATGAGGAAAACATATTTTCAGATGATTTTGGATAACCTGGAACATGAATAGTAAGCAGCTTACCTACTGAATTATTGTGAACATAAGCCCTATATAAATAGGCTATAGATAAATCCAGTATAGAGAAAAGATAAAGGGAGATTCAGGGTCCCTATTTCCTCCACTGTCCATCTTCTTCATTTTGAAAAATAATGCAGAAAAAAATAATTCTTTGATCAACTCAGAAATACTAGAATTTGTTATTTAACCCGTCTTCTGAAACCTTATGCCTAAGCTATCAGCAAATCTCGGCAAGGCTACTTCCGAAATATATTTTAAATATGCTTCCTTCTCTAAATTTTCAGCTACTTCTCTATTCTACAGCTATAATCATCTATTTCTGGTCAATCACAAATGCCTCTTATTGGACTCTGCCTTCACCCTGGCTTTTATAATATACATTTGCATTTGTCAAAATGTAAATCCAATGATGTTTCTCTTTTAGCTTTAAATCCTCCTACTGTTCAAGATGCTAAGTCCTTTCTAGGAGGTATAGAACATCATCAAAATACGGCTCCTGACCACACAGCCAAACTCATTTCATGCTACTGTTGAATTGGTTTATTACAGTCCTGCTATACTAGATTTAATGCAGTCTCTTGAACAAACCCCAAACAAAATAAGCTATTGCATGCCTCAGGTCCTTGTGTAAGATCTTTCTTCTGCCTGGAACACTCTCCTTCCCATAATGTGCATGGCTAGCTCCTTTTCCTTCAGGACTTAACTTTATATATTATCTCCTCAGAAAAACCATCCATAACGATCTTATGAGAAATAGTCCTCCTCCTATTATTCTCTATCTCAACATCCTACTTGTTTTATTTATAACATTTATCACAATTTTGTTTGCTAACATAGGTTAAGATTTGTTTGTTTGTTTGTTTTCCTAGAATCTAATCCACAAGGGCAAGGACTTTTCTTTCCTTTTTTACTCAATGCTGAGAATGTTCTCTGACACTCAATAAATACTCAATAATTATTTGTTAAATGCTGGATGAATATAGCCAAAGAGAAATAGCAGAAGGAATGAGTGGAGATTTAGAAACTTCAGTTCAATATTATGTAAAACAAAGCTCCATTCTTTGGAGACAGTCCAACAACCATAAATAATTTTAAAAGAAACGTATAGCTTGTATTTTCTACAGGACTTTGCCCCAATAACACATTCAACATTCTCTTCTTTTCTTCCTGAATTCTTTCACATCTTTTTGTTACTCCAAAGTTTCTCACTCAGCAACCCTTCACAACTCTTGCATCTCTTTATAAACTGTTTATCATGATTCTCTGAATTTAGATTCTCTGAATTTTTTGGTGTCTTAGATTCTCTGAATTTTTTGGTGTCTTAGATTCTCTGAATTTTTTGGTGTCTCTATCAATTTATCAATTTCTGAATTTGTCACACACACAAAAAGCATAAACATAAACATCTGGTAAGAATAATTATATCTTTAGTCAGATACATAAATCTACCTGTTCTGTTGATTCTATATCACAAAAAAAACCAAAACATCAATAAAAGAGCCATCCGTAGGTAATTCAGAGTGAAGAAGCTAAGAAAATATAATCTATAATAGGTATAGAAGTGGGGGAGACATAGTATATTAATGAATCTCATCTAATCATAATAAGAATTTCTCAGAGCATTATTGAAAATTGGAATAGATTATCTGAGGAGCTATAGAACTCTCCACAATTGACAAATTAAATAAGTACCTGGTTATAAAAGTCAGATGGATTATGGTACTAGATATGTATTTTCCCAAGAGAGATAATGATTTATCTTTAAAAATTAAGGAGCAGTAGCAGTGGTAACAATTGCCTCTATCTTCTTTCTAGATCAAGAATAAACACTTTATACTGAACTCTGCTGTCTTTCAAATTCAAGGTGCATTTTCAACCCTTCCTAGTTTGAGTTTCCCAACTTAGCCTAGTTAGAGCTCTAAAAAATTGTAATTTTGTTTTCACATTCTGAATGATACAAATCAGAGTGCTAATCCAGATCTTACCTTTTCCAGATAATACTCAAAGAGATTATACTAAAACACAAACAAAGAGTCACCCTCATTTGTTTGAATGAATATTGTTAGCTCTAGTGTTTGGCAGCACAGCCGCTCATTAACATAGTATGCAAAGCCTTCACCTTAGGGGGAGGTTAACGTGTACAGCAATCCATGTATGGCAAGTAAATAGGATTGTCCTCAAAGTGGGTAAACTATGGAGTAGCACTTGGAATCTTCTTTCAATAATAAGTACTGGCTAACAAGAAAAGCCATGGAGAAAGGAGCATGGTTCAAATGGTTTAAAATGAAGTTTTACCAGAAATAGTTACTAAAAAGTAACTCTAAAAAGTTACTTAAAAAAGATAACTCCTTTATGTGACTGGCAGGTTTAACTGCTGTTTGAAAAATTGCTACTATCTTGCATTTGATACCAATCTTACTTTATCTTAAGAGAGTGAACTAGAAGTGATAATACCCTTGATACATAGGAGAGAATCCAAAAAGAATGGCCTGGATAAATAAACACAGGAAACATATAGTATAAATAAAAGAAATGTGACATTTCTCTTCTATACACAAAGTAGCCAAGAAATGAGGGCACCTGAATATTATATTATTCTGCAAGTGTCCAGTTTAAGAACACATGACAAAAAAGATAATAGAAAGCTTATGTTCTCCCTCAGTTCAAGAATGGTCTAATAGTCTAATGTCTATCTTTACTAAGATTGGAGGCACCAATGTGTAAATTAATGATGCCTACTCTTAGCTACGCTACAGTGGACACTTGGTAGTAGCCTTTGTAGAACCCAGTGAAAAAGAGATGATGCAAACTTCCATGAGATTTTAGAGCAGGTTATAGTTTCAAATTGAGGAAAAAACAATGCTAGTTTGTGTATTGTAGTAATTGATACTAGATGGAATAAGTAAAATAAAGGACATGGGGAAATTTCAGAACATATAGTATTCATTTTATTTGAAAATCTCTCCAAAAATGTATTTGATTAATTTTTCTTTACATTTCAATACAATTCTATTCACAACCCTATTTTTCTAGTATGTGGATTACATTATCTAGTAGCTAACGTATTAATAGTAATGATTAAAAATACTTCTATATCTTTATCTAAAGATCTCACTTTAAACAGTATAACTCTCCCTTAAATAATTAATATCATTGTTTATAGCCTTCAAAGCATTTGTTGCATTCCACTTTATATCATAGTTATGTCCATTGCTCACCCCTAGTAAAAATTACTCTCTCTGAGGACTGAGGTTGTGGTTTACTTATCTTGATATTTCCGCACCAGTTTGATTGTATTCTTCAATCTGTTGTATTATCAAGTCACAAATAACAAAAAAGGATGATAAATTTGATTAGTTTATTCAACAATTATGTATTGAATGGCAGCTATATCCATGGCATAATATTAAACATAGGCACAAAGTTATTATTAGTAAATATTTAAAGTATGTCTTTTTCAAAATGTTTCATAATTCACTGATTATTTCCCTCGTAGATGTGAAAACAAGAAAAAAGGCATTGAAAGTGAGAAAAACATAGTAGAAAACATAGGCTAAATTCTTAGGCTCCTGATAAAAATCTGCATTTTATTAAACCTCATGTTTTAGGTCAATTAGTTACGATAATATTTTCAATTTATAAATCTAATCATTTTAATGAAAGAGGCATACGTATATGAGTAATATGAGTTTACACGCTTAAGTAATTTGCAATTCTGAAAAGTTCATAGGGTCATGTAAAACTTAATGATGGGCAATAAAATGGAATTTTCAAGAGGGAAATCCTTTTTTCTTAACAATAAAATACATAGTTCAAAAGTCTATATTTCTAAGTGTATTTGAACAATGTCTATATTTATGAAAGATTTAGAAAAAAGTCACAAATGGTGACTTGCCAATATTTTATTACTGATTAGTTTGCTCTTACTTTACCTAAACACCTTAAGTAATTCAGAAATTTATAATTTATATGTTTTAAGTTTGAGTTTGAATCTGAGGAGGGATTTATATTTTTTCATGAGAAAAATGTCTCCTATTAACAAAGTAGCTATATATATATAAAATTAGACTTCTAAAGTAAGGCATATTACAATCTACTTGCATGTACTTTATAAACACATATTGATAAATTATGAAATCGACTCAATAACAATTACTTGAATAATATTTTCTAAAATTGAGGTTTTATCCCCCTGCAACTTGGAATAATATATTCATTTTAGGATTTCAGAATATTTCCTGAGTGTTACTTCACATAAGTTTTTATTACAATACTGAAGCCTAAAATGACTGTCTCAAATGCAGTATAGTTATGTTTCTTCTCCACCAAATGCCACATGTATCTTTACAACTTCAGGGACTCTTTTTATCAAATGATGGATTATATAACAAGGCAGAAAATACACACACACACGCACACACACACACACGTGCGTATGTATGTACCTATATATCTCCTGAGGTTCAGTCTCAGTAAACTACTATCACTCACCCAAGGTAGGCAGCCCGAAAATTCTACAGCCTCAGTACAAATCTTAGTCTGTTTCACTCCACATTGTATTCAGCACAGCTTGCTTAACAACTTTATGCCTACAGCTCTGATCAGAAATATTTCAGCCACTGCCCAAATGTTAATTATTTACAAGACTCCAATATTCCAGGGACTGGATAAGGTGACTCAAAACTGTAGTTGGCAAACTATTTCTACCAACAAGCCTATTTTAAGTTCTTAAGCAATTAAGGCAAGTGTTGTCAGAATCTTGTATATTTTATTTTTTAAAGGCTTTAATATAAAGAAATGCCTGCAAGTGACTGTAAGTCTCTCTGGGCTTTGTAGGTGAATTTTGTCAGCAAAACCCAGGCTTATAAGGAGTATCTAAAAAACTATCTTAAGTAAACCAGAGAGCATCAGTGTGATTCAATAGTTAACATTTTCCTTCCAAGTCATATTGCCTAAATAAGTTTTGAGAAAATTCAGTGCTGTTGATGTATAGGTAAGTCATAAAACACAAATCTTTGTCATTTAAAGCTTAGACCAATATTGAAATACATTGAAATAGCCAATCTCTCTTACATTGAACAAATAAAAATTCATTCTAAGTGGTAAAGAATGGTGCTTTTATTGATCTTATTATCTTTTTCATTAGAAAAGGATGAACAGCTTAAAAGTTTTTGCATTATCAGTCTCTGCAAAGCAATTTTTATGATGGTATGTTTCATTCAATTTAAGAATTGTAATGTTAGCTTTCTTATATGAGGCAGGAAATAATATCATGAACATTTTAATGCATGTTTTAAATTGTTAATAAATGCTAGCTTGAGTGAATTACTAAGTGTATTTCTCTTTTCAACTTTACACTTATCTTGTGTGTACAGCTGATATCCCTAGTGTCCAATCAGAGACAAGTTTTCATCCTGTTGTCCAATGAATGATGTGCATAATTCCTTTTGGCACTGATGAGAGATGAATACACACATCCAGCCCACTTCAGTGAAAATTGACCCATAATTTTTTTTTATCCTGAAGAAAAATACAGTAATAAAGTTTAAAGATGGAAAAAATACAGTTAAACTCTTGAGGTGTACCATTAGTTAATAATAATCAGCAAACATTACATTTTGCCTGGAGGACAGTGAGCTCAAGATTTGCTTTTAGGTGCTCATGAATTCTAATAATCATGGCTCTCCAAATGATAGCAAGAAACCTAAACATGTGAATTTTCACATTTCAATGAGCTCAAAAGTTAAAATTCAAAAGGACAGGCATACTTTTTAATTATTTTCTTCTATCTCTACTGTCCCCGAATATTTTTCTTCTGAAATGAGTGTATGCATTTCTGATAAATATTTAGCAGTTGAGAATATATATTTATTTCCCACAGAAAGACAAAAAGTGCAGATCTTATGTAAAACTCCAATGCTGTCTCTCTAGTAGTATTATCAAGATAATACCAGAATTCTAAGAATTAAGGGGAAAATGACTTGGCATACTGAGGCAGACTAATTGTCATATATACCAAGCATTTTACCTCTAACAAGTAGTAAAAAGGAACATGCTGTAAAAAGTTGTTTATCCACCAAAACATTTTAATTTTCTTTAATAACCCTTAAGAATCTACTATTCATTAATTTATCTACGTGATTTATTTTTGGTCTGTTAATATCATCAGCCTATAGAATTTCCAGAGTAATGAATTTCATTATAATGACCACAGTACTGGTAACCCCTTACTTTATCTATCTTTGAAGGGTATTCCAAGTTCTACTATAACAGGACTGTCAAGAAAATCAGTTTTATTTCTATAGCTCATAACTTTATGTTTTATTCTTTGACTTGCATCTTATAATGTTAATGTATTTTCTTTCAATGATTCCCTTCAATCTTCCCACCCACATACAAATATCACAATGATAAGCAGATTCTGTTAGCTATTATTTTATATTAGGGCAGTAGAATAATGTTTTCACAAAATATATGAAAATGATTATGTGATTTATAAGTTGTAACTCAAAACAATGTAAATAGAATTTGGATTATACTTTTTAAATGCAACAGATACTATTTTAAATAAATAAACAAATATCTTTTTAGCGCATCCTATGTGCATATCACTATGCTAAGTACAGGGTGGCAAAAAATAAAAAATAAATAAATAAAACACAACCTGCCATAAAATGGCTAATATTTTTAGTGTAAAAATGTTCGTATAGAATAGTCACCTTAAAAGGAGGTCGAATATAAATAAATTTAAATAAAGACATACACAAATTAAACCTGAATAACAAATCAGAGAGAGACTAATTTCCCCTAATACTAAAAGTGATCTTTACTAAAAGAAAATGAATCTTCATTCTGGATGACATCAGAGACCATATTATTTTATTTACCATTGCAAGTTGAAGTGAAGAGGGAAAAGATAAAGAGGTACAATCTTGGAATAAATTATTCTGAAATAAATTGAAGGAGTTACCAGGAAGGAGGTTTTAGCCTGGGAGCCCAGAATTTAATTTAAGGCAAATGAACAAAGGCTTTTTAGTGCCTACTTTAAGATAGCATAATTGTAGAAAGAAGGCAGTGTGCTGGAATGGAGGTGAAGCAGAGAAGGACATATAGTGATGCTTTTTTATGTCAGACCTATCTGCGAAAAAGAAGACTTTGCTCTCAGTAATTGACTGATTGATTCATAGGCACTAAGATCAAACACAGTTAATTCTAACACACAATTCTAATAATGGAATCTCTCACAATATGCAGCCATGGTTTGCTTCTGAGAAAAAAGCTGCTGGTAGAAATAATGCTCCATCTGTCTAATCACCCTCTCCATCCTTTGGAGCTACTAAATCAACAGAGACCCCACTCTCTTTCCAGTTCTAGTACCTGTGACAGGAGCTATTTAAGTGTCTTCAAACCAAAATTTAGAACTCTTTATAAATTTATCTTTGTGAACAGCCTAACATATAATGCTGGTAGTTAGGTTTTTACCTCATTTTGAGACTTCATCACCCCTTTCTGCCTTTGCAATGTTTCCCAGTTTCTTCAAACTTGACATCTGCCTTGAGCCATTTCCTAAGCCTCTATTCCACCTATCCAGTCTTTAGTCAGAGTTTTCTTCTTAAGACAATACTTCAGCATGGTGTCTGGGATTTGATACCTGATGACAGATTCCATTAACTGACTTTTAATCTTAACCTGGTCCAATTTCAATGTTGCTAAATGCTTCATGCCAGTTGCTCAACTCTTTCTTGCTGTGTGGACAATGAATAGAGCTTACAGTACTCACTGGATACCAGACTGACTCTCTTTTTCTAATTCCTAGTGCTATAACCATTCTGTCTCCTGTACTGTCATACTAACCCAGTTCAAATTCTTCCTTAGTTTAATCTATTGTTTTTTAATTAATATACCATCACCTGTGAATCTCAAGATAAAGTATATGTTTAAGTTTTAATATGAGTAATAGGCTAAAAGCTCTAAAAGTTATCAAAAGATTGAGCTCATTGGAAAGCATCTTAAAGAAACTGGGAACATGAGTTAGGCAGATATAAAAGAGTAAATAATACTTAATTTATATTAGGAAAACAGGTAATAATGGACAAAAGACTAAAGAGAATGATGAAAAGACAACAAAAAACAAACGGTAAGCCGAAACACCCATAAACTCCTGTAATCTATAATCCTATTATGCTCTTTTATCTAGGCTCTAGGAAGTTTTCTACACTTTCTTGTCATCTGTAACATTTCACCACCTACAAAACTTTAGGCTGATAGGTGTAAGAACTTACTCTTTACTCTTTCCTTCATATCTTAATTACAATTAAAGAGCAATCCTAACATTTGGTTGCTTATATGGAAGATTAAATAATAAATGTAACTTGTTTACTCCAAGTATTTTGATAAATATTATGCATATAACTCCACAACTCCACATATGGTATTAAAATATATAGAGAGAACTTTTATTGCCAAATAATCATTTTGAGTGCTCATGTGAAATTAAAATGTTCATTAACAGCCCTATCCACTTGTTTCCACATTTTGTCTCATACATCTCTATGTTTAAGATAATTTCCTTTCCATTAACACATTTGCAAAGCTAATTCTCACTTCCACAGCTTTGATCATATAGTTTTCTTAGTTAGCATTTTCCTTCCTCTGTTCTTCTGAATAGTATTATTTAAAATTTTATCTTTTTTTTTAATTTTTGGCTTTCATTTTTTTCAATGATCCACCACAGAGTTGGTGTTTAAATATATAAATGTATTGGTCTCTATTTCATCTGTATTCTTCTATTACCTCATCTAAAATGCTATTTCATAAAAAAAAAAATCTACCCTATTTAATTATCCCATCGCATGTTGAGGTGAAAAAAGCACGCAAGAGCATAGAATGTGAAATTTTTAGCTAATCTTTAGTACTCATGTAAAAACAATCTGTGTCGATATCTGTATTGATACTTATATCTATGAATTTGTGTGAGTACCTATCTACTGACCTTTAAGTATATGAGCAAAACTGATTTTTTAATTACAAAGACCTTCATATTTGCATTATACTATGTGGCCTAACAGTGGTATGAATCAGTATTTCTATAGGTAAAAAAATCATCAGGCCAGGGGCCGTGGCTCACAGCTGTAATCTCAGCACCTTGGGAGGCTGAGGTAGGTGGATCATGAGGTCAGGAGTTCAAGACCAGCCTGGCCAATATGGTGAAACCCTGTCTCTACTAAAAATACAAACATTAGCTGGGTGTGATGGCGCCTGTAGTCCCAGCTACTCGGGAGGCTGAGGCAGAAGAATTGCTTGAACCCAGGAGGCAGAAGTTGCAGTGAGTGGAGATTGCACCACTGCACTCCAGCCTCGGCAACAGAGTGAGACTCCATCAAACAAAAAACCAAACAAACAAAAAAACAAAACAAAAAAACATCAATTGTCTCTCAGGTATTTGAATATTCTTTCCATATGTCAACTCTCAGAAACTAACTCTCCACATAGATTTCTATCCATTATGAGTCTAAAAATTACAAACATTTCATAAGTTTTTTCAAAGAAAATAACGCAACATTCATAAACATGGGAGGAATTATTTGCATGTTAATTTCTGAAATTTATTATAATGACAAAAATGCTTACATTTTAGGATAATAGATTTAAATATTAAGCATAAAACAATAACAAACTATACCATTGAAGATTCTTAAGATTTTTTGTTCTTCAGTAGTAGCATATCTATTAAATAATATAAATTATTCAATGCCAAAATTATATATACAGACATACATATCAATAAAATAGAACTTAGAGTCCAGCAATAAATCCTTGAATATAGTCAATTGAATTCTGACAAGAGTACCAAGATAATTCAATAGAGATAAGAAATTTTTCTCAACAAATGGTAGTGGGACAAGTGGATATTTACATGTAAAATAATAAAGTCAACCTTTACCTCACACCACATGAAAATTAGCTCATGATAGATTATAGGTCTAAATATAAGAGCTAATACTATAAACTCTTAGAAGAAAACATAGAAAAAAAATCTTTGAGGCCTCGACTGAAAGAATGGTTTCTTAGATATGACACGAAAAATAAAGGCAACAAGAAAAAAATATAAATGTAAGTTTACCAAAATAAAAAGCATCTGGGATTTAAAGAATACCATTGAGAAAGTGAAAAGACAACCCACATAATGAGAAAATAACTTACAAATTATATATGTGATAAAAGATTTGTACCAAGAATATGTAAAGAATTCTCACAACTCAATAATAAAAAGATAATCTATTATAAAATGATCAAAGGATTTAAACAGACAGTTCTCCATAGAAGATATACAAAGGGACAATAAATACACAAAAAGATGCTGGCATCATCAATTGCTAGGGGAATGCAAATTAAAACCACCATGAGATTACTTTGTATCCCGTAGAACAGTTATAATCATAAAGACATAAAATAACAAGTATTGGTTAGGTTTTGGAGAAATCATAACCCTCATGCATTTATCATGTGAATGCAAAATGGTACAACTGCTATGGAAAACTGTTCGGCAGTTTCTCAAAAAGTCAAGTGTAGAATTACCATATCATCCAGTAATTTCACTTTTAGGTACACCCAAGAAAACTAAAAACATATATTCATTCAGCAATTTGTACATGGATGTTTAGAGCAGCATTATTAAAAATATCCATAAATTAGAAGGAACTCAACGAACGAATGGAAAAACAAAATGTGGCATATCCATACAATGGAATATTATTGAGCATAAAAAACAAATACATTGTTGATAAATGTTACAACATGTTTGACATGAGATTTGGGCAGTGAAAAAAAGTGTTTCAACATGGATGACTCTTGAAAACATTATACTAGGTGGAAGTAGCCAGACATAAAATAACATATATGCATGATTCCGCTTATATTAAATGCCAAGAATAGACAAACTCATGGAGAGAGAAAATAGATTAATGTTCCCAGGGGCTGTAGAGAGAACTTCTAATGGGTATGGGGTTTCTTCTGTGGAGGAATGAAAATTTTATTTAATTAGTGATGATCGTTTTACAAATTTGTGAACATACTAAAAACAACTGGAGTGGACACTTAAAACTGTTTTATTTTATCTAGATTGTGGTGATAGCTGCAAAACTCTATCAATATACCAAAAGCCACTGAATATACACTTACAGTTGTTGTATAATATGGTATGTGTATATATAAATAAAGTTGTTTTTTTTAAAGGTAAAAAAAAACTGTTTTATTTTAATGGTATGTGAATTACATCTCAGTAAAGATGTTTTTAAAAATGGTGAAGTTGGCAATGTAACTTCAGTAGTGTTTCTCAAAATTATAACAAAATGTAAACCATGTGAGATACCAAAAATAATTAACATAATAGCAAGAGACCTGAGAAAATTATTAAAATTTTTCAGGCAATTTAGGATTCACATTTTCAAAAACTGTAACACTTTTTACTATTTCTAGTGGTAACTCAAGAATGCAAAAAGAAGCCAAGTAAATATGAACTTTACTATGTTTTTACTGTTTGATAAAACTGAAGCTCAAAATAACTAAAATGCAGAAAACAACATATTTATCATTAATTACTAGCTATAACACTTCCAGAACTTTCATTTAAACTTGGTAATAGGATCTTATGCATTTTCTGTCTTTGGGGATCCAAATATAAATTATTTGGTGGCATCTACAGAATTATAATAAATCAGGATTCAAGATAGACTAGTCAGAATGGAAGAGAAAACCTACAAAACAGTTTTTTTTTTTTAAAACTGAAGTGCTAGGAAGATGAGAAAACTATAAGAGAACTTTAAAACTTGAAAATAAATTATAAAATCAACACAAAGTACATCAGATTTAGTATTTAAAATACAGCTAAAAAGAGAGAACGATTATCAGGTCAAAAGAAGACTGTTCCAGAAATACTTAGTAATGAAAATAAAATTTGGAGAGTAGAGACATCCATAACCAGGACTGGTAAAATATAAATTTGGACTAATTTTCAAGTTTCAAAAAGCCCTATGAAAGATTTGTTTAGGTCAGGCATGGTGGCTCACATCTGTAATCCCAGCACTTTGAAAGGCCAATGTAGGAGGACTGCTTGAGCCCAGGATTTCAAGACCAGCCTGGGCAACAACCTTGTCTCTAAAAAAAAGTATAATAATAAAATTTAACTTAGCTGGGTGTGGGGGTGTGTACCCGTATTCCCAACTACTAGAGAGGTTGAAGTGGAAGGACTGCTTGAGTCCAGGAGGTCAAGACTGGAGTGAGCCATGAATGTGCTACTTCACTCCAGCCTGGGCAACAAACAGAGTGAGACACTATCTCAAAAAGAATAAGTAAATACATAAATTAAAATAAAAAAATTAAAAGTCTTTTGAAAATTAGGAAAGAGCTACCAAGAAAGCTAGGACTTATCAGGTCAAAATTTAAGAGAAGGCAAGATCCCCAGAGGTAAGTCCTCAAAGATGCTTTTGTTCTGATAAAATTTGCAGATCAGGAATAACTTTGGTGGCTCAAGGAGATCAGGAATCAAAAATCAAATCCCATGTTCACCAAAGTAGAAGATCCTGTCTATAGTGAGCTGGAAACTCACACAGCTACAGCATGATACAGGTAAACATGGAATAAAACAGGCTGTAAATTAAAATGATACCTGAATAATCCATAAAATCTCAAGATTTAAATTGTACCATGGTCAAATATTGGTGGTGATTCAGTTTCTAGTGGTAGAAAATGGAAACACTATCTGGAGGAAAGTGCCTTCATTCTAAGGCCCAAAATTTTCACAACTGATATTTCAAATACAATGAGCAGTACACAAGACATGAGGTATCAAATGAACATGAACAGACAAAGACTATAGAGTTACTCTGCTTATTATTTTTCAATAAAGAATGAGCAATTTTGATATATCTGCAGGAAAAGAACAAAAAATTAAAATTTATTGATTAAACATAGCTAACAAGAAAATTAGTGAACTGGAAGAGTAGTTGAAAAAAATTTCAGAAAGCATCAAAGAGAAACCAAAAGCAAGTGAAATTCAAATAAGAGAAACAAGAACCACAGATAATACAAGTTTATTAGTAAAAAGTAACAAACATCCTATAGCAAGATTTTTGACATCAGCACAACCTAGCTTTGCTTTAACTGTCTCAGGTAAATAAATGTTTTAATAATTCAAGTGGAAAGTATCTATTTTATTTTATAATATTTTATTATAACATTCTACCTCCATTAAATACTTTCTATACTTCTTGATTATTTTCTATTGCTTTGCCAATTGCTTTCCATACCTACTCTGCAGCAAAGACTTACATTTGTTCTTTAATATTGGTTTTCCTTCACTTTCATAATAGAATCTCTGGTTTTTGTCTGGGCACATTTCTGCTTAAAATAATGCCTACATATTTCAGCCTTCCTTGCAGCTGAATGTAATGATAAAACCAAAATCTAGCTAAAGATATATTGTGTGGCATCATTTAGAAACCTTACTTAAAACACAACTACAAGTTCCCTCACACTTTTATTTTCTCTCTCTTCCTCTTTCTTGGTGGCTGGAGAGTGCATGTGATGGGTGGAGTAAGTGCAGTCATTTTGGGTCATGAGGTACTATTTGACTGGAGGTCATGTGCAGAAAAGCATGAGATAAAAACAGTCAGTCACTAAGTACTGAGTGAAATAGTTCCATAATATCAGTCCTAGACTGTATACCTCTGGAGTTTTACCTGAGAGGTGAACAAACATATTAGTATCATTTTAGATCTTTATTACACATAGCTGAATCTAATTTAAACTGATAGCAATATGGTAGCTGGAAGTGGGATGGTACAGATGAAAGAAATGTAAAACATTTGACACTACCTTAGTACAGGAGATTGGGTGACCAGTGATAAGGACTCAAGATATTACAGGCTGAAGAGCTGGTGACCCTTGTTATTATGGCTTCAAAACATTTTCACTTTGGAAGGCAGGCTACATGCTGACTGAGTGTGTTCTGTTACAGAAATTGTCAAACAAATGCCATATTTCAGTGTGTCTTAGATGTTACTTGTAGCTTTTATGTCTTTTGAGAGAAAAAAAAAATCTGGGTTATATCTAGCCAGGCTGAAATAAGAGATGAAAATAGAATAAAATTTTTGATAAGGCAGGTACTCTTTGAAGTCTGCAAATTAAGCTTACTGAGATTCTAGTGATTCAGGGCCTTGTGTAGATGAAAAAACCAACATCTCATTCCTCAAATTGAAGTGGTTACAATAGGGGACTTCCAAGTAGAAATAAGACTTATATACAAAGGTGTAAATGTCTGCAGGAAAGATGAGATTAAGAATTTTGTCTTCCCTCCAACACCCATTGTTTCAGAAAGTCCACCTATGGTCACTATCATTAATTTGGAAGAGAGGAAAATGAGTAGAAAACAAAAACCAGTAAGTGAAACATCAGAAGCTTCAGGATTATAAACAATGTCTAAACAAGATCTTTCTACTTGCTTAACGATAGAAACTACTGACATCAAATAAATCAGAAGCATACTAAGTTTTTGAATGAAATGTATTACCAAATAAATTAAAGTCTGTCCTAAAAATACCTGTGGTTTTTCAATCTCTATAGCAACCCATAGGCCCCTAAATCTATTAAGACTATGAAACTCCAACACTCAGGAGGAACAAATTCCCTAATACCTAATTCTGATGTTGCCATAAATATGAATAAACAGGTAAGATGTTTTCACAGGGAAAATACAGGAGATTTTCCAGATGTGTTTACTCTATTTCAAAAGAAGAGAGTGTTTACTATTCCTATCAGACTGATTTGGTAACTGCTATGGGGGCAGAAACAACTGTGTTTCCCTTTTCCAAATTAGAGTTTTATTATAGGTATGCTGTTTCTATGCCACTTTATATGCTAGGTATGTATAAGGTGAATATTTTATAATTTAGCTATAGGTTGCTAGACTATATCTTGTCTAAATGAAGCAGACTGGACATCTACCATTATAACAACTGGAATTAAGTTTAGCTGCAAGTAGTGACTTATTCAATATAGGAGTACTTCCATCTCACATGAATATCTGAATGTAAGAAGACCAGGGCTGGTATGAAAACTGCAATTTTCTGTTACCCAGGATACCTCCAAGTTTCCACTCATATATGGCTTTCACTCTCATGGTCTAAAATGAAGTTCCAAGCCACAGAATGAAGGAAGGCAGAAAGAAGAGACAAAATCCATTGCCAACTGTCTTCTGGGGACATTTCTCAGAATCTGCCAAATACTTCCATTCATGACATGGTTTGATGAGCTGAATAAAGGGCTGCCAAATCATCTATGTCCTAATCCCCTGAACCCTGTGAATGCCACCTTATATATTAGTTGGGTTGGGCTTCCATAAAATACCATAGACTGACTGGCTTAAAACATAGTCTTTTTTTTCTCACAGGTCTGAAAGTTGGAAGTCCAAGGTAAAGGTTCCAGCTGATTCAGTTTCTGAGGAGGGCTGTTACTGGCTTGCAGATGACAACCTTCTCACTATGTCCTGATATAGTCTTTCCTCAGTATGTGCACATGGGGTTGGGGGAGGGGGAGATTCTTAATCCTATCAGGTCAGGACCCCATTCTTATGACCTCATTTAACCTTAATTACTTCTTTAGAGTCCCCATCTCCAAATATAGCCACACGAGTTTAGAATTTCAACATATGAATTTTGAAGGGACACATTCAGCTCATAACACTTCATGGGCAAAAAGATATTTGCAGATGTGATTAAGGATGTTGAGATGAGTGGATTATTGTGGTGTGCCTGATAAAATGATAGGGGTCTTTGTAAGAGGGAGGCAGGACATTAGAGAGGATGTATGTAAGAGATGAGATGACAGAAGTAAGAGGTTAGGGTAATGTGAGGTAGGGGTCACAAGCCACAGAATACAGGCAGCTTCCAGAAACTAGACTAGGAAAGAAAACATATTCTGCCCTTTGAAAAACATCAGCCATGTAAACACTTTGATTTAGTCAAGTAAAGCCAATTTTAGTCTTCTGGAACTATAAAGAAATAAATTTATCTCATTTTAAGCCACCAAATTTGTAGTAATAGAAAACTAATATACATGCCAATACTTAATTGCTAGAGAAGCTGAGAAATGCAAATTAATCCAGACAGCTAAAATTTGGGGATGCTATTAGAGAGGAAGAGAGATACGATAGATATTAGAGAGCAAACATCACTTACTACCACAACCAGAAATGATGGAATTTTTTCTGACTATTATAGTGACATAAGTTTTTAGGTTTGCTCCCTTTGGTAGAGGCTTTGTGTTTTGTTTTTGGAAAAGGTACATGCAAATGTTTGAAATTGTCCTTCAACAGTCATTCCAATCTTATTCTACAATAAAGGAAAATCATGTTTTAGCTGGGCATTTGGATGGTCTGAATGAGACTTTATTTCTTAGCCTCTTGTAGCTATGAGCCCAGTTTGTGGGGCCTACCAGATATAAGCAGAGTGTTGCATGGCAGCTTCTAGGAACTTTCCAAAGTAAACACAATAGCTATGCCCTCTTCTTCTTTATTTCCTCTTCTTTCTGGCAGGTTAGAATGAAAGCATAATGACTGGATCTGGTGAAACTATTGAGGACCACGAGAGGACCTGTAAAATAGAGGCCATGTATGCTGGAGCAACAGGATGGAAGGAGTGAAGAACTCTGAGAACATTATGATGCAGAGTTGTTATACCAGCGATGCACTGTCTATCTCTTGATTTTTATGTGAGAGAACAGTTGTTTTGTTTAAGTCGCTATTAGGGATGATTACTCCCAATTCTAACTACTGCATTCTCTTCCTTCTTTATTATTTCTCTCATAGAACTGTTCATGTAAATTTTTACTCGTGTCTCTACATACATATCCATGACATGTATGACAAAATTTTGCCTTTAAAAATGTAACATTAGTGAAGTTATTTAAAGGCATATGTGTTGTGAACTATTGTAACTAAGATATTGGGAAGGAAATTTGTTAAATACATTATGCCTAAATAAATCTCATAAGCAACTTACATTAAGCACAGGAATTCTAGCTAATGAGTAAGAATGCTTTTTTATGTAGACAGTATATTCAATATTGGATAGTTTTGTACTCTAAAATCATAGCCATATATAACTACACCATGGTCACACGGGAACATAGCAAATAAAAAATGTGAAAATACATTTAGGTCATTACTGCTAACTTATATGTTTATCCAAAACATTCCTAATCTAAGTGTTACTTTACTATCATATAGTTATATTTAAAAAGAAATTATAAAAATTATATCTGATGGAGATGTTTAGCAGAGGGTCTCAAACTTTTTGGTCACAGGACTCCTTTATTTGCTTCAAAATTATGAGGCCCCTAAAATCTTTTATTTATGTGTATTATATTCTTTCAATATTTACCATACTAGAAATTCAAAGTGTAATAAGTTTAAAGTATGTATTAATTTATTTAAAATAACAATAAGAAACCCATTTTATTTTCATGAAATTACACATTATTATAAAACAGAACTATATTTCAAAAAAAATAACTGTTAAGAGTGGGATTGGTCTATATTTTTAAGAATAGATTTAGTGTCTGGCTTAATAGATAACCCAGAGATTTTCATATCTGTTCATATATTAAATCTCTTGTTGTATCACGTCATGCAGCCTCTGGAAAAACTCCATGATACAGTAATGGGAGAATGAGAATCAAAAAGGAAAATACTGTTTTACTATTATTATAAAAGCTATATTGGTATGGTGGATCCTTTAAAAAGATTTCAGGAACCTAAGGTGGTCCCTGAACTACACTTTGAGAACCACTATTATACAGAATAACTACAGAGATAAATCTTACAAAACTGGACCTATTATAGGAAAGCCAGTCAAAAGGCAATTATAGGAAAGCCAGTCAAAAGGCATGAAAATTCTCAAGGTTTTAACTTCCTCCTTTGGCTTGGAGAAGTTTAATCGTCTGAAGCCTTCTCTCAACTTGTTAAAGTCATTCTCGGTCCAGCTTTGTTCCACTGCTGGTGAGGAGCTGCATTCCTTTGGAGGGGGAGAGGAGCTCTGATTTTTAGAATTTTCAGCTTTTCTGCTCTGTTTTTTCCCCATCTTTGTGGTTTTATCTACCTTTGGTCTTTGATGATGGTGACGTACAGATGCGGTTTTGGTGTGGATGTCCTTTCTGTTTGTTAGCTTTCCTTCTAACAGTCAGGAACCTCAGCTGCAGGTCTGTTGGAGTTTGCTGGAGGTCTACTCCAGACCCTATTTGCCTGGGTATCAGCATTGGAGGCTGCAGAACAGCAAATATTGCTGAACAGCAAATGTTTCTGCCTGATCGTTCCTCTGGAAACTTCGTCTCAGAGGGGTACCCGGCTGTGTGGAGTGTCAGTCTGCCCCTACTGGGGGGTGCCTCCCAGTTAGGCTACTCGGGGGTCAGGGATCCACTTGAGGAGGCAGTCTGTCTGGTCTTAGATCTCAAACTCCATTCTGGGAGAACCACTACTCTCTTCAAAGCTGTCAGACAGGGACATTTAAGTCTGCCGAGATTTCTGCTGCCTTTTGGAGGAAGTTCGAACACATCACAAAGAAGCTAAAATCCTTGAAAAAAGATTAGACGAATGGCTTACTAGAATAACCAGGGTAGAGAAGTCCTTAAATGACCTGATGGAGCTGAAAACCATGGCATGAGAACTACATGACGAATGCACAAGCTTCAGTAGCCGATTCAATCAACTGGAAGAAAGGGTATCAGTGATTGAAGATCAAATGAATGAAATGAAGTGAGAAGAGAAGTTTAGAGAAAAAAGAGTTAAAAGAAATGAACAAAGCCTCCAAGAAATATGGGAATATGTGAAAAGACCAAATCTACGTCTCACAGGTGTACCTGAAAGTGACGGGGAGAATGGAACCAAGTTGGAAAACACTGCAGGATATTATCCAGGAGAACTTCCCCAATCTAGCAAGGCAGGACAACATTCAAATTCAGGAAATACAGAGAATGCCACAAAGATACTCCTCAAGAAGAGCAACTCCAAGACACATAATTGTCAGATTCACCAAAGTTGAAATGAAGGAAAAAATGTGGAGGGCAGCCAGAGAGAAATGTTGGGTTACCCACAAAGGGAAGCCCATCAGACTAACAGTGGATCTCTCGGCAGAAACTCTACAAGCCAGGAGAGAGTGGGGGCCAATATTCAACATTCTTAAAGAAAAGAATTTTCAACCCAGAATTTCATATCCAGCCAAACTAAGTTTCATAAGTGAAGGAGAAATAAAATCCTTTACAGACAAGCAAATGTTGAGACATTTTGTCGCCACCAGGCCTGCCCTAAAAGAGCTCCTGAAGGAAGCACTAAACATGGAAAGGAAAACCGGTACCAGCCACTGCAAAAATATGCCAAATTGTAAAGACCATCGATGCTAGGAAGAAACTGCATCAACTAACGAGCAAAATAACCAGCTAACATCATAATGACAGGATCAAATTCACACATAACAATATTAACCTTAAATGTAAATGGGCTAAATGCTCCAATTAAAAGACACATACTGGCAAATTGGATAAAGAGTCAAGATCCATCAGTGTGCTGTATTCAGGAGACTCATCTCACATGCAGAGACACACATAGGCTCAAAATAAAGGGATGGAGGAAGATTTACCAAGCAAATAGAAAACAAAAAAAGACAGGGGTTGCAATCCTAATCTCTGATAAAACAGACTTTAAATCAAAAGATCAAAAGAGACAAAGAAGGCCATTACATAATTGTAAAGGGATCAATTCAACAAGAAGAGCTAACTATCCTAAATATACATGCACCCAATACAGGAGCACCCAGATTCATAAAGCAAGTCTTTAGAGACCTACAGAGAGACTTAGACTCCGACACAAAAATAATGTGAGACATTAACTGCCCACTGTCAACATTAGGCAGATCAACGAGACAGAAAGTGAAAAAGGATATCCAGGAATTGAACTCAGCTCTGCACCAAGCGGACCTAACAGACATCTACAGAACTCTCCACCCCAAATCAACAGAATATACATTCTTCTCAGCACCACATCTCACTTATTCCAAAATTGACCATATAGTTGGAAGTAAAGCACTCCTCAGCAAATGTAAAAGAACAGAAATTATAACAAACTGTCTCTCAGACCACAGTGCAATCAAACTAGAACTCAGGATTAAGAAACTCACTCAAAACCGCTCAACTACATGGAAACTGAACAACCTGCTTCTGAATGACTACTGGGTACATAACGAAATGAAGACAGAAATAAAGATGTTCTTTGAAACCAATGAGAAAAAAGACACAACATACCAGAATCTCTGGGACACATTTAAAGCAGTGTGTAGAGGGAAATTTATAGCACTAAATGCCCACAAGACAAAGCAAGACAGATCTAAAATTGACACCCTAACATCACAATTAAAAGAAATAGAGAAGCAAGAGCAAACACATTCAAAAGCTAGCAGAAGACAAGAAATAACTAAGATCAGAGCAAAACTGAAGGAGATAGAGACACAAAGAAACCCTTCAAAAAATCAATGAATTCAGGAGCTGGTGTTTTGAAAAGATCAACAAAATTGGCAGACCACTAGCAAGACTGATAAAGAATAAAAGAGAGAAGAATCAAATAGACACAATAAAAAATGATAAAGGGGATATCACCACTAATCTCACAGAAATACAAACTACTATCAGAGAATACTATAAACACCTCTATGCAAATAAACTAGAAAATCTAGAAGAAATGGATAAATCCCTGGACACACACACCCTCCCAAGACTAAACCAGGAAGAAGTTGAATCCCTGAATAGACCAATAACAGGCTCTGAAATTGAGGCAATAATTAATAGCCTACCAACCAAAAAAAGTCCAGGACCAGATGGATTCACAGCCGAATTCTACCAGAGGTACAAGGAGGAGCTGGTACCATTCTTTCTGAAACTATTCCAATCAATAGAAGAAGAAGGACTCCTCCCTAACTCATTTTATGAGGCCAGCATCATCCTGATACCAAAGCCTAGCAGAGACACACAAAAAAAGAGAATTTTAGAACAATATCCCTGATGAACAACGATGCAAAATTCCTCAATAAAATACTGGCAAACAGAATCCAGCAACACATCAAAAAGCTTATCCACCATGAACAAGTGTGCTTCATTCCTGGGATGCAAGGCTGATTCAACATACTCAAATCAATAAATGTAATCCAGCATATAAACAGAACCAAAGACAAAAACCACATGATTATCTCAATAGATGCAGAAAAGGCCTTTGACAAAACTCAACAGCCTTTCATGCTAAAAACTCTCAATAAATTAGGTATTAATGGGACATATCTCAAAATAATAAGAGCTATCTATGACAAACCCACAACCAATATCATACTGAATGGGCAAAAATTGGAAGCATTCCCTTTGAAAACTGGCACAAGACAGGGATGCCCTCTCCCACCACTCCTATTCAATATAGTGTTGGAAGTTCTGGCCAGGGCAATCAGGCAGAAGAAAGAAATGAAGGGTATTCAATTAGGAAAAGAGGAAGTCAAATTGTTCCTGTTTGCAGATGACATGACTGTATATTTAGAAAACCCCATCGTCTCAGCCCAAAATCTCCTTAAGCTGATAAGCAACTTCAGCAAAGTCTCAGGATACAAAATCAATGGGCAAAAATCACAAGCATTCCTATACACCAATAACAGACAAACAGAAAGCCAAATCATGAGTGAATGCCCATTCACAATTGCTTCAAAGAGAGTAAAATACCTAAGAATCCAACTTACAAGGGATGTAAATGACCTCTTCAAGGAGAACTACAAACCACTGCTCAATGAAATAAAAGAGGACACAAACAAATGGAAGAACATTCCATGCTCATGGATAGGAAAAATCAATATCATGAAAATGGCCATATTGCCCAAGGTAATTTATAGATTCAATGCCATCCCCATCAAGCTACCAATGACTTTCTTCACAGAATTGGAAAAAACTACTTTCAAGTTCATATGGAACCAAAAAACAGCCTTCATTGCCAAGACAATCCTAAGCCAAAAGAACAAAGCCAGAGGCATCATGCTACCTGACTTCAAACTATACTACAAGGCTATAGTAACCAAAACAGCATGGTACTGGTACCAAAAAAGAGTTACAAGCCAATGGAACAGAACAGAGCTCTCAGAAATAATACCACACATCTACAACCATCTGATCATTGACAAACCTGACAAAAACAAGAAGTGGGGAAAGGATTCCCTATTTAATACATGGTGCTAAGAAAACTGGCTAGCCATATGTAGAAAGCTGAAACTGCATGCCTTCCTTACACCTTATACAAAAATTAATTCAAGATGGATTAAAGACATCAATATTAGACCTAAAACCATAAAAACCCTTGAAGAAAACCTAGGCAATACCACTCAGGACATAGGCATGGGCAAGGACTTCATGTCTAAAACACCAAAAGCAATGGCAACAAAAGCCAAAATTGACAAATGGGATCTAATTGAACTAAAGAGCTCTGCACAACAAAAGAAACTACCATCAGAGTGAACTGGCAACCAACAGAATGGGAGAAAATTTTTGCAATCTACTCATCTGACAAAGGGCTAATATCCAGAATCTACAAAGCACTCAAACAAACTTACAAGAAAAAAACAAACAACCCCATCAAAAAAGTGGGCAATGGATATGAACCAACACTTCTCGAAAGAAGACATTTATGCAGCCAACAAACACATGAAAAAATGCTCATCATCACTGGCCATCAGAGAAATGCAAATCAAAACCACAATGAGGTATCATCTCACACCAGTTAGAATGGCCATCATGAAAAAGTCAGGAAACAACAGGTGCTGGAGAGGATGTGGAGAAATAGGAACACTTTTACACTGTTGGTAGGACTGTAAACTAGTTCAACCATTGTGGAAGACGGTGTAGCGATTCCTCAGGGATCTTGAACTAGAAATACCAGTTGATCCAGCCATCCCATTACTGGGTATATACCCAAAGGATTATAAATCATGCTGCTATAAAGACACATACACATGTATGTTTATTGTGGCACTATTCACAATAGCAAAGACTTGGAACCAACCCAAATGTCCAGCAATGATAGACTGGATTAAGAAAATGTGGCACATATACACTATGGAATACTATGCAGCCATAAAAAATGATGAGTTCAAGTCCTTTGTAGGTACATGGATGAAGCTGGAAACCATCATTCTCAGCAAACTATCACAAGGACAAAAAACCAAACACTGCATGTTCTCACTCATAGGTGGGAATCGAACAATGAGAACACTTGGACACAGGAAGGGGAACATCACACACTGGGGCCTGTCATATGGTTGGGGGATCGGGGAGGGATAGCATTAGAAGATATACCTAATGTAAATGACGAGTTAATGGGTGCGGCACACCAACATGGCACATGTATACATATGTAACAAACCTGCACGTTGTGCACCTGTACCTTAGAACTTAAAGTATAATTTAAAAAAAAAAGAAAATTCTCAAGTTTGTAAGAGAATGCATTTGGAGACTATCAAGAGGACAAAGTAGATGAGAAAAAACATTGTTCATAGTTTATCTCAGATCAAGAGGGAAAATAATATTTAGAAAAGAATAAAAATGAAACTACTACTCTCCAAATTATTCGATACTGATACAGTATTATCTTCACTGAGTGGTAAATAAAGGTATAATGTTGAATGTTTTCATTAAGAACTAATTTAAAAATTGCCTAAGAACTTGAATAAATATTTCTTCAAAGAAGATACAGAAATGCCTCAAAAGTATATAAAAATGCCCAATGAAATTAATCATCAGAATAATACAAACCAAAACTGCAATAAGATATTACCTCATATCTGTTAAGATGGCTATTATAAAAAATAGTAAAAGACAAGTGTTGGTAAGAATATGAAAAAGTTGAAACTCCTTTGCACTGTTTTTGAAAATGCAAAATGATGTAGCAGCTACGAAAAGCAGGATGGAGGTTCTTCAAAGAATTAAAATTAGAACTACGATATGATTCAGCCATCCCACTTCTGGATATTTATCCAAAAAAATTGAGATCAAGATCTCAAAGACATGAACACTTCCTAGTTCCTTTCTCTTACTCTTTCCCTTTCCTAGGATATATTGTGGCATTTGATAAACTCTCTGTTCAACTCTCTCATTTCCCCAGTGATCTCTCTATTGACTTTGGCAATTCACACAGCTTTTTACCTCAGATTATGTATTAATCTAGCACCCACTTGCTGCTTTTCGAAACCAATTCTGCAATTACTTGGCTTGAAATCTTTCTTATCCACATATATGGAGCTAGGTATAATAAATAGTGTCAAAAATGGGTTTCTCCAGAAAGGGCTATAGCCTCCCTTCTAAGCCATCAATATTGCTTCCTTGGACCTTAAAGGCTGAACTAAAATTATCTTTAGCCTCTGGTAGCTCTAGTATCTTCCCTATGCTTCTTCTGATAAGTATCTTATACTTCTACCTAAGTAGACACTAAAAACCACTACTTCTCAGAATTCCTAATACTCAGGACAACTCCAGCTTCTTATATGAGACCCATTAGTTGCAGGTGGCTGACTGACTAAACTGTACTTCATTGTTTATATTTCCCTCATTTCCATTCTTTATAAAATCAACCTGTGCCCAGTGAGATTTTTCTAGCTCTTCCCCATCCCCTACAAGTTCCAGCATAGAACTTGATTGATTGCAAGTTTTTAGGCCTTATGCTTTACTACAGTGCCTAGAATATTGTAAATATTCAGTAAATATCTATTTAAAATAAATTGCATTACTGGTGGAACCCTAAAATGAGAGTTATATAATAACAAATGACAATTTCTAGAGTAGATGTAAGAATGTCATCACAAAGCTCATTTCTTAGCATTAGTTAAGCTACAACAAATCCCAGAAACTGAATAATAATAAAATTTTACTTTCCAGCATAAGGAAACACACTATTTCACAAAACAATGACATAAATTGACCCCCAAAATAAAAATACTTAAACATATTTTTTAACATTCCATGTTATAAAAGAAGGTGACCAGTTCCACATTTTCTAAATCTCATACAGAATCAACTCCTTCACTATTTTCTTAGTATCATTTTCTGTTGAACAAGATAAAAAAGAAGATGAGCAGTAGCTTCAATATTTTGGCTTGTAATATTATGGAACTAATTATTCTCCCTCTGTCCTTCCCCCCCCATATTTACCTGAATTTAAAGTAGACATAAAATACTAAAAGCAATCAAATAATACTAGTTCTTGATGTATGAAATTACAGCAACCTCACCCTGACTTGCCAGCTGTGTTCTGCAACACTCTAGTCAAAGCCAGCTACACAGACTGTGATGTAAATGCACTCCTGTGCTACCAATGCAATAGTCCTGAGTAAGGGGAATCCTTCTCTTTTCTCTCTTATATAGGACAGGTGACAAATTATCTCATCTTTCTAATAGTAAAAGGAAAATTACACCTCACCAAAGAATATACATAGATGGTAAGTAAGCATATGAAATGTTCAACATCATACATAATTAAGGCAATTATAAATTAAAGCAACAACGAGGTACCACTACCAACCTATTAGAATGACCAAAATCCAAAACACTGACAATACCAAAAGCTGAAGTCTTGTGTAGCAACAGGAACTCTTATTCATTGCTGATGGGAATGCAAAATGGTACAGCTGTTTGTATGACATTCTTGTCATACAATCCAGCAATTGTATTCCTTGGTATTTACCCAAATGAATAAAAAACATGCCCACACAAAAACTTGCATACAATATTTGTAGGAGCTTTACTCATAATTGCCAAAACTTGGAAGCAAACAAGATGTCCTTCAACAGGTGAACGGATGATCTTTCATACAATGGAATATTATTCAGTGCTAAAAATAAAATGTGTGCTCAAAGCCACATGAAGAGGCATAAACAAGACTTAAACACGTATTACCAAGTGAAAGAAGCCAATCTGAAAAGGTTACATACTATATGATTGCAACTATATGACATTTCAGAAAAGGCAAAACTGTGGAGACAGTGAAAAGATCAGTGGTTGCCAGGGGTAAGGTAAGAAGGATTGGCAGAGTACAAAGAATTTTTAGGATAGTGAAACAATTCTGAATACTACAATAGTGAATACATACAGTAATACATTTGACAAAACCCATAAAGTGTACAACACCAACAATGAACCGCAATGGAAACTGCGGACTTTAGGTGATAATGATGTGTCAGTATGGGTCCATCTATTTAATAAATTTACTACTGTGGTGTAGGATGCCGTTTGTGGGGTATAGGGAAACTCTCTGTACTTCCCACTCAACTTTGTTATGAAACTAATACTGCTCTAACAAATAAAGTTTATGAATTAAAAAGAAGAGAACTGATGATGTGGCATAAAATATAAAACAGAGGTACCTGAAGGCAATATTTCTGTATTTATGTTATCAAAAAAGTAAGTAAATTTTTTGTTCACAATAAAAACGTTTTTATTTTGTAAATAAAACATTTGAATTTTTAAAAAGATGTATAAACCTTTAGAAAGCAACAATTATCTAAAATTGTATTAACTATAAACACTATTAATATCTTGCTGACTATACCTTAATGTATTTTTTCACATCTACGTGGTGTGTGTGTGTGTGTGTTTGTTTTTTTTTTTTGAGACAGTCTTGCTCTTTTGCCCAGGCTGGAGTGCAGTGGTGTGATCTTTGCTCACTGCAACCTCCGCCTCTGGGATTCAAGTGATTCTCATGCCTCAGCCTCCCAAGTAGCTGGGATTTCAGGTATACAATCATGCCCAGCTAATTTTTGTATTTTTAGTAGAGATGGGGTCTCACAATGTTGGCCAGGCTGGTCTTGAACTCCTGGCCTAAATTAATCTATCTGCCTTGGCCTCCCTAAGTGCTGAGATTACAGACGTGAGCCAACATGGCTGGCCTATGTGGTATAATTAAAAAGTTATCTTGTTGATATTTTTGAGTCCTTACTAAAATTATAATAGATTTAAATACAAACAGCTCATCAGATTTAAAAATATATATTTAAACCTTTAGAATAATACATCTAATAATAATTAATGGAAAGGGTTCACAGGGAGAACTGTATATGAGAACATTTAATTTTATTTGATCTTACAAAATGGCACTCAACATAGCATGTATATAGTTCCATGAGTCTTATTTATGGGAAAAATTAATCTTTGGAAGCAAAGCAAAAATAAATAAAAATATTCTAGAATTCAAGCAAATCAGCAGTTATAAAACAAATCTTACTTTAGTATAGTTGAATGCCAGGTTATTTTATGTCAGGTGTTTTCTGGAGGTATACAAAGCCATAGCGTACAAGATGTGAACATTCAGTATGTTAGAAGTGGTTCCGAGTAAGAGATCCCTTTCAGAGAGGCTGTATATGGTTACCCTATAGATAGCTTTCCTCCTTTGCTGATAACCAGGGAGAATCAGGCACCCTCTCCAGAAGATTAAGACAAAGGGTGTGAAATTCCAATTTTCATGCCTCAAGGAGAAAGGGTATTGCTCAAGTTCTAAGAAAAAGATTAGATCATTATCCTAGGAAGTGGACTGTCAAAAAAGATAGAAATTCACAACATATAGACTGATTCTTTTCTTTCCACATGGTTGAAGCAGTAAAGGTTTCTGGCCATCACTTTCGTACTTCACAGATGCTTTCTCTCCTTCCTTACAACACAGGAACTAAATCAGCACAAGGAAGCTTCCGATGTATGTGGCAAGGAGTGGGGATGGCGGGGGGAGGAAGGGAGGGGAGCTAGGCTGCCTCTGACATAAATATTTTGGGAAATGCCCCCATCTATTTCCTTTTGGCTCCCATGGGTGTGAGTATCTCTCACACTATAGTCCTTCTAAAATTCATGTTTGAAATATAGGAAGTAGATGAAAGAAGACTATTTATGCCAACAAAGTGTAGGTAATGAAGGAATTACAACACAGTCCAGCCTAGGTTATTACTATAAGTTTACAAGGAATTTGAAGTCAAAGCCCCGGTGGGGTATTGGTGTGTTTTCTATTACTCCCTGAACATATATTTTGCTTAGAACAGCAGTAACCTCCAAGGGAAAGGATCAACAATACCAAAGCCGATTTTAAATATCCTTAGGTATCCTAAAACTTAAAGTATAATAATAAAAAAAAATCCTTAGGTATCCTAGCAAAATCTTTCATATTAGTATTCAAATTTTCCTAGAATCTATCATAATAGTATACAAGTTTTCCTTCAATTGGATCTAATTGAACTCCCACAGTTCTGTATTTATGCCAGCCTAATCTGTACCAGTCACAACCACGCTTCAATACCTGTAAGCCATGGAAAAATAACGTCCCTAGTAAGTGTCTAGGAAGTGTTCCACATCCTCCATTTCTTCTAGTCTGACCCAGCTGCTTTTGTCAAATTCACTCCTCATGGCTTCTGACTTCTGGTTCTCTATCTCATTTACAGTTAGTTCTTGCTCCATAAACACTGGATGTTTATTTGAACATCTAGTTTTGCACCGTGGTATTTCCTAAGTGGATGTAGCTTGAACTCACTCCTCTGTCTCTTCGCACTTTAGGTTCCGTAGTTATGGGAATTATTAAACTCTTTAAGTCAAGCACGTTTTATCCCAAAACAGGAGAAGATTCAGATACTGATTACTTCATCTAATTACTGAACCTTGAGTTCTATTCTTGGCTAATCCTTTGTATTGCTTTGCTCATGGCATGTTTTGTTGTTGCTATTGTTTTGTCTTTTTTTTAATGAACTCTCAGTATTAAATGTTCATGTTTTCTCAACTCCACCCCTTTCCCTACTCCTTAACCCTTTCACTGTTCCTTTAGATTTATCAATTATCACTACAGTTTCTTACAAACCAAACTCCAAGGCACAAGAAATCAGGTAGCTCACTTAGTTGATATTATTATTTTTACCACTCAAAATAATAAAAGATAAAAGAATAATAAGTGAATAAAAATAATACATAATGAATAAAATAATAATATGTAATTATTATATAAATAATAAAATAAGAATAATGAAAGATAATAATAAAAGAATAATATATCAACTAAGTGAGCTGAAGAGGAAACTACAAATGAGGCCAGCAGAAGATTGAAGGACAATTTTATACAAATAAAGTATTCATCAAAAAATAAAACTTACAATTAAAAATAATTTTAATTACTTTAAGAAATTGAGATGAAGACAACTTCTATAATATTCTATGAATGGTGTTTATAAAAAATAAAAATGCACAACACAATGTACATATTTATCAACTATGAAAGAATAGTTCTTAAAAAGTAACATTAATAATGATATAGTTAGCAGAATTATTAAAAATACAAGGGAGATTTCAAACATTCTTTATAATAAATTTATCTGGAAAAAACTTCATAATATTCAAAATACTTGCAAAACCCTGACAATGGTACATTTTATATAACTTTATACATACTAAAAAATCTTTGGAAAATGAATATTTTATTTGATTTCATGTACATATATATTTGCTTGCCACAACACAATATATACACATAATATATATTTATACACACACACATTGGTTGTCAATATATTCAAAGTAGTTATAATTACACAACAAATTGGTTATCAGTATACTGATATCATACTCTCTAATCATACTCTGAAATCATACTCTGTATAAAGTATGCAAAAAAGCAGGTGGTATGCTCTGAAATCCAGTGATTTTATATTCTACACAGAGGGTCAAAACATACTTCAGATGAAATTTATAATTTTATAATACACACTATCATCTGGAGCAAATACTGTTGGCACTGAGTGCTGATGAGGGACAAGTTTTGAGTAGAATACATTTGCCTTTTGTATCCAATGTTTTTATTCAATGAATAACTTTCACATGATTTAAGGAATTGAGAACATTCCTATGCTATATCTGGAACACAGGTGTTCATTTGCCTTGAAATAAGACTAATGACAGTCTGGACCTTTTGTATTGCCTTCTAACAATGCTAATGTAATAGAAATATTTGTAGTTCAGGCTACCCAAGCAGAGAGCCACATATGAAGGAGCTTATCACAAACCAAGTGCTTTAGAAATTATAGAATGTTCACTCCAGTTAATTCTACTATAATGCTAAGTATTCATTTCTACCATTAATTAGTGTTCAAATCAAAACAAAATTATAAAGATAAAAAAACACAAATTCTGGAGTCAGAAGACCTGGAGTCCGATCCTACCTATTAATTCTGTAGCTTTTGGTAAGTTAATTAACCTCTACGTCTCTTAGTTTTCATATTGATCAAAATGAGATAAAAATGTCTATCTATGGTGCTACAGAGAATAAGTTACATACCACTTGCAAAATGTTTAGCACAGTGCCTGGGATATAATAGGCATTCAATCAACATAAATGAATTTCTTTCTATTTCCACTGTGTCCTCAAAGCAATTTATAATATAGCATAAAACAATGATGAATGTTGTATTATAGAGTTACCACTCTTTAATAAACTAAATATTTATGTTTTCAATCACTGAGAAGTGGTTTTTACATTACTATTACTACTTGTAAAAACTAAATAAAAAATTATATATATAAAGCATAAATTATTAAATGGTTGTGGTATACTATTAATGCACCACAAAAATATATTTGTATTACATTACTATATGACTTTTTTCAATCAAAAAATATAAAGCAGGATATTAATAATGTAATGAAGGACATTTAATAGAGACTGAAGAAATAATAGTGCTACCTAAATTATAACTTTAATATCTTAAATAAAAACATTTCAAAGAAAAATAATAAACTAATTATACTTACATGTTTCCAATATGCAAGCTTTCCTTTTATATTAGTTTCAGGTTTGAAAAAGAGATCCTTAAGGAGCTTATCTTCATACCCTTTGGTTATATAAATCCATTTTGTTTCATATCCTCTAATAATTTTCTCCTGCTGTTTTTTATGGAAAAACACAGGGCTGAATATAAGGGGAGGGGAAAACTATTTGTCAGTTTTTTGCCATTAAAAAACATGAAAATTAGTCATGAGTTCACTTACAACTTAGAAAACATGGTGTTAAATTGAATGTAATAATATATTTATTTTCATAGTATTGTTATATAATGCTAACATTATATAATGTTATATAGTAACTAAGATTTGTTCATCAACATTCATCAGAGGATAAATGAATGCTGAGAAATTTCAGCTGATATGAATCTACAAACAATTCTGTACTTACATCTGGCTAAGCATTTTAATAAATAATGGGAAGGAGAACATGTCTAAATTATCTATAGAAACATAAGGTAACCAGTGTGAAGTTATTTTTTTTCCAAACCTAGTGAAGAAGGAACTTTTTAAATGAGGTAACAGTTATTACTATATCACAAAAATTATATTTGTACTTCATTACAAACTAGGAAATATGCTCTAGAGCAGTATGTCCAACATAATATAAGCCAAAAATAATTTTAAGTTTTTGATTAGCCACACTAAAAATAAATTTTAAAAAACAGGTGAGCTTAATTTTAATACTACGCTTTATTTAACCCAATAGATCAAAAATATTACCCAATAAATGGCATCTACAAGCTAACATCATACTCAATGGTCAAAAACTACATGTTTTCCCTCTAAGATTAAAAACAAAGAAAGGATGTAATCTTTCATCAAACCTACTCAATATTGTACTACAAGGCCTACTGGTCTAATAAGGCAATAAAAAGAAAACCATAGACCAATCTCACCTTTGAACACAGGCACAAAAATTCTAAATATTAGTGAAAAGAATCTTGTAATGTAAGCAAAGAATAATAACACTATGATCATGTATTGTAAAACTCACTACATCAACAAATTAGTGGAGGAAAAAAGTGTGATTATATAAGTACATACAGGAAAGGCATTGGATAAAATTTAGCAGCCTATCTTTATAGAAAAATCTTTGTAAAACAGGATCAAAAGAAACCACATTAGTATCATGGAGGTGATTTACCAAAAATCAGTAACATCCATTCTGAGTGATAAAATAATCATTTGAAGTAAAATGATAAATGAGGTAGATGGTTACCATTATTACCATTATTATTCAATAGGAGAAATAAAACAAAATTAACTGAGGAAAGCAATCTTCTCACTTCTAAGATGTTTTAAGTAGACTCCACCTATTTACTCCTTCATTCAAAATATTTGTATTAATGACATACAAATTAGTTAAGGTATAATATACTACGATAATACAATTTATAATAATTTAAATAAGGCCGTTTACTTTCTCATGCTGACCAGTCTAGGCTAGTGGAGTAGCTCTGCTCCATAAAGTCATTTGATTTTGTTTTTCCATATCCAAAATCACTGCCATCAGCTACATGATGAATGCACTCTAGCCCACGGAATAAGGAAACGTGAAAACAAAGAGGGAACAATAACAATTTAAGCACATAAAATCGAAGTTGTACTCATTACTTCTGCTCACTTTCCAATATAACAACAACAACAAAAATTGTAGTCTGATGAACATACTTAGCCACAAGAGAGTGTGAATACAATCTCTAGTTTTCAGTCAATTGCCAAAAAAGAAAAGAATGGATGTTAAAGGGAAAAGTAGTCTTCTGCAAATGCTCAGTATGTGCCCTGTGAAGAGAAAAAAAAAAGTTTCTAACATGATGAAGCTTATGTTCTCTACTATGTAGAGATAGATAGTATAGAAATAAAACACAAAATATATAATAAGTAAATTGCTTTTTACATAGGCTGGTCTGGGATAATATTGCTAAGAAGAGACAAGATATAGTGGGCATCACAGAAAAAACATTCTAGTCAGAGCAAATACCAAGTGCAAAGAACCAGGCAGAAGTACGCTTCATGAGACAAGATCACATTTGGCATGTCTGAAAAACAGAAAGAAGGTCACTGAGATGGAAAGTCATTGCAGAGCTTTGAGCAGAAGAGTGGCTTTGAAAAGGATCATGTTGGGGAGATGATTTTCTGGAATAGAGATGTGAGAAATTCTGTGGAATCTCTTCCCAGTGAAACAGTATCTGGTGGAAATTTTTGTTTAAGTTATATATCTCTGGAAATTGTCCAAAGGGCGTACAGCAAAATAAACATCTATTCAAGAAAATCTATTACATCTCAGTGTTAACAGTGAATCTTTGCCATTCAAACCACAATTTTCTCTCTTCTTTCCTCCCTTCCTCCCTCAACCCCAGTTCAGTATGACAGAAGTTCCATCCTGAATAAGTACAGCCAAGAACATAGGATCCCTCTACCACTGGGTCCCAGTTGAGGGCTATGGTATTTTCACAAGAAATGCATAAATTTATCTCACATCCCGATCCTACCTCCATGTTTCAGAGGTATTATGTCAGTAAAGAATAGTTGAGAGGTCTGGGGCTTTCTTCATCCCTCCAGCTCCCACTGATAGGCAGAAGCTCTAATCAAGGTGCAACAGGTAGAGAATACTGGAGCCCTGGTAGCTCTTACTCTAGATCACTTGTAAGATAGCGATTCTGTGCCAGGTGAGGCAAGTTGAGAATACTAGCGACTGCTGTCACAGCTGAGAAGTCTATTTGTGAATGTCACTCTGAAAAAAAGTGAGCCACTGCCTCCTCCCTCTGATCTAGGACAGTGGCACAGTGATTTTGCCCAAGGATAAATGTAGCCCATATGAACATAGACCGTGAAGTGCTCCCCTCATCCCCTCAAAGTGAACTGACTTTATGAAACAGAGTGTGGAGAAGTTCAAATCTAAAGGCACTGTTAAAAACAGTAGAGATTATGGTGTTAAGCAATTAAGAGGAGGATGGTAGCTCCATGAGACTAAAAAGGTAAACTGAAGATCAGGTTGAAGTTTTCCAGAGAGAAACAGGAAAAGAACTAAGAAGAGTACCGGGATTAGAGCAAACAGCAAAAACTGGCCTCAAAGATTACTCTGGAAGGGGCCCCAACATAAAATGAATCAGATAGTGGAGTAATTTATGTTCCAGAGCATTGTTAAAGACAATAGAGCAATCAACCAGCAATTAGTGGAGGTTGACACTGGGTTTGATACTAAAAAAGTTCAGACAGCTTAACAGGGAAATCACAGAAGACAGTCAAAGAAAGCTTATACCACTGTCGTCCCAAGAGCAACATAGCTGGCCAAATAGCTGACTATAGCTGGTGCACGCTCTGAGGAGCAATATCAGAGGCTGCACAATGCAGGGAAAATAGACTTCACTAAAATAGTCCAGCCAAGTTATTAAACAAATAAATCACAACAAGAAACTCTGGGTCGGGCTACAGTATCCCGGATTGTTACGATATATTACCTAAAATGTCTAATTTTAAACAAAGTGTTATTAGGCAAAGAAACACAAAAATGTAAATTATATACAAAATAGGGCAGACAACAGAAACCAACATAGAAAGGGCCCAGACATAGAAAGGGCCCAGACAACAGGCGAAACAAAGACTTCAAAGCAGGTGTTATAAATATGTTGAAAGAAAATCAAACTGAAGTAAGTAAATACGCTTAAAAGAAATCAAATACATTTAAAGGCATGATAACAATGCCTTTTCAAATAAAGACTATCAATAAAGACATAAAAATAATTTTAAAAAAACAAAAATTTTGCAACTGAGAAGTACAATAACTGAAACAAAAAAATTTTACTATGGTGGCTCAACCGATTATGCTGAAAAACAGAGATAAAATGAAGACAAGTGAACAGACCCACAAAAAGTTGAGGGATACAATTAAGTCCACCAGTACAAATAATGGGAATACAAGAAAATAAGAGAGACAGAGAGAAAAAGGCAGAAAATAAATATTAGAATAATGGCTAAAAATTCTAAAATTTGATTTTGAAAAATTAATCTACACATCCAAGAAGTCCAATGAATGTAAAGAGGTCCACATCCAGACACATCATAGTAAAACTATTGAAATCTAAAGACAGAAAATCTCGAAAATATCTTCTTGAACTCAAGAAAAATGATGAGTCATGTCCAAAGGAACCCCAATAAAATTAACTATGCCTCTCTTATGAGAAACAATGGAAGCCAGAAGGCAATAGAATGACATTGTCAAAGTTCTGAAAGGAGAAAAAGAAGAAAGAAATTGAGTCAACAATCTTAAATCCAGAAAATATGATCTTTCAAAACTGAAGGTGAAATAACAATGTTTCCAGATCAATACAAGCTAAAATAATTTACTTCTAGCAGCATGCTTTTTACGAGCTAATAAAGGAAGTTCTCTTTAGGCTGAAGTCAAGAGACCTCCATGCTTTTTAAGATTAAAAAAAGCAGAGTGCTGGCAAAGGTAATTATGTAATTATTAATCGGTATAAATGCATTTTTCTCTTAACTAATTGAAAAAGTAATTATATAAACATATATATATATATACCCCTCTCTCTTTCTCTCTCTCTCTATATATACACACAATTATATATATATATAAAATTGTATCATTTTATGTGTATGTTGTTATATATATACACATATATAATTGTATTGTTGGATGTATAACATATAGAAATATATCTGACAATAAGAGCACAAGGAGGCAGGTGAGAGCAAAGTTGGAATAGTGAAACTACCCCAAATGGTAGCTCAAATCCATAAAAATGAAGAGAACTAAAAATGATAAATAGAAATATTAATATAACAAACTCTGACTATATCCATTCATCTTTTAGTTTCTTTAAAAAGCTTACAGTTTTATAATGTAACAATTATAGTCACAAACTGTTGGATTTGTAACATGTATAGATGTAATATGTCTAATTTAATAGTACAAAAAGTGGGGAAAGGGAATAATGCTATATAGAAGTAATGTTTCCATATCTTACTAGACTTAAGTTAGTATAAATATGAAGTAGACAAGATAAGTTAAAGTGTATATTGTAAGGCCTAATAAAAGCACCAAGATCATGCCTGTAATCCCAGCACTTAGGGAGGCTGAGGTGGGTGGATGGATCATGATGTCAGGAGATCGAGACCATCCTGGCTAACACAGTGAAACCCCATCTCTACTAAAAATACAAAAAATTAGCCAGGCGGTGGCAGGCGCCTGTAGTCCCAGCTACTCAGGAGGCTGAGGCAGGAGAATAGCATGAACCCAGGAGGCGGAGCTTTCAGTAAGCAGAGAGGGAGCCACTGAACTCCAGCCTGGGCAACAGAGCGAGACTCCATCTTAAAAAAAAAAAAAAAAAAAAAAGCACCAAGAAAATCACTAAAAACATACAATTAAGAAATCAATGAAGAAATGTAAATGTTAAGCTATAAAATATTCACTAACAATAAAAGCTGTAAAAGAAGAGAGGAACAAAAAAGATATAAGACATATCTGTGAATAATGTTAAGATTTAAGTTTATTTCAAAATAAATTTCTCTTTTATTCTTAATATTTTATACAATTATATGATTAATTTCACATGGCTCCTATTTTAAATATAATCTAATTTTATTTTCATTTTATTTCTAAAATATACTATCTTATCTAATGATTTATTTTTTATAGTGTCTGATAGAAAGTAAACTCATAGAATTGAAGTGGTACAAATCATTTCCACAACCTATAGATGTTAAAACCTAATTTTTATCTCAGCAGAAGTATTTATTCACTCTTTCATGAATTGCTCAAGCATTCATTCATTCAAAAAGCACTGTTCAAGACTCTAGGGACCTATTGATTAAAAATCCAAAGTCTAATGATATTTAGATTAGAAAAACTTCTCAATGGAAGATTATTTTTCTCTTATTATAATGAATTATAAGGACAAAACATTTAAATTTAACTTTTAAAGACATCAATTATTTAATCTCAACATTTCTTTAATATTTCCATCTCATCTTATTTTTACTGGAGACTCCCTAAATAACATTCTAACAGGAAGTGGCTTTTTAATGAACTACTGGCTGGAGGAATTCAGGAATTATCTGGTTGCCTTAGCAATTAAAACTCTCATTACAAAATAGAAAATAACTCAAGAGTTCAAAATAAAATGGCGTGTTTGTAAAACTTTGCTTTGCCTTCAATAAGTAAGTGGCTTCATTAATCCATTAAGATCCTGGCTGGACAGTGTGAGACAGTCTAGATCTCAAGATCAAGGTAACCTAGTCAGAAGAGAGGGGTCTTGGATCTTTCATGAAATAACTCAGATTTACTCTAATTTTCCAAGAATAAAGGCTAAAAAAACAGGAGAATTTTAAAGTTATGGTATATATTACAGTTTAGCTTCAGGGTCATGAATTTATACTGAGAAAAATACCCATAGCTTTCTTCAGATTCCCAAAGGAATCTGAACCCTCCCACCAAAAATGTCAAATGTTGGAACAGGTGTTAAAACAACTAAGAATGTTCTAAAAGAGAAGCAAAACAAGACTTGATGACAAAAACCAAATATTAAATGCTTAAAATGCATAATGTAAAATAGAAAATCAATACAAAGAACTGAAACAATATAAATCAGGACATTATTCAATTAAAAATAAGTCCAAAATATACATTCTAACTTTCTTTTTAAAAATCAAAATATATTGATTTTAAAAACCTAAAAACAAAAAAAACCCACTACAGCTTGAAACAATAAAACAGAAGAATTCTCCAATATAGAAGTTTTTCCACAGCAGAGTACCCAATATTAGAGAAATGTGTTGGTGTAGAGAGAATACCAAAAGAATAAAAACTAAAAATCCATACACTGCCCTACACCTGTAGCTCTTGCCCTTGCCGACTGAAATTAAGGTAATAGAGTTTCACTATGTTCTTTTGTAACTTTGGAAATATAAGGTCATGTATTAAAGAATACTATCATGGCTTGAAATTTGAAGGCTAGAAAACCAAAATAAGGGTCTATTAACAGTTCTCTGAAATGACAACATACAGGCAATCAAATATAAGGATCACCTCCACTGAACCTGTCAAAGGGTGAGATAATAACTTCAGCAATTTCAGAAAAAAAATTGAGATTTCTTTCTATGGTATTAAATAAAAAACAATTGGATTAATTATTATTTTACAATTCAATACATAGGTATTATTAACTAAAAAATATTAGATAATTTTTAAGTTTTCCTCAAAGTTTGTTGCTAATTACCTGGGTTCAGTAGAAATATACAAGGTAGTGAGCATCAAAATTCAAAGGAAATGTTGATCACAGTCATTTTTAAATGAGAAAGAAGATATATATGTTTAGAATGCTTTAAAAGTATCTACAAAATGCTATCTGCAAAGAGCTTTAAATTTACATATTAATGAAAAAATTTAAACCATTATGTAAGTATTAAGATTTTATGATAATAGGTAATATACCATTAATAAGGTATAAATTGCAGAACCATGAAGAGCAAAACTTATAAAGACCAATAATTCAAATGATTATTAATTGAAAAGAGTAAATCTGCCCTGTTATGTACTTAGTCTTCAGCTCTATTTGTCCTAAAAAGGAAATGATTAGTTATAATGTAGTGCCACCTTTTAGTTCTTTTCTACTGTAAAACAAAGAAAGGTATATTAAATTATTTAAAAAGAATCATCACAATAATCATCACAATCAGTAAAGGAAAAGTCACTATCATCTTCAGAACATTTGTATATCAAAATATTTTAAATAGAAGTTATCCAGAACTGATGATAAAAGGTGATTTTCCAGGTAACTTTGGCAATGGTTGAAAGTAAAAATATAGATAGATGGAAAAGATGTGCATATTTTATCACAATTGGAAATATTAACTTTCAACATAGCCTTTAAGAGCTACCTCCAACCACCTTCATTCTTGTGGCTCATTTCATTAAATAAAGACTTGACTTAATGACAAAAGTCTCATGTAAAAAGTATGAAGAAAAGATAAGCAAAGTATGAAGAAAAGATAAGGCCTTATTATTTGTATTAACAGTAGTACAATTATTAGCAGAAATAATAGAAAAACAAATATTGTCTTGATAATATTAATAATATACCAGCTTGGCGAGGTGGCTCATGCCTGTAATCCCAGAACTTTCGGAGGCCAAGGTGGGCAAATCACTTGAGGTCAGGAGTTCCAGGCCAGCCTGGCCAACGTGGTGAAACCCTGTCTCTAGTAATACTACAAAACTTAGCCAGGCGTGGTGATGCGCACCTGTAATCCCAGCTACTCGGGAGGCTGAGGCAGGAGAATCACTTAAACTCAGGAGGCAGAAGTTGCAGTGAGCTGAGATCGCACCACTGCACTCCAGTCTGGGTGACAGAGCAAGACTGTCTCAAAATAATAGTAATAATACACCATATAACTAGCAATTACTAGTATCAGTAATACAATAATAAAAATATAATTCTATATATCCATTGACCTGGCAAATCAAATTCTAGAAACTGTTAATAAAGACATTATAATGGATATATAGACATACGTAAATTTACAGGGTTTTGTCCCTATCTTTTCATAATTTAGAGAAAATAGAAACCATAATCATGTCCACCAAGAAGGGAGAATTTACCTAAATAAAACATAACCATTTAAAAGAATACATTTAGCTATTAAAAATTGTTATGGAATAATATCTAATACTATAGAAAATGGAACCAACCCTATTAGAAAATAGCAGGCATAACATACCCTTTTTTGTAAAATAAAAATACACTCACATGTATATGTACACATTTTTAAAATTGTATACACACACACAATTATCAATCATTACTACACTCTCGCTTTTACAGACCATTGCACAGGCACCTACCCATACATTTGGTTCCACATTTTTCCCCTGTTCAAACGGACATAAACTTTTGCCCTTGTTTTGTGCAAACAAAGAAGTTTGTTAAATGTATTTTTTTGTAACTTGCTTTTCTAACTTAATACATTTCTGAAATAACTCAAATTAAATTTTGGAACTAACCCATTACTTTTTAACAACTGCATAATGTTTTATACTGTCTTTGTATCCAGTTTTCAACAAAGGACACATATAAGGTTTTCAAGAGTTTTGCCACAAATAAGACAGTCTCTCTCTTGCTCTCTTTCTCTCTGTCTCTTCCCAGCCTTCTCCCTAACCCCACTACCTCCCACACACACATTTTATTTTTGTAGTGTAAGTTTCAAGAACTGTTATTGCTGGCGTAAGAGTGTATTAGTCAGGATTCTCTAGAAAAATAGGACCAGTAGAAAAAAAAATATATATATATATATATATATATATATAGCGAGAGAGATTTATTTTAAGGAATTGGCTCACACAACTGTGGAAGCTGGCAAGTCTGAAATCTGTAGGGCAGGCCTGCAGAGAAAAAGTTGATGTTGCAATCTCAAGTACAACGCTGCAGTCTCAAAATTCAGGCAGGGTTTCTATGTCGCAGTCTTGAGGAAGAAATGCTTCTTCAAAAAATTCTTGGTCTTTGTATTTGAGAACTTTAATTGATTAGATGAGGCTCACCCACATTATGGAGGGTAATATGCTTCACTCAAAGTCTACAAATTTAAACGTTAATCACATCTAAAATTCTACCATTATAACAACATCTGGACAGGTGTTTGACCAAGTAACTGAGCACCGTAGCCTGGCTATGTTGACACATGAAATTAAACATTACAAATAGTATAACATTTTAAAAATTAATTTTAGTAAAAATTGTCATTTTGTTTTTTAAAATAGTGGTAGCAATTGTCACCAGTAATATAATTCCCCTTCCCTTAAATCCTTATAAGAACTATTATCCCACTTAAAATTTTTTTTTCAAATTATTAGGGAAATATATCTAATTGCTGATATAATTTGCATACTCTTGAATATTAATGAGGTTAAAGATCTTTTGATATGTTGGTTGGTAGTTTATATTTCTTCTTCTGTAAGTTGTCTATTCACATCCTTTGTCCATTTTTTTCTGACTCATTTTGTTTTGCTCGACTACTTTATATACAAGCTATTTATATGTGAACATTTTCTGATTTGTATAGACATATTCTTTTGAAAGTAGTTAAATACATTTTCTCCATATATAGGTCACTTACGAACAGTCTCCCCCACAACAAGGTTACAAAAATATTCAACTTATCTTCTAATGTCCTATATGTGATGTTTTAACTCATCTGAAATATATTTTTGTTTATGGGTGTACAGTAAGAAAACAAATATTTTGTTTAGAAAGATAAACAATTTTACCACTATTAATTATTAAATAAATCATCCTTTCCCCACCAAATTAAAATAATACTCCTATCCTACTTTGAGATTCCCTTATATACACAGCTCTTTTTAGGGGCCCTTGTTATTCTGTTCATCTGATTTCTCTATCCCTGTGCCAATACAACCATATATTGATAAAGTGGCCTAAAAGTAATTTTTAATATTTGGAAAGGCATACTTCTTCAGATGTTTCTTGGATATTACAAAGAATTTAATTTTCCTTCTCTGGAACTTTAAAAGCATATTTCCCAGTATCTCTACAAAAACAAGATTGTAATTGAAATCACTTATGTTTAAATATAAACTTAGAAAGGATGGTTATTTGTATTATACTGAATTCTCACCCAGAAATATGGTATTTATTTATATATGTTCAGGTTTTATTGTTTGATAAAAATTATTATTTTCTTCACATAGGACCTTTATTTTTTGTATGTTGTTTCTTTTTTTTTTTTTTGAGATGGAGTCCTGCTGTGTCGCCAAGCTGGAGTACAGTGACGTGATCTCGGCTCACTGCAACCTCTGCCTCCTGGGTTCAAGTGATTCTCTTGCCTCAGCCTTCTGAGTAGCTGGAATTACAGGTGCATGCAAACATGCCCAGCTAATTTTTGTATTTTTAGTAGAGATAGGATTTCACTATGTTGGCCAGGATGGTCTTGATCTCTTGACCTTGTGATCCTCCTGCCTCGGCCTTCCAAAGTGCTGAGATTACAGGCGTGAGCCACAGTGCTGGCCTGTATGTTGTTTCTTAAATATTTTCCGGTTTTATTAACAAGGTGAAATATAAAATATTCCATTTATATGCAATTGGAATTTGTTAGTATGAAGAAAAACATCCATTTTTATATATGCATATTTTGTATCCAGCCACCAGCCAAACAAACTTTTAAATTCTACTAATCTCTTTGATTTACCATTCACATTAATACATTATATAATAATATAATTTCTTTCTTATTTTCTAAACATGTGGCCAGATTTATCATGTATGGCCTTAACTTGAAACTCCAAAACAATGTTAAAAATTTTAAATTTTAAAATAAATACGATAATATTTAATAAATAGCTCAGTCTTTTAAAATTATTTTTATTAGAAAGAGTATTAATTTTATTAAGTTACTTTTCAGGCACTCAATAACATGATTACATTTTCTCCATTAATTAATTGTATTAATAAGTTTCCCACTTATTATCCCTCGATTCGTGGACTAAACTTTACTTGGTCATGATTTATTAAACCTCTCATATATTGCAGAACATTATGATTGATTAACATTTAACATTTGTGTCTACCTGTGTTCCTGATGCTGGGCAGTAACATTTTTATTACCCTGTCATGTACTAGAATCAAAATTGTACCAACCTTATAAAATGAATAGGTATTTTAAAAACTTTTCCTATGAGCAAGAATAATGTAAACAATATTATAGTCTTGTTCGTTAAAGATTATGTGGAACTCAGAAATAAAACCACTTGAGAATACTGTCTTTGTCAATGTTCATTCATTATTTTATTGTTTGCTTATTGGTCTATAGAGATATTATACTCAGCTAGAGTCCATTTTGATGGTTCGTATTTGCTAGATATCATTCTTATTTTGGCAGATAAGTGCCATCCAACTTTTCCATGTCATGGCAAACAAAGAATATGATATTATTTGTTTATTATTGAAAACAAACCAAGTAACTTGTGGCTGGAAGGGACCTGCCAAAAAGGTGCAGAGGATTATGGCTACACTAGGCTTGCGCTGATTGCTGAACCATAACCCCTTATGGGCATGTCTATGTGGCACAGTAAGCTGGTGAGAAGTTTTTCTCTAGACTTTAATATTTCATAGTTTTGTATGCTAGTCATTTATATAATTTTAATCTTACTAGTAATTCTGGTTATAGATCTTCTCATTTCTTTTTTTATTATACTTTAAGTTTTAGGGTACATGTGCACAACGTGCAGGTTTGTTACACATGTATACATGTGCCATGTTGGTGTGCTGCACCCAGTAACTCGTCGTTTAACATTACATATATCTCCAAATGCTATCCCTCCCCCCTCCCCCCACCCCACAACAAGCCCGGTGTGTGATGTTCCCCTTCCTGTGTCCATGTGTTCTCATTGTTCAATTTCCACCTACGAGTGAGAACATGCGGTGTTTGGTTTTTTGTCCTTGCGACAGTTTGCTGAGAATGATGGTTTCCAGCTTCATCCATGTCCCTAAAAAGGACATGAACTCGTCATTTTTATGGCTGCATAGTATTCCATGGTGTATATGTGCCACAGTTTCTTAATCCAGTCTATCATTGTTGGACCTTTGGGTTGGTGGTTGGTTCCAAGTCTATGCTATTGTGAATAGTGCCGCAATAAACATACATGTGCATGTGTCTTTATAGCAGCATGATTTATAATCCTTTGGGTATATACCCAGTAATGGGATGGCTGGGTGAAATGGTATTTCTAGTTCTAGATCCTTCAGGAATCGCCACACTGACTTCCACAATGGTTGAACTAGTTTACAGTCCCACCAACAGTGTAAAAGTGTTCCTATTTCTCCACATCCTCTCCAGCACCTGTTGTTTCCTGACTTTTTAATGATCGCCATTCTAACTGGTGTGAGATGCTGTCTCATTGTGGCTTTGGTTTGCATTTCTCTGATGGCCAGTGATGATGAGCATTGTTTCATGTGTCTTTTGGCTGCATAAATGTCTTCTTTTGAGAAGTGTCTGTTCATATCCTTTGCCCACTTTTTGATGGGGTTGTTTGTTTTTTTCTTGTAAATTTGTTGGAGTTCCATGGTACTGGTACCAAAACAGAGATATAGACCAATGGAACAGAACAGAGCCCTCAGAAATAATGCTGCATATCTACAACTATCTGATCTTTGACAAACCTGACAAAAACAGGAAACGGGGAAAGGATTCCCTATTTAATAAATGGTGCTGGGAAAACTGGCTAGCCATATGGAGAAAGCTGAAACTGGATCCCTTCCTTACACCTTATACAAAAATTAATTCAAGATGGATTAAAGACTTAAGTGTTACATCTAAAACCATAAAAACCCAAGAAGAAAACCTAGGCAATACCATTCAGGACATAGGCATGGGCAAGGACTTCATGTCTAAAACACCAAAAGCAATGGCAACAAAAGCCGAAATTGACAAATGGGATCTAATTAAACTGAAGAGCTTCTGCATAGCAAAAGAAACTACCGTCAGAGTGAACACGCAACCTACAGAATGGGAGAAAATTTTTGCAATTTACTCATCTGACAAAGGGCTAATATCCAGGATCTACAATGAACTTCTCATTACTTTTCTAAAATATTTTTTTCTGGCCTGGGCCTATCTATTTCATTAGTCTTTTGAGAGAATAAACATTTAGTCCTCACTCATTTGTGGGAGCTAAAAATTAAAAGCATTGTTTCCTAACTCTAGTTTTTTTGTTCAACTTCTGTGTTAATTTTCCATTCCAACTTTTATTTACTTATTTTTAAATTTTTAATTTTTGTAGGTACATAGGAGGTGTATATAGTTATGGGGTACATGAGATATTTTGATACAGGCCTATAATGCATAATAATGTCATCAGGATTAATGGGGTATCCATCACCTCAAGCATTTATCCTTTGTTTTACAAACAATCCACACATATTCTTTCAGTTATTTTATAATGTACAATAAATTATTCTTAACTATAGTCACTCTGGTGTGCTATTAAATACTAGATCTTATTCATTACATCTAGCTATATTTTTATGCCCATTAACTGTCCCCACTCCACCCACCCTACTACCCTTCCCAGCTTCTGGTAACCGTCATTCTATCTCTACTTCCATGAATTCAACTGTTTTAATTTTCAGCTCCTATAAATGAGTGAGAATAAGCAAAGTTTGTCTTTCTGTGTCTGCCTTATCTCACTTAACATAATGACTTCCAATTCCAGCCATGTTGTTGCAAATGACAGGATCTCATTCTTTTTTTGTGGCTGAATAGTATTTCATTGTGTATATGTACCACATTTTCTTTACTCATTCATTCATTTGTTGATGGACACTTAGGTTACTTTCAAATCTTGGCTATGGTGAATACTGCCACAATAAACATTGGAGCACAGATATATCTTCAATAAACTGATGGCCTTTACTTTGGGTATGTCCTTAGCAGTGGGAATGCTGGATCACATGGTAGTTTTTGTAGATTTTTGAGGAACATCCAAGCTGTTGTCCATAGTGGTTGTCCTAATCTACATTCCTACCAACAATGTCGATGTCAAATTATACTACAGAGATATAGTAACCGAAACAACATAGTACTGTCATAAAAACAGACATCTACAGATGTCTCTACATCTGTGCCAGCATTTGTTTTTGCCTGTTTCTTTGATAATAGCCATTTTAACTAGGGTGAGATGGTATCTCAGTGTAGTTTTGATTTACGTTTCTCTGATGATAAATTATGTTGAGCACCTTTTCATATATATGTTTTCCATGTATATGTCTTCTTTTGAGAAATGTTCATTCAGAACTTTTGCCCATTTTCTAATCAAATTATTAGATTTTTTTCTTACAGAGTTGTTTGAGCTCCTCATATATTGTAGCTATTAATTCATTGTCACATGGATATTTTGCAAATATATTATCAATTTCTGCAGGTTGTCTCTTCACTTTATTGATTGTTTCTTTTGCTGTGCAGAAGCTCTTTAACTTGATGTGATCCCAGTTGTCCAATTTTGTTTGGTTGCCTGTGCTTGTGGAGTATTACTCAAAACTTCTTGCACAGTCCAATGTCCTGGAGAATTTCCCCAAAGTTTTCTTATAGTAGTTTCATAGTTTGAGGTATTAGCGTTAAGCTGTAAATCCATTTTGATGTGATTTTTCTATATGGTGAGAGATGGTGGTCCAGTATCATTGCTCTGACTGCAGATACCCAATTTTCCCAACACCACTTACTGAAGAGACTGTCTTTCTCCAAAGCACATTCTTGGCACCTTTATCAAAAATGAGTTCACTGTAGATATATAGATTTGGTTCTGGGTTCTCTATTCTATTCCATTGTTCTATATGTCTGTTTTTATGACAGTACTATGTTGTTTTCGTTACTATATCTCTGTAGTATAATTTGAAGTCAGGTAATATGATTCCTCCTGTTTTGTTCTTTTTGCTCAAGCTGACGTTTGCTATTCTGGGTCATCTGTGGTTCCATAAAAATTTTAGGATTGTTTTTTCTATTTCTGTGAAGAATGTCATTGATATTTTGGTAGGGATTGCATTGAATCTATAGATTGCTTTGAGTAGTATGGACATTTTAAAAATATCAATTATTCTAATCCAGGAACATATGTATTTCCATTTTTTTGTATCCTCTTCAATTTCTTTCATCAATGTTTTAAGTTTTCATTGTAGAGATGGTTCACTTTCTTTGGCTAAGTTAATTCCTAGATATCTAATTTTATTTCTAGCTATTGTTAATTGGATTAATTTCTTGGTTTATTTTTCAGATTGTTCACTGTTGGCATACAGAAATGCTACTGGTTTTTCTATGTTGATTTTGTATCCTGCAACTATACTGAATTTATTTATCTGTTCTCAATTTTTTTGGTGGGATTTTTGGGTGTTTTCAAATATAAGATTATACCATCTGCAAACAAAGATAATTTGACTTATTCTTTTCCAATTTGAATGCCCTTTATTTCTTTCTTTTGCCTGATTGCTCTAGCTAGGACTTCGAGTACTATGTTGAATAACAGTGATGAAAGTGGACGTCCTTGTCATGTTCCAGATCTTAGAGAAAAGACAGTTTTTTCCTATTCATTCTGAATCTAGCTGTGGGTCTTTAGTACACAGCTTTTATTTTGTTGAAGTATGTTCATTTTATACCTAGTTTATTTAGGTTTTTATCATAAAGGGATATTGGATTGTGTCAAACGCTTTTTCAGTATCAATTAAAATAATTATATAATTTTTGTCCTTCAATTCTGTTAATATAATGCACCACATTGATTGATTTATGTATGTTGAACCATCCTTGCATTCCTGGGATAAATTCCACTTGGTGGTGATGAATGCTCTTTTTAATGTGTTGTTGATTTTGGTTTGCTGTTAGTTTGTTGAGGATTTTTGCATCAATGTTTATCAGGGATACTGGAATGTAGTTTTCTTTTTTTGACCTGTCTTTTTCTGATTCTTTTTATCAGGATAATACTGGCCTTGTAGAATGAGTATTCCTTACTTCTCTATTTTTGGGAATAGTTTGAATAGGATTGGTGTTAGTTTTTCTTTAAATGTTTAGTAAAACTCATCAGTGAAGCCATCAGGTCCTGATGTTTTCTTTGCTAGGAGACTTCCTATTACAGCTTTGATCTTATTACTTGTTATTGCTCTGTTCAGGTTTTGGATCGTTTCATGGTTCAATCTTCGTAGGTTGTATGTGTATAAGAATTTATTCATTTCTTCTAGGTTTTCCAATTTATTTGCATATAGTTTCTCATAGTATCATCTAGTAATCTTTTGGATTTCTGTGGTATTGCTTGTGATGTCTCTATCATCATCTCTGATTTTGCTGATTTGGGTCTTCTCTCTTTTTTTCTTGGATAATCTGGCTAAAGGTTTGTTGATTATATTTATCTTTTAACCACCAATTTTTCATTTCATTGGTCCTTTGTATTATTTGCCGCATTTCAATTTCATTTATTTCTGCTCTGATCTTTATTATGATCTTGTCTTCTACTAATTTTGGGTTCCACTTGCTTTTGCTTTTCTAGTTCTTTAAGATGCATTGTTAGGTTGTTTAAAGATTTTTTAATATATCTGATATTGGTGCTTATAGCTAAAATTTACCTCTTAGTAGTGCTTTCACTGTATTTTATAATATTTGGTGGGTTCTGCTTCCATTATCATTAGTTTAAATAAATTTTTAAATTTCCTTCATAATCTGCTCATTGACCCACTGGTCATTCAGGAGCATATTGTTTAATTTCCATGTGTTTGTATAGTTTCCAAAATTCCTATTGTTGCTGATTTCTAGTTTTATTCCATTGTCATCAGAGGAGACACTTGATATAATTTCAATTATTAAAAAATACTTTAAGACTTGTTTTGTTGTCTAATATATGGTCTATCCCTGAGAATGATCTATGTGCTGAGAAGAAGCATGTGTATTCAGCAGCTATAGGATGAAATGCTCTGTAAATATCTATTAGGTCTATTTGGTCTATAATGTAGTCTAAGTGAAGTGTTTCTTTGTTGATTTTTTTGTCTGGGTGATCTCTCCAATACTGAAAGTGGGGTGTTGAGGTCTCCAGCTATTTTTGTTTTGTGGTCTATCTCCCTCTTTTTCTCTAATAATATTTGCTTTATATATTTGGGTGCTCCAGTGTTGGGTGCATATATATTTAAAATTGTTATATCCCCTTGCTGAATTGACCTCTGTACCATTATATAATAACCTTCTTTGTCTCCGTTTATAGTTTTTGTATTGAAATGTATCATGTCTGGTATAAGTATTCCTGCTCCTTTTTAGTTTCCATTGGCATGGAATATCTTTTTCCATTCCTTATTTTCAGTCCACATGTGTCTTTATAGGTGAAGTGTATTTCTTACTGGTAACCAATCATTGAGTCTTGTTTTTTCATCCATTCAGGCACTCTATGCTTTTGATTGGAGAGGTTAGTCTATTGACATTCAAAGTTATTGTTGATAGGTAAGATCTTACTCTTGCCATTTTGTTATTTGTTTTCTAGTTGATTTGTGATCTTCTTTCTTTCCTGTCTTCCTTTCAGTGGTATGTTTTAATTTCTTGCTTTTTGTGTGTGTATCTGCTGTATTTTTTTATTTGAAGATACCATGACCCTTGCAAATAATATTCTATAACTCATTATTTTAAACTGATGACTTAACAATGATTGTATAAACAAAAAAATAGAATTGTAATAAGAATTCGACACTGAACTTCATCCTCCTGTTTTTTAACTTTTTGTTGCTTCTGTTTACATCTTAATATGCTGTCTATGTCTTGGAAAGTTGTTGTAGTTATTATTTTTGAGTAGTTATCTTCTAGGTTGTTTTTATTCAAGATATGACTAGTTTAGACACCACAATTACAGTGTTAAAATATTCTGTGTTTTTCTGTGTACTTACTATTACCACTGAGTTTTGTATCATCAGATGATTTCTTACTGCTCATTAACTTCCTTTTCTTTCTGGTTGAAGTACTCCTTTTAGCAGTTCTGGTAGGCAAGTCTGGTATTGATGAAATCCCTCAGTTTTTGTTTGTATGGGAAATTATATCTTCTTCCTATATGAAGGATATTTTTACTGGACATACTATTCTAGGATACAGCTTTTTTTCCTTCAGCACTTTAAATATATTATGCCATTCTCTCCTGGCCTAAAAGTTTTCCACTGCAAAGTCTGTTGCCAGATATATTGGAGCTCCATGTATGTTAATTGTTTCTTTTCTCTTGCTGCTTTCAGGAATTTTTCTTTATCTTTGACTTTTAGGTGCTTGATTATTAAATACCTTGAGGTTGTCTTCTTTGGGTTAAATCTCTTTGGTGTACAATAGCCTTCTTGTACTTAGATATTGACATCTTTCTCTAGGTTTGGGAAGTTCTCTGTTATTATCTCATTTTTTTTTGTCTCCTCTGTATGTTTTGTGATGGCATGTCTTAAAGCTCACTAATTCTTACTTCTACTTCATTAATTCTGCTGGTAAGAAACCGATTTACTCTTCAGTATCTCAATTGCATTTTTCAACTCCAGAGTTTTTGCTTCATTCTTTTTAATTATTCAATCTGTTTGATAAATTGATCTCATAGGATTCTGAACCCCATCTCTATGTTATCTTGAATATCTTTGAGTTTCCTCAAGACAGCTATTTTAAATCATCTGTCTGAAAGTTCACATATGTCTCTCTCAACAGGATTAGTCCCTGGTTCATTATTTAGTTTGTTCGGTGAGGTCATGTTTTCCTGGATAGTCTTCATGCTTGTGAATGTTTATCAGTGTCTGGCCACTGAAGAATTGGGTATTTATTGGACTCTTTGCAGTCTGAGGTTGTTTGTATGTGTGCTTCTTGGGAAGGTTTTTCAGATATTTAAAGGAATTTGGGTGTTGTGATCTAAGTTTTTTGATCACTGTAGTCATATATACATTAGGGGGCAACCCAAGCCCAGTAATGCTGTGGCTCTTAAAGATTCATGCAGGTACTTCCACGAAATTCTTCTTGGATAGATCTGGAAGAATTATCTGGATTGCAAAGCAAAAACACTTGTTTTCTTCCTACTTTCCCATGGATAAACAGTCTCTCTCTGTGACGAGCTACATATAGTTGCGGAAGGGTGGCATAAGCATCCCTGTGGCCACCACCACTGGAACTGTGCTAGGTCAGATCTACAGTCAGCACAGAACTGGATCTCAACCAAGTCTTTCAGTAACCACTGCCTTGCTATTGTCTATGTTCACTCGAGCCTGCAGAGCTTTAAAATCAGCAGTTGGTGAAGCCAGCCAGGCTTGTTTTCTTTTCTTCAGTGTGGCAAGTTCCCCTTGGTCCCAGGTAGGTCAAGAGATGCCATCCAAGAGCCAGCACCTTCAGTCAGTTACTTTAGGAATCTACCTGTCACCCAAGCCACAAAACAAAGTCCTTCCCTACTTCCCTCCTCTACCCACAAGCAGAGAAGTCTCTCCCCATAACTATCACCACCCCAGTTATGTGGTGAGTATTACCTGGTTACCTCTGATGTTTATTCAAGGACCCAGGGCTCTTTAGTTAGCTTGTGGTAAATGCTGCCAGGCCTAGGACTCTCCCTTCAGTGAAGTGAGCTCCCCTCTGGACCAGGGATGGTACAGCAATGCCATCTCAGAGCCAAGACCAAAGCCTGGAATCTGAGAACCCTTGGTGCTCTACCCTGTTGGGGCCAAGCTGGTACCTAATCCGCAAGATGAAGTCACCTTTTCTCTTCTTCCATTTTTCCTCAAGAAGAAGGAGTCCCTAGCCATAGCCACCACACCTGGAAATGTGCTGGGTCACATCTGAAGCCAGTATGTCTCTCAGTCTCACCCAAGGCCCACCATGAGTACTGCCTGGGTACCACTGCTGATTATTCAGTACCTAAGGGATCTTTAGCTAGCAGATAATGAATCCTGCCAGGACTGGGTCTTTCTCTTCAAGACAGTGGATTCTCTTCCGGCCCAGAGTATGTCTAGAAATGTTGTCCAAGAGCTAGGTCCTGGAATAGGGGCCTCAGGACTCTGCCTCATGCCGACTTCTACTGTGGGTAAACATGTATCGAAGTTGCCAAAAAAAAAAGCCCTCCTTACTTGTCTCTCTCTTCTCTTCAAATAGAAGGCAGAAGTCTCTCTTGGAGTTGCAAGCTATGTTGTCTAGTGTTGGGTGAGGGGTGATGCAAACCCTCCCTTGGCTGCTCCTCTGGCATCTCATTTGGTTATGCCCCCCTGTCAACTCCACTGACTCTGAGCCAGCCCAGCACCAGGACTTGCCCACAGATTGCAGACCTTGTGGTCTAGACTGCCTTTCAAGTTAACGTAGGCCTCCGCAGAGCACTTTAGCCCTGGGTAACGTGGTGAGGCTTGTTAGAACTCAGGCTCTGACCACTGGGATGAGCGACTTCCCTATGGCTATGGCTGATCTCAATGCACATTCCATGAGCACTAGCTGAGTTCCACCCAGTGCCACTTTCCACTGTGACAGGGCAGCACTAAATTTCAATGCAAAGTTCCAGAATTACTGCGTTCTCGCTCTCTCCCAAGTGCAGATTCTCTTTCCACACCATGTGGCCACTGCCAGAGTGTGGGGGAAGGGTGATGTTGGCAATTAAGGACTGGCTTTCCTACCCTCTTGAGTGGCTCCTTCATTGATACGAAGATAAAACCAAATATAGTGATTACTCACTTGATTTTTATAAATGTGATTTTTTTGTGCCAATAGTTGTTCAATTTGGTGCTTCAGCAAGGGGGATGATCAGTAGAGGTTTCTATTCTTCTACGGTGCGTTACCTCTTTCAATCAGTATTTCCACTTTTAAGAGGTATTGTTGTTTGTTTTTAAATAAAAATCTCTAAATGCCCACAAGAGAAAGCAGGAAAGATCTACAATTGACACCCTAACATCACAATTAAAAGAACTAGAGAAGCAAGAGCAAACATATTCAAAAGCTAGCAGAAGGCAAGAAATAACTAAGATCAAAGCAGAACTGAAGGAGACAGAGACACAAAAAACCCTTCAAAAAATCAATGAATCCAGGAGCTGGTTTTTTGAAAAGATCAACAAAATTGATAGACCACTAGCAAGACTAATAAAGAAGAAAAGACAGGAGAATCAAATAGACACAATAAAAAATGATAAAGGAGATATATTACCACCACAGAAATACAAACTACCATCAGAGAATACTGTAAATACCTCTACGCAAATAAACTAGAAAATCTAGAAGAAATGGATAAATTCCTGGACACATACACCCTCCCAAGACTAAACCAGGAAGAAGCTGAATCCCTGAATAGACCACTTAACAGGCTCTGAAATTGAGGTAATAATTAATAGCCTACAGACCAAAAAAAGTCCAGGACCAGACAGATTCACAGCCGAATTCTACTAGACGTACAAGGAGGAGATGGTACCATTCCATCTGAAACTATTCCAATCAATAGAAAAAGAGGGAATCCTCCCTAACTCATTCTGTGAGACCAGCATCACCCTGATACCAAAGCCTGGCAGAGACACAACCAAAAAAGAGAATTTTAGACCAATATCCTTGATGAACATCGATGCAAAATTACTCAGTAAAATACTGGCAAACCGAATCCAGCAGCACATCAAAAAGCTTATCCACCATGATTAAGTGGGCTTCACCCCTGGGATGTAAGGCTGGTTCAACATACTCAAATCAATAAATGTAATCCAGCATATAAACAGAACCAAAGACAAAAACCACATGATTATCTCAATAGATGCAGAAAAGGCCTTTGACAAAATTCAACAACGCTTCATGCTAAAAACTCTCAATAAATTAGGTATTGATGTGATGTATCTCAAAATAATAAGAGCTATTTATGACAAACCCACAGCCAATATCATACCAAATGGGCAAAAACTGGAAGCATTCCCTTTGAAAACTAGCACAAGACACGGATGCCCTCTCTCACCACTCCTATTTAACATAGTGTTGGAAGTTCTGGCCAGGGCAATCAGGTAGGGGAAAGAAATAAAGGGTATTCAATTAGGAAAAGAGGAAGTCAAATTGTTCGTGTTTGCAGATGACATGATTGTATATTTAGAAAACCCCATCGTCTCAGCACAAAATTTCCTTAAGCTGATAAGCAACTTCAGCAAAGTCTCAGGATATAAAATCAATGTGCAAAAATCACAAGCGTTCTTATGCACCAATAACAGACAAACAGAGAGTCAAATCATGAGTGAACTCCCATTCACAATTGCTTCAAAGAGAATAAAATACCTAACAATCAAACTTACAAGGGATGTGAAGGACCTCTTCAATGAGAACTACAAACCACTGATCACGAAATAAAAGAGGACACAAACAAATGGAAGAACATTCCATTCTCATGGATAGGAAGAATCAGTATTGTGAAAATGGCCATATTGCCCAAGGTAATTTGTAGATTCAATGCCATCCCCATCAAGCTACCAATGACTTTCTTCACAGAATTGGAAAAAACTACTTTAAAGTTCATATGGAACCAAAAAACAGCCCGCATTGCCAAGTCAATCCTAAGCCAAAAGAACAAAGCTGGAGGCATCATCTTACCTGACTTCAAACTATACTATAAGGCTACAGTAACCAAAAGAGCATGGTACTGATACCAAAACAGAGATATAAACCAATGGAACAGAACAGAGCCCTCAGAAATAATACCACATATCTACAACCATCTGATCTTTGACAAACCTGACAAAAACAAGAAATGGGGAAAAGATTCCCTATTTAATAAATGGTGCTGGGGAAACTGGCTAGCCGTATTGGAACGCTGAAACTGGATGCCTTCCTTACACCTTATACAAAAATTAATTCAAGATGGATTAAAGACTTAAATGTTAGACCTAAAACCATAAAAACTCTCGAAGAAAACCTAGGCAATACCATTCAGGACATAGATATGGGCAAGGACTTCACGTCTAAAACATCAAAAGCAATGGCAACAAAAGCCAAATTTGACAAATGGGATCTAATTAAACTAAAGAACTTCTGCACAGCAAAAAGAAAACTACCATTAGAATGAACAGGCAACCTCAGAACGGGAGAAAAATTTTGCAATCTACTCATCTGACAAAGGGCTAATATCCAGAATCTACGAAGAACTTAAACAAATTTACAATAAAAAAACAAACAACCCCATCAAAAAGTGGGCAAAGAATATGAACCAACACTTCTCAAAAGAAGACATTTATGCATCCAACGGACACATGAAAAAATGCTCATCATCACTGGCCATCAGAGAAATGCAAATCAAAACCACAATGAGATACCATCTCACACCAGTTAGAATGGCAATCATTAAAAAATCAGGAAACAACAGGTGCTGGAGAGGATGTGGAGAAATAGGAACACTTTTATACTGTTGGTGGGACTGTAAACAAGTTCATCCATTGTGGAAGACAGTGTGCTGATTCCTCAAGGATCTAGAACTAGAAATACCATTTCACCCAGCCATCCCATTACTGGGTATATACCCAAAGGATTATAAATCATGCTGCTATAAAGACACACACACATGTATGTTTATTGCGGCACTATTCACAATAGCAAAGACTTGGAACCAAGCCAAATGTCCAACAATGATAGACTGGATTAAGAAAATGTGGCACATATACACCATGGAATACTATGCAGCCATAAAAAATGATGAGTTCATGTCCTTTGTAGGGACAAGGATGAAGCTGGGAACCATCATTCTCAGCAAACTGTCGCAAGGACAAAAAACCAAACACCGCATGTTCTTACTCATAGGTGGGAATTGAACAATGAGAACACTTGTACATAAAAAATGAACATCACACACTGGGGCCTGTCGTGGGGTGGGGGGAGGGGGGGAGGGATAGCATTAGGAGACATATCTAATGTAAATGACCAGTTAATGTGTGCAGCACACCAACATGGCACATGTATATATATGTAACAAACCTGCACATTGTGCACATGTACCCTAGAACTTAAAGTATAATAATAAAAAAAGACAAAGCACATAATCCTACCAAAAAAAAAATCTCTATATTTCCTTATAAGTATTATTTCAGCTGTATTTTATTTGTCTCATATGAAATGACACTCAATGCTTTAACTTTATATTTGAATTTTTATTTGATTCAAGTATTATTTATGAGAGTATTTTTTGATTCCCAGGAAATTTTGACATTTTTATTACTCATTTCTAACATTATTGGAGTAAGAGTATCTGATCTTCAAAAATTATTTCTTAAAAAATAGAGGTCTTCTGTAATGGCTGAGTGAGGGACTTGGCAACTCCTCTCTCCAAAGAGTAATTGTAAAACTGAACAAAATTTCCAAAAATTACCATTTTAAGACTAGAAATTGACTAAAGGCATACAACCAAATGAAAAGTATTTATTGATGAAATGATAACAAATATAAATAAGAACACTGGGGAGTTTGTAGCATGTTAGCCTGGTGCTGCTCCTGCTACCAATAGCCCCCCATAACCCCTACCATCTCTACCTACATGGTGCAAAGGTACTACTATGGCATAGCAGACTGAGAGCAGATTGAAGTGACATCAGACAGTAACTTCAATTCACAGGAAGAAAACATAAGTAATAGAAATTATAAATATATACATTAATTTCAAAGAGTCTATAAGTATATATTCCCTCCTCTTAATATCTTTAAAAGCAGTAACTATAACACTCTTTTGTCTGGTTTGAATTACCATATATAGATGCAATATAGAGCAACAGCAGGGCAAAGGAAGGTCGAGGGATTTAAGTTATACTGGAGCAAAGTTCTACATTTTACTGAAATAAAAGTAGTATTAATTTGAAGTAAAATGTGATAAGATACATACTGTAGTACATAGAGCAACCACGAGAAAATAACAAAAAATACAGTAAAAAGCAAGAAAGAAATCAAATGGTACACTAGAAAATACCTGTTTAATATAAAAGAATGTGGTAAAGGAGAAACACAGGGAAATACATGTGATATATAAAAACCCAAAGGAAAAATGGTTTATGTAAGTCCAGCTATATAAATAATAATTTTAAATGAGAATGGATTAAATATTCCAATTAAAATACAAATGCTTTCAGATTAACTTAAAAATAGCAAAACATAAGTTCTAACTACAATCTGTCTACAAAAGAAACTTTAAAATTCAGAGATGCAAATCAGCCAAAAATAAAATAATGCAAAAATACCATAATAAGAGTGACTATAAGAAGCTGGAGTGGCTATCCTAATATTAGACAAAATAGACTTTAAGATAAAATATGTTACTGAAACAAAGACAAAAATTTTACAGTGTTGGAAATGTCACTTCATCAGGTACACACAACAATTCTAAATGTGTATGTACCCAACAAAAATGAGACCAAAATATATGATGTAAAAAGTGGCACAATTGAAGGAAGAGTTACACAATTCAACAGTAAGAGTTGTGGACTTTAATACCACACTCTAAATAATAGACAGAATGACAACACAAGAAATCAACAAACATATAGCAAATTATAGGAACGCTATCAACCAACTTTACTTAACTGATGTTTATGGAACAATTCACCCAATAATAGAATGAAATTTCTTCTCAATCACATGAAACATTCTCTAGGATATATCTTATACCAAGGCTATAAATAAGTCTCAATAAATTTAAAATAATTGGAATCAACAAAGTATGTTCAATAATCATGGTAAAATTAAATAAGAAATCAACAACAGAAGAAAATTTTGGAAATTCAAATATATCTGGAAATAAATTTATTATTTCTCAATAACCATGGGGACAGGAATAAATCACCAAAGCAATTATAAATTATTTCAGTTGAATGAAAACACAACATATAAAACATTACGAGATGTAGCTAAAGCAGTGCTTAGATGAAAACATAGCTGTAAATGCCTATATCAGAAAATAAGAAATGGCTTAAATCAAAATCCAAACTTCCTCTTGAAAAGTTTGAGGTGGATAGCAAACTTGAAGCAATAAATATGAGAGAGGAAGCAAGATTGAAGGAATAAATATGAGAGAGGAAATCAGTGAAATAAAAAACTAGAAAAATAGTAGAGAAAATTAATAAAATCATTGATTCTTTGAAAATTCAACAAAATGGCAAACCTCTAGGTAAGCTAACTAAGTAAAACAAAAGAAGGCATATATTACGAAAATAAAAAAGAGACTACATTACTAATGACCTTACAGAAATTAAAAATATCAAAAGAAAATATGAGAAATAGTATTATGCCAACAAATTGGAAAATGTAGATGAAATGGACGAATTCCTTAAAGACACTAATTACCAAAACTAACTTAAGAAGAAATAGAAAACCTAGCTAGATCTGTAACAAGTAAAGAAATTGAATTCACAATTTAAAATGTTCCCACAGATAAAATCCAAGGCACAGATGGCTTCACCGGTGAATTCTACTAAACATTTAAGATAGAAATAATACCAATCTTTTACATACTCCTCCAGAAATAGAGAAGGAAACACATCCCAAATAATTCTGTAAGACCACGGTGTTTTGCCATCATTCCAGATGGTGGCTACACAGAAAGTTTCTTAGCACAGCAGTAAGCATCATTCCAAGGTACCTCTCTGGAACCCTACTGAGCAGCTGAACGGCAATTTCAAGAATAAAGCATTGTTCAAGAATCCATAAAGAAGAAATAGATCTAATTATATATATATTAGAAATAGCAAAAAATCATCAGGGACTTTGATTTTGTTGTTGGAATTATTCCTTAATGTGAGCATTAATGAGTTTTATCTACCTTCTTATCCACCATTCAAAATTTTTCTATTACTTTGGTTATTCCAGTCAATTTCTCAGAGGCAAATTGGGAAGCCTGTTCTTAGTAATTATTTTGCTAACTGTAAATGCAAAATTTCCTTAGCCTTCTTCATTCTTTCCACTCTCTTCACTATCATTCAGTAGAAATCATTAAGGCTAAAGGGAAAACCATTTTGATTCATTTTATACTGCAACTCAAACCATAAACAGTTGAAGTCGAAAACTTTTAGAGTCTTATTTGCTGAACCTCATAACGGTTCTTTATTTACATCTTCAAGCACTGAATTAAGTTTATTATTTTACTGCTGTTTGTTAAAAACATGTTAAGTATTTTACGAGTATAATATTTTTGTCTATTTCTTGAATTCATGATTGCTTTTGTTTCCAACTTTCGGTTCCTAAGGGGCAGGAGACATGCCTTTACAATGATCTAAATAAAAATCATGTATACCTAACAGACAATGTATCTAGTATAATTACAGTGGGAAAAGCATCTCCTCTTTAAATTTTTTAAATTCACTCCTATTTTATTTGCAACACTTTTTAAAATTAAACAATCAACCTAAATTGCTACTGCAGATTTTACCTAACCAACATCTTTCTATATACTAGAAAAATAGATATGAACAGACACTTCTCAAAAGAAGACATTTATGCAGCCAAAATACATATGAAAAAAAGCTCATCATCACTGGTCATTAGAGAAATGCAAATCAAAACCACAATGAGATACCATCTCACACCAGTTAGAATGGCAATCTTTAAAAAGTCAGGAAGCAACAGATGCTGGTGAGGCTGTGGAGAAATAGGAACACTTTTACACTGTTGGTGGGAGTGTAAATTAGTTCAACCATTTTGGAAGACAGTGTGGCGATTCCTCAAGGGTTGAGAACCAGAAATATCATTTGACCCAGCAATCCCATTACTGAGTATAAACCCAAAGGATTAGAAATCATTCTACTATAAAGACAAATGCACAGGTATGTTTATTGCAGCACTGTTCACAATAGCAAAGACTTGGAACCAACCCAAATGTCCATCAGTGATAGACTGGATAAAGAAAATGTGGCACATATACAACATGGAATACTATTCAGCCATAAAAAAGGATGAGTTCATGTCCTTTGCAGGCACATGGATGAAGCTGGAAACTATCATTCTCAGCAAACCAACACAAGAGCAGAAAACAAAACACTGCATGTTCTCACTCATATGTTAGAGTTGAACAATGAGAACACAGGACACAGGGATGGGAACATCACACACCGGGGCCTGTCAGGGGGTGGGAGGGTAGGGAAGGGATAGCATTAGGAGAAATACCTAATGTAGATGATGGGTTGATGGGTGCAGCAAACCACCAAGGCACGAGTATACCTATATAACAAACCTGCATGTTCTGCACATGTATCCCAGAACTTAAAGTACAATAATAAAAAAAAAAGAAGAAGAAGGAAGAAGAAAAGAAATAAATATTCTGGCTCTATTGCTTCCGTTAAAAAAACAAAAAAAAAACAAAAAAAACAAGGCCCTGACTTTATTTAATGGTAATGTGACCTGGATGTATGATTCCAAGTATGGCGTAGAGGCCAGTACAGATAAGCATAAAGACCTTTAGCATTTTTCATTTTAAAGACAATCATGTTTATAGCCAAATCACAGTTTATAATTATCCCAGGTCACAAAAAGTCTATTTTCAGCTATTCCTTCTGAGTAAACTGGGGCCAAAATGCCCAGACTGTCTCCAAATATCCTTCAATCCATTACCAGACTTATAAACTTACTTTTTGGTGTCCCATGGGCAGGGTCTGACCCAGAGTTCAGCTAGGCATGTCAAGTTGAATGTCTGTTGTCTCAATATGAGAAACAAAAGGAGAAAAACTGCAAGTGGAACTCTTCAGGAGAGTGAAATGGCCTCAGTTTAAACAAAAATCCTCTCTTATGGCTGCTTTCAAGAAAGCAGCCAGCAAAGACTGTGTTTCAAAACAAGCAGATTGAGAAACTACATTTTTGGACTCAGAACATGTTGCCAGTTATACTTGTAATGGGAGTATTTTTCATTTTAAAGATGATCATGTTTATACTCAAATCACATTTCATAACTCCCAGGACTACATGGGCTCCAGGATGTAACTGGGTTACATAAGAAATTCAGTTATCTATGATATACCTGTTCCTCTCCCACCACCTTCCCTTCCTCTCCAATACAGCCCCCAGTACACTTATCATAGAAAATATGAGAGTGGCTGGGCATGGTGGCTCATGCCTGTAATATGATACTTTGGGAGGCCAACACTTGAGGCCAGGAGTTTAAGACCAGACTGAACAACATAACAAGACCCTGTCTCTACAAAAAATAAATAAATAAAACACAAACACAAAAAAATGTATTTATGTGTATATATATATACTTATATGTATGTGTGTGTGTATATATATACACGTTTGTGTATATATATACACACATACATAAATGTAAAATGTTAGGCTGTAAATGATGAAAATATGACGGCTTTGGGGAAATAAAATGTATAATTTGACTTCAAACTCTTCAGTGGAAAGAAGGAAGGGAGAAAGGAAGGAAGGAGGGAGGGAGCGAGGGAAGGAAAAAGCGAGAAGCTAGGAAGGGAAGTAGTGAGAATTGGCCACTATCCATGCAATTGCATACACCAAAATTTTTAGTGTCATCCATCATATGCTTCTTTTTCTCACCATAACAACCATTACCTATTTGCTCACCAAATTCTCTAATTCTCTGTATTGTACCCATAAATACCTTTATCCAATCCCTACATCTATATTTTATTCCAGGCCCTTATTACTCACCTAAACTATTTTAGTAACCTAGGATTGATGGCTTTAGTCTTCCCTCATTAAAACTTTTATTCCACATAACTGTAGAGTAACATCTCATGACATCTCTTCTGTGCTTAAACACTTGTAATGGCTTGCCACTACTTATAACAAAGGATAACATTTCTTGATATAAATACTGACTATATAAAAATAACAATATTAATGTCTTATTATAACCCATAGATAAAATTACAGTACATGTCAAAATAGCATGAAAGTTGAAAAGGAAATAGAGTTCTAAAATAATGAAAATAGAATTCTAAAATTTTTATATGGTCAAGAAGAAGAGTAAAGGTACTAATTAAATGAAGATATATTAAAGGAAATAAGCATATTTTATTTGCCAGGATTACTGATTCTTCAAAATTGGAAATATAGAGTGTATCTTCCAAAACAGTAGAGGGGAAAACATACAACAATAAAAACTAAATTCCAAAGAAGGCAGGAAATATGAGGGAGAAAATTTACAGAACAAGAGAGAAAGGCAAAAAGCAAAAATAACACAATGTATTTAATACCCCAAACATCAGGAATAACATTTAATGTAAATAGTCCAAATATGATAGTTAATATAAAAATTGTCAGACTGGGTTTAAAAAACCAAACTCTGTTATTTATGAGCTAGATAGACAGATAAAGATAAATATACAGAAAGATTATAACCCAATGGATAGAAAATAAATATGCAAAAACTAAATACAAAACAAGCCAATGTAAATACATCTGATAAAGTAAACTTTAAGCCATAAAGATTACTAGATGAATTGAGAGTCATTTCATAAAGATAAAAGGTTCAATTGACTGATTGACATAATGATTTTTAATTTTTATGCAACTAATAACATAGTTCAAAATATGTAAAACAAAATTTGACCTAACTATAATGAAATAATAATAATACATCTACAATCACAGTGAGAGATGTAAATTCACTTCTCCCAGTGACTGATAAAACTAGTAATCCCAAAATTAATAAGGAATAGAATAGTTGAACACCACCTAACCAGTGACCTAATAGAAATACAAAAAATATCCTAGCCAATAACTATAGAGGACACTTTTTTTAAGCACATGTGGAAAGTGTGGGCCATAAGCAAATCTCAATGAAATTCAGAGTCAAAGGACTGAAATCATATAGGACAGGATTTACTACTGCAAGACAATTAAGCTTGTTTCCCCTGCCCTATGATATATTCACACCAAATAAGTTATTATCATATCAATGTGAAATGTCCTTCGCTACCTCAATAACTTTACACATCCTACAGTTTGACTAGAATTAAACCCTTTACAACTAATCCCACTCTTCTGGCACCACACCCCTTCCAATATAAAAACATACATACATTCCATACTTGATGAAATTTTTAAATTTTTGAAAAAATTCATGTAATATAAGCTCTATGAAGTCCTTCTTGACAACCTCACCCAATCAGAATTAATGGTATGCCCACAAAGTTGACTGAATATTTGTCTACTATAATATTTATCATAGTAGATAAAATATTGTGTTTGTTTGTCTGTATAACTGAACTATTATCTTCTTATGATTAGGAACCATAATTTGCGTCTTTTTGTATTTTCAACACCTAAAACACCTAAAGCACTTAAGACACAGCAGGCAACTAATATACTAACATCATGGAACTAGGTTTTCTTTGGCTGCCAAGATATTCTTGTTGTCTATTCTAATTTATATCTCCAATAGTAAATTTTAAAAAATATACTTCAGTTTCTTGATAGCACATGATACATTATCAATTCAAAATACAAATAAGCTGATGATTCTAAAAATAAGCATGGTTAGATGGCAATGTTGCATCTATAAAACACGGTTTGAGCTAATATTTTACAAAAAAAGTATAACTATGGCTTTTTCAAGAAAAAAAAAATCAGTTTGCCTGTATTGCCACAAAAACAGTAGCTAGAAAATATGAATGGACAGATATATTGTTTGAATTGTTTCTAAAAATTTTTAAATTTCTAAATGTTTTGAACACACCAATGTAGACATTAGCTTATTCAATAATTATTTACTAACATCTGGTATTTTTAAGATGCAGATAATTTAACTCAATACTTTTTATTTCTAAATGCGTATTAGATACGTATTTTGTTTGATAAAAAATGTTCTAATTTTTACAACAATTTTATGTCACTTTTATCCAAAATTATGAGTTAAATAAAACTAAGAAAAAAACACAAACAATATTATTTTGGTAAAATATTGGGCTCATTTTGTTGCTTTATGAAAAATTTTCCTAGTCCACTTTTGTTTTCCACTATTAAAAGATAACTGGAGTATCAACTGAAAAGCAGTTTCATAACTTAATCCTGGAGAGATTAAACTGAGAGTTACCACTTCTTCCCCTAAAGAATTCTCATTCTTTTTAAAGGTGCTGAATAATACTATTCTGAATAATATTCCATTTATACACACACACACACACACACACACACACACATATTACACAAACATATATAACAATTTCTTTATCTGTTTATTCCTTTATGGACATTTGCATTGATTCTGTATCTTGGCTATTGTGAATAATGTTGCAATGAACATGGGAGTGCAGATATCTTTACAAGTTGGTGATTTCATTTCCTTTAAGTTAGAAAGACTGGGGTTGAATTGTTGCATCATATGGTAGTACTATTTTAAGTTACTTTAGGAACCTCCAAATTTTTCCCACAGTAGCTGTACCAGTCTCTAATTCACACTCATAGTATCGCCAGTACTTCCACTTTACTAAAAATACTGCTTCTCAAATTATTAATTATCCCATCAAATGAGATAATGAAATCCACATACTACTCAGGAATTGTTAAAGCTTCAATTTTAGCATATTCTCCTCCTTATAGTGTTTACCTACTTTCCCAAAGCAGAATTAATCACATCACACCCAGTCCACTTCAACCAAGAAATACTGCATTGTAATGTGACTTTCTGACTTTGCAAATTAGATGGCCAAACCATTCTTAAAGTAGGTAGCCAAAGCCTATGTAAAGGTCACAGATATAAGGCTGACTGTTAAAGTAGCTTAAATTTCATTGTCATGTATTATATACAATTTCACATGAATTTTGTATTTTTAAAGGCCATTCCTGGAATGGCCACAAATGCTTGCTTAAAAGAGTCAGGGGTATATTCATCTGAACCCATAAAGAAGCAGACAGAGGCGATCATGCTGTTACAGCTTGAATCATCATGGCATGCGTCTAGGCCATGCCACTTATTTTTGCAGCTCCTGAAACTTGCTGATGGATGTACTATTCTTGCCTTAAGTGCAGGAAGACCCACAGATTATTGGAATGAGCCCACCCAACTTTTTATGACACCAGTCTTCCAGTAAGTCTAATAAGGACAAGAAGATAGCAATAAAGCTGTCTTGTATGTGTATCTATGTAGAAGCCCATTCATTTTGAAAGAAAGCAAACACACAAAATATTCTGCTCCTAGTACCACTTCTGAAAAATGGAAAACTACTTTCTAATAAGACTAATATAAACATCTATTTTTTATTCTGAGTTTCAAAGGTGTCAAAATGTTTTGCAAAGTATTAGTGCAATTAAAGTTATTTGAAGTAAGCTTTAAATAAAATAAAGAAACAATTCAGTACAATTCTGACAACTTCAGCAGAGCCATTATTCAACTGGGTAAGATGAACAGGAGACACTATTTTATGGATAATATTTAATTATAAAAACTGTTTAGTCAGTCACAAAATTTTATTGATTCTTTAATAGCATTTTAATAAAGATAGTTTTTGGTTGACAAATAGTAGAAGAAAGCACATCTGTGTTCCAAGATAGCATTAAATGAAGTAAGGTAAATTTTGAAGATGCAAATTTTAGATAGTATTGCCTTGAATCTGTACTTTGTCTTAACAGATGGTTAACAATCCCTACCATATGCAAAGCTAGACAATATTTTAAATCATTGTATATATCCAGGAAATTCACTGTATTAAACATTTTTCATGCAAATGTTGGCATAAAATTATTATTTAAAATATAATTTTCTTTAAGAAACTTGTGCTACTGGTATCTTCAATATACCTAACTTTTAAGGTAGGAATTAACCTAATCTTCATTATACATAAGTAATATAATCATTGTTAAACAAACTCAGCATTCAGAATTACATAATTTACTATAACACGTTATAATAATCTTTTATGTATTATATATTATAACTTTTTATCTCATAATTCCAAAATGAAGTCTCAAAACCCAGGTAGCTAAGGTAACTACTCTTGGCATATTAGATGCATTACTAAAAAGTTGCGTATAATGCTTTCATATTAACAAATTATATTAAGTACATTATAAATGTTTTATACTTAAAGTAAATCTTTAAGGTGAGTAATTTTAAATGAGACTAATCATTTCCTGATTGATATAAGTTGTGATAATGCTATTTTGAGTATTATCTTATAATAATTTATATTCCTTTAAGAACTAGTGAAGCATTAATGATGTACATTTAAAATGCATAAATAGATGTTGGTGTTTAAAGTTTTGACCTCAGAATCAACTATGATCCATTTATTCTTTACCTATTTGGGCACCTTTCAGTTAGTAGCTCTTGTTTTTTCTCTTTTCTCCTTAACAAAGTGCCCTTAAATTTGACACACAAATTAGCTAACTTCCTAGTCCTGACCTGTGGTCTAATTTCCTAGATTATAATCAGTGTCCCTTCATTTGACAAGGAGTCTTATTTGCAACCATATTTGGCATGATCCCAGGATATCCACATATCAAATACTGCCCAAGTAATCAACAATGCAGATTTCTAAGTTAGTTATCATATGGAAACCTAATCTAGAACAAATTTCTGTAGTCCAGTTTAACATGAAGCATTCCTTTATTTTCAATATATTTTATATTTCAAGGAAACTAGATTAATATTTTTCTATCAACTTAAAAATTAGAAAAAAAAAGTTTTTTTTTTCACTTTCTTGGACACAGCTTCAAGCAATCCTTAAATTCAGAGGACTGTAACAGTCCATTAAAAAAAAAAAAAAGCAGCAAAAAAAAACATTTACGAAATTATCTCCATTGTATCTTCTGTATCAGTCAGGGTTAACAAACTTTTTCTATATAAAGCTAATTAGTAAATATGTAGGTGTTGGAGTGTACATATGTTCTATTGCATATTTTTCTTTTTTTTCTAACAATCCTTTCAAGTTATAAAAACCATTATTCCTTATGCACAGGCTATATCAGATTTTTCCTGTGGACTACAGTTTCCCAACCTTACATCTATATTTTATCCTAATTCATACATGTATGTGTACACACACACACACACACACACACACACACACACATATTTTTCTCCCATATGGCCTTAGAAATTTTTGAGGAAAAATGAAAAATAAATGCACATACACACATATACATATACAATTTTAAATTAAATTTAAAATATTTTTACCTACAGAAATATTTATAGAGACCCCAGATCAATCTTGCTTATTAAGATAATATGTTCTATGCATACAAAAATAATTTAATGTACATTTAGTAGAGGTATACAACACCTGAAAATCCTTCCATTTTGGGTACCTCTACTAATGTTGTTATCACTAGCGTATGAATGACTTAAGAAAACAAATTCCATTTTCCATTTTCCTAAGAGCTAAGGCCACAGTCATATGACTTAGCTTAACCAATTCGGTGCTTTCTCCCTGGATTTTTACTTGTCAGGAACAATCCAAAAGCACAAGGACAACAAAAGGGTATTCATGACAGCTGCAACAGAATAATGGGGAGACAAGTAGCCAATAATAACAGAAAACTAGGAACGCTGTCTGGTGGAGTCGGCTCTGCCATGCTTCTCACTGCGTTCATTTTCCAAAGCCAGTTACTGTGTCTTCCTGAATTTTTCGTGAGCTTCCTGAAAAACCTCTAACAAATTCTATTATTAAGTCATTTACAGTTAGCTTCTGCTGTTTGCAAGTAAGAACTCTAGATACTACATAATCTAATCTTCTAAACTTTTATGGGAGGATTAAAAAAATTATTTGCTTTAATCAATTATGAAAGAAATAACTCATTAACTACTCATCAACCAAATAATCAGAAAAACATCACAAGTATACTAGGCCTACAATCTAAATTTGAAAAGAGTTTTGTAAAATATTCCACCACTAAAATATAATGAATTACTTATTTTTTTCTTAATTATATTTGTATTAAGTATTTAAATGTAGTATTTTCTCTTTTTATCCACTTTTAAAAATAAATCCTCAATTTTCTTTATCATATCTATGAAGTAATTATATTTACCTCACAGAACTGCTGTGAGGATCAAATGAGTTAATAAAGACAAGTGTACATTTAAAATTTCCCACAAAGTATATAGTTATATGTCATATAATGATGTTCCAGTCAATGACAAACTGCATATACACTGGTGGTCCCCATGAAATTATACTACCATACTTTTACTCTCTTTTCTATATTTAGATAAACAAATATTTATCATTATGTTACAATTACCTATAAAATTTAGTATAGTAATATGCTGTACAGATTTGTGGCCTAGGCTACAAATAGGCTATACCACCTAAGTTTGTTTAAGTGTAGTAGGCTATATAACCTAAGTTTGTCAAAGTACTCTCTATGGGTTCACACAATGACAAAATCACCTAACAACACGTTTCTCAGAATGTATCCTTGTCATTAAGCAATGCATGACTGTATTTCAGCAAAAATAATCTATTAGGAATAAAATAATTATGTTATTTATAATGTAAAATCATATACAATGTTAGTGTACCATTATATATGTTCCATGATATGCCACTATATATGTGAAAATAGTAATTCTATTAAAATATAAACTCCACAAAGGCAGTGAATTTAAATGTTTTGTCCACTGTTGTATCTTCAGGACCTGGAAAGGGCCTAACTTATGGTAGGCACTCAATAAATACTTGTAGAATGAACTGATCGATAAAAATTAATAATTATATCATGGCTATAAGGCAGGTAGTGCACATTTGCATATAATTTCATAACTTTGCTATGAAAACTTTATTAACAAATAATATTTCCCAAGATCTAGCAAGTGCTAGCAGAATAATACAGATTATTTTATTTTATTTTATTTGGTTATGATCCATGAAATATGGGCCTGAGTCCTATGTCTATAACTTACAAGTTTTGAAACCTCAGGCAAGTTATTTGGGATTGTTTATAGGATCAAATGAGGTAAATTACATAAAATGTCTGGCACACAATGCCAAGCCAGAACTTGAATAAATTATCTGATGATTTTAATCCACTGTCAACTTTGAATAACACCAAAAAATTCACAGTAAGTAGGATAGTTGATTAGACCTAAATAGTTAATATTATTTTATAATAAATAAAATAGTCTTTATAAGAGTTCCCTATGATTGATCAGCCAAGGCGGCTCATACTTGTAATCCCAGCACTTTAGGAGGACAAGGCAGGCAGATTGCTTGAGCCCAGGAGTTGGAGACCAGCCTGGGCAACATTGTGAAACTCCATCTCTATAAAAAATACAAAAATGAGCTAGGCATGGCAATGCGTGCCTGTGGTCCCAGCCACTCAGGAGGCTGAGGTGGAAGAATCGCTTGAGTCCAGGAAGGTGGAGGTTGCAGTGAGCTTAGATAACGCCACTGCACTCCATCCTGGACTACAGGTAAGACTCTGTATCAAAAGAAAAAAATTGCCTACGAACAATAAAAATTAAAAAGCAAATTTAATTTGGTACACTTAATCTCTAGAATTTTCTAGGCAACAAGAAAATTCTAAAAAAACTCCACATGAAATAAATAAATTTTTCTCTTTTTATCTACTCTTTTTCTTTGGTCAACCATGAAAGATTCTAACTCATGATAAATAAAAACATTTTAAGGTATTTTTCAAACCCAATTAATTTGATATTTGATAACATAGGTTGCTACCCTGACAATCATAGTACAGAATAATGATTTTATGTCAAAATGCTAATCATTTCAGGAGAGCTTTCCAATATCAACACAATGTCCATAAAATAAAGTGAAAGTGTCAGAAATCTTAAAAATTTAATTTAAAAGGCATGCATTATTGATAAAAACATGTTTTGGATACAGTTTTAACCGTTAGTCTGAGGGGGATTTCCTTATATGTGACTTGAGGCCTTTCTCGTGCTGTCTCTAGCATTCTCTCTGCGTTTGTCTTTTGTCAGTTTAACTATAATGTGCCATTGAGAAGACCTTTTGGGATTGAATCTTTTTGAGGACTTTTAAGCTTTCTGTATATGGGTCTATATGTTTTGCAAGACTTAAGATGTTTTCAGCTATTATTTCATTAAATAGGTTTTCTTCATCTTTGTCCATCTCTTCTCCTTCTGGGTCTTTCAAAATGTGAGAATTTGGTCACTTTAAATTTCTCATTCAACAAGTCATGAATTGCTTTTCTGATATCTTTGTATTGTTTATCTGTGTTCCTTTATATCTCATTGAGTTCCTTTAAAATCATTAAAAAAAATTTTCAGCCATTTCAAATATATTTTTTCCTTTGGAATCTGTTTATAGAGATTTATTGTGTTTCTTTGGAGGCATTATGTTTCCTGCTTTTTCATGTTTCTTGTGTCCTTACATTGATGTCTGTACATCTGGTGTTAACAGTTGCTTATTCCAATTTTTTGTAGGGAAGTACTTTTTGTTATAGATGTATCTACAGTGTTGGTTGGACAGGATGCTTTGACTTTGAATCTGGTGGGTGTAGTGGAGTAGTCTCAGTATAATTTATTTGACCATAATTAGCATCAGAAGTATCTGTGAGTTCTTCAGTGCCTGAGGCTGCAGTTGCTGGTAGAGGCTGTAGCAAGACTTTGCTGGTGACAGAGACACCAGTCAGGCCAGTCCTCAGTCACCAGTTGTGGCAGTGGTGGGCTAGACATGCTGGTCCTTAGGCCTCCACATGGCATACAACATGGGTGGCAGTAGTTATGGTTGTGGTTAGGCCAGTCCTTGGGCCTCAAGGATGTTGTAATTTATAAAAGATACAGATAAAGAGATACATAAGGTATGTTGTGGGGGAAGAAGCATGGAGCTTTTCTGGAGGAAGCTTCACTTGTTCAGTTATTCAGTGAAAATTCTGTTTTTAAAGTACTTGTGAGATAACGTTAGATCCATCTAGATAATCTCTCTTAAGGTCAACTGATTAGTAAGTCATTTTAATTACATCTGCGTAATATCATTTGTCCTGCAACATAACATGATCATGCGAGTAACACCAGGGAACAAAAGCCATGTGGGTCACCTAGGAATTCTATCTACCACATGTGAGATGAGATTAAATAAGATCAAATCTTTGTTACCTTGAAACCATGCGAAGTGAGGACACAATTGGCTTATAATAGGCACACATTTTAGTCAACATGGTTCCAGGCAAAAGTGAGGAATGCCCATGGTGTTATTTTCCTCTTTTAGTCTGTTAATATAAGTGATTTTCTAATGTTAAACTAACCTTGTATTCCTGGAATAAATTACATTGGTTACAAGGTATTATTTTTTCTATATCATTGGGTCTAATTTTCTAATATCGTATTCATGATTTTTACATCTGTATTCATGACACTGACCTGAAATTTTCTTTCTTGTAACGTCTTTGTAAGATTTTGGTATTAAGGTTTTGTTGATCCCTCAAAATAATATGTAAAGTGTTTTCTTTTACTCTCTGGGAAATTTATGTGAGATAGCATTATATTTTCCTTACATGTATAGAATCATTCATCAGTAAATTCATCCAGGCTCAATGTCTCTTTGTGAAAAGGACTTCAAGAATGTGTTCAATTTTTTAATGTATGTACAACTATTTAGTATTTTTATTTCTTCCTTTGTCAGCTTAAAAACTGTGTTTCTTAACAGAATTTTTTCATATCACATAAAAAACTGTAATTTTTGGTATAAAGTTGTTCTTATTCACTTTAATATCTGTAGACCTACAGCAATGTGCCTTTTTAAATTCTTTACGTTGGTAATTACTCTTTGCTTTATCAGTCTTGCTGGAGTACTATCAATTTCTCTCCACAAATAATGAATTCTTAAATATATTAATTTTTTCATGTGTATTTTCTCATGTTTATTGTATATTTGTATTCCATTTCACTCATTTCTGATACTACTTTTCTTATTCCCCTTTACTGTGTTTGGGTATAACTTCTGCTATTTTTCTATCTTCATGAGACAGATGCTTAGATTCTTGATATTCTAGCCTCTCTCCTTTGTTCATACATGCATTTGTAGCTGCTAGGCAATAATTATTATTTTGTCTTTTGCTTTCAAATATTCTGTGGCAGAAACTGCCTGACACCACTCAATTCCAATTCTCTTTTTAATCCTTATAACAGTAGCCAAATTTCATGCAGGTGACAAAGTGATCAGATAAAAGACCCTATTTCTTAGCTGCCGGTGTACCCATACAACTAAATTCTGGCCAAGGAAATGTAGGAAAGGGGAATTCTGGCCAACAAAATGTAGGAAAAGGGAAATGCAGTATATCCAATAAGGGTGATTAAAATTGCTGTTATAATCGGGAGATGTGCCCCTTTCTGCCATTCAGTATTGCCTGTCTTCCAGCATAAAATCAGATGTAAAGATTGGAACTCTGGCAGCCATTTTGACCATAAATGACCTTGAAGATAAAACACACAAATTAGAAAGGTAGACTGAAAAGTTAGAGGAAGGTTGGGTCCTTGATTTTGTGCAGTATCACAGGCCTGGACTTCTTGAACCACAGACTCTTCTCACATAAAAAACAAAACTTCTGCCTAGTTTAAGCCAAGATATTGGGGATCCCTCTTACATAGAACTGAATTTAATAAGTAAAACATACAAATATATTATTTATTCTTTTTTTAATTATCAAATTTACTAAAGCTTTCAGGAAATTGTAATATATAGTGATGATTATGGGCCTCCTTATCTTGCTCCTCATTGGATAAGATAATGTACTATTTTGTTATTATTTTCCAATATGTACATTAATGTATTTTAATCATATTTACTGGAAAATGCAGTCTAAGTATCTTAGACTTTTCTCGCTTCTGCTAAAACCTAGTTTATTATAGCCCTAGAATTTAGATCATTCCTACATTAACACTACCTGCAAAAAGAAATTTGCAACCATACAATCAGACAGAATTAAACATTTTTCTTGGAAAATAAGCTGAAATTTGTCTTTCTAAAACTTTCACTCACTATACCTGATTCTTTTATCTATTTTACTTACAGAAAATATTCCACAATTTGAGGTCAACTATTTGAACTGCCTTAAATTTACTCTTGTGATACTTATATATCCAAGTTCCCCTAATTATACCTCTCATGATATGACTACAGGATATTTCATTTCTCTCCACCTTATATGTTTTAAGAAATAAATATTTATTTAATAAATATCACCTAAAATGTGAAAGTCACAGAAATTTAGTTTACCAGAAATAGTTATTGAATGATGCTTTTTTTTTTTTTTTTTTTTTTAGATGGAGTCTTGCTCTGTCACCAGGCTGGAGTGCAGTGGCACGATCTCGGCTCATTACAACCTCCACCTGCTGGGTTCAAGCAATTCTCCTGCCTCAGCCTCCTGAGTAGCTGGGACTACAGGTCTGCACCACCATGCTCAGCTAATTTTTGTATTTTTAGTAGAGACAGGGTTTCACCATGTTGGCCAGAATGCTCTCGATCTCTTGACCTCGTGATCTGCCCACCTCAGCCTGAATGATGCTTTTAACATGTAAACACTACTTTTTAAAGGCACTGTGGGATAATAGTTACGGCAGTGACATAGTTTTCTAATTTCTCCAGATTCCTTCATAGAAACAAACATAACAACTAGAAGGCAATTTTTTTTAAATATCTACAACAGTACCATGTGACAAGGTATCCTCGGGAAATCTAAAATGTGAATGAATGGGGAAAAATCATTGACAATTGTAAGCCCACTGCTGTGTTAGCAATTATTCAGGAGGAAACAGACAAAAGTAATGAGGCATTTGATGGATAGAAACAAAACAAATAGAACAGAAGCTAAATCCGGGGTTGGGAGGATGGGCATTAGTGTGTGAATACAATAAATAAAAAATCTATGGTAAGATCTAAAGGATCTGAAGCATTCCGGGACTCTAAACCCCCAAAACCAACCAGCCAAAACTCTCCTACAGGTCAAAGCCCAAAGTGAGGACAATTTCCTGGGAAAAGAATAGTAATTGAGTAGCAGAGAAAAACAGTGAAAAGAGAGAGCAAAATATCCACATTAACAGGGAGGTAATAGAAACCACAGCCAGAGATACCAGAAAGAGAACCACAACACTGTGGATGCTACACAAACACAATAGGAGTAGTTTCAAATACTAAAATAGGAAAAGCTTCTTCTTAAAGTTCAGAAAAACTAATTTTATAGAAATAGCAATGCAGAAAAATCACTATCTCGTCCTTTACAGAATTACAATAAGAAGAAAATAAAGAGCATAACAATATCATTGTAGACAATGGAAGCAGGCCAGAAAGTGAAGCTTATAAAAAATAAAAATAAAATTACACCTATTATTTCAAAATGAACAAAAAGATAGCAAGAAAATTATATAGGACATGTAAGAGCAAATTTAGAAATGCAGTGATAGAAATGATTAAAAAAACCAGTATTTAAAAACTCATTTTATATATAAAGACTAAACCAGGATTATAATTATAAATGAAAACAACAAAAAATTTCCTAAGTGAAATAGACTAAAATAAGAAATATTTTTAAAATTAAAAAGAAAATCAGTAGAAAAAGAACTACCATCACGATGATAAATGAATATGAGTAACTATTCAACAAACTATTTCAACAATATATCTCCAGTCTAATGATTAAAAAAATCCTGCAACAAATCTTGAATTGTATTAAATACGTTGTTGATAGTAGTGTGTAATAGTGATTATGAAACTATTTTGTGTATATTGTAGGATTAAGCTAATGAGTAAAATTAATAATGTTGGCAATCAAAATTCGAAGGGAAATATAATGTTGAATGAAAGCAGTGAAGAACCCTCTGTGTTGGATTAACATTTGGGGTGTTAACATGAAATTATGATGGGAAGAATAATCCATATTCTGTTTGCTAAAATGGGCTAGGAATAATGACATCCCAATAGCAATGAATACATCTAGTTTCTAGATCTTACTTTCCAAATACCATTCCTTACTGAAAGGACTACAGCTGTTTGGAAAAGCTGACTTCAAGGGTGTTGTTAGAAAAGTAAAAGGAGCATGGAATGTGGAATATGTTAAACACCAGAACTTGATATTTATGTACATGCAGTTTCATCTTTTCATAACTGATCACAAATGACCGACACAAAATGGCTTTCTATATTGATTCATATCTTAGCCTCCCCACCAAGTTTAAAATCTTAATGTTTCATCTGTAAAACAGAAAATACAGAAAGACTCAGAAGCTCTGTTTTATTAAATAATATAATGGATTAACGTACCTAACATGGTGCTTTACAAATATTGCACATTCAATAAATGTTTGTTTCCTATATTCTTTTCCATTCTTTTTCCTTTTTTACAACCCATCAACACAACCAATAATCCTCCCCATGATCTCAGTATAGCTGCCTTTACGTAGGTTTAGGAGGCTATCAATCTAATTACAACATTTCATTCTAAGAATAAAAGTATACTTTCCTTATATTGTATCACCCGTACTAGAAATACTACCACTCTAAAAGATAATAGCATTAATCATAATAATTTTATAAATTTTGGCCATATATATTTCAAGTACTTAAAGTTAAAAATTTCAAAGTACAAAATATTTGGGTGTGAGGAGACATTTCTCATGCCTAGAAATAGAGATACAAGAGGACTAATCACTCGGACCCTAGGTTGTGGGAATCTATAGTTCCCTCTCAGGGGAGCTCTTCATATTTCCTAATTCTTACTTTCACCATGAATGAATCCAGATCTGATTTCAGCTCCCACTGTCTCTCCATTTGTTGATGTATTATTCAATTCAGAAAGTATTTTTGAGCACCTAACATGTGTCAGGCATTCTGTTACATATTAAAGATACAGAGTGGAAAAGAGAGATACAGTCTCACACAGTTTATAGTAAATCTGGAGACATAGATAACTATAGAGACGACTATAATACGGTATGGTAAGAGCTTGTGATAATAAAAGTATGTGAAACACATCAAAGAGGCAATATCCTAAACATTTGTCCTAAACAAATTGAAAGCCACTGGAGGACTTTAACTTGGTAAATAAAATGATTAAATTTGTATTTTTGAAAGATTACTGTCTGCATGCTGGAAGGGAGCAAGAAATCCAAGGAAAATTTCCCATGGGGCCAAATAACACAGAGAGCACTACATATAACAAGAACAATAATAATTAAATTTTTAAGGCCGGGCGCGGTAGTTCACGCTTGTAATCCCAGCACTTTGGGGGGCTGAGGCGTGTGGATCACGAGGTCAGGAGATTGAGACCATCCTGGCTAACACGGTGAAACCCAGTCTCTACTAAAAATATAAAAAATTAGCCGGGCGTGGTAGCGGGTGCCTGTAGTCCCAGCTACTGGGGAGGCTGAGGCAGGAGAATGGCGTGAACCCGGAAGTCAGAGGTTGCAGCGAGCCGAGATCGCGCCACTGCACTGCAGCCTGGGCGACAGAGCGAGACTCCGTCTCAAAAAAAAAAAAAAAAAAAAAAAAGAATGTAATATCTACTTTTGTCGGGTGCTAAGAGCATTATATTGATCATCTCAATTCCCACAAGCAAATAGAAATAAGTACTTTTATTATCCCCTGTTCTTTACAATTTTAGATAAAGAAATTCAAGCCCAGCACAGGTAAGTAATGTAACTAATGGAACAGAGCTTTAAAGAGAGAGAAAATACAAATCATTTTATCTTGAACCCTGCCATATATTATTACTGAAATCTCTTCCTGCAAAACTCTCTATTCATACATGCTTAGTTTTTAAAGATTGTTCCCATGAACAAAGTTTTTATCTCATGTTACGTGAGCATCAGTGAGAACCTTCATTCTACCAGAGGAAAAAATCCCTGGGGAATAAACTAAAAACAAGACCCTTTAATTAGATCTGTATTTAATAGAAAGAGCACATTAAATTCAAATGCAAAATAAAGACATAACTAATATTTTAAAAAGTATGCACTTTTCAGCAACTGCCTGATTGATTCTTTTGCACCTCCTTTACTCAGATAATTTGGCTTGTTTCCAATGTGAGATTATGTTCTCTCATATTTTGACCTCAGTGTGGAAAATTATGTGGAACCACTTCCTCAGAAGCAGGAGGCACTGTATTTATGGTCAGTTTCACTACTTATCCCTCATACTTGTTTCTCTGTATCAGGACTATTGCTACCTATGATTTAGCATATATTGGCTTGTGCTGGAAGGCATTGTATCTCATTGTGTCTATCTTACCACAGAATGTTGAATCTCATTTCAGTGAAACTTTCTAATCTTGCTTTATCAACAAATGTCTGTTTTCTTATTCCAGATCTACGTTAATCCTATCTATATTTCAGGGCCAAATTTCATTTCTATCTTCTGAACTTTACCAATTAGAATAAGCTATATGAATATTTTCATTTAGTTTTTCATATGTTTGACGTTTGGTATGACCAATATTATAAATTGATGACAGAGTATCCTATCTTATCTCTGCAAGTACAACGTTGAGAAATTCTAGCAAAAAGGTTTCCATTTATTTGCAAAGCTTAGCTACTGATAAGGAATGCAAGGAACAAGAAAAGAGGAAAAGACAACTAAAATAAAGGACAATATAGATTGATGTGGTAGCAGATGTGTCAGCAAAATTGTATTCACATCTAAACAAAATACAAAATCTTCCATATATGTTCCATGTTTTATATTTCTATTGTATCCCATTATATAATCCATGGCTTACATTTGTATTTATATGGTAAATTGAAAAGAAAAAATAAAATATCAAATGTTGATTATGTTAAATATTATATTACTGTAGAGTCTGTGGTATTTTTCTTAAAGTTAGGTTAAACAGACTATACCATTTTAATGATAGAGAATACAAAAACGCAAATTATTGGAGAATTGACTTCTTATAATTTATTTCTTCACCTTCTTATTTCAATATTCGAATAGTAAAGAAAACAAAACATACCTCAAATTTTTTCTAACTAGGAAACCACGTATCCATCTTTGAACAATCAAAACTGGTGAATTATGAGCCAGAATTGCATTAATTTTTGAAGTAATATGTTTAATATTATTAATTTCCTCTTCATAGGTTGTTCCCTGTATAAAGAAAATATAATTAATAATTTTTATCTTTCATGAAAGTATTTTCAAAAGATATTTTACATTTGGTAATCTATTGGTTTAAATAAACTAACAAAATGTTCACAAGGTCTTATAGGCATTATAGTTAAATTATGATACAGTTGGATGTTTGTGCCCTCCAGATCTTATGTTGAAATGCAATTCCCAATATTAGAGATAGGGGCTTGTGGGAGGTATTGGATCATGAGGGCTGTTCCCTCCTGAATGGCTTAGTGTCATCCCTTTGATGATGAGTGACTTCTTGCTCATATTGTTCACATAAGATCTGGTTGTGGGACCACCCCTTCTGTCTCCTGCTCCCTCTCTCACCATGTGACTTGCCTGCCTCCCATTCACCTTCCACCATGATTGTAGGCTTCCTGAGGCCCCCACCAGAAGCAGATGCCAGCACCATACTTCCTATATACCCTATAGAACCATGAGCCAAAATAAACCTCTTTTCTTTATAAATTACCCAGCCTCAGGTATTTCTTTATAGCAATGAAATTGAGTAATAAAAATAATAAATACATTTTTATTATTAGAGTAAAAGAACAATAATTAGTAGCATCAAATAATTTCAATTCTCTACACAAAACGTAAGATTCTTGATGATAACTTTTTCCATTAAAGATTATTTTCCCAATCTGATAATATATGTATAAAATTTTAACCATAATCATTCTGCTCTCTAAATGGTAGTGGCACAAACAGGTGTCCAATGAAACTGCAAATACTCTGTCAGCCCCCATAAAGAAAATTGATATACTTTGATTCATAAAATAATGTATAGTAGTTAAAAATTTTGTTGTAGCTTAACTAGAATGTTGGACACTTTTATTGGAACACAGCAAATTATCTTGGAAGAGATTCCGTATTGGCTTTGAGAAAGATCTCCTTTCCTGAAAATTTTTAGATTTGAGATCATAGGTTCAGTATATTTCATTGACAATTTGACTGGTCACTATTTTGTTTTGAATGTAAGATAATGCATTAAAAATACTGACAATTGCATTGTTTATGAAGCACCTCTTCTGAAGATTATCAACCATATTACACTTAAAACATACACCTTTTCTGCATATACACTCAATAAAAAAGTTTACAGGAAACAAAAAAAATCACAACACCCTGCAGATTAGTACTGCTTCCGATTTATACTTTCAAACACTCATTGCTAATTATAAACTTATTTCCTTGGCTCTGTCTTTATTCCATTCCCAACATTAGCTACTGAAAACCTTTGACACTATTCAGTACTCTTCCAGTCCATTCCCTGGAGCTTCCTAAACACTGCTTCTTTTTTCACAGAGAAACTAGAGCCACCAAGTCTGAACTCCATCAATTAACTCCCCTCCATTCTCTGTAAATTTAACTATATTCCTATCTATACTGAGTAGAAGTGCCTTCTACTCAAACTTAAAACAAGAAGTAACTCTCTTTTTGTCTAAGATTGGCACTCTGTCACTGTTATAAGTCTCATATCTATTTTCTAAGGCTCTCCCTCTGCTAGCACTATCTGTTCATATATAAAGATGATATAACTTTACCTATCCTTAAATCCTAACCCTCAATCCTTTATATCTAACTTTCATTAAGAGCCCAAAATCTAGAAACAGAATTCCACATTTGTTTCTCCCACTTTCTTTTTTTTCTGTATCTCATTCCACTGGCTTCTATCCCTATCATCCAAGGGCACTTTTTTAAGGTTAACATTGGACATTCCCTCCTTGAAACACTTGCCTTAGATTCTGTACTACACTCCTTTCAGTTTTCCTCTAAATCTTGTTTACTTCTGCACTTAAAAAAAAAAAAAAAAACTATATATACCATGTTTATGACTTCATTGTTACATTGAAAGAATTTTCTCCATGTCGCTTTTTAATCTCTACACATCCTCCAAATGACCACTTCTAAGTTCATAGCTTGAACACTCACTTTTGTGCTACAGACTCTCAGATTTCTATGTTTAGGCCTGACCTCTCTCCTGAGCTATGTAACAATATAGTCAAACTGATATCTAACTAAATACAACTTTCCCAAATATGAATCTTCTTTCCCAACCTGCTTTCTCATATACACTACCTTAGTAAATGGTACCACTGCCCACAGTTGCCTAAACCAGAAACCCTGGAACCATCCTAGGTTCTCTCTTTTTTTATGCTTCCTGGCATGCAAATGTTACTAGATGCAGTACATTCAACATCCCAAATATCAGTCTTACCTCTCTTTTTCTTCTACTTTCTGCCATTGCTTTTCCCATGTCTTCAACACCACTTCCCTAACTTACTAAAATTCTCCTAACTTATATCTTAATTAATTCCTGTTCCCCCACTTCCTCCAAACCATAAAATGCACTATTGCTAGATTGAGCATTCCAAAATGCAAATCTTATCATATGACATTCTAGATTAATATATTTATTGGCTTACCAATGAAAGACAAATTACAAATGTCTCGGTTTGCCACACAAAGTCCTTCTTGATCTAGTCCCATCCTAGCTCCTTAATCTCATCTCCATTTATCCTACATAGAATTACCTGATAATCAAACTTAAATGCTTTTTACAAATGCCATCTGTATTTCTTGAACTGCCTTTTTCAATGATTTGTCTCACAATTTTAGTCTTTGGGAGACTCAGTTCCTTCCCCCAAGAAGACTTTCTTGATGTTGATCTGCATTCAGTGTCTTTATACAATATTATCCTGTGTCCTGTGAAATAATTCATTTGTCACTCTCGACAATGTTGAGTTTCACCTGACCCCTGTGTTCTTGGAAAACAGTGAAAGTTAAGAAATCTCCTCAGTCCTTTGTTACACGAAATGGCTTACTGAAAAGAAGCACCCTGCTCTTTATGACTGACTTAAATAATACTCTTGGATGCCTTTCTTGTTTGTTTATAACAAGACCTGACACAGACCTTCCAAATTCCCATTCTTCCCTTCTGTAACAATTAGCTGAAAGGTTTTGTCCCCACCAGTCAATTGGAATAAAATATTTGTTAGTCAAACTTTAGTTGAGATTATTTCCTTCCCCTGGGCCCCTGAACTCTGGGCCACCATCAGCCCCAGCCAGCACACAGTCTCCCTTTAACAGCCCCTCCTAAGAATAGGTTTTTCTCAGGGTAAAACAGTCTGTGCTCTAAGGTCAGACCATAGCACTTTTCTTCATTCCACTTCCCCACATTCATTTATTTATAGTCTTGTTTATTCCTCCTTATAAATGAGAAATTCTTTTGCCTAACCATTATGACTTTTGCAGATCTTATGGTCAGAACATTCTCCATATTGTAATAATCCCACTCTGCCTATTGCAATAGTTCCTTTCCCTCACATGCAATCAGCTTTTTGAATAAGGTCTCTATTTATTAATCCTGATGTTTTTATCTGACAAATTGTTCTTTAATGCAATCATTGGTGTATCTTCTCCATATAAGCTTACCAAATTTAACAACTCTTCATCCTACATATCTGGACTAACTGAGATATCTGGTCTACAACTGGCATTTGATTATCAACTGACTGTTAAAATACTAAGTAATTATCATTGTTGGCCTCCAAGCATGACTTAACAATGTCAATCAATTTATTCTTGTAACTCAATTACTTTGCATGGCTACAAAGACATCACACTCTTTTTCTCCCTTTTAAACTTTTCTTTGTTTTGCTGATTCATTTTCTTCTGCAAACATTTAAACATTTGATTTAACTTAGATTTTCATTCTTTTTCATCTTTCTTGGCTAACTCTTCTCAAGTGATCACCTTCCTTGTTATATCTTACTGCCTCACATACCTAGATTATCCACATAGCTGTAATCTCCTGTCAGACATTCTTTCTTAAATTACAGGCATATAAAATAAACTTCCAATTCCATTTATTTACTTTCATGTCAAAACCATAAATAATTATCTCCCTAACTTGAATCAATCCACACTCATATCGTATTATCTATATAGTCATAAAAATGATTCTTCATCTTGTCAACCAAGTAATAAACCCATATTCCTCTTTCTCTCGCACCTTTTTCCATTCAATAAATCACTAAATTCTATCAAATAGCCCTTCAATCTGTTCCTTATATGCTACACCTAAACTATTATAATAGACTCCTAATTCCCCTATATTCAATTTCCCTCCACTCCAAAATTACTAGATGATTTTTCTAGAATAAAAATCAGGTCATATAAATGCCTGAAATGTTTCCCCAAGATCTTGCAAGATAAAGTCCTGTCTCCTTAGTATTACATATAACACCCCTTGCTATTTTAATCCCGTTTTTGTCTCCAGCATCATTTGACATGCCCAAACATATCCTCTAAACTCCAAGAACACGAAACTACTTGTTGTCACTTGCATGTGCCAAGCTCTATCAATACCTCTGTGCCTTTGCAAATGCTTTCCACTCTGCCTCACAGGCTCTTCACTCATGCCAACACCCCTATTTGCCTAGTGATTTCTTACATTCAAAAAATTCATCAGAAATATAAATACTTCTGCATTTTTTCCTGTGATTAGAGAATTGAACTTCAAAGATTTTTATAGAAAATATATGTACTTTGCTCACAGAATTTTTCCCAGTACTCAGATTCATGGTGTTTTATCCATTATTTCCTTGATTATTGCTTCTCCTTTATTTGCTTTAATTTTCTCTACTGTAATTCCATCCTATTCATAAATATTACATGAATGTCTACATTTTTTCTCACAACTTTATGTATTTATTCTCATTTTGGTGAAGCCATTCTGTCAAAGGTCAGTTTCTCATATTGAATTTTTGATTTAGTTTATCAACTATTTCAGTTATGTGGCTGAGTCTAAGTTCTTTTCTGAAGCTCCTAACTGCTCTCACATGAGTCCTGTCATATACCATTTGATATTTATTGTAACCCTGACTGTACTTGAATCTCTCCATGAAAACTATTCTGTAGTAATGGATCCTGTCACTTGTTCTATCATCACCCTGAAAACATAGAGGGTTTTGCAGAATTTCCTCTAGTTCCTGTGATTTTATAATATTTTTCAGGAAGAATATCTTAAAGTCAGGCTGCCTTAGTTTCTTCTTTTGATTCAGTTATGTCTTAGTCCATCTGGGTAGCTATAACAAAATACATAGACTGGGTAGCTTATAAACAACAGAAACTTATTTCTATCAGTTCTGGAGGCTGGGAAGTCCAAGATAAAGCTACTGGCAGTTTTAGTGTTGGATTAAGGCCCATTTCCTGGTCCACAGATGGTACCTTCCCACTGTGTCCTCACGTAATGGAAAGGGGACGGATCTCTCTGGGGCCTCTTTACAAAGAACACGAATCGTATTTATGAGGGTTCTACCCTCATGACCTAATCACCTCCAAAAGTCTCCACCTCCAAACACCATCACACTGGAAATTAGATTTTAGCATACAAATTTTAGACTGGCCACATTTAGACCATAGCAGTCTCACCTTCATTGTATCTGACAAAAAGTCTTTGCTATGTCTAGAATTATCCAGAGCTAATAATATTTTGTAAGAATATTATCTTTTACTAGTTTCTAGTATAGATGTGATTTCCACAAATCTGTATGTTTCTTTGTTAATTACATTTGTGCTCATGATGCCACCTGTGGCTTATGATTAAAGGGGTTGAGTGTAATGACGTAAGAGTGCATAAGTGGTGGCAAGGGGATGGGGGGTAGAAGTGTTGGAGAAGCAGAAAGAATACAGGAGGGAATTTAGATGATTAGACCCAAGTAGCCCTGGTCAGAAGCAGTTCTCATCAGTAGAGAACCATTAAGCTCATATTGCAGTTTACATCAGAGTCCTGCTTCTCACTGAGTCATGAAAAATTCCTTCTCATTAAAGAAATAAACGGAATATTCATCAGCTCTGGGTAGTATGAGTGTCCCTTCCAGAAAACAAGTAACCTCCAGACAATACTTAAGCTTTCTGATGTCGTAAAACAATGATCTTGAAAAGTAGCAATAAAGACCCTGCAAAATTTTACAAATGCCATAAACCATTTGATGTCTGAAGATGAAGGAACCCTCTTTGTAAAATAATAATAATAATAATGCATTCACTCCATTAAAGAAGTGATGGCTCTGAAGAAAAACTACATTTGCTTAAATCCTAGTTCTACCACTTGCTAGCTGTGTATTATAGGGTGAATAACCTGTCTCATGTTTTCATCATTTGTAAAATGGAGATAACGATGGTACAACTCACTGGGTTGTTGTGAGGTTTTAAGCATGCAAACAATGTTATCTTTCAACAGTTTTATAGCAATACTTAAAATGATATAGTGTTCTAGGGTTTACAAGGGACTTCTACGTACATTATTATATTTGATACTTACAAAATTTTATCTAAAAAGAGACATGTACTAATTAATTTATCCAAACTAATATAATGTAAAATTATGAAATCAACAAATTAACTATAAAAGATAATCACTACAAATGTTTTCAATCCAACCAAAGGAATTTTAGTAAAGGCTTAGCAAAGAACAAAAGATGCTTAGGCAAAAAACTATCAACAATCAATAAAATGATTGGTAGAATAATAGAAATTCTATACACTGTGCCTGAAATGAACCAGGGGCTATTACTAATCCTGGAACAAAATAGAGTGAGACATGCAAAAGAATATTAAGGACTTTTATAATTATGACTCATATGGATGAGAGTGTTTTGCATGTCGACAGTAAGAGTTGTTTAAAAACTAATTCTAAAACTATATTCTAGTCACATTGTATAAAATGATGCAAAACAATTTCCCAATTAATTTGACATTCTAAATGTCTATTGTACTTATATAATTTTTATCTTTCCTACTTCCATGTTTTTAGTTCTACGATCTAGTCCATAAAGTTTATCTTTTTCTATTTTATTTGTGAATATTTTCCATAAGAATATTTGATCTCATAGAAGTAAAATGTAGAACAGAGGATACTAGAGGCTGGGAAGGGTAGAGGGAAAGAAGAGCTAGGAAAAGATTTGTCAGAAGATAGAAAATTACATGTAGATAGGAGGAATAGGTTCTAGTGTTTATATCACTGCAGAATGACTATAGTTAATAATAACATATTATATAGTTTTAGACAGCTAGAAGGAAGATAGTGAATGTTCCCAACACAAAGAAATGATAAATGTTTGAGATGATGAATATGCTAACTATGCTGATTGGATCACTATACACTATATATTTTGAAACACCATGAATGCCATAAATATGTACAATTATATCAGTTAATTTTTTTTAAAAAATCCAAATTTGGCACACATTTTCTCAGCATATTTGAAAAGCGTAAAACATACCAATCCCATAAGTGTTTATTTCAAATAAAGAAAAATCATATCATTTTTACCTTTTTATTTATTCTTTTAATATTATGTTCACTTTTAATAGTTCCACAAAATGGTAAAAAATCTGTGTGAAACTCCCCACACTAGCATGGAAGCTTTTGTATTATTTAAATCAGTATTTCTAAGGATCACTTGGTAAACACTGAGGTACAAGAGGGCTATGTTTTATTAACTGTGAACCCAGGGCATACAACAAAACTGTAACATAGTACATAGTAGTTATATAATAAAAGTGAGTACTCTAAGTGTGCTAGGCAGTGAAAATATAATTTTTCTATTGTTGAAATAATTCTACATAAATAGCATTATTCTATGGACATTCATACAGATTGCTGCATGTATATCAATAATTTGTTAATATTTCTGGTTGAGTACTATACCATGGTAGGGATGTGTCAATTCATTTAACCATTCACTCATTGAAGGACATGTAGGTATTTTCCAGTTTGGGGCCATTACCAATAAAACTGCTTTAAACACTCATGTACAAGCTTTTATGTGAACATAAGCCTTCATTTCTCTGGGATAAATTCTCAGTATTACAATTGCTGAATCATATGATTATTCCATGTTTCGTTTTTTCAGAAAATGCCAATATCTTTTCCAGAGTGGCTGCACTATTTTATTTTCCTACCACTTTTTCTGCATACATGCCAGAATTTATCGTCACTCCTTTTTTTTTTTAATTTTAGCCATTCTGAATAGTATGTAGTAATATCTCATTGTGGTTTTAATTTCCATTTCCCTAACAGCTAATGATATTGAATATTTTTTCATGTGATTACTTTGCCATCGGTATATACCCTTTGGTGAAATTCCTCTTCTGGATTTTGTTCAATTTTTAATTAGATTGTTTCATATGTTTTTGATGTGTGTGTGTATGTGTGTCTGTGTGTGTGTGTTAAGGCTTGAGAGTTGTATACATTTTCTATATACTAGTCTTTTTTCAGATACATGGTGTTACAGGCTGAATCGTTTCCCCTCAAATTCATATACTGAATTCCTAACCCCCAATAACTCAGAATGTGACTGTATTTGGAGATAGAGTTCTAAGAGTTAAATAAGTTAAAATAAGACCATATGGGTGGGCTCTAATACAGTATGACTGGTGTTCTTTTAAGAAATTTGGACACAAACACTTTCACAGAGGAAACACCATGTAAAGACCGGGAGAAGAAGAGCATCTACAAGCCAATGAGAGAGTCTTCAGAAGAAATCAACTTTGCTGATGCCTCAATCTTGGACTTCTAGCCTCCAGAATTGTAAATAAATAAATACATTTCTCTTTAAGCTACCTAGTGGTACTTTGTTACGGCAGCCCTAGCAAACAAATACATAGAGTTTGCAAATACTTGCCCCAAATCTGTAGCTTATCTTTTCATTCTCTTAACAGGGTCTTTCATAGAGCAAAATTTTTGAAAAAAAAATTTGATTACATGCATTTTATCATTTATTCCTTTTACAAAGTATGCTTTTGATGTCAGGTCTAAGAACTCTGTCTAGTCCTAGATCCCCAAAAGTATTACTTTTCTAAAATTCTGTAACTTTACATCTTACACAACTGCTTGACCTATTTTGAGATAATTTTTGTATAAAGTATGAAACTTAGACTGAGGGTTTTTGATGTTATTGGTCTTTTGGCTATGGATAGCTAATTGCTCCAGGACCATTTATTGAAAAGACTTTCTTACTTCATCAAATTACATTTGTACCTTTGCCAAAATTCATTTGGACATATTGCATGAACCTATTTTTAGGTTTTATTTTCTGTTCTATTGATCTATGTGCCCATGTGTTATCAATACCACCACAGTCTTGATTATGATAGCTACACATGTCTAAAAATAAAGTAACTGATGCATCCCACTTTTTTCTTGTTTTTCTAAGTTCTTTTAGCAATTCTAGTTTGTTTATATTTCCACATAAAATTCAGTATAATCTTGACTACATCTACAATCTTATGGAATTTTGATAGGAATTGCATTGAAGCTGTATATAAATTTCAGTAGAATTGAGATCTTTATTTTTATTTTTTAAATCAGTGTTAATGTAGTTTTCAGCACAGCAATACTGTGCATGTATCATTAGATTTATATATTAAGTATTTCATTTCTTTGAATGATGATAAATTGTATTTCAAATTTTGGCTTCCATGTGTTCATTGCTAGTATATAGAAATATAATTAAGTTTTGTAGGTTTATCTGGCATAATGAGACAATGCTAACCTTACTTATTAGTTCTAACACATTCTTTGTAGATTCTTGAGGATTGTTTACATAGGTGATCATTTGATCTGCAAATAGAGTTGTATTTCCTATTTTCCAATTTCTATTCCTTTTGTTTCCTTTTCCCACCTTGTTGTACTGGCTATTTTCTGGCACTATGTTGAAAAGAGAAGTGATAGTGGACACCCATGCTTTATTCCCAATAATGTGGGAAAAGCGTTCTTTCACCATTAAGCATAATGTTAGTTGTAGGTATTTTCTTGATGTTTTTCCTCAAGTTGAGGAAGTTGCCTTCTAAACATATTTTTCTGAAAGTTTTTGTCACAAATAGATGTTGAAATTTGTCAAATGTTTTTTCTGCATGAATTGGTATGACATCTCTTCTTTAGTCTTTTAATAAGGTGGATTGCATTCATTGGTTTAGAATGTTGAACCATCCTTGAATCCCTATACTTGGTCTCACTTGGTCATAGTATATATTTTTATATACTGCTGAATTGTATTCGCTAATATTTTTAAAGATTTCTATGCTTATAATCTTAAGGAATATTGATCTGTGGTTTTCCTTTCTTGTGCTGTCTTTTATTTTGGTATCCAGATAATTTTAGCTTCATAATATAAATTAGGAGGTGTTTCTTTTTTATTTTTATTTTTTGGAATATATTGTACAGATTTGGTGTTACTTTTACATGTTCGGGATAATTCTCCAGTGAAGCAATCTAGGCTTGTATGTTTCTCTTTTGTGAATTTTAAAACTATGAAATCAATTTCCTTAATAGTTATACAATTATTCAAATTATCTATTTCATGGTGGGTGAGTTTTTGTAGTTTGTGTTTTTTTCTGTAGAAGTGTTTCATTTCATCCAGACTGTCTAGTTTACGTGTGTAGAATATTTAGTATTATTATTCTGTTAACATTTGCAAGGCCTGTGATCTCCCTGGTTTCATGCATGATGTTGATAATTTGTCTCTCCCTTTTCCTTTGTCAGTCTTGACAGGTTTGTCAATTTTATTCACTGTTTCAAAGAACCAGATGCTTGTTTTCCTAATTTTCTCAACTTCTTTGGTTTTTCAGTTTCACTAATATTCACTCTTTATCATTTTGTTCCTTCTGCTGGCTTTGGGTTAATTTTGCTCTTTTCTAGTTCTTGAGTGAGAAGCAAAGATCATTGATATGATATTTTCCCTCTTTTCCAATTTAGTGCTATAAATTTTCCTCTAAGCATTGCCTTAGCTGTGTCCCACAACTTTTAATACTTTGTATTTGTATTTTTATTCAGTTAACCATTTCTGTATTTCTTTTACACTATCCTCTTTTGGGCTAAGGACACAAATAGACAATTCGCAAAAGAAGATATACAAATGGCCAATAAACATATGAAAAAAATGCTTAACATCACTAATTGTCAGGAAAACACAAATCAAAACCACAAGGTGATATCACCTTACTCCTGCAAGAATGGCCATAATAAAAAAATAATAATAATAGATGCTGGCGTGGATGTGGTGAAAAGGGAACACTTTTACACTATTGGTGAAAATGTAAACTATTACAACCACTATGGAAAACAGTGTGGAGATTATTTAAATAACTAAAAGTAGATCTACCATTAGATCCAGCAATCCCACTCCTGGGTATCTATCCAGAGGAAAAGAAGTCATTATACAAAAAAGATACTTGCACTTGCACACAGATGTTTAGAGCAGCACAATTTGGAATTGCAAAAATATGGAACCAGCCCAAATGCCCATCAATCAACGAGAGGATAAAGAAAATGTGGTATACATATACCATGGAATACGACTCAGCCATAAAAAGGAATGAAATAATGGCATTTGCAGCAACCTGGATGAAATTGGAGACCATTATTCTAAGTGAAGTAACTCAGGAATGGAAAACCAAATATCGTATGTTCTCACTCACAGTGGGAGCTAAGCTATAAGGACTCAAAGGCATAAGAAGGTGATAGGTTCATAGGTGCAGCAAACCACCGTGGCACATGTTTAACTATGTAACAAACCTGCACATCCTGCACATGTACCCCAGAACTTAAAATAAAAATAAAAATTAAAAAATATGACACTCTGAACTTCCACATTTTTTTTTAAAGAATGATACAATGGACTTTGGGGACTTGGGGAAAGAAGTGGTAGGGGGTGAGGGATAAAAGACTACACACTGGATATAGTGTACGTTGCTCTGGTGATGGGAGCACCAAAATCTCAGAAATCACCACTAAAGAACTTATTCTTGTAACCAAACAGCACCTGTTCCACAAAAATCTATTGAAATGATAAAATACACTAAAAACCACTGAATTGTACAATTAAAAACATAAAATAAAACACACACACACACACACACGAAAGACTTCCTCCTTGACTAATGGATTTATTAGAAATGTGTAATAGTTTCCAAGTGTTTGGAGATTTTCCTCTTATCTTTCTGTCATCAGCTAGCACACCCTGTATGATTTAAATTCTATTAAATTTATTGATATTTGTTTTAGGGATAGTTGCTGATATTTGATTTAAGGATATAGTCTATATAGAATTTCATGGACACTTGAAAAGAATGTATATTTTGCTGTTGTTGGGTGGTGTTCTATAAATGTCAATTACATACTATTGGTTAATAGGATGTTCATATTTTCTATATATATCCTAATTTCATATCTAGTTGTTCTAATTTCCTGTCTAGTTGATAGAGAGAAGTATTCACATCTCTGACTATATTTGTAGATTTGCTTATCTCTCATTTCAGTTTTCTGTCCATATATTTTCTTGCTTTATTGTTTAATGCATCCCCATTTAGAATGGCTATGCCTTATTAGTAGATTGAAACTTTTATCATGATATAACATCTCTCTCCACCTCTGATAATTCCCTTTGTGCTGAAATTTCCTTTATCAGATATTCATACAGCTACTCAATCCTACTTTTCTTTAACTAATTTTTGTATGATACATATTTTTCCATCATTTTATTTTCAATTTGCCTATAGCATTCAATTTGAAATTAGTTTATTGTTAACAACACATAGCTGAATAATGTTTTGAAGCCCAATTTGCCAGTCTCTTTCTTACAATTGGCATATTTAGACCATTTACTGTAAATTTTAATGTAATTATAGACAGGTTAATGCTTAAGACTACCATTTTATTTTTTGTTTTCTGTTAGATTCCTCTGTTTTTTTCTCTCATTGTTTTCTTCTCTTGATTTCCTATGGGTTACTTAAACATTTTTGGAATTACATTTAGATTTATCTATAGTGAGGTTTTCTCCCTGAGTTTTCCCGACATATAATTAGTATACACAAAAAGCCTAAACATAATTAATGTGAGTATGGACATATGTATTACTTGTGTTACTATGTCCATAATCAAGGTAATAAACATATCCATCACCTCTAAAAGTTCTTTCGGTTCTCTTGTGTCACTTTTATTTTCTTTTGTTTGTTTGTGGTAAGAACACTTAACATGAGATCTACTCACTTAATAAACTTTTAAGTTTACAATACATTATTGCAAGCTTTAGGCTCTATGTTGTACCACAATTTGCAGGAACTTCCTCATCTTGCATAACTGGGTATTTGTAAACCTTGAACAACACTTCCCATGGTGTCCTCCCTATCCCCTGGTAAACATGATTTGATTATCTACTGCTGTAAATTTGACTATGTTAGACGCTTCACACAGGAGAAATCATCCAGTATTTGTCCTTCCATGACTGACCTGTTTCACATTGCATAGTTATCTTTCAGGTCCATCCATATTGTCACAAATGGTAGGATTTCCTTCTTTTTTTAAGGCTAAACAATATTCAATTGTGTATGTATAGTTTATTTCTGTACTCATCTCTCTGTGAACATGCAGGCTGTTTCTGTCTCTTGGCCATTATGAATAACGTTACAATGAACATGGAATACTGTTCAAGATCCTGATTTTAACTGTTTCTTATATAGACCCAGAAGTAGAAATGCTGGATCGTATGATAGCTCTATTTGTACTTTGTTGAGAAACCTCTATAATGTTTCCATAATAGCTGTACCATTTTACATTGCCACCAACAGTGTACAAAGGTTTCAATTTCTCCAACACTTTTTTTAAGAGACAGGGTCTTACTCTGTCACCCAGGCTGGTGTGCCACTGGCAAAATTGTAGCTCATTGCAGCCTTAAACTCCTGGACTCAAGCAATCCTCTCACCTTAGCCTCCCAACTAGCTGAGACTACAAGTGCACGCCACCACACCTGGTTAATTTCTTAATTTTTTGTAGAGACAGGGTCTTGTTATGTTGTCCAGGTTAGTCTTGAACTCCTGGCCTCAAGTGATCCTTCTGCCTCAGCCTCCCAAAACACTGGAATTACAGGCTGCTTTGTTGTGTTTTAATAATAGCCATCCTAGGAAGTATGCAATGGTATCTCCTCATTCTTTTATTTTCATTTCTCAGATGATTAGTAATGTTATCTTTTCATATATCTTTTTTATATATTCATTTTTATGTATTCTTTGGAGAAATGTCTATTCAAGTCTGTTAACCATTCCTTATTCGGGTTATTTTTTGTTTGTTTGTCTTTGCTATTAAGGTATAAGAGTTCCTTATATAATTTAGAAATTTACCCCTCATTAAATAAATGATTTGCCAATATTTTCTCCTAGTCTATAGGTTGCCATTTCACTCTGTTGATTGTTTCCCTTGCTGTGTAGCAGCTTTTTAGTTTGATGTAGTCTTAATTGACTGTTCTTGCTTTTGTTGATTGTGTTTTTAGTGGGATATTGGAGAAACCATTGCCAGGACCGATGTCAAGGTTTTCCCGTTTCCTTCTAGAAGTTTTATAGATTCAGATCTTACCTTTAAGATTTTAATTCTTTTTGAGTATAGTGTAAGACAAAGGTCCAATTTCATTCTTTTTGATGTGGATATCCAGTTTTCTCAACATCTTCTACTGAAGAGAATATCTTTTCTCTGTTGTGTATTCTTGGCACCCTTGCTGAAAATTAGTTGAACATATATTCATGGGTTTATTTCTAGGTTCTGTATTCTGTTCTATTGTTCTATATGCCTATTTGTATGCCAGTACTACACTGTTTTAATTACTATAGATTTGTAACGTATTTTGAAACCAGTAAGTGTGATGCCTCCAGCTTTATTTGGTTTTTGTGTTTGTTTTGCTTAAGATTGTTTTGGCTATTCAGGATCTTTTGTGGTGCCATATTAATTTTAGGATTTTTTTCCATTTCTGTAAAAAATTACTTAGGTATTTTGATAGGAATTGATCAAATCTGTACATTGCTTTGGGTGGGATAGACATTTTAACAATACTAATTTTTTAGTCCATGAACCCATGATACCTTCCAAGTTATTTATGTCTACTTTAGTTTTTCCATTAGAGTTTTATAGTTATCAATGTACAAGTTTTCACCTCCTTGATAGGTTTATTCCTATGTATTTTATTCTTTCTGGTGCTACTTTAAATGGGATTGCTTTCTTAATTTCCTTTTCAGATTTTTTATTATTAATGTATAAAAATGTAACTGAGTTATGTGTAACTTTACTAAATTCATTTATTAAATCTAACAGTATTCTTGTGGCATGTTTTAAGGTTTTCAACATATAAGACCATGCCACCTGCAAGTGGAGATAAATTTACTTCTTCCATCCTAACTTTTATGGCATTTATTTATTTGTTTAGTCCAATTGCTTTGGCTTGGACTTCCAATACTATGTTGAATAGAGGCATCGTTACCTTGTTCCATATCTTAGGAAAAAAAACTTAAGTTTTTCACTGTTGAGTATGATGTTAACTGTGGGCTTTTTATATATAGTCCTTATATTGCATTAAGGGAAACTCTTTCCATACATAATTGTTGAGAGCTTTTTTAATCATAAAAGGTGTTGAATTTTTGTCAAATGTTTTTCTGCATCTATGGAGATAATTGTGTGATTTTTATTATTCATTCTGTTAATGTGGTGCATCACATTGATTGATTTGCATAGGTTGAACCATCTATGGCTCCCAGAGATAAATCTCTCTCAGTCATAGTGTGTGATCCTTTCAATGTGCTGTTGGATTCAGTTTCTTAATACTTTGGTGAAAATTGCTGTAACCATGTTCATCACAGATATTGACCTGTAGTTTTCTTGTGTTGTTTTTGCCTGGCTTTGGTAGCAGTGTAATGCTGGACTTATAACATGAGTTTAGAAGTGTGTGCTCTTCTTTTTGGGGGGCAGAATTTAAAAATAATTGGTATTAATGCTTTAAAATTCATATATAAAGCCATCTGACCCTGGGCTTTTCTCATTAGGGAGGAATTTGATTACATAATCAACCTCCTTATTTGTTATAGGTATGTTCAAGCATTCTATTTTTTCTTGATTTATTCTTGGGAGGTTTTTATACCTATATAAGGAACTCTTGTATGTTTCTGGGAATTTATTCACTATTTCTTCTAAGTTGTCCACTTTGTTGGAGTATGTTTTAGATGAGTCTCAAAATCTTTTTTATATCTGTGGCATTAATTGTAATGTCTCTTCTTTCATTTCTGAGTTTGTCTTCTTTTTTTCTGTGTTTTGCTGAGTTTGTCTATCTTGTTTGTCTTTTAAAAAAAACAACTGATTTTTGTTGAATTTCTTTGCTATTCTGTATTTCATTTAGTTCTGCCCTGATCTTTATTTATTTCTGCCAATTTTAGGTTTAGTTTGTTAATTTTTCTAGTTCCTTCAGGTATACAGTTGGTTGAGATCGTTTTTTCTTTTTTAAAATAGATTTCACTATAAACTTCCCTTATCATACTGCTTTTACTTTATCCTATAAGTTTTGGTAGGTTGTGTTTTCACAAATTTTATTAAGTTCATTTTCACTTGTATCAGTGTTTTATAATTTCTTTTGATTTCTCTTTTGACTCAATAGTTGTTTAATTTCCTTGCATTTGTGAATTTTCCCAATTTCCTTTTGTTAATGGTATCTAGTTTTATTTCATTGTGCTTAGAAAATATTCTTGGAATAAATTCAATCATTTTAAATTTCTTAATACTTATATGTGACCATGTCATTTATTTTAAAGAAGGTTCTGTGTGTGCTTGAAAGGAATGTATATTATATTACTGCTGGATTCTGTGTACATGTCTTTTAGGTGTATTTGGCCCCCAGTGTCATTCAAGTCTGCTGTTCCCTATCAATTTACTTTCTGGATGATCTATCAATTGTTGAAAGTGGGGTATTGAAGTATTGTATTATTGTGTTTCTGTTTTCTCCTAATAACTGCTAATGTTGCTTCATATATTACATAATTTAATGTTGAGTGCAAATATATTTATATTTGATATAGCTTCTTGTTGGATTAACCCTTTTATCATTACTTGATGGCTTCCTTTGTCTTTCGTAAGTTTTTAAATTAAATCCTACTTTTTTAATAAATGTAGACACTCCTGGTATCCTTTGGTTATGATTAGCAAGAAATATGTTTTTCCATTTCTTTCCCTTCACCAATATGTGAGGATTTAAATACAAGGAAAGTCTCTTGAAGACAGCATATAGTTGGGTCTCGGTTTTTTAAAAATCCATTCAGGCCGGGCGCAGTGGCTCACACCTGTAATCCCAGCACTTTGGGAGGCTGAGGCAGGTGGATCACGAGGTCAAGAGATTGAGACAATCCTGGCCAACATCCTGGCCGTCTCTACTAAAAATACAAAAAATTAGCCAGGTGTGGTAGCGGGCGCCTATAGTTCCAGCTACTTGGGAGGCTGAGGCAGGAGAATGGCATGAACCCAGGAGGTGGAGCTTGCAGTGAGCCGAGATCACGCCACTGCACTCCAGCCTGGGTGAGAGCAAGATTCCATCTCAAAAAAAAAAAAAAAAAAAAAAAAAAAAAACATTCAATCCCTCCTTATCTTTTAACTGGTGAGTTTAATCCATTTACACTTAAAATAATTATTAATAGTAAGGCTAATGATTACCATTTTATTGTTTTCTGTTTTGTAGTTCTCTTGTTCTTCTTCTCTTGCATTCTTTCTTTGTGGCTTGATAATTTTTATACTGCTATGCTTTGATGCTATTTTATCTTTTGTGTATCTACCATAGGTTTTTTCTTTGTTATCATGAGTTTTGTATCAAACCTCTTAATAAAGTCTATTTTAAGCTGCCATAAATTATTGTCAAACACATGTACATTTCTGCACTTTTACTGTCCCCTCCCATATTTTGTCACTGATACCATGCTTTTCATATTGTATATTCAGTAACAAATTTTGTTTAGACTTAATGTTTTGTTTCAATTCAAACAATAATAAAAAATAATAAAATAAATTTTGTTTCAATTCAAAAAACTTCCTTTAGCACTTCTTGCAAGGTAGGCCTAGTGGTGATGAACTACTTCAATTTTTGTTTATCTGTAAATGTCTTTATCTCTCTTTTATTTTTTGAATAAGCATTTTGCTAGGCATAGTATTTTTGGTTGGCACGTTTTGGGTTTTTTGTTGTTGTTTATTTAGCGTTCTGAATATACCATCTCATTTTCTTCCAGCCCACAAGGTTTCTGATGTATCTTGATGTAAATTTCTTTCATTTCTATCTATGTGCAGATTTTTGGGCTTCCTAAGTATAGGTATCCGTTTCTTTCTCCAGATTTGTGAAGTGTTCAGTCATTATTTTATACGCTTTCTTCCCTCTTTTCTCTCTGTCTGTCTCTCTTAACTTTGTAAGATATCCATAATGCGTTATATTGTTTTACTTGATGGTGTCTCATCAGTCCCATAGAGTTTCTTCACACTTTTTTTTTTCTTTTCTTTTCTTTTCATCTCTCTGACTGGACACTTTCAAATGACCTGTCTTTAATTTCACTAATTCTTTCTTCTGCTTGACTGAGTCTACTGTTGAAACTCTCTATTGAATTTTTCAGTTAATTCATTATAACACTGAACTCTACAATCCCCCTTCCCCCCTTCCACCCTTCCCCCCTTCCTTCCTTCCTTCCTGTTTTTGACAGGAGTTTCACTCTTGTTGCCCAGGCTGCACTGCAATGGTGCAATCTCAGCTCACTGTAACCTCTGCCTCCCAGGTTCAAGCAATTCTCCTGCCTCAGCCTCCCAAGCAGCTGGGATTACAGGCACCTGCCATCACGCCTGGCTAATTTTTTTTTTTTTTTTGTATTTTTAATAGTGACAGAGTTTTGCCATGTTAACCAGGCTGGTCTTGAACTTCTGACCTTGGGTGATCCACCTGCCTCGGCCTCTGAAAGTGCTGGGATTACAGGCATGAGTCACTGCGCCCAGCCTACAATTTCATTTTGGTTAATGTTTTCTATTTCTTGTTGGTTAATAGTTTCTATTTCTTTAACATCCCATTTTTTATGTATTGTTTTTCTGATTTCATTTAGTTATTTGTCAATGTTCTTTTGTAGTTCACTAAGATTCTTTAAGAATATTATTTTGAATTCTTTGTGAGGCAGTTTGCAGATTTCCATTTCTTTAGGTTTGGTTGCTAGAGAGAGCTTTATTAGTTTCCTTTAGTTTCCTTTGATGGTAGAATGTTTCCCTTATTCTTCATTGTCCTTATATACTTATGTTGGTGCTTGTGCATTTGAAGAAGTTACATCTAAAACAATCTTCTCATCTTCATAGGCTGGCTTTAGGAATTAAAGGTCTTCACCAGTCAGTGCACCCTGGGATTCTGAGGCTCTGACTGGTGTCTATGGTTGGTGAAGCCTGCTGACCAGTGTCTACTGGCTCTAAAGTCAGATGAGGCCAATGAGGTCCAAGGTCAGGTGAGGCCAGCTGGTCTGCTGGGGCCAAATGTAAGAAAATGTTGTTAGGTGAAGATGCTGACAGGTCTACAGTCAGTGAAGGCCAATGGTAGGGGCTATGGGGCTACTACCAATATCTGTTTGCCCACCACTAAGAGCTCTGCCCTCCCCCTTTTCTTGTTGTTGTTGTTCCTAGTTGTCCCCTGATGATTTAGCTGTGCTAATTCTCCCATATTCTGGCTGAGGCAAGACAGAAATGCACCTCTCAGGCAACACCCTGAAATGCTGAGGAAAATGAACATTCATCTCAGACTCTCCTTCCCGCACTGGATAAATGGGAGGCCAAAAAGATCCTTCTCACTGTGATGCTCTGCTAGCTTGGGGAAAGGGTGATACAAGTAAAGTAAAATTGTTCCTTTTATCCTTTTAACATTCTTCCCCAGATTTTGCACTCTACTGGGTGCGTAACCTCTCCCCTGGGTTCCGGAATTCTCACAAAGGCATTATTATCCATGAATAGTTACTAAATTGGTGCTTCTGAGGGAGGGCTAGAACTGGGAATCTCCTATTCTTCCATCTTGCTGACATCACACTCCTCTCTATATATTGTTTTTGTGTATCTCTTTGTACAGCTTAGTAGATGATTTAACATACCACAGTCAACTAATGTCACAACCATGTAATGTCACCAATTTACCAGATCAGGTGAAGTATGGAAACCTTATCCCTCTTAACATCCCTTTACACTCCTGTTTATAATTCTTAAGTATACATTCTATATATATTTAGAACAACCTGAGACAGTGTTATAATTTTTGCTTACACAGTATTTATAATACTCAAGAGAAAGAAAGTGTATTTCATTTACCCATATTTTTGCTTACCATGTTCTTTCTTCCTTCCTGATATTCCACAGCCTTCTTTTATCATTTTCTTTCTATGTAGAGAGCTTCCTTTAGCTATTATTTTAGGGGAGGTATGCTAGTAATAGATTCTCTTAGTTTTCCTCTATCTGAGTATATATTAATTCCTTCTTCATTCCTGAGGAATATTTTCATTGCCATAGAATTAAGACTTGATCGTGTTATTTTCTTTCTGAGCTTGAAAAATATTTTGCAACTTGCTTATATTCTTTACGGTTTTTGGTGCAAAATTTTCTGTCATTCTCATTGTTTTTCACCTATAGGTAAAGTGTTGTCTTTCTTCTTTGTTTTCCAGATTTTTTTCGTTTGTGTTCAGTTTTAAGTTTAATTAAGATATTTTTTGGCATTGGATTTCTTTGGGCTGATTTGGGGTTTTCTCAGCTTCTTAAATCTGCAGACTTATGTCTATTGCAACATTTGGGAAGTTTTTAGCCATTATTTCTTAATCAAGCACCTTTTCCGTGCTGCACTCTGTTTTCTCTTGAGACTCTGATGACATGAAAGTTATATCTTTTATTATAATTCCATGGACACCTGAAGCTATGTTCATTTTTCAGTATTTTTTTTCTGTTGTTTATATTGTAGGGGTTATAGCTCCTGTGTGGTCTTAATTGGCACAGCTTTAGGGGTAGCCTTGTTATCACCCAGCAATGGTAAAAGTCTTGATCTCCATTAGTTCTCCTCTGACACCACCTCAGCAGAGAGGGGCAGGAATGTTGTACTACAATGGGTTAGTAAGAGCTTATAACTGGCCAACAGAAATGAAATCCCTGGTTCCTTACTTGGCCTCCTTTGACATCACCCTACAGGGTGTTGGGTTGCTTCACTTGAGTCTCAAAAAGGTAGAGGTCTAAATTCCCCACCCAGACTTTGCTGCATGGGCGAATGTGAGACCACAGATTTTTCTGTACTTTGACTGCAGTAGAGTGGTTATTTTCTAAAAGTTATCAGTCTTGCTATGTTGATCCTTTCCTGTTCATTTAGATAGACAGAGCAGGCTTCTGTTACTTTTTTTAATATGTATTTTTTTGTTTGCACCCTTTGTCCCTTCTGTGTTGCTGGCTTTGTCAGCTTCAGGTTTTGGATATATGAAGGTGTAGGGGTTCTTTCAGCTGCTAAGTATGTCTATGCCAACTATGCAGTCTGGCACTGGGGAAATGACTGGCCTAGCCTCCCAGCCTACATCTTTCTCCTGTGCTGGATGCTTCCTGCCCTCAAACATTGGACTCCAAGTTCTTCAGTTTTGAGACTCAGACTGGCTCTCCTTGCTCCTCAAGCTTGCAGACAGCCTATTGTGGGACCTTGTGATCATGTAAGTTAATACTTAATAAACTCCTCTTTATATATATATCTATCTATCCTATTAGTTCTGTCCCTCTGGGGAACCATGACTAATAAAGAAGAAAAACAAACCAGCAAAATGAAGAACTTACCACTGTGTCATTTCTTGGGTTTCAACTGTTCTATCCAGTCTGCCTCTTCTCTTTACCTTTTTAGTCTCTTGATGTTTGTGTATAATTTTTAAGATATTAATATGTTTATTACATATAATATCTTAAGGAATTATATGTTTTACATTATATGTTTTAAGGAACATATATTTTAATGTTTTAGGGAATTAATATGTTTATTACAGATCATATAATTTAATTATATAATACATAGTAATTACTACCATATAATGTCCAGGATATTTAATTGTACTTAGCTACAGGAATATCTACTCTATCTTCTTAGAAATGGAAGCCCTATGTGCTTATTTTTCCACACATAATTTGTTGACATAAAAATGTTATGTTTTCCTTCCACTATAATATTTTCTATTGATTTATTCTTATATTTATCAAAGTATTTATGGTATATGTTTTTGCATAATACTATTGTGCACATTAATTGTCAGAACTAAAATATCATTATTGTGGCTGTTACTTTTTATATCAATGAAAGAGTTCCTATCTATGCCATTTAATGCTTTATATACTGAATTCTACATTGTTTGAAACTAATGTTAAGTATTTGCTTTATTCTACTTAATATATATTTGCTTAGCATTTTATGTTGATCTGTTCACCATTACTTTGGTTTTTGGAATCAATCTTGCCAATAAACAACTTTATTTCGGTTTTTACATTCATTTATAATACACTTACAATTTACTTACATTTACATTCAGGAAACATCCATAAATGTAAACATGTAATTTTCATAAGCCATCATCTTACTTTTGACAGTTTTATGGTTTTCTTATATAGACTGTTTAAATGTATATTCTTTTTTATCTTTTGTATTTTTTGAAAGCAAAAACACGTTAAATTTTACAAAAATTATTTAATCTATATTACTCTACTGAGTCAATTATAAATTTACTTTTAAATAGTTTTTGGTAATTATACATACGATTTTTATATTTTGTTTGACATTTACATTAAAAGAACAAATGGATGCTAAATGCTCAAGTTAAAAATCTCTACCTTAAAATATCAACCTTGTACTGCATTATCAATTTGTTTTTCTCTGTGTAACAGAGATATTAGCTGCCTTACAAGAATCTTCCTTCTTTTTTATTAATAGAATATTGGTTTTGTTTAGGAAGTAAATGTGTCCACTTAAAAATACTCATCAAACCAGATTCCATTCTATCTAGTGGTAGTCATGTGAGGCAGTTCCAGTGGTAGAAGTCTATCAAGTAAGACGTTTGCAGGAGCTATTATTTCCTAATATAAAATGAACAGACTTCACTGGCATGTGATTTTTGTTCTCACCAATCCCTTTTTTCTGCCCTAAGCACATTCTTGGATGTGAAGAAGTTCATTGCCTATGAGAGGTAGGGGGACTGTCCACTTGCTAAAGGTGGCAGAGCAGGAAGCTAGAATAAACTTGGTCCTTCATGGTTTCCTTGAGCAACTACAAGGAAGGACTTCCTATATCCTAACTTTCTGTAACATGATGAAAATAAAATCCTTCTTTAGATGGATTTCTATTACATGTAAACAAAATACAATACTGGCTGATAGCACTGGTTTCTTGCCCATATCACTCTGATCTTTAAAAAGTTACATATATACAACAATCAAAATATAAATATATATCCTTCTATGATATGATTTTAGATAACTAAGCACTTAAAATTTGTAAAGTTACTTTGATTTCGTATAGCAAAGAAGAACCCATGCTTCCTCGTTTTTTTCTGACTTAAAAAATAAAGGTTAGAAATCATTTTATGTCACAATTAGGATAAAATCCTTCTGGATATTTTTATTGTGTTATAAGGCACAAGCTTTAATTACACTATTAGATTTGTCTCTTTTCAAATGAGCATATGCTTCTTTAATTTCTACATTCAAGCTCTCCTTGAATGTAGAATACCAACTATATAAAATAATCGTGTGAACTCTTACAAGGCTCATTATTTTTCTGTTTTCATAATATTCTTATACTCATTAATAAGTGCAATGTTCTAAAACACATATTTCAAACATTACTAAATAATTATCTGCATAGGTTCATATTTATTCCTTCTCAAGAGTTATTTTTGTTGCTGTAAATTAAATAAAATACAAAACATTTCAATGATCAAAGAATAATCAAAAGAACCTTGCTTAGTGGAAGTAATGAACACAAATTTATAGGTAGCCTCAAAAATTGTTATTCAAACAGATTTCTTTAAATCTTCACAACTCATAAAAATCATGTCAGCATTTGGTATGCCTATATCTCTTTAAGTCTTACTCCATTTGTGTTGCCGTCCATTTATACTTCTTCACAATGATTTTCTCCAATTATTTCCTCATTTATGATATTTTCAGTCTCTTTCTCTTTCTAATCAAAACTCATTTATCCTCAGTTTATAAATATGGTAAGTTATAAATCTGGTAAGTTAAAGTGAAGTAAGTACCACTTCACTTTGATAAATCTTTCATAAATTCTATTTCCTATAGTTAAAGCTTTATTTTTCTTCTGTCCAAAATATTCTCAGTAAAGGTTCTATACTCGGCAATTATATATAACCCATTGCAATTTCATGTCCAACAACTGCAAGCTATTGAAATTCTGAAGATGCGACATCCTCTTTACCATCAAAAATTCTTCCAATATGCTTTTTTCTTTTCTATTTAACTTTTTTTTTACTCTTACCTGCTGAGATCAATTATCCTTTATCTTCATTGGTTACACTGCTTTCTACCCACAAAATGAGACCGTGCCCAAGGTTGTGTCCTTAGTTTTCAGCCTTTATTGATCCCTGTATTTACCTGAGAGAAGTAGGCTTTAACTATGACCCCAAGCAAATACTCCTGAATTTACACTCAAGTCCAGAACACTATTTCTGAATTTTTGTTTTTCATTTCCAATGTCTAGTTAATATTTCTTCTTTAATATCCTGCCTCAAATAAGTATGACCAAACTTATCTTTTTACCAAAAGTCTTTAAGTGCTGCCATTTCTGTTAAATAAGTTCTTTTCTGTCCCAGTTATCCAGCTTCAAAATAGTAGAGGAGTATTTCCACACTTATTCTTCTCCTCTTTCCACATTCAGTGTGAAAAGTACACTCAAATCTCTGCACTGTCTGTCATTTGTGATGCAATGTTGACTGTAGACTTGTTGAAATCCCAGCTCATGACTCATTTTCTGTCCAATATTGGGTAAGTTCCTAAACCTCACTATGCTTCATTTTCTCCTGTAAAATAAGACTAATACTTTTCCACATCCAAGGAAACAATGAGGAATAAATATTTTTCAAAAAGACCTTCCCCATCCATCCTAGCTAATGTAGCCCAAATCTCTACCCCTTTCAGTCTGTGTTAATGCCTTACTTTCTTTTCTGTAGCAATTAACACTAGCTTACATTTTATGGTTGTTTTGTTTTATTTTTATTTTCAGATGTGTCTATTCTCTGTGCCTTTCCCTTGGACTTAATGAGGACAAGAATTTTGTCAGTATTATTTACCACTGAATCTCCAAGTCCCAGACAGTCCTTTTCATATATTAGGTACTCAGTATATACTTGGTGAAAGAATGAAGAAATAAAATGTATAAAGTGCCTACCACAATGGCATTCACTGAATATGTGTCTGTCCTCTACACTGTGTTCTTTCTTCTTTATTACTGGTATCTGCCTATATCAATCCTAATCACATCATTTTGAACCTATAGTAATTGATCCCCTTGCCCTCATTTGGCTTCTATCCTCCATTAATCTGCTAGCTAAATGTTGGGTTGATCACCTTTTAAAAACCTTGTCAATACCATTTATTCATAGAGCACTTACTATGAGGGACCTACCCTAATTTTCCTACTCAAATAATTTCAATTAATCTTCATTATATTCATCAAGTCTAAGCTCTTTAGCAGGTCATCCAAGTTCTTTCTTAATGCCCACTGCCCAACTTTCCATTACTTCCTTAAATGAATCTCAGTCACTTTGATTATCCTTAAAAGGGTCATGCATGTTGCCACCTTTGATTATGCCATACTACACAACTGAAGTACCTAAGTGAAATTATTTATTTATGGCCCAGGTTAAGATATCAGACTTAAATACTACCTTGTTTTTTATATTTTTAACTATTAGTACAAAATTATTACCAAAATCCTAAATTTTTAAAACTATTACAAAATCAGTACTATACCCCTAATTAAAAAAATTATATGCAGTAATAAAATTCTTCCAACTTTGTAATTTTCAGTTTTTCCATGCATAATCACTGTTCAATGTTTATATATTCTTTTAGATATACTCACTGTTCAAAATGATGTTCTATTCTTCCTCAAAATTTCTACACATATATGTGACTTCACATATCTTTAGAACATATTATAAACATTTCCTGCAACTTACATTGTTACTATATCTTGTACCTAATTTAACCCCCTCTTTTGAACTCTTAAATGATTTGTTCCAATATTCATTCACGTGTTATAAAGAATATTTCCTTATGTTTTTGTAAATCCACTTAAGTAGTCTGTATCCATTAACTAGGTATCAACTTTTCACAATCACTTCTTCTAACATTTTATAAATCAACAGATAATGATGGTTTTATCTTGTTAAATAACCAAATTAATTGTGTAAGAATTAAATATTTTATTTTCTAATAATAATCTAAGTCGTCCTTTAACACTCTTAAAAAACATTAAGTATTTCCCAATGGAGTCTTTCATATACCAAATCCTGAATAAATTAGAGATTTACTTTCAATTTAAAAAACAAAAATTTGTTTCTCTACAATTTGATCATTTCAGGCTTTTTTTTATGTAGCTGGCATACAAACTTTTATAAAGTTTCAGATAGAAAGACATTACAAATATATTCACTGGTTTATATTATTTTATATAAATGATGCAAAACTATTAAAAAGTTTACATAATTTAGATATAGAACTCAGAAGCTAAAATTTTCCTTTTATACATTTAATTAAAATGAAACCCTAAAGAAGCCAATTACCTTTCTCAAAGCTGGGCAGAAATTAAGGAAAAGTCGATGGTTACATGCTTTGAATCTTTCAGGAAGATGCCAGTTCTGAATTATTTCTTCATCAGAAATCACATGATGATCCAGTGCTTTGAGAGGCCATATACTGTTAACAAGAACATGTCTATATCCTTTTTTAAGGCTTACTGGACAATCAAACATAGTGAGGGCAATGAGGGTTGGACAGGCAGATAATACACATATATTCTTTAACTTTGCAAACCCATTGTCATGAAGATAGAGTAGTTTTAGGTTCTTCAATCCATTCCAAAATTTGGTATTTGGTAGACTCTTTATCTGAAATATTATTAAAAATCTTTTAAATTCCAAAATTACTTTTTTCGAATAGCACAGAAAATGGTAAAATATTACACATATAAAATTCAATATTCCCCAAATAGCAAGTTTCTAATTAATAAGCAAACAGAGTATTTATAATTATCCAATGATGGCCAGTTGAAAACCATAATACACTGGGCATCTGAGACAATTTATTATTATTAGCGTAGCAAAATGCATAACCATACTTTTTTGTTCAACGAAAATTTCTTTGTAATAGGTTGACTCTTTAAACTTTTCTAAAATACTTTCCTTACCTAACGAAAATTAAGGAATCATGAGGCATTCTTAATCCAGGCTATAGATTTAAGAAGTGAAACATACCAGATTACACACTATTTATGTATTTTCATTTACATCAAAGTGTCTGTATTTATATACATCTTACATGCTTTCAATTTATTGTTAAATTTTTGTTTATATTTTAGACAAAAGACCATCTTGAAGAAATACTGTGGATAGGAAACATAAGTACTTATTATAAAACTGAAATTTCATTTATATGCAAATATCTGAAATGGCTATTGCTTACCTGATTTCCATGGAGATCAAGTTTGATTAATTTTATACAACTTTGAAGTGGATGAATATCTGTAATAAAATTGTTTGAGAAGATGCATACTCTAAGAGAGATGCAAGACTGCAAATTTTCCATAGACTTTAAATGAAGGCCATTGAACTTCACAAAAACAAAATCTTTTTGACCTTCTCTTATGTTTTCATTATAGTGACTCCATTCTTCATGACTGGTTAGCTCTTCTGTGATTGTTCCATGAAACATCTAGGAAAGATAAGAAAGTGCTTTGATTTTTTTTTCCACTTTCAAAAATTTACCTGAAAACAAAGAAAATTTTGCCAAGAGATAGTGCAAGTAAAAAGTGTTATTAAAGTTAAAATTTAAAAAAACTAATTCTTATAGAACTTTCTATCCCAAAATACCTTAAATATCTAACATTTCAATAACAGCTAATCAGAATGTTATCACTGCCCTCACCAGTGAACGAACTAATTAGCAAGAGGAAGACAAAATTCCATTTTCATAGAATATTTAAAAAATTCAGTGAAGAAGCTGAGATAAAATCATCCCTTCTAGACAAGACAACTAACAACAAACAAACGAAACCATACTTTATATAACTCGTATGATAATTTTTGTTAAAATATACTGTTAAAGAAATACACTGAATAATAAACAAGTCAGGAGAGTGATAATCTTTGTGAAAGAGGCTGAACAATGCAGCCAGATAAAATAAAGGTTCTATACAGGCCTTCAAATGTTATCAACAATATTTGTGTCTTAAAGAGAAAATTTGTTGTCACAATATTTACATTCAATTTAATTAGGAAATTAGGCTCAGAATTCTAATAGCTTTAAATTTTGACTACTTAAATTTATCTAAAATGTTTGGATAAATGGTTTTTAATATAATTTTATACAGTATTTCTCATATATGTGAATTTTCACTTATTAAGAGTAATTTCAGCTTTCATAAAAGGTAGTCAGTGATAGGTGAGAAGAGAACATACAAGCTCAAGTGGTCTATTTGGAAGTATGTTTTAAGATCAACATTCCCCAATGGAAGAATCGATTTCTACGATGTGCAGATGAACTAAATCAGTGTGATTCAAATGAGAATAAATGTGAAAATCCAGATACACTCTTGTACTCTTTCAAGACACTGGTTACTTTATATATCATAACCAAGGCCTAAAACTAGAATCCTCCAGCTCTAAGTGTCAATGAATTAACTAGAAGGCAGATTCATGGGCCCCATCTCATATCTACTGTATCAGAATTTCTGGGCTAAGGGCATAGGAATAATGTTAACAGGTGATCGATGAACACCTTATGAAAGATTAGCCTCAACTACAAGTAAACCAGTCTTAAAAATATAGAGTCAGATATGGAATAGACAGATATAAATAAGCCTTTACAAATTAAACTCATGAAGCTCTATTGGTGCTGGGATGTAGGATAATATCCACATTGCATCCATCATTTGGACATCCAAAATAGAAAAGATATAAGTCTTTCCTCATTTAAAGAAAGCTTAAATTTAAGGCTCCTCCAAGTCTTTAGAAAAATAACTCATTTTTTAAAGTACTGAATAACATTCCATTGCATGGATGCACTATGGTTTGGTTTATTTATCCAATCACCTATTGAAAATGTCTTGGCTGCTTCCAACTTTACACAATTATGAATAAAAGTGCTATAAAAATTTATGTGCAGGTTTTTGTGTGGATATGTTTTCAACTTACTTGGATAAATACCAAGGAGTTCATTTGCTGAATCAAATAATATATTTCATTTTGTTAAAAACTGCTACTGTCTTCCAATGTGGTTGTACCATTTGGACTCCCACCAGCAATGAATGAGAGATTTTATTGCTCCACAACCACACCAGTATAGAATGTTGTCAATGTTTTGATTTTGGTCATTTTAATAGGTGAATAATGGTATCTCATTGTTTTAATTTGCAATTCCCTAATGATATATGATGTTGAGCATCTTTCATACGCTTATTAGCCACATGTATATCTTCCTTGGTGAGGTATCTGTTCAGATCTTTTGTCCATTATATTTTGATTGTGGTATTGTGTTATTGTTGAGTTTGAGTTCTTTGTATTATTTCAGATATCAATTCTTTGTCAGATATGTGTTTTCCAAAGATTTTTTTTCCCATTCTGTGGCTTGCCTTTTCATTTTCTTAATTTTCATTTCTTTTTTAGCTCACAAATGCATAAAAAGTCCTTGAAAGGGCCGGGCGCGGTGGCTCATGCCTGTAATCCCAGCACTTTGGGAGGCTGAGGCTGGCGGATCACCAGGTCAGGAGATTGAGACCATCCTGGCTAACACGGTGAAACCCCGTCTCTACTAAAAATACAAAAAATTAGCCGGGCGTGGTGGCGGGCGCCTGTGGTCCCAGCTACTCAGGAGACTGAGGCAGGAGAATGGCGTGAACCCAGGAGGTGGAGCTTGCAGTGAGCGGAGATCGCGCCACTGCACTCCAGCCTGGGCGACAGAGCAAGACTATGTCTCAAAAAAAAAAAAAAAGTCCTTGAAAAACCAACACCCATCAACATGGAACCTCAGAGATCTCATTTCTTCACATAATGCTAAAGGTGGCTTTATACTGTTAATCATGGCATTAGTACACAAATTATATGTATGTACACAAAATTATATATATAATTATATTTAATATATAGCTATATAAATATATATAAGTATTTTTATTTCAAAGGATTTATTTCTCACATTGATTATTCCATCTCTAACAGTCTCTTTTGAAATTTCTTTATGAAGATATTATCTTCTTCCTGGAATTTATTTTCAGGGATTCTCAACAGTGCTATTAATCAAATATAGTTAGTAATGTCTATAGATTCATCCACCAGGAATAATTGTTTATTTTAAACCTTCTGCATTAATACTATCTATATGTCATTTGAACATGCCAATGAACTACTAATGGTATTATTCCAAAGTGGAGTTTTTTCTGTTTTCCTTACTGATCTCAGATATACTAGATAATTTTCCAAAATGAGAGGTTCTACACTTATGTGAGATATTCAAATTTTAGCTATTAGATGAATAACCTTGTTAGTAGCTTTGTGACATTAACAAATACTGTTGTAATGAACCTCATAAAATAACATTGTCCCCTCCCACCAAAATTCTTAAATATGTTCAAATATTTTTCTACATAAAATTTGTAATATATAATAAGGGAATTGGTTTGATTGGCACTCTTGCCTCACTTGAAAACTTCTTGTAAATAATACATGGAGTTTGAGGAAGAAATGAAATATTGGTTCACACAAATCCAAATTTGGGATAATGCTCACGATATTACTTAATTCAATGCCTTTTTTTTCCATTTTGTACAACAGTCTACTTTTCAGTTTCAATCAAAAAGATGTCTATTAGAAAAAAATTGTAAGAATTAAGTACTAGTGTAATTAAGGATATATTAAATTCAAATTTGAGATCTTTTTGATATTACTTAATACAATGTCTTTTCCCCCATTTTGTTCAACTGCCTGCTTTTTAGCTTTAATCAATGACTATTATAAGCAAAAAAAAAAAAAAAAAAATCACTAATCATTAGGGAAATGTAAATTAAAACCTTACTCCTGCAAGAATGGCCATAATTAAAAAGTCAAAAAACAATAGATGCTGTCGTGGATGTGGTGAAAAGGGAGTACTGCTGGTGGGAATGTAAACTAGTATAATCACTATGGAAAACAGCATGGAAATTCCTTAAGGAACTAAAGGTAGAACTACCATTTGATCCAGCAATCCCACTACTGGGTATCTATCCAAAGGAAAAGAATTCATTATATAAAAAAGACACATGCACATACATGTTTATAGCAGCGCAACTCACAATTGCAAAGATATGGTACAAACCTAAGTACCCATCAACTAATTAGTGGATTAAAAAATGTGAGAGAGATATATATAGATATATATAGATAGATATATAGGTATATGTTTATATACACACACACACACACACACCATGGAATACCACTCAGCCACAAAAAGGAAAAAAACAATGTCTTCTGCAGCAACTTGGATGGAGCCCAGAAGGCTATTACTCAAAGTGAAGTAACTCAGGAATGGAAACCAAATATCATAAGTTCTCACATATAAGTGTGAGCTAAGCTGTGAAGATGCAAAGGCCTAAGAATGATATAATGTACTTTGAGGACCCAAGGGTGAAGGTTGGGAGGGTCACGAGGTATAGAAGACTACATACTGGGTACAGTGTACACTGCTTGGGTGACAGGTACACTCATATCTCAGAAATCATCACTAAAGAACCTATCCATGTAACAAAATAGCACCTGTACCCCAACAACTATTGAAATAAAAATTAAAAAACAACAAAAAAAGTCAAAAAATAACAGATGCTGGTGAAGTTGTAGAGAAAAAGGAACGCTTATACATTGTTGGTGGGAGTGTAAATTAGTTCAACCATTGTGGAAGGCAGTGTGGCAATTTCCCAAAGACCTAAAAACAGAAATAACATTTGACCCAGCAATCCCATTACTGGGTATATACCTAAAGCAATAACAATTGTTCTATTATAAAGGCACATATACGTATGTTCACTGCACCACTATTCACAATAGCAAAGACATGGAATCAACCTAAATACCCATAAATGGTAGACTGGATAAAGAAAATGTGGTACATTTACACCATGGAATACTATACAACCATAAAAAGAATGAGATCATGTCCTTTACAGGAACACGGATAAAGCTGGAGGATATTATCCTTAGCAAAAAAATGCAGGGATAGAAAACCAAATACTGCATTTTCTCCCTTATATGTGGAAGCTAAATGATGAAAACACATGGACACATAAAGGGGAACAACACACTGGGGCCTACTGGAGGGAGGAGAGTGGGAGGAGGGAGAGGATTAAGAAAAATAACTAATGGGCACTAGGCTTAACACTTGGGTAACTAAATCAATTGTACAACAAACTACCCTGAAACAAGTTTACCTATGTAACAAACCTGTACATCTATCCCTGAACTTAAAGCAAAAATTTAAAAAATCCAAACTATTAAGAACCCTGGCTTCTTAGTTAATGAAATGTGCTAACCTGCTATCTTATGATGTCACATTTCTCTCTCAGTGTAACCTTCTTTGGCAAATTATTGTCTAGTCATTATTTAGACTCTGATTCCATCCCCACGTCCCCAATTTAGTGATTACATATTTATATATGTTATTATTTAATGACCCTGTTTTCCACTAGATTATATGTACCCTGTGAACAGAAAACTTGTTTTATGGTTAGGTAGTTTTTCAAATTTTTCCATAGGACCTGAACTAGAATTGACTCAGGTTTCAATAAATGTCTCTTTCATACACATGTCTGTCTTTTCCTTTCCTCAGAGAAATAGCAAACTATGGGGAAGGAACCTTTAAAAGACTTCTAAGTACAAATGACAAAGTCTCTCCCATTTCGGTAGAAATCTATTGTAAATTCCTTTATTTTTAATTCTGCACAGCCAATAATCTCTTGCAAAACAACAAAAAAGGTTTATTTTTCAATTATTTATGTAGTGTAACAAATCACTCCAAAATTTATTGGCTTAAAATAACCATCATTTTGTTACTCTGAAGATTCTGTGTGTTGATTCAGTTGAAGTAAGCAGTTCTCCAACTGACAGTGGCTGAAGCATCAGTCAGTTCACTCCTCCAGTGAACTGCTGGAAGGTTAGGTTCAGCTGGAATGCTGAGATGAACCAGTCTTTCTTTCCATACTGTCTCAGGACCTCTCTATCTTGACCTGTCCTCTCCATGTCATCTATCCATGTGTGTCTGAAATAGGGTAGCCAGACTTTCTACATGCTTAAGGGCTCCCAAAGCATAAAAGCAGAACCTGTCCAAACTTCCTAAGGCTTAGGTTCAACTGAAGCATCTCCTCAGCCACATTCTACTGGTTACGACAAGTTCATTTTATTTTTCAAGCACCCTATAAACTAAGTACAGAAAAAGGAAATGAAATATAAGTTGTTCTAAGATTGGTGATCTCAAGTAAGTTATGTATCCTGTGCCTCAGTTTCCTTATCTGTAAAAAGAAGATAATAATAACAGCCCATAGAATTGTTATGAGGACGAAATGAGTCGACGTAAAGGGTTTAGAACAGTGTTTGGCACTTAATGATATGGTTGGGCTGCGTCCCCACCCAAATCTCATCTTAATTGTAGCTCCCATAATTTCCACTTGCTGTGGGAGAGACCCAGTGGGAGATAATTGAATGAAGGTGGCAGTTTTCTCCATACCGTTCTTGTGGTACTGAATAAGTCTCATGAGAGCTGATGGTTTTAGAAGGGGAAATCCCTTTTTCTTGGTTCTTATTCTCTCTTGTCTGCTGCCATGTAAGATGTGACTTCCACCTTCTACCATGATTCTGAGGCCTCCCCAGCCACATGGAACTGTAAGTCCACTAAGCCTCTTTTTCTTTATAAATTACCCAGTGTTGAGTATGTCTTTATCAGCAGCATGAAAACAGACTAATACAGTAAGCACTACAAAATTAATTGAATGCCTACTTCCATTAACAATTCAAGATAAAATATATGCTTCAAAAAGTGTATCAAGGGACCTGCAGTTTCCAGTATGGCTATGTAAGGAGCTTGGAGTAGTCACTCCATCCTAACAACACATTAAAAAGCTGAACAAACTAAAAATCAACAACTCTTCTTAGCTACACAAAGTAAGGTCATAGGGTAAACTGCTGACCCCAGAATTGGAGCAACAGACAGGCAGTACAGAAACTCATCAGGAACAGACCCACAGATGTCAGGGATGTTGGAAATATCAGACTGGGAATTGAAAACAACTAGGATTAATATGCTAATGGCTCTAATAGAAAAAGTAGGCAACATACAAGAACAGATGGATAATGTAGGTAGAGAGACAGATATTCTAAGAAAGAATAAAAAAGAAATGGTAGAGACCAAAAACATTGTAACAGAAATGAAGAATACCTTTGAAAGGCTCATTAGTAGACTGGACATGACTGATAAAAGAATCTCTGACTTTGAGGATATGTCAACAAAAACATTCAAAACTAAAAACCAAAGAGAAAAAAAAAGACTGAAAAAAAAGCATAATATTCCAGAAGTGTGAGACTTCTAAAGGTGTAACATACGTGTAATAAAAATGCCAAAAAAGGAAAAATAGAAAGGAATAAAAGCAGTATTTCAAACAATAATGAATGAGAATTTACTCTAACATCGGACACTAAGCCACAGATTCAAGAAACAGAGAACATCATGTAGGATAAATGTAAGAAAATAAAAAAAACAACCTCACACCTAGACATTTAATATACAAACTTCAGAAAATCAAAGGTAAAAAAAAAAATCTTGGAAAAAGCCAAAGAATTTTTTTAAAATCTTACTTATAAAGGATCACAGATAATAACGACATTTGACTTATCAGAAACCATGCAGGCAGAAGATAATGGAGTGAAATATTTAAAGTGTTAAGAGAAAAAAAACTCACCAACCTAGAATTTTTAAGGAGAAACCCCTTTCACTTGGTTCTCATTCTCTCTTGTCTGCCGCCATGTAAGATATGCCTTCCACCTTCTGTCATGATTCTGAGGCCTCCCCAGCCACATGGAACTGTGAGTCCACTAAACCTCTTTTTCTTTATAAATTACCCAGTGTTGAGCGTCTTTATCAGCAGCATGAAAACAGACTAACACAGTAAGCTCTACAAAATTAATTGAATGCCTAGTTCCATTAACAATTCAAGATAAAATATATGCTTCAAAAACTATATCAAGGACACTGTATTGTGCAAAATTATTCTTTAAAAGTGAAAAAGAAATAAATTCTGTTAGATAAATACTGAAGTAATTTGTTGTTGGTAGACCTGCCTTGGAAGAAATGTTAAAAGAAGTTCTGAGAGAAGAGAAATGATATAGGTCAGATACTCATATCTATGTTAAGAAAGAGTGTTGGGAAAGGAACAAGTGAGGATAAAATAAAAATCTCTTATTTTTCTTATTCTTAGTTGAATAATTTGTCCAAAATCATAATAGCAACTAGTTTTAATTCATCCAACAACAGCAGAATATACATTCTTTTCAAGCTCACATGGAGCATTCACTCACCAAGACAGACCACATTCTGGGCCATAAAACATACCTTATCAAATTCAAAAGAACAGAAGCCATGCAACGTCTTCTCTCAGACCACAGTGGAATTAAACTAGATATCAATAACAGGAAAACAGCTGGAAAATTCCAAAATACTTGGGAGATTTGTAAACAACACACTTCTAAGTAACACATAGGTCAATAAAAATTTAAAGATATTTTGAACTAATAAAAATAAAATGTAAAATTTAGCAAAATGTGTGGGATATAGTAAAAGCAGTGCTTAAAAGGAAATTCATAGCACTGAATACATATATTAGAAAAGAGCAAAGATCTAAAATGAATCATATAAGCTGCCATTTCTAGAACTTGAAAAAGAGCAGCAAATTTAGTCCAAAGTAAATACAAGAAAAGTAACAAATATAGTAAGTTAGTTTTCAAGAAAATTGTAATTCTCAATTATATTCTCAAATATTCTGGGTGGAGGGGCATATTTATCATTATCTCATTCCAGAAGACTCCATAAAGATCTACAGTCTCTATAAAAAATAAATACTCTACTCAGATTATATGTAGGTTCTTCTGTAATACAAAGCATCTAACCATTAACCTGTAGTTCACATCTTTAGTGAAGAGTGGGGAGGTCTTTCCATATACTCTCTGTGGTTACTTTTACCATGCAATAATAAATATTACTCCAAAATGTATCCTTTCCTTATCTGTTAGGACATTCAGAGTTAATTTTTTTCCAACTTTTATTTTAGAATCAGGGAGTACATGTGCAGGTTTGTTACTAAAGTATATTGCATAATGCTGCAATTTGGAGTATGAATGAATTTGTCACCCAAGAAGTAAGCATAGCACCCAACAGGTAGTTTTTTTTCAGCCCTTACCTGTCAACCTCTCTCCCAATTCTTGTATTCCTCTCAAATACCAAATCTTATCCCAGGTGTCTAAAAACATATTTTTCAGTTCCTCTTAACTGATTTTTGTTTTATATGTATTCAATATTTTAAAATCTTCTCAACTGGTTTCTTTTTAGTTGATGTGATATGAACACTAAAATAATTTAGTCTTATAAGCAGTCTTCCCCATACACTATATTAATTTACATTCATTTTCTCTGTTAATATTCACCTCTGCCAACAATATGTATTTGCCAGTACATAAACAACCTTAATATTTTTAAAAATTACAAAACAGAACATAATAATACCTGGTTATTGCTATTAAAAGGAAAGATTAACATGATTAATAAATTACAGAAAAAAACTAGTATTCTATATTCAGAATATAATGTATGTGTCAGTTATTTATATTATTCAGCTACATATTCTGTCAAACTTTCCAATCATTATGGAAAAGTGGGGATTTTTCATATTTTGTTTTAACTACCACATGCAGCCTTTCAGTTTTGTTTCTCATTATTTATTTATATTGTACATCTGAAAACTGGAATAACTCAAATGACCAGGCCCCAGAGCATATCCCCTGAATCATATCATTGCAGCTATGGGCCCATATGATTCTATTGCCTACCAAGGGAAGCTAAAAACCACTACAATTGATATCTCCTCCTCTACCAAGTTAGAAGCCCCTTACCACTTGTTGCAAATTTAAAATATGCACATAGAGGAGGAATCTAGTCACTTTTGTTCATTTTAGACTTTGATAACTTTATAACTATTTTGTGAAATGTATATACACATTTGTAAATTATCAAGTTCAAATAATAATATAATGTTCAAAGGCAAATTAAGTATAGCAACACGTTACAGAAAGTATCAAGGCTCCAACTACAGTTTCAAAGAAATTCTGCAGTTAAAAATAAATCAGTACCATTATCAGTAAACCTTCCCTTAGTTTGTATCAACTAAAGTACTAATTTAAAAATTATCATACATTTTAATCACACTATATAAACCATGTCTATAAAATAAAATGCACATCAGTTATATCTCATCTTTACTCCCAACTTTGATGGCAAACCCATTAAGTGTAACTATACAAGGTTATAACTCATGAATATCTAAATTAAATATTAAGAAGTAAAAACTATGTATTTTGTATATTTATTTCTTTTCCAAATGTGATACATAATAAATATTGGGAAAAAAGTTTTCAAAGAAAGTCTTTGCTGAGTGTACCAATTACCTTTAGACTTAACACTTATTCACTGAAGCTTTTAGATACTTGGAAGACAGATCATCATTATTTTAAGTAATATATTAAAATATTAGATTTGATGGTCTACATGAAAGTAATTTATTTTATAAGCATGAACTATAATATTAGATGGAAATCTGAATACTAGACTCCAGAATTATCACAACAGCTGTTATCTGCATATAAAATCAAATCATAAAAAAAGAATAAAAAGTTTTAGTTTTTAGAAAATCTAACTGTAAGGATTCTAATCAGTAATATTTTATACATATTGTGATTACAAGCTTTATTTTTAGTTTAGAATGTCTGCAACATATTAAGTGCATCTCTAGTAACAAAATAAAGAAATTATATTTTTTAAATACTTTTTATTTGGATAACAGATTCGTTAAGTAACGACTGTTTTAATAAAGAATTGCCATGGGCCGGTGCAGTGACTCATGCCTGCATAATCCCAGAACTTTGAGAGGCCAAGGCAAGAGAATGCTTGAGTCCACAAGTGAGCTATGATCTGCCATTGCACTCCAGCCTGGGTGAAAGGTTGTCTCTAAAAATAAAAATCCTATCTCTAAAAATATAAAAGAATTGTCATGATTTTATATCACAGAAAAAATACATTTTAAAAATTAAGAAGGGGAGAGTCTAGTAGAACAGTCAGACTAGTACATGTGTCCCGGAAAATGAACACAGACTATAGTGCATTTATAACTTAATATAAATAACCTTGGTAGCACAAAACATTATGTTTTCATGGCATATTCTATATGTTTTCAAATGACATGAAAAGTCATTCAGAATAAGGAATCAGAATTCATTTGTAATTATAACATTTTTTTCTTTAAATATATTGGCTTTTTAAATTTTAGAAGGTTATATACTTCTGTTCAGAAACAAAGCTTTTGTGAGACATCATTTTTCAATTTTTATTTTTATTCCAACTTGGAGACTGCAAAAGCATAAGCCTGAAAAAACTAAAAGGTGCTGAGCCAGAAGAGGGATATTAAACAGCCAAAATTAATAAAAACATTCACAGAAAATAATCTGCACAGAAATCACAACCTCTTAATAAAGAAATTAGCACGACAAAGATTTCTTCTAGCCCAAAACATTCCTTGGTTAGCTTTCATAGAACAGATTTTGGATCTCCCAAAATTAAGCCATTAATACCTTTCTCTTAAGTGTCATAAATATTGTATTACATTAATTAAAATTTAATTCTTGACTCTACTAATTTATATTCTTCAACCACTTGCCCTCTCCCTATCCCTTTCCCCTCCCCGAAACTTCATCCTGGTATTTGGACAAAGTACATTATGATTACACTACTGGGGAACTCCATTTGGAAAAAAAATCTACAAAATACTAAGGGAGGAAGTATAATAAAAGTTCAGGGGTGGGAGAATGTTTCTCTGCACTACAGAAAGTTGAGGGGTGTGAGGGTTCCTCCAACAGGGCATAGTGAGAAAAAAACATATTTAAGAAATAAATTGAGAACAGGCTAGCTGAGTAAATAAATTGAAATAAAACAAACTGCAAAAAGAGAATTTTTGCTTTTGTTGCATGTCAGGAAGGGTAACAGGAGGAAACAGTGGTTAAACAGAGCCATGAAGCACACGGACTGGAAACAAGTACAGCCCTAGCTTGGCCTGACCACAGCATGCACTATGAGCTCCACAGTATATAATCCAGGACCCTATTCATTTGGCTTCAACTTCCTCATATAAAGAAGGGGGGAAAATTAAAACATGCTTCTCTATAATTTCCACACAACAGTCACAGTTATGCCTGTAGTAATAAAAAAAAATGTAACTGGCATTAACTGTAAATGGGTTGGAAGACATTTTAATGGGGGGATGAAAATGTTCTAAATCTGTACCTCCATAAAGTTGTTTTAAAAAATCTATCTCATTCTTCTTTATGGCAGCTCTTCAGATACTCTCTACTCTCCTCCTAGAAATAAAAAGCCCAAATGCCTCCACAGAATATAATTTTTCAATTTATTATAGTCTAGTATGTTCAACATCTTTTTAAAAATGTAGAATCCAAAACTAAACAGATTATTTCCTGTGTGTTTGATTTGTGCAGAATTAATGGGCTTACAGCTTGGCTGGATTGATGTATTTTACTCTGGTAATATAATATTCTGATAAATACCTGGAAAAACTCTGTGGCGAATTCTCTAGTAAAATAATACTCTGGTAGCTTAAGATGTTAAACAGTCATATCACACTGTTTTATTATACTGAATATGAACTCAAATAAAATCCCTAAACTTTTTTTGCCCCCAACAATCAACTGCCACGGAAATTTACTCCTACTCATATATATAGTATTTTTTAATTTTTTTTACTTAAAAATTAATATTAATGAAAATTTGAGAAAAGAAAGAAAAGATAACAGAAGCCATAGCTGATAATATGGTATATTTATTTCCAGCAAATTTTGATTGCATGATATAGTCATATTGAGAAAAAATAATATCCCATTTCTATGGCCATCCTTCCCAGATCCAAGAAATACCCTAATATTCTTTATGATACCATCCCAGATCCAAGAAATACTCTATTTAATATTCTGTATGATAGAATCTAACACATCACTCTGTTTGTCTCCTCACAATTGTTACCACTGGATTTTTTATTTGGTTAGTTCTTCCTTCTTTATTTCACCTTATTAGAATATACAGACCCCAAACATATAGGCTCTACTGACCTTCACTCCCTTGGGACCTCACCTAGTTCCACAGTTAAAATTAATTCTATCTTCTTGCTGACAATTCCCAAAATTGTATCTCTAGCCCAGACCTCTTTCCTGAATTCTAGACTCGTATGTATAATGCATACAGACACATACACACACAAACTTCCATTACATATTCACTGCATACACATGTCTCTTTATTCCACATGTCCAAAATCAAATTCTGGACTCTATTACCCCAACAACCTTCCTCAGTCAGAAACTTACCCATCTTAATTGATGGCCAATCCATCCCAAGGCAGTCATTTTGACTCCTCTTTTTCTCTTACAGTCCACACCCATTAATTCCATCAGCACATTTTATTGTTTTTGTCTTAAAAATATAGCCAGAATCTGACCAACTTCTCACCATTCCCACTGCTACCTACCATCCTGGTCAAGCCTTCACCAACTCTCACCTGCAATATTGCAGTAGCCTCCAAAGAAGTCTCCCTGCTTCTATCATTGCCTCATCCCCCATTATAATCTATTCTCATATCTCTGAGTGATCTCTTTAAACATAAGGCAAGTCACTTCAAAACCCTGCAATGGCTTTGTTTCCCTTAAGAGTAAAAACCAAAATTCTTTCTATGGCCCTTTGTTCCCTCTCTGACCTTCTCTCGCTACTTTCTCCTTTGGTTACTTTCACTCAAGTCTCTGTATTTTCTAAATGTTCTTCAATAAGATACTGGTTTTTTTAATTAATGAAAAGTTTTAAATGATAAAACTATGAAAGAGTAATCTAATCTGCCATTTTATCCAAATGCTTCCACTATTAGAACACGATTGTATAACAAGCCCGAGAAGAAAAACTAAGTAAATTTATGACAAGAGTTTATGGTGCCCTGAATGTCTACGTACCTAATGAAGACGTTGATACACAGAAATCTTCTCAAAAAATCAAACGGTATGGTGAAATAGCACAAGTTCTGGGTTTGGGATTGAAATATATTTCTTAAATCTTTTATTACTTACTAATTGTGATACCTTGACTAAGTCACTATTCTCTGATTCAGTTTTCTTCTGTGTAAAGATGAAGTGGTCTGTTAAACTAAGAAACCTGGTGTTCTATAACAGGAACACCTCTATATAGCTACCCAAAATACACCTAAAAAGGCTGACTTATTCCTAAGAATGTTATTGAACATTCTAGATTAAACTGCATATACAAAACAATGACAGAGAAGAAACCAAAATACCAAAAATATTTGGAGCCTGGTCGCGGACTGAATTTTATAAACTTCCAAAGACACTATCTGAGAGGCTGTCGTGTGTAGCCTACTAAGAAAAAACAGAGGGGTGGAGTGGCTCACTCTCTAGGAACCACAAACTTAAGGTTCCTAAAAAGAACAGAGATTTTAAATATTCAGACTGTGTATGTATCATGACCCAGGGTTGGGGGCAGATGGCTCCAGATGACCTGGGGTGGCGGGGGAAAGGAAAGATGGCGGAGATCTTCTATCAGGCTATCCTGGGGAACTGCTCCAGGCTGAAACAAACCACCAGTTAGGACGAATCGCCTTTGATGTGAAAGTTGGGAAGCTAGATTGTAGTTTCGCCTTATCCTTAGCGGGTCCGTTCTAACAATTTTGTCACCCAACCTGAACCACTCACCGGGTCAACAGGGCTGCAAGCCCTTATGAGTTGGAGACAAGTGGCCCAGCCCCAACACAGTCAGACAAATTGCTGGGTGGCCATCTGCTCCTGAGACCGTTGCTAGAGAAACAAGACAACATCCAAGTTCTCCACATCATGGTTTTCCCGGCGCCAGCCAAGGCGCTCCGGGGGCGTGGTTACGTTAGCGACGCACGGAGGGGGCGGTTCAGAAACAACCGGATGGAGGCGCACCCCAGGGCGCATGCGTGCTGTGCGGCGAGGTCTCAGGGAAGGTGGGGCTATGGCAGCTGCTGGAGTCCCTCCGGAAGTATCGCTGCGAGAAGCCACCCAGCGAAAATTGCGGAGGTTTTCCGAGCTGAGAGGTACCAGACAAGGCACCCGAGTTCTCCTGGGCCATGCAGTGGGAGGGTGCTTTTGCGTGCCAGGAGGTTTGCTGGACTGTCACTTCCCGTTTACTTCTCATATGCAGGCCTATGACGCTCCCCAGGAGTAGCTAGCTAATAATCCTTTTGAGTTTTTTATTCTTTTCACTGTCCCTGCTTGACATGCTTGTTGCTTACTTTATTCTTAGTGGTATAGATATTAAAAATGAGGGCGGAAGAAGAAGAAGAAAGAAAATCTGACTAGTGAAGTTATGCATTGATTAGCTCATTAATAAAAGTTACTTTAAATCTAAAAGATATGAAGCACAGTATTTTGACCTTTAGGAGTAGCTGCCAGCCCCCTATCTACTTCACGCTTTACATTACGTTCATCTACTTCTGTAATGTAAACGTTTGTTGAGGGAGTAACAGAACATGGAGGAATTATGGATTAAAAATTAAAAGGAAGAAATTTGTTATCAAAAATTGGCTATGCCACTTAATCCCTGTACAACTGTCTAATAAAAGTGGTTATATTTATGTTGCAGTGACTGCTTAAAAAATACTGGGACTAATTCTTGGATAACAGTAAAACATTCAGGACTATTAGATTCTAGCTGACAAGTTCTGTTTGTTAACTAATTAAAACGCTAAATCATTTTGTTTATCAATAAGGAGATTCCAACTGTCTACTAAAAGTGCAGACTGTCTTTTAAAGATGTCATCATAGAGTTGGGACCTTCTGTTATCCAGAATCTTATGTTATATTCTAACAGCCTATGTAAGTTTTCATGGTTCATCTTAAAGTAATAGAAAATAAAGTACCCACATTTATAAACAGCAACATTGAGAGAAGGGATCTTTGGGTTGTGTCTTTGTTAGTCACCTAACACTAAGTGTCCCTGATACATAAGAATTGATTTGCAAAGCTGGAGATGTTTGTCTCCTCTTCTTATTGAAGAATTGAGGCAATAGTCTTTGGTAAGTTAAAAGTCGCTCTCTTAATCAAGAAACATTATGTCATTCAGAATTTATAATTAAATTGGATTGCAGACCATAAAAGGAGGGAGTGATCTAAAAGAAAAAAAAGGAACTTATGAACAGTCCTCATTATAACTATTTTGAATCATATTAATGCACCACTAATTATTCCCTAACTTTCAAAAGCCAAAGATACATTTTGGAAGATGGTAATAGATGTTACCTTCTTTTTCATCTGTCTAAATAGGCAAACCTGTGGCAACTAGAAAATGCCGATAATTTTTGTTGTCATTTCCTTGCTTTTTCCAAATAGGCAAACTTGTAGCACCTGGAGAATTCTGGGACATAGTTGCAATAACAGCGGCTGATGAAAAACAGGAACTTGCTTACAACCAACAGCTGTCAGAAAAGCTGAAAAGAAAGGAGTTACCCCTTGGAGTTCAATATCACGTTTTTGTAGATCCTGCTGGAGCCAAAATTGGTACGTGCTTTATGGTCAAGTTTATAATATAGGTCCTAAGCAGAATAATCATTGAAGAAAAGGTTTCTGTGACTTACAGTGTATAAGCTGCATATCTCTACCCACAGCTTTACAAACTTTAAAATATGAACATAAATTGACTGTTTTTAGAAAGATAAAAGGAATAGCAACTGTTCTTACCCATTATAACTTACCTTGAAAAACTTCCAGAATGTTACTTAAAAGATAATTTTATTAGTTTTAATGAAATTCACTCTATTCATATAGGAATACTCCTTTGGACCTTATCAGTAGAACCCTTGAGGTCCTCTCCACTCCAGAGTTCCTCCAGCAATTTACATGAAGAAAGCAAATTAGTCGGAAAAAATACTCTTGACCTTTTGGGGACATAATGCAGAATGCAAAAGAACACTGTTGCATGGCTTAAAGATAATACATATATTTGAAAACCCTAGTTTAGGTCAACTTTGCCCTTTGACCTTCCATTGCAAATAGAAATAAATGCTGTTTTTCTGAAGGCTCTTTTCTATGTGATACTTAAAGTTGAAGCACCTTGATACCAGAGATAGGATATCTGTATATGACATTAATATGACATTAGCATTATTCTAATTAGCCAGCATTATTTTAATCCTTACAACTATGAGGTCAGTACTGTTACTATTTCTTTTTTTTTTTTTTGAGAAGGAGTCTTGCTCTGTTGCCCAGGCTGGAGTGCAGTGGCACGATCTTAGCTCACTGCAAGCTCCGCCTCCCAGGTTCACGCCATTCTCCTGCCTCAGCCTCCCGAGTAGCTGGGACTACAGGTGACTGCCACCACGCCTGGCTAATTTTTTTTTTGTATTTTTTAGTAGAGACGGGGTTTCACCGTGTTAGCCAGGATGGTCTCTATCTCCTGACCTCGTGATCCACCTGCCTCGGCCTCCCAAAGTGCTGGGATTACAGGCGTGATATTATTTCCATAGATGAGAATCTGAGGTACTCAGAGTTAAGTAACTGGCCCAAGATAACTAGTGTGGTAGTTATATTTAAGATTTTTTTGGGGGAATCTAAGTTCTAAAAATCTTTTTTCGAAAGGAACTCTAACTTGTGTTTTTGATTGTGTCATTTGGGAGAATTATTTAAATGGGCTTTGTGATTTGTAACTCTGTATGAATGTTTATATTTATCAGTCTTCTAGTGTTACAGATTGTGTAATTTATTATTTCTTCTTTCTTATAATTACTATTTTGGGGAGAATATTACCTCATCATTTATTACTGAGGGTTGTTGTCTGGGTTTCATTGCTAATTTATTGATTGGTTGTTTGCTATGAGATGTTTTTAATTTTGTTCTATTGCCAATACCTTTGATGTCCATCTATTTAATTATTCCTGAAAGGCAAATCCTTAAGGTTATATAACACCTAAATTTACCGTCATGACAAAGTTTTAGTAGGTTTCTATTAAATAAATTGTGCTTTTTTAACTTTGTTTTTAAGGAAATGGAGGATCAACACTTTGTGCCCTTCAATGTTTGGAAAAGCTATATGGAGATAAATGGAATTCTTTTACCATCTTATTAATTCACTCTGGTAACGTTATACTTTACTAATTTACATTTTCTTTTTAGTCTTCCACCTTTAATACTTTAGAGACTTTTTTCTTTCTTGCAAACACTTTCCTTCTTTTTTAAAAGAATCTTTGAAGTTATTCTGCTTTGAAAACAAAAATTTTATGATTTTCATGACTTTTTTTAGGTTGTAAGTAGTATAGTGATTTTCACAAATTTTACTTGTAAAATTGTAGATCACGTATATCGTCAACCTTTTATGAATATTGTTTTGTTTTGGGTATGTATATAGAAAATTATTTTCCTAAGACAACTCATTCAAATATGAATAGTTCTCGGGAATACTTCAGTGGGGATTTTTCTTTTAATTTTAATTTGTATTTTAAGTTCCAGGGTCCATGTGCAGGTTTGTTACATAGGTAAACATGTGCCATGGTTGGTTACTGCACCTATCAACCCGTCACCTAGGTATTAAGCCAGCATGCATTAGCTATTTTTCCTAACACTCTTTCCCCCTTAATGGGGATTCTTGCTTTGAGAGAAGGGTGGTTTAACACTGTCATTACTAGACTTTTGCCAGTACTTTTTATCTTGCATTTTTGTGTGATTATTGGTAGCCAGAGGCCACATTGCTTAAAAATAAAAGGAAAATGTGACAAGATACAGAGTGGACAAGTAAATATATAAAAGAGAAATCACACACACAAAATAAGACATTTTAAAACAGAAGAGTAGGAAGGACATGGTCTCAGAATAAAGAATAGCTTTTTAAATTGAATACGTTTAGTTGTGTGAAGATTTTGGTTACATGAAAACCTTTGTTGTTTTTCTGTGTATGTTAAGGGGCTAATGAAAACTGTCATGAACTGACACCAGTCCAGGGACAGGTATTTTAGAATTGTTCATCTACATGGCTTCCAAGGCATTTTCTCATTCTTATGATTTACATACAAAACAATGATTCTTTGTAAAGATGATGTCAAAGTAAAGCATCCAAGTTCTGGTTTGAAGCCTAAAAATGTGTAAAAAAATCTAATTTACAATTTTATTTAAGAAAATAATTATTATCAGTTTAGTAAAAATTAAATTAGATACCAGGAAATGCATAGTTAGATAATTTTTTTTATTTTTATTTTTTGGAAATAGATAATTCTTAGTGCTAAACTTTACTATTGGCTGCTCTTTGAAAACAGAAAAAAACAGAAATTTATTGGCTCTCCTTTGTTGAACAATGTACTGTGTGGTGCCAAGTGCTTTATGGGTATTATTGATGTTCAGTAATAAATTAACCTTAGCTTACTATAACATTTTTACTTTATAAACTTAATTTTTTTGACTCTCTTGTAATAACACTCAGCTTTAACACAAACACTGTACAGCTGTACAAAAATATTTTCTTTATATCGTTAGGGTTTATTTTGTTGTTTTTATTTTTACTTTTTAAATCTTTCGGTTAGAAATGAAGACACAAACATATTAGCTTAGGCCTATACTGGGTCAGGATCATCAGTATCAGTGTCTACGACCTCTATAGTCCTACTGAAGTTCAGGAGCTGTCATCTCCTATGATAACAATGCTGCCTTCTGAAATACCTTCTGAAGGACCTGACTGAGGCCATTTTATGCTTAACTTTTTTTTATATGTATCATATGAATTTATTCTAAAATAACAATGAAAAGTATAGTATAGTATAGTATAGTAAATACATAAACCAGTAAAATAGTCATTTATTACCAATTATTATATACTATACATAATTGTGTGTTCTGTAGTTTAGTAAACTGGCAGCACAGTAGGTTTGTTTATACGAGCATCACCACAAACACTTGAGTGGTGCGTTGTGCTAGGACTTTACAATGGCTCCAACATCACTAGGTGATAGGAATTTTTCAGCTCCATTATGATCTTATGGGACAACCTATGTATATGCTGTCCATCATTGAGCGAAATGTTGTAAAGAAGCAAGTATTTTAGCATTAGTATATTAGTTTTCTATAACTTTTATTTTCTGTGAAGTAGATTTTTTTTTTTTTTTTTTGAGACGGAGTCTGGCTCTGTCGCCCAGGCTGGAGTTCAGTGGCACGATCTCCGCTCACTGCTGCAAGCTTCGCCTCCCGGGTTCACGCCATTTTCCTGCCTCAGCCTCCAGAGTAGCTGGGACCACAGGCGCCCACCACCATGCCCACTAATTTTTTGTATTTTTAGTAGAGATGGGGTTTCACCGTGTTAGCCAGGATGGTCTTGATCTCCTGACCTCGTGATCCGCCCACCTCGGCCTCCCAAAGTGTTGGGATTACAGGCTTGAGCCACCGCGCCCGGCCTTCTGTGAAGTAGATTCTTAATTAGAAGTCTAAACATAGTTGAAATGTGTTGTTTAAAATGTAGATACAGGCTGGGTGCGGTGGCTCAGGCCTGTAATCCCAGCACTTTGGGAGGCCGAGTTGGGTGAATCACCTGAGGTCAGGAGTTTGAGACCAGCCTGGCCAACATGGTGAAACTTCGTCTCTACTAAAAATACAAAAATTATCCAGGCGTGGTGGCAGGCGCCTGTAATCCCAGCTACTCGGGAGGCTGAGGCAGGAGAATCGCTTGAACCTGGGACACGGAGGTTGCGGTGAGCCAAGATCGCGCGCCACTGCACTCCAGCCTGGGTGACAGTAAGACTTCATCTCAGAAAAAAAAAAAAACAAATGTAGATGCAACATCATGTTTTGGGCCGTGGTCCTTCTTATTTGTTATACATGTAATTCAAAACATTTCACAGATTCTACAGTATATTTAAATTTTTTCCTGACCTACAGTTTTTAAAATTGTCTTATATCAAATGGCAACGAGAATTTCTCTTCGAATTTTTAATCTGGATTTCATTATTCTTTCCTGATTTGCAGTAACAAGTGGTATATATTAAATATCTTTTAAGATATTTTGATTTGTAACTTATGGGTCATAAAACCCCGGGGTTTTGAAAATTTTATAAATAATACTGCATTTTTAAATGGTTATTTCGTTTTAATTTTATAGGTGGCTACAGTCAACGACTTCCAAATGCAAGTGCTCTGGGAAAAATTTTCACTGCTTTACCTCTTGGTAACCCCATTTATCAGATGCTAGAATTAAAACTAGCCATGTACATTGATTTCCCCTTAAATATGAATCCTGGAATTCTGGTTACCTGTGCAGATGATATTGAACTTTATAGTATTGGAGAATTTGAGTTTATTAGGTTTGACAAACCTGGCTTTACTGCTTTAGCTCATCCTTCTAGTTTGACTATAGGTACCACACATGGAGTATTTGTCTTAGATCCTTTTGATGATTTGAAACATAGAGACCTTGAATACAGGTCTTGCCATCGTTTCCTTCATAAGCCCAGCATAGAAAAGATGTATCAATTTAATGCTGTTTGTAGACCTGGAAATTTTTGTCAACAGGACTTTGCTAGGGGTGACATTGCCGATCTTAAATTAGACTCTGACTATGTCTACACAGATAGCCTATTTTATATGGATCATAAATCAGCAAAAATGTTACTTGCTTTTTATGAAAAAGTAGGCACACTGAGCTGTGAAATAGATGCCTATGGTGACTTTCTGCAGGCTTTGGGACCTGGAGCAAGTGTGGAGTACACCAGAAACACATCAAATGTCATTAAAGAAGAGTCAGAGTTGGTAGAAATGAGGCAGAGAATATTTCATCTTCTTAAAGGAACATCACTAAATGTTGTTGTTCTTAATAACTCCAAATTTTATCACATTGGAACAACCGAAGAATATTTGTTTTACTTTACCTCAGATAACAGTTTAAAGTCAGAGCTCGGCTTACAGTCCATAACTTTTAGTATCTTTCCAGATATACCAGAATGCTCTGGCAAAACATCCTGTATCATTCAAAGCATACTGGATTCAAGATGTTCTGTGGCACCTGGCTCAGTTGTGGAGTATTCCAGATTGGGGCCTGATGTTACAGTTGGGGAAAACTGCATTATTAGTGGTTCTTACGTCCTAACAAAAGCTGTCCTCCCCGCACATTCTTTTGTGTGTTCCTTAAGCTTAAAGATGAATAGATACTTAAAGTATGCAACTATGGCATTTGGAGTGCAAGACAACTTGAAAAAGAGTGTGAAAACATTGTCAGATATAAAGTTACTTCAATTCTTTGGAGTCTGTTTCCTGTCATGCTTAGATGTTTGGAATCTTAAAGTTACAGAGGAACTGTTCTCTGGTAACAAGACATGTCTGAGTTTGTGGACTGCACGCATTTTCCCAGTTTGTTCTTCTTTGAGTGACTCAGTTACAACATCCCTAAAGATGTTAAATGCTGTTAAGAACAAGTCAGCATTCAGCCTGAATAGCTATAAGTTGCTGTCCATTGAAGAAATGCTTATCTACAAAGATGTAGAAGATATGATAACTTACAGGGAACAAATATTTCTAGAAATCAGTTTAAAAAGCAATTTGATTTAGAGATATTTTAAATATTGTACACTTTGCCTTTTTGAGTAACATTCCAGAGATAGGTATTTTCTGTAGGCTGTTTCACTGAACTCAGTTAATGAAAACTGTATTAACATAATTGCTGTAGCGTAATATTAATAGCGCAAAATTACATATAAATCATTTTGATGAAAAATATTTCAAGACTAAGTTGAGAAAAGAGATACTATTTTGGATGTGTATCAGTATTTTTGTTTTTAATAATGATTGATTTGTGGAGCATTGTTTTTTCACATAATTAGTTTTAAAGGTAATTTTCTAAGCATACCTTTGGAATTTTTCCATCTTTTTTGAGACTTTTGATCCAGTGAAGTTCTAAGTATTCACTGGCACTTCTCTCCTCAACTGTAATTCTGTTTTGAATAATAAAAATGGCATACTGTAGGGTCTTCAGAGTAGTGTAGGAATACTGTAGAAATACTTTTTCAGAAACAAATCCATAGCTGACAGATTCACTCAGTGCCCGATATATTGTGATTATTTTAGTTGATAAAGAACTAGATACAAAGACCTCTGAAATTGATGATAAAATTTGTATCTCATTAATTTTATCAAAATGAAACTAAAAGTACATATGTATTATACACTTGAACATGTGTTTGTGTATCTTTAAAATTTTCTTTTATGTTCCATTCCATAGGAAAACACACATATGCACACAAAACTCATTTATCTGTGGGGAAAGTGGTAGTAATAATTGAGATTCATCAATAATCATATAATTTCACTATAGACATTACTTGCATTATCTCCTATCAGTCCTTCTAACAAAACTTAAATTACCAAATGAACTGCCTTTACTTTTCATCTTATTTTTTGTCTACATGCTGGTGATGCTGAGGAACAATAATTGGCCCAAATGCAGACATCAAGAAGCAGGCAGGAAAATGGAAAAACTGAGATAATACACAGATGATAAACAGTTTCAAGAAAATAAAAATTGGCTAGAATCTCAAGTTATGTTTTTCTATATTGGTATAAGCATGTAAGTGAAAAGTCTGATAAGTGTAATAGAGAAAAGATTTGTCAGTGTGTTTTTTTAAATGAAATAGCTAGTCTGTGCTACTTTATGTCAATATAAAAATTGGTAAACTAGAAGTAACTTGTCCACAACCCTCAGTTATAATACTTTTGTGCGTGTTTTGTTTTCCAAAGTTTTTCCCAAGGAGAAGATACAAATATATGGTAGCTATTGTTTAAAAATGATTGATTTACTTGCAGATTTTTCAGAGGATGTTATGTCTTTGTCATCCATTAAATGTTCAAAATTGTAGTTTTACCAAATCTGAAGTGCCATCAGTTATAAGAATCACCATTATTTTATGTTCCATTAAGAAAAACACAATAAAACATGACACAATGCTTTTTTTGTTACTTGAAATTTTCATACTTATTGGAGATCTCTTTTAGATGTTTTTAAATACAGATTTTTATTTAACCCTCTTGCATATACATACAACAAAAAAGTAAAATATTGAGATATCATCAAGAAATTTCTACAGCTTCACATTTAAACTCTTCAGCACTTTCAGAGCTGTTGATATGCATATGTCCACCTAGTACCATCTTCTGTGCTTTCAGAGTTATTGGTAAGGCTGCATTTCCTGAGTGCTCTACCACACTTATGTCTGGATTTTTTTTACCCAGCTGCAGACCCACACTCCTGCAAGTTTTGATACCCTTCTATTTGACAAAACTCAGTTTCACTTTTGTTTCAGTTTAATCACAGGTCCTTAGAAGATCGGACCTGTGATTCTATTCAAAGTCAGAAAGAGATTTCTCACAAATTGATGTTATATTAACATGTTAATATGAAAATTATTGTTTGGTAAACCAGAAGTGACTTGTCTGAAGCCCTCAATTGTGGTATTTGTGTGTTTATTTTTTCTTTTTCAAGATTCTTTTTAAAGAAAATATATGGTAGCTGTTGTTTAACATTTATCTACTTACAGAGCGTTCAGAGGATGTTATATGTTTATTAAGTGCTCAATACTATATTTTACCTAATCTGAATTTTAATCATAATTCTGCACAATGCATGGATTCTAGTTTTTTTGAAATGGTTCTGTTGAAAGGACTTATCAATGTCTCTTGCTTTGAGATGTATTGCTTGGTGTGTAGTAGCACAAACGTACCACCAATAATGTACCTAATTCAACTGAAGTAACAGTCATATACACAGATATGACCAAGTTCATATGTGAGCAAGTAACAACTCCATGACTGTTGCTGCCTGGCTAATAGCTATTATACTATCGTTTGTAAGGCACATTCTGTTTTCTGGGGTGTCTAAATGTGGAGAAAAAAAGATGAATTAGGAATGATTCTAACCTAAGTATGTGTTTTAATAACAGGATCTAGGCAAAAAAAAAAAAAGTAAGTCACTCCTAAATTTAATCCCTGAATAATGTAGTGTACATGATGATAGAGGAGAAGTGTATTTTTGATAAGAAGTGACTAAATTTTGTGACAATCTTAATTTTTCAGGCTTTTCATTTAGTCTCCCAATAAAGATAATTTTTTTTCTGAGTTTTGTCAGCAGTAGAAAAATAAGACCTACATGGATAAGTTTGAAATTAAACATTTTGTCTCATTTTATAATTTTTATTTTTATAAAATCATGGCACTTACATCATATACTCAGGTGTGTAAAAGCCTGCTATTTGTAACGTAATCCATAAACTTATTGATGATTTAATAACTATCAAGGGCATGGAAAAAATTCAACATTTGACAATAATCTTTTACCTTAGGCATTTATTCTCTAAGCAAAGCAGAAATAAAGGATATGTATCAGTGTGTACTGATTGAAATAAAGCTTTAAAAATCCAAGTGATACTCTGAAATTGTCAAAAGTTTGATGGCATGAATCTAGGATTAATTCCCATAACCTGTGATGATCTGGTCATCTTCTGTAGCTACATAGTACTCCTAATGTTAAGATTACCAAATTCAGCAATAAAGCCAAAATCAAAACCGCCTTCTGTCACATATAGCTGTTAAGTAAAATACACAAAATCAGAGTTGCTGTTTACATACATCATGAGGCTGTCTGGACTTGAGCACCTTGGCGGCTCAGGATTAAGGCACCTCAGTCTAGCCTAGCAGAGTTACAATGGAGAGAAGTGAAAACTCATTAGTAGCTCAAAACAAGCTAAAGGATTTCAAACGCTCTTTTTCTTGTTCATCTAAATCAAGTCTTCATCTGTGTCAAGGACTAAATTGTTAAAAACCTTTTTAATTTGCTTAGTGCAAGAAAAATAATAGCAACCATACATCTAGTTAACTTGAGTCTTCTGTGCCTCTAAAATTTTTAGACAAAGCCTATTTCTATTGAGGTTGAGGAACACAATTCTAATACTTAGTAAAATTATTAACATTCCTTGCATTTAACTTTGTCATATTTTCCTTCCTCCAATACCAGTATGCCAAATTCTGTAACATAATAGCATTTTTCATGCTCCCATTTATCTGTATATACAGAAACTTCTGCTTAGGTTTTTTTAATATGTAAAGAAAGTCTAGTCATACCAGTTTGGTTGAAGAATACTAGTTCTGTCCCTGGAAGAGCTGTCTACGTGAGCCACAACAAACCAAACTTGCCACATCATTCAAACTTGCCAATTTGGCTGTAGTTTAGTAGATAACAACTTTAGGTCAGGTTAATATTTGGGGAAATGGAATAATAAAAGCTGCTGACTTTCCTACTGTATTGCTACTTGGAGGATTGGAGGTGTGGAGGGAAGATGCCTGTAAATGAGTCACTGTTATCAACTACCTGCACATCAGCTTGATTGTTGACACTTATGTCTAAAGATGTTCATCCCAAGAGTATTACTGTGCATGCAAGTAACTGATTGATACTAACAGAGTTAACATTTTATTTTGGGCTGCTTGGACAAAAAGTCTATCTTTTTGAAGCCTCTGGCTGCAGGGATCTCTTAGCCATCACACATATAAATTTCAACCATTCACACAGAGCAATTCATTTCTGATTGCTGTAGACTAGTGCAATCCATCTGCTAGTGTCATTTCCTAGCTATCTGTGCCAGAATTACACTCCTTCAATTGTGCTTCAGTGCATTTCTGAAACAGTCTAAACTAAACTGTCTATATTCTTTGGCCACTGGCTTATGATGTGTTACTGATATGCTTGTTGAATCTCCAGCCTCCTTAAATGCTTTTTAAAATCTTTGTTACAACCAACACATCGTAGCTAAGTAATCTGCACATGTGAATGATTTTTTTAAATTTCTTTTCTTACCAGTATCCACTCTTTTCTCTGCAGCACATTCAGATGGTTCAAGTGAGTTTTAATTTACCACTTCCTTGTAGGAGAGTGTCACATCGCCCAGAATAGAATTAAAGCATTTACATCTTGAGGCAAAAAAATCTTTTAAAATACAACTATGTAGAAATCAAGTAAGTGTTCATTTGCAGGTTTAGAAATGTTGCACTGCTTAATGAAGTTTTACGTGAGTGGTTTCTTTCTTATTATTTTTAGCCTTGGGGTTTGAGAAAGTAAATGATGTCCATCAATATGCTGTACTTTAGAGAAGTTTCAAATATTTCTAGAACTAGAAAACTTGGGACTACACAAAGAAATAATTATGATTATATCAGGTGGCCCAGGTGCAGATTTTAAATGTGCAGGCACACTGACAAAGTCATAAATTAAAAATGCACTAATTATATATCACTGGGATCAATCTTTAATGAAATTGAATAAGAAAGATCACTCATGACTGGTTGAAGTTGATAGAGCTTCTAATTAAGCATTATCCAGTCAAATAAAGAGCTGTCTATGGAAGCTAGCCTATGAGGAAGGAAGGAAAAAGTTGTCGAGTAATTCTTTTTTACTTGTTGCAACAGCTGATTCTTCAATACAAAAGAAATATTTACCATGAGTTCAGTGAGAAGAAGCAATTTACAAAATTAGCCATGTTTCTAGTGTCTTTGAGTATGTATCTCTAGACTACAAACGTGCTGGAATTTTCCATGACATAAAAATAAGCAAAAACAAAAACAATACTTCTCTTAGCCATATTATTTCATCAGGATATAGTCAGCCTAGTTTCATCTACAATGAAACCGAAGTTGTACTAGCCATTATACCCAACACTGAATTCCAGATTCAGATATGTACCTCCCTGCTTCGTATCCCTCCCTTACTGGAAAAAAAATACATAGGCATCTCTATTTGGAGAGCTCTAATCTTCTATCAATTAAGATAATCTTTTTCATCTAGATAAATGACACAGCCATTCACCAAATTGCTCAAGGAAAAAACCTGGAAATTTACCATGACTCTTCAGGTACTTCCCCTCATCCTTTTCATCCTGTTTTCAACAAGTGAAGTCTATATATGAAAAACACAACCAAAATCCATCTACCTCTCTCAACTTGTTGAGCTACCACTGTTTTCTAGACTAATGCAGTAGTTTTTTTTTTTTTTTTTTACATGCCACAATGCCTTATTGTGTGCAGTAATAACAATGATCTGACTTTTATAATTGCACGTGAAGGCAAAGTTGCAGAAAGCCTGCAAAGGAAAGATTTAAAAGATTGGCATTGGGGTGTATGAGGCATTGAAAGAAAAAGGAATACTGTAGCCATCTCAACCTTACTTCACTAATTTGGTACTATTTTTGTATCCCATTTTGCTCCCCTGAAGACTACCTTTTAGGACAAAGATTCATACTACTTTCTAACATTCTGCACTTTATTTTCTCCATGAAGTTTTGCCTGGTGATAGTCTGCAATCTCTTTACCACCCACATTGTTGTTTTTTTACCTTTTTCATATTTGCTATGTGTAATCAGATGTCAGCTGGAAATTTGCTTTCCCTTTAGATGTAGGCAACATTAGTTGAACCTCTATTCTAAACCCCAGAGATGTCAAAAACTTCTCTCAAATATCTGTGAAATTCCTGAAGATCATATATCTCCACAATTACTTTGGACTGTAAGCTTCCATTTCTGGTGAGTTAGTTCTGTTTGGGCTTGCATGTGATTTTCTCACAATTCTATGAGCTGAGCGCCTGTTTTTCACTATGTGAGTCTCAAACTTTTCCTCTTTCCCGCAATTAGGGCATCACCATATCCTCCATAGAAAAAGGCCTTCTCACCAAATTTTATGTGTAACAAATTTCTCTGAATCATTGGAGCTAGGGAGGAAGGTGCTGGAAGGAAAGAGAAGGATACATATCAGAGCACAACATTAAGTAATAGTTGTTCTTAGAAATCCTTTGACATCTTCATCACCAAGACTTTCTTCACTAGCTATTTTTTTTTATAATCCAAAATTATGTCTTAACTTTTTTTCTCGTCCTCAGACCAACTTCTTCCATCCCCTTATGAGATATGCACACATTGTTTACATTGTAGACATATAGCATTTATCTCTTCTTTCTCTTGTGCCATTAGTTTTCTTCCTTTAATGGATTATTCTCATCAGCACACAAATATTCTGTGATTTTTCCAATTTAAAAAAAAAAACCTTCACTACACTTCGTTCAGGTGTTACTTTATTTCCTTGCTCCTTTTACACTAAAATTTTTAGAATACATTGTCTGTTCTTCCATTCTTCAGTTCCCATCTTCCTATTTACTCTTCAACCCAATTCAGGCTTTTAGCACCCCTCTCCATCACCACTACTCCATTAAATTTGTTCTTCTGAAGATTTCCAGCACTCTCGACTTTGCTAAATCCAGGGGTCATTCCTGGTCTCATCTTCTTGCCCTTTAAACAGCATTTATATCAATTGATTACTTCTTTGACTTGCATTCTTTACCTGGATGCAAGGAACCCCACATTACTGGTTCTTTTTCTAACTTATTGGTCACGCTTTTTAAGTCTCTTTAACTGATTTCTCCTCATCTTCCTCACCTCATATCACTAGAAGGTCACAGATATTTGTGTTTGAATTTCTCTATCCACATTCACTCCTTTGGAATACCATCCATTCGCATAGCATCTATGTGTTATCAATTCTCAAATCTGTGTTTCTCATTATCAAAATGTAACTCTCAAATTGTTAAAATATGAATCCATAAATTGTGAACATGGGTCAGGATTTAATTAATGAGGAAGCCAGCAGGATTATGAAGTTGATTTTTATATTTTTCCAGATGCTACAAGGAAGAAAATTTATATACAACATTATAAAGAATTTTTTCCAATAATAGAGTACATTTTCTTATGAGATAATAGGCTTAAGCAAAAAGTCTAAAAGACAATTTAGCAAGAGTTTTCTCAAGAAGTTCTTATTTTAGATAAGAGGTAGGATTGAGTCAGGAAAATAGGGCCTGGAGGCAGGGAACATAAGGCCGATTCACACTTAAGTTATGACAGGAAGTATCCTTTTCGTAGGGTGTATGCAGAGTAAATGACTTTGTAACTTTACTTCATCCTCTCCATTGACATATGGCATACACCAAGTAACCAGTGGAAATCTCTAGAGGGTATTTAAACCCCCACAAATTCTGTAACGGTGTCCTTGAGCCCCTATGCTCAGGCCCACTCCCACACTGTAGAGTGTACTTTCATTCTGAATAAAGTTCTTCATTCTTTCTTCGCTTTGTGTGTTTTGTCCAATTCTTTGTTCAAAGTGCCAAGAACCTGGTCACTCTCCACCAGTAACAGGATTAGATAATGACTGTGGGTTGGATTTCCTGAAAACCAGAATCTGAGATGTACTTTAGAATGCAAAATATTTTTAAGGAGGGCCTGTGGGATTAATACTTATACAAGGAAGGGGAGAGAGCAAAACAGAGAAGAAGAAAGTGAAGCTGAGATGCAATCCCAAAGACAGCCTTAATTGGCTAATCCCAAGAGGAGCTCTGGATACTAGAACAGCACTTCAGTGTTTCCCAAGTTGAACCTGATTGGCCAGCATTTATACTACACATCAATTATCTTTTCTCAGGTGCCCAATTGATAAGGAAGACAATGGACAAGATATCTCTTTAGGAATAAGCCAATCTGTGAAAGGGGGCTGACCGATGAAAGCTATCTACTGACAGCACTTGCAGTAGCTGAATTAACAAGCCCTTCATTGAAGAAGCGATATGGGTGCCATCACAGTGTCCACCACAATAACATTATAAAGTCCACTCAATTCCAAGATTCGATTTCTATATGTAACTATTTTAATGAAACATTATGTTTTAATTCAAGTTGAATTATGACTTCCAAACTAATCATGCAATGTTGTACATATTTTAAGTGTACCCAATCCAAAAAGAAACTATGCTTTAGTAGATATGTCAATCATTGATTTACAGAAGCTTTTTTTTTTGTAATACTGTCACAAATCTACATGATAATCCCTAGTGCCAGATTTTACTTTTGACTAGCTGAGCAAGCTAAAATATTCATAAATTCACATGAAGCCAGATGGCTTCCCACTGAATATGCATTTGAATGATTCCTGTACATTATTTATTCCAAGAAGTGCACAAAATATACCATCGTCATAGTAGAGATTCCTAATAAGTTTGTTTCAAAAAGGAGTCAAGGAATAACAGGTGTCCAATGCTAACTATATTTTGGACTGAATCATGATTCTATGTATATTTGAGAATTACTAACAGCAGACTCAATATAGTTATTTTCTGTTAGTCTCTGAAATATCAGAAATCTGAAATAAGGAAGGTTCAGGAAGAATGACTAGCATTTTGGAAAAAAAGAGGATTTAACGTGGCTAGCATAATTTAATAATTTGCTTAGTTCTCTAAAATATTCAAATGTACAACACAAAGTATTAACCATTTTTGTCAAGTCTATCAGTATGTTTTTAGGGGTACTTTTTTCAGGTTAAAATCACAGATGTGAATTTGAAATGAAAATATAACTTAATCATTAAAAGCTTTTTCTCCAACATATTTGGGGAGAGAATAAATGAAAATAGTATTTTTTTCTTTTTAAATTCATAGCGTTTTCCTTTCATTTAAATCTGCTATGTCCCTTTTTAAAGTTTCCTGTTCTCTGGACATCTATCATCATTGCTGTCCCCACCTTCCATCTTCTGTTTTTTTCCTTCAAATGTGGTAATCACTGTTGTTTTGTAAAACATATCTAATAATTCTACGATCTGAAGTCAGGGTGGATATGCTTCTGATCCTTCTTCAGTGTTATGTTGCTATGCTTTCATGTATATCTGATTGACTTTATTTGTTGGTCATTGTCCTTAGCAAAGTATTTGCAGAGGTTTCCCATGGCCTAAGATGAATGGACTCTCCTGTAGAGACTTTGCATTTGCTTCTATCAGGAGACCAGAGAAGCATTGCCACTTAAGAGCAACCTCAGATTAAGTTCAAGAGTGAGCTTCTCTGACTTACTAGGCTCTGTATAAATCCAAAGTGAATATTTTTGTAGCAATAATTTCTCAGGAACCTTATTTTACTTTCTTTTCCTTCTCTTTTTTCCTTTCTTGTTTTTTTAAATTTCTTCTGCTCTGCTTAACAGCAAGGCAAGCTGCTTGACAATTCTTTGGTTTGGAATAAAGGAGGACATATTTACTTCTAGTTGATTCTTATCCAAAGGCATATTTTTGGGAGGCTTTAGATTATTAGGGTGTCAAAGACACCCTCTAAGAATTTCCGACCTGAAGAAACCCTTGGCTACCCTCTGGTTCCTTAGAACCTAAGTTTAAATGTGTGCTTTTGGCAAATTCCTCAGGGCAGAAACTTACTCCATACGACCTATATTTCTTATACAAAGAAATATCCACTTATATTTCTGGATTTAAGCATTTTCCTGAAATGGTTTGTGTATACAACTTTATTGTTTTTAGTTCCTCATTGTTTTTTGCGATTATGACTTTTATACTTAGCATTTAAAATCAGTCCATTATTCTCACTTATGTGAAACATAACTCTAATTCTGTATTATCTTATTGACTTATTATCCAACATTTTCACTAGTAATATATTTTAGTTAGTAGAGGGTATGGTATGTTAGTGGAGGGGATAGTACTAGTGGATGATATATTTTTATAATGAATGTTACAGTCATGGAAAGTAATGATTATGAAAATGCTAAACATATGAAGAAAAAACGGGGAATCCCCCATCCCATAAGCCACATGATGGAGTAGACAGCTCAGCACCTAGCATGATGCTGCTACGAGATGATAAAACCATGTTAAATCTTTTACAGAGCAGGTCAGAATAAACATAAGCAGACAAAAGTATGTTAAATGTATACTTTTTGAAATAGGAAATAAGCCTACAAAATTTCCTTTAAAAAAGTTACCATTTATAGTAGATAGAACACATAGACCAGTGTTAGACCCTCTCTGACTTCAAATTATCACAATTTGAAGTTAATTATGTGCCAAGGATATTTGATCAGCACTAAGAATATTTTATCCCTTGCTCTCAGGGTTCTTCCAGTTTAGTTGAGGATAAGATAGGAAAAAAAATAATTGCAATAATTCCTAGGTAGAGCTACCATAAGTAAGGCTTTTGAATAGTCAGCCAAAGAGACTAACAAAAGCTACATGATGAGGAAAGATCTCTTAGTTTGGTACGCGAGAGTGCTCGGTGCATAGCAAGGTCTGAAAGAAACCCAGTCAAAGTGTAGTGTATCACTTCAGAAATCACATGGAAGTGTAAGAGTGGCTTGGGAAAAGGTCTAAACTTGATTAATTTATAGTATTTTTAATAAATATGCAGGTAATTTCATATTTATATAAATACGCAGGTACCTTAGAAATTAAACCTCTTACCAAATTATGATTAACAATTTATTTCAAAGAAGAGGAAAGAAGAGAGAAAGTTGTATGTGTTTATGTGTGTGTATGTAATATGGGAGTGATAGTCCCAGTATTTGGCTACCAAATGACAAAATTGAGTTTAGACATTGATGAATAGTAACGAATAAGGAAACAAATAATAATAATAATTAATGTCTTCCCACAGATCACTTCCTAATAAAACACTGTAAATTAAAGGATATGGTAATTTATGTGATAGCTTTGCTTAACGATAAGCAGCACTTATTGAACTGTGTATAACTGAAACAAAAGAGAACTGGAAAAGAGAAACTTCACAAATGAATTAACATAGTACAAATATTGTACAGAAGTTTATTTACTTTGAACCTGAAAATACTTAAATTAGATTTCAAAACCTTATAAAAACCTTATTTTATATTCACATTAAAACACATATTTCTTGGAAATGATTTTGTTTAGACATGAGTAGGTACTTTTGTCTTTACAAAAGTTTATCCTTATCTGTGCTGAGCTAAAAATTCAGTATGCAGCTGGCTTTTTTATTGATACAGCATAGAAATGACACCACATATTATTATATCAGTCTGATTTAAAGAGCTAAAAGAAGGTGTTTATGGAGTAAACTACACTGCGTAAACTTTTTTTTCATGGCTCTTAGTAGAAAAATAACAACAGCAACGACCAAAATATGTACACAAATGCACATTTTATACTCCATAGTCAGACATTAGCTAAACCAATAAAACAATCTTCAAAGATTTTTATTGCATAAAAACAAAATATAACTTTCTAGTTAAGCATAAAGCTCAACAAAGGAAATGTATAAAAATGAAACAACATTTTAGCTTTGTTCCTAGCACTGTTATTAACTCACTGTGATAGTCATTAAACCAAAAGTCAAATATATGAACAGCAAAGGCCACTGGGCATTGCGAGTCTGAAATGGTGTGCTAGAAAGTGTTTTGAAATTTAAAGGAAAAGAAAAAAAAAAAACCTTCCCGACAGGTGAAAATATGCCTTCTATTCAGTTATGATATCTAAGAAAATTTAATGGAATTATTAAAGGAGCACTTACAGAATATGTGCAATTACTTTCTTTAGATGGGACAAATATATTTCATAACCGATTTCTTCATTTCCAAGAACAGTTTTATTTCTTTGATCTTTCTTTCATGATAATGAGGTAGATGTGTACAGGATTGAACATTACATTTCAAATGTAATCCCAACAGACTTGCAACAAGCAAATTTTTTATGTTATTCTTTATAAAATGATGCCTCTGTTTAAACCACTCACTTTCTTCAACATACCATGAATTCGTATATAATTTGTGTATTTCTCCCACTTACAGAACACTGGCTTATACCACTCTTCAGGTACTTCTCTCCTCCAATAATTGTATTGTGTTTTTGTGGGGTATTTTTTTTTAGCTTTTCTAAGTTCTTTTGGTTTGATTACATGTTTCTTTTTGTAACTCTTTTTATCTTTTCTGTTCATAGTTTCTACCATTGCTGCTACTTTATATAATTTCTCTGTCATTTGATATTTATGACTTTGCCTAATTTAGCCTCATCAATTTTTAGTCCCCCAAAAAAATCCAAGATGAAATTTAAATTACTTTGGTCCCATCAATTTTGTTTAATTTATTTACTGTGTAAAACAATAATAGAGATTTTAATGAACATCATGTTAATAATTTTTCTGAATTCTCTGATGTGATATAATCTAAATTGTGTCCAGACTCTTGATTTATCATATTTTAGATATTAAATTGTTATTTATTTTCCCACTGTCTAAGATTTTTAAAAATCTACAAGTAGCAAGACTTATTGCAAATCATGCCAGATTCAAAAATCCTTCTGTACTAGCCCAATTAACCCTTTCTTCCTCTTTCATAGCATGTGGAGGTTTTGTTTTTGTTTTTGTTTTTTTTTTTTTTTTTTTGATACTCATCAAAAGCTACTTTGTAAAATAAGCTAGTTAGATTTTTGAATATCAAATTAGGTTATAAGCTCTGTAAGCAAGGGCCCTGCCTTATACTTCCTTATAGACAAGCTGTGTCAAACCACTTTCTGGAGTTTTATTTTACTTCTAATTCAAGGACCTAACCTCAGCAGATTTTGATTTAGTTGATCATGAGTAGGTTCTTGTAATTGTAGTTTGTAAAATCTCCCTGAAAGTCTGGTTTGTAAGTTATTGCTAGAGCATCAAATCCCTTGTATAAATTGCTAATGCTAGCAACTCCAACTAATGCGAAAACTTCTTAAGGATTACTTATACAGTAAGATGAGGAAAACAAAGAGACTAATATTTGTGTGAATTTTCCTTGCATAGAATTTCAAAAGGCTGTAGTATTTAGTCTGCAGAATTGCAATAGCCTACTCTATTTTCACTTTACCTCTTTTCCAACCTTAGCAATATTCCTCTTACCGAAGGAATGGATTCTATCCAATTCAATTGGTTCAATCCCTTTCAGCTCAGTTCAATTTTATTCAGTTCAATTCATTCCAAAACAATTAAATTTATGTCTTTACCTATAAGGAACTGTGTTGGGCTATTTCAAATGCAAAGATGCCTGCATTCAAGTTACTTATTGCCTGGGAGGAGGGATAAAAACATTAATTCTATATTCTATAATAAATCCCTTAATAGAAGCAGATGCTGCATGGGTAGCAACTTAGAGTAGAATTTAAATGTGTTTAATTTCTTGCCTATTCTTAAAATACATATATGTATTGTATATATGTATATATATTTATGTAATGTATACATGTGTATTATATATAGTATATATGCACCCATATAAAATTATAGTATAAACTTACCAAATATAAATATGTTTAGTCTTCAAAATGAAGCCATCTTTAGTAACAGCCATCTTTAGTAACATTAAATGATGCAGCCCTGATAGATCATCTCAAGGTGACTTTGTAAATTAGTACATGTCCAGACTCTGTAGAAGAAATGAGTTTTATATAATAAGTCAAAGAGAGAATATATAGTCTTTAGGGGACCCAAACATAACTATTGTAGTTCACTAATAGGTTAACTGTTATATAGCTGCACTGAGCGTCGTGGGCAATGAGAGTTTCAGAAAGATAATGATGGAGTTAATTTGTGAAAACTCCAATGTGATAATATGCATTTATCTCTTGTTCTGATATGCTTAAGGCCTACACATTTTCCAAATGCCTTGTTACCCTTTACCACAGGCCCTATCATTTATTCTCTGGCTGTATATATGAACTAGGGAAATATGGGTGATAATTTTAGGTAACTATTTGTGTAATCAGACCTAGACCTCAACCTGGGAAACTCCAGTCAGCAGTTAAGACATGATAACACATGGTGAGCCAACTTAAACAAATAGGCTCAAGACTTGTAATCAAATCCAGTATATTCTATTATGATTTAATAAACCTAGGCATCAGAAACACCACAGTTAGAATTGTCTTTGCATCATTTGCTTTAGACCTCAAGAGGGGGTGACCTTAAATTATAAAGTTACTGGTATGGGAAGAATGAGACCCCCGGACAAGACAGAGGTGCTTCTAACACCTTTGCATGTACAATTTCCTTATGTAATTCAGAACATGCCTCTTAGTATTGATGACAATTTCATTTTTAAAGTTTCTAGCTTGAGCTTAAGTCCATTAATTCACAATTTTTCTTCTCCATTAGTGTGAACTTCATGTGACCAAATTATGGGTTTAAGAGACAAAGCAGGGTATGAGATACAATGGGAGCAACAAGGACAACATGGCCAAAATGTTTTGTGAAGTTGGTAAAGACTCCTCAGAAGAGCTGACATTTTGAAGCAGGAATATGACTTTCCTGGAGATAAAGGCAAGAATACTAGAGCAGTCACTCTCCATATTACCAGACAAGGAAGTACAATTTAGGCTTACTAGTAGTGAGAACTCCTAAAAATGGCTTTTCGTGAAAACAAGTGGTCTTGAAATTCATAATAATTATAGTCTACTCTTGATAATCCATGTTGAAGAAGGGGAGTACAGTTGTAAGGAAAACATGAAGTTTTTCACAAATTGTAATTAAAATGTAAATCTTTTTGTATATACTTGGATACTAAACTTGAATTCTGGTTGGGAAGGTTATATTATTTGGATGCCAATAAAATGAGATATAAATCTATGAGGACATATGTTGAATTGGAAGCACTTAACTTGGGTTTATTATTAAAAGTCTGCCTGGCATTAAGGACGCACTCAAATATTACTTGCTATAACAAGTCCCTAAATAATTGGCTTCAGAGACAATAGTCTCTGCAAAAAGAAATCGGTAATCTGTGTGACCATACAAACTGCAACTTTCTATTAATTCACCAAATGAAATGTGTTGATCCACTAATGGGGTTATGAATGAAAGCTGAGTTTTTTTTTTTTTACCCCAACAGCATTATACTAACTCCTAGCACTCCTTTAAATTTTATGCAAGATATTAAAGATTATATATGTGAAATTTCAACTATGAGAAGAGCCAGTCTAGCTCCACAACTAAATATACAATGTATAGAAACAAAATACAACAGAATCAAAGTTATTTCTTATTGGTGGAGTGCTGAGCTTGCCAATGTGATGAAGGAAGATCATGAACCTTTGCGTACACACAAATTGCTAATGCTATTTCTGCCACTGTTATAGAGAATGGTGACAAGGGGGTTAAAAAACATAGTACATGATAACTATAATCACCATTCTGGCATTAAGAAGATATAGGAGAAGATGTAACAAAAATAATGGTAACTACAAACAGAGAGCTTACTGAGACTTTCTCTGCTTGGAGGGAATCAGCAAAGAACTGGTCCTATGGAATCACTCATCATGCTAACTCAAGGATCTTACACAAACCAAGAGACATGGTGCTTAGATAATGCTCTTCTGTCCCAGGGCCTTCAACTTTTTTTTTTTTTTTTTTTTTTTGAGACAGGGTTTCACTCTTGTTGCCCAGGCTGGAGTGCAATGGCGGGATCTCGGCTCAGGCATGGCATTTCTCTTAAAGTTGAAGAACTACCAGGACCGATTTTAATTTTGAGTGGCCACAGTGTAGCAGACACAGCAGCTTCCTGCTTTCTCTATCACTGGAGTCTGCTGCAGTAAGCAATAGGGAATTAGTCACTGACTCAACAAGGGGAAACCACACAAACTTGTTTATTTAATTTTGCTACATAATAGTTACATATCTATGGATTCGCTAACAACCACATTATATAGTCCGATTTTTCAAATCTTTAAATAATTTGTCCTGCCTATATCAAAATATATTTCTTTTCACTTTGAGGAACAGCCACAGGTAGATAAATGACAAGTGAAAAGAAAACTCTCAAAAAGAAGAGGAAAGAATAAAGAGGACTTGGTCTTCCATCTTTAATACCAGCTCGGTCACGGTAGAATAGGGCACCAGTCAGAGTCATGAGGTACCCCTTCTAGACTCTAGCTTCAGGACAACATTTCTAAACATACCCTGGGCCAGAAAAGAACCTGCTGCCCTGAAGGGAAGGACCAAGTTTTGGCAGGACCCATCACCTGCTGACTAAACAGCCTTTGGGCCCTGAATAACCAGCAGTGATACTTAGGTTGTATGCTGTGCGCTTTGGGTGAGACTCTGAGACTTGCTGGATTCAGATAAGACTCAGCACTTTTCCAGCTGTGGTAAGTACAGGGAGAGACACCTTCTACTTGAGAAAAGCAGAGAGAAAATAAAGGGGACTTTGTCTTGCAGCTTAGGTATCAGCTCAGCCACAGTCAGGAAGAGCACCAAGCTCTTAAGGTCCCTAATTCCAGGCCTTGGCTCTTGGACAGCATTTTGAGACCTGCCCTGGGCTAGAGGTGAGACCATTGCCCTGAAAGTTGAGTCCGGGCCAGGTGGCATTCACCACAAGCTGACTTAACAGCCCTTGGGTCTTAAAGGAACATTGGCAATAGTCTGGCTGTACTCCTCAAGGGCCAGTGATGGTGGTAGTCACTGTGTGATGTTCCTCTGCCTATGGAAAGGGGAGGGAAGAGTGGAAAAGACTGTGTCTCATTGTTTGGGTGCCAGCTCAGCCAAAGTACAATAAAACACCAGGTAGACCTCCAAGGTTTTGACTTTAGTACCTGGCTCCAAGATGGCACCTCTGGACCTGCCCAGGACCTGGAGAATCTTGCCATCCTGAAAAGTAGGAAACAAACCTGATTGGCTTTCCCCTCCCCCTGCTGATTATAGAGCCCAGAGCCTTGAGTGAACATAGGTAGGTAGAGGTTATAGTGGCTCTTGAGTGAGACCCAGTGTGAAGCCCCAGTGGTGGTGGCCACAGGGGTGCTTGTGTCATCCCACTTCCAGTTTCAGGCAGCTCAGAACAGAGAGAAATATTTTGTTAGTTTGGGAGAAAGCAAGGGGAGAGAACAAGAGTCTCTGCCTAAAAATTCAGAGAATTCTTCAAGATCTTATCCAAGACTATCAAGGTAATACCTCCACAAGTCTGCAACAGTTATAGCATTAATAGGCTTGGGGTGCCCCTGAATGCAGATATGGCTTAGACAACAACACCCAAGTACTTTGGAATACCTGGAAAGTCTTCCCAAGAAGAACAAATACAAACAAGCCCAGACAGCAAAGATTATAATAAACACCTAGCTCTTCAATGCCCAAAGATGAATATCCACAAACATCAAGGCTTTTCAGGAAAACATGATGTTGCCAAATGAACTAAATAAGACACGAGTGACCAATCCTGCAGAGACAGAGATATTTAATTTTTCAGAGAATTTAAAGTAGCTATTTTGAGGAAACTCAAAGAAATCCAAGATAACACAGAGAACTCAGAATTCATTCAGATAAATTTAACAAAGAGATTGAAATAATTTTTTAAGAATCAAGCAGAAATTATGGAGTTTAGAAATGCAAATGACATATTGAAGAATGCATGAGAGTCTTCATAGCAGAACTGGTCAAACAGAAAAAAGAATTAATGGGCTTGAAGACAGCCTGTTTGAAAATACACAGAGGAGACAAAAGAAAAAGAATAAAAAAGAATCAAGCATGCCTACATGATCTGGAAAATAGCCTCAAAAGGAAAAATCTCAGAGTTAATGGCCTTAAAGAGGAGGTAGAGAAAGAGACAGATAGTGATAAAAACTTTATCCAAGGGGATAATAACAGAGAACTACCCAAATCTAGAGAAACACATCAATATCCAAATACAAGAAGGCTATAGAACACCAAGCAGATTTAACACAAAGAAGACTACCTCAAGGCATTTAACAATCAGACACCCAAAGTCAAGGATACAGAAAAAAATCCTAAAAGCAGCAAGAGAAAGGAAACAATAACGTATAATGGAGCTCCAGTACATTGGCTGAAGACTTTTCAGTGGAAACCTTACAGGTCAGGAGAGAGTGGCATAATATATTTAAAGTTCTGAATAAAAAAAAAAAACTGTTACCTTAGCATAGTATATCTGGTGAAAATATTCTTCAAACTTGAAGGAGAAATACTTTCTCAGACACACTAAAGCTGAGGAATTTCATCAACACCAGACCTGTCCTATAATAACTGCTAAAGGAAGTACTTCAATTAGAAATAAAAGGGAGTTAATGAACAGAAATCATCACTGGTAATAGTAAGTAAAAACACAGAATATTATAACACTGTAACTGTGGTATGTAAACCATTCTTAAGTAGAAAGACTAAAAGATGAGCCAATCAAAAATAACTACAACAACAAATTTTTAAGACATAGATAGTACATTAAGATGTAAATCGAAACAACAAAAAATTAAAAGTGGGGGCACAAGGTAAGGTGTAGAGTTTTTATTTGTTTTCTCTATGCTTATTTGTTTATGCAAACAGTGTTAAGTTGTTATCAGCTTAAAATAATGGGTTATAAGATAGTATTTGCAAGCCTCATGGTAACCTCATATCAAAAAACATGTGGCAGATACACAAAAAATAGAAAGCAAGAAAACAAATCATACCACCAAAGAAAATCGCCTTCACTGAAAGGGAGGCAGGAAGGAAGATAAGAAGAGAAAATCACAAAACAACTAGAAAATAAATAACAGAATAGCAGGAACTAAGTCCCTATTTATCAATGATAATATTGAATGTAAATGGGATAAACTTTCAAATTAAAAGACATAGACTGGCTGAATGGATGAAAAAAAAAAACTCAATAATCTGTTGCTTACAAGAAACATACTTCGTCTGTAAAGATACATATGGGCTGAAAATAAAGGGATGAAAAAAGATATTCTATGCCAATGGAAATCAAAAAAGAGCATGAGTAGCTATACTTATATCAGAAAAAATAGATTTCAATACAAAAGCTAAAAAAAGAGTCAAAGAAGTCATTACATAATGGTACAGGGGTCAATTCAGCAAGAGGATATAACAATTCTAAATATATATGCACCCAACACTGGAGCACTCAGGTATATAAAACAAATTTTGTTAGAAGTAAAGAGAGAAATAGGCCCTAATACAATAATAGCTGGAGAGTTCAACACCTGACTTTTCGGCACTAGATAGATCGTCTAGACAGGAAATCAACAAAGAAACATTGGACTTTATCGGCACTATGCACCAAATAGACGAAATAGATATTTACAGAACATTTCGTCAAATGGCTTTGGAATACACATTTTTCCTCTCAGCACTTGGGTCATTCTCAGGGACAAACCATAAGTTAGGTTACAAAACATGTCTTGAAACATTCACAAAAATTGAAATAATATCAGGGATCTTCTCTGGCCACAATGGAATAAAACTAGAAATCAACATGAGAAATTCTGGAAACTATACAAACACAAGGAAATTAAACAATATGCTCCTGAATATCCAGTGGGTCAATGTAGAAATTAAGAAGGAAATTGAAAGATTTCTTGAAACAAATATTAGTGGAAACAAAATATACCAAAATCTTTGGGATACAGCAAAAGCAGAACAAGAAGGAAGTTTATAGCGATAAGTGCCTACATCAGAAAAGTAGAAAAACTTCAAATACACAACCTAATGATACACCTTAAAGAACTAGAGAAGCAAAACCAAGCCAAACCCAAAATTAGTAGAAAAGAAATAATAAGGACTAGCGCAGAAAAAAATGAATTTGAAATAAAACAAAAAATGTCAATGAAACAAAAAGAGTTTTTCTTGAAAAGATAAACAAAATGTACAAACCTTTAGCCAGACTAAGAAAAAAAGAGAAATGATCCAAATAAAAAATGAAAAAGGAAACAATACAACTGTTGCCACAGAAATTCAGAGGATCATTATTGGCTACTATGAGCAACTATATGTCAATAAATTGGAAAATATAGAAGAAGGGAATCAATTTCAAGACACATACAACCTACCAAAATTTAACCATGAGGAAATCCAAAACCTGAACAGACGAATAACAAGAAAAGAGACCAAAGCAATAATAAAAAGCACCTCCCAGTAAAGAAAAGCCTGGACTCAATGGTTTCATTGCTTAATTATACCAAACATTTTAAAAAAGAAATAATACCAATCCAACTCTAACTGTTTGGAATAATGGAAAAGGAAGGAATACTTCCAAACTCATTCCATGAGGCTAGTAGTACCCTGATACTAAAATCAAAGACCCGTCAGAAAATGAAAACTATATGCCAGTATCACTGATGAATATCGATGCAAAAACCTTCAATAAAATACGAGCAATCCAAATTCAACAACACATTGAAAAGGTCACCATCATGACCAAGTGGGATTTATCTTAGGGATGTGAGAATGGTTCAACATATGCAAATCAATTAATGTACTACATTGTATCAACCAAATGAAGTATGAAAATCACATGGACATTTCAATTGGTGCTGAAAAACCATTTGCTAAAATTCAACATCTTTTCATGATAAAAGTCATAAAACTGGATATGGAAGAAACATACTTAAACACAATAAAATCCATCTATGACAAATCCATAGCTAGTATCATTGTAAATGATAGGCTTTCCTCTAAGATCTGGAACACAAGGATGCCCACTTTTCACCACTGTTATTCAACATAGCACTGGAATTCCTAGCTAGAGCAATCAGAGAAGAGGGAAAAAAGGACATCGAAATTGAAAAGAAGCAAGTCAAATTATCCTTATTTACAGATGATATGATCTTATATTTGGAAAAACCTAAAGAAGCCACAAGAAAATGACTTGAATTGATAAATTTAGTAAAGTTGCAGGATACAAAATGAACATACACAGAAATCAGTAGCATTTCTATATGCCAACAGCAAACAATCTGAAAAAGAAATCAAGAAATTAATCCCACTTATAGTAGCTACAAATAAAATTAAATATCTAGGAATTAACCAAAAAATTGAAAGACCTCTACAATAAAAACTAAAAAACATTGATGAAGGAAATTGAAGACACACAAAAATGAAAAAATTGTCCATGTTTGTGAATTGGAAAAATTAATATTGTTAAAATGTTCATACTACCCAAAGCAATCTACAGACTCAATGCAATCCCCATAAAAATACCAATGACATTATTCAGTGAAATAGAAAAAAACAATTTTAAAATTTATATGGAACCACAAAAGACCCAGAGTAGCCAAAGCTATCCTACGCAAAAAGAACAAAACTGGAGGAATCACACTACTTGACTTTAGATTATTCTACAGAGCTACAGCATCCAAAATGGCATGATACTGGCATAAAAACAGACACATAGATGAACGGAACAGAATAGACAACCCAGAGGTAAATTCATACATCTACAATGAACTCATTTTTTACAAGGATGCCAAGCACATACATTGGGAAAAGGACAGTGTCTTCAATAAATGGTGCTGGGAAAACTCGGTATCTATATGCAGAAGAAAGAAACTAGACCTCTATCTCTTGCCATGTAGAAAAATTACATCCAAATGGATTAAAGACTTAATTAACTACAAGCCCTCAAACTATGACACTACTAAAAGAAAACATTGGGGAAACTCTCCAGGACATTGAACTGGGCAAAGATTTATCAAGTAGTATCCCATGAGCACAGGCAACCAAAGCAGAAATGGACAAATGGGATCACATCAAGTTAAAGAGTTTCTGCATAGAAAAGAAACAATCAACAATGTGAAGACAACACACAAAATGGGTGAAAATATTTGCAAACTACCCATCTGATAGGGATTCATTAATATCCAGAATTTTATAAAGAGCTCAGAAAAGTTTATAGGAAAAACATCTAATAATCTTATTTAAAAATGTGCAAAATATTTGAAAAGATATTTCTCCAAAGAAGACATACAAATGACAAGCAGGCATATGAAAAGGTGCTCAACATCATTTATAATCAGGAAAATGCAAATCAATACTACAATGAGATATCTTCTCACCTCAGTTAAAATGGCTTATATCAAAAAGGCAATAACAAATGCAGGCAAGAATGTGCAGAAAAGGGAATTCTTGTACACTGTTAGTATGAATGAAAATGAATACAACCGCTATTCATTATTGAAGAACTACAGCTTGTAGGTTCCTCAAAAAACTAAAATTTGAGCTATCATATAATCCAGCAATCCCACTGCTGAATTACATATACAAAAGAAAAGAAATCAGTGTATCAAAGAGATAACTTCACTCCTATGTTTGTGGCATCATTGTTCACAACAGCTAAGATTTGAAAGCAACCTAAGTATCCATCAATAGATGAATGGATAAAGAAAATGTGGCACATATATGCAATGGAGTACTACTCAGCCATAAAAAAGAATGAGATCCTGTAATTTGCAACAACATAGATGGTACTGGAGATCATTATGTGAAGTGAAATAATCCACACACAGAAAGACAAATTTTGCATGCTCTCATTTATTTATGGGAGATAAAAATAAAAGCAATTGAACTCAAGGAGATAGAGAATACAAGAGTGGCTACCAGAAGCTGGGAAGGGTAGCAGGTGGTGGGGGGTGGGGTTGGTTAAGGGGTACAAAAAATAGTTCAAAAGAACGAATAAGACCTAGTGTTTGTTAGCACAACAGGGTGACTATAGCCAAAAATAATTTAATTATACATTTGAAAATAACTAAAAGTTTCTAATTTGATTGGCGGATAAATTCTTGATGTGATGGATACCCTGTTTGCCCTGATGTGATTATTACGCACTGTATGCCTCTATCAATATATCTCATGTGGCCCTTAAATATATATATATATCTGCTATATACTCACACAAATTAAAATTGAAAAATTAAAAAAAAAGAAAAGAAAAATTGAGAAAAGAAAAGAAAACTCTCAAATAAGTAGAACTATTATTTTGGTTTCCCTCCCCCCAATTTTTTATGTTTGTTTATTATACGATTTAGAAACCTCTAATTAGAGAAACCTCTAATTCTTAAAACAAACAAACATAAAGTTGATTACATTAGATTCTAAATGACATTTTTAAAAATGTTTTTTGTCCAAAACAATAATTAGTTATTAATTGAACTATAATTATCACACAATATCATTTTTAAGCTGGTTAATTAACTCCTGGGAGGGGTGAAGAAAGAATTAAGAAGGAATGGAAGTGGCCTGAGTCATGAAGTTTAGATTATTCCGATGATTTTAATTCCTCAAAGAAACTTTTTCTGATTGAAATTTAGCCTCTCATAGATGGAATTTCTCATGTCAATCATGTATATCTCATCATAGGACAAATACTGCATTGTGGTTACCTGTTTACTCATGCATCTCTGGCCCCATGAGCTCTGTGGATTTCTTGGTACAATACATATTTGTTGAATGGATAAATGGACTGATCAATTCCTAAACTGAGCTAGACTGACAATTCAAAGAAGTCATATAAATTTGGAAAAGAAATTTTAGCCAGTTACAGAAATGTGACTCTTACCTCTATTTAATCTAGATTATTTAATCAACTTTATTTCATGTTGATTAAATATCAACATGGAAGTCACAGGAAAAACTATGATATTTGCATTTGCTGTTATACTTTATTGGACACAGAAATAGCAATGTTGTTTATTCCTTTTTAAAATATACTCTGGCAGTTAAAGATACTGAGAACACATACTTAAATTACTGTGACATTGTTTTCTTCGTATTATAAATATATATTCATTATAATGTATTCTCAAGTCTTACTCATTTTTGAGGATTAATCTGAATATTACCTCAACATGTTCAGATTGATGATGGTGATTTATAAATCATCCAACATACTAAAAACTTAGATATTCTAGTGAAAAAGAAAGAAAATTGTTTGATAAATAAGACTCTTACAAATTATGCTTGTTTAAATGCAGAAACACATTATTTAAAAGAAAATTAATCAAATAATTGTGTGCACTTGAATAGTTGTATGCATCTTAGGCAATGGTCAATTTATTTTTTAAATAATTTTATTTCAACACAAATTATTTAATCTTTATTAAAAATAAAGGAAAAAACCTAAATATAAACTAACTAGTAATTCCAGCTTCTTATGTTTAAAGCAATGATTAATTTGTCAACCAGATGCAACACATTGAAAATCTATGCTTCCCCAAAACGTGGAAATATATTAATAAGGACTAATATACAATGAAGAAATTATCAAAGTATAAATTAATTCAACTTCTAAATGTGATAATAATTGTCCCAAGTGCATTAGTTTGATTTCATGGGATACATTTTCCTTATCATTTCTCTGTTGGAACCATAAAGGTAAAAGTGTCAAAGTCAACTTTTATGTTTTTCATTTTGAAAGCATCCTTTTAAATCTTTATAAAGAAACCAGTATAAAATAAATATAAATAGCAGATGCGTAAGTGTAGATTTGGATAAATAAATTGTATGAACCCCAAATAAAATAATGCCGAAAGAACATAAGTAGGCTTATTGAAGGAGTATTAGAATATAACTATTTGTATGCAGAAGTGGTCTGATAAATCAGTTGAAAAGACAGAGGCATTAAAACTAGATTTAGGCAATTCAGTAGAATATCAAACTTAGTTGAAACAAAGTAGTTGAAACAAAGTAGTTGAAGAAATAATATTTACTAAATGTGTTCTGACATTTTCTAATGAAGAAACGAGCAAGCATAAAATAAAGAAACCTTACTATTAATCATGTATTTGAGTTGGCTTTTCTTTATAAATTATTAAATTTTCTTGAATACTTCAAATGCTCTTTTTAAGGAATTATTATTTTTTGCATAATTTGTTTTATATTTTTTCATAATTTTTTAAATTAATATTTTGTTAGAATTGTTTTAAGTTTACAAAAAAAAAGGATCAGAAAGTATGGAGTTACTATATACTCCCCCTACACACGCACAATTTTTCTTATTAACATCTTATATAGTATATTTGTTAACATTAATGAACCAATATTGATACATGATTTTTAACTAAAGTCCATAGTTTACATTAGTGTTGTGTAGTTCTGTGAGTTTTGCCAAATGGATAATGTCATGTATCCACCATTAGAGTATCATACAGAATATTTCTCTACTCTAAAGATTTCCTGTGCTCCACCTACTCATCTCTTCCTCTCTCTTCTACCCCTGTAACCACTGATCTTTTTACAGTTTCTATAGTTTTGCCTTTTCCAAAATGTCATATAGTTGAAATCATACAGTATGTAGCTTTATCAGACTGGCTTATTTCGCTTACTGATATACATTTAAAGTTCTTCCATGACTTTTCATGGCTCCTTCCTTTTCATTGCTGAATAATCTTCCGTATTCTGGATATACCACAGTTTTGTTTCTCCATTCACTTATGAAGGAATATCTTGGTTGGTTCAATTTTTGTGAATCACTTTTAAAATACGAGACTATACTTGCATAGCCAAATCATGTATTGCCCCAGGAATTACCACAGGATAGAACTCTTTGATAATCTGAAGTAATCTTTCTTTTGTTTTTATTCTACTTATCTCTGTTCTCTTGCATGAAATTCAAACGTAAAAAAATTTCTGTTAAGTAGGCATCTCACTTTAAGCAACCTTAAAATAGTGCTTCTTAAATGATGCTCCAAGTAGCGTCTACATTAGAATCATCAGTTACTTGTTAAAGTTCAGATTCCTGGGCTCTACTCTTGATCTACTGAATCAGAATTTCTGGGGATGGAGCCCAGGTTTCTATTTTTTTAAACAAAGCTCCTCATGTTGCCTACCCTCACTAAACTTTGAAAGCAGACTACTTTTGTAATCAAGTTGTGTTTTTGATAATGTATGGTATAACATGCTTTCTCCACTTTTGGATGTCTCAGGACTGGGGAGAGTGGGATTCAACTTAGAGTATGTGGCCAACTCTTTATTAGAAAGAAGTACTTTCTACAGAAATGTACTGAGTATTAGGGAAAATATTTTTTGATTCTATGTTGTTTCTTTCCAACATTCTTTGGAAAAGGAATGCAAGGATATTATCCTGGGACATTTACATTTCCAGCATTTCTTCATCAGGCTGAAGGTACCCAGAAAAAATTACTCTAGTACCTCAAACCATTACCTAGATCCACATTCTTAAGAAGGGCTTATAGATAAATATTGTTTCTTTCAAACCAGGAAACTGTTATAGTTCAATAATGGTTAATATTTTGGGTAATATTTTGAGTAATTTTCTGCATTTCTTATATTGCTATCCTTTCTTTTTTTTTCCAGCAAAATGTATTGCATTAGAATGTGGGAGAATTCAACTGAGTTGCTGATTGGATTTTCAAACTCATCGCAGAAATCACACCTTTGAAAGCCAAAGCTTTCATTTGTAAAACCTAGGCTTTTTAAGAGAATAAAAGTATTCTTGAAAATCAAAAGGAAAAATTCTAAAAAGCAGTACATCAGACTTGTGTCCCAAGCAGGAAATTAGAAACACAGTGGAAGATGATGTAAGAGCTAATTTTTCCTCCATATGTAGAAAACATACATGTACACACACACACACACGGATGGAAGATCTGAGATATTAGAAATAAGAAAAGAGATCAAGAAAAATATATTTAGTTGTCTTCTAGAAGGCTCCTATCTTTGTCCTTCTGGATTCAGAGTGTAGAAACCATGATTATTTTAAGAAACTCTGAGAGGAGAAAGAGCTGGTGCATTATTTCCCAAAGTGTAGCCCTGGGAGATTGCAAGTCTTTTAAAGAAGGCTGTCCAGTATGGTCTTCAAGATAAGGAAGGAAGAAGAGATTAAGCAGGAAGGTCCCTGGACAAAACAAAGACTTTTCAAACTGAGAAAATGGGGGTCGCAGAAGTGCTTAAAGAAAGCTGGTGGAACTGAAGATGTCTGGTTTTCAAACAAGGAGAATGTCGAGTGTATAGACCAAGGTAACCAGATGCCACTGCAGTATAGCAAGTATCAACAGCTGTGGTAGGCATGTACTGATAAGAAGGGAAAAGGAGAATATGTCCAGGTGAGGACAAAAAGTGTCTATGAAGCCAGATACCTGACGCGCCAACTATATCTTATCAGTCTGGAAGCCTTACCTCTGAAATTTGATTACTTTTGCTGAGCAAAAGATGTGGTGAATCCTAACTTTGTCTAAGCATTTATTCAAAAAGAGAGTTGTTTGAACATTTAACTATAGAAAATATGAAATCCATATCTGTTAAGTTAAAGCTATATCCTCTGGATGTGAATCTGAAGATTAAAATTTATACTTTCTAGGTATAAGAAGATTATCTGAAATAAATATATAGTGAAAAATTGAATGTTTTCTTTCTGGGTTTCCCATTTATTCTCCATCATAGACTGGGTTCTTTATATCAGTAGAAATAGGCATACAATATGCATACAAAGAGAAATGTCCCCATAAAGTAAATGGAAGTGCATAAAAGAGAAATTCTGGAAGACAAATCAATAATATCTAGCTTGGATGTTAGAGTCACATGGTCAGAATTGATTCCAGACTTCCAACTTACTAGTAACTCTGTGTTTTCTCATCCATAATTTGTGAATAATATCTACCTAGCAGCATTGTATGAGATTAAATAATGAAATATATGTAAAGCAGTTAGACTAGGGTCTGACACATAGCAAATGCTAAATCTTCTTATTCTTAATCTTACTGTTCTTGTCACTTATTATTTTACGAATTGCTATTTGTAGAACTTAATGTCTTAGATTCTGATCTATGATTCTTATGGTCAGAATAATCCACAATAAGATAAATCTTGGTCTATGTTGAGAATTTCTTCATACAAACATAATTATGTAGCTCTTATACAGGCCAAACTTACATTCATTTCTATTAGTTATATGCTAGAGGTAATGAGTTTTTATTATTTATTTATTTATGTAGACACATTCTATTACCACTCTTTACCAACTGCCATCATTTTGGCTTAGGAGAAAATGATCTTGAAAGAAGGTCTAGGTAGTTTTAACAGCTCTTTTGTGAACTTCAGATGTAACTGAATCATTTTCTAGATTTATCTGTTAAATAAATGGTCCATGAAAGTATGTACAGGTAGATAATTGATGGAAACAAATAATCCTATTGAAACATTTGCTATTTATTTTTGATACAGTTCTTTAAACAGACTGATTAGTTCCCTTTATGATTTCACCCTCGAAAGCACACACGATTTTGTTCTTTATCATTGTTGCATGACATTCCATTTGGCAGTTGGGCTTATTTTTAGCCAGACTATCAAAGTATTTTTCAACTGGACTGTCACTGCACTTGAACTTGGAATCTTATAACTTGAAGAACTGCCCTGGAGAAAAGAAGAAACTTATAATAAATGGGAAATTATAAATCTAGACCAACTCAAACTTGTACTGGTAATTATTCTAATTATTCTTATTTCCTTAAATGTAACATGGTTCAATTATAGTTACTGATAACTAACAACTCATTGGAATGTGTGTCAATTTGTATATGGAAGATAAGGCAGCATGTTATGTGAAAGTCTTTGAAAAACTATCTGAACTCAAATTATTTTTTTCTGAAGATCTTTATAGGAAACAAGAAATTTCTTACAAAAATATTATTTTAGTTCCTTGGTATAATGTTACAGAAAAAAATTGGAATATTGCTGAATGTAGAGATTTTAGAATTATATCTTAAGTATCTAGTATTTAAAAACTAAAAACCGTCTTGCAACTAGAGATTGCTATAATTAAAATGCAATAAAATCAAATGAAATAAGTCAAATATATTTTTCTATGTAAATATATTATCCAATATCAAATGAGTTCTTAATTACTACAATTCAATATGATTGCATTTTAAATATAAACATCTGCATTTTAAACTCACAATCAGTAATTTAAATTAAGTATTGTAGAATCTAGAATAAAAAACAGTTTTGATTACTTGTCTGTTATGATCTGTGTCTACATTTTGCAAAACACAACTATAAATCAATCTCATTTGTTCTTCTTTACTAGATGAATGGAAGAAAAAAGTCAGTGAATCATATGTTATCACAATAGAAAGATTAGAAGATGACCTGAAGATCAAGGAAAAAGAACTGACAGAACTAAGGAATATATTTGGGTAAAGTTGTAAGAGTTATTATTTCTTTGTATAAGTGTCTTCAGTATTCACCTTATTTTTTAAAGTGTCTATATATTTTTTAAACCCGTAGAACCTCAGACATAGGCAGTCATGTTCTAAGCCTTAGGATGTCAGATTATCTCTTTTTGACCACTCATATAGCTCTCAAAATGCAAACATAACGTCTCACCTCCTTAAAATATAAATTGTAATCTGCCATCGTTAGAGTTTAAAAATAAAAACCTAAGGGCTAGCCTTTGAATGCAAGCTATTGTTGATCTCAGTAATCTTCTCAGGAATTAGATCATTCTTGTAAACCATGCCAGCAATGAAAAGCAAGATTTTTCTTCCCACATAGTGGCCGCATATTGGCCACATTGTTCTCTTTGAACTATGATGGTAAGTCCAATTTTAACAAACCCTCTGGTCTCTTGACATTGAAAGGCTATCCCTTAATGGAACTGAGTATCATTCTGCCCCTGAACAATCATATAACAACATATAATATTGCCTTCAGGATTTCAGTAGATTTTGTTCCATGATAACAAGAGAAAAATAATCTAAGTGTCACAACCTTGGAAGACACAAAATGTTCAGAAAAGAAGAGCAAGACCCTTATATACACAAAAAGCCTTCTGGTTAAATTGAATCTGACATTGAGAAACTAGATGTCCATTAGAGGGTCAAGAAAGTTACCTGCCTGACTAAGGAAAAGTTCCATATAGGCCAATTAGCCATGTTCATTTATAGCTGTGTTACGTAATGCACTCATGGCAAAGAACTCCCTCTATTTTACTTAGAAAACAAGTGTAAAGCAATGACCAAATGACACATCTTTACAACAAAATTGTAGATATAGTAAACATATAAATATCACATAACTGGCAAATAGAATCATCCATGTATAATATAGTTTATACAAAATTTGTCAATGGATGTAACAAGGCTTTCACAAGTGTTCAACTTATGGTTCAAAAAATAGTTGATTCTCTCTATAGTTTGGCCCAGGATGATGAACTCAACACTGACACTTGTGATGAGATACCACTGATCTGACTTTTGCAAGTAGTATCACATGTTGAGATATGGAACTACATTTGAAATTCCTGTAGAAATATAACTGGCACGTTAGTATAGTAGAATTATAAATATGTATTTATTTTGTTGGAAAAGTATGAATATAGAACTTAATCATAAACATCCAGCTCTTATTGACTTAAATAAATATGCTAAATGAAATATGATTACATTGAAAAGATTTTCCTCAACTTTTAAAGGTCAAAGCCTCAGTTATTTAGTATTATTTTTTAATTTAGAAAGTATTGAGCACATAGGTCAAGGCTAGCTTAAACTAGATGTATCCAAACCTGAATATTAGGATTAACAATGGATTTAAGATGTAGGTTCTTTCTCATACCACATCGACAACTACAAGCTGTCTTGACAACTGCTATAATGGACTTTTCCTATGTTTCTACTAAATGCAACAAATGTGACCTTCTTTTTTCGGATTAGCATTGGGGGTGAGATGCAGGAATCTGTGTCAGGGAGCTTACAGTCCAGAATTTGTTGAGTGCCAGCTCATATTCAAGTGTTGTTCTGGATACATCAAATACAAGACATTATTTAATCTATAGTCATATGTAGATTGTTGTCATTTCATGTGCGCCGAATAATATTAACTCCGGTGAATGATAAACTAAGTATTAGAGACAAGGCATTGGGAGTTGTCAAGTCATATGGTCAGTAAATTCTGGAATGTGATTTGTGTCAAGGTCTGCTTGACTCCATAGATAGCGCTCTTCCTACTATACCCTGCTTACAAAAACAAAATTTAGGTCCTGATTTATTCATTGATTTTTGGAATCATTATAGATAAAAAGCATAGTTAAGTAAAGGTGTGTAGGCAAGAATGAATGAGTACCATAGAAAGTTTAGGAAAAGTGAGAAAAAATAATGTCTTGACCGTATTATCTGACTTGAGTAAGAAAGCTATGTGAATCAATGTAAGAATTTTGGAGCCATACAAACATGGTTTTAAATACAGCTTCTTCTATTTATAAGCTGTATATCCATGGATATGTTTTTTAATCTCCTTAATCCTCATTTTCATCTATAAAATGAGGTGAATAATAATTACCTCACAGGATATTTTCGAAATGAGGTAAATTAAATACTAAGTACAGAGCCCAACACATAGTAAGCATTGAATAGTTGGAAATTTCTATTATCATGATTGATTGGATAAATAAGGACAGTTTGAAGGATAGAAGACTTTATGATAAAGTGAGAGTAACAAATAGCTTATTAAAAGTTAGAAAGAGTGAAAGTTTTTATGAAGAGGATGATTTCAAAATTAAAAATGTAAAGTATTAGCACAATTTAGGAAAATGCCGAAATCTGAAATATAGCTTTTAATGATTTTGATTGAAAGGGATTTGAAGAATTTTGAGACTAGAGTATTAGAAGGCTCATCAAAATGGCTATCAAATTTACTGAGGATAATGGTGAGACATTTTTGGAGAGAAAGACCAATAGCCTGGTGCTGATGACATTAAAGAAGCTACAGAATGTGATGATAAGGAAGCTGAGGAGAGGATTATCGAGTCTAGAATGATGTTTCTGCAAGAACTAGGGGCCTCTTATGTTAATGGAGATGGAGACTGTAGTACTTGCTAAAATTTTCGATTCCATGACTCCACCCTTTATCAAATGAATCAGAATCTCTGGATATGTCTTCCAATAACTTAAATGTTTAACAAGCTCCCCAGATAAAAGTATGCATAATAAAAATAATACTTCTAAAGTTTGAAAACTATACTTCTAGAAAGATATCCAAATTGCACTGAGAACTCTTTGCCTGAGGTGATATTAGTGAAGGGATGAGGAATATGGGAACAGAAAGTAAGCAACTGGTGTGGTCTACAGATAGTCAAGAGAACCAAAAACAAACAAGCAAAAACAGAATAATCTGCTTTTGTCTGATTTCGTCAAGGTAGAGAGCATAATCTGGGAGAAAAAAGTGAATTGCTTCCAGGGCAGAGTTCTAAGGATTTTCTTTTCTTTGGAATAAAATGATGGATGAAAGAAAGAAAAGAATAGTGTGCTGAGAATATAAATTGTCTTACTCACTCATTCACAAAATTTTAAAGGTAGTTGGGAAGATCAAACATAACGCTGTATGAAATGACATTTAAATGAGTATCTAGAGCATTATAGGTGCTAAATAAATGTTAGAATCTCATTACTCACCCTTATTTATTTTTCTTATAAAGAACATTCCTATGATAAACAACTGTTATGTTGCCTGACATCAGCCTTTCTCTAAACATTTAGATAGCAAGAAGACTGTATACAGTGCCCAAAAAGGAACATTTAAACTAGCGTCAAAGGTAAAGGATCACTGATGTAAACACAGTTTTTCATTTGCTAACCAATTTCTTTATGGCATTCCCGATAGACGCAAATTTCATTCATTATAAGAGATTTTTCACCACATAATACACCATTGCTCTATCAGCTCGAATACACAATCTTCCTGGCGTAGCTTTTACCCACAATATAATAAACAGCAATATAGTGCTAAATGTAAGACAGAAATAGCTAAATAATTATCCTGCTTATGCCAATTTATAGCAGCTTTGGAATGGGAGCTTGATGTGGGAAAGAGGGGAAATGGAAATGGAATGTTCTTTCATCTTCTGCTATAAAGTTGCACTCACTCATAACTTTGGACATTTGTTTAGGTAATGGATTGGTGACAGGAAGAAATGAAGAAAAAGAGAAGGCAGGAGGAGAAGGAAAGACAGAAAGGGCACTTTAGAGTACCATTGTCTGATTATATCCTCCTCTGTGCTGCCTCTAATCTTTATCAACATAACAGCACTTACTACATGATGTTGTTTTTATCCATTTATAGGTCTATCTCCCCACTAGTATATGTGTTCACTAAAGGCAGCTTTTTTTCCTTATTTAGCCTTATTTATATTTGTACTTATTTGTAAAACAAACTAATAACTTAGTGCTTACCATATGCCAGAAATGCTTCTACGTATCTTTTTGTGCATCAGCTTATATAATCCTAATGGTGTATATGTAAAGTGCTTTAGCACAGTGTCTGACACATGGCAAACCCTCAAAAATATTAGTTAACACTTAATCATTATTGTTTATGTTAACAACCCTCTGAAGTAAGTTTTGCAATTGCCATGTTATACCTGGAGAAAATGAGGCTAATCAAAGTAAACTGGCTTGAACTAGATTAAACAATTTGTATGATTTACCTAGGATTGCATCCATCTCTATTTGATTTCAAAATGTATCATATTCATAATCTTGGTTATGAATATTATACAACCTTTTTGAAAAAACTATGGAAGTGATGGCTCTCCACATGTGACTTAAAACGTTTTCAATTAAATTATTTTGTTTCAATAGTTTTTATCATAATAAATTTTAAGACTATGTTTTCTAATTTCATTGTCAAGCCAAGTTTGTATCTGCTTAATCTATAATATAAAATTTAAAACTATTAGCATATTCCAGAAAAGTTATAATTTTTCTTTTTCTTTTTTTTTTAATTATACTTTACATTTTAGGGTACATGTGCACAACGTGCAGGTTAGTTACATATGTATACATGTGCCATGTTGGTGTGCTGCACCCATTAACTCGTCATTTAACATTAGGTATATCTCCTAATGCTATCCCTCCCCCTTCCCCCCACCCCATAACAGGCCCCAGTGTGTGATGTTCCCCTTCCTGTGTCCATGTGTTCAATTCCTACCTATGAGTGAGAACATGCGGTGTTTGGTTTTTTGTCCTTGCGATAGTTTGCTGAGAATTATGGTTTCCAGCTTCAACCATGTCGCTACAAAGGACATGAACTCATCATTTTTTATGGCTGCATAATATTCCATGTTGTATATGTGCCACAGTTTCTTAATCCAGTCTATCATTGTTGGACCTTTGGGTTGGTGGTTGGTTCCAAGTCTATGCTATTGTGAATAGTGCCGCAATAAACATATGTGTGCAAGTGTCTTTATAGCAGCATGTTTTATAATCCTTTGGGTATATACTCAGTAACGGGATGGCTGGGTCAAATGGTATTTCTAATTCTAGATCCCTGAGGAATCGCCACACTGACTTCCACAATGGTTGAACTAGTTTACAGTCCCACCAACAGTGTAAAAGTGTTCCTATTTCTACACATCCTCTCCAGCACCTGTTGTTTCCTGACTTTTTAATGATTGCCATTCTAACTGGTGTGAGATGGCATCTCATTGTGGTTTTGATTTGCATTTCTCTGATGGCCAGTGATGATGAGCATTTTTTCATGTGTCTTTTGGCTGCGTAAATGTCTTCTTTTGAGAAGTGTCTGTTCATATCCTTTGCCCACTTGTTGATGGGGTTGTTTTTTTCTTGTAAATTTGTTTGAGTTCATCGTAGATTCTGGATATTAGCCCTTTGTCAGATGAGTAGATTGCAAAAATTTTCTCCCATTCTGTAGGTTGCCTGTTCACTCTGATGGTAGTTTCTTTTGCTGTGCAGAAGCTCTTTAGTTTAATGAGATTCCATTTGTCAATTTTGGCTTTTGTTGCCATTGCTTTTGGTGTTTTAGACGTGAAGTTCTTTTTCTTTTTTTTTCAGACGGAGTCTCGCTCTTTCGCCCAGGCTGGAGTACAGTGGCGCGATCTAGGCTCACTGCAAGCTCTGCCTCCTGGGTTCATGCCATTCTCCTGCCTCAGCCTCCTGAGTAGCTGGGACTGCAGGCGCCCACCACCACACCTGGCTAATTTTTTGTATTTTTAGTAGAGACGGGGTTTCACCGCGTTAGCCAGGATGGTCTCAATCTCCTGACCTCGTGATCCGCCCACCTTGGCCTCCCAAAGTGCTGGGATTACAGGCGTGAGCCACTGTGCCTGGCCCAGAAAAGTTATAATTTTTAAACACTATGACATCAGCATAATCCAAAACAATTTTTTTGGCATTGAGTAGATACATCTTGGTCAGTAAATACAGTGCCTCAATTTAAAATTGACTAGGTTTAATTATGTACAAAAAAGTGGTCCAAAGAATGCTCTGTTCCATTAAATAGTCACAATGTGTAGAGGAAATTAAAAAAAAAGTTTTCTGAGATATACCTTTTTGTACCTTTTCTCTCTGAAAAGTTCCTCTGAGGCCTGTTGCATTCCACTATACTCATCCTTAAAACAAAATATCTTATAAAATTATTGCACTATAGCTAAGTATGAAATTTGGCTATTTTAAGATGAATAGCACTGGAAACTTTTCAAGCTGATCTTATTTAAGAGGAGTGGACCCTTTCTGTCAAACTACTAAGTAGGATATTGAAGGCAAAATGTCATCTTATAATTAACATAGAATGAAAATATTATTTGGCATGTTTGGGTAGTGTGTTTTGCCAATTAGCCACAAAACAAAAAATAAGAATCATCAACAACAAAAAAACCCTCAAATCCAAAAGGAAACAAAGAATTCATAATGCCCTAAGGCAGTCTATTTCTCTAATTCTTTTCTTGTTTGTCCAGGTAAAACTAGTTAAGAACCATGATTTTACAGGAATATTTTGTGAAATCATTGAGAAGCAACTTGACCTCAATCTCTCTCTGCCTCTCTCTCTTTATCTCTCCCTATTGTTCTCCCTCTCCTTCTCCATCTGTAGCTCGCTATCTTTCTATCATTTTCTCTCCCCCTTCCCTTCGTCTCTTCTTCTTTTCCATCCTGTACCTCCATGATTCCTTCTTTCCTATCCCTGTTTTGAAAAGCAAAACAATACAAAAACAGTAAAAATAATATCAATGCCTTACTAGAAATAACTATTATAGCAGCTAATATTTCTAAAAGCTTTACAAGCTCTAACTCATTTACATTTCACAACAATCTTATGAGATAACAATAATTATGCCAATTTTATCATACTTAGCTATTATTGCTGTATCTGTCACTCTAACTCTATAATTGTTTATTGTATGAATGACTGAATAAATGAATATACTTCACAGTATTAGTTTGCAGATTTTATTTGGAAGATATCGAACAAATATATTTCTGGATATTTCTTGGAGATATATATTAGAAACAGATCTTATTGATATAGTCTGCTTCTATTGCTTGGAGGGCATGGGGCAGGGAAGAATCTGCAATGAATAGGCAAGAAGTTGCAACTAGCCATTTTAAACTTAAATGATCAATTTGGGAAACTAGACGACCCATAAAAAATCCTTACCTTCTTTCTACGTTCTTGGCTTTCCCCTAAGTTTTAACCAATGAATTAGCTTTAAAATGTACCTACCTGTCTGAATACCTTGGAGAGTAGTGTGTTACTTTTTGGCCAACTGTTCAAATGTTACATTTTAATAAGTTCCCACTTGTGGTCATGTCAGATATCTTCTTGAAAGGATGAGGTCATGAAAAAGAAGTTTAATTGAATCACAAAACTGCACACTTTTCTCGGTAAAAGGTAAAGGCTAGGAAAAGAATTCATTATGCTACAAGAAAGAAAGTACCTTTGGGTACAGAACTATCATTTTTAATGATTAAGAACAGCATTCACTATTAGAAATATATTCATAATAGTGGCTTTATTTTAATTAGGAACTTCATTCATGCCCCAGCATGCACTATGAACTCATTAGGATATGTTAAGTTACAGTGTGGCATGGCAGGTGATGAAAAATGTAAGGGGAAATTAAAAAATAAATTGAGCTTAGGGTATTAGAATACATAAGTGATGCTCAATTGGCAGTGAATTTGACATACACAGTTACTTTAGAAGAGGCAAAAGAAGAGAAAATGAAATTTCTCTCCTAGGAACGATTGCTTAAATATCTTGAATATTTTAATTACATGTTTCAAAACAGAAACGTTTGACTAGAAGTTAATGGGAAGTGAGAATTAGGATTCAAATATAGCCCCCAAAGTAACTCTCATTTTAAAAATGTACATTCCAGTTATTAAAGTTGAGCTAAAAGTTGTACTATTAAAAATCACACTTGAGTGCCAAATATTACAGGAGTCTATTCTCTGTTGATTCATTTTGTTGACATTAATAGAAGTTGCATGAGTTCCAGGAGGATATAATTCAAGAGGAGAACAAAAGCAACAAGCAGCGGCTCAGTTTAAAGCAAGGAACTCTTTAGGACTCTATACTGAGTCACTTATAGATGGTAAAGTCTAGTTCAAGATTCAGTTAGCTGAGGAACAATTGTTGAATAAAGAGTCATTAATTTTGCTTTCAATTTTATTTATGTAAATAATAAACATTCACCTAGTGCCTTTCTTTTTTAAAAATAAAGCAATGGAACCTGGCATCTTGTATTTTCTGTTTATTCCATGTTCATTTGTTTTGCAAAGCTCATCAGAGTATTAGATATCAGGACTAACACAGCAGTCAATTTCAGGATTTTATCTAGTATGTGTATTTTCAGGACTGATGCATTCAAAGGATCCAGGATTTAGTCAGTAGTTTATATCAAGGAGACTCTTGAAAACAGCCTGAAGTGAGCCTTAAGAGCAGAAGTGAGGCGTATAGTAGGTGTTTAGTAGGTGTTGTGCCAGACTTATTGAATGGATCATCAAATTTAGATCACAGAATAAGAAAGCAATTGAGTTTACCCTCTCAAAGAAAGTGATTTTCATCTCAACTTTAACCTTTTTTCCCTCCTTTGCATTTTTCATTCTTTGAGTCTCTCCACTGTTGAAAATACAGTAATATTAAAAGTTTGAGAGATCAAGTTTAAATAAGAGAATCTCATGTGCAGTTCTGTGTTCTATGTATAACTTAAACTTTTCAGGGCACCTTGATAAATAAAAATTATGTATACATAGAAAACAGACATCTGAAAGTAAATTCATTTCACTCACACCCAAAATCTCACATAATATCTACAGAGAAATTCAGGAAAATCTTTCCAAAAAGAAAGGTGGGGAGAAGTAGCATCTGATAAGATATTGGGAAAAAGAATATAATCCCAATGTATTACAACTTCTGCCTGAAGCAAAGTTCTCTTGTACTCTGACTGGGTCAGATTTCACAGATAAAGGTCTAATCTCTGGTAGGGTACTGTGATATAGTCCCTGGTGAGAAGTGGAGTGATTCTATTAATGAAATCCTTGTCTTTGTCTGAACAAAGACCATTGCCCCAGGAGGGCCCTTGAGAGCCACAGGTAGCCTTTCAAAAGGAATGTAAAGCTAAAATTCTCAACCTCTTGAGGTCCATGGTGCTCCCAGGACATTTTTCAGTAGAAATGAGATCATATCCTTGGCTTCACAGGTCAATTTCAAGCTGCCTCCTGCCTATTTAAATCTCTAGCAGCTTTAGAGAGATAGCATAGTCTTTGGTGAGTGAGCCAAAGTCTCATATCACTTGTAAAGTACTTACACTTGAAAGGTACTATAAATTCAGAACATTATCATCAAGGCATCCAGTTAAGAACATTAAAAGCTATTGGAATTTTAAAATAGAAAAAGAAAAAGTGCTATTCTCCAGGGCACTGCTAAAAAGAGAAAGGCTCTAAATCCAGGGTCATTGAAGAACCTCAGTGAAATGCTTTAATTAGAAATGGCAAGCCTTGTGGTTTGTTTTCACAGCCATGGGAATACAGTATTCCCAAACTTTTTTTACCCTCCTACCCTTCTTGCTTTCTGTGTTTCCCTGCAGCAAAACACGTAGACACGCTTACTAATACTGAGAAACACACCTTAACTTGCTTTGGAAAGCCTTTTGTAGAAGTACAACGAACTCCAGTGTTTATAAATGTTAATAATATAAGAAGGGAGTTTAGAATTTCATGAAGATAGTTAAGAATTTAACTCACTTCTATCAGCAATTTCCCTCAGCTCAAAAAATACTGCAATCAAAATCATTTCTGATGAAAATGCCACTGTTTTAAATGTCTACTTATAATAAAATGGGTCTACTTATAAATGATAGAGCTATTTATGGTATGGCAGTAACTTCACAAAATAACATGATTCTTAGAAATGTGTGATCTTTGGCCCAGCCCGGCTTTTAAACCCTCAAAGCCAAATATATTATGGATGTCTTGGAAGAAAGTAAACTAGGTACTTGGAACACACTTGGAAATGCATTCACAGGTCACAGAGGTCTTCTTTGTGGTTATGACTTCAAATAGTAGAGGTATTCAGCAGAGCTGAACTCTGCCTTTCAAGCTAGGTAGATTGGATTTTTCTCTTAAAGTTTGTAGGAAATCGGTGTCCATAAATAAAAAGGGAATGAAAACTGTGACTGGAAACTGAGAATGTTGATGGACAATGATTCAGCTTTGAGCTGCTTTGGCTTTTCTTCCCTGGTCTTTCTATTGTCCAGCAAATGAAACACACTATAAAACCACAAGAAAAAAAAAAAGGATTGGGGGAGGAGAGAGGGGCCTTGTGATCCTAAGAAAAACTGTAACCAGCAGCCTAAGCAAAACAGGGAAGGATGCACATTCTTTTGAGCTAATCATAATGAACTTAATGGCAAATACTGAAAGAAGAAAAGGCTTTGGAGCTCCTCTGTAGCAATAAACACCTGACAAAATGCAGTTTTTCAATATGTATGTCCAATGTTATATAGCAATACCTGTTAGGTTTTGATGTTTTCAAAGTGGAAAAAATCATTTCATCAGTGTGGTAATCCTTGAAAGCCTCATTCTTATAGTTATACCAGGATTCAAATCCTATCATGATTCTGCCTTTTAAATAGTTTGTTCTTTTTTTCCAACTTGGGCAAGTTATTTAACCTATTTAAGCTTCAATTTCTTCAATTATAAAATTAGTAAAATAATATATGTGACAATATGCATGACATTGTGCTGTTGTACCCGGAATTGGTGGGTTCTTGATCTCACTGACTTCAAGAATGAAGCCGCGGACCCTCGCAGTGAGCGTTCAGTTCTTAAAGATGGTGTTTCCGGGGTTCGTTCCTTCTGATGTTCGGACGTGTTCCGAGTTTCTTCCTTCTGGTGGGTTTGTGGTCTTGCTGGCTTCAGGAGTGAAGCTGCAGACCTTCGCGGTGAGTGTTACAGCTCTTACAGTGGCGCGTCTGGAGTTGTTTGTTCCTCCCGTCCTGAGTTGTTCATTCCTCCCAGTGGGTTCATGGTCTCACTGGCTTCAGGAGTAAAGCTGCAGACCTTCATGGTGAGTGTTACAGCTCATAAAGGCAGTGCGGTCCCAAAGAGTGAGAAGCAGCAAGATTTATTGCAAAGAGCAAAAGAACAAAGCTCCCACAGTATGAAAGGGGACACGAGCAGGTTGCCGCTGCTGGCTGGGGCAGTCTGCTTTTATTCCCTTATCTGGCCTCACCCACATCCTGCTGATTGGTCCATTTTACAGAGAGCTGATTGGTCCATTTTGACAGGGTACTGATTGGTGTGTTTACAATCCTCTAGCTAGACATAAAAGTTCTCCAAGTCCCCACCAGATTAGCTAGATACAGAGTGCTGATTGGTGCATCCACAAACCTCAAGCCAGACACAGAGTGCTGATTGGTGCATTTACAATCCTCCAGCTAGACATAAAAGTTCTTCAAGTCCCCACCCGACTCAGGAGCCCAGCTGACTTCGCCTAGTGGATCCCGCGCAGGGGCGGCAGGCGGAGCTGCCTGACAGTCCCGACTGCGTGCCTGCACTCCTGAGCCCTTGGGCAGTGGATGGGACTGGGCACCACGGAGCAGGGGGTGGTGCCTGTCAGGAAGGCTCAGGTTGCCTGGGAGCCCACTGGGGTAGGGAGGTGGAGGGAGCTTGGGCCTGGCAGGCTTCAGGTCCCGAGCCCTGCCCCATAGGGAGGTGGCTGAGGCCTGGCAAGAATTCAAGCGCAGCTCGGGCAGGCTGGCAGTGCTGGGGGACCTGATGCACCCTCTGCAGCTGCTAGCCCAGGTGCTAAGCCTCTCACTGCCTGGGGCCGGGGGCACCAGCCCACCGCGCAGAGTGCAGGGCCCGCTGAGCCCACGCCAACCCCAAACTTGTGCTGGCCTGCAAGCACTGTGCACAGCCCCAGTTCCTGCCCACTCCTCTCCCTCCACACCTCCCCACAAGAAGAGGGCGCCAGCTCTGGCCTCAGCCAGCCCAGAGAGGGGCTCCCACAGTGCAGCAGCAGGCTGAAGGGCTCCTCAAATGTGGCCAGAGTTGACACCGTGGCCTGAGGAGGTGCCGAGAACGAGCAAGGGCTGCTAGCACATTGTCACCTCTCACTGTGGTGAGGAATAAGTAAGGTTAAGTGCTTACTACAGTATCTGGCATGTGATATGCAATCAGAAAATGATTATTGCACTGTTGTTACCATTGCCGACTTCACTGTGAATATACAACTTTCTTTTTGAAGTGTGACTCTTGGGATAATTTTAGCATCATTTTTGTTGAGGCTCAGAAAATGACACCTCAAAATGAAGGCCTTACAAGCAGCCTTAGAAGCAAAACTTTGTCTCTGACCTTCTCCTGTCCTCTTGCCTCTGGCCCCTCATTTTCCCCAGAGGATAGCCATAGAGACTAGAATCCCTCTCCCCTCAAGGCAGGTCATAGAAAGGAGAACTTACAGAGTTGTTCCTGTATCTTTGAGTCTTCATTCTGAAGGCTGTTATGTCTTGTGTCTCTTGTGCCTTTTAAAACTATGATCAAATATATTTTATGCCTTTTCTTCTATTAATGTCCCTTTTGTCAGTTGATTTCAGCAAACCTTCAGAAAGGCAAAGGGGAAGGTCTTTCTTTGACCCTATAATTTCATGCCATATTTGACTTTTCTTGGCCTTTTATATTTGATAATTTTCTGATTTCTGATTTCCTGATTTACATAATAATCAATTTTATATATGTATTATATAAGTATTCCCTACTAATAGTGACTTTCAGGTTCCTAGATTACGTCTGACCTTGGTTTTACTTGTCTTTAAAAAGTGCCACTAAATTCGCTATTGTGACATCTAGTAGCTGTCAGTGATTCTGGAGGAACTATTGGAATCATAGTGTTATTTCTGGTGACATCATTACAATGTAAAACTACAGAATTTCCTCTCAATTTTAATTCTTCATATAAAGGGTTCAAGATTCTTTCTGTAAGTGCAAAATAATCTTAGAAACAATACATTTCTGAATTGATAGTAACAGGATTTGCATTTATAATTTTCAAATGAAAGACAATATGCTAAAAGGTGAATTTTGTGATCATCTGTAAAATGTTTTTTTCAGCTCTGATGAAGCCTTCAGTAAAGTCAATTTAAATTACCACACTGAAAATGGGCTGTCTCTACTTCATTTATGTTGCATTTGTGGAGGTGAGTACTTGAAACTTAGTACTTCTTAAACTGGTTATATGTGTATATTGTCAGTGACTTGAGCTGCTTAATAGTCTACAAAAGAATTCTATTCATACTCAGTTTTCCCTTCTGCTTTGCCTTTTCCAACCTTGATAATCTCAGTTTAGGCAGTAACTATCAGGCAGAATATTCCAATTGATTTAGCTTTAAATATAAGCTTCATTGTGTTCCTACCGGAAACCAAGTCACTCAGTTTGCTTGGAAATCAAAAAGCACTTTTCAATATTGGGCATGCCAGTCAGGGATTAACTTAAATTCAGAAGCACTTAAAGATTCCCCAAAATATCATCAAGCAGTTGCTTCACAATATTCAACAAGAGTATGTGGAAAAGTGACAAATGCCAAAGATAAAATCTAAAAGTAAAGATTGATCGAAGTGAAGATTAAGGGTTTAATTTGGCTTACACTTTAGTTTGTTTTGTTTATCAATGTATCTCAAGCACTTTGAATGGTGCCTGGCCTGTAATAGCCACTCAGTAAAGTTATTGAATTAATGAATGAACCATTAATATTTATTTTGTTAATCCAAACTAAATTCATTGAACTTAACTTCTTAAAATGGAACAGAAATGTGTGTCAACTCTAACCATATTCCTTAACAATTTCTCCCAAACAAACCAAACAGACTCTGCTTAACAGATTGTTCTCTCAACTTTAAATGTGCCTTCCCAACCTTGGTTATATCCTTCATATTTCTTTGATCTAAATAAGCTCTACTGTTAATAATGTTCAGATAAATCCTCTACAATTAGATTTTTTAACTTAAGCTTTTTCAGTAATAGTTTATTATGGTGAATTCTCTTATGTGTTTATGTTTCAAAACCATCTGATGATGAGAGTACTAAATAAAAAATCTAAGACAAAGAGTCAAATTACACAGCATTTGAATAAAGTTTTATAAATGGAAAAGAAATATCCCCTAGTAAGGTTGTCAATTAATAGAACACTTTACAAATGGCCTGCAGAACAGCAGCTTGACATTTTTATACAGCTGTATGGCATTTATCATTAAGTCAAAAAGAGTCTTAAACTCACCCCATCCCCACAACGATTTAGCCTTTTTTCATTTTTCTCTTTAAGGCAACAAATCACATATTCGAACTCTTATGTTAAAAGGGCTCCGCCCATCTCGACTGACAAGAAATGGATTTACAGCCTTGCATTTAGCAGTTTACAAGGTATGACACTTTAATTCCCATAAACACTGCATTGGAACTAAGGATAGTGTGTATCTTTAGGTTTTATTTTTTTTTTTCAAATTAGTAATCATGGAAAATTTTCAGTGACCAGAGGCATTACATTACTAAAGGACTTCTTTCTCTTTATTGAGCAGATACCTTCTGCATACTAGACACATACTCTTTTTAATGCTTTCTTTAACTCATTTAATTCTCACAAGAACCCCATGAGTGAATATGATTATTATCCCCAACGTTACATGGTTAGCCAGGGGTTAGCCAGGATTTAAGACAAGGCAGTCTAGTTCTGTTGCCAAAGCTCCTCATCAGAACACCATGATGCCTCTGTGCAGAGAGAGATGAGGTTGTATTTAAAGACAAAAGAAGCACACTGAAGCTGTATTTCTTTACTGCAAATTTTTCTTAAAAAACCTTTTTGCTTTAGCTGTTTATTTTCTTACATTAGCCCCTGGCTCCAACCTAATCTCAGCACCTGATAGAATAATAAATATAATAGTGGATTGGACAAACTGGGATACTTAGTGTTGGAATTGAACCTTGAGATTTTCATAAATATAAATTTATAAAACATACAAATTATATAATATGCATTGATCATTTTATAATTATAATAACAATTTCTACTTTGTATTTATTATGAGCTAAATATCATACTAAGTTTAATGTCTTTTAGTCATTAAAATAACTGCATGTTAGGATTTATTTTACAGAAAATGCAATTGAAGGCTAAAGTAGATACCTGGACAATATTAGAATAGTGATTAAAGTCAAGTACGGTTGGCTCATTACTCCCAGAATCTCATTTGTATATTGTGTATTTTGTTCTTTCTCATTTTCATGCGAGTCTGTGACAGAATTTTATTTCAATTTTGGGTGTGCACGTGTGGGAGGAGGGACAACTTTTTGCTTGTATTAGGAACCCCCTGCACTATCTCCCTCCCCCAACTGCTAGAGAGTTTCTCATTGGGAGGGAAGAGGACCTTATTTTCCCATGGTCTAGCATCACAAATTCCTGTAATTCACAGTGCAAATACTCTAAAGTTTCATCTCTTTTCATGCCTAGACAATGCCTAGTCAATTCTTCTAATTCCTTCTGGGAGAAAGCCTCAGTTAAGTGCTAAATTGTCTTTAATACCAGTTAATTATCCTGCTAAACTACAAAACAGTCTGAGTTTCCAGTGTAGAAAACAGCATCTGATGTGGACTTTTATTCTGAAAGGCAGGAGGTGAAAGTAGAAGAGCTCCAAGGAACAGGAAGGTAGTGATGGATAGTCATGGCACTGTATGAAACCATGAATTCTGAACCTCACCGTCTGGGAGATTTTTTCTGTATTAGTTCATTTTGCAGAGATTTAGCATGACACTGGCACACAAATGGGTTCTGAATCATTTAGGGATACAATATTTAGAGAATATATTTCTTCAACCTCTGTTTATAATAACTAAATTTCCACTTTTAGAGTTTTCTTTGCTCTATTTTTATGTTTTCTTCTATTTTAGAGAAGGGTGCATAAACTATAACTTTTTCATAGCAAGTTTAAATGAAAATTTAGATTCTTGGGAAACAAAGCAGGCAAAAATATTAAAAGGCCATAAGAAAATGCATAGTTATTTTGCAAATTTCTTAACAAGGGTGAAAAACAATTTAAAGTTACTATTTCATTTTAAACACAAAAATAATATAAAGTAGTTGTGTGTCCAGAATTGGTGGGTTCTTGGTCTCACTCACTTCAAGAATGAAGCCGTGGACTCTAGCAGTGAGTGTTACAGTTCTTAAAGGCGGCGTGTCCAGGATTTGTTCCTTCTGATGTATGGATGTGTTCGGAGTTTCTTCCTTCTGGTGGGTTCGTGGTCTCGCTGGCTCAGGATTGAAGCTGCAGACCTTCGCGGTGAGTGTTATAGCTCATAAAGGCAGTGTGGACCCAAAGAGTGAGGAGCAGCAAGATTTATTGCAAAGAGCCGAAGAACAAAGCTTCCATAGCATGGAAGGGGACCCGAGCGGGTTGCCACTGCTGACTCGGGCAGCCTGCTTTTATTCTTTTATCTGGCCCCACCCACATCCTACTGATTGGTCCATTTTGTAGAGAGCTGATTGGTCTGTTTTACAGAGAGCTAATTGGTCCATTTTGACAGGGTGCTGATTGGTGCATTTACAATCCCTGAGCTAGACACAAAAGTTCTCCACATCCCCACTAGATTAGCTAGATACAGAGTGCTGATTGGTCCATTTATAAACCTTGAGCTAGATACAGAGTGCCAATTGGTGTATTCACAATCCCTAGCTAGACATAAAAGTTCTCCAAGTCCCCACCAGATTAGCTAGATACAGAGTGCTGGTTGGGTAATAAACTTATCTTTTAGAATCATTGACCCTTGAGTGATTTGGGTGACATGGGAGTATATTTTCTTAAGGCCTGTTGTAGCTGCTCGAGGAAGGCAGAAGGATTTTCTTCCTTTCCCTGAGTTATGGTGGACATCATTGAATAATTCATGGACTTTTTTCTAATTCTCCTTAGTCCTTCTAGAACACAGGTCAACAGATGTTTACAACTCCAGTCCCCATGTTCTGAGTCAAGGTCCCAGTGGGGATCCATACTGGGGATGGCTTGCTGAGCAGTAGTGAATTTGTCCCTTTCTTCAGCTGTCATTCTATCATTTACTTGACTAAGATACCAGGTATCTCCAAACTGTCAGGCTGCAGCTAAAGCTGCATTCTTTTCATTAAAGGCCAGGGTTTGATCTAACAGTAGCATGACATCTCTCCAAGCGAGGTCAAAGGTTTGCCCTAGACCCTGTAGGACATCTATGTACCTATCAGGATCATCTGAAAATTTCCCCAGGTCTGCCTTGATCTGCTTTAAATCAGAGAGGGAGAAGGGGACATGTACCTGGGTTGGGCCAAATTCCCCTCCCCCTACAGCTTGAAGGGGACATAACCGATAGCCCGGGGGGTTTTGTGGTCCTTTGGAGATTTCTTTGCTTGTTTCCTTCTGGGCAGGGGAGATTCAAGGAGAATTATCATTAATAGGAAGGGGAACTATAGGGAGGCTAGGATATGAGGGTAAGCTGAGAGGTCCTCCTGTGGGATGTAAACTGTAAGCTTTGCATAGTTGTGTATTCTCCCTCAATGAAAAGAAAGCTTGGACATAAGGTATTTCACTCCATTTGCCTTCCCTCTTACAGAAAAGGTCAAGCTGCAGGATAGTATTGTAATTTGTACTTCCCTCAGGTGGCCATTTTTCCCCATCAGAGAGAGAATATTGGGACCAAGCCATAGTGCAGAAAAAAATGAGCCACCTCTTTTTCAGGGTTTGTGGGTCAAAACGGTCCCAATGGCTTAGGATGCATTTCAAGGGTGAGCCTGTTGATACCTGAGTGTTTCCCTCCTGAAAGACACAACTGCCCATGGTTTTGGTATGTTTTGTTTCTCCCCCTGCCCAAGAACCCGCAACAGTCCCTGGACCCTGCTGATCAGAATAGTTGCAGTCACCGACGCAGCAGCAGAAACAACCCCTGCCCAAGAACCCGCAACGGCCCCTGGACGCTGCTGGTCGGAATAGTTGCTCCCACCAACGCAGCAGCAGAAACACTAGTTTTCCTCCCAGACCACATGGAGGACCGAGGAAGGTTGGATTTAGTGGCTCTTACTGATGCATTCTCGAAAACCTGCACCCTTGCCTGTCCTCCTAGACCACAAGGAGGACCGACTGAGAAAAATTGGATTTAGTGGCCCTTACTGACACATTCTCGAAAACCTGTTAGAGTCCTAAGCATTCTCCTGTTAGTATTGGGACTTTACCCATGTCCTATAAAGATGTTATGCCCCCAAAATGAAGTGGAGGGCCATACCCTGATAGAGGGAAGGGATCTCCAGGGTTGGAGGAGTGACACCTTTTGTCCTCACTTATATGAATAGGAAGAATACAATTTCTGAGGCTCCCCATATCCTAGCTTCAGGAATAGCTTTTGTTAGGCCTATTAGTCTGAGGAGAGATCCTAAAATTCCAGGTAGTCCCCACTACGACGAGGCTTTGGGCAAAAATTATGTCTTTCTGATTGGTGAGCCAGGGTGCCTAAAGAAGCTAACAGAGTCTTGGAGTTTATACTAGAAGTCATTCTTATAGGAGAAACTAGAAAAGCACCAGAAACAGGTAGCGATTTTTAGAAGCAGGACTAACCTCGGAGAAGAGAGGCGAGAGGAAATTTGTCTGGCAGGCATTAGGACCCAGGGGGCAAGGGTCAGGATAGTTAGGATAGATGGGCAAGTCTCGCTTGGGCAACATGCCTTTGACAGGTCCGCTCATGGCTGCAGGGTCAACCAACTTGTTATCAGGATCCCGGAGCTGCATGGCTTTCCTCTCTGTCAACCCTCGGCTCAGCCCAGAAGTACAGGAAAAGCAGAAGCTGGTTCTAGGCAAACCAATGCTGCCAACTCCAAAGAGTCAGGGGTGGTCAGAGAGCCCTTTCCCAGAAAGCCTGACACCCGTGTCTTTAGTCCAGCAGCCATGCTAGTTGCTTTTAACTGGCTGACAGGTGCCCAGTATTTAGCCCCTGAATTCTAAGGAAAAATAGGACAGAATAGCAAGTGAAAGGGGTCCAATGGTACTCACTGCTTGGTGATAGGTGACAGTCTCGTCACTCAGCGATAGGCGATGGTCTCACCTCTTAGTGATAGGTGATAGTCCCTTTGTGGTGGCCAAAATGTGTCCAGAATTGGTGAGTTCTTGGTCTCACTGACTTCAAGAATGAAGCCACAGACACTCGCGGTGAGTGTTACAGTTCTTAGAGGCGGCATGTCCAGAGTTTGTTCATTCTGATGTTTGGATGTGTTCAGAGTTTCTTCCTTCTGGTGGGTTCGTGGTCTTGCTGGCTCAGGAGTGAAGCTGCAGACCCTCGCGGTGCGTGTTACAGCTCTTAAGGTGGCATGTCTGGAGTTGTTCATTCCTTCCGGTGGGTTCGTGGTCTCGCTGGCTTCAAGAGTGAAGCTGCAGACCTTCACGGTGAGTGTTACAGCTCATAAAGGCAGTGTGGACCCAAAGAGTGAGCAGTAGCAAGATTTATTGCAAAGAGCCAAAGAACAAAGCTTCCAAAGTGTGGAAGGGCACCTGAGCAGGTTGCCACTGCTGGCACAGGCAGCCTGCTTTTATTCTCTTATCTGGCCCCACCCACATCCTGCTGACTGGTCTATTTTACAGAGAGTTGATTGGTCCATTTTACAGAGAGCTGATTGGTCCATTTTGACAGGGTGCTGATTGGTGCATTTACAATCCCTGAGCTAGACACAAAAGTTCTCCACATTGCCACTAGATTAGCTAGATACAGAGTGCCAATTGGTGCATCCAGAAACCTTGAGCTAGACACAGGGTGCTGATGGTGTGTTTACAAACCTTGAGCTAGATACAGAGTGCTGATTGGTGTATTTACAATCCCTCAGCTAGACATAAAGTTTCTCCAAGTCCCCACTAGACTCAGGAGCCCAGCTGGCTTCACCCAGTGGATCCTGCACGGGGGCTGCAGGTGGAGCTGCCTGCCAGTCCCATGCCATGTGCCCGCACTCCTCAACCCTTGGGCAGTCAATGGGACGGGGCCCTGCGGAGCAGGGGGCAGCACTCTTCAGGGAGGCTCGGCCGTGCAGGAGCCCACGGCGGAGGGTAGGGGGGAAGCTCCGGCATGGCGGGCTGCAGGTCCTGAGCCCTGCCCCGCAAGAAGGCAGCTAAGGCCTGGGAGAAATCGAGCACAGCACCAGTGGGCCGGCACTGCTGGGGACCTGGAGCACCCTCCGCAGCTGCTGGCCCAGGTACTAAGCCCCTCACTGCCTGGGGCCAGCGGGGCCAACCGGCCACTCTGAGTGCAGGCCCCGCCAAGCCAACACCCACCCAGAACTCTAGCTGGCCCACAAGCACCCCTGTGCAGCCCCAGTTCCTGCCCATGCCTCTCCCTCCACACCTCGGCCATCCCAGGAAGGGGCTCCCACAGTGCAGCAGCGGGCTGAAGGGCTCCTCAAGTGCAGCCAGAGTGGGCGCCAAGGCCAAGGAGGCACCAAGAGTGAGCGAGGGCTGCGAGGGCTGCCAGCACGCTGTCACCTCTCAGTTGTTCACACTACCAGGCATTAAACCTAGTAATCATTAAATGCATTAAACCTACTTCTAATCCCTTGACAGAACTACTCCAGTAAGTATATAATTCATTTTGGGCTCCAGTTCCCTTCCCCAAATAGTATTACTAACTTTTTAATTTTAATATTATTGCAAACTTACAAAAACAATTGCAAGAATAGTACAAGAAACTCCTTATCCAGGTTCATTAACTGTTTGCGTTTTGTCCCATTTCCATTATTGTTTTTTTAGAACCATTTGACAGTAAATTGTATAAAACATGCCCTGTTGCCACTTCAGTCTTCATTTCCTAAGAAAAAGAAAATTCACTTACATAACTCCAATGCAATTATAAAATTAAAAAGAACATTGAGATGATATTAACATTGATATGATATTATAATCTATAGTTCAAATTCAAGTTCTATCAATTGTCCCAATTGTGTCATTTATAGATTATTTTTTCTTGTCTAGGATAGGATTCAATCCACAATCATGCATTTTCAGTTTTCTTATTTCTGTAATCTCCTTTACTCTGAAAGAATTTCTCACCTGATCCTTGTATTTTTTATCTTAATATTTTTCATGCATACCAGTTATTTATACATATTTCTTTGAATTTTTTTGGTATTACAATCGAATTTTATTTTGTTCATAACACTCACAAAATGAATAATGTAACTCTCCCATCCTTTTGTTCACTACATCAAATAGCTCTTCCAATTATACACCCTGGCATGCTGGGCCTGACTCATTGTTAGAGGAAAGGGGTCCCGATCCAGGCCCCAGGAGAGGGTTCTTGGATCTCACGCAAGAAAGAATTCAGGGCGAGTCCACAGTGCAAAGTAAAAGCAAGTTTATTATGAAAGTAAAGTGGTGAAAGGACAGCTACTCCATAGACAGGGTAGGATGTTCCTGAAAGTAAGAGGAGGTGCGCATCCACCCTAGGTACAATGCTCGTATATATGGGGAGATGTGTTCTGCTACAAGGGTTTGTGATAGCGTATTAATTTTCTTAATTACTATATTTTGCAAGAATCGATATTATTATCTTTAAAGCAAAATTAGTAATGCCTTTGTTCTACAGATATCAGGATATCTGGACACTCCCAAGTCTGGGTCTGTTCAGTAAACATTATTAACTTGTTCTTTAACTGTAAACATCTAGAGGTTAAAAATGCCTAACTTTCTGAGAATGTAACCCCGTAAGTCTCAGCCTCATTTTCCTAGTTTCCTAGCCCTCACTCAAAATGGAGTGGCTCACTCTGGTTCGAATGCCTCTGACATCATGACTGTATATATTCTAATCAATAGAGTAATCTCTGCTTTCATTAATAAAAATGAAGCAGATATTTAGCTTTTTAATACCACGTGAATAATTAATCCTCATACATCTTTTTTTGTTTTAGTTTGTTGAGTTTTTCACAGGGTTTAGTTTTATTGAGGTTTAATATATACCAAATACAATTATCAATTTTAAGTCTATAATTGTTAACTTTTGAAAATGTATGTAATCATGTAACCATCATCACAATCATGTTATAGGACATTTCTACTATACCAAAAAGTTCCCTCATGCCATTTTGCAGTCAATCTCCTTCTCACCTTGTCTCTGGAAACAAGTGTTTTCTGTCACTATAGTTTTCTCTTTTCTAGAATTTTAAATAAATTTATTACATCCAGTATGTTTTCTTTTCTATATGGTTTCTTGCACTTATCATAATGCTATTGGGATTCACCCATGTTGTATATTCTGTAATTAATGCTTTTCTTGTAGAATTGTATTCCCTTATATGGATATACCACAATTTGTTTACCATTTACCTGCTGATGGACATTTTTCCAGATTTTGACCATTATAAACAAAGCTGTTTTGAACACTCACATACAGGTATTTATTTGAACATACTTTTTTATTTCTCCTGGGAAATACCTAAAAGTAGAATTGCTGAGTAACATAATAAGTGCATGCTTAATTTTATGAGAAACTACCAAACTTTTTAACAAACTAGCAATTCCTTCCTACATTCCCATCAGCAAGGTATGAGAGCTGTAGTTTTTTTACATCCTTTCCAGCACTTGGTGTGGTCTTTTTTTTTTTTTTTTTGGCTATTCTATTGGATGAATTTTAGTATTTCATTATAATTTTAATTTGCATTTCCCTGATGACTAAAGAGGTTGAATAGGTTTTTATGTGCTTATTAGGCATCCTTTATTTTTTAATGTAGTGTCTGTTAAATCTTTTTCCCATTTGTAATTTTGTTTATTATTTTCTTGAATTGTGAGAGAACTGTATCTATCCTAATACAATTCTTTTCTTGAATATACTTTTGCAAAAATTTCTCTCAGTCTATGACTTGCCTTTTCATTTTCATAAATGTCATTTGAAGAGTAAAAGTTTTTTGCATTATTTTTAAACTCATGACTGTAGTGATTACCATACAGTTATAGATTCTCAACATTTCATAGTCCACTCCCTGTGAATATTGATCTACTTCACTTAAAATATAAGAACCTTCCAGTAGTATAGTTTCATTTTATCTTCATTCTTTGTGCCATTGTTGCCATATACATTGCATCTATACATGATAAGAACCTAAATATATTATTAGAATTTTTGTGTTAAACATTTATAACTTTTAAAGAAATTAACAAGAGAGAAAATATGCTTTTCAGAAGTTTGATTATAATAATCCTACATATGGTTTTCTCTGTTTAAAGCTCTTTGAGATTCATTGAGTTTTTATACCTGTAAATTTATGGCTTCATCAAATTCAGAAATTTTGACCATTAGTTTTTCAAATACATATGTTAGATTGTTTGATAATTTTCCACATATCACTGAGTCTGCTTTTTTTCTTCCTTCTTCTTTCTTTCTGTTCTCCAAATTAGATTATTTCTACTTATTTGAATTCAAGTTCACAAACCACTTCTCTGCCATCTCCCATCTGATAACAATCCACCAGTGAATTATTCATTTTGGTTATTTACTTTTCCGTTCTAGGATTTTTATTTATTAAGATTAAGATATAATTTCAATTTCTCTGCTAAGATGACACATCTGTTATTTCATTTTTCCATATTTTCCTTCAAGGTTTTGAACCTATTATTTGTGACTACTTTAAATGTCCAATCTGCTGTTTTCAACATCTAGATTAGCTCAGTATTTGTTTCTATTTCATGTTTACTACAGAGCACATTTTTCTGTTTCTTCATATATCAACTAATTTTTTATTGAAAGCTAGAAATTATGTATTATGTGTTATAGGAAATCTTTATCATGTCTTCTTCCTTTAAAGAATGTTGAGTTTTTTTTTATGTTTGTTTTTGTTTCATTTTTGGAGGGCAGTTACATTTCTCGTGGATACATTTCAATCAAATCAGTCTTGATTTGATTTTTTGTTAGGCTGAAGCTATTTCAGTTTGAACTTAGCCTCTTGGCCTACCACTTTTTTTTTTTTTTTTTTTTTTTTGACACGGAGTCTGGCTCTGTCGCCCAGGCTGGAGTGCAGTGGTGCAATCTCGGCTCACTGCGAGCTCCACCTCCCGGTTCAAGCCATTCTCCTGCCTCAGCCTCTGGAGTAGCTGGGACTACAGGCGCCCGCCACCACGCCCGGCTAATTTTTTGTATTTTTAGTAGAGACGGAGTTTCACCGTGTTAGCCAGGATGTTCTCGATCTCCTGACCTCGTGATCCGCCCACCTCGTCTTCCTAAAGTGCTGGGATTACAGGCGTGAGCCACCGTGCCCGGCCGCCTCTTGGCATACCTCTTATTCTAGCATGTGGTTCTCACCCCTGGACGTGGTGCTTACTCCTAAAGTATGGTTTTCTGGCATGTCACCTGAATTCCCAAGCCTTACTGAGAGACTCAGTAAAGTCTCTTCATACCAACTGACAGGAGTTCCAAAATCCCCCAGTACTGCATGACCTCCAGTATCACCACCATTCACCTTTTAGTAATAAATCAGGTGATCTTTTCTAGATCTTCCAAAATCTTTCTCTGTGCTTATGCAGCCCAGCTCAAGGATTCATAATGGATCTCCATGCAGATTTCTGCAGTGCCCTCTCTGTGCATCTTCTTCTCAGTTATCCTGCTCCACAAATACAGCCCCTTCATAGTATCAGAACTCTCATTTACACTCTTAACTCAGTGAGACTTCCTATTATGCTTTGTGGCAGAAAAGTATTTCAGGCAGAAAACCGTGGCAATCATGGGATATTGTGTGACTTGCTTTATATCTTTCTCTTAAAGGACACAGCTGTTTGCTCATGCTCTTCAGTGCTTGAGAACAGTTATGTCATATATTTTGTTCCATTTTGTAGATTTTATTTGCCAGTAGAGAAAGTCTATATAAGTTGTTCTGTCATGCCCATATCTACTTTTGCATTGCTTCCAAAATGATCTGAATGAAACAAAAATCTATGATATCAGTGCTCACTTTAACACTTACTATTGTCATCCATTGCCTATATAATGACATTCAAACTCCTAAATAAGAGTCTCAAGATCCCTTAATTTATAACTTTTCTGGAATCACTTTCCATACTCTTTTCCTGTAGTCTCTGCCTGTTCAACCCTAATGGTTTTCAATGTAATGTGCATGAGGATCATATAGTAATATATGTTTAAAATGAATATTTCCCTTTCTACTTTACTCTCATTTAAATTGGTACATCTAGGGTATTCTAGGAATCTACATTTTTAACAACCTAGGAATTTTGATGTAAACAATCTAGTCTACATATTGAGGATTACTGTTCAAGTGTGGCAAACTCAAATTATGGTCATATGATCAGTAGCATCCACCTCAACTAAAAGATTTCAGAAATGCTGCTCTTATTTCCTTTCCAGCCCTATTTAACCAGTACTATTCAGGGGTTTCTAGAGAAACTTAACCAATAGGATCAATGGATCTATCTATCTGTCTATCTATCTATCTATCTATCTAGAGACATATTTATTATACTAACTGGCTCACACTATTATGGAGCCCAAAAGTCCCACGATCTTCTGTCTATAAGCTGGAGAATCAGGAAAGCTGATAGTATGATTTGGTCCATGTCCAAAGACTTGAGAACCAGGGGAGCCTATGGTGTAAATCCTAGTCTGAGTCTAAAGGCCCAAGAACGAGGATCAGTGATGTCTGAGGGCAGAATATGGATGTCTCAGCTCAAATAAAAACAAATTCACCTTCCCTCTACCTTTTAGTTCTATTCAGGCCTTCCAAAGATTAGATGATGCCCACCCATATTGGTGAGGGTGATCTTCTTTACTCAGTCTACTAATGAAAATGCTGGCAGGGCATAGTGGCTCATGCCTGTAATCCCATCACTTTGGGAGGCTGAGGCAGGTGGATCACTTGAGCTCAGGAGTTTGAAACTAACAGAGTGAAACCTTGTCTCTACTAAAAATACAAAAATTAGCCAGATGTGGTGGTGCGCACCTATAGTTCCAGCTACTTGAGAGGCTAAGATGGGAGAATCACTTGAAGCCAGAAGGTGGAGATTGCAGTGAGCTAAGATTGTGCCACTGTACTCCAGCTGGGCAATAGAGCAAGACCCTGTCTCGAAAACAAACAAACAAACAAAAAACTAATGCCTTCTGGAAATACCCTCACAGACACCCAGAAATAATGTTTTACTAGCTATCTAGGCATCCCTTAACCCAGTCAAGTTGACACCTATATTAAGCATCACAACCAGAATGTACATTTTTAAAAAAATCCCAGCTGATGTATTTGTAGACTAAAGTTTGAAGATTGCCATTTTAGATAACTCCATTCTTTAGGCCAGACAGTTCCACACGTCTTTATTTTTGTTCTTATAATTTCTTCTGCTTAAATATTTTTTAGTTTCTTTTCCTGATGCAAAATTATTACTTATTTAAAACCAAGATAAATTGAGTTTTATTGAACTCGCAGACAGAAATTATTGCACTCTCTTTTGGGTTTCAGTTATTAAGTTTGCATTATCTTTTATAGTAGCACTTATAATTATTTATTTATTTGCATATTTCAAATGTTGGTCTGTAAACTTTGGACACTGGGACTAAGTCTTTTTCTTTGATTCCTCAGTATATGGGACCTGTAAAGGATCCTTGAGAAATACTTGTTTGGAAATTAGTGAGTGTCCAAACATTAGAAGAAACAATACTTGACATTTGTTGATATTATGTAGCTTAAGAAAGACTGTCAGCTTAGAAGCTAGAATACTTCTGTTCATATCTCAGTTATGAGACTTGCTAATTATGCATATTTAGGCAAATTGAGTTTTCCTTATGCTCCTCAATTTTCTAACCTCTAACATGAAGCAGATGGAATTATCTATTTTATTGTGTAGTTTAGAGTTTTAAGGAAACAAATCATATGGAGTACTTAGCAAAATACCTAGCATATAGTAAATACTTAATAAAAATTAACCATTATTATTGTTGAACTCTAACTTTGACAAACATTTATTGGAAACTAACATGTTTTTCATTTTGCATAGAAAAATTAAAAGAAATGGATTGGATTTTCTGGATTATTACATTCTAAAGAGATGAGAAAAGGTAATCCTAACAATATAAAAGAAATGGCATCTATACTTAGATCAATGGACTCCAAACATCTTTTATCATGTACTCTATAAAATTAGCACCCCCAAACACATATATGTGTTCATAAATTATATACATTAACAAAAAAACTCATCAGTTAATAGCTTAATACAAAATCTACTCTTTGGAAGACAACCAGTGTTAAAGTTTGTAGCTATACATTTATATTTCAAATAGCCTTTTTGATAATATAAAATATTTTGACAAGTTTATTACAAATATGATTAGATTAGAAAATTGATTTAAGGAAGCTCAGATTGGTAGAAAAAAGTACCAGCTTTTTCTTTGCTGCTTCTTACCTTAGTAATATACATGTTGTGTATTTTCTTCACAGGACTCTTTTAAAGATACCTGCCAATTTTGTCTATTCAGTTAAAGTGTCTATTCAGTTAAAATTTGATATTAAAATTTATAAACACACTTACTTTGGCTCACATAAGCTATAGCACATCCCCAATAACTAAAAGCTAAGAAAAAAAAGAGTGAGAGGCAGATCTCAGTCCTTTCCCATGTAGAATTTTAAATATATATTATACTTTGGGTACTATATGTGACACATGACTAGCTGATATATGAACTGAAGCCGCCAGTGTAAATTTACATGTTAAACATGAATGAAACTTCATTTATCTTTATATATAAATTTATATAAGTAGATTTTCTAATTCTTTTTGTACCCTAATGAATTTTATCACAAGATTCTTGTCACATTTATATCCCTCTGTAGTGCATACTTCTTTAGGTGGTATCTAAATTGTATTCCTAAAATGAAACACAAGACTTTGGGGAAAAAATTGAGACCTCTGATATAGTTTAGAAGATCTTAATTGAGAAAGCTAATGAACAAAATCCTATTAGACCATCTAATTTAGCCTTACATGTAACTCTCATTCAATACGCAGACAAGCCACTTAATGAAATTTCTTTAGTGAGAAAGAAGTATCATTTTGATTCATTAACTTCTTTTTAACATTTCATATGATAAAGGCAGATATTGAATGGTAATGGTCATTTATCCCATCCTATATATTTCTTGCAACATCTAATTCCAATCATTCAGAAACAACTCATTTTATATATGTGTTACAAAAGGGAAGGACATGAATAGGGGAAAAATCGAATTAAATCTATGTTACCTGGCTTACCAGACCTAGGTATTTTTTGCTACGTAACTGTGCCCATCAGAAAACTCTGTTTTCTATCAGTGGCGATTTATAGCCTGAATCATTGTATTAATATCTTTTATCCTGACTATTTTTTTCCTCCTTAGCACATATATTTGACTGCAAAGTTGAAATTTTCAACTATCCTGAAACTAAAGACCCAAAGTAAGTGTTTCATAGTTTCTAACTGCTGTCGATTTAGACCAAGGTTTGACAGCCTTGGCACTACTGACAATTTGGATTGGATAATTCTTTGCTGTGGGAGGCTGTCCTTTGTGTTATAAAAATGTTTAGCAGCATCCCTGTCCTCTGTTCTCTAGATGACAGCAGCCACTTCCCTCATGCCCAGTTGTGAGTACCAATAATATCTCCAGATATCACCCCTGAGAGGCAAAAATCACTCCCAGTTGAGAACAAGTGATTTAGAGGACAGATTTCAATATTCATTAACTTAAATGGATTTTTTAAATCTTAATTACCTTTATATTTGAACAAATAAAGTTTCCTGATTAAAGATTGCATTTTCCCTAAATGGGAATTTGACAAGATAGCAATAAGAAATAATTTGAAGAAAAAAAAAACTCAAAAAAAAAGAATCCCACTTTTTGCATATTTAACTAAATTTTCCAGTTAATGATGACTTTTAAACACTTTAATAGTAGCTTTTCACTTAAGAAACTAGAGAAAATTTTTACTCATAAATTACAGCAATCATTAAGATAGCTTGTTTATATGCACATTTCCCTTTAGTAATGAAATATTTTATAATCTCTTTCTAAATGAACATATTCTCAATAAAAAGTTAATAGGATCCTAGCTGAAGATGGTAATTTGTAATTTATGCTTCAATTCTTACACCAGACAGTAGTATTTCCTGGAAAACCTTCCCTGATCCCTCCCAAGTTTGGGTTAGGTATTGCTGCATTGTACTCTCTTAGCTCCTGGTACTTATTATGCTGTGTATGCTACTGTATATTATTACTTAGTTAAATCTTTATATCTTCCTCTATACTAGGGGTCACAATCTCACATATTTTAAGGATGACATAAGTAAATGAAAGTGTTAGATAATACAACAGACAATGATAAATGGGAAGTAAAACTCAAGACTGAATATTTTTGAGATACGAGAGAGTGGCAAAGACTGTGGTAACTTAGAAAACATATGCCCCATGTAAAGGGAATGGTCACTCTTCAGCTTCAGCTAATCATTGTCATGCAAAAAATGTAGACCCATTATTTCCCAAAATTTCAGAGAATCATAAATTATGTGAAGTTTCCTAATATTCATATTTTTAGTCATAAATACTCAACAGGCTAAGCCATATATATTTCCATTCCTCTTGTAGCCTGTTTGTAATCTCTGATAGTAATTATGAGCATCATCAAGGCAGAGATCAGATCCAAGTTGCTTATCATCTTATTCTCAGTGCTTAGAACAACCGTTGATATATATACATTAATAAATCGATGTTTTATGAGTGAAGAATGAAGTTATAGTTCTCTGGTAACTGGGGGGAAGAAAAGTGTTTCAAAGGAGGTAGGATCAGGTTGACAATGGGCAAAATAGTGTCCTATTTGGGCCATTAGAATAGGAAATTAGGAAATTGTCAGATATCTCTTTAAGGGATATTTTAGTAAATTTTTGGGAGAAGAGGATATAAAAATGGGTTGAAAATAAATAGAGTTAGGGAAATGGAGGCAAATAAACATTAATTGCTCTTCCAAAAAGTATAAGATCAGGCAATATTTGAGGAATGGCCAGATCAGGAAGGTTTCTGAAACAGCATTGTCCTATCTTTTTAAACTCTTGCTCCTTGAATAAACATAAAAGTTCAGAGTTTGTTTCAATGTTATTTTTAAACTTTAAAATAGATATTATGTTATAGCTAAAAACAAATTTAAAAAATTAGAATATTCATTATGCCTTTTCAAGTAGCATGTATTTACTTCCCCCGCCCCACTGCATAGGTAGAGATTCTTATTATCCTCTTCCTGTTAAATCATCTCTATATTATTAAATGAGAGATGATTTAAGGATGTTCAAAGGATGATTTAAGGATGTTCAATTGGAAGCAGCCTGCAGGAAGAAATACATTATGGAAAATGAGAAAACAGAAGAAGGAGGGTTGGCAGAGGTGAGGGGAAAAAATAGGTCCAAAGCAGGAGTACAGATACTCAATCTAAGAGTGTGTTACTTCTCTTTTTTTCTTTTTTTTCCAAAATTTCAAGCAAAGTCAAGTATTTCCACCACACTGAAACTCTTAAAAACTGATATCTTTTGTCAAAATAAATCCAGAATTATTTCAACAAGAGATGTATAGGTATGAACCTTTGTGAGTTGAGCAGTTATTTTCATACTGATTAATGGATACTTTCACTGGGGATGTCTATGATGCACGAGGCAGCTCTAGTCCATTAAATTTTAATGCCTGGAACTAAGTACATTTCATACTGAAGCCCTGAATGGTTCCTTGTCCTAAAGGAAAACTTAATAATATTCTTCAAAGCCTCCAAAATTACTTTTCTAAAAAAACCTTTTTCTTTATAAAAACACATAAACTTTAACAATTGCTATGCTGGTGAAGAAAAATTATACTTAGAGAAACATATTTTAAAAACATTTATTTATATGTCCCTATTTTATATCCAGAAACTTAGTTTTCTTTCCAATCAAAGTTCAGCTCATTCTTGGAGTTTGGTATGACACTTCAGGGAATATTAGAGGTGAATAAGATATTACAGAAAAAAATTTAGCCCAACTCTGTAACCCTGCAGATAAAGAAATGGAAGTATTTTATGACTAAACATCTCTTGGGACAGAGTGGGCCGAATCATAAGGTGAATATTCTCATAGAGGTAGGCCAATCTTGGGGGTGATACATTTAATATAAATATAAGCTTACACTTGTAAGTATCTTGAGTTTATAAGCATTTGCACATACATTATGTCGTTTGATCTTTATTACAATCTTGTAAGGTAAGTAAGGTAGGTATTATATTTCTTTTTATACAAATGAGGAATATAAGGTCAGGGCTGAAACATGAAAGACAAATTATTAGCAGTTGAAGGGTAATTGGGGGGGAGGGAGAAATAACATGATGTATTAAGAAAAGCATAATATTAAAAATCAGAAGACCTGATTTCAAATCCCAGTTCAGCCTCAGTTTAAAGTTACATTAAAGAAACACATTTTATGCTATGGAATGCCAATTGGGTTCTCTAAAAAGTGTTCTCTGAAAAGAATATAGGAGTACAAGAGATTTATTTAAAGGTGACACCTGTGAAAGGAAAAGGAATGAAACAGAATTGGTTATGGGGTGCCATCAGATCCCAATACAGAGCTGCTAAAATCTCCACCAGCCCATTGAGGAGCTCCAGAGGAAAAATTGCCTATGAAAGGAGTGCCACACGGGGTAGAAATGTCGAGGCCCTTCTTTTACCACCACGTTACTCAGTCATTGACTGGGAGTAAGGTCCACCCTGAGAAGAGACTGACCACAGCTCTAATACTACAGTGGATCCTGAAATAACTGAGAAAGCTGCCAGTGAACCACCATCCTGCCACACTCTTCATAAAGGGAGGACTCAATGGCATATCTATTTCTGCCACACATGAGGAAATGCTCATGATTCTATAATATATGAAAAAAGGAAATTACCTATATGTAGAATTAGATCAATAGTGTACATAATAACAATTATTATGTGTCAAGCATTGTACTAAATGCATTACAGCATTATCTGATTTAATCCTCACAACAATGCTATGAGAATGATACAATTGTATCTTCATTTTACAGACAAAAACTTGACAGCTCAAAAGGTTAAGAAACATGTCGCAAATGTAGGAAGTGCCCATCAATATGGAAACACGAGTTTACTTTGCTGGGGTAGCTTGTGCTCCATCTGGTTGCACAAACATACGTACATAGGACAAAGAATGGAAGGGAAAAATACACACATAAATAATAGTGATTATATGGTAGTACTATGGGTTATTGAATTATTTATTCATTTTCTTTGTTTTTTACATTTTCTTCTCTAAGGTATTCTGGTTGTCTGTTGAGGCATAACAAACTATCCCAAACTTGGTCCTCTAATGCAACTATTTTATTATTCTCAAGGATTCTTAGTTCAAAAATTCAGACAGGATGCTGTGTGGATGGCTTGATTCTGTCCCACAATGTTTAGTACCTTAGCTGAGAAAATGTGAATGAATGGGTTTATTCATCAGCTGGTAGACTGGAATTCTCTGGAGGCTTAACACACTGACTGGGATAACTGTAAGGCTGGACTTAGCTAGAACAGATGATTGGAGAGCCTTCATGTGCGATGTACCTTCTCCATGTGGCCTGCATTTTCTTATACCATGGCTGACACCAGTTAGTCATATTTGTTACGTTATAGATCAGGGCTCCCAGAGCGTGTTTTTCGGCAAACAGGAAGGAAGCTGTGTGGTCTTCTATGTCCTAGCCTTAGAAAAGAAACACTCTGCTCCATGCTATTGATCACAATCCACCCAGGTTCAAGGGGAAGGGGCATAGATAGCAAATATCTGTGGGTTGAGTATAGATGAATGCTCACCATGTTTTAAAACCACCAGAAGGTATATTTTTTCCATAATCAGAAGAAAGTACATTTTTATACATCAGTTTCTTTTCTATACTGAAATAGAGTTGAAATTTTTTTGTTTAATAAATACATTTTAAAAATGGGTGTAATATGGTAGTAGAGGATTTAAGCTCTGTGATATAGTGGTTGCTTATCTTGGCTTTATCCATAGCAATAATCACAGAGCTAACAACAAAGCAGGATATTAGGTAAGCATTGTTTTAGAGTTTTATGACTAGTACAGAGTTGCAGTTACTACCATTACAAAATATTTTTATCCATTTACATACATTTTGGGAGATCTATTCTACCTCAAATTCTATTTCTCAAGGATATAGCTGGAGTGCTTTTTTGTCTAAGCCTTATTCTTCCACACATGGATTTTCTTCTGTTTAAAAATAATAAATATGATATACACAAATACGTTACAAAGAGCTTATTTATCTCACACTTATAGGATGCCTCTGTGTGTCACATTGAATAATAATGCTTTAAATTTGGCTAGAGAGTGCATAAAGGAAACCTGCCAGTTTCCACAAGACTCTTTTCTAAACAAGTCTTAAGAGACTTTATTTTAAAAACATTGCCATTAGATATTTGTTATATACGGTAAACTGCAAGCAATAAATGAGATCAAACTTAAGGTATTCAAAATTTGCCTAATATTTGCATTTTACAGGAAAATTTTTTCCAGGAGGTGTGTACCATATTGCTGACTCTTAAAATTATTCCATTAGGACAAAATATTCCAGTAGAGTAAGAGGCTTATCAGTTAAATACAACAAAAGTATGTCCTCTCAAGTTGTTCCTTGTGACTCAATCAGGAAAACCACTATGGAAAGTCAGAAGTGAAGTACTGACGTTGGAGTCCAACAGACCTGGGTTTGCATCTACCTTCAACACTTACAAACTCAGGTTCAGTTAGCACTTTAAATTCTTTGAGCCTGAGTGACATCGGCTATAAAATAGGGTTAATAATTATTTTCTCTCATAGGTAAATTGAGAAGCTTAAATGAGAGGATATAGATAGAACATTTTGCATGGAACTTGGCTCATAGTAAGCAATTTATATGCAGTAATTACTGCTTTATGTTTATTATCTTTAGCATAGCTGCATAAGATAAAAGTTTTATTTTGGCAGTATTTAGTTAAAAAGTATTTAGATCAATTAGAGGTCAAGCTTGAGAAATCCAACCAAGGTATGAAAGGATAAATTATTACTCTTAACTTTTGACCTTACCATTTGCCCATTCTGAAGGAATCCTAATATACTTTAAAAAAAATTCCACAAATATTGACTGAATAAGGAGAAAATACAAAGATACTTGAAGAAAGGATAAATGTGTGTTTACTAAAACTGCCTAATAGATAAATGTTTCACATGCTCTGTGATTTACATAAAATTTATTTTAATTTAGCCTAGTACAGTGCTTGTCATAAAATAGACATTCATTAATAAATATTTGTCGAATAAAACAGTATCCATCTTTCTACTGATTTATACAAGTTATTTATGTATTAAATATGTAAACCATTTGTCAGTTTTATATGTTGTGAATATTTCTCCAACTTGTCACTTGCCTTATTGTGTTTTTAACACTTTAATTTGCTCAAATCTATCATATTTTCTCTCTATTTAAAAATATAACTTTATGCTTAAAAAGACCTTCCCTACTACTCTGCATTTAAATTTCTGACCATCTGCAGGGAAAATGTTTTAAGGCAATGTTTTTCCTATTTATCTCAAGACTAATCATGCCTTTAGCCCTCACCAAGATTATTGGTAAAGTGAGAGTTAACTCCTGTGAACTGTTTTCTCTGGAGGAGGAATTCTCAGTTTCTGGCAGCCTATCCACAGCTAAACTAGTAGACATTTTCTCACTTCCAGTACTGGTACAGCCTTTTTCCATGTTTTATTCCTTTGTTTGTTGCAGTGCCTAACTCACGAAGCAGAGGGAGTGGAGTTAGGAGGAAGAGGTAAAGGGAAAGGAGAAAGAGAAGCTAAGTGATGAAATCAAATCAATATTTTATTTGGAAGGTACTCTAGGTATTATCAGAACAATTTTAAGGTAGATACAATTACTCTTTTTTTATATAATCAAGGAAATTAGCAAAAAGGGGTGACAGAACTGCTCCAGTTCACATAGTCATAGTGAGAGCTGAAATTCTAATTAGTGAGGCTAATTCTGACCTACATCTTAACCCTGCATTATATGCAGCTCAAATTTAACATGTGAAAACGAAACATTTTACTTCTGCCTCCAAATCTGCTTCTTCCTGGTTCTTCCCTATCTCTCTATCATTTTATTTCCCTACTACTTATTGCACTTGGAAAAAAATCCAAACACCCCATACCATGGCCTAGAAGGCCCTGCAAGATTATACATCTTTGACCTCATCTTGAAAATTTCTTTTCTTTTGTTTAACCATTTACTCAACATTGGCCTTACTGCTGGTCTTCAAACACAACAAGCTTATATCTGTCTTACGACTTTGGCACTAGCTATGTTTCATATTTTAATACTTATCCTTGAAATTGTGACTTTTTGCCATCTACCATTTATCTCAAAGGTCACCTCTGCAGTGAAGCTTTCCCTGATTAACCAGTTTAAAATAGCCATCTAATCATTTGTCTATTTTTATCTCATATCAGTTGGTACTTTAAGCTACTGTATAGCAATTTCTTATTTGTTTACTTTTTGTCTCTCCATTCACATAAACATAGTAAAATATAAGCTCTGTGAGAGCAGGGATTTCACTATCTTTACTCACTGCAGTGTCACCACTGCTCAGAAAAGAGTTTGAAACACCAGATATGCTCAATCAATATTTGTTTAGCATATACAGGGTATATTGAAAAGAGAAATGCATGATCAAAACTGGGTGTAGGAAAACGTATCTAATCATATGGAGGATGGACTGCAATGAAAAAAAGTATTAGTCAAGGAGACTAGTTAGGAAGCTGCATAATATGGAGGATGATGCTAGAAATAAGGAGAAGAAATGTGAGAAGTGTAAGTCAGTTAAAACCAGTAGAATTCTGAAACTGAGCTGAAGGGACTCTAGGTCCCTTGGAATAAAAAAGTGCCATTCGTATAAGTAAGGAATGTTAGATGACAAGTCAGCCTGGGAAAATTATAAATGATAATTACAAGAACAATTTCGAATTTTGCATTTGAGATGCCATTGATAGGCAAAATATATGGGACTCAGACTTAGCAGAGAAGTCAGGACCAAAGATGCATTTATCAGCTTGTATAATAATTACCAAAGTGGCATTTAGGAATGGGAAAGCAGCTTAGGGCTAAATTTCTAAATCATACGCTTTTACAAGACAGTCAGAAACAATGAATAGGCAACAAAAAGGAATCAAGGAATGTATAGACTTAGGAAAGCAAAGGAGTTAAGAATTTTGAGAAGAAAGAGATGATCTAATCATAGATAGAATGACTACAAGGACACTGGATTTGATAAATAGTTTACCTTTAGAAATTGAGGAAGTGATTTCAGGAGACTGTTGAGGTCCTTAATGCCTCAGGTGGAAGAAACAGTCATGGTGACTTCACCTGGTAATACAATGAAAAGAGAAGTGGGAAATAAATCTGCCTTAGTGAGGAGTATTGTGAGAAAAGCAAAATTCAATGTAGAATAAGTATGGTGAACTCATTTGAGATTTATGTGGAACTTGGGTATACCTACCTAAAGATTGCTAAAGAAATGAGACTGGAACTGTCAACAGATTCAATGTCTTTTTTCAGAAGGTTGGAAAATGAAGGGAATAATAGAGATAAAATTAGCTTAGCTTCAGTGGGGAAAAAAAACCTTTTTTTTTAGAATGGAGAAAACATAAGTTTATAGTTCAAGTATATAGAGCCAATGCAAGAAGAAAGGTTGAAGACGCAATATTTATTTCACTTTCTCAGGCGAGCAGGTAGAAAAAGGGGAGGATTTGGAGACTATAACATTAATTTTACTATTTGTAGCTCTTTACCAAAGTTTTTTCATTTTTTAGAACTTCTTGTAGGCCTTTATGCAGGTGTGACAGCATTAAGAAATCGAACTTTGCTTTTTAGTGGTAAAATTTTCTTAACAGTATTTGATATTATATGTATGTAAGTCATAAATGCACTGGCCTATCTTATGACTTGACTTTATTGCTACTTGGTGTGTTGATAGACCAAATATTATAGAAGTTGTGGTTTAAATTCCTACTTTGAGGCTTAAACATGGAAATCTTTGTATTACAAAGATTAAATACAAAACAAAATTACAATATTGAATTTCAAAATAAAAATCCAATGAATGTTAATTGCTATTAATATTATAAATATTATTTCATGTATTTCCAAAGGCAGAAATATAACACAAATAATATTATAAAAAAGTAAGAATTACTTTAACTGTTGCACAAATTTTTCAAATTTGGAGGCTCAAATAATGGTTCTAACATATTCACTGGTAAAATGAGTCAAGTTAAGAAAGATATTATGAATTTATTGTGCCTAGATTTAATGATATTATGTATTAGGTAAGAAGAAATTACTGAACTATCATGAAACAGCCTACTGGGCTGCATGTACTTTGTTCAGTACTTGGTTCTTACTCTCTTCTTAAATGGCATATTTCATCCTCATCTCTAAAAGAAAAAAAAATAAACCTTTAAACTGTTACTGTAAATTCCTGACCTCACTGGGAGTTAATTCTAGTTGCTGGAAAAGCATATTCATTGGAGTAACCTACATGTAAAACTGAGTTTGCGGTTGCAAGAGTCTCACCATAGGTAATGTCCTTTCTGTCTTTCTTGTTCAAGCGGTACAGAATTGATTAGAACTGAACACCTCTGTCATTTGGTCCTACTTTCCACCATCTGAGAACTATTCTCTGGTATCTAATGTGCTCTTATGCTAGAAATCACACTTAAGTTTCCTTTGAGCACCTGAACTGGCTGATAGGCAGAAAATCAATACATCCTGTTGCACAGCTTTTGAATCTGTTATTAGCAGAAAAGTAACACTAAAGATATGTTTCCTTACAGGATAATGCAGAATTGATCACTTCTCTGCTTCATGGTGGAGCTGATATACAGCAGGTTGGATACGGTGGCCTCACTGCCCTCCATATTGCTACAATAGCTGGCCACCTAGAGGTAAGTCATGCCTTTGGCACCTGTGAAAACAAAGGTTATTACCTTTTGGGTTGTTGTTCTTAACTGTTTTGAAATACTGTCTTTGAGACTCTACAAGTTGGTTTATTTTTTAGATACTGAACACATTCATTTCTTATTGGGGTAAAATTTAGCTGTATAAATGAGCTTTGGATAGTCAATTCAGTCAATTTTCTAACAGTGTATTTAATCATCAATTAACATAAAGGTAGCTAGATATACGGAGGCTTTATAGCAGCTTAGTTTCCACAACTTGCTATTTTAACCTTGGGGAAGTTACTGAATCTCATGACCTCCCTCTTTTCTTCACTTATAAAATAGGAATATTAGTAAGCCTATTATAATGATTAAATTAGATAATTTATATAAATCACTTTGTAGTTTGCTTAATGCAGAGTAAGGACAAAATAAAAAATCATTCACTCATTCATCTACTTATGTATTACTTGAATGAATATTTATTCATCACCTATTATGCACCGGATACTGTTCTAGGTGCTGGGATGACAGTAGCAAGAAAGTCAGGCAAAATTTTCATTTTGTAGAGTTTAGCTGTAAAGAATAAAATAGACAATAAAGACAAGAAAATGTTATATAATTTTAATTAGTAGTGAGTACCATAAAAATAATAAAGTGAGGTAAAATGAAAACAATGAGAGAGAAGGGGGCACTATTTAAAATAAGATGTACAGTGAATATCTCTGAAAGGAGGTCATATAGGAAAAGAGATTTAAATGTAATGAGAATGTCAGCCATGTAAAAGGAGAGAAAAGGATTTCAAGCTTAAGGACCCTGAGTCCTAAAAAGGCTGGGTGTGTTTGAGGGACATGATTGAGCCAGAGTTGTTAGAGTGGAGTGAGCGGAGGAAGAATGATGAAGACAAGGTCTGGTGATGAATGGTTCCAAGCCAAATCCACAGTGTTTTAAAGGTCATAGGAAGGACTCTGGATCTTGTCTTAAATTTACAGTATTAATTTTATATATCCTATTATGGGAAGGACTTCCATTTGCATGATTTGGCTAACTTCACAAATCCTCATGGAATAGTTTTTATTGCAGCTGCCATTTGATAGATATAAAACTAAGGCTCTTATATAGTAATTGTCTTGACAAATTACAAAGCTATTGAGGAAAAGAGCCATGTTTGGAATCCTGATCATTTTACTAAAAATCTCATGATTGTCACACTCTATCAATTGTGGAAACACCAATAGCTCAACAATGTAAAAGATGAGAAGTCTGACATCCTCATTATTAAATAGTTATGTTTCCCCCTTTTAGTCATGTTGCAATTCAGTTATACCTTCTTCACTAATACACACACATATACGCACACAAACTATGAACAAATACAGCCGCATATAAAATTATACGTGAAGCCTATAAAACAGATGTGATCCATCTCTCTTAACAGTGTCACTTCAAAGGGCTCTTCCATTCAATACAAATTAAAATATCTAATTGAGAGCAAAATAGTTTTCTTCATGTTGACATTTCCATTCCTTTCCATATCACCTTATTTCCTGGAAAATAAATCCTTTTAGTGAGATTCATTGTAAATATAAGTGAGTTTGTGTTACTTATGAGGAAAGGGGAAATTCCATTAGATTCACTTAAATATAAATGTTTTCCAATAAAGAAAGAAAGAAACTGAGGCCAGTGATAAAGTAAATGAGTATAAACATTAAGAAATCTGGGTGAAATAATTTATGAGTTAGACACTAACTTCTAGGAAAACATGATCAACCTCTTAATGCCAGGAAAATTACAGACTATGTCTTCAAAACAAAATCCTTTTTTTCCTAATGTTGTGTTGATTACATTTGTGAATGATAGCATTACAATGGCTTCCAAAGCAAAGTGGTTAAGAGCTTAGTTTCTTCATCTCCTATTCAAATAGCTCTGTTTTCTTTCTTTCTAAATCATAATATGGAAGAAGGTATTATATTGATTTTACCAGACTTGGGGCAAACTTCACCAAAGTATTCCAAATAGAGCTCTACTCTTGCCTCGCAGTTCTTCATGGGTTTTCTGATTTCCCTCATTAGCTGATATTTGATGACTTTTACAGTCAATAGCTAGCACTGCAAAAAGCAAGTATAGATACATTAGCCTTTATTCTCTTCTTATATGGGGGACAAATTAAATTATTGATCAAATAATAAAGAAAAGGGTATCCAAAAATATCTAAAATAATTATATTCAAAATGAATGTTTTTGTTGGAGTATTTGTTTGAAAACTATTACCATTGACTTTTGACCAATGTGGCAGTTAGGAGCACTGATCCCCTGTACAGTTGAAAATCTATATATACATTTTGACTACCCTAAAACTTAACTATTTATAGCCTACTGCTGACTGGAAGCCTTATTGATAATATGAATAGTCCATTATCATGTATTTTTAATGTCACATGTATTATGTACTGTATTCTTAAAGTAAGCTAGTGAAAAGAAAATGTTATAAAGAAAATCATAAGGAATAGAAAATATATTTACTATTTATTAAGTGGAAGTGGATAATCATAAAGGTCTTCATCACCATTGCCTTCACATTGAATAGGCAAAGGAGGAGGAGGAAGAGGAGGGGTAGGTTTTGCTGTCTCAGGGGAGGCAGAGATGAAAGAAAATCCGTGTATATGTGAACTTACATAGTTCAAACCTGTGTTGTTCAAGGGTCAACTATAATTGTAGTAAATACTCACTGTCAATATATCTTTACCCATATGTATTAATTCATTTAACATTTTTTGAGTCCCTACTTTGTCTATAAATGGTTAGAATATAGAAATATAGGAATGATACAACAAAATAAGACATAGATTTTTCCCCTAAATATTCTGTAATGCAACTGGGCACACAAAATAAATATGCAGAAAAAATATATAAGCAATTCAAATGTAAAACAGCAATATAGTTATAAGTAAGGAGTAGGAAGGATGAGAGTAGGTTTGATAATTGGGAATACAGATGTTCCTCAACTTATGATGGGGTTATATCTGAGTAAATCTGTCATGAGTGGCAAATATCATAATGGAAAGTGCATTTAACACACCTACCCTACTGAATATCATAGCTTAGCCTAGCTGACATTAAATGTGCTCAGAACTCTTACACTATTCTACAGTTGAGCAAAATCATCTAACAGAATACCTCTTTTATAATAAAATGCTGAATATCTTATGTAATTTATTGAATACTGTACTAAAAATGAAAAGCAGAATGGTCATATGGGTACTCAAAGTATAGTTTCCACTCAAATGTATCACTTTCACACCATTGTAAAGTCAAAAAATTGTAAGCTGAACCATCATAAGTTAGAGATTATCTATAATTAGAAACATAATAATATAGAGAAAATCTCAGAGAACACAAAATTGGAAGAGTTAAGAATTCAGTGAGGATAGATATTGTATTAGTCCATTTTCACACTGCTCATAAAGACACACCTGAGACTGGGCAATTTACAAAAGAACGAGATTTAACTGGACTTCCATATGGCTGGAGAAGGCTCACAATCATGGCAGAAGGCAAGGAGAAGCAAGTCACGTCTTACATGGATGGCACCAGGCAAAAAAAGAATAAATGAGATGCAAAAGCAGAAACCCCTGATCAAACCGTCAGATCTCCTGAGACTTATTCACTACCAGGAGAACAGTATGGGGGAAACCACCCCTATGATTCAATTATCTCACACTTTGTCCCTCCCACAACACATGGGGATTATGGGAGTACAATTCAAGATGATATTTGGGTGGGAACACAGAGCCAAACCATATCAGAGATTAACGTGGCCTCAAAGAGTTAGGGAAGGAGTTATGAGAGGGGATTTAAAACTGAACTAGTCTAAAGAATGATGAGAACTAGACAGCAAAAATAAGAGGGATCTGGCCCAAAAATAGGAAGAAAAGAATGAGCTAAGCACACTAAGGGGCAGTGAGTAAAATGATAACATGAAACAAATTGTGAAGTGTCCCTCTAGGTAAAATTAGGTGTTAAGAATAGACCAGACTAAAGAAACTTGGAGAGTAGAAGTCTAAGGCGTTTAATTCAATGCAAGAAGCAATTACTGTGGTTTACAATGTATAACACAATTTCTGTGGTTTACAATATATAACACACAAGAGTAGATGGCATGGCAGATTAAGAGGTTAGTAGAACACAGAATTTCTCACTCTTTAAAGAAAATTAGAAGAACCAATGTGATTTTTTTCCCCCATAGGAAACAGGGACTATTTGAGAAAATATTTCAGCAAGAGAATAATTGGAGATTTGATAAGTAACATGTTTAAAAGGATTACTTTGACTGCATTATTTAGCATGAATTCTAGTGCGATTACATGATGATTAAACAAACAAAGATAAAAGCTTGGGTAAAGGATTCAATTTGGAGGAAAAATCAATTAGCTCCACACATGTTGATTTTCTGATGACATCCAAGTTTTCAAGTGGAAATGTTCATTAATCATTTAGAAACATACAAACGGCATTTAATGGACACATTTGGGCTTAACGTAAATTTTTAGAAATTATATATAGAGAGGTAATGTTTAAAACCATAATAACAGCTTAAAGTTGTATATTGGGCATAATAGATGGTCATAGGACTGAGCCTAAGAGAATCTCCACAGAGACTTAAGGAATTATTGAATAAGGAATTATTGAAGGAAACAAAGAATTGCTGAGTGATATGAAAAGGACTAAGATTATTTTAATATTACAATTAGGAGAATTTCAAGAGTTAAAGGATCCCAGGTATCAAAAAAGTTAGTGCAGAAAGGTAGAGCACATTGGGATAAAATATGCATTGAGTATTTCCTTACTATACTAAAAATTTAGGTGTTTATTCCACTCCTATTTTTTATTATCATGGTTGGCAGAAATAGCAATGGATCAGTGGGTGTTCCGTTTCATTAATAGTCACTATCTTTTATTGCCCACCTTTCTCTGTGAAACAATAGCTGATGCTAAGTCTGACAGGACTCTTTGTCTCCACATATCAAATTCAGACCTTCCATTAGTGTCTCAAGTGTGTTTGTCCTCCCATAATTGTGAATTCTATTAAACAATCTTACAATAAAATTTACATTGACTAGGCAGCTGTCTTCTTCAATAATAGAAGACAACATGTGCTGCAGATTCCTAGACATGCTGACTACAATTTGGGACTCAGATTTAAATTTACTGTGCTTTGAAGAGTAGGCAAATATTAGTTGTCCCAGGTCTCAATACTTCTCTTTGACTGATATATCCATCTATCAATACATTTGCATATGCTGCTTTGTACAAGGCCTAAGATCCTGTCAGCAATCAATAAACATGCATTAAATCCTCTTCTTCCCTTTAGGTTTGGAGAATATGAGTCATACGCTTTCTCAGGCATGGAAAAGGAAAAATATTAGCTAACATTTGGTGGTACTTTATCATTCACATACATTTGTCATTTGGTTGTTTTGTGGGATAACTACTGCCAGACTCAGTTTATTAGTGAGGAAACTGAGGACTGGAGAAGTTGAATGACATCTACATGGGCATTCAGATGATAAATAAATAAGCTGGATGGGACTCCAACCTGGGGATCTACCTTCACATCTGTAGTCTTATACATAAAAGAGCGATTACTCCCCAGAGACTCTTCTGTTTATTGCTATAACACAGCTTATACCCACAAGACACAAGAAAAGTATTCAGAAAGTGAAAAAAGAAACTGAATATGTTACTATCTAAAGCCCAAGCATTACTACATATACGATTAAAGCAACATTAAATGATTCAAAACTAATTTTATAACGCATTCACTATATGGGCATAACCTATGGAAGTATAATGTAGTATATGAGCACATAACACACTCACACCATAAGTGTAAAACACTTTATACTTAATCAAATAACTCTTTAAAAAGTTGTTACTCTGGTGTTACATGCTGTAGTTTCTGCAGTTGCCAGAAGTCAAATCAGTTTTCTGCAGCCGTTGACAACTGTTTGAGCAGTGAACAGAAAGGCATGCAGCAAACATGTAAACCAATGTGTAATGTATAGAGGTTGTGGAGTGGTTTTCTTTTTACAGAAAAGTGTACTTTCATATACACCTTGTGAGGTGAGCGTATTATTCATAGTTGAAGTTATTCTATCCTACCATTTCCCATTTTCAAATTGTAAACACTTATCCAATCACTGCTTCAGAAATGCTTCCCAGTTATTTTGGAACTTATTTCTGATTTCAAGGAAATGCACTCAGTATTGTTTCAGTTCATTCTTTACTAAATCGTCTAAATGTTTCAGTAGAGAATTTTGTTTACCAAGAAGCCTCGGACCCTGTGTAAGTTATTTTTTAATAATGGCTTTAGTTTCCTCTCCAAAGGCACAAATGATAGAATGCTTAGAATTATAAAATATCGTTTCTCTCTCTCTTTCTCTTATTTTTAATTTTTTAGAGAGAGGGTAGTCATGAGTTTTTTACCTAAACAATAGCAAGTCTGTCCCAATCTTGTGAATAGGCAGTAGTCCCTTGTGAACTCCATTTGGAATCAGAACAAATAATGAAACAAAATAATAGTTAATGCTTTGAATAGATAACTTTGTACTGACCATATTAATTGACTTCATTCTCAGTTGAGATTTTTCTCCTCGTTTTCCTCAGATGAGAAAATCGAAGTACAAATAAGTAACTTGTCAAGGTGACAGAGCCAAAAATTTGTAGAGCAGGCATTCTCATGCCACCAAGCTTCAGAGCCAGCTCTCACTCACTGTGCTATACTGCTTCTCTCCTGATCCAAACAGTAACCTCTCAGCTCACCTGACCAGAATTTAAGCTTTGGACATGATACACAGAAGCTTAGAATGTGTCAGGAAAACATGCCATATCTGCAGATCTGAACCACCTCAAAGACTAAGCACATTAAGATATTCTGGTGCCTTTTTGTGTGGTCCCCATTCTTTTGGGCTGTATCATTTTTCTCTAAAATTTCTGCATTACATTTTTAATAGCTTTGTTGAGATAAAATTCACATACCATATAATTCATCCATTTAAAATGTACATTTCAATGGTTTTTAGTATAGTCGCAGAGTTGTGTAATCATCACCAAAGTCTAATTTTAGAATATTTTTGTCACCCAAAAAGGAAACTTAATACCCATTAAGTAGTCAGTCCCACCCACCCCTCACTGCCAAGACAACCATTAATCTACTTTCCATCTCTACAGACTGGCTATTCCAGACATTTTATATAACTGGAATTATGTAACGTGGTCTTTTTTGACTGGCTTCTTTTATTTTGTGTAAAGTTTTCAAGGTTCATTCATTTTCAATAAGGTTGATTTCTATCAAAATTATGTTATAATTACATATGACTTTATTTAGCAAAACAGAAAAAGATACAGATTCAACTGATAGTGTAAATGCAATTCTCTTTCTACTACCTGTCTATTTTCATTATAAATCAATGCTGGAAAGAAATCTTCAACTAAAACTTCAAGTCCCCAAACTACACTTCTAGTCACGAGAATGTGCCTAAATTATCAGACTAGGAACACCTTCATGAGAGAAAGTGGCTAAGTGGGGTGTCTTCCTGAATGGGCAGGCCACCTCTTACCTGGATATTGGACAAGGCCCCTACTCCAGATGATTAATCTTCCTTCCCACCACAGGCTCACTCTTTGCATTCTTAAGCAGTTATGACTGTAAAAATGCAGAAGTTTCTAATGCTTCAGTTGCGGTTAGCTTTTTGTAGTTAAAATTTTAGTAATTAGTTCATAGGCTAAAGCTTTGCTAATCAAAGTCTGATTTATTGATTAGCAATATAGTATAACCAGTGAACTTGTTTGAAAATAGAATCTCAAGCCTACCTCAGACCTGCCTATAATTAGCATTTTAAGAAGATTTCCAGATGATTCATATGCATATTCAAATTTAAGAACCCTCCCCTAAAGAGTATTAGAAGAAATTAGATTTAAAAGAGATATCTGAGGAAGATAAATAGAAACAATGAATGAATGAATGAATAGAAAGATGTAGCTTTCATTTGCTTTGCTTTACAATTTGCTTTTGGTTGGTACTGATTTAAGTGCTTTAGTAACTATTAAAGTGGCATTCAGGGCTCATTCTAGAGCCCAGGATCATAATCACTCATTATGCACAATATATGCCTAGTACTTCACACATTGTGGGTGCTCTAAATGTATGTTATCTCTCTTTTCCTTTCCAAGATATAAAATATCATAGTAGTAGTATTAAAATAAGAAGAAAGTTATAATGCAATGGAACTACAACACAATAATTATAAGATGTAATAAATAACCCAATTGAAAAATGGGCTGAGAAAGAGGCAGAGCAAAATAGCTGAATTGAACTCCCCAGCAATCGTCCCCTTAACGCCCCACAGGATAACCAAGCTGAACAACTGCCCAGGCAAGAAAACACCTTCATAATAACCAAAAATCAGGTGAATGATCACAGTGCCTGGTTTTAACATCAAGAAAAGAGGCACTGAAGGCTGGGTGCGGTGGCTCATGCCTGTAATCCCACCACTTTGGGAGGCCGAGATGGGCTGTTCACGAGGTCAGGAGATCAAGACCATCCTGGCTAACATGGTGAAACCCCGTCTCTACTAAAAATACAAAAAATTAGCCGGGCGTGGTGGCGGGTGCCTGTAGTCCCAGCTACTCAGGAGGCTGAGGCAGGAGAATGGTGTGAACCCGGGAAGTGGAGCTTGCAGTGAGCAGAGATCGCGCCACTGCACTCCAGTCTGGGTGACAGAGCGAGACTCCCTCTCAAAAAAAAAATTAAAAAAAAAACAAGGAAAGAGGCACTGAAGAGGGTGGGAGACAGTCTTGCATTACCTAAACTCTTCTCCACTTCCCCACTGGTGGCACAGCATGGCACGAAGAGAGAATCCATGTGTCTGGGAGAGAGAGAGAGCAAAGTGATTGTCAGACTTTGCATTGGAACTCAATGATGGCCTATCATAGTGAAAAACAATACAGGGCAGAATTCTGCCAGCCCCCATGGAGGGAGCATTTAGACTACCCTCAGCCAGAAGGTAACCCTCCACTGCAGCAGTAGGAACCTGACTTCCAGCTAGCTCTACCATTGGTTGACTACAGTGCTGGGGTCCTGAAAAAATTTGAAAGAGAGGCCTCAAGGACTACTTGGCAAGTACTGATGCTCTTCTGGGCTTGCAACCAGTGGACTTGGGGTGCACGTGACTCAGTGAGACACCAGCGGTGGTGACCAAGGGAGTACTTGCATCACCCATCTCCCAACTCCACGCAGTGCAACTTGGGGAGAGACTTCTTTTGCTTGGGAACGGGAGAGGGAAGAGTATAGAAGACTTTGTCTTGCAACTTGGGTAACCAGCTCAGCTACCGTAAAATAAAGCAACTAGCAGATTCCGGAAGCCCTCTCCTGATTTCACGCCCTGGCTACTGAACAGCATTTCTAGACCCACCCTGGGACAGAAGGGAACCCAGTGCGCTGAAGGGAAGGACCCAGGCCTGGCAGCATTCACCACTTGCTGATTAAAGAGCCCTCAGGCCTTGAATAAACATGAGTGGTAGCCAAGAAATAGTCACCACAGCCTTTGGGCAAGACCCAGTACTATGCTGACTTCAGGTGTGACCCAGCGCAGTCTCAGCTATAGGAAAGTAATTTATCCTCCCTTGGCCTCAATTTTCTAGTTTTAGAAAGTGGATTATACTATCACCCACAATAATAGTTGTGTGTGTGTGTGTGTGTGTGTGTTAAATGTCAATATATGTCAAATGCTTAGACACTACCTAGCACATAAACTTTAGGAAAGTTAGCTCTCATTTTTATCTGTTCTGTTTTGTTTCTGATTTTACTGTTATATAGTTCTAAAGAAAAAATGTGGTATCCTAGGTAGGGTAAAACATTAATGTACAATTTAACTTAGGGAAATTTAATATCCCCATTATATTGAGTCTTCTGTTTCAGAACAAATTCTTTCCATTTATTCAAGTTTCTTTTTTGATCTTTCAGCAGAATATTATTCTCATAAATTCTTCTCCTATGTATTTTATCTTTTCATTGCAATGTGAATGACATTTTCTAATTTGTTATAGTGTGTGTATCCTATACACACACTATATAAAACATATTAAGAATCAAGAAACATTGGTTCTTGATATTTAAGTTTAAATCATTAAACTTACTGATTTGTTTTATCATCATATTTTTTAGATGAGTCTTTTGGAACTTCCTGGTTTACAATTAAATTCCAATATATGGTGATAATTTTGCTTCCCTTCTGATAATTAAACATCTTGTTTCTCTTTTTCCTAATTGCAATGGTTGATATTTTCAGAACAATTATCATTTTTCAATTGAATTATCATTGTACTCCTGGAATGAAACACAATTGGTCATGGTACATTATTCCCTTAGCTTGCTGCTAAACTTGTTTTGCTAATATTCATAAGTGAGGTTGGTCTATGGTTTTCTTTTTTGTATTATGGCATTAGTTTCCAAGGCTGCCAATAACAAAATATCATAGACTGAGTGAAGTGTATTTCACTGTACATTAGAGTAGAGTTAGATTAGAACACAGAGACCAAGATGCCAGACATGTGCACACACAGAGATATGACCATGTCATATCTGCTACTGCTACCAAGGCCCATCTGCTACTTATCACTTGTTCGTGTACAACTATACATTTCTGTGCAACAGAAATATATTTTCTCACAATTCAGGACAATGGAAGTTCAATATCAAGGTGTTGGCGAATTTGATTTCCTCTGAGGCCTCTCTCCTTGGTTTGCAGATGCATTCACTGTATGTTAACATGGTCATATCTCTGTGTGTGCACATGCCTGGCATCTTGGTCTCTGTGTTCTAATCTACTCTTTTTATAAGGTCACCTGTCATATTAATTAATGCCTACCCTAATGACCTTATTTTAACTTAATTACTTCTTCAAAGGCTCTGTCTCTAAATAGTCACATCCTGAGGTATGGGGTTAGGGCTTCAACATGTGAATTTCAGGGGACACAATTCCCCATAACAATTATCCTTGTCATATTTTGAAATAAATGTCATGCTGAATCTGTAAAAATAATTTTGAAGCTTTTCTCTGTCTCTTTCTGTCTTTCTCTTTCTCTGAATCTGTTATGTAGCCTGATGTTGTTTTTATTTCACACAATGCAGCAATATTACCTTGTCTCTGATAAGTCTCCCAAAATTTCACAGGCAGAGAAACAAGTCCTGTTTCTGTAGGAGACCACCAATATGCACGTCTCAGACTACCATAATTTGGATATGGAAAACATGGCAAGGGCCAAATATGCCAGCTGATGCACATCATTATAAATTATTGTTTAAATATCAATCTAAGGAATGTCATTAATGATTGATAGGTATTATAATCACCATTCATTGTCATTAACTTTATAGGTTTCCATACTTGGTTTTCGTAGTCATGTGCAGTTCCACAATGCCAAAACTTGATATACCTTCATTTCAAACAGTTAAGTTTCTAAAACTAAACCTTTCTTTTACACATAGTCTTAAATATCTAAGACTTAATTTAAGAACACTGCATATTCTGTGGCATTCAAAGATGGTTTCTTCAGGAGTTGAAACCATAAACTCTATACCCCATTACTGAGTGTGCCCTATGTTACAGAATACTCTTTATTAGAGGAGAAAAAGCAATCTACTACTCTGCAGCCTTTTGGTCTGGAGATAAACACAAGATCATAGATCATGTATTATTATCAGTTATTTTAAGGTCTCAGAGCAATTCTTTAAGCATGTATCAATTGTAAGGAGTAACATAAAAGGATGCTAGCTTGTCAATTTCTTTTTGTCACTCATGTCTTTGGCATAGACTCTGTTAGCTTTATTAAACATTAAGTATTGCTTTCAGGGTGAGGTAGAAGAGCATAAGCAAGAAAAGCTTTATAGGCTAATAAAAATGTAAATGAGATGTTCATCAGCTTGCTTCCCTGGAAAATGATGGAAGAAACATTACCTGAAAAATTAGATTCAACGATTATTGCTAATCAAATCAACCTGAAATGAGAAATCCCTTTGTAACCATTTGTGTTAATTTGCATCCTTATGTCAATCTTTCTATGCACTGAATTTGCTTCCAACATCCTAGGTCCTCTATACATCTATATGTAGATAATGTATATACACATTTTTATATATACATAGAAATATATACATATATTTGTATAATTCATGTTATTAATTAACATGTATTAGCTAAACAGAAATATTTATGTTACATATTTGCAGCAGTTGATAAGAAACACCTATATATTTTAATTCATCTGCACTTAACCTTCTTTTTGCACACCATACTCCTTACCAGGAATTTGAAGACTGAGTTGTAAATCAAAATTTCTATAGCTTGTTAAAGTCACATCCTCAGAGTTTGGAAACCTCTGAGCTCCCTATGTCTCAGGAAGACAGGAAATTCTTCTTCTTCTTCCCCTTAATTAGGAATACATTGTAATAATAATATTTTCTACCTGACCTTTGAATACAGTAGAAAAATAACAAGTGGGAGCTACTTACTTTTTCTCAGGGATGATTCATCCTGGGATGGTGTTTAGACAGTGGCCTTTGAGTATTAGATATTCTATAAACATCGTGTGAGTTGTTCTTCTTGATGACTCCCTTTGGTGGATCTCCAAAGACCCTTTAGAAGCTTGCTGAGAGTGGGATGGAGGAAGAGGCTAGAGCCCCCATAATTGACTCTCAGCAACTGTCCTCTCTCATAGAATCATTCTTTTGTGGTGACCCTTAAAGGCACTTGGCCCATCTGCTACTTATCACTTGTTCATGTACAACTATACATTAGGCCAATATATCAGGTTGGTACAAAAATAAATGTGTTTTTTGCCATTATTTTTAATCTAAAAAACCTGCAGTTACTTTTGCACCAACCTAATAGTTACTGTAAAGGATGGAACTTTTAAGCAAGGCACACAAAACCTTCTAAAGTCACTCTGAGAAGCAATTCAGAGTAGCCCCTTGCTGCATCTTTCATTTTGCTGCCATTTTACTATTTTCTCTGCCCTAAAGCAGATCTCAGGTTACTAACTAACCCAATTATGCCAGAGGTTGCACATTTTTTGTGTGAAAAATCAGACCTTGGCGATGACCTTGAGCAGTAGGTTATAAATAACTCCCACAAGCTTAGCGTTCCAATAATGGAACACTAGGCATAAATGGGCTAACACCTTCAGCTCTGGGCTGAGTCTCTCACAATTACTGCAGGTCTCCACATCTGGGCAGGTCCTGACAATAGTTAAAGATTTTTTTTTCTCATAATTTGTCCCGAAAAGACATATATTGAGGTATTCAGAAGACTTGAGAAAAGTTCCAAGTTAAATAGGATAAAGGGCAATGGATACACATCTTTTGTTCAGAAATATAAAGATTATTCCTAGTTAGCGGCAAATATGTTCCTTCACTCTTCTCTGAATTCATTCTGTCATTCTGCTCCTGGACTTCCTACAATAGTACCTTGATTTATAAGGCCCGTGTCCAGATCTTTTACAGTCCACTTCATTCAAAATTCTCCTGAAAAATTCAAGGGACTCACTAACACATGGCTTTGGTAAAGGCATTCTCCTGAACAAAAACCTTTCTGACCTCAAAATACACCTAGCAAGGGATTTAGTGGTGATAATCTAGCTCTCCTACCTTTTCAGCCCTGGATCTTTATGCTCTTTATCTTGCAAAACATGCTCTAAATTAAATTAACTGCTACCCATTTATATGCCCTGTGCTTCTACAGCATTATAGTCTCTTTATGGTTTGCCTTTTTTACCCATCCCCAAAGCCCAGATGAAATGCCGGTTTCATAAAACTGTTGGATCCATCTATCTTGAAGTTTTTCTATGCTCTGAACAACCACAACTTTTTTTTGTACGTTTCTAATAACATGTAACACCACCTGTTTCATGAGCATAGTTTTATTTGATGATTTTATTATACTCTTTTTTGAGCACAGGAACTGCACACTAGAAATCATCATATTTCTCACAGTTTCCAATATTGTGATTTTTGCATATAGTAGATTTTTAATAAATTTCTGTCAAATGAGTAAACTAATAATTATTCAAGAGTTTTAGAAATTATACAGAATGAGGAAAATTATTTCTCCTCTCCATAAAAGCAAAAGAGATTATAATGATATGTTTCATGAAGAAAGTAGCTTACAAAATTACAAGCAATTTTCATGAATAACTTCAAACAAATTAGTCTTAATACCTATAAAAAGTATCACAGCCTTAAAAAAAATGATGACAAATGATGTCAGCAGTATGGCAGAGTAGGTGTTTCCATTGCTTGTCATCTCACAGAAATATCAATTTGAGCAACTATCCACACATAAAAATACCTTCACAAGAGCTAAGAAATTCAGATGAGAGATTATGGCATCTGAATGGAGCAGAGAAATCAGCAAAGACACACTGAAGAGGACAAGAAGAATAGTTTTATATTATGCATGTCACCCTTCCCTAAGGCCTGCACAGTTCAGTACAAATAGAGATACCCTCCATGTAAAGGAAAAGAATAAAGTGAGTCCCTAACTTCATTGCAGGCCCCAGCACCATGCCTACCCCAGTGGATCCCAGAACCAGGCCAGTCGTCATGTCCCCAGACCTCTCTCTGGCCCCCATGGACCCAGCATACAGGCCCATGTCACTGCCAAATTAGCCCCTGTAACCTGTGGCCTCAGGCCTCAGGCTCATTCTAGTATCAGATGAGCCCTCAGAGCTCCAGGCCTGCTCTGGGCCACCCCAGTGCCAGGACAGCCCCCATAAGTCAGGCTCAGGCCACCCCTAGTAGACCCAGGTTCTAAGCCCTCCTACATGAACTCAGGTACCAGGCTCACTCATATGGACCCAATGTCCAGGCCCTCCCCAGTAGACCCAGGCTCCAGGCCTGCCCTTACAAAATAAGACATCAGATTGACCCCTGTGGACTTAGGCACTAGGCCCATGAACCCACTGACCTAGGCAGCAGGCCAGCCTGCCTGAGGACTCCCGTGGCAAGCCCACTGCAAACCCCAGTAGATAACCTGGTCAGAATCTCTGGACAAGCTGTCTGGTGAAGGGCTTTCCTTGCCAGTCTGTAAAGACTGGAAGAAGTATCTACTTCAAATGCACAGATACCAATTCAAGGCCACAAGGATCACAAATAATTAGGGAAACATGACACTACCCAGGAAACAAAGCACTAGGAACTGGCCCTAAGGAAATGAAGATTTCTGAACTGCCTGACAAAGAATTAAAAATAATCACCTTAAAGAGGCTCAATGTGCTACAAGAGAACACAGACATCAGAAGTTCAACAAAGAGGTAGAAACCATAAAAAGAAATCAATCAGAAACTCAGAAGCTGAAGAACACAATGATTGAACTAAAAAATTTCACAGAGAACTTCAACACAAACTTGATCAAGCAGAAGAGAGAATCAGCGAGAAAAAAAAAATAAGGAAAAAACAGGTCATTTGAAATTACTCAGAGAAACAAAAAGGAGAAAAAGAATGACAAACGTGGAAAAGCCTACAGGACTTTTGGTACATCATCAAGTAAACCAGTGTATGCATTATTGAGGTCCAAGAAGAAACAGAGAAAGAGAAAGGGGAAGAAAGCTTACTGAAAGATATAGTGACAGAAAACTTTTCAAGTTTGGAGAGGGAAATGAATATCCTGATCCCTGAAGCCCAAAGAACCCCAAAGATACAGAGATATTCACTGAGACACGTCATAATTAAATTCTCAGAAGTCAAAGACAGAGAAAGAATTTTGGAAGCACCAAAAAAAAAAGTGACTCATCACATATATAGAAACCTTCATAACGGTATAAGAATATTTATTCAACAAAGGTGGCAGGAACACACAATAGGGACAGGACATTCTCTTCAATAAATGATACTGAGAAAAATCAACTCAAAATTGATTAAAGACTTAAATGTTAAGGGCTGAAACTTTAAAACTACTAGAAGAAAACATAGAGAAAAGCCTTTTTGAAATTGGTTTGGGCAATGATTTCTTGGCTATGACCTCAAAAACACAATAAATAAAGCAAAAAGAGATTAATAGGATTGCATCAAACTAAAAAGCATTGGCATAGCAAAAGAAACAATCAACAGAATAAAAAGACAACTTATGAAATGGAAGGAAATATTTGCAAACCATACATCCAATAAGGGGTTAATACTCGAAATATATAAGGAACTCAACTCAGCAACTCAGTAAAAAGATAACAAATATTCCAATCTGAAAATGTGCGAAAAACCTGAATAGACATTTCTCAAAAATAGGAAATACAAATCGCCAAGAAGTATATGAAAAAAAATGCTTAATATCACTAATTATCAGGGAAATGCAAATTAAAACTACAATGAGATATTACCCCATACCATTATAAAATGGCTACTATCAAAAAGGCAAAAAATAGCAAGTATTGGCAAGAATATGGAGAAAAGTGAAACTTGGTACAGCAGTTATGGAAAAGAGTATAAAGATTCCTCAAAAAATTCAAAATATGACTATCATGTGATCCAACAACCTCATTTCTGGGTATGTATTCAAAAGAATTAAAATCAGCATGTTGAAGAGATATCTGCACTCCCATTTTTTTAAAATGATGTCTCATTCTATTGCTCTCTCATTCGTATTACAACATTATTCACAATAGTCAAGATGTGAAATCAACCAATCAACCTAAGTGTCCATCTATTTATGAATGGATAAAGAAAATGTAGATGTAGAATACTATACATATAATATATATGAATATTATTTATCTTAAAATGAAGAAAATTATCTCATTTGCAGCAACATGAATGAACTGGGAGGACATTATGTCAAGTGAAATAAGCTAGGCACAGAAAGACAAATGCTGCATGATCTCACTTACATGTAAAATCTTAAAGCTTTAAACTTACAGAAGCAGAGAGTAGAATGGTGGTTGCCGGGGGCTGGATGTGAAGAAAGAGGGATGCGTTGGTCAAAGGATACAAAGTTTTGGTTATGAAGAATGAATAAATTCTGGAGATCTAATGTACAGTATAGTGTTTATAATTATTAATATTATGTTGTAACTTTAAATTTGCTAAGAGAGTAAATCTTAAATGTTCTTACCACAAAAATTTAACTATGTGAGGTGATGGATATGATCATTAGGTTGGTTGTGGTAATCACTTCACAATGTATATATAAATCAGTCAAAGCATCATGTTGCACAAAATAAATACATACTTTTTATTTGTCATTTATACCTCAATAAAGGTGGAAAAATAAATTTTTAAACACTGAATATAGTTAAAGCTAAAAGTTATATATGGGGGGATGGGGAAAGAGTGTATGTTGTGGCTTGGAGCAACAAGTAAAAGGATTACATCTTCATCTTCCACATAGTGTGGTTAAACAGAAAAAATAAATATTTTTAAAAATCTGTTATTTTTACATTGTGTATGTAAATATCCAAAGAAGCAGCTAAATTAGTCAAAGTGCTTATCTTTGGGAAATAATAATGGAAAGAGAAGTAAACCAGAGAACTTCGTTTTTCAAAGTTGACCTTGTAGAACCATTTTTGACTTAAAAAATAGATATATGCTGTTTTGATTTTTAAAAATTAATTAAAAAATGATGATCACATTTTGTCTTTAAAATTTTTTGTTTAAAACTTATCCATTTCTTCTCCCCATTTAATATATCTTTTGACCATTTAAAGTATAAAAAAAGAATTTGGACTTAATCTAATGAAGAAGTTTGACCCTAACAAAAGAGAGTAATGGAGTTTAAATTTATTCCACTCTACAAAAAAGAAGTCCAATTCACCCATAGGTAGTGTCATTAGTCTTTTAGGTCTGCATGTCTCTCTCTGTGACTTGGCTGAACTTTCCCAATCTTTGTTCTAATCAGTAATCTTGTCTCCAGTCTAACATGGGAATTGTGCTCTCTGGCATAAAATCAGTTACTGACTTACAGTCCTGTGCTATGTCACACAGCCTTGCCATTGATAGCTTCTGATCCATTTGCAAACTGTCAAGATAAATAAGTTTATTCAGATTATTTATATCTGCTATTTCCCCCACTAACCTCGTACTTAGAAAATTGTATATGTCTAGTCCCTCTCCAACTTGATTTTATATCTTTTAGCCTAATACATTGGCAAACCAAATGCATGACTCTCACACCGATAATACTAAGAAGGGCTGAAATGAATTGTTAGAATAAGAGACAGTCACTTTGTTTAGAAGGGAGTACTCCATGAGCCATGTGATAACATAGCTCCTTGAAAATCTAGTCAATCACCATTTTATAGTAAAAGCCTATGAATTTTTGTAGCTTGGTGTCTTATTGCCTCTATTAAATAGTTGCTTCTAACTTTTCTGGGCATCGCCAGAAAAGTGGAAACCTCCTGTGAATTAGGCAAATTTAGTAACCTCCAATTAATCAAGCACACTTAGCACATACCACATCTGCAGGAATAAACTAGGTATGGGATTAAAGAGATGTACAGAATTAATTCTTTGCTTAATGTATTTTGCCTTCTGTATTTCTTTTTTTTTTTTTCAAGAGATCAAGTCTGAGCCCTCCCTGGAGAATTGTTGAAATAGGGCCTAATTTAGGTAACTAAGCGTTTTAAGCCTTTCTAAACTTTTATAATATTTGTAATTGAACAAAACCCAGCACCAATATATAAATAATAAATTTACCTTCAAACTACTGCTGTCAAAATTATGATGGGAACTCTGCATCACATTTTTGCATACCTTTTAACCCAGGAAATTCACTTCTAGAAATTAATTTTACAAAAATAATAAGAGATTGAATTGCAGGGGTGCTCATGCAAAATAAATAAGCAAAATGCTCTAAATACCCAGCATTAAATATTGATTAAATCAAAACAGTGCATGGATATGGTGGGACACTATGCTATCATTAAACATGACATTGTACAAGATTATACATTGACATGAAAAGACACATATAAAGACTTTGTGACACATGTATAATGTTATTTAAGTTTTGTTGTGACACTCAAGTTGTTTTTTTCTTTTTAGTTTTTCTTACTACTAGAATGAATGCATTTTCTTAAATATTCACCTTTACAGAAATGACTACACAATTAATGGCTACACACCTCTCCCCACTTATTCCTACCCAAAGACAACTACTATTGACATTTTGATGGATATTCTCCTAGCTTGTTTCATGTATGTCTTTGTCAAATGTAGGATCACACTAAATGCTTCTGAAGCATCCTTTTCTTATTTAAAAAATACAGCAGATAGCTTCTAAGTGTGCACCATGTTCTTTTGTAAACATATGTATTTTAAATATATACACATACATAAAGAGAGAGAGGCTGTTTAAAGAATAATAGTTAAGTGGATATCCATACAATGACTACCAGTTTAAGAAGTAGATAATTTCTAGTTCCCCAGAGAATCTTCATGAGAACTTCTGATTTCATATCTGTCTCCTTCTTCTAGAGTAATCCCTCTCACTCTATAACTATTCCTTTGCTTTCCTATATATTAAGTATATGTAAATGTATGTGTAACTCTGCGAATGCATATCTCTGTATAAAATCATTGATTATATATTTTTAATTTTTTCTCTTCTTGAACTTTATGTAAATGAAATCAAAGGCATATTTTTGTGACTTTATTCTGACTTCTTTGTGAGTGATCACTTATGACATTTTAACAATTTTCATATGCATGTGGCTGTTACGTAGACACATAATATATGTTTACATAGGACTTATGTGCCAGGGAAGGTTCTAAGCACATTATACAGATTATCTTGTTTTATGTAGGGGATAGGTATCATTATTAGTTTCATTTTAGAAATTGGGAAACTGAGTTCCAGAAAGGTTAAATAACTTAATGTAGGTCACACAGCTAGTAAGTGGTGTAGGTTACATTCCATCCTAAGTTGACTGACTTCATAGTCTGTGATCTTAACCATAGTTCCAACCTGCTTTCTGTTATGGATAAGTATGCTACAGATGCCTTCTGCTTATTTATGATTAATGCTTTCATATATTAAGAAGCCCCCAAGACTCAATTTCATAAAGATATTTTAAATTATTATCTTAAAGTCTGATGGTTTGCCTTCAATATTTAAGTGCTTTATCTACCTAATATTGATTCCAGTTTATGGTACAAAGCGTGGGTTTAACTTAATTTTTTGACATGTTCAATTGTCTCAACACCTTTCATTAAAAAGCCTATATTTTCCTTATTAATAATATATGATACTAATTCTGTCATATATCAAGTGTCCATTTAATTGTAAATCTGTTTCTAGATCTCTGTTCTGTTCATTTGATCTATTTGTCTAGTCATGCAACATCCTATATAAAGTTGCTCAGAATAGTCTCTTAATAATTTTAATTTTCTATCAATAGTGGCATATTCTTTTTTATTCCTGATACTGATTATTTTGGTCTCTCTTTTTGTCAGTCTTATCAGAAATCAGAAGTTTAGCAATTTTGTGTCTTTGCAAAGAACCAACTTCTGGCTTTGTTGAATTTCTCTAGTATTATATGTTTGTCTTCTTTTTTATTAATTTCTGCTTTTATCTTTCTTAATTTCATATAATTTCACTACTGTTTTTCTAATTTCTTAAGATGGATGCATAGCTTAGCTTATTAATATTTAGCCTTTTTTTCTAACAGCATTTTAGGCTGCAGATTTGTAAGTTCTGTTTTTGGCACATTTAAGTTCTGATATATTTTGTTACTGTTCAGTTTAAAACATTTTTACTTGTATAAATTCTTTTTAGACCCATAAATTATTTAGAAGTAGGTTTCCAACTTCACAAACTTAGTGTTTTTAGATTACCTTTATATTGATTTTTAAGTTAGTTGTACTGTAAACAAAGAACTTTGTCATTAGTTTTCCAGTATTTGAAATGCATTGAGTGCTGCTGTAAGGGCCAATATTTGGTCAATTTTGTGAATGTTCCCTTTATTCTTGAAGTGAATATGCATTCTGCAGTTGTTTGCTACACAGCTTATAGGTGCAAATTCGATCAAGGGCTTGATTGTGTCCTTCATGTCTTTCATATCTTTATTGTTTTTTTGTTGGCTTTATCTATCAATTTTGTGTTAAAAATTTTTCACCATGGTTGTAGATCTTGCTGTTTCTTGTTGTAGTTCTATAAGGTTTTGCCTAATATATTTTGATGCTATGTGTTATTGATATAACATTTAACATGGTTTATAGTTTCCTGGGGTGAATTAATAAATACATTACAATAAATTGAACTTCTCTATCTCCAGCAATGGTTTACTTTACCCACGAAGTCCAATTTTTCCCTTATCAATTTAATAATATGAGACTTTATTGCATAGAATCTATTGAACATATCTTTTTCTATACTATTATTTTAAGACTTCATTAACTGTTTTACTTTAAAGGCATTTTGTAAATGGCATATAATTGAATTTTATTCTATCCTAGACAGATATTCTTTTGCCTGAAAGATTAACTCACTTTTATTAGGTATTATTACTTACATATTTGGAGTTGAATCTACCAACATATTTTGTATTTCCATTTGCTCCATCTTGTCTTAAGTCAAATATTAAGTGCCTTATATGTGATGATCTGTTTCTAGACTCTGTATTAACCTACTGTTCTATTTGTTGTATGTCAATACCACTGTGTCTTCCTTGCTGAAGCTTTACAATGAGTTTTGACATCCAAGCATATGAATGTAATAATCATCTTCTTTAAGACTTTTTTTGTTACTTTTTGGCTTTTTACATTTTATTATATATTAAAATCAGGTTGGTAATTCTGTGATTTTTGATAGAACTATTTTTTAAATTTGAATTAAATTTTTCATTTGTTTCTTGTTGCTAATGAATAAAAATATAATTTTTGTACATTGGCCTTGTTTCTAGTGATTTTGTTTAATTCACATTTTAATGATTTATATTTACTATGGGGATGATTCGAATGCAAATAGATTCTTCTGTCCTTAGTTTTCTATTTCTTTTTCTTTCCTTATTTCACTGGCCCTCTGGAACAATGTCAAACGGAAATGGTGACAAAGAATAGCCCTGTTTTATTCCTGATTTTAGGGATAAAATTATATTTCAGCATTAACTATAGAGTTTCTATACTTTTGTGTTTATTTTCTAAGTATGTATAGACATTTTTATCACATTAAGAATTTTTTCCTTCTATTGTTAGTTTGCTAAGAATTTAGTCAACAATTAATATTAACATTAAATTGTTATCAAATGCATTTTCTCATCTATTGAGATAATTATGTAATTTTCTTCTATTATTTCATTAATATGCTAATTTGCATTGGTTTTGAATGCTAAATTAATTTTGGATTCCTAACCTAAGCTGCACTTCTTCTGACATGTCATTTTTATACTCATTGAATTCAGATTGTTTTTATTTTTTAATTTACAAATAAAAATTATATGTATTTATGGTGTACAACACGATGCTTTGATAGATTCTTGATATTTTCTTTAGAATTTTTGCAACTGTATTTGGAAGACATTGTCCTGTAATTTATTTTCTCATAATGTTAGAAAACCCTGGCCTCATAGAACAAATTAGAAGTTCTATTCTTTGGAAAAGTTTGTGAAGATTTCTGTTATTTCCTCCATAAATATTTAATAAAATTATCTAGTAAATTTATCTAGGATATGGGTTTTCTTTCTGGAAATGTGTATAAATTATGAATTTGATATTTTCAGAAGATATGGATAGTGGTTTGTGGGAATCAGTTGATACTGACACTGGCTCAGGGTGCATTTTGCACACCTCTTTCTAACTCTCTCCTCAATGATGTCATGCAAGTAGCTTAAAATTAGCCACTGTGGAAATATTTACAACACAAAAATCAAAAAAAGTGTGGATTATTTTTTGAGAGCTGAAGGAAAACTGACATTTTTTCACTTCTTCCTATGTTCATTTTTTTAAGTTGTGATTTCCAAGGCATTTGATTATTTCACCCAAATCTCCAAATTTATTGGCATAAACTTGATCATAAGTGCTTCATTATATTTAATGATCTGCAATAATGATCTTTTTAATTACTAATATTATGTATTTGTTCCTTCACAATATTTTTCCTCAGGTATCTGGTCAGAAATTTTTCAATTTGTAATTATTGTTTGTTTAAAAACCTTTCGTACTTTTGTTATCTTCTCTATTATTTTTTACTCAATTTCATTGTTTTCTGTTTTTTTTAAGTGTTTCTTTTAGTTTTCTGGCGAAAATATAACTTGGAATTTTTTCTAACTATTGAAGATGAATTATTAGATTATTTATTTTCATCCTTTTTTCTTGTTTATTATTTACATTTAAGACTATAGTTTTTCCTTTAAACACAGGGTTAGTGGTATACATGAAGTTTTTATATATTTACACACTCATTCACTTCAAAATATTTTCAGATTTCCATTGATATTTGTCTCCTGGGTTATTTATTTTTTCATTGCTAAATTTTCAAACATTTTGAGAGTTACTAGTTATTTTTTTACTTTGATTTCTAGTGTAATTATATTATGGTCAGAAATTAAAGTTTGTGTTATTACAATGTTTCAAAATTTGGTGAGGCTTGCTTTATGACCAAGCATATGGTCGATTTTGGCAAATGTTCTCTGCATACATGAAAAATATGTCCATTCTTCAGTTCCTGCTTTAGTTCCCAATTAGGTAATTTTTGTTAATCACATTTTAAAAATTGTCTGTATACTTACTGTTTTATGCATTTGTTCTATCAGTTAATAAAAGTTGCTTTAAACTCTCCCACTATAATCATGGATATCTATTTTTTATTTCTATTTCTCAATATTCGAATTATATATTTTAAGCCTATAGTAATAAAATGCCTGTTGATTTAGAATTGCTATATTTTCTTGATGAAATGGCTCCTTTTAAATTATAAAATGTCGCTTTTCATCTTCAGTAATTCTCTTCACCTGAATTTCTACTTTTAGCAGTATTACTATGCCAGCTTTCTTTTGAATAGTGTTTGCATGACATTTTTCTTTTGATCCTTTTATGTTCAAACTTCTCGCATCTTTATATTTAATGTGTGTCTCTTGTAAGAAATATTTGTATTTTAAAATTTGAGACTAATAATATTCCATCCGTTTATTTAATTTTTAATTTATTGGATATATTTGAGTTCAAGTATATTGTTTTATTACTTGATTTTGTTGCTCCACCTATTGTTTTTGTTCATTTTCTGTCTTCTTTTAAATTAAGTATTTTTACTAGTCTCTGAGTGGTCACCTTAGAGATTATACTGCGCATTCTCTACTCATTAAAAATCTGGGCCGGGCGCGGTGGCTCACGCCTGTAATCCCAGCACTTTGGGAGGCCGAGGCGGGCAGATCACGAGGTCAGGAGATCGAGACCATCCTGGTTAACAAGGTGAAACCCTGGCTCTACTAAAAATACAAAAAATTAGCCGGGCATAGTAGCGGGCGCCTGTAGTCCCAGCTACTCTGTAGGCTGAGGCAGGAGAATGGTGTGAACCTGGGAGGCGGAGCTTGCAGTGAGCCCAGATCACGCCACAGGGATCCAGCCTGGGTGACAGAGCAAGACTCCGTCAAAAACAAAACAAAACCAAAAAAAAAACAAAAAACTGATATAACATTGTTCAATATAGTATAATTAAATTTGCTACTTCCCAAACAGTGAAAGAGCTTTAGGATACATTAGGAATACACCTCTCACTTTCTTTTATTCTATTTTTGTCATATATTACTTTTTTGTGTATTTAAATGCTATAAGTCGTAATTATTATTTTTAATATAGACTATTTATTTAGCTTTAAACATATATTTACCCTTTCCATAGCTATTTATTCCATTCTGTGTGTCTGTTATTCTCTCTGGAGTCATGTTGTTCCTGCCTGAAGAGTTTTCTTTAATATGTTCTTGAATATTTCCTTTAATGCACATACACTGTGGGTGTATTTTCTGGTTCTGCTTGTTAGAAAAAAAATGACTTATTCACTATCAATTTTGAAGGATATTTTTAGTGGTTACTGAATTCTGGTTGGACAGGAGTTTGGCCTTGCTTTATTTTGTTTCATACTTGTTTCATACTTTAAAGACACCATTCCATTATTTGTGTCAAGCAACCAATCATCAATTTTATTGTTGCTTCTTAATAATAATAATAAAAAAAGAAATTTTAAAAAATAAAAATAAAAATAAAGTTATATTGTAAGTAAAAAAAAGGCATACAACTGGATTATTAAGAAAAAATACTTGTAAAAATCATACTTATTAAACAAAGATATGCAAATTAAGACATAAAAAAAATCTTGCTACTTCAAATTTTTTCCCTTGGTGTTATCAGTTTTACCATGATATTCCCAGTGATGATTTTCTTTTTATTTGGAATCCTTCAGAATTGTAGTATTAATTGAATATGTGGCTTCATGTATTTCTTCATTTGAGAAAATCTCTCAGGCATTTCTTCATTTCTTCATTTGAGAAAATCTCTCAGGCATTATCTCTTCAAATATTGCTTTATGTCCCATTCTCTCTCTCCTTTCCTCTTGGGACTTGATTTTTTTTTAATTTTAGAAATTTTTTACACTAATATAGTACCTTCCCTGTGTTTTCTTTTTCTCTTTATCTCTGTGCTTCAGCATAGATCAACACCATCCAGTAGAAATTTCTGTGATGGTGGAAATTCTGCACTGCTCATTTGGTTACTGTAGTCACATGTTGAATACTTCAAATGTAGCTAGTGTGTTATGGGCTGAACACTGGTATTCCCCCTGATATTCATATGTTGAAACACGAATCCCCATTGGGATCATGTTTGGTGATGGGACTTTGGGAGACAGTAAGATTATGATGGTGGAGCCCTCATGATGGAATTAAGAAGAGGTAAGAGAGAGCTTGCTTCTTCTCTCTCTTGGCCATGTGAGGAAACCAGGATGAGGGCTCTCACCAGAACCTAACCATGCTTGGCGTCTTGTCCATTGTGTGTGTGTGTGTGTGTGTGTGTGTGTGTGTGTGTTTGTGTGTATAAATATAATATTTTCTTTGTCTATTCACCTGTCAATGGACACTTCAGTTGTTTCCATATCTTGACTATTGTGAATAATGTGCAATGAGCATAGGGGATACAGATATCTCTTCAAATACTGGTTTCATTTATTTTGGTTTGGGTTTTCTCATAGCATGTCAGGGTAGTTGTATTTCTTAGAAGGTGCCTCTGGTCTATAATTTTTCATATTTCAACAAATAAATAAAAGCTACATGGCCTTTTATGATCTAGCCTTGAAAGTCACATAGCTTCGCTTTTATTGTACTCTATGGTTAAAATAATCATAAAGCCATCCAGTTTCAGAGGGAGGAGAAACTGACTCAACTTCTCAAAGTTTCAAAGATGTCACTATGTTTTATAGCCTCCAAAGTCTGTTATTTGATTATAATTTATTTACTTTAATCCCATATGCAAAATACATTCTCCTCTTCAGTTTCCCTCCAAAAATCTCATTCCATTACCACACTATGCTCAGATTTCAGGATCTCATCAAATAAATCAGGTCTAAGTGTGGATGAGGATCCACAGTTTACTTCCTCCACTATAGTTGATCTCATTCTGTATACTAACTAAAAATATCATGTATTTGCCTCTCATATACTCAGCATACAGTAGTAGAGTAGGCATAGATATACCAATTCAAAAAGTAAAAATTAGAGGCACACAACAGATAACCTGATACTGAGTTTGAGTATCTTCTTCTCAAAGACTCAAACACTGCAACATAGTCAGGTAGTGCAAATAGGAATGAATGATTGCAGTGAGTTGTAAGAGCTCTTGGTTACTTATATGAATATATAGGTAAGCACTTTAAAATAAAGAATTGTCTTTTGTGTATGTCCAATTTAAGTATAAATATTTGCACAACTGCAAATTGATAATTGAAATTTTTATCATGATATAAAAATTACACTGATCTTTTGGTCACTCAAATTTGAGAGTTAAATCATCCAAATTTTTAGAGATATCATAAATCTGCAATAGACTTTGTCCCAGGTATCTGGTTAAATCATCTTCTTCTGTAGTTTTTTCTCCTTTTCAATCCTCAAATCATAATAATTTCATACTTAATAAGTTTGGACGATGAAAACTGAGGCCTCTTTCACACATACTATATATAATATGCTTCCCTGCCTTACGCGGGAGTTGCATCAGGGAATAATATTGTGAGGATAAGAGACATGTAGACATCTCATGGCTAATAAATTTTCAACAAATATTTTAGTTGTTTTAATTTTAATTCTGAAGGAATCAGAAAGTGTCCATTTTGGTTTATAAAAAAGCATCAATGTGTCTTCTAAAAGTGCTGTAAATAAGATACCAATTGGAAGATTTATTGTTGATCTATGTTTAATTTAAACTTGTATTTGGAGTATAGGAAACATGGTGAAAGGAAACTGACAGCTTTGAAAAGATATATCATCTGAAACTCTATACTACATCACTCATTTTAAATTAAGACTTGATATTCTTCCTGAATTATATTAGAGGTGGAAAGAGACAGAGTGAGGTTCTGTTCTTCAGAGTGGGAAAAACAGAAATTAAAAGCCTCCTGAATCATTGATTTCATGAAATATGTCAAATTATTTGCCACTGTAAATGTAGCAGCCTCTACCCTGAAGTGTGCTGATTGGTGACAAATATATGTGTTTAACTGCTTATGGTTACTGGTTTTTGCATCTTTGTGACAGAACATTGAAGTTTATTTTTTGTTTAGAGAATTTACCAGTATACATGGGTGTAATCCTGTTTATCTTGCTATTTTAAATATGTTGTTAGTGTAAGCGTAATATTTTGCAAACATATATCAAATAAGTAGATTAGAAATCTTGAAAGACTTTTTTTGATACAGTAAATTTCCACACCAACAGTATATCATTGGCTGAACTATTGTGAAATAAAGTAGCACAGATGAAGCCACCTATCTTTGAAAACAACCTGTATTAAGAGTTTTCAGTATGCCAGGTATTTTCTAAGCACTTTACATTGATTGTCTCTTTATATTCTCACAACTCCAAAGATAGGTGGTATTATTATCTTCATTATAAACATGAAGAAACTAAGTCACCGTATTGAATGTGGGAACATTCAAGGTGAAGGAAACAGTATAAATAAATTCACAGAGGCGCAAGAAGCATCATGGTATATGCAGAAAAATACTAGCAGTTTTATGTGGTTGGACCTTGAAGTTTAACATAACAGGGTATGGAGAGGATGCTGAAGAGACAGGCAGTGGCTCTTTTATGAAGATATTTGTATGTTATCTTCTAGAGCAATAAGCCAATATTTGCTATATTGTGTTAACTAAAAATTATTAGTTTATATTTACATATCAACAAATACATACAGTTAAAGTTGTACTAAATGGCATATTCATTAAAATTTCATTCATTTTTCTTCATATTCAAGAAGTTTTCAAAACTTTCTATCTAATTTTATAACTTAGAATCCTATATATTTGCGTCTACCTTGAATTCGCTCTTTTGGCGTTAGAATTATCTTCTTTCGTTATCACTTTTGTGGCAGGATTAAATGACATTTGTCATAATTTTCAAGAAGCAGAAATCTAAGCAACACACTGGACATTTAGGGACATAGTAAGAAAGAGAAAATACTTCTGAAAAGACTTTTACTTGGCCAGAGATGCATTAGATCAAGCTTATGGACCACAGGATTTGTTTTTCTGTGAGAAAAAAATGAATTTAAACAGATACCTACATATGTGCTCACATAGTCATGTATTTTACAGTCTATTTAAGTCATTGTATCAGAATCTCAGCTCTCTAAGGGTTTTCTTTCAACATAAACATAATTTCTAGGGTTTTATTTAAATATAACTAAGATATATGTTATTACTGACACTGATAGAAACTCCCTGAATGGAATTACAGAATTATAATTTTGATGTTAGAAGATCCAAGCAAATAAATGATTTACTAGAGGACAAAGTGAAAGGCAGAAGAGAGCCTAGAGAGCAATGTAAAATGCAAAGATCTTAAGCCTAAAGCTTTGGAGCTCAGAGTTTAGTAAAGACCATTCTCCCACTAAAATGTTGAAATAGGATTGAGCAGAATTATTCACAATTCCTGTCCCAGTTTGTAGCTTATACATCTATTTCATTGTATTTCATGCATAGACACCAGTTATGAGGCAGTGCACTGACTGGTTAAAAGTGTAGGTATGCTCTGGAGGCAAACAAATTTAAATTTAAATGCCAGTTTTGTTGTTTGCTATCTGGCTAGCCTTGGGTGGGGATGAGGTGCTTACTTTATCAAACTCTACATTTCTTTCTCTCTAACATAATCATAATAATAGGATTGACTTGTTATGTTGTTTTGGGGGAAATGTAACTAAAGGGCCTAGAACCATGACTGGTATTGATCTACGGGGTTCTATCTCCTTAATTAAGCATAAATATGCCAATAAAGTGTGAATGTGCATTTCTATGGAGAGATATGTAAGAATTATCTTAAGGATATGACTATGTATAAAATACATACACATATTTCTCTCTTATATGTGTTAGTTAAAAAGGGTAGGTCCGGGCGTGGTGGCTCATGCCTGTAATCCCAGCACTTTGGGAGGCTGAGAAGGCTGGATCACCTAAGGTCAGGAATTCAAGATCATCCTGGCCAACATGGTGAAACCCTGTCTCTACTAAAAATACAAAACTTAGCCAGGCGTGGTGGTGCACGCCAATAGTCCCAGCTACTAGGGAGGCTGAGGCAGGAGAATTGCTGGAACCCAGGAGGCAGAGGTTGCAGTGAGCCGAGATTGAGCCACTGCACCCTAGCCTAGGCAACAGAGCAAGACTCCATCTCAAAAAAAATGGTGGGGAGGGGGTTGATATAGGAAATTAAGAATGACCCAGACAATCCTAGAAAAGGTAAAAACAGAAAAAAATATCAATAGCGATCACATCAAATAGTTACATGGAGAGAAGGAATAACCAAAGAAGTTCAACTTTATAGATTAGTCACAAGTCCCCTAAAAAAGACTTGGTTGCAGAGAATTGATCCATTGTGTCCTGGGAGATATGGCTTCTCAGTGACCCTAATGTAACAGAGCAGCTAACCAAAATCTATGTTCTTTTCTTCCTCCTGGACATTCAGGAAGACTGAATTTTCCTGTCCCACTCGCAGTTTGAGGTGGCCTTGTGACTGAATACTCAATGAAGGAGGGGTGCACTATTTCCAGGTGTGGCCTCCAATAACCATACCTGCTTTTCCATGCTCTTTTCTCCTATGGTTGACTAGAATAAAACTTCTGTCATAGGAACCTTGGAAACATTTTAGTAAAGACAGCGGTGACTTCTAAATGACTACGTGGAGGAAAGCCAACATGCCAACCTATTTACCAAGTGCCTACTGGTAAATGTGCAAGAAATGAACTTCCACAGCATACCTTGTTTCACTGCACTTTGCTGTATTGTGCTTTACAGATGTTGCATTTTTATAAATTGAAGGTTAGTGGCAACTCTGCATCAGTCCAGTCTGTCGGCATCATACTTCTAAAAGCCTGTACTCATTTCATGTCTCTGTGTCACATTTTGATAATTCTTACAGCATTTCAAACTTTGTCAATATTATATCTGAGATGGTGATATGTTGCAATTGTTTTGGGGAGCCATAAACAGTGCCCAGACAAAACGGTGAACTTAATACAAATTTTATGTATTCTGACTAATCCACTGACAGGCCATTTTCCCATCTCTCTTTCTCTCCTTGGGCCTACCTATTCCCTGAGACACAATAATTTTGAAATCATGTTAATTAATAACTCTACAATGGCTTCTAAGTGTTCAAGTGAAAGGAAGAGTCACATGTCTCTCACTTTAAATCAAAAGCCAGAATAATTAAGCTCAGTGAGAAAGATATGTCAAAAGCTGAGATAGGCCAAAAGGTAGACCTCTTATGCCAAACAGTTAGCCAAATTGTGAATGCAAAGGAAAAATTCTTGAGGAAAATTGAAAGTGTTATTCCAGTGAACATATGAATGATAAGAAAGCCAAACAGCCTTATTGCTGATACGGAGGAAGTTATAGCGATATGGATAGAAAGTCGAACTAGTCACAACATTACTTTAAGCCAAAGTTTAATACACAGCAAGGCCCTAACTCTTTTCGGTTCTATGAAGGATGAGAGAGATGAGGAAGTGCATAAGAAAAGTTTGAAGTTAGCTGAGGTTGGTTCATGAAATTTAAGGAAAGAAGCTATTTCCATAACATAAAAGTGCAAGGTGAAGCAACAAGTGCTGATGTAAACACTGAAGCAAATTATATTGAAAACCTGGTTAAGATAAGTGATGAAGGTGGCTACACTAAAAAACAATTTTTAATGTAGATGAAACAGTCTTATATTGGAATAAGATGCCATCCAGGACTTTCATGCTAGAAAGGAGCAGTCAATGCCTGGATTCAAAGCTTCAGAGGACAGGCTGATTCTCTTGTTAGCAACTAATGCAGCAGGTGACTTTACCTAGAAGTGAATGCTCATTTACTATTCTGAAAATCTTAAGTCACTTAAGAACTGTGCTAAATCCACTTTGCCCATGCTCTATGAATGGAACAACAATGCCTGGATGACAGCCTATCTGTTTACAACATGGTATACTGAATTATTATTATTTTTTTTTGAGATGGAGTTTCACTCTTCCACCCAGGCTGGAGTGAAGTGGCATGATCTTGGCTCACTGCAACCTCTGCCACCAGGTTCAAGTGATTCTCCTGCCACCTGCCATCATGCCCAGATTTTTTTTTCTATTTTTAGTAGAGACAGGGTTTCGCTATGTTGGCCAGGCTGGTCTCTAACTCCTGACCTCATGTGATCTGCCCGCCTTGGTCTCCCAAAGTGCTGGGATTACAGGCATGAGCCACTGTGCTCAGCCGGTATACTGAATATTTTAAGCCCACTGTTGAGACCCACTACTCAGGGAAAAAAAATTCAATTCAAAATATTACTGCTCATTGGCAACATATCTGTTCACCTAAGAGCTCTGATGGAGATGTACAAGGAGATGAATGTTGCTTTCCTGCCTGCAAAAACAATATCCATTCTATAGCCCATGGACCAAGGAATAATTTCAACTTTCAAGTTTCATTATTTAAGAAATACATTTTGTAAGATTATAGCTGCCATAGATAGTGATTCCTCCGATGGATCTGGGCCAAGGACATTGAAAATCTTCTGGAATGGGTTCACCATTCTAGATGCCATTAAGATCATTTGCCATTCATGGGAGGAGATCAAAATACCTATAGTAACAGGAATTTGGCAGAAGTTTATTCCAACCCTCAAGGATGACTTTTAGGGTTTTAAGACTTCAGTGGAGGAAGTAACTACAGATGCAGTGGAAAGAGAAAAACTAAAATTACAAATGAAGCCTGAAGATGCGATTGAATTGCCAGACTCTCATGACAAAACTTGATTGGATGAGGAATTCTTATGGATGAACAAAGAAAGTGGTTTCCTAAGATAAAATCTACTCCTGGTGAAGATACTGTGAATAATGCTGAATTGACAAGAGATTCAAAACATTTCTTCAACTTAGTTGATAAAGTAGTGGAAGTGCTTGAGAGGATTGACCCAAATTTTGAAAGAAGTTCTACTGTGAGTAAAATGCTATTGAACATCGTTTGCTACAGAGAAATCTTTCATGAAAGAAAGAGTCAATCAATGTGGCAAACCTTAAGATTGTCTCATTTTAAGTAGTTTCCAAAGCCATTCCAATCTTCAGCAACACCCACACCAGCAGCCATCAACATCAAGGCAGGATCTTATAGGCAAAATGACTACAACTCACTGAATACTAGGATGATGGTTAGCATTTTTAAATTTTTTAGCAATAAAGTGATGATGATGATTATTACTATCTTTAGACAAAGGGTCTTGCTCTGTCACCCAGGCTGGAGTGCAGTGGCACAATCATGGCTCACTGTAATGTTGAACTACCAGGCTCACACGAACCTCCTCACTCAGCTTCCAGAGTAGCTAGGACTATGGGTTTTTGCCACCATGCCTGTCTAATTTTTAATTTTTTGTGTGTGGAAATGGGGTCTCACTATGTTTCCCGGGCTTGTCTCAACTTCCTGCCTTAACTGATCCTCCTGCTCCAATCTCCCAAAATGCTGGGATCACATGCATGAGCCACTGAACCCAGCTGACAATAAAATATTTTAAATCAAGGTATTACATTGTGCTTTGAGAAATAATACTGTTCACACTTAATATAATACAGAATAATGTAAGCATAACTTATTTGTGCCCTGGGAAACTAAAACATGTGTGTGACTTATTTTATTGCAAAATTCATTTTATTGCTGTGTTCTGGAACCAAGCCTGAAATATCTTTTAGGTATGCTTATGTTGGATTTGAGACATACATTTGTGAGTTCATTTGTTACAGCAGCTAGTATTACCCTATTTTAGTTATTAATTATAATAATATGATAATGAGATATAATGAAAGTTAAAATAAACTAAAGTAGGATATCAGATATCTATTCTTGGACTTTGAGTAAGAAAAAGAGGCATAGGGAGAGGAGTTACAAGTGGGAAAGGGATGTAGAGAAGGTGGGGACTATATTCATGTATTGTGTTTTGGTCAAATTGACAATTTTGATGTTGATTGTCAGGCAGGCTGCAAGTAGTGAGGGGTTCTCTAAGAGCCAGGTTGAAGTGAATGCACTGTAGAAGCCTACTGCTGGACTCACTTGAAGCTGACTCACACAGACATTAGGATCAGGAGGTTTTTGGAACATGCTTTCAGGATCAATACCCATGAAGAAAAGGAAGGAACCAGTACTGAACTGGGAAGAATTTGGGTTGTGATGCAGCCTCAATGAAAGCCCAGTCAATCCCATGAAGAGCTCAGAAACTAGATAACCCTTGAAGCTTTTCCAAGCTGTAAGGAGGGAGCTGTGCTTTTATACTTGCAAAGCAACTGGTCATTTGTCTCTTTCTGCCCGGTGGAAGGGGCACATGACTTTGAACAAGGCAGCTGTCTTCAGCCAGGGGAAATCCCCAGAGTCAGGCTGACAGCTAAGGGCTGTGCTGTCTGCTGTTGGCCCAACAGTATTCCCAGAAGCTTGGGGAATACCTTCTTCAGATATTACAAAGCCCATCTCAGTTGATCAAGACCTAGATTCAGTTGGTTGATTTTTAAAATTTGCAAAAGAAATAACTTATTAAAAATACATATTATAGTTCAATATTTTGTTTTAATATATAAAAATACACATTTATTGTCATACTTTTAATATGGAGCCAAAGCTTATTCTTTCTTCTTACTATTTTTAAAATTTTAGTTTCAGGGGGCACATGTGCAGGTTACATGAATATATTGCATAATGCTTGGGTTTGGGCTATTGAATCTGTCACCCAAATAGTGAATGTAGGTAGTTGTTCAACCATTGTTCCCGTCCCTTATTCCTCACTTTTGGAAACCTCAGTGTCTATTCCATCTTTATATCTGCATGTCAATTGTTTGGATCCCACTTATAAGTGAGTACATGGAGTATTTGATTTTTTGTTTCTGAGTTAATTCTAAGTATTAATTCACTTAACACTTAATTCACTTAAGATATGGCCACCAGCTCCATCCGTGTTGCTGCAGAGGACATAATCTTAACTGGCTGTGTAATATTCCATGGTACATATATACCACATTTTCTTTATCCAATCTATCATTGATAGGCACCTAGACTGATTCCATGACTTTGCTATTGTGAATTGTGCTACGATAAATATATGAGTGCAGGTGTCTCTTTTGTTAGAACAATTTATTTTCTTTTGAGTAGATACCCAGTAATGGGATTGCTGGATCAAATGGTAGTTCTATTTTCAATTTTTTGCAAAATCTCCAAACTGATTTCCACAGGGGCTGAACTAATTTACATTCCCACAAACAGTCTATAAGTGTTTCCTTTTCTCTGCGTCCATGCCAACATGTGTTAGTTTTTGACTTTTTAATAATAGCCATTCTGACTGGTGTCAGATGGTGTCTCATGGTGGCTTTAATTTGCATTTCTCTGATGATTAGTAATGTTAGGCATTTTTTCATGTTTCTTGGCCACTTGTATGTCTTCTTTTAAGAAGTGTCTGTTCATGTGCTTTGCCTAGTTTTTAATGGGGTTATTTTGTTGGTGGTGATTTAAGTTAAGATATTAATCTTTTGTTGGATGCATAATTTTTTAACATTTTTCCACATTCTGTAGGTTGTCTGTTTACTCTGTTGATAGTTTCTTTTGCTGTGTAGAAGCTCTTTAGTTTGATTAAGTCGCACTTGTTAATTTTTGTTTTTGTTCCATTTGCCTTTGAGGTCTTAATAATCAATTATTTGCCTAGGTCAATTCCAGAAGAGTTTTTAACCAAGTCTTCTCCTAGGGCTTTTATAGTCTAAGGTCTTACACTTGTCTTTAATCCATCTTAAATTAGGTTTTGTATGCGGTGAGAGGTAAACATTCAGTTTTATTCTTCTGAATATGGCTAGCCAGTTTTTCCAGCACCATTTATTGATTAGGATGTCCTTTCTCCATTGTTTATTTTTGGAAATGAAAGCACAATACTTGCTACCACAAAAGCACACGTAAGTACAAAGCCCACAGACCCTATAAAGCAACTATACAATTGAGACTATAGAGCAACTAGCTGCAACACTATGACAGGAACAAAGTCTTACATATCAGTATTAACTTTGAACATAAAGGCCTAAATGCTTCTCTTAAAAGACATAGAGTTGCAAATTGGATAAAAATCAAGACCCAACTTTATGCTATATTCAAGAGACCCATCTTGCATGTGATGGGTTTACTTTGACCCCTTAGGCTCAAAGTAACAGGATGGAGAAAGATCTGTCATGCAAATGACAAATGAAAAAAGAGCAGGGGTTGCTATTCTTGTACCATATAAAACAAATTTTAAACCAACAACAGTAATAAGGGACAAATAAGGGCATTATATAATGATGAAGGGTTCAAATCAACAATAAGTTTTAACCATCCTAAATATATATTCACCTAACATTGGAGGGAGCACCCTTATTTGTAAAACAATTACTACTAGACCTAAGAAAAGAGATAGACAACCATTCAATAACAGTGGAGGACGGCCAGGCATGGTGGCTTAAGCCTGTAATCCCAGCACTTTGGGAGGCTGAGGTCAGGAGATCAAGACCATCCTGGTCAATATGGTGAAACCCAGTCTCTACTAAAAATTCAAAAATTAGCTGGGCTTGGTGGCACATACCTGTAATCCCAGCTACTCGGAAGGCTGAGGCCGGAGGATCACTTGAACCTGGGAGGCAGAGTTTGCAGTGAGCCGAGATTGCGCCACTGCACTCCAGCCTGGGGACAGAGCAAGACTCCATCTCAAAAAATATATATAATAATAATAATAGTGGAGGACTTCAACACCCTAGTGATTGCAACACCCCAGTGATTGCATTCAGCTCATCAAGGCAGAAAACCAACAAAGAAATTCTGGACTTCAGTAGGACACTTTACCAAATGAACCTAATAGACATCTACAGAATAAGCTGCCTATCAACCGCTGAATATACATTCTCATCTGCACAGGGAACATTCTCTAAGATTGACCATAGGCTTAGTTATAAAGCAAGTCTTAATAAATTTCAAAAAACTGAAAGTATACCAAGCATCTTCTCAGACCACAGAGGAACAAAATTAGAAATCAATACCAAGGAAAACTCTTAAAACTACACAAATACATGAAAACTAAAAAACTTACTCCTGAATGACTTTTGAATAAATAATGAATTAAGGCAGAAATCAAAAAATTATTTGAAACAATGAAAAGACTCACACCATATCAAAATCTCTTGGCTTCAGTAAAAGCACTGTTATGAGGAAACTTTATAGTGGTAAATGCCTACATCAAGAAGATAGAAGGATCTCAAATTAACAACCTAATGTCACACCTGGAGGAGCTAGAAAAACAAGAACTTAACCTAAAGATAGAAGAAGAAAAGAAACAACTAAAATCAGAGCAGAGCTAAATTATATTGAGACCAAAACAATATACAAATAATCAATGAAATGAAAAATTGGTTTTTGAAAGGATAAACAAGATTGATAAGCCACTAGCAAGATTAACAAAGAAAAAAAGAGAGAAGACTCAAATAAGCGAAATCAGAAGTGACAAAAATAACAACTGATTCCACAGAAATACAGAAGATTCTAAGGGATCCCTATAAATATCTCTGTGTACACAAACTAGAAAACCTTGAGGAAATGGATAAATTCTCGGAAACACGCCACCTCCTAAGACTGAACCAGGAAGAAATTGAAACCTCAAACTGAACAATAAAAAATTATGAAACTGAATCAGTAATAGAAAAACTACCAACCATAAAAAGCACTGGACCAGACAGATTCACAGCTGAATTCTTCCAGATATAAAAAGAAGAGATAATATCAATCTTACTGAAACCATTCCAAAAAAATCAAGGAGGAGTAATTCCTCCCTAACTCATTTTAGAAAACTAGTATCACCTTGGATACCAGAATCTGGCAACTACACAACAAAAAAGTAAAACCACAGGCCAATATTCCTAATTAACATATATATAAAAGTCTTCAACAATATACTAGAAAACTGGATCCAGCAGCACATCAAAAATATAAATCACCACAACCAAGTAGACTTTATTCCTGGGATGCAAGGATGGTTCAACATATGGAAACCAATAAATATGATCCATCACCTAAACAGAATTGAAAACAAAAAACAAATTATCATCTCAATAGACACAGAAAAGGCATTTGATAAAATCAAACATCCCTTCATGATAAAAATCCTCAACAAATGAGGCATTGAAGAAACTTACCTCAAAATAATAAGAGCCATCTATGACAAACTATTACCCAACATCATACTGAAAGGGCAAAAGTTGGAAGCATTTTCCCTAAGAACTAGTACAAAACAAGAATGTCTATTCTCACCACTCCTATTCAACATAATACTGGAAGTTGCAGACAGAGCAGTTAGGCAAGAGAAAGAAATAAAAGGCATCTAAATGGGAAAAGAGGAAGTCAAATTATCTCTGTTCACTGACCATATGTTTTCATATCTAGAAAACTCCAAAGATTCCTCCAAAAGACTCCTAGACCTGATAAATGGCTTCTGTAAAGTTTCAGGATGCAAAACTAACATACAAAAATCAGTAGCACTTCTTAATACTAATAATGTTTGAGCTGAGAATCAAATCAAGAATGCAATCCCACTTACAAGAGCCACACACAAAATAAATAAATAAATAAAACACCTAGGAGTACATCTAACCAAGAAAGTGAAAGATATCTACAAGGAGAAGTACAAAACACTGACGAAATAAATTATAGATGACACAAACAAATGGAAAAATATTCCATGCTCATGGATTGGAGAAATCAATTACTAACATGTCCATACTGCTCCAAGCAGTCTGCAGATTCAGTGCAATTCCTTTCAAATTACCAATGTCATTTTTCACAGAAGTAGAAAAAAAATTCTAAAACTCACATGGAACCAAAAAATACCCTAAATAGCCAGAGAAGCCTAAGCAAAAAAGAACAAAGCCAGAGGCATCACATGACCCAACTCCAAACTATACTACAAGCCTACAGTAACTAAAATAGTATGATACTGGTACAAAGATAGGCATATAGATCAACAGAACACAATAGAAAACCTAGAAATAAAGAATAAAACCATACACTTACAATTAAGCTTTTTTCTTTAAATGCAACTTGTCAGGTGGGTATTCCTCTTTGTTGATTAAACAACACTTGTAATGAATTAGCTACAAGTTTATTGTTTTAATTTTTTTTAATGAACTAAGAACTTAAAGATACATGCAAAGGTATCTGAATTTAGAATCTTGGTAAATTTTTTTATAAATATGTCATATTTTTTAGATACTTCTTGTTCACTTAACTTCAATGAAAGACCACCTCATTCTATACAGAGGATGGCCAAGTGCTATAACCTCTACTACCTCACTGTACTTTCCTCTCAGTACTTACAGACAAAACAGAGCTAACCTTAAGAAAGCCCTAAGTCAGTTGGTCCCCAGTTAAACATTATTTCTCTTCAAGATATACGTTTCAAATTGTAAATCAGCTTGTTGTTGAATAGATTCCTTTTTTGTTTTTATTGTTTTTGCAGTTAACCTCCGGCTGCAAGGATCATTACTTTTGAACTATGTATTGAACTATGTATGGTACATGGCAAATTTGGAGATATTTGATATTTGAAAACATAACTTTTAATCATTATTCTTCTTTCAGAAATGTGAGCAATTAGAAATTAGAGTGAGTTATACTAATACATTTTCAGTTGTCATAATCACATACATTAATTCAGAACTTGTAAGCTTCTAGCTGTCAAGAAAAAAATCTGTCATATACAGTGAAGATTTTTAAAAATTATTATCTCTAATTAATTTCCTCCTTATTGAAAAAAGTTATTATTCCAATTATAAGTGCCCTTGGTTCTAATGAACTAGGGCTAGGATTCCATGTGTAACATCTTGTATTTTTCTATGAAAATAGCTTAAAATATATTAACACAGAAGAATATGAAACATGAAATATGACAAAAATAGATTCAAGCCCTTCTTCTGAGGATACATTCCCAGGGCACATTTCATGAAGGTATCAAGAACAGTAAATTGTTTTTAATGTGCTTAGGAAATGTCTGTTATCTGGTCCAAATCTGAAGTCTCTTTGTTCTTGGTGACATTTTATCATGTAAATGGGAGTGAGTCTTGCCACAGGTCTGCAAATGAAATTTTAGTCTGTTTGAGCCTCTCCTCTGAATACTGAAATTTTGTGCACAGAAAAATCCTTTGCTTTTTATATAAAGGTATTTGATAAAAGATTATTATAATGTATATTTTTGTTGGTGTGTGTTGTGAAATAATTTACAAACTTTATAACATTCTGGCCTAATCATTAGTACTTTAAATATTAACTATGAATATTTGTATTATGCCTTATTAATATTATAAAGTTAACAGCCTTTAAGTTTGATAACCTGTGTGATTTCTATTTCATATAAGTTGTATTTAGATTCTATGAGTTCTCTGCTCCCTTGCTCTTTTAAAAGATGAACAGCTTTTCTGGGAATATTGGTTACTATACTTCTTGGGTTGAAAATCACTTATGTTTATTCATTCATTTTTTTAAAAAATTATAAAGCATATGGACATGGAAAGAAAGTCAGAGGGGAGATACAAATACAGAGAAATTGTGGAACCTCTTTTCTGGAGATTATTAAAAGTAGGATAAATCACTATCAGTCTCATTTGTTAAAAGCAGTCACCTGCCAAAGAGGGCAGTGCCTGGAGGTCCTCCTAGCTTCTTGGTAATCCTCTCCTCTGATACATGTTCAACAGTGTTTGACACTGGCTGGTTTGGGTCCAGGGCAATGCTTTTGTTCAGGATACAGGGTTTATCACAGAATATGTTTATGAAATTGCAGCAGAGCTGAGTGTTAAGGGCAAACAAAACATAAGAAAAAGATAAACAGGGTATCTTCTACCGAGGTTATTTATGACTGATCTTGCTTTTGATCTTGCCTTTGCAGGCTGACTGGAAGATGACAATGAGATCTTGTATATTTTTAATCAAAATAAACACAAGGCCGAGAGGAATTTAAATTATTTAATGAGGACAGATTAAAACAGGAGGCTGATTTCTGATTATTCTGGACTATTTTCTAATTGGCAAAACTGTCCAAGTTAAGCCTTATCAATGGTCCTTTTGGCCATCTCTGTCTTGATCATCACCTTGCTGGGATGGTTAGGAAAAGAAGAAATCCTGACATCTGTTCTTTTCACTAGCTACCAATTAAAAATTCCGCATAGGAGAAAGGGGAAATCTTAAAACGGGAGTTGAGGGTTGCTGTTTATTTCCTACAATACTGCTACTGTCTCTTCTATTATTGCCCCTGTTATCTTTGCCCCAATTTTTAAATCTCTGCCTTCCTTGTTTCATCAGTGGGGCCACCTGAGCTCCCATGGAAAGCCTCAGTTCTGTTTTAGAACCAATCTGTACCTAGGCAGACAGTATTCAAACAGCCTCAGTCACTTTTTAATCCAGTCTTTTTCAATGAAATTGAGAATGGCTCACTGTCTTGGATCCTAGAGCCTGGGATTCTTCTGGTTTATATCTTTGGAACTTCCTTTACCTCTTTCCTGGATAGCTCCTGCACGTTCTCCTAAGTTGCAAAATTCAATACAGGCATTATCTCTTTGGGGGACTCACTTCCCATCCCCTCATCCAGTCCCTCCTCTTTGCTCCATAACATGCGGTTTATCTCTAGCGTTCTTCTCTCACCACGCTGATGTCACATATTTTATTTATCCACTCTATACAGTAAACTTAAATCCAGGACCAGGCCTCTCTATCTCCTGTGCTTGGCACAGAGCAGGCATTCATTAGACACTTGGAAGATAATTACAGGTGACACAGTCTGAAGCCACCCTAGACTCATAATTTTCTCACACCAATTCCCAGGTCTGGCTTTCTGTTTAGGCTCCTCTTTTCCTGTCTTCATTTGGTCAGGCATTTTCCTAAACCTGGAGTCTTGGCTTTTAGAGCTTCACTAAGGTTTAGCAGATTGTCCAGAGGACAATCATCTGCCTGCTGGACTATAGTAGTACTCTTGGGACTCCCAACTTCAGCGTTCCCTCCATAGATCCAGCACTCAGGGTTGCCCTACAGAACTATACTTGCCTTGTTTTCAGACATAGTGCTGAGCGTGATTTGGATCCTCTGCCATCTCAGGGCCTGCCTGGTGAAAAGCTATTCTCTGTACTGTGTGTTGATGCTTTAATCTTAGAGCTGAGGAGTGAATATTTATGAAGAATTTACTTTAGGTAGGGCTTTTGCTTACTTTATTATTACATCATCAAATTTAATCCTCACTTAATGTTATTGATGAGAAAAACAGAGATTAGGTAAATTGTACCAAATCATACAGCTATTGTTTCAGAGTCTAAATTTTAACCTCTGATAAGACTGAAGTCTTAACCAATGTTCTGTAGAGCCCAAGAGAGGGAACCTTTAAGAATATTACCTCAGGGAAGCTGACAGGAGAAAGTTCATTGTTTATATATATATATGTATGTATATATATGTATTTCGAGTTCTAAAGTTGACCATTTAAAAGACTTATTTGCAGTATTCCCCATATAGCAGGGTAATTATTTTTACTGCCATATATATATATATATGTGTGTGTGTGTATATATACACATATATACACACATATATATACACATATATATACGCATATATATACACATATATATACATATATATATTTAACTTTTATTGTAAGTTCAGGGCCTGCTACATTTTTTCATCCATCTTTGGTGATCATTTAGAATATTGCTAAGGGTATATTTCAGAAATAGAAAAGAAAATACTGTTTTTCAAAACTTTCAAGGTGTTTTCTTGGTTGATTGTGATTAGCACTGAAATTTTTTTAACTCAAATTTTCTTTAACAAAGAACATTTTGTTAAAATATTTACAACAAATAAAGTCGCTTTCTTTGTTTGTATCTATCTCATTTGCATGTTATTGATCTGCTTAAAAATTTGACTAATTTACTTCTCTTAACAGGCTACATAATTTTCAGATCTCAATGAAAAAAGTGAAAGTAGAGTCTCTTGTTTAAAAATGGGGGTGTGGATAATTTCAAGACAGCAACAGCAGAACATTAAATCATGCAGGAAGTCATCCTAAGTACAGGATCCTTTGCAACTGCTTGGGTTGCACACCTTGATGTCATAAACACATTTATGAATATTCCTGGAAATGTTCTTAACAGAAAAGTGATCAAAATCATAATAAAATGAAATGCTGATAGTGAAAAAATATACATGTAATTGTCTTCGTTTCCTCTAATTTGATTACAATTTGGGTAGAAACGTGTTTGTAGTTAAGTAATAGTGAAGAGACTCCACAGGCTCTTAAACTATAGTTTACATTTTGTTACAGCTTAAGAAAATGATTTGAGTCATTTATATCTTATACTTAGGAAATAGGTCAAAGGAAGAAAAGCAATTTGAAACTTGTTTCTACCTCACTCCCTGCCTATTTTATCATGAAAAAAAATCATGAAATGCCTCTACGAAGCCTCCGTTAATTGTGATCAAAATTCAAGCATATGAAGAACATTACTGGAAAGAAAATACAACCCATTATAACCTCTTTGTTACGTGAATACTGCATATACTCTGTGATTTGCATACAAATTATTCATGGAAAGAAATTAGGTTTTATTTTGATTTAGTAATGTGAATTTGTCACATAATGAAAGAGAGCTTATACCAGCAATTTTACAAGTAGAAGTGTCTTTAGAAGAGAAAAAGTGACCAGAAACAGTGAAGATTCCATTTTTAGTCTAGTTTAAATACTATTTCTGAGACTGATATTTAAAAACATTACATATTTTCAGCTCAGTGAAGAACCATTAGAGAATGAATAATACATTTATTGTGTATTTAAAATGTATCAAGTATCTCCAAGCAGTAAAATGTATTATTGTGTATTTCAGTCAACCAATTAATGCCTACATTTGTATATTACAGTGTCAGGGAATTAGTAAGCCGGATGGAGACTTGGTTTGGTAAATGCTGTAGGTTTGGTTCTCTTGGTGTGATTTTGACAAATAAAACCAAGTTTTTGGTTTTTTTTTTTTAATTGGATTTGTAAGAAAACAAGATAGCTTGCTCCATTATTATTGCTTTCCTAGAGGCAATTTTGCAGCTATGATTATAAATAAACTTCTGTTATCAAGTCTTATTTCCCAAAAGACAGGGGGAAAAAAATCTATCATTGATTCTCCTTTGTGTTAGTTTCATAGTTTCTGGCAATATGTAAACCTTAAGAGTTCATGCTATCTGTTTAGACTTTTTAAAGCTTATCTTGACTTTCTAGAAGATTTCTTTTGTGTTCTACATATTTTTCTTCAAGGAAATTTATACTGTAGGAGATATAAAAATAGACTAGGGAAACAGCAAATCAAGTCAATCAACATTTATTGACCACTATGCACAAGGATATAGGATAATTGTAGAAATTGAAGGAAGTATAAAATATAGCTTTATGCCATCTAGGAGTTTACAATCTGTTAAAGAAATCAAAATTTGAAATATAATAATATACATTCACTGATTCTTTTACACAATTATTAAACAAATATTTACCAAGCAACTAATAGGTTCCAAGATCTGTGTTCAATGTTGGTAATTTAATGGTGAATAAAATTGTATATAATTCCTAGCCTCACCAAGCTTATGGTCTAGTGAAAAAGACTGGCAATCAAATAATTAACAAGAAACATAAAACTGCCACTAGGATAAAAGCTGTGAGGAAGATCACCATGATGCTATGCCTAAAAGAGGGTAACTTGATCTCCTTTCTTCTGCCTTTTCTCCATTACCCTGTTTTGACATAGTAGCCAGAATGAGATTTTTAAAATGTGTGAGATATGCCACTCTGCTGTTCCAAAGACTTCCCATATTATTCAGAACAAAAGAACTCATTTCCTTTCTAACCTTCATCTCCACTCTTTTTATATTCATTCCTCTTCAACCTTAAGTTTCGTAAACATGCCAGGCATGCTCCTGCCTTGAGACCTTTGACCTGCTTTTCTCTGCCTGGACTTTTCTTCTTTCTCAGTTACTGAATGTCTTACTCCCTTACCTTCATACGATTCTGGTTCAAATGTAATTTTCTCAGGGAGGCCCTTCCAGACCATCCTAGCTCTGATACTGTCTAATCACTTCCGTCTTTTATTATTTTTTATTTTTATTTTTATTTATTTATTTATTTTTGAGACGGAGTCTCACTCTGTCACCCAGGCTGGAGTGCAGTGGCACGATCTTGGCTCACTGCAAGCTCCACCTCCTGGGTTCCCGCCATTCTGCTGCCTCAGCCTCCCGAGTAGCTGGGACTACAGGTGCCCACCACCACTCCCAGCTTATATATATATATATATATATATATATATATATATATATACATTGTATTTTTAGTAGAGATGGGGTTTCACTGTGATAGCTGGGATGGTCTCGATCTCCTGACCTCATGATCTGCCCGCCTCGGCCTCCCAAAGTGCTGGGATTACAGGCGGAAACCACTGTGCACAGCCTCCCTCTTTTATTTTTCTCCAGCACTGATCATTATATAACACAGTCTATCTTTTATTTCCTTTTCTTTACTGCCTGTCTTCTGGCTAAGATATAAGCTCAACAAAGACACATAACTTTGTTTTTGTTTTTCATTTCACTATTCTCAGTTCCTAACACAGCATCTGCCTGCCACATAGGCAACACAATATTTGCTGAAAGTATATATCCATGGTCATGGAGGTTGGGAGAGAATCACTGAGGAATTGATCACTTGGCTTACAACCTGAGAATCTGAGTAGGTGTTAATCAAGTAAAGAGAGGAAGAAATAATAATGATAGTATTAGTTGTAGTAGTGACAATTACATATAATGCTTACGATGGATTAAGTGGCTTACAAATATTAACTCTCAATCTTTATAACTGCCCTGCAAGGTAGGTAAAATTATTTCCACTTTAGAAATAAGAAGCTGGGATACAGAAGGAGATTTCTGGGGAGAGGAAATCTAGGTGTAAGGAAATAGCAGGTATAAGAGCTTTCTGGCTGGAGGAAATGCAGTGAGGAGACATGAAAAGAGGGTATGTCAGGAACTGAGTTAGGGAATATGGTGGAATGGAAGCCTAGAGAAAATGGCTAGGGACCGGGTGACTAGGAGACTTATTTGTAGAGTGACCACATGTTCCTGATTCTTCAGGACACTCCTGCTTTATGTCTGTTTTTCTGGAGTAATTAAGTCAACCCTCTTTTATTCTCAAAGGAGGTTTTCCAGTCTGGGTAGTGGGAATAGAGTCTATCCCTGGACCTGTGTCAGCCCTGGGCACGGTTGCCACTAATTGTCTCTGCTGGTCCATTTCCCAATCAGTAGTAGTTTCTTCAGATGGACCCACTGATCAATGCTCTGCTGAGTCATCCAGGGGAACCCCCTGCATATCTCTGTTGTTCTTCCTTTGCACAGCTTTCTCATCTTCGCTAATCTATTTTATGAACTATAGCCACCTCGCTTTCTCCAGACTCTCAACTATGTTTTCTCAAGAAAGGTAGTTTGCCTAGGTCTGTCTGAATTTCCCCTTTTATATCATGGCCTGGAAACTGTATAAAGATAATAAACTGGGGCAATTGTAGGGCTCATCGAGTTTGTTCTCATCGCCTAGGAACTATTGTCCTTCATTGCCTGATGTCCAATTTCATTTGTTAAAAATTAATGCTTCATACATTTAGCCCATTTTGAGATTGTCTCAGGTAAGAGTAATCCAGTCCCTGTTACTCCATATTGGATGGATGAAGAAATCCCTAAGGAGCTTTTTAAAATGTAGATTTGTGGTATCGAGAGATTCTGATTCAGTAACTCTGGAGGGGATATCTGTAATAAATTCTTTTTAAAAGCCTCAGTGTGACTCTTCGGTTACCAGGATATTTAATCACTTGTCTAGATAATTAGTTCAATAAAGTTCAAGGTCTAAAAAGGCTTTATGAAGAGAGTACACTTCGAATTAGATTTTAAGAATGGATGGAATTTGGCGAGCACATGCTCTATGCCAGGTGCCAGTGGATGAGCAAATGTTTGAGGAATGGATAAATTGGTTGATCCTCCCCTGTTTGCTTAGAAAACTTCTATTTCACGTTTTAGATTTATACCTCTCTATAGCTTTCTTTTTCTTCCCCAGACAGAATGTAAAATGTACAGCTTTTTGCCTTTGTTGTGATAGTTCACACATTAGCAGCATCAAATTTACATGTACCTTATATCATAGTTATTTTGTTTCTTCCGCTAACCTGTATATTGCTTTGGAGTAATTAATTTATTTTTGACCCCCAGTGCCTAGCACAGTGGTTAGAATAGCTAGGTACTCAAAAATATTTATTGATCTGAGCTGTTGCTCCTCTTTTAATATTTACAAGTAAGTCGTAAGTAACTATTCCAATGTAAAAGTCATTTCCAACCTGGGTGTTTTAAATAATGAATTGAGAGGCACAATAGTGTATTAAACTATTTATTGTTATATAAAACATCACCCCAAAACTTTGTGGCTTAACAAAACAAACATTTATTATACTGCAGTTTCTATAGGTCAAGAATCTTGGAATGGCTTAGCCGGGTCCCCTGGCTTAGGGAGTATCTCTCAGAAGACTGCAGTAAAAGTGTCGGATGAGGCTGTAGCCATGTCAGTGAGTGTTTGGAAGATAATCCACTTCCATGCTTCTTCACGTGGACTTTGGCAGGCTTTAAGTCCATACTTGCTGCTATCCAGAGGCATCAAAGTTACCATGTATTTCTATCCGTAGGGCAGTTCACAACAAGGCACCTGAGGGAGAGGTCAAGAGAGTATAAGACAAAATCATAACCTTGTTGTAACCTATTCTTGGAAGTGACATTTTAATTATGTCAACCCCAAACTCAAGGGAACTACTTAGCCTCATGTAGAACCAATACCACTTCTATTTTATCAAAGACAATATCAAATATATAGAGAGATGGATTCATAGAGAGATTACTTGTTATGTCTGGAAGATATGGACTCCATTACCCCAGGAAACTTAGCATGATGCTATACTCATGTTTTGGCCTCATCTTCATCTAGGAGCAAACATGGCCTGGCAAGTAGATATGGTAGCAATGCTATTCTCCAAAAAGTAACAACTCTTTTCTGTGGAACAATGATTTTCAATATGTATTCTCTGATGTCTAAGGTTCCAATGGTACCTTGGAAGTCATGCAGGGAACAAGAAAGGGGTGCTGGATTATGCCCACTACTATTAGGTGCCACCTAGCTCTACTCTGTCATAGTACTCAGGTTGAGTTCTGAGTTTGTTGAATAAAAGTGTGAAAATATTTGAAACTTTTGCAAAACTTGGCTCCAAGAGCAATGGTTTTTGACCATAGCATAGCATAGCAGTTTAGTCATGTGAGCTCTGGAGCAAGCCTGCATAGTGTGTTTGTATACAGGTTCTGCCATTTCCTAGCCATGTGTTGGGTTATAGAAGTCTGGGCTTGAGTCCCATCTGCAATTATATCTTGTTCATTTCTGTTTCTGAAGCCAAAACTACTTGGGCACATGTGAAATTGTGCTTCTTTTTATTTTTATTGTAAGCTTCTATTATTTAGCCACCCTGTATTTACCTTAACATGGTTTAATATAACCAATGGAATGGTTGATGCATTTACCACCATTATGCTTACTGTTTTCTATCCCAATAATAGGTTTCTGACTAGATGATGTGTGTTCTTCATTTTGATAAACTCTTCCTCAGAAAGAAAATTATCCATAATCCATTTCTGTATCTGTCAAAGCATAGTGTTTCATAACCAGTTAAATGCTTTTACAACTATGGAAGCACCAATTTCATGGAATCACTTATTCTAAAATTTTTGCAGACCAACATTTTCAATTTTATTGTTAAATAGTCTGTAAGGTACAACTGATTACCCACATCTGCTGTCCTAAAATGAATTAAGAAAGTATCTTGCAGTATATCAAATAGTCAGTTTTCTGGTTTTATTAATAAAGGAGTTCCAAAAAAGGCACACACTGCATATTCTACACATGTACTTGCAACAAGATTAACCCTTGAGCCCAAGATTTAATTGTTAATGTTGTCTTTTTGTTTTTATATTCCAGCTGCTTGATACTCATTAACCAATGATATAACGTTTAGAATTTTTATTACTTAGTCTGTGTAAGATGCAAAATCTTTGTGTCCCTTCTTATGTCTTATTAGATGACTCCAACTCACCTTTTGAGTGTAATTGAGAAGTTGATTTTTCAAGTGGAGGCAAATCACTTTGGTTTTCAAAATACTTTTGGCAGAAGATATTTTTTTCTGAGAAAAGAGAGGAACAGGTGACTTGAGTAGGGGGAGGAAAGTCATGAAAAAAACTGGTTGTCAGATGCTACTTTCATTCCTCTGTAATGTGAGGTTGAAGATAGGTGCAATGTGAGGAGGAATGTGAGAAGGAGGGAGTTTAACTTTTACTCCAGTTTCCAAGTTTGAACAATTGCAATGTAGTGAAAACTGTGGGGCCTGTGGCAATTTATATAAATAAATCCCTAAAACAGAATTTTGGCTTTTGAAATGCATAGAATATGATGTGGTCATAGCATCATGAACGTTGAAAGCCTATTTTCTCTGCCAGGGACTTTAAAATAAGAACTCCACATAAGAGAATGATGGGGGAAAAGTATACATCTAATGAAGCAAATAGCACAGGAAGATGATGATTAACTGAACAACACAGAAAGTCTGCCTTTCTTTTCTTACAAATATCTCTTTTGTGGGCTACCTTGACAGGCATTCTTTTGTTCTCTGCTTCTTAGATGAGTCTTTTCTTTCCTTTTCTGGCTCCCTTCCTCCCCAGTTTTAAACCATAAATATCCTACAAATATCTCCTCTTACTTTAGTGAAAGTATGTTACTTGCTAGTTTCAATTATTACCTCTATAAAACGATATCACTTATATCTTCAGCCTTGCCCTCATCTCACTTCTCCTCCCTCTCTCTATCCATCAGCTTTTCTGCTTGTATTCTTGTCACTTCCTGAGAAGTGATGCTAAATTTATATAACTGATGAAATTATTTTATATACATAAGTTAGTGTGTGTCTCTAAGTTTTATTTCCATGGCTTTATAGAGTTTCCTTTTAATTTCTTTTATGATATTATCTTGTGGAATCATCTTCTGTGTAATTTTAAGATCCAGTTTAATTTTAACCTGTGATAATAAGAGAAAGATCACATAAAAAGACCTCATTTCTGTGACAGCCTGAAGAAACTATTTTCCAATAGATTTTTGTACTCAAATACTTAATTAGAGATATGTCAAGAAAATAATAGTCATTACAAAAATATTCAACCAATGTTATAAGTGAAAAACTCTGTAATCACATGACATAGAGAAATCTCAGCTAACATTTGTAATGGTTGTCAAGGAGTGGAGATTATATATATATATATATAGATAGATTAAAAATAGAAAAGCCTATAGAAATTAGAGCATAGAGTCAAAAAAGGGCTTGGTAACTCTAAAGCAAATGTTACCATCTAAAATGCTTTCTAAGCAATATAAGCCTTCAATACAAATGGGTAAACAATCCCTGGTAATTTTAATTGCATAGCTTTCAGTTCATTTGTTTGAAACCTTGAGAATTATGTTCAAATCTTGATTGAGAGATTGACCCCAATGGAAACAGTTTGTGGTGTTGAATAAGAGCACAGTTCTGCCAAGGGTAACCAAAATAAACTAGCTATTACAAGTAATTAATCTAAGAGACAAAAATTCATGGCATTTTCCTACTTCGTAAGTTCAAAAAGTAAACAAAGTTTTATCTTCATGTTCATCTCCCTTTGTAGGCATCCTCTTTTATAGTCATTTGTTGACCATTTCTTCTCATCTTTACTTATCACCAGCCTCCCATATGTTGTCGTTCTGACTAATTCTACATTTTTTTTTTTTTTTTTTGTGATGGAGTCTTACTCTGTTGCCCAGGCTGGAGTACAGTGGCACCATCTCGGCTCACTGCAACCTCCACCTCCCAGGTTCAAGCAATTCTCCTGCTTCAACCTCCTGAGTATCTGGGAGTACAGGTGCACGTTGCCACGCCTGGCTAATTTTTTGTATTTTAGTAGAGATGGGGTTTCACCATGTTGTCCAGGCTGGTCTGAAACTCCTCAGCTCAGGCAGTCTGCCCACCTCGGCCTCCCAAAGTGCTAGGATCACAGGCATGAGCCACCAAGCTGGGTGATTCTACCATCTTAATATATCTGAAATCCATTCTCCATGTCCAGGCCAACACTACTACCTCAGCTCATTTTATTCTTATCTCTTAAAAACAAAACAAAACAAAACTTACTGCAGGATGTTACTCACTGATTACTTGTTTCCAGTCTTGTTCTTTCTTCAATCCATTCAACCCATACATTTTTCCTAGAAAGATCCTTCTAAGATGCAAATTAAACATGTTTTACTCTTTCTTAAAGTCTCTTGGTACATCTCTATATGGAAAAAATCGTAAAATTCTCATTTTAATATATAAGACTCTGCAAGACCCATAACATATGACTTAGAATATGTTTAACTTTTTTTTTCAGTCAAGTGCAAACAATTATATAATCATGGTCCTTTTTACAAATATGCTGCTAATATGACTATCACTGAAAAACCTTTGAAAAGCTGTCTCCACAATAGAACTTTCTGCAATGGGAAGGAATTACTATCTGGCCCCAAATAATGCCGCATAAGACAAAAAGCAACATGGGTGCCTTTTGGTGCCTTTGTGCTCTCATAAACCTGAGTTTAAACTTAACTGTTTTTCCTTACAAGCTGTAAAACTCTGAGCTTCACGGTCCTTATCTTTAAAATGGGGCTATTAATAACAATTCAGTATGATTGTTGTGAACATTAAATGAAATAGATATTCTTGGCCCATTAGCCCACATTATTTTTGCCTTCTAATGCTTCATTCAAAATAACAAGGATCAAAAAGGCAAATGGTAAAGATTCGATCAATGCAAAGACAATATCAGCCAAGGGTAAAGGTGGCTGGGAAATAGGGAAAAGATACAAAACAAGACTATCAGTTGCCAAAGAAGGTAGATCCAGTGTTGGAGGAAGTCTGAGAAAAACACGTGTGTGTGTGTGTGTGTTTGTGTGTGTGTGTTTCTAGTAGCAGGAGTAGAAGTAGTAGTCATAGACGAAATCAATCAAGGATATATAGAGCAAAATATCTACAGCTATCACTTCTGGAACATTTATTCTTATATACTAAGCATTGTGCTAAGTGCTTTACATGTATTAATTAATACAAGACAATTACAGGAAACAAAGGAGAACAAAAGGAAACACAATGTCAGTGAGAAAAAGCAACACTTAAGAGATGAACCGAGAAAAAGCTATTTCTATGGAGGAATAATAATAAGTAGGCAGAGAGGTAGAAAGAAAACTCAAAAATTGTGGTGTCAAGCAATCTAAGGGAGAATAAAATCTTAAGGAAGAAGTAGACAATAGTAACAAATGCTGGATAAACAGTCAAATAAGGAAAAGGTCATGTTATGCACTTTCTAATTTGGTCTTGAGGTCTCCCTCACAAGAGGACTATAAACATTAGTCCTGCCCTGACAGGGCTTCAAGATAAAGCTACCTCTTTATCTTGGCAGATAGCCAAATACCTAAGTGTCCAACCTGTGACCAGGTGCTTCTCTCACAGGAAACTTGTTGATATTTACAGACCTCCTTGTGGCTCTTATCTGACCTGTGTCCAGTATTTTCGTACAAAGACAGTCACTCTTTAGGAGAGCCCTGACTTAGAAAACAGGCTCAATGTGTCAGTCAGGTGAGACACAGAGGAGGCAACTCAACAAAGCACATGAAATAACAGAAGCTGTCAACTGCAAACAGTAACATAGTCATGATCCTTTTTACAAATATGCTGCCAATATGGTGATCACTGAAATACCTTTGAAAAGCTATCTGCTCAATAGGACTTTCTGCTGCGGGAAGGAATTACTAGCTGGTCCCAAATAAAACCACATAAGACAAAAAGAAGCATGTGTGCTTTTTGATGTTTTTGTGCTCCCATAAACCTGAGTTTATAAGATAAACTTACAGATGTCAGAAAGAAGAGGGCAGCACACCTTACAGGGCCAATGGGAAGTGGGGCCAGGGACAGTTCAGGACACATATGCTCAACCAGCACATGGGGAGCAAGAGAGAGAAAGAGAGACCATTATGCTAAAGCCTTTATTGGGTTCCAATAAGGATCCAACAGTTACACAAGTGGGTTTCCTGAGGGAAGTTCTAATTAATGGCTTTAGAGTAAGCAGGCACTAGCTCTGTGGGGCCTTGCTGTGATCGAGAGGGATCATTGCTGCTTATCTGCTCCTCAGTTCATGCTAGGTGTGGGCATCAGAGGAGCAAGCCAAGGAGATTATGTGTAGAAGACAGATCAGAGTGGTGGGAGAAACTATAGGGAAAGGAGCAGACCTTCTGAAAGGTCAGAAGGCTCTGCATACCTTCAGGGAAGAATAAGCTGAAGTCAGCTGTTCTCCGACCCTGAGGCAGAGGGCAAGGAGTAGGTACAAGTAAGTGTGGGGGAATTAATCTTAAACAGGCTTGTTTATTTATGTTGACCAGGAACTGACCTCTGATCATCCGCATGCATGAGTTTCCCTGAAAGGGGAACAATAAATGTTAATTACCCACAGACTGTGTTTGCTCCAGGCTTTTGGAGTTACGTCTACACTGAATAAAAGCAAGCGGCTCGCACTTCAGCCACTAGAGCCCAGCAGACCCCTAGCTGCTCTTACACTGCATACCTGTGTCTGAGTACTCCCTTTCATCTGTCGCTCAGCCAGGTCTGTGGGACGGACCCAGTGATTATGTATAGCTGTCCCATAAGGAGAGGGTCACCAGGAGATTGTCATACATGGCAGGTATCTGGATCAACCACATTGAGGAACTGGGAAGAGGCAGAGAATTAGAAACTGTCCCTGGTGACTAAGTCCTGCTGTGGTATAAGAAAACTTATATTCAAAATGAATCCTGAGACAACATAAAATTTTAAGAATCCACTACACGCTAAAAAGCATCCATGAGAATGGGCAATTAGGGGGCCTTTGATGTCATTTTCCAGAGAAATATCCCTGGAGTGGTGAGGTCTAAAGACAGATTGTAGTGGGCGGAGGAGTGAATAGGAGGTGAGGAAAGGTAGAGGAAAGTTGGAGATGACTCTTTAAAAAATTGTCTATGAAGTTTAAGAGGAAGGACAATAGTTGGAGGGGACAATAATTGAGTACTGGTTATTGAATGTCAGAACTGAAAATAGCTGGAAAAAGTATCAATCTTAAATCAACTTTCATGCTAATGTCTTTAGAATCATTTTGAATTGATAAGTCGTAGACTTTGGAAAAACAATTTTTCCTCTAAAGCTTTACTAATACAGATTTTTCCACTAAATGGAAATGGGTGTCATCCCAATACAGCTTCATTGTTCTTCTCTCTATAAATCTCAATAATAAAGTTGAGACACGGGCATAGAGAAGAGAAAATTGTAGCTTTAAGCAAACTGTAAATCTTAAGGAAAACATTGTTATAAGCATGAATTTGAAGATCCAAATAAATAATAGAAAATAAAATACCACTTAAAGCAAAGAAAAATTTAATTTCCAAGTGTAGATATTTATTGAAAGTCTGCTAGGTATGAGACACTGTATTTGGTTTGCCAATTTCAACTGAGATTGATTGCCATTTTATTTCATCTAGAATTTACCCTATTCTATTTTCTCTTCCATGGGACATTTAGTTCCTCTTTATATGATCATTCTTTTTTCTCCTTTATCCCTGCCCAATGATTTCCTTAAAATAAAAGAGAGGGAGCTAAATGGAACCAAGTCAAATAAGTTAAAGTTATACTGTAGCAAAAACATTTAACAAGAAATAACAGTGAGGGCCTTTGTTATTATAGGCATTACTTTTGGAATTTCTGAGATTTTGAATAAGGTCTGGCTATTTTAGTTATAAGGATTGAATTTCAGGGCTTCAGGTGAAAAATCCTTTTACTTGGAGTCAAAACTTCTTACGCTTCATAGAGACAACTTTGGAACATAAGTTTAAAATTTTATGGAAGAGTGATTTACCCACAATGTTAATTACCAGAAAGATTACATTGTGTCACTAAGTTTTATAGGCATTCAGAAAATAAGTGATTAATACAATGACCTATTTTCAAAAGCTTTTCATGGAGAACATGGGAACTGAGCTTGGTCATGAGACTGGGTGTGTGGCAAACAGAGAAAGAGAAGGCAAGACATTCTGAAAAGAAAAAGCAGGCTCATGCGTGTAATCCCAGTACTTTGGGAGGCCAAGGTGGGCGGATCATGAGGTCAACAGATGGAGACCATCCTTGCCAACATAGTGAAAACCTGTCTCTACTAAAAATACAAAAATTAGCTGGGCGTGGTGGTGCACACCTGTAGTCCCAGCTACTCAGGAGGCTGAGACAGGAGGAGGCTGAGAGAGGAGAATCGCTTAAACCTGGGAGGTGGAGGTTGCAGTGAGCTGAGATTGCGCCACTGCACTTCAGCCTGGAGACAGAGCAAGACTCCGTGTCAAAAAAAAAAAAAAGGAAAAAGAAAAAGCAGAATGCGCAACTCGTGTTTAAATTACGAGCTAGAAACTGGAGGAACTTCACTTGGATGTTTTTTGAGAGTCAACTGGTAAATAAAAATATTGTAAAGGGTAATTCATACAGTAATTGTTATACTATCAAAATAAAGAGCTCTGACTTATTTTCTGTGCTCATAAAACAACCACTTAATGGGAGACAATTTATAGTCCTTATCCTTCCATCAGTAAAAAGTACCAAGTTACCAGCCCATATTTAAATCTTAGTTCTTTGATAATAATACTATATTATCATATAATATAATATATATTTTATATATATAATATATATCTCAGTATTATTCTTATATATGTATTTCAGTAGTAGTATTTAATATATATATCTCAGTATTTTATATATTGAGTATATATAATATATATGTCAGTAGTAGTTTTTAATATATATATCAGTGGTATTATTATATACTACTATTATATTAATAGTATTATTATGTGTCAAATATACCTTTTTATATATCAGTACCATTATTATTAAATATAATCATCTATTTATATAAATATAATATATTCTGTACATTTAATATTAAATATATATTTAATAATATTAAGATAAATATATATTTGTCAGTTATATAAATCTAAGTATGATACAATTTATATCCTTAAAGTGTTTAAAGATTTATATCCTTAAAGTATATTAAGATAGCTGTCATAAAATCTGTTTCTAGTTTAAAATTTTACTAGTTATTTTTTTCTGAGAAAAAAAATCATGACCATATAGTCTCACAAAAAAATTCAAAATAAAAGAATATATACCACTCAAAAATGTTAATAATATATTTAAAACTCCAATAACAGGTCTTGGAATATAGCAAACACTTGGGACTTGCTGAAGGTTAATTTGAAATCAATTATCAATAAATGATGAATTGAATTATTTAAAAATTCTATCATATAATTAAGTCCTAATTATTAATGTTTATATTACCTTATGCCTGGTGGCATATATACCTTCCAAATTTGCACTTTAACTGTACTGGAAATATATCCAATTTAAAATTATTGGATGCCTATTACCTACCTACCATAGTAGGGAACAAAATAGATGCAGTCTGTGACTTCACAAGAGTTTCATGTAGTGGAAAGAGTGTGAAGTTGATTTACCAACTTTTTCAGGTTCTGAAGCAGATAAATCATGAGTAAAATAACTTAATAGGTATATATTGAAGCCTAAATGTTTATATGAGTGTACTTGTCTTAGTCCACATGACAGACAATATACCATATTCCCGTTAGAGTGCTGGGAGATACTCTCCCCATCATTACTCCAAAGGTCATACAAATTAGTACATGTATTCTACTCATTAGCTAAAATCAGGTAATTCTAACATGCATTGCTCTCAATGGTTAAATATTTTCTTGAATTTTAAAACAAACTAAGTAAAGCCTACAATTCAAAAATGACTCTGTATGGTTTCATTAAAACTTACATTTTGACACTTTCTCAGAAAACCAACACTTCATAATTAATGAATGTTCAGCCAAATGTTGACCTTCTGAGTAACTGGAGAAGTGCAAACTTAGGAGGAAAAAAAATGGCTTTAGACTGTTTATTAAAGCCTTAGAACTCTTATCTTTTAGAATGAAAGTTCTGGAAGCATGCCTAAGAAATTGGCTCTATAGGTTAACATTTGAAAGTCCATTTTACATAAAATTCATGCTGTCTACTTTATGCTATATTTAAAATAAGAGGAATTGTAAAAAGCTTAATCTACCTTGATTGCTAGGGGCCTCCTTCAAAGGTTCCTGAGATTCCCAGGCATGTGAAGCCTAAAGATACCAAGCTCTTGTTATAAATGGCTTCAGCATTCATTTTCAGTCTAAATCTATGGAGCCTCTACTGACAGATGGCTTCTTCATATCTGGGATTGAATTAGTTACTTCATTTACTTAAAGTTTAGTGTTAATAAAGTCAAGGTCAGAGGATTGGACTGGTAAAAACAAGATTTGATGTCAAACAGACCTGGATTTGAATTTCACTTCTGCTGCCCAGAGGTTCAGTTTCTTCATCTTTAAAATGGAGAGTAGCACCTCTTTCTGTGTTTTGGCACGAAACAGAGTAGACTTTGATTACCACTGATACACTTGTTTCTGGGTCTGATAGATAATATTCCCTCAATAAAAGCTCATTGCAGTTTTAATTTTTGTATTATAAAAACAACTCACTGTACACGAAGTGTATTCTCCTGATCATTAGTCAGCAATATTCAAGTATTAACAAAGAAAATTGTTGTGAGAATGTATAGAAGCCTATGCACCTGCTTATATTTGGACCCATCAGAAATTTCGTATTTTTCAATAAAAGTTCCTTATTTTATATGACAACTATTAGCATCTCTAATGCTATTCCCCCGAGTAACTAAATTATGAGATAAGCATGTAAAATAATAGTTTTGGCTCATATTTGCTCAATAAATTGTGTTTAATGGATGAATAGATGATTAAAAATTAACTATTTCAAACTATGAAGCACTCAGAAACAAAGCTTGAGGCAAGAGACTAAAGATTTAGTTTGCTATTGACACTGACTTGCTCTATGACCTGGAAAAATTTCTTAATTCCTGGTTCTCCATTTTTTTATCTTTAAAATGTAAGGGTTTGATATGTAATGTCCACAGTCCCTCCCTAGTTCTATAGGTCTATGATTCACACAATTGACGAAACATGACTTAAGCGGCAATTTGTTCATATAAACAAAAGAGGTGTTAGGACATAAGTCCCTTGGGCTCTTAAATTTCATCTTTCTGTTTTCTCTTCTAATAGACTTTTAAAAAATTTCAAAATGTTTATTATTTGACCAACTGAAGAATAGACAGTACATTAGCAAAGTCCACAATGAAAATGAACACATTCGAAGGAAATTATTTCATTGTGTTGAACAGAAAAGAGAGACTCGGAGACAGGTATTTAGGAGAAGAAATTGGAAATATCAACAAGTTTGTTGTGAAGGGTAGCAAAATATGCTCCCCCAAAATAGGCTACTTTAGCATATTGATTATTTTGAGCTACAGAAAATTGGAAAGAAACAGATATAGGAACTCTTTGCTCTCCTTCTATTTGCCTAAAAGAGGGACATAAATTTATGAAGGATTCCTTCCTGTCTTCTCTACCAGAAGGGATAGAAGTTAATCACAAGAGATAACTCTAGACACTTATCAGCCCAGAGAAGTCACCAGAGGAATCTATATAACAAACTTTGCTAAAACTTTTATTTTCCATTAGTTTCCTCCATATATTTACCTTCCCCCCAATTTGTTGCCAGTAGAAGTTCAAAGTTATTTTTCTTTGTCTTATTACTGCTCTACAAAGTTATTGTAAATTTTTGGTAAGATTATAGATGAGACCAAGTTCTAACTACTACTTTGAGTTACTCATCACTGAGTAGTCCCATTTATGTGCAATACACATGTTAATAAACTCCTGATTGTTTTTCTCTTCTTTATCTGCCTTTTTGTCAGTCTAATTTATATGGCCTCAGCCAATAAACCTAAAATGGATAGAAAAAATATTTTTTTTCTCCCCTACAAATACCAATCTATGGCTTTCCATGATGACAATTAGCCAACAGTTCCTGCTAGGGTTTTTCATTTGTTCATTCATTTCTTCAACAAATATTTATTGTATGATTGCTATTTGCATGACCACATGCTAGAGTAAGAGTATAAAGATGAATCTGACATACACTTTGTCCTTAAAGAAATTTCTCTTTAGTAAGGATGATAAAACATGTATATAAATAGAAAAATGTTGTAAATTATATGAGTGAAAGTTATATGAGATTTATGAGGAGGTAACATTTAATTTCAGCCAGGCAGATGGCAATGAAGGGAGGGAAATTGAGGAAATCTGGGAGGAGATGGCATTTTAGCTGGAGATAAAGCATGAATATATTAGGCAGAAGGACATTTTTGGGTGAAGAAATAATGTGAACAAAGCCTCAAAGGAGCAGGAAGCTGGATGCAGTTTGACTCTACAATTGGGTTTAGGAAAGAGACTAATGAGAAATACATTTAAAATAAACACTGTCAGATTGAAGGGACCTTGAATGTCATACTAAGGAAATTTAGTCTTTATCTTTCATGAAAAAACAGGACACTGGAGGTCTTGGATAAGGTGGATGGAAGAAAGTTGTGTTTTAGGGTGGCAACTCCTGAAGAAGATTTGTGCATGGTGGTTGTAAACTGAATCTTAATAGGCAGATAACTCAACTGAAGTTCTTAACCATAATCATTTTCTTGTCCAGGCTGCTGATGTGCTGTTGCAACATGGAGCTAATGTCAATATTCAAGATGCAGTTTTTTTCACTCCATTGCACATTGCAGCGTACTATGGGCATGAACAGGTAAGTCTGACAGTAGGATTTCCAAAGGTTAGGTATTGCTTAAGTGTAGGCTTTTGTTGAATTGTCCTATCTTCAAAGAGTTTATATTTAAAATATCTTTGTATTATTTTTGCCCTATTCTCATCAACCCATCCTTGAGGAGCTTGTAGATCCATATAAGCATTACGGTTGTCATGTTACTCATTTTTGCTGATGATCTTAGTACACAAAGAGGCAGAAAAGTACATTGGTAAGTGTGGCCACAGGAATCAGTCAGCCTAAATTTGAAAAATTCCTAGTGTTTTGACCAGGTGTAGGTTATGTAATCCCTCTGATCTTCATTTATTCACCTATAAAATGGGGAAAGATATTAATTATAACCTCATAGGGTTGCTGTTCAGATGCAATATAAATTGGCAAATGCTCAGTAAATATAGCTGTGATGATGCTAATGGCAATAAAACAACTCATAAAGGCTCTATAAAAACAATTACTAATGTGCTTTATAATTTACTTTAAATGTGTGATTCTATAGCAGGTCCATATTTATAAAATTTTATTTTCTGTAATAAATAACATATATAGAAACTTTAAAGTTTTTAACATACTTTTGTTCAATACATGATTTTATTTAACCTTCACGACTTTATGAAGTTAATGAGTTGCCACATGACTGAGCTTATACTATGGGATAGGCACTATGATAGAACCTTTATCTTTTTTTCTAATTTTTCCACAACCCTGAAATTGGCTATTTGCCCTTTTTTTTTTTCTTTTTTGTGAGACGGAGTCTTGCTCTGTTTCCCAGGCTGGAGTGCAGTGGCTCGATCTCGGCTCACTGCAAGCTCCGCCTCCTGGGTTCATGCCATTCGCCAGCCTCAGCCTCCCAAGTAGCTGAGACTACAGGCACCTGCCACCAGGCCTGACTAATTTTTTATATTTTTAGTAGAGACGGGGTTTCACCGTGTTAGCCAGGATGGTCTGGATCTCCTGACCTCGTGATCCTCCCGCCTCGGCCTCCCGAAGTGCTGGGATTACAGGTGTGAGCCACCGCGCCCAGCCTATTTGCCCATTCTTATCAATGGTATGCATGAAGCTCAGTCAGGTGAGGTAGCATGCCAGAGTCATGCAGCTATTAATAATAAATAGAAGAGCTGGAATATGTACTCAGTTCTGTCTGATCCCAAAGTCTTTATTGTTTTGCTATACCAAAGTACCTCTTCTTATTCTTCTTCAACCAGTGAGACAAATTATCAAGTCCAATTTTCCTAAATGGAGAAGCCAGAATTCAAGGCAACATGTTCTAACTCCAAAGTCTGCTGATTTTCAACCTTAACATATCAAAAGACAAAATTTCTATGTTTCTTTAAAGCACTGCCCTTTGGCAGTGAGAATACTCATGGAACTAAAAATAACAAAAAAAAAAAAAGAGAGAGAGAGAAATACAAATGTAACTGGATAACCAAATATAACTGTTCATTGAATACTCCATTTTCACTCTTCCTCACTTTGTCTTTCTAGACTCATTCAATTGTAGGTTAGAATTATACCTTTTTACCTTCCTGGAGGTCATGCCACAGCACCACCTGAGGGTTCCAAGTTGAAGATCAAACTTACTTGTGTCCCTGTGCTCAATAGTCATTGTGCCTTTATTCCTCTGCTAGCTGGCATATGCCTGGACACTCTAAGACCTGTGAAGCGTGACCTATAGGTAGGAAGATTGCTTATTTCATTGATGTGCTGCTCAGAGTGCACTGGAGTGCAATGAAGAGCTGGGCACTGAAAATACTTTTAGAAGTACAGGCCCAAAAGCACAAGTAATGGAAAAATCCCATCATTTCCTAACCTCAGGCACAGACAAGATATATACAATGCATATTATTTGTAGAGTCATCCTCTTTGACGATTAACCTCATCACCCAGCAGAAACATAAAGAGCCTGTATGCATGTTGGGTGGAGAACTAAATTTGTTTACTTTCCCTGAAAATATAGTCATAGTCTTATAAAATTATGCTGAAATGTGGATGGCCCTTTTATGATAAGGGACTCACTTTCTGTGTGTGAAGGCAGCACATAAGTAATTTATGCAGGCTATTGTCATTTGCTAAAATATGCTGACAAGGAGAATGGTACATTCAATATATAAATGTACCTAATGTGCCATGTTCCTTGTCATTTGTTTATTTACTTATTTTTAAGTGGAAGAGTAGATGTTTTGTACCAAGAGCAATATTTCCTAGGTATGTAATAATAGTCCTTAATAGACAATCGATTTCAGAGATAGTTTAAATCAGTCTATTATAAAGTCACATAATCAGAATATATGGAGTCTGTGTAAGTGAAAATATCTGCTTAGGCATGCAAGGTTCTTTAAACTAAACTTCTGCTGTTCTGATTTCACCTGAATTAAGTCTTGATCTGCCCATTAGCCAACAAAGAGATAAAATGCACATGCTCCAAGTTGGGGCTACCACTTTTACTAACAGTTATTGAACACCAGGCACTTTTCTGAGTGCTTTTCATGTGATGACTTATTTAATCCTCACAACAACTCCAAGAGGTAGAAATATTATTATTACAACTTTAGCAATGAAGAAGCTGAAGTATCAAAATGATAAACAATTTGTTCAAAACAATATAGCTGATAAGTAGAAGCCTGATTTTCAAACCCTTGCTCTTGTCTATTACACTCAATAGGAACTCAGTTCCCCACATCACACCCAGCTAATATTTTCTCTAGAATTTCTATCAAATGTCTGCCATATTCTTGAGAGATTTATACTTAAGACATGTTTATTTGCTGACTCATGGGAAGTAAAAATAGTTTTAGAGCTTGAATTCACTTTTGTGCTGACACTTCAGTGGTCAAGACAATTGAGAGGGGTCAATTGCTGTTTGAACCCTAACTGCTATTTTAAGGACTCAGACGCTTCCTAACTTAACCTTAGTATCACTGAGGTGACTTTTGAAATTCTCAGGAGAGCCAATATCAAGTTTACAGAAATTATTTGGAAAGTTCTTAAGTATATATGTAAGTGACTCAAAGGAATTCCTAAATTACCTGAAACAATCCGAGGAAGACTCCTACATGCTTCATCACTTTATCCCTCTCTGAGCCTATGGATGTAGAGTCTCAGTTAAATGGAGAAGATGCCAGGGCTACTGTTTCTGTCTCCAATTCACTCACGTATCCAGAAAAAGACCCATATGGCTGAAGCTGCTGTGAAAATCAAGAATCAAGTCAACTACCACCGGCTCTGGCCAGAAGGAGACTTTGGAAGAGATCATTCAGAGAAGATTCTGCATGACTCTAGAGAGGATTATTTATGTACAGTGAAGACCTACATTATGAAGTTGACAAGAGAGTTGATACTAAAGAGAGCAAATGACAAAAGTAGGTTTTCAAGGTCAAAAAATGTGGAGACGATTTTTAAAAAACGTTTTCAAAGCTCCCTAGCATCTCATCTAGCCCCATATTAACTCTGAAACAGAAATGGTAAACAACATTGTCTCAGTTCACCAACAAAAATAAAAAATAACATTTACAGAACAAATACTGTATGTCAGTCATTGTGCTATGCACTTTAAACAAATTCCTAATCTAATCCTCATGACAACCCATGAGTTAAGTCTTATTATTCCCATTGCACATATGAAAAAACTTGGGTATAGATAAATTAACTAATTTTTCTCAAGAACACAGAGCTGATATAAATCGGATTCTAGATTCGAATCTAGGACTATCTTAAACTGCACCTTAACTCTTAATCAGTGTATGATATTACCCCTCAAGTTAACAACATAAGGTCAGTAGCAGGCACTATTGGTTGCTTAGGCAAAACTATCATTTCAACTGTTACCACTTTGGGCCATATTTTTTTTTCTTTCTTGCAGACTCCTTATTTTATTTCACTGTTCAACCTCTCTCCTAGAGGTTGTGCTTACAGATGCTCCTATCCCCAGCCACTATGTGTTAGATCTTGATTAGTTGAAGCCACTCACAGTAAATCTTTCCCCTTGCCCAGGGATTTGTTTAGAAAGTTGCAAATGACCTAATCCAGACTAAAGAGATATGGGAAGATGGTTTCTGGAGAGTTTTTAAGAAGGAATTTCTAGATTTAAAAAAATGGTCGCTTGTTCCGAAAGGTAGAGGTCATCTCCTGCTCTACGCTGTGAACTTCAGTTTGTAATGGCTGGAGATGCTGCAGCTCTCTTGCTACCATGAGTTGATCCATCCTACTTGCTGAGCATGGCAGAACAGAATGACGGAAAGAACTTGACTTATTAAGCTGTTGTATTAATCAACCCTAGAATTGTTCCAGTTTTGAACTTCTTGCTAGGTGATATAACAATAATTTTTTTGTGGTTTAAGCCAGTTGTGTTCTTGTATACTGCCAAAAGTTTTGCATTATTGTTTGAATTTTGATACTAATTTCAAATGAATAAATCCTTTAGGTAACTCGCCTTCTTTTGAAATTTGGTGCTGATGTAAATGTAAGTGGTGAAGTTGGAGATAGACCCCTCCACCTAGCATCTGCAAAAGGATTCTTGAATATTGCAAAACTCTTGATGGAAGAAGGCAGCAAAGCAGATGGTAAGATTATATGTTTAAAAGACCTTTGCTGTCATTTGCTTTATGTATACCTTTTACTTGTACTTCTCTTACTAGAGAATAATCTTGAAGTTGACTAATTCTGTAGTCATGTACTTATTTGCTCCACAAGTCATAATTCATCTTTAATATATTTATTAGGTCTACATGCGAATCCTTCTTAACATGCTTTAGCTCAGTTCTTAATATATTAGGAGCTCCAGTGAAAGTAAAGAGTTCTCTTAGATGAATTAGTTGTCTTCACTGTTGTTCACTAATCTTTTATAAATTGAGACATTATTTACTTCTAGCAAATTCTGAAATATTAGATATATAACCTGATGAATATTTATGTATGTATACATCCATTGATAACCACCCAGATCAAGATTTAGAATATTTCATCACTCTGAAATTTTCCCTTATGCACTCATCTCAGGTAAATAGACTTTACCACCAAAGGTGATTAATATTCTGGCTTTTATTGCTATATATAGTTTTGTCTGTTCTTGAAGTTTGTACAATTTTGTGACTGGCTTCTTTTGCTCAACAAGATGATTTGGACATATATCCATGTTGTTGTATGGATCATAGTTTGTTCTTTTATATTGTTTATGATTGCATGAATATACCATAATTGGTATATCCATTCTTCTCCTAGTAGACATTTTAATATTTCTAGTGTTTTTCTATTATGAATACAATTGCCAGTAACATTCTTATTCAAGTATTTTTGTGGACATATATGTTCATATCTCTTGAATATATATATAAGCACATATATGAGAGAATTGATAAATCAAAAGGTAATAATTAGCATGCATATGTTTAATGTTTTAGGAAATTTCTAGACAGTTTTCCAAAATGTTTGTACTATTTTAAAATCTTACAACAATATATGAGAATTTCAGTTGCTTCCCACAGCATCCCCAGTATCTGATATTATATTACTATACTTTTTAATAGAGTTTGAGTGTGATCCATTCGGGAAAAAAAAAGCTTTAGAATACATAGAAGGACTTCAGAATCAGTTGATAGAATAGAATTTCCTTTTATTTTTATTTTCTTAATTACAAAATAAATTTTGGAAAGTTTATTATAAGTATTGAAAAATTTCTTTTTTTCACTTTTCCTCACAAACTTTATTTTTTGACAAAAATTCACTCAGAGTTGCATCTTGCCATTAAATTCTCTCAGGCATATCCAACATTCTTCCATTGACCCCCAAGAGACCTAATTAAAAGCCCAGCCATAAGAACTGCTGGCCTTTGCAGCGGGAACAATACACATTTCCAAAAGGACATGGTTGTCAAATCTCTAGAACTGCCAGTTCCTTGGTCCAAAATTCAGATCGATATTTAGTTAATAAAGCTAATCAATGTTTTTTATCTACCCATAAGGAATACACAAAGTATCCTAGAGACAACCGTGGCAAGAGACTAAGGTAATTTCCAGTTTCCAAATTGTAAACAGGGGCCACTTTATTTTGTAAAATGTAAGAAACATAGCTTGCATTGTTTTCTATACGCCAGTATGCAGTAACTCAGGAAGCTACTTTAGAGCATTATTATAAACAACCTATGTTGTCAGCATGTAAGGAATGGTGTTCCTTGGACCTTGTTTAAGCAGTCTCTTTCATTTTGTTAGTTTAGAATAGGCACAGGTACACCTGTGTGAATGACTGAACACATAATCGTGTTTTTGAAACTGCCTCACTCTTCCAAGGGGTCAGGAACTGCATCACTTTTTCCTTTTATTATTGATGCCAACCTTAGCTTTTTATTCCTCTGCACAACTCCAGAGCTCAGTAGTGTCAAAATGAATGTCATTTATGATCAGCATGTCTCTAGGATCAAAAGACTCCTCTGTAAAAGGCATTGAAATGTGTAATACTACAACCATATCCCCCTTACATACCAGCATCATATGATACAATTTTTAACATTTTCTTTTTGGTGCATGCAAGTATTACATGCCTCTTACTCAATTATTTTATAAAATCAAGAGATGGCATGACTCAGATTTTTAAGTATTTTTATTTCTTTCTAGTACGTGCTTGATATTTAAGTCCCATTTGCACTTCAACCAGTTGCAAAAAATAAACCAGAAGATCTGCTATGCCAATGGACACTGTGCAGGACTTGTTATTAGTTAGTTCACTTATTCTAAAATGTAGCTAAGCCTCCAAATGATTTATTTTAGATCTGGACCCTGCCTGTGGTAAATGGACATAGCAGAAAGATTAAATAAATGACCCCAAAAAGAGTACAATTTGAAATCCAGTATTTACAGTCCATTTCCATGGTAACAGAATGTCACAAATGAAAATAAATTCAGGTTGCAAAATTACCCAAAATGTAATTCTGAAAGTAGCCTCTTTGGTTCAGCATGTTTGAGAGGCTGACCTATTCAGTTAGATATGTTTTAAGTCTCTGTTCTGCTTCTTTGTATCTCTTAGGGTAATGAAAAAGGAGAAGTATAATGCCCCCTAAATGAGATTGAAAAGGGTAAAATATTGATGGACTGCATAAGAAAAAAAATAGTGATACAGCCTTCAAAATATGCCATTTTGATAATGTTAAAAATTGAAAAAATTAAATTTTGAATTAATAATTTTTGTCATCTTAATCATAAATGCTATATTTCTTTTAAATAACACAATCCTTGCAACTGGACAGAGCTGGATATTACAGAAAGCCGCAAAAAATTCCTAGAACGTTTCCAGCCATAGGAAGTGTTTTATTTTTTGAAATATAGCTTGTTGGATGTATTACACAGATCTGTTACTGAAAGCTTATTAAAGACAGACCTGGGAGTAATTTTAAAGATCTTGTAGGACCTGCTGACATTGCTTGGTCAATACGCAGAAATAAAGAAGAAACAGCACCCATTCACCCAATATTCAATATTTCTTTCAAAAGACATCACTATATACCTACTCTCTTCAAAACAGAGCACCAGGAACTAGATATTTTCCTAATAATGATTTGCATGTATTTTTTGTTTTAAATTCTCCTTTATATGTTTCTCAATAAGATGCTAAGTTAGAGCAAATAGAATATTATTCATGCATTCAATTTTTCTAAGATATAATAATATATTTTCTTTTTTGTCTTTGCAAATTGGTCCAAGACAAAACTAAATACATCACAATGACTGAAGCAAAAACAGATGTGTATACACATAAATTCTATGTCTGATTCCATATTTGTCCTGGCTTGTTCCTTCAGTTGGTATTTACGTCTTCTTTGATGGGAATAATGTTTCAGCCACTGTGGATAATTCACCAAGTAAATAACCTAATTTGAAGTTTACTGATTCAATTGGCGAGGAATACTGGGTGGGGCCAAGGATGGCCAAAGGCAAATTATAAATTAATAGAAGATTGCACTGCATTCTGCTTTGCATTTTTCCTTCTGAACCTTAAGAATTCTTACGTCACGCTCCAGATGCCCTGGACTCCTAACTGTTCTCAAGCATTGACTTGTGGCATTGACTTTCCCTGGCTTAGTACAGAATGTGAACAAAGGAAAAGCTTTTTATAAAGAGAGATAATCAAAAGAACCAAGAACATTCTTCTGAATGAAAGGCGTCTTTTTGAGCTACTCATTAACAAAAAAAGATTCAAAGGTTTGTTTGTAATAACAGCCTTGGGAGGAGAAGCTCAGTGACTTTGTTAAAGATTTCCCTTTGGCTTAAAATCTTGCAGGACAATAAAATGAGGATGATTGTCTACAAATATAGCAGCTACAAGGCCTAATTAAGACCCTGTCTAGATTGACAAAGTAATCAAACAATAAAACAAATGGCTTTAGAGCAGTTGATTCCATTATTTTAGTTTTAAAAATTATTAAATCCAGATTAGGAATTGAGCAGTTTGATATTCAGTTGTTATTACTTCAGGACTGTAATTATTGACTGTTTAACTAGACTGTAGATTATTTGAGAGTATAGACTCTGCATTTATCTGTTATTAGCTTTGGACATAGCAAATTTCTAAGATGGACATTAGTAAAAACGTTAAGTAACTTTTATTAAATGTCTAGTATGTGACAAGCATCATGCTAGATAGACGCTTTCCAATCATGATCCTCTTTATTCTTTTCAGCATCCCTGGAACAATGATCTTATTATATCCATTGTTACTGATAAGACATCCATACCTCCAACACTAGCTTAATGGCTAATACATAGTGATCATTTGATTCTTGTTGAGGAAAGAGAGTGTATCTGTCAAGTTTTTTTTTTTTTTTTTTTTTTTTTTTTTACTTTCAAGTATTAGAAACTAACTCTTGCTAATTTAGGCATAAAAGGAGTAGATTAAAGGATACTATGTAGCACACAGAATCTTCTTCCTCAGAACAGAGTAGAAAGCCATGTTTGAAATTCTCACAGTGAGGAACAACATCCAAAATCATGCCCAGATGTGGTCCTGTGAAGATGCACTGCCACCCTTGCTAGGCACACATAAACTCTTGTGCTTCTGATGCCAACAATGCAGGGCATTGAATCTGTGGCTGAAATTGCTACCATGGGAAATTGGATGGGGCTACTGCCACCACTGCCACATTGCCAAGATAGATTAGGCCCTGCTTTTTATGTCATCAGCTCTGAAGTCAGAGTCTCACATGATGTGTTGATTGGAGGAGTCTACAGATAGGTATCCAGACCAGGGAACTGTTGAGAGTAAAAGTGTCATTATTAAGAATTATTCCAGGATAACAAGCCTAAACCAGGACATATGGTCACCCTCTGCTAATTCTGTTCCCTAGCTGCAAACAGATCTTGGAAAGCACATTTTCTGCTTCTGTGATAGAATGTGGTCTTGGCTTCTCATTAATACTTGCAGTATACAGAATTACCCAAACATCAGAAGAGGTTATAAGGCTGGGTGTTTCAACGAGAAGGACACATGTCCACTACTGAATGAAGAATTGAATTTTAAATAACCTGTCTAAAGTAGAACAATTAATGCGTTCTGCCTAAGTCTAAAGTGCTTTTCCTTTCATGATACCATGCTTTGCATAGTGTAGTATGGCAATTTTCAGCTAAGGATATACATCAGAGCTGTTTACAACAGTGTTGTAAACATACAGGTTGTGGGGCCCCACTTTAACCTACTGAACCCAAATCTCTGGGAATGGTGCTCTGGTCAGGATCTGTAATTCTTAACATCATTCAGATAAAAAAACAATCAATTTGAAATGTGATCCTTGTGGAAATAAGGCCACATGTACCTTTTGGATGCTATTAGTTTCCTGAACTGTTCCATGGTGTGAGATAGATTTGATTTGATGTGTTCCATAGAATTTATGGAAGCTAGAAGGAAACCTGTTTAATGTGGTAGTAGGCAATAGAATAACATTATAATTTTAAAAATTAGTCGCCCTTAATTTCCTTTATGATTATCATTAACTGGCAATTTCCAGGAATCACTCAGGCACTTAGAAATGTCTGTGGTACTATACATATGAAGGTTGAGAAACAAAGAATTCTAGATAACATATCTTTTTCTTTCTTGCTGATAACAGTGAATGCTCAAGATAATGAAGACCATGTCCCACTCCATTTCTGTTCTCGATTTGGACACCATGATATAGTTAAGTACCTGCTGCAAAATGATTTGGAAGTTCAACCTCATGTGGTTAATATCTATGGAGATACCCCCTTGCACCTGTGAGTATTATGTAGCATTCCATAGGTTCTCCAGGTATACTGCATGTACTTGCTTACAATATTAACAAGATATTTTCTTCAAATCTAGGGCATGCTACAATGGCAAATTTGAAGTTGCCAAGGAAATCATCCAAATATCAGGAACAGAAAGTCTGACTAAGGAAAACATCTTCAGTGAAACAGCTTTTCATAGGTAAAAGAATATTTAAGAGCAATAGCCACTAAACTTAGCTGACACTCTAAAGCACCTGAAGTTGTGTGTATAAAGCAAGAACAAATAGTGGCAGATGTTGCAATCAGAGAGCAATAGCAGAGGTAGGGCAGAGGACAAAGAGCCAGTGCTAGATGCATGGAAGAAAAGGTGGAGGCAGATGCTGCAGTCAGTATAACAGATGGGGCCGAAGCCAGATGCTGCGTTCCTGGCAGCAGCCACAAAGACAGAGACTGATGTTGCCAAGGCAACAGGCATATCAACATCTGTAAGCATATTGCTTCTATTCCTCTTCACTCCATGGAAAGCTGCCAAAAAGGGATGTGCCCATAATCCTCCTCCAACAAGAATCTCATTACCAGAATTCATCAGCATTAAATGTGACACTTTTTTCCTTTCCACTTAAACCTTACGTGAAAATGTGTCTACCTATCTAAAACATCCATCTGTCAGCCTGTAAAAGCCTAGTCAGGGTGGCCACTCAAATACCTAAGAAAGCATTAGCTCTTCTCTAGGAATTCATGAGAGCCCTTTACGGTGTGCTCTAGAAACGCACACTGAAGGAACAGCTGGGATTAGAAAAGTTGCAACCAAAATAAAAAGAGAGAAAAAGGAAAGAAAACGTTGCTAATAAGTCAGAGCTATAGTTCCCTAAAATGCCCAAAAGGAAGGTGGATGTTTTATAAAATCTAAGGCCTTCATTTTTAATGAGTAACTATTTTGCTAAAACAGTAAAAGCATAGTAATTCATATTTAGTAGATCTTGAAAATTTGTCCATTTGCCTACACATTACATATGTTTCCATTAGTCTGTAACCTCTAAAAATGTATTTGAGACTAATTTGTTGTTCACATAATGTTTTTGTATTGCATTGATGAATAATAAAAATGAGGAGACTCTCTTTATTTCTTACCAAACTAAAATTAAGCTTGTGCTTCTGCATCAGGCATCAACCTGTCAAATTTCACATACATTTCCAGATTTTTCTTGTCAACCAAAGACTCAGTCAAAAAAGGGTGAAGTAAAACCACCATTTATGGAATAGTGACCATATGCCAGATGATTTGCATCCATTATCTCGTGTAATCCTTACAACATTTTATGAAGTTGGATTTATTATCTCTCTTTTACAGAAGAGAAAACTGAGGCTCAGAAAAGCTAAGTAACTTGCCAAAGTTTCTTATGGATAGAAAATAATGTTGCAAATGCCTACCTAATTCTAAATCCTGTGCTTTTTACATTTCTTCGTGTTCTAGTACCAGAATATTTTGTCTGTTTTCTACACACTCAGAACAGATGCAAGAACTCCTTAGATCATACTTTCAGTCAAATGGATCAGTGGAATCTGTCCCTGCAGAGGACAGTTGGCAGAACTGATATGTACTGGTTGCTAGTATTCTCTTTCCCATTAGGTCATGCCTGTTACAGCTGACACCTCAGGCTAGTTTTCAAATCATTTTACTACTTCATGCACTAAAATTGAAACCAGCTGTAATCAGAGGGTGACTGTCACCTCCAAAAGATTGTTTATATGAGAAGATTTGTGAAGTGAGTTGAAAGTATATACCCAATTGTTTTATTTCGTGTAAGCCTGTGGCTACTCAGAGTAACAGATTAATGTTTTTGTTATATTCATTTTAAGCATATATTTATAAAAGAAACTCCTTTTATGTGAGGAATTCATTCTGAATATGAATTTTTCTATGTACATAGTATTTTGCACAGAGTAAGCACTCAGTACATTTCTGTTGCGGTTTTCATATGTATACACACACATATACAAATATATATGTATATATGTACACACGTGTGTGCGTGTATATATGTGCATGTATGTATGTGCATGTATATATGTGTGCATACGCACACATATACACATATGTGTGCATATATTCAGAACTCATTTTCTGTAAGTAGTTTCTTTGAAAAAGAGCAATGAATCAATATTAAATGTGTACTGTTATGGGTCGTATTTATAATGCAAATAGTTAATGATGATATGATACATTGCACTGAGATGGTGGTTTTCTTATTCACTCAATAATTCAAGAAAAATTTATTAAAGACCTACCTTGTATTGAGGCTACTGGGAACATTAAGATGACAGGATTCTTTCAGTCCTTAAAGGAGCCCTATTGTAAGGTATCAAAGTAAACAGAGGTGTATCCAGTACCATATTACAGTGTGATAAGCAGTGTAAGATTGAAATTACAAAGAAGCAGAGGGGTCAGCAATGAATTCTGCCTTTGGTTCATTAGAATACTTCATATTCAGTTTAATTGGATGAAGAATAGTATTTCATGAAAGAAAAATGACTCAGGCAAGTTTAGGCAAGACCATCCCAGGAAGAGGAAATGCTAAGACCCAGTGAACTCCCTCTTTTTTTCTAGAACCAAGCCTCTGTGCCCTGCCTTTAGCCATTATTTAGTTGGGGCTTTGCCCAATGCTAGTTCCTTCCAGTCAGTTATTACATACCTCATATCTCTTCATGATTTGAATGTAGAGTATTGTTAGTTAACAAGTGATAGCAAAAGCAGAGGTATGAGGGAAACTACAGGAAAAGAACATTTATGAGAATTACTAATCAAAAAGTTAAATCCAGTAGTCATTACTAGGCATGCTAATTTCATACAAAATATTTTTCTCAATGCATCTTAGATTTCCCAGTAAACAGTAGAAGTCAGAATTTCAGATAAGTATTTCAACAAATCTATGTGCAAAAATTATCTATAAAAATCTTATTTCCTTGCATCTTGAAATTTATTAATTTTTCCACAAATACTTTCTCACACCTGGAAAGAGCTGATAATGAAAGGTCCTCCACAATTTGTAATGTGATTCTATAAGGATTAATTCACTTGAAATTTCAGCAACAATTTGGCAAATTGATAGGGTATTGTCTATCATTGTTTTATAGATGGTAAAACTAAAACTCACAGAGGTGAAAGAACTTGTCCAGGATCCTCTGGTTTGTGTGTGGCAGAAGTCTGGATTTTGAGTCCACAACTAATGCTCCTTCAGTAAAATGAAAGCTTTGAGATCTTACTCTCTGGTCAAGGAATTGTTTGGAGAGACAATAGATGGTTTTACTGGGAATCATTTCAGTGATTTGGATGTGACCTGGATTTGACTAAAACTCTCAGAACCCTCCTGAATTTCTAATTTGATTGTCCTGCAGAATATTTCCTAGGTCCTGCAGCTAAAAATGCAAGGAACTCTTATATCTTATCTCCTTTTATGAAAAATGACTAATATCCCTGAAAACATTTGATAAAAAACACTGGAAGTTTTATACAGCTCTTTTCTTAAAGGTCTAGATGTGAGAATCTTTAGGATTTTCTCACCATATATCCACATTTTTATTTAGCCTTTGTAGATGGTGCTTGTTTATTTTTCATCACCTCTTCTCTTCTCTGTTTCTTTGGCTCTCTTACATACATGTGTGCATCTAGAATGCCTGGCTTAACAGGGCTGCATTTGTTTGTTAGGACTGCCGTAAAGAAATACCACAGACTGGGTGGCTTAACCAACAGAAATTTATCATCTCACAATTCTGGAGGCTAGAAGTCCAAGATCAAGGTGTCAACAGGTTTGGCTTCTCCTGCAGCCTCTTCCCTTGGCTTGCAGATGGCTGCCTTCTTGCTGTGTCTTCACATGGCTACCTGTCTGTCTACATCACCTGTGTCTTAATCCCAGATTCTTCTTATAAGGATGTCAGTCATATTGAATTGGGGCCCACCCTAATGACCCCATTTTAAATTAAGTACCTCTTTATTTATTTATTTATTTATTTATTTATTTATTTATTATTATTATACTTTAAGTTTTAGGGTACATGTTCACAACATGCAGATTTGTTACATATGTATACATGTGCCATGTTGCTGAGCTGCACCCATTAACTCCTCATTTAGCATTAGGTATGTCTCCTAATGCTATCCCTCCCCACTCCCCCCACCCCACAACAGTCTCTGGTGTGTGATGTTCCCCTTCCTGTGTCCCTGTGTTCTCATTGTTCAATTCCCACCTATGAGTGAGAACATGCAGTGTTTGGTTTTTTGTCCTTGTGATACTTTGCTGAGAATGATGGTTTCCAGCTTCATCCATGTCCCTACAAAGGACATGAACTCATCATTTTTTATGGCTGCATAGTATTCCATGGTGTATATGTGCCACATTTTCTTAATCCAGTCTATCATTGTTGGACATTTGGGTTGGTTCCAAGTCTTTGCTATTGTGAATAGTGCCGCAATAAACATACGTGTGCATGTGTCTTTATAGCACCATGATTTATAATCCTTTGGGTATATACCCAGTAATGGGATGGCTGGGTCAAATGGTATTTCTAGTTCTAGATCCCTGAGGAATCCCAACACCAACTTCCACAATGGTTGAACTAGTTTACAGTCCCACCAACAATGTAAAAGTGTTCCTATTTCTCCACATCCTCTCCAGCACCTGTTGTTTCCTGACTTTTTAATGATCACCATTCTAACTGGTGTGAGATGGTATCTAATTGTGGTTTTGATTTGCATTTCTCAGATGGCCAGTGATGATAAGCATTTTTTCATGTGTTTTTTGGCTGCATAAATGTCTTCTTTTGAGAAGTGTCTGTTCATATCCTTCACCCACTTTTTGATGGGGTTGTTTGTTTTTTTCTTGTAAATTTGTTTGAGTTCATTGTAGATTCTGGATATTAGCCCTTTGTCAGATGAGCAGGTTGCAGAAATTTTCTCCCATTCTGTAGGTTGCCTGTTCACTCTGATGATAGTTTCTTTTGCTGTGCAGAAGCTCTTTAGTTCAATTAGATCCCATTTGTCAATTTTGGCTTTTGTTGCCATTGCTTTTGGTGTTTTAGACATGAAGTCCTTGCCCATGCCTATGTTCTGAATGGTATTGCCTAGGTTTTCTTCTAGGGTGTTTATGGTTTTAGGTCTAACATGTTAGTCTTTAATCCATCTTGAATTAATTTTTGTATAAGGTGTAAGGAAGGGATCCAGTTTCAGCTTTCTACATGTGGCTAGCCAGTTTTCCCAGCACCATTTATTAAATAGGGAATCCTTTCCCCGTTGCTTGTTTTTCTCAGGTTTGTCAAAGATCAGATAGTTGTAGATATGCAGCATTATTTCTGAGGGCTCTGTTCTATTCCATTGGTCTATATCTCTGTTTTGGTACCAGTACCATGCTGTTTTGGTTACTGTAGCCTTGTAGTATAGTTTGAAGTCAGGTAGTGTGATGCCTCCAGCTTTGTTCTTTTGGCTTAGGATTGACTTGGCAATGCGGGCTCTTTTTTGGCTCCATATGAACTTTAAAGTAATTTTTTCCAGTTCTGTGAAGAAAGTCATTGGTAGCTTGATGGGGATGGCATTGAATCTATAAATTACCTTGGGCAGTATGGCCATTTTCACGATATTGATTCTTCCTACCCATGAGCATGGAATGTTCTTCCATTTGTTTGTATCCTCTTTTATTTCATTGAGCAGTGGTTTGTAGTTCTCCTTGAAGAGGTCCTTCACATCCCTTGTAAGTTGGATTCCTAGGTATCTTATTCTCTTTGAAGCATTTGTGAATGGAAGTTCACTCATGATTTGGCTCTCTGTTTGTGTGTTATTGGTATATAAGAATGCTTGTGATCTTTGCACATTGATTTTGTATCCTGAGACTTTGCTGAAGTTGCTTATCAGCTTAAGGAGATTTTGGGCTGAGACAATGGGGTTTTCTAGATATACAATCATGTCATCTGCAAACAGGGACAATTTGACTTCCTCTTTTCCTAATTGAATGCCCTTTATTTCCTTCTCCTGCCTGATTGCTCAGGCCAGAACTTCCAACACTATGTTGAATAGGAGTGGTGAGAGAGGGCATCCCTGTCTTGTGCCAGTTTTCAAAGGGAATGCTTCCAGTTATTGTCCATTCAGTATGATATTGGCTGTGGGTTGTCATAGATAGCTCTTATTATTTTGAGATACATCCCATCAATACCTAATTTATTGAAAGGTTTTAGCATGGAGGGTTGTTGAATTTTGTCAAAGGTCTTTTCTGCATCTATTGAGATACTCATGTGGTTTTTGTCTTTGGTTCTGTTTAAATGCTGGATTACGTTTATTGATTTTCGTATGTTGAACCAGCCTTGCATCCCAGGGATGAAGCCCACTTGATCATGGTGGATAAGCTTTTTAATGTGTTGCTGAATTCGGTTTGCCGGTATTTTATTGAGGATTTTTGCATCAATGTTCATCAAGGATATTGGTCTACAATTCTCTTTTTTTGTTGTGTCTCTGCCAGGCTTTGGTATCAGGATGATGCTGGCCTCATAAAATGAGTTAGGGAGGATTCCCTCTTTTTCTATTGATTGGAATAGTTTCAGAAGGAATGGTACCAGCTCCTCCTTGTACCTCTGGTAGAATTCGGCTGTGAATCCATCTGGTCCTGGACTTTTTTTGGTTGGTAAGCTATTAATTATTACCTCAATTTCAGAGCCTGTTATTGGTCTATTCAGAGATTCAACTTCTTCCTGGTTTAGTCTTGGGAGAGTGTATGTGTTGAGGAATTTATCCATTTCTTCTAGATTTTCTAGTTTTTTTGTGTAGACGTGTTTATAGTATTTTCTGATGGTAGTTTGTATTTCTGTGGGATCAGTGGTGATATCCCCTTTGTCATTTTTTATTGCGTCTATTTGATTCTTCTCTCTTTTCTTCTTTATCAGTCTTGCTAGTGGTCTATCAATTTTGTTGATCTTTTCAAAAAACCAGCTCCTGGATTCATTGATTTTTTGAAGGGTTTTTTGTGTCTCTATTTCCTGCAGTTCTGCTCTGATCTTAGTTATTTCTTGCCTTCTACTAGCTTTTGAATGTGTTTGCTCTTGCTTCTCTAGTTCTTTTAATTGTGATGTTAGGGTGTCAATTTTGGATCTTTCCTGCTTTCTCTTGTGGGCATTTAGTGCTATAAATTTCCCTCTACACACTGCTTTGGATATGTCCCAGAGATTCTGGTATGTTGTGTCTTTGTTCTCGTTGGTTTCAAAGAACATCTTTATTTCTGCCTTCATTTCGTTATGTACCCAGTAGTCACTCAGGAGCAGGTTGTTCAGTTTCCATGTAGTTGAGCGGTTTTAAGTGAGTTACTTGATCCTGAGTTCTAGTATGCACGTGGTCTGAGAGACAGTTTGTTATAATTTCTGTTCTTTTACATTTGCTGAGGAGTGCTTTACTTCCAATATGTGGTCAATTTTAGAAAAGGTGTGGTGTGGTGCTGAAAAGAATGTATATTCTGTTGATTTGGGGTGGAGAGTTCTGTAGATGTCTATTAGGTCCACTTGGTGCAGAGCTGAGTTCAATTCCTGGATATCCTTGTTAATTTTCTGTCTTGTTGATCTGTCTAATGTTGACAGTGGGGTGTTAATGTCTCCCATTATTATTGTGTGGGAGTCTAAGTCTCTTTGTAGGTCACTAAAGACTTGCTTTATGAATCTGGGTGCTCCTGTATTGGTGCATATATATTTAGGATAGTTAGTTCTTCTTGTTGAATTGATCCCTTTATCATTATGTAATGGCCTTCTTTGTCTCTTTTGATCTTTGTTGGTTTAAACTCTGTTTTATCCAAGACTAGGATTGCAACCCCTGCCTTTTTTTGTTTTCCATTTGCTTGGTAGATCTTCCTGCATCCCTTTATTTTGAGCCTATGTGTGTCTCTGCACGTGAGATGGGTTTCCTGAATACAGCACACTGATGGGTCTTGACTCTTTATCCAATTTGCCAGTCTGTGTCTTTTAATTGGAGCATTTAGCCCGTTTACATTTAAGGTTAGTATTGTTATGTGTGAATTTGATCCTGTCATTATGATGTTAGCTGGTTATTTTGCTCATTAATTGATGCAGTTTCTTCCTAGCCTTGATGGTCTTTACAATTTGGCATGTTTTTGCAGTGCCTGGTACTGGTTGTTCCTTTCCACATTTAGTGCTTCCTTCAGGAGCTCTTTTAGGGCAGGCCTGGTAGTGACAAAATCTCTCAGTATTTGCTTGTCTGTAAAGTATTTTATTTCTCCTTCACTTATGAAGCTTAGTTTGGCTGGATATGAAATTCTGGGTTGAAAATTCTTTTGTTTAAGAATGTTGAATATTGGCCCCCACTCTCTTCTGGCTTGTAGAGTTTCTGCCAAGAGATCTGCTGTTAGTCTGATGGGCTTCCCTTTGTGGGTAACCTGACCTTTTTCTCTGGCCGCCCTTAACATTTTTTCCTTCATTTCAACTTTGGTGAATCTGATAATTATGTGTCTTGGAGTTGCTCTTCTCGAGGAGTATCTTTGTGGCGTTCTCTGTATTTCCTGAATTTGAATGTTGTCCTGCCTTGCTAGACTGGGGAAGTTCTCCTGGATAATATCCTGCAGAGTGTTTTCCAACTTGGTTCCATTCTCCCCGTCACTTTCAGGTACGCCAATGAGATGTAGATTTGGTCTTTTCACATAGTCCCATGTTTCTTGGAGGCTTTGTTCATTTCTTTTTATTCTTTTTTCTCTAAACTTCTCTTCACGCTTCATTTCATTCATTTCGTCTTCCATCTCTGATACCCTTTCTTCCAGTTGATCGCATCGGTTACTGAGGCTTGTGCTTTCATCACGTAGTTCTCGTACTGTGGTTTTCAGCTCCATCAGGTCCTTTAAGGACTTCTCTGCATTGGTTATTCTAGTTATCCATTCATCTAATTTTTTTTTCAAAGTTTTTAACTTGACATTGGTTCGAACTTCCTCCTTTAGCTGGGAATAGTTTGATCTTCTGAAGCCTTCCTATCTCAACTCATCAAAGTCATTCTCCGTCCAGCTTTGTTCCATTGCTGGTGAGGAGCTGCGTTCCTTTGGAGGAGGAGTGGTGCTCTGATTTTTAGAGTTTCCGGTTGTTCTGCTCTGCTTTTACCCCATCTTTGTGATTTTATCTACCTTTGTTCTTTGATGATGGTGACGTACAGGTGGGTTTCTGGTGTGGATTTCCTTTCTGTTTGTTAGTTTTCCTTCTAACGGTCAGGACCCTCAGCTGCAGGTCTGTTGGAGTTTACTGGAGGTCCACTCCAGACCCCGTTTGCCTGGGTATCAGCAGTGGTGGCTGCAGAACTGTGGATATTGGTGAACCGCAAATGCTGCTGCCTGATCATTCCTCTGGAAGTTTTGTCTCAGAGGAGTACCCAGCCATGTGAGGTGTCCATCCGCCCCTACTGGGGGATGCCTCCCAGTTAGGCTACTTGGGGGTCAGGGACCCACTTGAGGAGGCAGTCTGCCCGTTCTCAGATCTCAAGCTGTGTGCTGGGAGAACCACTACTCTCTTCAAAGCTGTCAGACAGGGACATTTAAGTCTGCAGAGGTTATTGCTGTCTTTTGTTTTTCTGTGCCCTGCCCCCAGAGGTGGAGCCTACAGAGGCAGGTAGGCCTCCTTGAGCTGTGGTGGGCTCCACCCATTTCGAGCTTCCCTGCCACTTTGTTTACCTACTCAAGCCTGGGCATTGGCGGGCGTCCCTCCCCCATCCTCGCTGCTGCCTTGCAGTTTGATCTCAGACTGCTGTGCTAGCAATGAGCGAGGCTCCATAGGCGTAGGACCCTCTGAGCCAGGTGCGAGATATAATCTCCTGGTGTGCCGTTTGTTAAGCCTGTTGGAAAAGCGCAGTATTAGGGTGGGAGTGACCCGATTTTCCAGGTGCTGTCTGTCACCCCTTTCTTTGACTAGGAAAGGGAATTCCCTGACACTTTGCGCTTCCCGGGTGAGGCGATGCCTCACCCTGCTTCAGCTCAGGCATTGTTTGCTGCACCCACTGTCCTGCACACCCCAGTGAGATGAACCCGGTACCTCAGTTGGAAATGCAGAAATCACCCATCTTCTGCGTAGCTCATGCTGGGAGCTGTAGACTGGAGCTGTTCCTATTTGGCCATCTTGGCTCCACCCCTCTTAAGTACCTCTTTAAAGACACAATCCCTAAATACAGTCTCATTGTCAGGTTATGGGGGTTATAACTTCAACATGTGATTTTTCGAGGTGTGGGGGAGAGGGCACAATTTAGTTCATAACAAGGACCTTCTATCTTTCTTGTTTTATGTTTTTTTTTCAGTGCTTGTACCTATGGCAAAAGCATTGACCTAGTCAAATTTCTTCTTGATCAGAATGTCATAAACATCAACCACCAAGGAAGGGATGGGCACACTGGTAAGAATGTGGTGAAAGCACCACTAGTTCTAGATGCTTATCAATGATTAAGAATAATGGTATGCAAAGGCATTTAGGGGCATGTGGAGCATGTAGGCATGTTGAGCATGTAGGGAGTGCTCAACTCCAGTGGGAAAGGGTATTTTATCAACTGACAGCATTTAGAATTGATAATGACTGATAATAATAAAAAGCAGACTGACTTTTTGGTCAATTTTATTATTGTGTTAAATTATTTGCAGTCAATGCATCCTCTAATGGCCAGCACTAGGGACAGACTGACCACACTGCTCTGCCCTTGATTTGGTGATCAAAAAAAAAAATACCTGTGATAGGTCTTTGTTCTTTTACTTGTGTAAAGATGCTAACATTTGTTCTTGGTAATTACAGTGGATATAGAAATACTATAATTGCACTGAGGAAAAGACAGTCTCTATAGAATACTGAGTACAATATAATACCCATTTTGCTTAAAGTAATGTCTCGTTTGGTCAATAATAAAATTAGTTCTTTATAAAAGAAATCAATCCTTACTTCATACCTTTGGAAATAATGCTATTATGTGGTGATAACTGTCTTTTGAAAATTGGGGAGCAGGTTTTCTCTTTTCTCCTTTTGTTCTTTTAATTCTTTTCTATTACAGGATTACACTCTGCTTGCTACCACGGTCACATTCACCTGGTTCAGTTCTTACTGGATAATGGAGCTGATATGAATCTAGTGGCTTGTGATCCCAGCAGGTCTAGTGGTGAAAAAGATGAGCAGACATGTTTGATGTGGGCTTATGAAAAAGGTATATTTTTAATCATCGTGTCTCTATAGAGATACATTGAACTGTGTGCATAGATTATGTCAGCGCGTCAATAATTACTTTGCTTGCATGACTTGAACACTCTCATTTCTTCTGTAGATTTTACTTGAGTTTCTGGGGCCTTGGATCAAAGAGTCCAATACACTGTAATCAGAGAAGGCAACTCCTAGGCTGCAGATGAGCCAAAGGCATTCTCAGTATTGGCACTTTGAAAAGGGAATAGTCACATTTCTAAGTACCAGAGAAACAAAATTGTGATGGATAATGATAGTAGAGTGGGCTCAGAGCTAGTCTTTATCTCTTATATGGGGGAATTTTGATGTGGTTTCAAATTTATAAGAAAGAAGTACAAAGGGGAGAAAAAGAAATATTTGTCAGCTCTAACCCTGCTGACAATGCCTGTGCTAGAAAATGTGAGGGAGCCAAGTGTAAACTTATTTGAATATAAACTTATTTGCTTAAGTATAAACTTATCTGAGCTCAAAGTGGTGAAAGCTTGAGATCTGGTATGAGAATAACTGGGTTTAAATCAAGCTATATTATTTGACCTTGTGCAAATTATTTAATATTTCTGAGCTCCATTTTCTTCATCGGAAAAATAAGGATTATAAATTCTACTTCATAAGATTGTAAAGATTAAATGAGATAATATATGTAAATTGCTTGGAACAGTGGCTGACACAAAATAAATACTAACTAATTGCTATTTTAGTGTGATAGCAGTCGTACTACTAGTAGCTCAGAAATAAAGATGATTGATAACAAATTCATCATTTCAAGAGAGAAGTAACTGAAGACATTCAGATGGTGAAAAGCATCTTTGTAATTGTTACTGAGATATATTTGCCTCATAAGCAAGCTCTCCATATACACATACACTCCTAAGGAGTTTAGATTTTTAGGTGATATGAAAGAATGTATATTATCTTTGAAATTATAGGTTATAATTGAATACTATAAAAAATATGCCAGATTTTAAAGTCACATTTTAATTGTTATTTTAACTTTTGATGACTGCATTGTCTTTTTACGATATTAAAAATATGTAAAGAAACATAGTTATCTTTTTAAATATTCAAATCCTAAAAGATTGTACTGAAAATAACAATTATTAAGCTATAAGATTTCCTAGCCTACGAAGTTGATTCAAAAGGTTTTCTGACTAAAGTGGGATATGGGCCAGGCGCGGTGGCTCATGCCTGTAATCCCAACACTTTGGGAGGCCACGGTGGGCAGATCACAAGGTCAGGAGTTCGAGACGAGCCTGGCCAACACGGTGAAACCCTATCTCTACTAAAAATACAAAAAGTAGCTGGGTGTGGTGGCAGATGCCTATAATCTCAGCTACTCAGGAGGCTGAGGCAGGAGAATCGTTTGAACGCAGGAGGAAGAGGTTGCGGTGAGCTGAGATCATGCCATTGCACTCCAGCCTGGCAACAGGGCAATACTCCGTCTCAAAAATAAATAAATACATAAATAAAGTCGGATATGAAAGTCCATCAATGAAAGGAGAAATGTAGTCTAATGGATGAAAATGTAGAGCTGTTGTAAGCATGCAGTAAGCGTATAGACAAGGAGAAGGAGAAATGTACAGGTCTGAAGACTGCTAGTAGAAAAATGATGTGGGAGTTACTTTAATAAAGACAAGTGAACAGACATAGAATATTAAGTAATGAGTTAGATATAGGCCTGCTGTGTTTTGGTGGGCTTATTTTGCTTTTTATTTGAATATTGTATAAATACAAACACATATACCTTTGCACATATTATAACCATATAGGTCAATGAATTTCACAGATTGAAATCACCCCGCACCCAAATGAAGAAACTGAACATAACAAGTCCCCTAAAAGCCCCATTGACATTCTCTTCTAATCACTCCCGTAAGGAGGTTACCACTGCCTTCTTGTGGAATAGTTGTTTTGCCACTTTCTGCACTTTATATAAATGAAATGCTATGCTATGTACTCTTTGTGTCTGGCTTTTTTCAGCCAACAATATGTGAGATTCATTCACATTGTTGCAGGCAGTTGTAGATTGTTCATTCTTATCATTGTATAGTATAATGTTTTGTGACTATATCACAATTTTTTAATTCATTCTACTGTTCATGAGCATTTGGATAATTTTCAGTTTGGGGCTATTAAGAGTACTGTGTTATGAACATTCATATATGTAGATATATGTCTTCCGTTGAATATATGGTTGCATTTCTATTAGATATAAAGGTGTTCTACTTTGTATTTAAAAATCTAGGTAGCTCTGTATCTTAATATCAATTGGAAAATCTTAAATTTTCTGAAATCTCAGGAGGCCTTACTAAATTCTGTCTCCTCAACACATTGCATTTATTCAAGTGATTCTCAGACAGTGACTCTCAAGAAATGTGAGCTTCAGCGTAAGACTGTTTACAAAGCATTAGTCTTCTGGAAGGCAGCTCAGAAATTGCTGCTGCAGCTATCTCTTCACAGGGGTTGGCTTTGTTTGTTTTTAGCTGATTGAGAGTGATAGTTGAAAACTGGCTTTACTTTTATTTTTCATGGAATTCCACACTTTTATGAAACAATGAATCATTGTATGAGCGTCTAAGATTTCCTATGAAATGTCAACAAAGATCCTTTAGCTTAGAGGACTTGCCCACTGGCCTCTGCAACATATGCTGTATTTGTCACCGTATTTGTTCAAACTAATGTGCCAGCCATCAGTGTTGCATTCCATTATTACTATGAATTTTAACAAATTGAATGTTGTCGCTCAGAAGACAGATGGATGTTTTGCAAATGTTCTAGGGCAAAGCAAGTCAAATGACAAATGAAATTGTTGCTATTTTTCTCTTCCTAAAAAAATGTTGCATTGTTTTCATGTGTTCAGGGAGAATTGAAGTGGCCTTGTTAATATTGTCAGCAGTGCACCTGTCCCTGTATCCTTTGAAACAAGAAGTGTTTTCCTGTCTCCTTGGAGAGGGAATCACTATATTAATTGATATGGCATACTAAGGAGTTCCCTGAGCAATTTGGAGGTAAAGTTGCGGAAGGACTAAAACTCTACTTGATGTAAGAATGGCCCCATTGTGGTTTACCATGTACCCTATCCTATCCCGGGAGAGATAAACAAGAAGGGAGCTTCACAATCAAGGGTGTCTATTTGAATAGGTGTACTTTTGGATATGCCCAATTTAAATAGTTCATCCTAGTCTAATCTCTTAACAGAAAACTGTGCAGTCTTTCTCAGCAGCACCCGTCTCTATCTGAATGGCTCTAAGCCAAATTTTTTCACCTGACCTAAGCTAAATTTTAGCTGACCTTCTTTCTACTATTCTGATATGGCACATTGAAGTGTGATTTGGAGTTCTGCAAGAGTTATATTCTCTTTTGGAATACTTTCAGAAAAGGTTTTACTCACTATGGTTCCCTGTGGAATCGGATATAAAGAATGCTTTCTATTTGCATAGCCCTTCTAACCTAAATATATCAAAATCAATCTTGGAAATAATTTTCCTGGTGACCTGCATCCTACACAGAAGCCTACTGTTTAAGTTTCAATATTTATCTGCCAGAGTACTTAGAGCTCCAATTTTACAATATTTAGAGTGTCTCCCCTCCCCATCTCTCCCCTTCTTTGTTTCTACTATTCCATCTGAAAGTGTAGCGATCGCTGTCTCACTCACTTGGATTTGTTCTGCCCTTTTCCTGTGGTACAAAGGACCTGTATGAATCAATTTAAATTGGTCAGAAGAAATAGCCAGCAGCCTGCTTATGTTCAAATCCTCTGCCCTAATCACCAGCATGGAAAACCCATTGAAAAGACCTACACATAATCTTACATCCATTGCATTAAAGATGAAACTGCCGAATTGAAAAGATCTCAGCCAATTAGAATTGAACACATAGCTCAATACTGTGTCTGGCAGTTAGATTTGAAAAGGCTGCCTTTGACAAAGAAAAGCACTCCTTTATGTCAGGCTGTTTAGGGTCAGAAAATAACCCAAACTAGAAACAGAACTAAAAACTTCTTATTCGCTTCAGTACTGACACCAGTTAAAGTAATATACAGAGGCTCCTATCACAATATCTAATTACCCAGAATACAATATTTGTATACAGCAAAGACGCCTAATTCACAGTGACAGGAAGCTGGAGGTGGAGAATTAGTGAATAAGTGAGCAAAAACAATAAAAGTCAAGGCTCCTGTACCATGATATATACTTTGTTCATTCCTTTTGACAAGTGTAGTATTGTGTGAATTATTTCTAGTAAATGTACTATAGTGTATTCTCTGAAAGTAATGAAATCTTACAGTCATGAGTTTCTACAGTTTTTAGACATTAAAAAAATAACTGAGAAATGAGGGTGGGAGAGGAGTACAAATAAGAAGAGATAGATTCATTAAATTATTTGGTAAATTTTCACCAATGGATTATGAACTCCCAGGCTTTTTCTATGTTAAATTCCTATCTATTTCAAGTTTAGTTACTTAGTTTAGTGATACTAGTTTAGTGTGCAAGAGTGGATTGGAGTAAGGAATCCATGTGTGAATTTTTGTTTTTGTATACTGGTTATCTTCTTACATGTTTAGCTGCTCTCTTTTAAAAAAATAAGTAAGTAAAATAATCTCAACTGTCAGAATGGAAAGAACCTTCATCATTGCAGGGAGATAACTCACAAAAATGTTTTTGAAATGTGATAACGTAAGAATTCACATACTTAAAATGGATAGTAAAAGAGAACTTACATTCATTGAGTATCTTTTACAGATGCATGTATATGTATATATAATTTAGTCAAAATAACCCTTCAAATTGTTATTATCTTTGTTTTATAGATAAAGAGATTAAGACTTCGGGCTGTTAAGTCACACTTGCCCAACCCATGCAGTTGTTGAGTAGAGGGGCAGTACCAAATAGGGGGTCTGTCTTGTTGTAGAATTCAAGCTCTTACCAACACACTGTAAAATTAGATCTAAGCCAAAACTCCATCCTTATTATTTAATGACCTTGGGCAAGTTCTTTAACCTCTTTCAGCATTTACCCTCAAATTCAAAATAACCACTTTACAGAATTCTGATGAGGTTTAAGGATAAGATTTAAGTGCTTGGCCCATAACAGAATCTCAATAAGAATGGCGGTATCTCTTATTGGTAAGTGCAGAGCAGAGATTCAATCGAATCCACATAACTCCCAAATTTCATGGTCTTTCCTAATTTATAATATGTACAGTTAGAAATTATGATATATTAGGATAATAGGCATCCGCTATAAACCCTCTAATGAAGGGCTTATATTCCTGCCAAACACCTCTGGACAATCCCTGCATTTATAAAAGTGTGTGTTGTTTTGTTATATTGGTATTTCTTATTTATGGCTCAAGTTATACCATTAATTTTAAGCCTCAGAACTGAAGCAAAATAAAGGAGATTTTGAAAATAACTAATCAAAATATTATGAAAGTAATCCAAAGACATTATTCTAATGTGCATAGTTGCATGCAAATACATAAAACAGTATTTTAAAACTGTAGCACAAATTTGCAAGCCTCTTTCCTACAGCAGGGTTTTTCTCCACAGTCAAGGAGGAATGTCAAAGAATTTGTGATCATATTTTCAAACCACCATACCAACCGACTGCTTGATTTCTTTGCTTGGATATCTGAGGACCCTGCAAAACTCAACAAGTCCAAAATTGAACTTAACATTTTTTTTTGTCCTCATGATTCTGTTTCTTGTACTATGTATCCTTTATTCAATCAGTCATTTAATGGTATTACCATCCACTTTGTCACTTAGGTCAGAAATCTTGAATGATGCTTGATTACTTTTTCCTCCTCAACTTCTCCTCCCACCACACATCCTATCGATTCAATCCAAAAGTCTTTATTTTGCTTAATAAGTACATTTTTAATCCATCCTTTTTTTTTACTATCACTATTTTAATTCAGATCCTTATAATACTTCTAATCCATTTTAATAACCTCATAACTGCCCTTTTTTGTCCTCAGCATTTTAAAATTTTCCAACTGTAGACTGAGAGATATATTCAAGGTGCAAATAAGGCCATATTATTCCCCAGTCTAAAACCTTTCTCTGATGTACTATCACCCATAAGAAAAAGTCTCAGCTTGATATCATAACATACAGAAACTTTATTGTCTTGTGTACTTCTTGCCTCTTGAACCTCATATCCTCTTACTCCTGTTACATGGACAACCCCACATGCCACAACCATCATCATATTCGCTAGATCACCAACAGTCACTCAATGTTCACTCTCTGCCATGCATGTTCTAAATACTTCACATATATTAACTCATCAAATCCACATTTTGATGACCCTGTGAGGCCGTGTCAATTCACATAATAGGAATAGTATAAAACTGCTCATTCATCTTTACACGTATCATGTTATTTCATGTTTCCGAGACTTTTATCATGGCAGTCCAATCTGCCTTTATATCCTCTCTGTCCTCTCCATGTCACCCCATTCTTTAAATTTCTGATTGCCACTTGGTCTTCAAGACTTAGTTTATGGAAGTCTCCTAGTCTTATTGAATATTTCTAGAAAGTCTTCCCTGACATTCCAGCCTAGCACATACATCCTTTCTTTATATTTTATTTTGTTATGTGCACATCTCTTTCTCTGTGTTTACCACTTTATACTGAAACACTCTCTCCTCTTACCAAATTGTAAACTTCTTGAGAGCAAGCATTTGGGCCATTAATTCATTGTCTTCCAAAAATTTGAATTCAGTGGGTGACTCCTAATAGATATTCAACACATGCTTCTTGAAATCAGTGAGAGAGACAGGAGGAAAATATTTTAGACATAATATTCTTTTCCATGTTCTACTACATGGCATCTGGTGAGTTGATATTCTAAGAAATACTAACTACCACTATTCTGTTGTCTCTGTAACTATTTCTGTAAATATCATAGGTTCCTTATTAACTGCACAGTCCTAATATTCAAATAAACAGGCAAAATATTTTAAAGTATGTTCTAAAGCTGCTCTTTCCATGCATTGGAACTGCAAAAATTTTGTTCTCGTTGGAATCCTTTTCTCCTACCTTTTTGCTTAATCAGTTTGTCCTTATCTTTCAAGTTGAGCTTGAAAGACAGTCTCAACTATCCTGAGTCTTCCAGACTGTTGTAAGATTCACCATTATACACATTCACATCATGTAACTTTTCTTCCTAGAGCTTGGCTAAATAAAATTTGAGTGAAATTATATTTATATAATTTTTTCCACTAGATAGCATTGCATATAAAAGTAAATAATATTTCTTTTTCAACCCTGTCTCTCATACTTAGTACCATTCATTTATTCAACAAAAATGTATTGCCAGCCTAATGTGTGATAGACACTGTGCTAGGAACTAAATTCCTAGTGCTAGGAACAGTAAAACAGATAATACCTCCCTGATCTTAGGAAGTTTGCATTTTTAACTTGAAGACACAGGCTGCAAGCAAGAAAGCAAATAGAAAATATGGATTAACAATAAGTGCTATGAATAAAATAAAAAGGAAATGCAATGGTGAACACAAAATTCAAGGATACTATCTAAAATTGAGTAATCATGGAAGGGGAAGGTCTCTCTGGGAAGGTGTTATTGGAGCTGGCCCCTCATAGGTGCACAATGAATATTTGAGGAAGAAAAGGAAAGAGAAAGGAAAGCAGAATGAGAAAAAGAGAAAAAGGAAGGATAGCTAAATAATTTAGTTTGCATATAAAAATATCTTGGCAAAAGCATTCTTCATGCCCGTGGATTCTTCTCTTAAGGTAAAGGACCAGTGACATCCTTACTGGGGCCTGCTGATTAAGGAACAAGAATAATGGGTCAAAGGGGATGTGAGTTCCCTCTCTGTGATATAAAATTAGGACATCTTTCATATTTAAGTGATGAGAAGATGTATCAAGTCAGAAATTTTTGTCGCCTCTGATCTAATAATGAACAGTGTATGGGACCAGGGTGGTCAGGAGGAAGATGAGCCATTGAAGGGCAATTGTCCAAAGCCACCCTCTGATTCCACTTTTCAATGCTTTTGGAAAGCGAGTTTTTAACATAATGGGAAGAGGATATATTAAAATATTGAACAAAGGCTAATATTTATCATTACTGTGAAAGTTTCATTATTTAGGCCAGTTATAAAGCAAGGCCTAGGCTGTTCCTTTGATGACCTGGGCATGTGAGACATGAGATCAATGAGAATTCCTTCTGTAACTGAGACTAAATCTCCATGTTCTCTACACAGCTGTGAACCCAAAGGGTCTCTGAGTCACCAAATCATGGAGATCTTAGTACTGGTGTCATTTACCACTAATCTGCAGATCTAGTTCTTAAAATATTCTCATAGAAAGAGATTAGAATCAGCCTTCATTGTTTTTAAGTTAAAATTGTGGGGGACAGAAAGACAACCTTATAGGGAGATAAATTATACTTCCCTTCTTAAATAATTATAAAGCATCTATTGTATATATGACCATGATGTAGATATTAAACTGTCTTTGTAACAGTCTCTTGGATTGACTTGTCATCTTAAACAAAACTTAGGTTTTAAAATAACTATTAAGAAAGTAGAAAGCAAAGAGGATTTAAGAGAGGGAGAAATCACACCAAATATAAGAAATAAAGGAACACAAGTAGACAAATTAAAGGGAAAGCACTGAATTTGGAGAATACACACAGGACTGAAAGAGTGAGGAGCAGGAAATGAAAGAGATTTCAAGCTGGGAGAAGAATCATATTTGCCAGAACCCTTAGGTGCTCCAGTGAATAATACTCTAAAAGTACAGATCATCATTAGAGCTGCATTAGGCTAATAACATAGCAACCTTCTATTTTGGTAAAATGCTTGGGTGTAGATAGTAAATTCTTAAATATAGGAAAACATTTTATTTAATTAGTGGAAGTTTGATTGTCTCTGGAGGTATTCCATTAGTGTGCCTTGGTTATCTGGGTGTATCCATTATCAGGAGTTTGGCTTAATAAGTCCATTTAGTGAGCTCCATTAAGGTTTATTTTTCTGCTTAACTCCTTGTGGCCAAGCGTCCAGGAGCTGGGCTTTAGTGGGTTTCAGGTTTCTTTGCATGTACTTTAGTGGCTTGTCAGAGCAGTTCTAGTCATGGAAAATTTCCCATACGTGGGTGCCTTAGCCCACAGTTAGCAGGAGGTGGGAAATCAGGCAGAGAAGCCTTCCAGAGCTGAGGGGGCCTCTTGGCATTTCCCTGGCAGCTTCATGCTTATCATCAGCCAGAACCCAGGCACTCATTAGGCTCTTGATGAAAAGCATCCCAAAGAAAATGCCAGCAAATTGTGCCACTGTGCTGGCAGGAAATGGAAACTGCTCAGAGCAAGTGGAGCCAAGAGAGCTGTTGAAATGAAAGGTAACATCAAGGGTGTGATCACTAACTCACACAGGCGCTCAGGATTCAGGATGCAACTTTCTGCTTCACTGGGGAAAGCATGAGGCCCTCTCGTCTGTCAGCCGATGTCAATTCTATGTAGGGGCTGAGATAGACTGGAAGGTGGGCTCTGTGAATTAAGCTTTGTTGTGCTTGGGTAAATGCTAGGGGTTTGGGTTGTTTTTATTCCCTCAAGAAGTCTCTCCTAGGGAAAACAGAAATAAGAAAAATTTTTTGTTTTTGTGTTTTTCCTGGTCCCAAACACTTGAAGACCAAATTAAGTAAAAGGAAGATTCCAAAAGCACTATAGGTCCTATTAATGTGGGATCAGACAGTGTGAAGGGAGGAAAAAAAAATAAAAAAATAACCTTAGAATCTGTGAATCTAGCAAGGAACAGATGAGGGGTATTATTATTATTATTATTATTATTATTTTTTTTTTAGAGACAGGGTCTCACCCAGGTCTAGCCCAGGCTAGAGTGCAATGGTGTGGTCATAGCTCACTACAGTCTTGAACTCCTGGGTTCAAGTGATTCTCCCACCTCAGGCTCCCCAGTACCTGGGACTACGGGCAGATGCTACCATGCCCCACTAATTTAAAAAAAAATTTTTTTAGAAATAGGGGTCATGCTATGTTGCCCAGCCTGGTCTTCAACTCCTGACCTCAAACAATCCCCCCACCTCAGCCCCACAAAACACTGGGGTGTGAGTCAAGACACTCAGCCAAATTTTAATTCCAAAGGAATTTCTGGTCTTTAGTGCTGCTTTTATCCTAAGGTTAAAATGGCCACCAAAGCAAGAAAAGAAAAGCTCAACAGCAGGCAGCACCAACACACAAGCAAGGCACAGGCACACTGAAATCTTCATGAAACTGGGTGTGGTAGGTAGAGTAATGCCCCCTCAAAGATATTCAGTTCCTGTTCACTGGAACTGTAAGCAGGCTGCCTTACATGGGGAAGAATCAAGGAGGTAGCGTAATGCCCCCTGCCACCCCCAAAGATGTTCAGGTCCTGTTTGTTGGAACTGTAAGTAGGCTGCCTTACATGGGGAAGAATCAAGGTTGTTATTTAGCTGGCTTTAAGAGATAGATTATCCTGGATTATCCCAGTGGGCTCATTGTAATATGGAAAAGGGGGGCAGAAGCAGAGGTCAGAGCAATATGATATGAGGACTAAGCCAACCATTGCTGGCTTTGAAGCTATAGGAAGGGGGCTACAAGCCAAGGAATGTGGGTGGCCTCTAAAACTTGGAAAAGTCAAGGAAACCGATTATCTCTTAAGGCCTCTAGAAAGAAATGCAGTCCTGCTGACACCTTGATTTCAGCTCAGAGAAAAACATGTTGGACTTTTGACCTCCAGAATTACATGATAATAAATTTGTATTGCTCAAGTCACTATGTTTGTCATAACTAACAATAGCAGCAATAGAAAATGAATACACTGGTATTTAGAAGATTCATCTGAAATTCCAAAAAGGAGTTTCCAAGTTCACCTACAATTCTTGGGGCAAAAAGTAAAGTGAAAAAGCAGTGACAAGACCCAAAAGGCACATTGATGTGTTAGAACTGTAAGGCATATTACATACATCATCTTAGTTAATCTTTACAACAATCTTAAAAGGGTGGATTATCGTTTCTAACTGTAGATGAGGATCTTTTTAAAAAGTAAAACAAATCATATCCTTTAACTAATTAAAGAGCTTCAGTGGCTCCCCATCTTGCCTACACTACACGAAAATCTCATCTCCTTATCCTCACCTGTAAAGCTCTACATCAGTCGTAGTCAAAGTGCAGATTGCTGATGAGCATCTTGTTAGAAACGCAACACTCAGCCCCTACTACAGACTTTTTCAATTGTGATCTATTGGGACAGGGCTAGGGAATCTGTTTGAACTTGCACTTCAAGTGATTCTTATACATAGTAAAAAGTTTGAGAAGCACTAGTCCACGTGAAGTACACTTGCCTACCTGTCCAACCAAATCTGATACCACTCTCATCCTTGCTTGTGAAGCCACACTGGCCTTTTTTCATTCTCTAAACATGTTATGTTTGCTCCCATCTTGGGACTACTACATTATCTATTCTCTCTGCCTATTAGGTTCCTCCCCTAGAAATTTGTTTGTTGGCTAATGTCCTTAATGTCTTAAGGTTTCCCTGATCATGAGCTCACTACGGTCCAAAGAAAGAATGCCAATGGGACTGGCCCCCACGTCATTTCATTATAACTTATGCCTATGATTTGAGAAAATTAGAGATCCACTAGTCATGAACAGAAAGCTGGAGATGATGAGAAAATGGACCCTAGTTTTTAACTATGTAGATTTAAGTTTTGCTACCAGTTTTAGCAATTGTAATCACAATGCTTTTTTTTTTTGCTTTTTTTTTCCTCGAAGAATCTTAGCCTTGTTACCTTTGGAAAAGCTTTTCATGCTTGTAAATACCATGATTTTTCCACCTCATGATCTTGAATGCACTGTTCTTTTAAAGTTTTTGGGGAAGGGAAGATTTGAAAGGCAAGCAAATCTCGGCATATACTCTCTACATAGGCTAGGTGTATGCTTAACCCATGTTAACTACAGATCCTTTGTGATGGATAAGTATTTAAGCTTTTTCAATTCCTTAAGTTTGCCAGTTTTACAATGAGCTCTGTTGTATTTCACACATCCTATGGCAACATCTTTAAGGTTGGCTGTTTTTCTCTTTTGTAAATTAGCTTCATAGATTATTTTTATAGTGAATGCATTAAAATAGTATTGAAGTTTAATTTTATTGAAAAACATTGCATTACTCAGAGGATCATTTGGCATTTTTTATCCTTCAAAATCATAAGCCCCTAGTGTAACTAGTAAACACTAGATTGCTGGTGGTGTTATAATAGAAAAATATTTCTCATATAGCACTCCACAATGGGCATTTCTGGTCGGTGGATGGCTTTCTTCCAACCCTTAGAGCTTCAGAGCCTTCTGCATCTAGCCAGCAAATGGGAAGAGCAGAGAAGGCTCACCTGTTTCTTAAGGCACAGACCTGGAAGTTACTTCACTTTTGCTCATATTCCCTTCATGAAAATATGTCACAAGGCCACAGTTGGATGTAAGGTACATAGGAAAATGTCACTGGGTGGGCAGCCATTCCCAGTGACAAAATCACCCTGTGAAAGAGGAGTACAAATATTGGCAGGCAGCCAGCTGTCTCTAAAAACCTATGTAAATTATCTTAGTGCTGCATAATACTGCAATACTGAATCAAATGTACTGCTCAGTCACAGCAAATACATCTCTCTTTCCTGATTACTGTATGTACTTTTTGCCCTTTTAATAGTGCCTTTATTATATACTCCCATAGTACTTAGTATTGCATTATTTAGAAATCCTCATCATTTTTCTGATTATTTGTTCAACTACATTGTAAGCTTCTTAAGGGTAAGACCATAGTCACTTTGTTCACTGCATCACCAGTACCCATTCCCAGTAGAGTGCCTGACATAGTGCTTTGCATATGGTAGTCTTAAGAAATTATTTTGAACCAAAGAATGAATGAACTAAATTTCTATTGCAATACATTACCTCTTATGATTTGTCCTATGTTGTAAGCTACTTCCAATGATTTTTGGATTTGAGAGTAGACTGAATAACTTAAACAAAATTTAGGACTCTTTGTTCTTTGTATCTTTTCATAAAGGGCATGATGCCATTGTCACACTCCTGAAGCATTATAAGAGACCGCAAGATGAATTGCCCTGTAATGAATATTCTCAGCCTGGAGGAGGTACCCCTCTTCTTATTCAGTTTTCATTGTTGTATAATATATTGTGCCTAAAGGTAAACCTGTGTTTCTGTTACTATCATTCTTTCTGGGGCTAGGGAGGAGGGCATAGCCTATGTCAGATTAGATTTATTTTAAGTAACCTTATGTCTGGGAGAGGCTGAACATAAAGAAGCCTCCATTTCAGCTATTTTCTAACTCACCAATCTGCAGCTCCTCTAAGTTTAACATTTCCCAGACTGGATGCTTATGAGGCTTGTGCATGACTAGGAAGGCCTGGATAAGCTGAGAGCAGTTGTTTTTCCATTTCAGTAATCTATTACTGAATACTCATATCCAGACACAAATTAAATCTGCTAGAGTCTGCTACAACTTGGATTTTCTAAAAAATCTTTTTATGCACTTTCTAAATAAACACTTGCAGTACAATTTCAGTATCCAGAGAAAGATTTGGTCCTGAAGCGATAGTTTGACTTCATTTCGTCACCTGCTTATTTTTATAATGTTGAACTTTTATGTAGAAAAAAATGATTGCTACTTTCAACTCTATTATATAATTTAATTTCTAGATGGCTCCTATGTGTCTGTTCCATCACCCTTGGGGAAGATTAAAAGCATGACAAAAGGTACTTATAATCTGGGACAATTGTTATATTTAATTACTAAGGATAACTATTGCTTCAAATGTAACTTTCAATTTTGTTTTACATATTACAAATGATGACTATTTTACAAGCACAACAAATATTATTGACAGACCATTCTTTTCATAATTAACCTTACCCTTTTTCTCCTTTCAGTGCATGAAGATATAATAACAGTGAAAATTTCACATGACTATTAAAGAAAGATCAAATTCTCACTGGACTGTTTAGATGTTTCTGTTTTTTATAAAAATGAATTATAAATATTAATATTTCTTTAAGGAGAATTGGGACTAGAAAACATGTGTGAAAAAAATATATATTATTTTTCAAAATATCCCCAATAAGTAATACTTTGGGACCTTTTTGAATGTATGCTTCACACAGAAATGAATAACATTGGACCAGGAAAGTAAAAACTTTGATTCAAGTGTAAATATATATTTAACTATTTGGAATTTAAATTCCAAATTGTTTCCTTAGAATGTAGAATGAGTGTTTCCTTAGAATGATTCATATGTTTATTTCCTGTCATTTAATTGGCATCCCTTTGAGATTAGTTTATGGATATTTGGCTAAGTCTATTGGAATAGACTGAAGAGAGTTACCAGATCAGAACCTTTATCATAATGTGATACGGACTGGACTCCAGGGTTGCCATGTCATGCAGGCAGGCTGGTTGGTGACCAAATCAGGAATAGACCCTTAGCCCTGGTAACAAGGAGTGAGTAATCAAGACATAGAACTAACATGATTTTAATGCAGGGGGGCAGGGATCATTTGGGTTAAGGTTTTAGCATCTTCAAGTAGTCAATTACAGTTGGAAAATTAAAAATTAAATGTTATTAGGAAATTATGTTTTTAGTTAAATATATATATGCATGTGTATACACATCCACGTGTGTGCTTTTTACCTTAAAAAATAAAATGACAATTTCTGTTTGCAGAGAAGGCAGATATTCTCCTTCTAAGAGCTGGATTGCCTTCACATTTCCATCTTCAGCTCTCAGAAATTGAGTTCCATGAGATTATTGGCTCAGGTAACCTAAAAAAATAAATAAATAAAGGTCTGGTTTAGTTGAATGAGCTCAAGTTAATATATGTTTATTTATTTATTTTAAACAATTGTAGGTTCTTTTGGGAAAGTATATAAAGGACGATGCAGAAATAAAATAGTGGCTATAAAACGGTAAGCAAGCAAATGAAAAAATTTAGCATCCAGGAGGAATTGTGACCTTTGAGAAGCATATGCATGGCAAGCCCCTTGTTTGGATCCATCTGTTTACTGAAGATTTTCTGTTGCTGCCATTTCCAGTTATCGAGCCAATACCTACTGCTCCAAGTCAGATGTGGATATGTTTTGCCGAGAGGTGTCCATTCTCTGCCAGCTCAATCATCCCTGCGTAATTCAGTTTGTGGGCGCTTGCTTGAATGATCCCAGCCAGTTTGCCATTGTCACTCAATACATATCAGGGGGTTCTCTGTTCTCCCTCCTTCATGAGCAGAAGAGGTATGGGTCTTTTGTTCTGATTTATCCTTGGACATTCCATTGAAACTACTCTTGCAATACTTCAGAGGGTTTCCCATTGGATGAGCCTTCACCTTTTGAAATCTGAGTGCTGCTAGCAAGTGTGTCATTTTTAATATCACTAATAATTTATGCCTAATAACTGTGTTTCAATGAATAGAAATACTTTGTGCTTTCTTAGCAGAAATTCAGTTGAAGATAACAAATTTAAGGAATTTAAATTGGAAACTGGAGCTTAAAATAATTAGGCTAAATTTGAAATACTGATAAAGAAGATATATGTAAGCTCAGAATAAAATAAAGTTTTAAAAAAGTGATCTTGCACAAATCCAATGTGAATTCACTTTCTGAGTTTATGTATATAGTAATTAGAATGTAGTTTCATATAGTGATTAAAATAGATTTCATTTTACAATATTACAAAGAAATGAAGTATAGTATTATAAATAAATTATAAAACCAAGTATAATATCTTAAACAAGAGATGCTGTATATCTTAATTGATTCATAGTTAAGCATTTTCTGATGTAGGAAAGCTATTCAGATTTGTTGAATTTCTAGCTTAACCTTCAAGAAACAAAAAATGGTTAAGATTATATAAAATAACAACTCTCACACATCATTTGCTTTTTTGGTATTCGTTTTGACCATTTCATCTCTGTTAAATCTATTTTTAAATTCTAGGATTCTTGATTTGCAGTCTAAATTAATTATTGCAGTAGATGTTGCCAAAGGCATGGAGTATCTTCACAACCTGACACAGCCAATTATACATCGTGACTTGAACAGGTATTTTTTTCCTAAATAATGAACTCAGAAGGATATAACTAACTGGGAGTTTAAGACAGATTTCAGTGAAGATACATTTTAGACTTATTGCAGATCAGGGTACTCTGTGGGTAAGAGGACAGGCTACCATAAGCTTAGGCGATAGAAAGTTTTGTCATTGTCTTTTAAGGAGTAGAAAGCTGTATAACTGCTTCTCAGGGATCTTTTAAATCTATGAAGAATGTTCACAAATATAGTAATATCTGTAAGATGCACCAGCTAACTAGTTCCCAGGTCAGTAAGGTCAGATCAAGCAGTGAGCTAAATGGCTATTAAAAAATGATATGTCTCCTATAAAGTGAAGTGTTGGAGTAGCTCCTGATATAAAATTATCTGAAACGTACTTTGTGCTACCATAAATTCAGCTTAACCACAACAGCTTATTTACCTAGTTATCAGGTAAAGAGGATTTCATGTGAAACAAATATGAAATCAGAGTGTTCCAGTGGTGGAACCCCAAGTGATCTCAAAACTTTTCCTAAATGGTGAAAACTTTCTCTGAGTAAAGTCTTATAGGAAAGGCCAGTATACAAAATGGAGCAGTGTTGGGTGAAGGTAAAGTGGGGAGGAGAAAACTCTATTTACTTCCCATTTCCCAATGCTAAGGAGAGAGATTCCTGCACCACCTCTGTGGAAGCCCAAAGGTGCTATAGAGAATAGTTGGACAAACACTGATTTAGTTTATGAAGCAAGTCAGATTATTCCACATCAATCACTTTCATTTTATGATAGTCAATAAGATTCAAATAGATTGTGTATATAGTCCTTTATAAAAGCTTTACAGTTCTGAAGCTACTAAATATTGATTACTCTAGTCAGTCATTTGGTCAACAACTATGTTTGAACATATATGTTTAAAGACTATTTTCAGCACAGTAGAGCTTACAAAGTGGGACGTTCATAGACTACATTCAAGGAGTTTTCACACTCTATGTAGAGGAGAAAAATATTTACGTAAATGTATTTGAGGTATAAAATAATAGGTTATATACAAGATTTAGTACAAAAATTTCAGGAACAAGAATATTAATTGCTTCTGAGGATTCTAACGACAACTCCATGAAAGGGATGACATATGAGCTTGGTCCTGAAAGATGGGTAGAGTTTGGAAGAGCATCCTATAGGCTTAGGGAAGACATTAATAAAATGCATAGACATTAGAAAGTTAAAGGTATATATAGGAACTATAGTTTCATTTTAGTATACAAAGTGTATAAATGTATGTAATATGTATAATGTATGAAGTGGACAATTAGAAAAAAGTATAGAAAAATAGAACAAGAGCACAGACACCAGTGAATGCTATTACTAAGGTATTTCAGATTTTTTTTCTTTAGGAAGACCATAAAGATGTTTGAGCTGAAAATCACAAATTTGGAGCTATATTATTGAAAGATGAATCCAGCATCTGGTAAAATATCGATTTGAAGGGAAAGTTGAGAAACTAGTGAGGCAGTTGTTGCAGTAATCTAGATAAGAAGTAATGAAAAGCAGAATTTCACTGGTGGCAGTGGATATGAAAGGAACAGACATGTCAACTTTAAGTAACAAAATACAGAGTTTATTCAAGCTCAAAGCTTGAGGATCATTACCCATGAGCATGGATTCAAGTTGTCCTGAATACATACTCCAATTAGCAGTGGTTACAAGTTAGTTTTTAAGAAAAAAAAAAAAAGCAGTTTTTAAGTTGTTTACAAAGAATTTACATTAAAATAATATAAGCTATTGATTGGCTATACCTTGTTCTTTAATCAAAAATTATAGGAACATAAAGATAATGGGTAACACAGCTAGTCAGGAACAAAATGCCTTTACACTATTGCCCCAGAGAAATGGAGATTGGAGACATGACTAAAGTCCCATGCTCATGTCTCTCTGGGCCTGATAAATTTTGTGTTGCTCATACAGCTCAGACTGCCCTCAGCCATTTTTCTCTTCTCAGATAGATATGAAAGGTAGGAGAGATAAATCAGATATGTGAGTGGTAGAATCTTAAATATTGAAAGTAAACATATAAGACTCAATCTATTTATAATTATTTACTAGTTTTCACATAAAAGTCATTTCTTAATTTTTAGCTATTAGTTCTTTACCTTTCTTAATTTCAAACCAAACATTTAAGTTAACAAACATTTAACTATTTCAGAAACAGATTTAGATGATAAATTAGCATAATATGAACCGATGATTTTAAGAGTATTATCTTTCCATCCCAAACATTTTTGCACATGATATTAAAACAAATGAGTACTCACTGCAATAAGTAATCATTGCAAGTTTTCTCTAGCTGTAACTCTCCATTTGTGGGGCCATTATATATTCTGTTGCCCTGAGTTATGTGCAAGTTATTACCACCAGTTGTCAGGCAGGACCAAAAATATAAATGTTGATTAAAATAAAAACAGAACATTTACTATATAGCTGATATAAGTTTATATCTACAATTTTTGCTGCCTCTAATCTAACCTAAATGCTTAATTGCATCAAAAAGTTTTTAAATTTTATGAAACAACATTTTGTAGGTGCCTTCATTATGATAGAGTCCCAAACTATTGTATCAATTATTTGTAGACTATTTTCTATCAATCTTTAATCTGGTAGCAACAGCAAAACATTGTTTTTCAGATGCATGCATATGTAGCATTGTACATGCTCAAAAGAGCCTGGGTCCTTTCCCTCAGAGAGCGTACTGCACTACTTGGCATATAAGACATATGCCCAGAAAGCAACTAGAGTTCCACTTTATATAGAAAATAATTAAGGGTCAAAATGATGAAATAGCAACTTTCAGAGGATTTCAAGTAAGTCAAAGATGAAAGTTGAGTAGAATGCTTCTTAGCCTATGTGGAGCTAAACGTAGAGTTTAAAGAACAGGCATTAATCTTTTCTCAGGCTTTTCACAGCATACTAACCTCTGTTTTAGCATGGTACCTAGAAAGTCTCACTCAAGGAAGTAGAGAGAAAGATGCACATCAGAGATTGGGAAACTCGTACACTTATTTGCATTTGTATTGACATGGTCTGTTTATATTTTTATATTCCCCATTAGCCTGGGCAAGTCAGGGTTTCAGGGTCAGAGACTTCATCTCACATTTTCTGAACTAAGCATTGTGTCTTACACAGAGAAGATGTCTAATTAATATTTTTTAACTGAACCAAATTCTTGTGGCATTTCTATGAGTGTCATTTTACGAAGCAATGACCTAATTGGTATAAGTATGACTACTTGTGTATAGCATCCAACTTGCCCAATAACTTTTATAATTTTAAAGGGAAAAGGATGTTTGAGCCCACAGGATGGGGCACTTTTATATTTGAGTTTGTGGTTCTTGCAATTATTTGAGTGAAAAAAAAAGAACTCTACTTTTCCCATGGCAAGCAAAGCCAGCTGAGGGTTTTTACCATCCAGTTCTGAAAGTTAATTTTGATCTTCAGTAAATGTCCCTTGGTATCTGCAGGGGATTGGTTCCAGGACCTCTCAAGGATACCAAAGTCTGAGAATGCTCAAGTCCCTGGTATGAATTGCTGTAGCATTTGCATATTTCCTATGCACATCCTCTCCTGTACTTTAAATCATTGCAAGATTACCTATAATATCTAGTACACTGTAAATGCTATGTAAATAGTTTTTGCACTATATTGTCTAGGGAATAATGACAAAGGAAATAGAGTCTATACATCTTCAGTACAGACACAATCTTTAAAAAATTTTTTTGATCCATGGTTAGTTGAATCCACAGAAGTGAAACCTATGGATTTAGAGGGCCAACTATATATACTAAGGAAAAGTTCAAGGAGTGTAAGAAAGTAGTTATTTTCAATGGAAATGATGATAATGATAATACCTACCATTTATTTATCACAATATGAAAGGAGCTTTGCTAAGCCTTTGTCATGCTTTCATTCAACCACACAACTCGATGGGATAGTTATTATTATTTCCATTTTACAGATAAGGAAACTGACTAAAGAGACTAAGTCTGTAGTATTCTGTATCTTCTACTGTAACAACAACAACAGCAAAACCATGTGAGAAGAGAGAGATAGAAGGAGCATATTGATGATATTGAATGGGCATCAGCAATATTTATCAACCTTACTCTCTGTACTTTAATCTTTTAAAAAGTCAATTCCTGTGACCCAAACAATTTCTCATATCATCTTCTTATGCTTCTGTGTTCCTGCTTTATTTCTTCTTTCACACTCCATGTTCTGCTGGCGTGGAACAGATGTTGCATAGAAGGCATGCAGATAGGTTTTGTTTGGCCCATAGTGTTTAAATATTTTGAAAATGTTCATAATTCAAGCAGGAATGCACCTCTCTAATTTGCTGTAGACCTCACCACCTACCAACTTATATTTGGCCTAATTTATACATTCATTTTGTGGCATTGGAGTTTGCTAGTCATTATTTATATCTTAAAGGATTTAAAGCTTTTTACTTAATACTAGAAGCTGTGTGTTTTTCTTGGAAAAGTATATTTTTCAAATTGTTTGACACTGAGGCAGAAACATCACTGCAAACATACATGGATCAAATACATGATATTCTCCTTCTATAAAGATATAGTATTATATATGTTATATTAACACTGTAATGAATTAAATAGTGATAACCTCCATCACAAATTGCACATGGCATTCACATGAAATATGTATATGAAATCATTTTATAAACTGTGAAGCACCATACAAAATGCATTTTTTATTACTCTTAATCCCTCATTTGTTCCCTTTAATACTGGGGATGGAAAAACACTCCACAATTAAAACCACCTTTGCAAAAACTACAACTGAGAAAATTATGACTGAAAGATCTGACTTGACTCCACTTTGCTTCTAACCTGCAAGCTGTTCTTGTTCATTCCTGGACATAGGCCAAAATAACTTTGGGAGGAACTTGAAACTAAGACAATAATAGCCCTTTCACAAAACAAACCTCTTTCCTGCCTGGGGACTAGACTACCTTCATAGGACTAACAAATTAGCCACAAGATTAGAAATAATGGTTTAGGAATCACATAGCTGGAGGCTGAAAGATTCGAAACCTCCCCAGATTGCTTCTGGGGATAAATCACTATTGCAAAACCTAAGATCAGTGCTTGAGATATTTTGCAGACGCTGTACAGGATGGCTCAGCTGCTACCACCCAGACTGATAAACTGGGTCATCTGGTCTCCTGGCCCCAGGAGACTGACTCAGCATCAAGAGGACAACTTTGACACCCTATGATTTCATCTCCAACCCAACCAATCAGCAGTCCCCACTTTCAGACCACTACCCACCAAGTTTTCCCTAAAACCCCCATCCTCAAGTTTTTGAGGAGACTGATTTGAGTAATAATAACATTCTTCTCTCCTGTACAGCTGGCTGTGCGTGAATTAAACTTTTCTCTATTGCAATTCCCCTGTCTTGATAAATCAAATTTATCTAGGCACTGGGCAAGGAGAACCCACTGAAGGGTTACAACAATATTCTCATACGTACAGAGGTTTTTTTTATATGACATAACTAATTAGTTTGGGGTCTAGATCTGAGAAGGACTCACCGTTTTTGACTGCCAGTTTATTCTAGTGGGTATAAAGGAAAATAATGAGTGATAATTTTAAAATAGCCGACTTTCCAATGACAAATGACAGGTAATTTAAAAAGACAGAGCTGTTATGAGCTAAAAGAATCTTAATTTTGAAGATGACATTTAACTAAAATAGTGAAGATTTTAGGAAGTGCCAAAGAAAAATATTATTGATAGAAAATTATAATAGTTGCTTTTAATTTGATATATGCATTTGCCTGTCAGTTGAATGCAAAATATAAAATTCCTGCATGTAAGAAAACACAACAATTAAGTAAAACAAAGAAATTGTTAATTTTCTTGTGTTCCTCAAATTCCATGTATTATAGAGTCCCTCTCTCAGCTATTTCTTTAACTTGTGACTTTTCTAATAAGTGCTTATACAGAAAGAATTCTGCATTCATTGGCAAATATCATCTTCAGAAGACTTCTGAAGACCTCTATGCAGACCAGTTAACTGATTATATTACCATACTTATAAAAGTCCTGCAAGAGAAGCCATTAAAACTCTTATGAAATCCTTGACAACCCGTATCTGTGATTCTCTAGTATAAAACCAGTCATCACAAGTAGCATTTTAAATTTTATCAATTATTTTTACTCATTTGCACTTGAAAAATGTTAATTCATTAAATAATATCAAACACTTATTGAATGCATGATATGATCTAGGGTCTATGCTGTGCTGTAGGGATACAGGTGAGAAGGACAGATAATAACACTTTTTCCAGCAAAGCACAGGGCCTAAGGAAGCATTTACAAACTTTCCTGAAGAATCATTTGGGGGCCTTCATTAAAAAAAAAAAAAAAGATTCAAAGACACTGAAGGGACTGATTCAGAATGTCTTACGTTGGGCCTGAGAATCTACACTTTTAAACAAGACTACCAATTAATTCTTATGATCTAGGAGATGAAACATTGCTCTAGTGCAGTGGCTCTCAATTTGGCTGCACAGTTTCTAAGAGAAATTTAAGAAAATCCTGATACTGATTACATCAGAATCTCCAGGCTTGGGGCCTACATATCATATTTGGAGAGAGAGCACTTCAAGTTATTCTAATATCTAGGCAAGACTGAGAATCACATTTTAGTCTGATGTCAATTATTCCTCTTAATCATTTGCCATATAACTTCATTCTTCTCTGCTGCCAGAGCAAAGTGGGAATATTAGGGAATCAAGTCACAACGTAACTCCAAATGTTTTCAGAATAATCACCCTAGTCAGTCTAATTATTCATTCATTCGTACATTTGTGTATCGACTTACTCAGTAATGAATGTCAAAGACAGAGATCCACACACCCATGCTACCTATGGCACAGAATAGGTCCCAAGATTTGGCAGTTTACATGGGAGTTGTACCATACAATGCTCCTCCAGAGAAAATAACTTCTAATTTATGAATGATACTAGAAAGTTCCCTAGAGTGTAGAATCTTCACAGGTAGCCAAAACAGATACAAAAGTTTCAATACCAGACAATTATATTGCACATGGTTTATGTAAGTACTATATACCCATATAATACAGAATTATATGTAATAAATAGATACACATATAAAGAGAAGGATTCATATATATGTGTACATATTCTATATTATTCTAGGGTTTCTAGCCTTGAATACCCACATGAACTGCAGTGTGCACTGCAGTTGTCTGATATTAAAATTTTTATTTCTGTTTTGGCTATCTGTGTAGATTCTACACTCCTGGGAACTTTCTGGTATCACCCATGAATTCTAAGTAATTTGCTCCTGAGGAGCCTAGCACAGATAACACAACTCCCATGGAAAATGCTAGATCTTTGGACCTATTCTGTGCCATGGGTTCCATGGGTTTGTGGATCTCTGTCTTTTTAATTCACTATTATATCAATGCACATATTAGTATACATATTTATATGTAAGTGCCCATATAAACAGACACATTTCCATATGTTTTTGGAATGCTTCCAGCCTTTTAAAACTAGAAGAAAGAAGTCAGCTCTACAGAAGGTGAGTTCAGGGATTATTTTCAAATCTCCTCAGCATGAGAAATAATCACTATCATTTGGAGTACATAGAAGAGAAGTTAATTCATAATATACAATGGATGCCTTAGGGATTAGGGCTACCTGTAGTTCTGAAATGTTTATGTCCAAAATTGTAATCTGATTTCAGATTTTCAAGTTAAAATTTTTCTTAAAAAAAGCAATCAACTGCAATCAGATTCAATTTTATTACCGCTTTGAGTAATGAAAAAACTAAGCTATATAATTTATTAATATTTACAATGTGAAATTCAGATTAGTTAGGGTAGTTTATCTGCTGTAATGATAGAGTCCATAATGTGTAATGGTTCCAATACAATTGAAGTTTGTATCTTGATTGTGTGGATGAACAAGTTGTTGAGGCAGTCCCTATCCATGATGTTACTCAGGACCCATCTTCAATGTGTGACTTCTAGGGGGTCATCCAAATTCAAGTGAGCGTTAATGAGGCAAGAATATATAAGATGTGCATGACATGTTGTATGGGCCAGGCATTAGCATGGCACACATTTTGTTGTTGTTCTCAGTTTAATTTTATTTTATATATATATATTTATATATATAAATTGATATATATTTATAAATTTATATATATTTATAAATATATATAAATTTTTATATATTTATATATATATATAAAATTTCATCACCTCAGCTAATCCCCAAGGGCATTTACATAATTCATAATGACCAATGTGACTTGACAGTGACGCTGAGGGTTTGGCATTGGGTGATACAGTCAGCTCTGTCTTGGTGGCACCATATGAGGTCCTGGGAAATGTAGTCTAGCTGTGTGCCTCCCAGAAGAAGAGGAAATGAGTTTTAGTGGTCAGCCAGAAGTCGGGGCTACATTGACCCTATGTACACTGGTGATAACAGGTAATAGGTGTTTGAGTAGTGGTGGTAGTTAAGAAGGCTGATCTGGATTTGCATGAATCAGTTATACAAATATAATGTTAGCTGCATACTAAATATTTTTAGTTTATTAATGTATTTTCACAATTTATGAACTAATAGCAGTAATTGGGAAATGAATGAAAACTACTTAATAAAGCATGCTATATATGAATTAATTTTGAAATAACTCTTCTCATTCACTTTTGTTAATTTAAAAACATGAGAATAGCTTCGGGAGTGTGGCGACATATGTCTGTGAATCAAAATGTGGCCCAAGAAGAAAAACCTATGACTATGTCCCTGAATCGAAATATGGCTCAAGAGGAAAAATGTATAACTATATAAATATAATAGTATGAAATAAGCTGTATACATTTTAAAACATTGCCATAATCTCATGCACTGTATGTCAGTGAACACACATACACACGCGCGCACACACACGCACACACTTTTTTTTCTTCAGGAGTAAACATTAAAATAAAAAGACTATGGCCACTGTATTTAGAGAACCTTGTACCACATCCAACAGAAGGGGCTCCTTAACCATTTATTTCTACAAATTACTCTAATCCTATTTATGAGCTGCACTCAGTGTTGGTGTCCAGTCATAATTTCTATCCCCATTTCTGACATGCTCAGTTTCCATCTGAAGTCAGTCTGTCTGTCTGTCCTCAGCTCCCTGAACCTCCAGAAGAAACAGTGAGTTCTCTCTGGCTCAAGTTTATACCCATTATTTCCACAGAGATTCACTATCCAACTCTTCCTGGTTTTTCTCTGAGGGTAGATTCATCCCTGCCTCCTTAACTAATGCTCGTAGTTTCCAGAGGGCCAACTGTGTTCCAAACATTCTCATGACATTTCACTTTGGTTAATATTCTCCCTCCCATACTTCACTACTAGAATGTCCTTTAGTCCTGAGTTGTACTCTTTTTGTCCCCCTACAGAAATAGCTAAAGTTTCCTCCCAGGGCCAGTTAAAATGTTGTTCTTCTCTCATCTGCGTTCATTAGAATGTCTCATTTAATTTTGGCTGCATTCACTAATTCTAAAAATAGTGCTCTTACTTAACACCCCATTAAGTAAATTCCCTTAGACACATACTCCCTTTAAATGAAAACAGGTATATCTAAGTCTGAAAAAGTCATTCGTTTTCCCCACACTATCATATTGCTTGCATAAACCTGGACAAATTGACCATCTCTTACAGTAGCTCCCATCAGAACCTTTGCCTCATTCAGCCCAGACAGACAAATTCCGCAATCTCACATCTTCTGTATGCCATTTGAAATGCTACACAAGATGTGTGTGTGCAAATAAATGTATCTGTGTAACAGCACAGAAAGGTACTAATTTGACCAAAACTAGAAATCCTGCCATACCAACGTTTACTTTTTATTTGCTATAAAAATACTGCTACTCCACACTGGAACCTGGCATCAGGATTTCTTATTCCAGTGCATTCTTGTGGTTGAAGTGGTTCACTCTGCAGCCTCTTTCCTTAATACAACACTCACACCCTGCGAATGCCCAAAGCTAGCGTGGCGACTGTACCTTCCCTACAGCAATGTCACCTTCCCTCACCCACAGACTGAGCGTGGAGGGAGAAGCGACGCCCCTCCTGATCCTCTAAAATCTTTCAAATGCTTTCCTGTAACTGGTGGTGAACTCACTGGCCTGCAATTTTCTGGTGTTACTGGTTTCTTACATTGCCATTTTCTATTCTTTGGGGATATGGCCTGTATAAAGTTGGCTTTTGAAAATGTCAACAAAAGCTTTTCTCTGTTCGGCTTCGTTTCTTCTCTGCTCTCATTTCTTGGGAGGCACCGTGAATGCCCTCTTGGCACCTTGTCGATTTCCTAAGCAGCTAACCTTTCAATAATGATATTAATGCTGTCGTGTGGTAATCTGTGCATTTCTCACTTCATCGTTTTCAACCCTTGCTTGCTGAGATTCATTTGTGTTGTTGTGTTCTTAAGATTCTGGAGTTTAATTGAGTGCAACCTGACTAGGGACCCAGAGCCAAAATTTCTAGCTAATAAATGAGAAACAATCTTAATAAGTGGAAATTTCTTTCTAATTGATTGAATTTCCAATAGCTAGCTATACTTTGAATTTGGCCTAGAAAAAGAGATACAGATAATTATAAACCTTTTTAAAGTCTCATTTAATATTTTCTATTTCAAAATCCTCCCTATTTGGAAGAAAGTTTCTAAATAATGTTAGTCTTCTCTGGCTGGGACTACAGCATGGATGCCTCTGGGGATATGTGTTGATGTGGGTTATCATCCTATTGGAAGACCACAGGAGAACTAATTGAGGGCATGGGCTCTGAAGCCAGACTAAGCATGTTCACATCCCAGCTCTGCCACATCTTACCTATGTCCTTGGTCAATTTATTTAACATATCAGTTTTCTAATTTCTAAGATGGTTATATTTAAATGCCTACCTTATTGGATTTAAATGAGAAAATACACTAGCATTATTAGCATTGTTTTTCTTCTTTATTCTTCTGAAAGAATCTTTTCACTATTAAATTTTCTTGCATGCCCTAGTTGCTTTCCTGAATTAAATGTTTCTAATGATCTAGGTCTCCTTTTTGATTGTATTACACAAACTTTGCTTATAATATCTCAGATGGATAATTTCTTCTTGCCCTAAAGATCTGGGAAATAATTGGATTGTTTTACTGTAGATCTCTTTCTATAGAGAAGGTCAAGGGGATTCAAATAACAGATTACTGTCTTCATTAAGACCTCTCACTCCTTCTTGGTTCGAACTTGAATGAGGGATTCAGTCTGACACTCCCATTAGACAGATGCAGATCTGGAATAGAATTTGATTAAAAATGTAGCTGAGGGTTAACACGGTTATTTGATTATCCAAGATCCTTCTCAGTGATTCTTCTTCCTAGGGCTCCTTCACAAAACTTAAAGGTGCAATTTAAATGCCATCCATTTAGATATTCAACCATCATTTATTTGGAAACATAATGGCAGAGAAGGGGAAGTATCATCAGAGGCACATTATGGAAACTAAAAAATCCAAGTAAGAGAGGCTCGATTTTTGCAGAGGATGTGTATAACCTATGTGGTTAGCCAGCTTTTCTTCTCCATACTCAAGTAGCACTCAGCAACTCAACTCAGCAATTGTCCTTCCGACTATAAACAACCAGGGAGGATGTTTTCAAAATTAGCATTGAGAAGGTTGTCCCTTATCCTTCCTTCAATAGTGAAAGAAAAGGAAGAATTCATCCTATCACACCTTCTTGATTCCCAAGAGACAATTCCCAATCGTTTTTGTCATTTCTATTCATGTTCTTACTGTGTTGCTGTTATGTCACTTGACGTTTTTCTGCTTCAGATTTCTGATTTACAAAATGGAAATAATGATGTCCATGTCTACCTTTTCACAGAAATACCCTAGTGATTAATAAGGGTACCAGGACAACAGTCAATGGAGGATTTTAGAGAAAGATTCTACAAGAGATATTTGTATACAATGTATATTAATTACATAAAGCAGGGTTACCGGAAAGTCTTGGACTAAGATTCATTTTGTATCCAGCTGCTGCATCAGTACTATTTGCAGAATAGTCTAGATTATCTTTCTCTAACTGAAGGTGAAAGGTTTTGTGGTTACCAAATGATGTGGGAAACAGCATAGTCCCTTTCTGAAAGATGCAGTGTTTCTTTGGCCAGCATGGAGGAAAGAGCATGCAAGCTTCACAGAATGATTAGAACTCTTTAATCCTGGATGGATGGTCTTTGTATCAATTATGTTTCAAGCCTTGTACGTGAAGAACTGTATTCTCAGTCACTAAACCCTCATTTAATGGTTTTGGCAACCTACAGAAAGTTAGTGAAAAGCATGCCTGGTGTCATAGATGAAATAGTGTTGGAGCATTGACCTTGTCTGCCTTCTTTTCTTTTGGGAGGGAAATCCCCCTTCTAAATTCTTAAAATAGAGTGGGCTTTCATTAAATCTATTCAGAGTTAAGGGTCTGGGGATCTTGAGTGACCTCTTTCTTTGGGAATGGAGCACATTTTAATAAGCTTTTTCCTGTCCATGGTATCTGAAAGACAGCCTCTGGCAGGCCTCCTGAATTGCTGGGTTTTGTAAAGGAAAGGATTGATTACAGGCTTCGAATTCTTTCTCTTTCTTTAATTTCTTTTTTTTTCTTTTCATACAAAGAATGTGAAAGACATTCTGAGTCTTCTTCTATTGAGATATGGGTGGCCTTGCAGGCAGACATTTAGCGTTGAACTTTTATTAATCTTCTGTGGGTTTGACAAAGTTTCTTCTTTTTTGCTTCCTAAATATGAATGAGGCTAAAGAGCTGTTACTTGCCGAGCTTGTTCTTCAGCACTGTAAGTGCTAGAGAGGACAAAAAAGAGTTTTTTTGTTCTTATTTTGTTTTCTGGCTTTCTCGGTGGAACTGCCTCTATAGCCTCCATCTGAAAAGCTTCATTTGTTATAGCTCTTAATACATGCTATTCCCTCAGACACAAACATTCGCCCCTGCCTTACCTCTCTCTTCTCTGTGCCCCTCCTCACACTTCCTCCATGAAGCTTTGCTTCTAACTCCTGTCTATCCCAAATGCTTCCTGCAGGAAGCCCTCCTACACATTCCCACAGCACATCATACTCTTGCTTATTTCAGGAGAGCACTTCTCACGCTATTAAAATTGCTCATGAACTTGAGAGTGTTCCCACTACACACTAGGCTTAATTGGTACAGGAGCTGTGGATTTTTCACCATTTTATTCTCAGTGCTTTGCACAGTGACTGGGGCCTAATAAAAATTCAATTAATATTTGTCAGATGAATGAATTAATACTAATCAAGGAAGATAAGAATAACATATATTAATGTTCTTTATGCCAGGTATTGAACTCAATGCTTCACAGACATCATCTAATTAAATCTTCGTAGCTCTGTATGATGACAGTTTTGAACACATAATGACAGAAAAAGGCTTAAAGAGACTTAGCAAATCATCAAGGTGATAAAGCTGGTAAGTGACAGACTAAGGTTATTACCCACACTAGATAGTTAGATAATCCAAAATATAGGGATGTATAGTCATTTAGCCCCACAAAACAGGAGCAGTAGTCAGATAATCCAAAATATAGGGATGTATAGTCATTTGGCCCCACAAAACAGGAGAAGCACTGACTGAATAGCAATGCAATGTATTTTTCAGATCGCCTTACCAAAGGAGCTGTACTTTCTAGAATTCATAGCTGAAATGAGAAGGTAGTTCTCACTTAATATTGAACAATTCTGTGGCATTTAAGAGTATGAAAGTCATTCTTTTGCTCAATTAACACTGCTATTCCACAAGTCACTTCTCTGGCTATTTTGTGCTGTAGATAATTATTTGCATGCTAGTCACTAAAGCCTGTCTATAAAAAACAATGAGAAAGGGAAAGACAATCAGTTGTTTGACTGATCTGATTTTCTATTTTACTCAGGTGAAAAGTTAGTCAAACAAATTGGTTTTGCAATGTAGCTATAGCTCAAGACTATCTGATGATTTTGAAGAAAAATACAACCTCCTGAAATTGTAGTGATTTCCAGTCACTACTGACCATGTAAATTTGAACCAATACTTGCTTTTTCTAAATCAATTGATTTTCCTTCTCACAGGCAACATTTTATTTTCTAACCTGCAGCATTTCTATGCCTGACTGGAATATTTTTGCATTTGATTAATGTTTTCATTTGACTTTCAATGAGGTCTCAAAACAGTTTGGCTTGTCACAGTCAAATTATTTAAATATTCCTCTGAAAAGAGTATGTGGGAACTAAAATCAGATTCATGTGAACCTGAAAAAACAGTGGCAAGATTTCCTGAACTTGTTAAATTTTTATGTCTAAATTAATCATTTCACAATTTTCTTTCATGTTGATGTTCAGCTTCTTAAATATAGTGATTATTGGATGCCTTAATGGAAAACTTTTAATTTTTAGCTGACACCGAAGTTGGTCTCTGATAAGGATTTTTGTTCTTTTTAAATATTCCTTATGGTTTCAACAGCACCAATATATTGTGCCTTCTACTTATATTAGTAAAAATTATCTTAATTTATCTAACCCATCCTTTTCACTTCTCAGCTACTCTTCACTCCTCCTAATTGATCAGAATTATCTCAACTATGGGTTCAAATATGGTCAACGTTCTCTGCCTTCATTCCACTTATGCCCTGTGAAAGAAAGCACACGTAAAATAGTACATACCATATTATCCCACTTATATATAATTTTAGAAAATGCAAACTAATCAATAGAGTTGAAAAGATTAATGTTTTCCTAGGGGTGAGGAATAAGAAAGGAATTGATTGCAAGAGGGACCATGAATCTTTTTGGGGTGACAGAAATATTTTTTGTATTGATTGAGATGGTGGTTTCACAGGAGTATATAACTGTTAAAACTCATCAAACTGTAGTCTTTAAGTAGATGTAGTTCTTCCTTCTAATGTGGATACAAGTAAACTGTCTAACATGGGTGGTAAATACAAAAAAGTGAAAATCTTAGAAAGAGGTATGTAAAGTAATGTGAATTGGCACCTTTCCAATCATGAACAAAGGTATTTGTCCTTTTCAAAACCTTAAAAGGGAGAAATAATCATCTGCCAAATAATTTCATCAAAGATATCAAAAACAATTCCAGCTAAAGGAGAAAAATCAACATAACTGAAATGGAAGAAAAAAAGGTTTACTAAGATGGCATTAATGAATACAAATATGTATCACACTGAGGTCAACATAGCTGTCTGCAAAGGTTAAGAGTTCAGTCCAAGCACCATAAACATTGACAGGAATGAAGATGAGAGAGTGCCTTTGAGACTGTGCACTTACTTTCTATTCTTGTAGGTTCTGGTCTGATGCAAAAGATATTCAGTGAGAGAAACTACTCCTTAGCCAAATATGAAAGTGCATAAATTGGATGGCAAAGGAAAGGCCTAGAGTATTTATATATCATCTGATATGGCTTGGTTGTGTTCCCACTCAAATCTCATCTTGAATTATAGCTCCCATAATCCCCATGTGTCATGGGAGGGACCCAGTGGGAGGTAATTGAATCATGGGGGTTAGTCTTTCCCATGCTGTTCTCGTGATAGTGAATACGTTTCATAAGATCTGATGGCTTTACAAAGGGGAGTTCCACTGTACACACTCTCTTGCCTGCTGCCATGTAAGATGTGACTTTGCTCCTCATTTGCCTTCGGCCATGATTGTGAGGCCTCCAGCCATGTGGAACTGTGAGTCAATTAAACCTCTTTCCTTTATAAATTACCCAGTATTGTGTACGTCTTTATTAGCAGTGTGAGAACAAACTAATACATCATCAAATAACTGGTAGATTGAAGACTTCAGACCTATTTGGTATTGAAAACTGGCAGATGTAACATCTGAAAAGAAAAAAAAAAAATACCCTAAAATCATTCCATTTATTCAGAGTAATGTGTTACTAGATATGCAACACTGAAATGTGGAACATGGGGGTGCAGCTAGAATGAGTTTTTCCTTTTACAAAATATCATTTATGAGAAAACACATCTATGGGATCTAATGAAATTTGATACAGTAACTCAGAAAAAATACAATAAATTAATTTACAATCAAGTTCAAGAAAGGAAGCCATATAAATAATATAATTCATGTGTAATAAATTGAAAATCAGACTTCTTCAAAATTAGAATTGTGGGGCACTTTTACATAGTCTCAACAAGTGAAAATTATATATCAAATAACTGATCTGTGAAAAATATTTTCTTTTGTACTCTGATCCAAGGTCAACGTAGCCCAAATTCAGACAATTGGATTGGACAATTTAAAATTAGTTGACAGAAAGAAATTAGTAGTGTGAAAGTTAAAACTTCAAAATAAACACGATGAAGGTATTTGTGATAAATTAAATCATCCCTTGATGACTATAAATGACTCACAAAAATATAGTTTACATTGATCTCATTTGGGCAGTAGTTTATTTACTTTGCTAACCTTAACTGTATATTAAGGATATGTACTCATTGTCAAGACAAGGGAGGTTTGGGAATTTCAGAGAGCCATTTGTTTACTTGTAAATGTTAAAATTTGTATAGACAGGCTACACAGGATATATTATCTATATTCATTCTTATTATTTGGCAAATACATTTAACTGATAGTTTTTGCTGAAAGGAAGCTGTAATTGTATAATTTCCTATGCTTACCTTTGTTCAAATGTCTCAACAATTGAACAATACAAACAATTTATGATATATGTTTTCTATTGTGCGTCACATTCTTTAGAATATGTTAAGGAAAAGTGTGGTCTTCTGGTATGTAAAACCTACCATGGTGAGAACAAAGAATATATACTCTGGGTCAAAGAAACAATAAAAAGAGCAGTTAAAAAAGAAACAAGCAAATACATTTAAAAATTCATATTTTCAGCATTTGATTAGTGAAGTGCCATGAAAATCGTATTTTGGTCAAATGTTTGTATAATCAGCAAGAATACACAACTTTATACACAAGAAATTCCTGCTTTGAAGATTAAGGTTCATAGCTAGGATTTGTTTCAAAAAGATAACCATAGGGACTTCCCAAATTGAAGCCAATGTCTCAAAAGCTGGGCTTGGCTTGCCCAAAAAAGCTTTCAGTATCATTTCTTATAAAGGAAGTTACCATGAGCTTTGGTCAACAATATAGAGATTAGGAATCAAGATGGCAGTTTTAAGAGTAGTGGAAAAATAAAAGAGAACCTGTAACCAAAGTATAGCAGAAAGACTGTGCACTTTGAAGTCGGCGGTATCCAGGCGTAATCCCAGCTCTGCCACTTCAAAACACTGCAATGATTAACAAGTTATTTCTAAACATCAATTTTTTCATTATAAAATAGGGACAATATCTACCTCATAGTGTTTTAAAATAGCTAGCAGTGTCTGGCACATAGTAGACATTCAATAAATGTTAGTTCTTGGTCCCTTTATCTTAAATGGTTCTAGAAATAACTTGTTTGAATGTATGTTTATTAAGGTATCAACTCTCATATCTTTGTTACAAGTAAGTTTCAAATAATACCTTTAAAGAACACTTAAGGCCGGGCATGGCAGCTCACGCCTGTAATCCCAGCACTTTGGGAAGCTGAGGTGGACAGATCATGTGGTCAGGAGTTCGAGACAAGCCTGGCCAATATGGTAAAACCCCATCTCTACTAGGAACACAAAAAGTAGCCAGGTGTGGTGGCGCGTGCCTGTAGTCCCAGCTACTCAGGTGGCTGAGACAGAAGAATCGCTTGAACCTGGAAGGCAGAGGTTGCAGTGAGCCGAGATTGCACCACTGCACTCCAGCCTGGGTGGCAGAGCGAGATTCCGTCACAAAACAAATAATAATAATTTTTTTCAGTCTTCCCACTCTCCTACCCAACAAATATTCTCCCTCTTGATGGCCACAATATGCTTTGTTTACATTAATCATCTCGAGAAATAGCAAGAAACAGAGGAAAAGGAGGAGGAGGAAAATGCAGATGCAGTGGCAATTCAAAGAAAGTAATAGTCCAAGGTCAATATTAAAAATATACCTTTTAACAGTCAAACCACAACTAATCAGTCTCCCTCTCCTCATCTCATCCGCAACATCAGACTTCATCTTATCTCAGCCACCTGAGATCTGATTAGGTAGGAAAGAAACATTAGGTCACCAGAAATAATCTGTGGGTTGAAAATTGAGAATTGACATGATCCTACTTTTAACTTTACATTTATTTATCTTCCTGACTTATCTGAAAAATATAACAAGGAAAATGGTTCTCATATTTGAATATTTTCCTGGTATTTTATTTTTATTTTTATTTTTTGATTCTTGAAAAATATACCATCAAACTACAAGTACAGAATCTCACACTAACCTTTCATACTGCCAGAGTAACATCTCTCAGGAATGTCTCCCACCTCCCGGTTTCAAATTAGGCAATAAGTAGCTGGGAAGTCCAGCACAGTACAGGAACTTCTTGCTAGGAATTCTTGTTCACCATCTGTGACATTCATGTGCTGCCTGCAACAGGCAGCTAACACAAATATGTAAGCATCCTCAAAGCACCCATGCAACTTGAGAGTACTTTGTTGGATGAAGAGACCATGCCCCAACCTCAGTATCAGCTAACTGCAAGGGAACGGACCACAGATACAAGACTCTCTGGCAGTGTTATGGAGAGTGGCTTAGTACAGGAGCATTTGCCATAGGTCAGAAGGAAATTAAAATAGCACAAGCTGGAAGTAATGAGTGTTGGATCTGAGAAGGAAGCCATGGGAAAGCAAACGAATCTAAAGATTATAGATTTATGGTAGAGGTGAAATTGACTGGATCTGGTAACTGATCCCAAGTAAGGGTGAGAAGAAGAAAAAATGGAAAGATGTCAATATTTCAGCCTTGTTGTCAGGGTAGATAATGATGCACACAATAAGATGCACATAAAGTTGTTGAAACTGATTTCAACCATTTTGTTTGAAATGCCAGCTAAATAATCATCTTTATAGAGAATTGTGAAGAATATGGTAGAGGGCATTTGGAAATTTCATGAACCTTAGTATCTTTTAGAAGCTTTGTTTGATACACCTCTCCTCTTAGACCAGGTTAGGTACTGCCTTTCTGTGTTCCTATGACACTTGTTTTCTTCCTTATCTTAACACTTACTTTCCTTTATTGGAATTTTTTTTATTCTGCCACCTCACTTAAAATGTAGGCTGGGCAAGATAAAGGACCAGGACCATTTTGCTCACCTTAGTACCATTACACCAAGCATAGAGCCTAATAAATAGAAAGTGCTGAAAAACTGTTGAATGATTAACCATTCATTTAGACCCTTTAGAAGTTGGAAAGGGCTAGATGTAAATTTCAGGAAAACAAAAGGTTATAGCTATGGGAATAAATGACTGCTTCATGTAGAGAGTTCAATTAGAAATAGCAGTGGGGGTAAAACATTAATACAGGATTAAGCACCATTAGGAAAAGGAGAGAGGGGTAATCATGGAGATAAGAGAAAAGGGACAATTTTAGGTAGTACAAGATGTCAAAAGTATCAGTTACCTTAAAAAATCTAGGACACTGGGAGAAGATGATGATATTAGAGGCATTTGAAAGGTGGTGGGCAGTGAATAGCACTGGCAGAGCAAAAATAAAGGGTCTCATTATTAGTCTAAAACTAGGAAGAATGAGTTTGAGAAAAACGTAGGGAGCATCTTAATAACTCCTACAATCACTGGATTCTTTAATTCAGTGTTTTCCTAAGGAAAACTTTGGAATTCTGGTCAAGTGAGATATGCCATGGAAAAAGACTCTCTGATGAAAGAAGTTTGGGTAAGATTGAGTATTACCTCTCACTTTTAGGGATCCTGAAAATTAATTAGACTTACCCATTAACATACAGAGAAAATCATATTTCCTGGACTTTATTTTGAGGTACTCTGCTTTGATTGTGTAACAGCAAATTGGCTTATATTCTCTAATTATAAAAGGTACAGGAGTGAATATAGTCAGTATTTAACTCTGAAATGTTTCTGGTTCAGATGACTCTTTGGAAGTGATATATTCATGGAGGTCATCACAGTGCTTCGGGCAGTAGTGATAATACTGTATTTTAACATTTATTTTTTATTTTACCAACATTTATTGTGCACCTACTATCTACCAGGCACTGTGCTCAGTACTGAGGTTATAGGATTAAGTAAGATGGCAAAGGTCTCTGCTTTCATGAAGCATACAGATTACAAGTGGGTAGGAGAGGTAGGGTAGGAGGAGACAGATAATAATATAAATAAGCAAGGATATTTTAGATATGGTAAGTGCTGTAAAATGTATAGATGTGAGAGTAAGTTATTAGGAATAGAGAGACTAATTTTGATTGTTGGTTATGAAAGCCTTCTCTGAGAGGGTGACATTTGAGCTGAGATCTGAATAATCCAAAGCAGCTCCATCCTGGTAAAGATATGGGTGGGAGGTTATCCCAGAGAAACAATGAGTCAGCAAGTGAAAAATCTCTAGGTAGGAATGAAAAAATTATATATATTTTTTTCAGAAAAAAAAAAAACAAAACAGTGTGACTGAAACATACTGGATAATGAAGGAGTGATAGAAAATAAAATAAAATAAAACTTTAGCAAAAGCCACAACATGTATGTACCATGGGCCATTTTTGAGCTGAAATCTTACTTTGAATATGATAGTACACCATTGAGATGTTTAAGCAAAAGAGAAACATGGTCTGCTTTATTTATTTATTCATTCGACAAATATTTATTGAATATATACTATATGCCAACTCTTTTTTGGACACTAGAGATACTGCAGTTGCCAAAACAGATCCTGCCTTTATGGAGGTTATATTTTATTAGATTAATACTTGAATATTCTGAATGTATTAGGGAGAAAAGGGCAAAAATGAAAGCTGAGAGGGCAGTTGGGAATCTATGGTGACATTCCAAGTGGCAGATGAAAATAGATTGGAATAGAATGGTGACAGTGGACATGGAGAGAAAGCAATGGATTTGGTGGGTTTCGTTTGTTTGTTCGTTTAGGTAAAGTGTACTAGATACATATAGGAGATGAGGGGAAGGGAAGAAATAGGCAGACACAGGTGAGATTTTTGAGACATTAGTTGGGAAGTAGCTTTTGGGAAATAAAAACCAAGAGGTCTTTTGTGGCCATTTTAAATTTGAGGTGCCTGTTAGACATTTAAGAAGAGACCTTCAGAAAGCAGTTGGAAATGCAAATCTAAGCTCAGAGAGAAATACTTAAATTATACATTTGAGAGTTTCAGCAAATGGATGTCTTTTAAAGCTGTGGAGTAGATGAGATCATTTGTGGAGAAAGAAAAGAGAGTAGAAGAGGACCTAAGACAGAGGAGTGAGTGCTCTCAGAGAAGACTGAGAAGGCCTGAGAGAGGGAAAAAGGAAAGCCAGCAGCAAATGGTGCTATGACAGCTGAGAGGGGAGCATTTTTCAATTAGTCAGAAGTTATCACTATGCTGAATATACATGATAATTTAAATAAGATGAGCAAAACATACAGATGGTCCTTGATTTAGGATGGTACAGCTTATTATTTTTTGACTTCACAATAAGTTTATCAAGGTATTAAATGCACTGTCCACTTAGGATATTTTCCACTTATAATAAGTCTGTCATAAATGGATAACTGGATTGTAACTGGAGGGGGCTGTGGGTCAGGGAGGGATTTGAAGGATGGCAGCTACTAGAGCCAGTTTCCATGATAAGGGAATAATCTGGTACAGAGGAAAAGTAGATGTTGCAAAATAGAAGGATCTAATGTGTGAACAAAGTCCTAGCACTTGGCTTAGGGCCTGGCAGAGGTAGGAGCTCAGTATGAGCCTGCTGAATTACAATAAATTACTTAAACTCAGCAGGTAACAGAACTGGGATTTAACTCCTCATCTCTGACTCCTAGTTTAGTTCTCAAGTCACTAGACCATGCTGTCCATAGCCCTTAGTCCAGTCTACTTCTCATCTATAAAGTCATTTCTCCCAGGTTCCATCAGTAGCCCTACTGCTTTAGATGCAGAAACCCGATTCAATTTCTTGCTGGAATGGATTTCTCACAAATAAGGATAATCCTCCATTTCATGTTTACTCACTTGGTTGACTTCCTGTTTTCCACACTCTTCCCACAACAGGATTTGCAGTTTTTATTTTCTGAGACATTCCAGTAAGTGAGAGTTGGTATTGTGACCGAGTACCTCCTGAAATGCATAATTTTTCCCCTTTATCATTTTTGAAACGAATGAATGAATTGCAAAGGAGCTACATTAATGAGATGTTTAATTTGAGGTTTTAATTTTGCAAATGTTGGGAAGCATAATTAAGGTTCAGGCAGTATCATAAGTGTCTTCAGGAATACAAAATAACTTTTTGCATCTAGAGTTTCTGGGAACATTTTCTGCCTAAACACAAGCCACTTATAGCAGTTTTCCTGTGTTCTAAAAGCACCTCAGGCACTGTGAAGACACAGAACATGTGGTACTCATAGAGGTGGCAAATAATCAGCATGGCTGTCATTGTGACGATTAGCAGAAAGGAGTGTGCTGAGAGGAGTGAAGGTATAGGTGAAAGGCAGCGGGCACTGGCTTATATTTATTTTATTCTCATAATTGCAGGGCAGTTTTCTTCAATTTTATTCTATATGCTATCTCAGATAATTAAAGCAGTGGAGAAGGACAGGAATATTGAATTAGTTAGGGATATAGATAGGATGGAAAAGCATTCTGGACAAAAAAAATGAGCATAGAAAGGATTTGAAAACTTAAGTAAAAAAACAAATTATTCTCAAGCATTTTCTTTGTATCAGCATACCATATAATTAAAAAAAAGGAGAAAGAAAAATTTATATGGGCCTGGAACATCTATCAAAAGAGTATGAGCTTACTTTATGGGGTGGAGAAAGGGCTACTTGTGTTCGAGCACCTGAAATGGCTGTTTCTTTAGCAGACCACAAAAGAACTAGAAATGGAAATTAATTTTCCAGGCAATTTCTATCTCTTATGCTATGTCTAAACACACAAGCTAGTTTGAACAAAAAATAAGGTGGATCAAGTAACAAATATTTACAAAATTGCTATTTCGACTTTTTTTGGAATAGTATTATACAGCAGCAGTACCCAAACTTTTTGGCACCAGGGAGCAATTTTGTGGAAGACAATTTTTCCACAGAAGGTGGGGAAGTGGGGGATGGGGGCCCTGAGGGGAAACAAGGCCAGGAGGGGAATAGTTTCAGGGTGAAACTATTTCACCTCAGATCATTGATCATTAGAGATTTGCTCATAAGGACCACACAACCTAGATCCCTTGCACACATAGTTCACAATAGGATTTGTGCTCCTATGAGAATCTAATGACCCTGCTGATCTGACAGGAGGCAGAGCTCAGGTGGTAATACTGACCCGCTTGCCACTCACCTCCTGCTGTGCAGCCCAGTTTCTAACAGGCCACAGGTTGGGACCCCTGTCCAGCCATGGGATAAAAATAGTGAAACTCTATTGATTTATTGGACTTGTATTAGGGTAAACCATATGAAACTGCCTTTGGTCAAATATTGCCTTTGGTCAAATATTGATCAAAATGATTGCAAATCAACAATATTATCTGGTTCAAGGTAATGCTATCTTTAAGCTAATGGGAAAACCTCCTCTTATGATCAAAATCAATTAATATGCATTTATTCCATATTCAGGACTGCACCAGATGTTTCAAATCAGTGGTTAGAAAGCTTTTAGGTGTTACAGTCTCTTTTAGTATTAAAAATTAGGAAGACCTCAAGGAATGCTGTTGAATTTTTAGAGTCTATCTCTTTTAGAGCGTGCTTAACCGTGCTTCCCTAAAGTGAATAACTCTTATAAATAATTTTTATGTTTTATTTACTATATGAAGGAAATAATGTATACAGTGGTCCATTTCCAAGACAAAGTGCCTTGAATCGGCTTAAGTCAGCAAACTACAGAAGAAACAGGATATACTAGGCCCCTGCTGGATAGCTGATGCCTGCTTGTCGGCAACCCCCTTTCCCCCCTTAGTTGCCCTCACCCGAACCAAAGAAGTTTAGTCTAAGAAGCCATTTAGCCTGCAAAACAGCTCACTTTTGTCTGTTCTATTCAGCCTGCCCAGCTATTTAGGTAGTAAGTCAAATACTTGAAAAGCCTCTGAGCTAAATAGGATTGCAATGTATTGTGGACTGCAACAAAATGCAGTAGGACAACCCTAAAGAAAACAATTAGGCCGGGCACAGTGGTTCACGCCTGTAATCCCAGCACTTTGGGAGGCTGAGGCGGGCGGACCACGAGGTCAGGAGATCCAGACCATCCTGGCTAACATGGCGAAACCCCGTCTCTACTAAAAATACAAAAAATTAGCTGGGCGTGGTGGCGGGCACCTGTAGTCCCAGCTACTCGGGAGGCTGAGGCAGGAGAATAGCGTGAACCTGGAAGGCGGCGCTTGCAGTGAGCCGAGATCGCGCCACTGCACCCCAGCCTGGGCAACAGAGCAAGACTCTGTCTCAAAAAAAAAAAAAGAGAAAACACTTAAAACCCCTACGCAACAACTGATAGGCAACATCTGGGAAGACTGTGACCCCCATAGTACCCAGCCTAGGAGGAACCAGGGACTACAACAAGCAATTTAGGGGATAAATTGCTTGTTGTAACCATGCTGGGAGTGCCTGAGCATCAGACACCTGATCTTGCAAGACTATCATTAAAAGTCTCACTTTCAGTGTTCTCAAGGTCTCTGAGTCCCCTCTTTGGGTTTGGAAGGGTGAGTTTGTTTCTCAGGACCTGGTGGCCTGTATGGGGAACTCTGTGCCTACATGGAGTGGGACTCCAGCCGAGAGGGGAGATGCGTCCCACCTGATTTAGGTGGCCTGCTCTGCCCAAGTGTCTTGTCTCCCCGCAGAACCCATAGACAAACCTGAGACTGTTATTCAGGGGATGATGAAAGTGACACAGGGAGGAAAGCTGGCACCCCAGCAACTGGGAACCTCCTGTATGAGCCAAGGTAGGAAAACTGGACTATGTGTACTGCCTTGGTGGTTCAGCATTTTCAGAGGTTGAGTGTGTGTGACTGAGATGTAACTAAGATACGAAGTGAGTGCAGAGTCCCAATCCGTGGTTATGTCCTCCCGCAAGGGAAACGGCTGGAGACAGATGAAGTGATTCTCAGGGCATGCAGGAAACCTCCAGTGCGGGGGCTGAGTACACAAGGAAAAGCTCAGACACAGCGACTAACTGAAAATGTGAAATAAGAATTCTAGGCCTAGGGAACAGAGGAAAGAGGGAACTGAAGAGACACCCTCTGAAATTCCCCCAAAGGGAAAAGCAAAAGATGATAAAGTATTGCTGTTTTATCTGGCCCAAAGAGCCCATTCATCAGCCTTTGGGCTCTTGGCCTAAGTTTGGCTCAGATGAGGATTGGGTGTGCCAAGCTTTAATTCTTTATGTGAATAATAAAACCCCATCCTCACAAGAGGAGGTGGGTTATGCTCTTTGTTGGATTAGTGAATTAACCCTCATGCTCCCCCTTAAAGAGGAAGAAAAAGAGCGTAATAAATAGCCTTCTCTCAATGAAAAGCCCTGGGATCCCCTAACTTGCTTGCCCCATCTCAAACATCTCACAAAGTAGAGGACAGGGAGATCAGAGGGCAGCAGGAAGGCCAGAGTAAGAGTAATCTGGGGGTCATGAAGGAGCTAAACCCAATGCTCCTTTAAATCCTGGAAAGAATTAGAAAAATGTAAGAGAAACATTGAGAATTTCCCCGTTCCTTCTAAACAGCAGATGTCTAACAGGTACCCTCTTAGAGAAGTCCCTGTGGGACAGGGAGAAGTTGGATTTGTGAGTGCACTTCTAAAAAGTACTGAGGTTAGGAATTTTAAAAAGGGAATGAGGCCACTCTTGGAAGATCCCCTCGGTTTAGCAGAGCAGCTAGATCAATTGTTAGGACCCAATTTTTATACTTGGGCTGAGATAATGTTAATCATGAATATTCTGTTTACTGGGGAAGAGAGGGGAATGATTAGAAGGACAGCCATGACCATTTGGGAGAGACAGCATCCTCCCGGGCAAGGAGTCCTGCCAGCTGAGCAGAAATTCCCAAATGCACATCCCGGATGGGATAATAATGACCCCAGGAAATGGGTTCAAATACAAGTCCTTAGGGAGCTAATAATTAGAGGGATTAGAGTCCACTCCTAGGACACAGAATGTCCCAAAAGCATTTGAGAACCAACAAGAAAAAGAGGAGATTCCCCCCGCTTCTGCAGAGGCTCAGGAATCAAATGAGAAAATATTCAGGATTAGATCCAGAGGACCCAGTAGGGCAAGGCCTCTTAAAGGTTAATTTTGTGACTAAAAGCTAGCCTGATATTACTAAGAAGCTGCAAAAGATTGATGAATGGAATGAGAAAACGATTGAGAAATTACTGAGGGAAGCTCAGAAGGTTTTTGTAAGGGAGAAAGTGTTAAGCTGCTGACCCTGAAGGCAGGGGAAATCCAGCCACGCAGCTGTGTGTGGGAGCTGACTGCTGAAAGTTGTTGATGAAAGCTGCTGCTGAAATGACACGGGGGAGCCAGGGCACACCACAGCTCGGCTCAGGCACAGAGAGAGAAAGAGGAAGAAACTGAGTATGAGGGAGAAAGGAAACATGATGACAGAGAGAGAGATAGAAGAAGAAAATGAGTGAGAGAAAGACTTAAAAAGACAAATTAAAGAGATACGCAGAAGGTGAGACTGGAGAGAGAGAGAGAATGTAAAAGGAAGACTACAAGAGGAAGAAAGAGAAAGAGAGAGAATGGCAATAAATGAGAGGAGGCAAAGAGACAAAAGTACAAGTAAGCAGTAGCTGCCACGGCCCTGCTCGTAGAGGAGAGTAGAAAGCTGACCTTCATCAGGGCCCTGGTAGTGAGCACCCTACATTAGGTCAGGAATATATTAAATCAAAGAGCTGGAAGATGGTTGACTGGTTCCCAAATTTTAAAATATGAAGCCATATTACTAGAAAAAGATAATTTGTCTTAACAATAGATACTTGCTTAAATTCAGCCAGCTTCTTATGAAAAAGAGAGGAAAATGAGGAGGCATCAAACCATAACTGTTTAGATATCATAGAATATTAAACTCACATTAGAGCAAACCTTAAAGAAACTCCACTACATGATAGAATGAGTCTGTTTGTGGATGGGTCATCCCAAGTGATAAGCAGCATATCATATGTTATGATAGCATAACACAATGGCTATGCTGTCATTGATGGAAACAAACAATCTTTATGTGAAAAAGGTAGATTACCCAATAAATATTCAGACCAAACTTCTGAATTATATAGGCCCTAAAGCTCCTAGAAGGCCAGGAAGGCACTATATATAGTGATTCCAAATATTCCCTATGGAGTGGTACACACCTTTGGAAAGATCTGGACACAGGGGGGCCTAATAAATAGCAGGGGGGAAAAATTAATACATGGGGAACTGGTTAAAAACGTTTTAGAAAGCATCTTGCTTCCAGCAGAGGTAACCATAGCTCATGTAAATGGCCATCAGAAAGGAAACACTATAGATGCTGTAGGAAACAGGCGTGGGGTTAAAGCTGCTAAGCAAGCCTCCCTGGAGGAAGAAGTTAAACTGTTTAGCCTAATCCCAGATATCCCTAGGATGGTATTCAGACCCTAATTTTCTAAAGAGGAGGAAGAGCTGAGCAAGATACAGGCCACCCAAACTTAGGATGGGAGGAGGATGCTCCTTGATGGAAGAGAAATAAGCAAACCCATAATGAAAGAACTGATGTCCAAACTGCATAGGAGAAGTTATTGGGGTCCCCAGGCCACATGTGATGCAATACCAAGAATTATGTGTGTATAGGGATTTATACCCTTGCTAAATAAGTGTGTGGGGGTTGTGCGACCTGCCAGACAATAAACAAAAAGGTAGTTAGAAAACAGACTTCCAGAGGGAGACCTCTTGGGTTAAGGCCATTTCAAAGCATTCAAGTAGATTTTACAGAAATGCCCAAAATAGGGAGACTAAAGTATCTACTGGTAATGGTAGACCACCTCTCAGGCTGGGTGGAGGCCTTCCCCCTCCCAACCGCCACTGCCGGGAATGTGGTCAAAATAATTTTAGAACAAATTATACCCAGATTTGGCCTGATAGAAAATATTGATTCAGACAATGGGAACCACTTTACCTTGAGGGTGCTAAGAGGAATTACGGAAGGTTTACACATTAGATGGGATTACCACACCCCTTGTTATCTCCCCTCTTCTGGAAAAGTCAAGAAAATGAATCAAACTCTCAAAAAGCATACTACTAAACTAATCTTAGAAACTAAAGGCTGAGTATGGTGGCTGACCCCTGTAATCCCAGCACTTTAGGAGGCTGAGGCAGGTGGATCAAACTCAGGAGTTTGAGACCAGCCTGGCCAACATGGTTGAAACCCCATCTCTACTGAAAATACAAAAATTAGCCAGGCATGGTGGCAGGTGCCTGTAATCCCAGCTACTTGGGAGTCTTAGGCAGGAGGATCGCTTGAACCCGGGAGGTGGACGTTGCAGTGAGCCCAGATCATGCCATTGCACTCAAGCCTGGGCAACAAGAGCAAAACTCGTTTCAAAAAAAAAAAAAAAACACCCAAAAGCAAAACTAAAATGCCTTGTACCAAATGTCTCCCAATAGCACTCCTTAGGATTAGGACAACCCCAAGGAAAGACTTGGGATTTTCCTCTTACAAGTTATTATGTGAACTCCCGTATTTAGGTGGGACTAGTGACCTTCCTAGTGTGGAAACCAAAGACCAATTTTTAAGAAATTATATACTGGACCTATCCTCCACCCTGTCATCCCTTAGGCTGAAAGGACTTCTGACTCAAACCCCACCTCTTGAGTTCATGGTTCACCACTTTCAGCCTGGTGACTCAGTGCTAATTAAGACTCAAAAAGAAGACAAGCTCCACCCATGCTGGGAAGGTCCCTTTCAAGTGCTCCTGATCACTGAGACAGCCTTATGAACAGCTGGATGGGGCCGGGGGGCGGGCGGTGGACACATTACACTCAAGTCAAGAGACTGGTGAAAGAATCCCCAGATGGAAGGGAAAAGGATGAATGGGAAGTGTATAGATCACCTAAGGAACCCTTAAAGCTAACCCTAAGGAAAACCTAGAAGGAACCTATAGGCAGGCTCTGTCGTTGTGGGTGGATGTGGTTAGGATTAATCCTATTACCAAGGGTGAGAGGGTTTACAATTATTGGATAGAGCCCAGTAGAAAAAGAATATCCAATCAAACTAATAGTCAACATAACTAGAACCTTCACCCCCCAGACCATAAAATTTGATGCCTGCCAAGTCTTACATTGTGAGAATTTAGGGAACCAAAGGCAGATGTCACAAGCAAACAAATATCTATGTCCCGAAACAGGTCGCTATTGGGGAAAGCCCTGTGCTGGCTGGAATGAGGCCTAGTGGACCACCCAATTTTGAGGCTGGGTGAGCCATTCTTCCAAAAACAAACCCTTAAAGAATAAAATACATTTGTATAAGGGCCCTACGCCACCTAACTGTAGAAATTTATAATGCAATCCTATATTAATTACCATAAACAATCCAGCTACTCTAGACCAGGAACCTTGGAGGTATGGATTAGGAATAGACATCTGAGGAAGGGATCCCATGGGATGGTTAGCTTTTAGACTAGTCACCAACTCCACCCAAGCACACCTAGGATTACTATAGCTACCGATCCTACTACTTCCTTTAATCCACCATACAATGACCCTGAGAGAGTAGAAATAATTAAGGTAACTGACTTGAGGCAGACTTTACAAATTTAGACTGGATATGGGGATGTAAATACCTAGGTTGAATGGGCCAAATTTTTGGTACTAGCTCTTAATGAGAGTGATTGTTATGCATGATCTACTGGGCGGCCTGAGGCACAGGTGGTTCCATTTCCCCTAGGATGGGATATCAATCCCAACCAAATGCATTGCCTGTTGGCTCTATACTAGGACAGGGATGCATGGGGAAATGAGACTTGCAAAACTCTGTCATTGCTCTTTCCCACCTTGCAGAAATCAGACCCTAGAGCAATTCCCTCCTTCTCCATAGGAAATGTGAACCACTCCTCTTGCCTCTCTAGGGAGGGGGCAGAGTTCAATAAGCTCATAAAAGAACTCTCAACTTATACCCACATCCTAAACATTACTGGTGAGTCAAACAAAGGCAACTACTTGACTCTTCATGTACCCCAGGCTGATGTCTGGTGGTATTGTGGAAAGGGGAACCTCCATGACCTACTACCATTCAATTGGACTGGGATTTGTGCCTTAGTTCAATTGGCCATTCCATTCACCCTGGCATTCCATAGGATTCCCGAGAATACACATGGCCCCCGAAGTCAGAGAGATCTAACAAATTCTTTTGATCCCAACATTTATATTGACTCAGTAGGAGTCCCTAGATGAGTACCTAATGAATGTAAGGCCCAAAACCAAATAGCTGCTGGGTTTGAATCAGCATTCTTCTGGTGGTCAGCTATTAATTAAAATGTGGATTGGATTAATTACATCTACTATAATAAACAAAGATTCATCAACTATATTCAAGATGCTCTCAAGGGAGTGGCTAGCCAGTTAGATACCACCAGCCGAGTGGCCTGGGAGAACAGACTTGAACTAGACACAATCTTAGCAGAGAAAAGGGGTGTATGCGTCACACTGGGTGGAAAGTGTTGCACTTTCATTCCTAACAATACTGCTGTAGACGGAACCATCGCAAGGCATTCCAAGGGTTAACAACTTTAGCCAATGAAGTCACGAAAAATGCCAGAACTGATGACCCATTTACTGATTGGCTAGAGAGTTGGTTCAGGAAATGGAAAGGACTGGTAGCCTCCATTCTTATGCGGAAATGGGACCAATAGGAGTAAAAAACCGAAAAGGATGGAATTGAAGGACATAATGTATACAGTGGTCCATTTCTAAGACAAAGTGCCTTGAATCGGCTTAGGTCAGCAAACTACAGAAGAAACACGATATACTAGGCCCCTGCTTGGATAGCTGATGCTTGCTTGTCACCCCCACCCCCCGCCCCCGCCTGCCAACCCCCTGCTTAGTTGCCCTCACCTAAACCAAAGAAGTTTAAGATGAAAGTTTACTAGCCTGCAAAATAGCCCATTTTGTCTGTTCTTATCAGCCTGCCCAGCTACTTCAGTCATTGGTCAAATACTTGAAGAGCCCCTAAGCTAACTAGAATTACAATGTCTTGTGGGCTGCAACAAAATACAGCAGGACTACCCTAAAGAAAACACCTGGCTGGGCACAGTGGCTCACGCCTGTAATCCCAAAACTTTGGGAGGCCAAGGTGGGCAGATCACCTGAGGTCAGGAGTTCAAGATCAGCCTGGCCAACATGGTGAAATCCCATGTCTACTGAAAATACAAAAATTAGCCAGGCATGGTGGTATCTGCCTGTAATCCCAGCTACTTGGGAGGCTGAGGCAGAAGAATCACTTGAACCTGGAGGCAGAGGTTGCGGTGAGCCGAGATGGTGCCATTGCACTCCAGCCTGGGCCACAGAGTGAGACTTCGTCTCAAAAAAAAAAGAAAAGAAAGCACCTAAAGTCCCTACCCAACAACCAGTAGGCAATGTCTGGGAAGACTGTGACCCCATAGTACTCAGCCTATCAGCTTATGAGGAACCAGGGGAGGGACCTGTGTACTAGGGGATAAATTACTTGTTTTAACCTTGCTGGGGGTGCCTGCCCATCAGACACCCGATCTTGCAAGACCGTCATCAAAAGTCTCACTTTCGCTGTTCTCTGGGCCTCTGAGTCCATTATTTGGGTTTGGATGGATGAGTTTGTTTCTTACGCTATAGTAGTGTTGCTTATATTTGAAAATTAATGGTATATATGTGTGACACATAGTCTCTAGACAAAGCTTAATGCAAATTTGGATTGTTAGAATATTAAGTGACCTTTTAAAGTTCCAAATGGCAGAAAACCCATTCAAACTGGCTTAAGCAAAACAGAAATGATTTTCTCTTATAGAACTGAAAAATCGGGAGTAGGTGTCATTTAAGCATGTCTAGATGTAGGATTTCAAATGATATATTTAAAATCGGTTATCTCTCCATCTCTAAGCATTTTTTCTTATTAGTTTTATTACTGTTGGCTTTATTCTTAATCTGCGCCTGGTGACCTGATGGCTACTCCTGCAGTGGAAAGTAGTCTTGTATTTCCACATTACCAATACACGTCTTAGATACCAAATACCAACACATGTCTTACAATTGTATATCTTTGGCTCTGATTGCCCTAGCTTTGGCCTCATACTTATTCCTAAACCAATCACTAGAGATAGGAGGATGTGATGTTCTGATCAGCCAGACAATTCATAAACCACTCCTAGAATCCTAGATCTACATGAACCTCATGAACTAATAGCATAAAGGGAGACTCCCCAAGGAAAAATCAAGAAGTGTGAGTGTATGCTGAATAGACAAAAATAACAGTTTGCCAACTGCGTAACTGCCAAGCAATAACACCCTGACCACCCAAGGGACTATGACACATGAGTTGGACCTCATTACTATAAAGACCATATGATGAAAGGGGTGCATCCTTACCTTGTTGTTGCAGTTAATTGGCCTGTTCGTATACTCAGCAAGAATCGATTTAGAATATACTCTATATTATGTTTTGTATGAGGGGATCCAAATTTAACTTAGATGTAGTTTCTGTCCTTAAAGAGCTCTAAACCTAGTAGGAGGCAAAATTGCCAAATATGATATAATACATCATATCATGAATGTACAGAGAAAAATGTAACTACTCTGCGCAGAGAATGGGAAGGGGTTCAAAGCCACCGTGATACTTGAGCTGGGACTTGAAGGAATAGGAATTTCCAGCCAGAGCAAAAATACATAAAATTAAATTAAATAAAATAGTAGTGACTGAAATAAACCAAGATAATTTGGTGCTTAATTGGGACACTTAAACTCTGCTGCTGTATGAGTTGAGAGAGGAAGATACGTGGGGATCAGGAGGGAAAATTTTGAGTACTCACACATACCACAGATACAAACACCATTGGGCTGAGGAAGGTCAGGAGCAATTTAAAGCATTATGAGAATTTAGAGAAAAATTCTATACAACATCCCAGACCACTGTTTGTTTGTGTAACTTTTCTTAAGAGCTATTTAGCCCGAGAGAAGTCAATTAAAATGGGTAGAAAAAAAGGGTTCACTAATGCCTTTTAACAAGAAAAAGAGGAATGGAAAGAAATTCAGACAACTGCAGTGATATCTTTGGGAGCAGAGAACTGAACCATTTCAATATCTTGTTTTATAAAGAAAGAAGAAAAGGAAACAGCAGAAAGTTTTTGAGTAATTTTAAGTCTAAGAGAAAGTTGACCTTGGTAGTATGGTAGTACTTGGAAAAGGGATGTCAAGAATATTGGAAAGTTTTAAAGTCTTTAATTCAATATTCACTTTCTTACTTTTCAAAGTTGACGGTGAGCCTAATACTAAAGGCAATTTTTAGGTAGTTGTTCCACACTGGCAAAGGCATTAAGTAAGTGAGGGTAGCCTCTATACCTATAGAAAAGCTTTCATAGAAACATAGATATCTTCCTATAAATCATTCAAGCCCATATGTGTGCATGCATATGACACATCAAATGCCATATATGGTTGATTTTCTGGGTCATAGCAATTCTGGTACTTTGTACAGTTCTTTGCAATGTTCTAAAGCTTTTTTTAATGCAGTCACAGTGGGAAAAAAATGTTTTTCAAACTTTTTATTTATTGGTTTCAATACTTTACTGTAAAATTCAGACCATTGTTATTTAAAAGTGGTATTGAATCTTTAATAACACTATCAGTGAGAAGGCATGTACCTGTCTGCATTTTGTAACAAAAAAGAAAATGTATAGCTTGCCATTGTTTGGTAAATTCTACGGTTCAGTTATTGGGAAGCTAAATAATCTATACTCCATTTGAACAAGTTAGAAAAGAATATTTAATGAGCTACAGAGGGAAGTACTTTTAGAGTACTAAACATTTTCATAAATGTTGCTGGAGAGGCAATTGCTCAAATATAATCCTCCCATTAGGAGGTTAAGAGAGATAATAACAGCTTAACACAGAGAAAATAACAGAAGAAATAAGATGTCAAATATGATCAGATTCGTCTTTGCCATGTAAATTCAAACAATAACATTGCTATGTAATTAATTCAAAACTCTTCTTATTTTATGTTTCAATATTTAATTCTTCAAGCAAAGGTCTGCCATTACCTCTAGGATCTGGATCACCCATAGTATTTACATCTGGAGGGGAGCTCACTATTTTAACAGGGAAGAATGCAATTTCAGGTGTATGCTTACTTCTGCCATCCTAAAAGGTACTGATGGAAATGATACAAAGTTTAATTTTATATATATATTTTTTGAATATTGAATAATAAACTTAAGTTGGAATAATCTGGTTCTCATCCTTTAGAGTTTTTTAGTTTATTTCTTCATTTTATAATAGCTAAATTTTGTTCCACCATAAAGAATTATCCAAGTGTAGACAGACAAAAATACAACTGGGTCAAGTGATCTGACTTCTTGAATCAACTCTTGCAGTAATTATGTGACTTTTGAAAAGGATAAAATGGCGCGGTAGTAAGAAGTTATTTCAGTAGACAACCCAGGAAGCCTAATGCCTGCCTTCATGGTGATTATACTGCTCTTTTACAAGTTCCTCAGGAATAGTTATGTAGAGATAACTATGACAAAACAAGGAATAGTAAGATATTATTAGCTGAGGATCTACCTCCAAAACCCACTGAAAAAAATGTGTTTCTGGTTTGGACCATTTGGAGAAAACTCATTTTTCTCCTATTCTGGAATTACACGGAAGTCTTGAACCATGGCAAGTTGAATCAAAACTCAAATGTGTAATTATTACCCCTTCCCCAATACTGATATGTGATTCCATGGATTAGTCTTGCCTATTTTTAACTCTATATATGTAGATTCATAGACAATTTTCATATCTGGTTTATTTTGTTAAACTTTTTTGGTAGAGTCTTCAATTTTAACATTTTAACCCACTTCTGAACTATTCAGGTTGTTGGCAGAAACAATTCTTGTGGTTGTAGGACTGAAGTCCCTGTTTCCCTTCTGGCTATCAGCTGGAGGCTTCCCTTATCCTCTAGAGTAAGCTTGTCCACCCCACAGCCCACAGGCTATATGTGGCCCAAGACAGCTTTGCTTTGAATGTGGCCTAACACAAATGTGTAAACTTTCTTAAAACATTATGAGTTTTTATGTTTTTTTAGCTTATCAGCTATCATTAGTGTTAGTGTATTTTATGTGTGGCCCAAGACAATTCTTCTTCCAATGGAATTTTAACGACTCTGTAGTATTCCATTCATATTCATAATATGAAATTCCATCATTATTTTTTCATTCTAATGATAGATATTTAAACTATTTCTGTAATAAGAATATACTACTCTCAGCATTTTTTACATGTCTCTTGGTGTGTTCTATCTATTTCTGTGTATTTTATTTAGGAATGCAATAGGAAGATTTCCAAAGAGAAAAAGTGACCCATAATTCTGGAGTCACATCTCCTGGTATCATTCTCATTCTGGATCATAGCCCCTTAATTCTTCACTGTATTTAGCTGTTTTTGAACCTTCAAAAAATATTTTATACAGTTCTTCTCAGAAGTAGTTTTCATCAGTTATTATCAATAGTAAAAATCTCATGGTACATCCTCCTTTAAGTCGTTTTAACTTATCAACATCAAGCTTGAGATTCAATTTCATAAAATAGAGTTATATTTTGTTCCGAATTTTCTAGTTCTGAAGTAACATTTGTTCTCTCCCGTGTTACTGCCAAACTTTCAGTATGTCAATACTAATTAAATTAGACATCGTTGAACATAAAGTGGGGTTCCATAGACATTTGATTTATTATTATTGTCTATTATTAATATTAGATTCAAACCCATAACAAGTTATCAGAGGGGCAAAAACAATACTATACTGGCTGTAGCTACCAAAATGTATACATGAAAAATGAAAATGAACCAGTGGCTTTGTTTACATAAGCTAAATATTTGTATTTGGGGACACACCTAGATAATTGACTGAAGTTTCATTCTTATATGAATCTTTGCCATCATGTATGCAAACTCATGGAACTTCTGCTCCTTGTTAAGAATTTTTGTACATAGTTAATGAGAAACATAGTTGAAAGACTTGGCTGAAGTCCATGCTAATCACATTACCATGGATAATGAAGAGAGAGCTGAGTATTTGTTTTTAAATTTTACTTCTTATGCTTCATTTTGCCTGCATCCTGTTCTTATTACCACCATTTGAGTAAATAATTGGAATTTCTTCGGTCCTTTTTATGTGTTATCTATTTAGTACTGTGTGTTAGTTAAGAACCTGGACCCCACCCCCCACCCCAATGTCCTTTTATTTGAGCTAGATTGACTACTTCATACATAAAAAGTCAGGAGATTTGGATATAGATTGTAAGAAGAAAATGCTTCTCACCTAAGAACAAGAGGTAATGTGTATCTGAGTCACCTAGAAAGCTTTCATTAAATATGAATTAGTACATCCATCCTTTTCATCACCACCAAGGGTATATCAGAATTTATATCTTCCCCATCCCCAAACCTATCAAGACCCACAACCTTAGGAAATATTGCCTCAATATTGCTGTATGAGTTGTTTTTTGTTTATCTATTGCTCTATCCCTTCTATCTATCTCTTCTTGCCTGTTTAATTTCATCAGGTTTGACAGCTTAACTTTTCATATCCAGTTTCTCTTAACTTGTCTCCTTCCTCCTGAGAACTTGATGTCTTAAATATTTGACTGTACTTGCTAAAATCCAAGTCACTCGTCTAATTCTCTTGGCCTATGACAGTAGTTCTCACACTTCAGCATACATCAGAATCGTCTGGACAGATTGTTAAAGCACTGATTTCTGGACTTCACTCCTGAGTTTCTGATTCAGTATGTATTAGTTGGGGCCAAAATATTGTAGTGCTAACAAGTTCCCAGGTGAGACTAATGCTGCTGATTTGGGAACCACACTTTGAGAACCTCTGGCCTATGCTGATCTCCCAGACTATGGACTCATTTTACCTAATTTCAGTTCTCTATGCTTCATCCTCTTTATGAATCTCCTATATTTGTGGCTCTCATTCTTATTTATGTTTATAGACCACTATAATCCTGCTAAGTAAACTCCTGGTTATGATTCTGCTTCTCCCAGCCCTAAGGGGCAACCAGAGCTCTGTTAACTGATTTGATGATTGGTTGCTTCATTTATTCATATTAATTTCATTATTCAACACATATTACTTAATGCCTAGTGTGTGACAGTCATTGACTATATAAGATTTAAAAATATTACTATTAAGAAGTTTACAGTTTAAAAAAAGAAAGACCATTGAGTGAACTGACAATGTCAACAAAATACAGTGTTTTATGACAGTGTTAAGCATCGGCATCTACAGCAACACAGAGATGAGAGCTCTAACCCTGCCTGGAAGATAGTACTGAAGGCTTCTAGAAAGAGATAGTGGCTAAGTTTAGCTCTTAGGTGCCAGTTGGATTATTCAGGTGATGAATAAAGACAAGGCATTAGAGACAGGAGAGCATATACAAAAAGTTGTGGAGAGCTTAGGTATCTCAGTGTGATTGATCAAAGAATATAGATATGAGTCTAAAAAAACCATGAGGATGAAGTATGCAGGGTGGTTTAAGCCAAGCAAATGAGTTTTGGAACTATGAGGAGTCATTAATTTTAAGCAGGTAAATAATATGATCCTCTTTACATTTTTAGAATTGAAAAGTGGTAAATAAACTAGTCTTAGGTGATAAGCAATGATCTAAGTGAATGATAATGAGAATAAACCAAAGTAGTGAAAACTGATATGCGGAGAACTAGAGAGGTTTTTCAAACTGTTTACAAAATAGCACTTAAAAGACTTCATGACACAGAGAAAAGCACCAAGGATTATCTCACTGTCTTTATGACAGAACCAACTGGCACATCAGGAGGAAAGATTAAAGAGGCTAGTTAGATGGGGGAAAAAAAAGAGGATTAGAAAAAATGTTCTAGAAATAGAAATAAATAAACATGATTTCCTATGATCAACTACTGGGCTCCCTGTAAACAGCTTTTAGTGATGTTAGAATAAGCCAACTGAGGTGTTATTGTTCTCTTGTGATTTTCAAAAAGTCGGTTGAGCACTCATCTGAAACTTTTACATGTGAACATTGGACTTTTGCTTACTATAAGCATGTTCACATTTAGTTATATTCAGGTATTAGGTTTTCCTTGCTGGTATAACAAATAACCACAAATTTAGTGCATTAAAGCAACATACATTTATCATCTCACAGCTCTATAGGTTAAAAAGTCTGGGCTAATTTATTTGGTCTGGGTTTTACAAGGCCAAAATGGAGAGATGGGTCAGTTGATCTCCTATTGGGAGGCTCTTGCTGGAAAGAACCCACTTCTGAACTATTCAGGTTGTTGGCAGAAACAGTTCTTGTGGTTGTAGGACTGAAGTCCCTATTTCCTTTCTGGCTATCAGCTGAAGGCTTCCCTTATCCTCTAGAGTAAGCTTGTCCACCCCACAGCCCACAGGCTGCGTGTGGCCCATAATGGCTTTGAATGTGGCCCAACAAAAATGTGTAAACTTTCTTAATACATTATGAGTTTTTTGTTATTTTTTGTTGTTGGTAGCTCATCAGCTATCATTAGTGTTAGTGTATTTTATATGTGGCCCAAGACAGTTCTTCTTCCAATGTGGCCCAGGGAAGCCAAAAAATTGGGTGCCCCTGCTCTAGAGGTTGCAATCCTTGTATGTGGGCCCCTGCATTTTACAGCCAACAAGACATTTTGAATCTGTCTCACACTTTAAATCTCCCTAACATACTTTACTGTGTCTCTTCTGCCTTCAGCTCCAGAAAGTTCTATGTTTTTAAGGCCTCTGGTGATTAGATTGGGACTACCATGATATTTCACAATAATCTCCTTATTTTAAGGCCTGTAACCTGAGTTACATATGCAAAGTTATTTTTGCTATGTACAGTTTAACACATTTATAGGTTCTAGGGATTACAGTGTACACATCTTTGAGTGGCCATCCTGCCTACCACAGTTCCTATTAAGGCTTTACATCTACTAAGAAAACAGAAACCATAGTCAAGTGTGAATGGCCTATGCCGTTTACTATTATCACTGCAGAATGTCTCTGCTTCTGTTCCAAAATGGCATAAAGAACCTCCAGAAATGTCCTACATCAAGCAAATGATTTAAAGATGTGCTGTTTGCTTTTTTTCTTCCTTATCCTCTTCTGGCACTCCATTTGTCAAAGTTAGTGTCTTTGGTATCAGTGAAAATGCATTTCCATCCAAGCCTTCCAACAATAAATCAGTTGTCAATTTGAGCTATTTTTAAGCTAATGAATACACAGGATTAACATGTATATTTGAAGGCATGATATTCAACAAAGCCAAAGTTAATAGTACAATCAGTGAAGATTATTCTGCTAACATTTTTGCTATCTCCTCTGCATTTAAAATAAATGAAAAAATATTCAGCTAATGATGGTGTGGTTAATATATACTAGAAAGTATACCAGGGGCTTCTAAGATTGAGAAATAATGCTATTAACTCAGAACTCCTCGGAAGATGTAGTTGTATGAAATCTTTTATCTTGGTTATTTTGCTACTCTGCCATGCAGCAGGGATTTCTGCCATATCAGATACAAGGAAATGTGATTCTGATGCCTAAGTATAAAGGAAATATTATAGCAGTTATCAATAGACAATTAAATTAGCATTAAATTATACAAACATTTTATTCAGGAAATAATTTTTAAGGTCTTATGATAAAAGATTTGCATTTGGCACAGTCGTAGATTTTGTTGTATTGTTTTTCTAAAAATACATATTTGAGTAGAATTTAGGCTGACTCTTTGTCGTCTTCTGCAGATTTACACATCTTCTCCATTTTGAAGTACTTATATATTTCCTTCATTTTGAAGTGAAGATAATGCCTGACAGCTGCTGATCTTATACTTGACTTTAAGTGAAGAGGAGATACCTGATCCCTAAACTACATCCACTTTCTGTATTATTTGTACAGAATGGTACAATTTAGAACCTTTTTCTAGGTCCCAGCCAAAGAAGATGGTCTAGATCTTCTACAAACTGATGTAAGGGGATACCACTTATGATGCCTAAATAATAATACAGAACTTTAGCATTATGAAAATCACCTGCTCCTTTTGCAGACCCTACAGGTATATGCCCATGGTTATCACCAATTTTTCCTTTCAAAGTTCCATAATGTCACTCGTCCTTATAGATCACACTCATGAATTTGACCTACTATTGTGGTCACTGCTTATAACACCACTACCACTCCCATACAGTAGCAATCTTTCCCTAATAAATCTCAAGACTCCTGGAGAACCCTTCTCAAACCCTTCAAGTTGCTTTTCTCTAAATATCACCACATACATAATAGCTAGATGTGAGCACCCTTATGTCACATACAACAATCTACCTTGTTTCCACGACAAAATACAGTGCATGGGTAGGACATTGAATGCCAAACCGATGACAATTTTCAAGTAGGGATAGGCTTCTTTATGAAGTGTTGGCTTTCGAAAAGACCTTAGTGATCACTGAAACTCATTTACATATGCCACCTATTAGCCCATGGACTAAATCAGCTCATTCCCTTTTGTGCACTCTTGTTTTCTTCTATAAAAACTGAAGTTAATATTGCTGGCTTCATAGCATTCCGGTGAATAATAAATGAAGATTTATCTCCAAAATAACTTCCACATTGCCCAATGTATAACAGATGGCTAAACAATGTGGTTCCTGCACTCAGTTCTCTCTTTCTTGCTTTTGTCAGGCTTGTGTTCTGATTTCCCCAGTTATTCATTCTTTCCAAGAAATCTAAGTCTATGTGATACATTTCATCTGCCCACAAATCAAGTTCAGAAAAGACAGACATTCTAATTCTGAGTTCCCTATTGATCATCAATTACTCAAGTTAGTCACAAGTCATAGGCCTAGAAAGTTAAATCCTTCTTTATTTAGTGTACCTGGATTTTAAAAAAGTAAAAGTCCCTGCTTCAAATCCAAATGCAACATGGTAATGTATTGTCAGAGTCCTTCAGACTAAGCTTATAGTTTAACATTTAAGTAGATAATTTCATAACGTAGGTCTGTATAAGACATTTTGTTGTACTATTTTGTAGAAAACCTATTTAAACTCATCACACATACGCCTTAATTAGAAAAAGCTTTGTCTTTATTATGTATAAATGTAGAAGACTTCAAGAAAGATGACATTCATCTAATGCTTCTATATAACAAAAAAAAAAATAATAGAGTCTTCTTAAAGGTACCAGAATTAACTATTCTATCAAATAAAATTACATTGGCATGGCACTTTGCAATTTATAAATACTTTTCTATTCATTATTTATTTGATCTTCTCAACGTCCCTATAAGATAGAAAAGACATTTATCATTGATTTGCACTTGAGGACACTGAGGTTAAGAGAAGTTATATTAATTGCCCAAGGTCATGTAACTAGGAAGTCCAGAACCCAGTATTCAAACCTAAGTCTGGCTAAATAAAGACAGAGCCCAAACTCCCCACTGTTATGACAAAGAGCCATCCAAATCTCCTTACTCAACAAGCAGTGCTCTTTTATCTAATCTGTGTTGCTACCTTGCTACCTTTTTTGAGGTTATGTTTAAATATAAAGAAGGGTTCTTCATTGCTTTGATTTGCTTAAGATTCCATGCATAATACTTTGAACTATGTATTCTACAATATGTAAACTATTTTATTTTCTATTTGTTTCTTTTTTTTTTTTTTTTTTTGAGATGGGGTCTCACTCTGTCACCCAGGCTGGAGTGCAGTGGCACCATCTCGGCTCACTGCAACCTCTATCTCCTGGGTTCAAGCGATTCTCCTGCCTCAGCCTCCCAAGTAGCTGGGATTACAGGTGTCTCCGACCACACCTGGCTAATTTTTTGTATTTTTGGTAGAGATGGGTTTTCACCATGTTGGCCAGGCTGGTCTCGAACTCCTTACCTCAAGTGATCCACCCACCTTGGCCACCCAAAGTGCAGGGATTACAGGCGTGAGCCACCACGCCCACCTTTTCTTTTATATTTATTATTACATTTGTGCACATCTCAAATTGTAGGGTGTAGGGATTTTATATTTTGTGTTATTATTCTTTTATTGACAATTGGATAAGTTAGTGACTTTACTATGAAAGTCAATGAGTGAGGTTGCACCAAGATTCCAACTGATTCAGTGATTACTCTTAGAAACTGTAAGAAACATGGGACTTAAGGAAATAGTTTAACACCTGATCTCTGCTTAATATGCTAAAGCAAAAAGATAGTTAAGCTGCACGCATTTAAAGCATACATGTAAGAACAATTTTGTTTTAAAATAATTATTGAGTGATGAATATAATAATAGAATTCTAGATGACAAATTAATTCTCATAAAATATACAAGAGGACCCAGGCTGTTAACCACATCAATAAAGGAAGTTCTATTTTTTAATTATATGTTGCCATTTATAGAATCCCATTTAAAATTTTAAAATTAGAGTATTATTAATCCCTAATTTCTTGTTTTAAAATTGTGGAACTTTAGCTGTCCCAAAGAGCTTATATTAATTTTCCAAAATCACGCAACTAGTTAATGGCAAACTGAGATTATAACTAACATTTTCTAAGTCTGATTCTTAATCCAGTGCACTTTCCACTACTCCAGGCTTCCTCAATATATGAATCTCCAAATTTTCATAACACAAAGGTGTGTCTCTTGAGAAGTAAGAAAATATTAATTTCTAAAAGGATAAAATAATCTAGTTTTATTTGCATTTCATTACTTACCTCAAGTTGCACTACAATTCTTTCATTAACCTGGTTTCAGACCTTGTCTAATATTTCTCGAAGAGCTCATCAGCTGCAAAACTAAACCATGAAAGACTAGATAGAAACTTGGCATCTAAGAAAAGAATTTTTTTAAAGCCTGGTATTCCTTCTAAGATACACTAATATAATAGCCAAGATGATGGGATAACTGTGAAAAGCCAGTAGGGATCTTGAATTGAGATGTATTCTTTGAAAGCCTAACTATGCTCTTATGGTGCTCTCAAAATCAGTAGTGCCTTATGAGGAATCACAGCCTGAGACTGGCTTTGAATGATCTCACCAAGAGTTTCAAACAGACTGATTTCTTTCAGTGTTCACTTGTGTCCTGTGGTGATTAAGAGATTGTTGAAAAGCAAAGGTTTTTCTCTTTAACAAATGGTGGATTATTGTGAAAATAATTTTTTTTTGTCTTTGTGTAGTCATACCTTCAAGCATATATTGCATGCTAAGTTTCAGGGCTCAAAAAGTTCTAATGGTCTTCCACATTTCAATTTTATACCATAAAATTGAAGTTGCTGGCAAAATGCACAGCATCACTGGTTTTATCAGCTCCCAGGCTTTTATGATGTCTATATACCGTAGGTTTTTATATTTGAAGATTTCTTAATAAAAGATAATAGTGTGACCATTTCATTAAATAATAAGCACGGCTGTAAGGCCCCTGAACAGGTAAGACTCTATTTAAATGCTAATTATCATCATTATAAACCATCTGGGATGCAGCTAAGTGTGGATACACTGAAATACAACATTTTCATCTAAAAGAGAGGATAATAACCATGGGTAAAACTTGTTGGTTCTTGAAAGTATCAACCTGTGATAACCCTCAATTAGAAATTTTTATATACAAATGCAGTCAAAAGGGGTCTAACACGTAGGTCAAATAGGTAACAAACTATTTGGTGTACATCGAAGAAGGACCCCCTCCCCAACCCTGACACACATGTCTTGTCCAGAAATAATGGCCTTAAAGACCCCAGACGGCTGCCTGAAATTCTGCTAATGCATTTATTCACTAACCTTTTTTGATTGCCTACTATGTGTCTTGCACTGAGGGGATAGAAAAATGAATAAGAAACAATTGCTGCTTTCTAAAAGATAGTAAGATAGATAAAGAATGGAAACAAATAATAATTCACAACAAAGAAAATAACACGGGATATAGATAAGGTAAGGAGATATTAACATCTAAATGTTGGAGGAGTGAGCATTGAGGAAGAAGAAGAAATAGAGACGGTGAATTTGAATCTTCTCTTGAAGGCTGGACAGAATTTAGACACATAGCTGATGTAGACATGGGAGAAGGGGCATTCCAGGCTGAGAGAATTGGGTAAATTAGAGTTGTTATTAAGAAATATAAAACAAAATAGTTTACATATTGTACAATACATAGTTCAAAGTATTATCCATGGAATCTTAAGCAAATCAAAGCGATAAAGAATCCTTCTTTATATTTAAACATAACTACAAAAGAGGTAGCAAGGTAGCAACACAGATTAGATAAAAGAGCACTGCTTATTGAGTAAGGAGATTTGGATGGCACTTTGTCATAACAGTGGGGAGTTTGGGCTCTGATTTGTCTTCCTCACATCTAATTAAATCTCTAATTTGCATCCAGAGTAACTTTTCCAAACTACGTAATTAATTCCATTATTCTTTGGTAGATTGTTATATTAATCCCCTCCCCCACTCCAAGGAATCATGCCTCCTGGTTATCACACACTTACATAGTCTGTTCCTACCCTGACTGAGGACTTAGACAACTGACTTAATTTAGGCAAAGAAACACCAGCAAACATGACACAAGCAGAGGCTTGATATATACTTATTCATTGGAATTTGCCCTCTGGAATACTGCTATTACCATGTGAGAAGCCCAAGCTGGGAGTAAGGAGGAGGATGTGGATGCAGCCAGAGTAGGAGGTTGCTAAAGATTTGGGAGTTTTAAGATACCTATTAAATATTGTCTCACCTTGACTCAATGACATCAGGCCACACATTTTTGTACTGTTTTTTCATCACATTCAATCCTTTTTTTTCTTTTTGAGATGGAGTCTCACTCTGTCTCCCAGGCTGGAGTGTAGTGGCGTGATCTCAGTTCACTGGAACCTCCCCCTCCAGGGTTCCAGCAATTCTCGTCCCTCAGCCTCCTGAGTAGCTGGATTTACAGGCGTATGCCACCATGCCTGGCTAATTCTTGTATTTTTAGTAGAGATGGGTTTCACCATGCTGGCCAGGCTGGCATCAAACTCCTGACCTCAAGTGATCTGCTTGCCTCGGCCTCCCAAAGTGCTGAAATTGCAGGCATGAGCCACCATGCCCAGCCCATCACATTAAATCTTAATCCCCTGTTCTCTAAATGTACACCATGACTTCTCTGTTGTTCAGGTAAGAAAATGTAGGTAACTCAGTGAAAGATAGTCATTGTGGGTAGAAAAGAATACAAAACAGGTGTTATTAGTGATGTCAGGTTAACAATGCCACCTTGATGAATTGATTGTTGGTAATTAATTCAGTCATCTATGTGTTTATTCTTTCATTCACAGAGTAATCATTTATTTTAACATTTATGAAAAGTTTACCATGTGCTGGACACTGTAGGAACAGAGAAAGGAATAAGACAGGCTCTTCTAAAAAGCATAGAAATAAAAGTCAATACACTCAGGCTTGTCAGAAACAAATGAGAAATTCCTGGATATTAGTATAAAACAACATTAAATATAATTTATTCATTTTAATTTTCTAGCATCTTCTCAATATAGTCACACAATACATTTCACTGTATAAAGTACATTTCACACCTCTTCTTAATCCCAAGCTATATTAAGAAAGCTATTGTTTCTGAAATAGTGGTAATCAATTATAAAGGTGTTGTTACGGTAGAGCCACATATTCTTCCTAAATTTTAAGAATATTGTACAGTCCGATATGTTAATATTTAAGAAATTAACTGATATCTTCTGATAAAATGTATTTAATCCACAGTATCTGTGCCATTACATTTAATAAAACTAAAAAGTAGCAACTTCCATAGAAGTTAATTCGAGGCACTTTAATTCTGTATAAAGAACGTTGCATTCTTTGAATGCAAGCACCGAAAATTTACGATTATAGTAGTATTCTACATTAGACCTGGTGTTTTAGTGTGCATCCAAATTATTGTGTTATTTCATGTTATTTCTTAATAATGTTCCAAGTGTCTTTCAAAGAGAATAGAAAAGAATGTGTAAAGTTAGAACAATATATAGATTTCAGTAAAATCAGTTGCAATCAGTTCTTTTAATGGTGTGAGTGCAGATGATTTAACGTTGATATGTTTATCATTGCATTTAGAATGCTTTAAGATACATATCATGCATTGGATTTCACAATGAGTACATCATTTTCCATGGCTATTTGCTGTATGATAGCAGAATAGGAGCACTCTACAAGTTTTCACCTCATTAAAACCTACTGAAAAAAATGAATGGATCATCAAATACATACAGAGTGACAATTTTATAACGGAGCTGTTGTGTTTATTAGTGTTGCACTTGTGGCATCTGAATTAATCACGGATTTAAAATCCTATGAAATTTTTACTTGAAAATATTCTGTCCATATATAAAATCTATGCTGGTTATTTTACAATTTTGATTAATAACAAATCATTCTGTATTTTCTCTAAAATTTATATCTTGACATTGTGATGTAAGAGTCTAATAGTGTTTCATTTTAAAGAATAAAATATGCTTGGAGTTTGATATGAAGAAATTATAACAATAAAATAAACATAGGACCATTTATCTGGCATACTAATTTTAACCTTTATTCCATCCAGTTATACTTGGGATTGTGATTCTGCTCATGAACTTGTGTCAAGCAATGGATGGAAAATTTTTGAGTAGTGTTGATGCTTTTTACATTGTTCTGCTTCTCTTGCTATTCAGCAATGCCCATTTTGATGTACCTGTATATTAGCATATATAAATTGAACTTAGTTTAAAAATATTGATTGCTTGTTTTAGGGCAAATACTATGTTGGTACAAAGGATCTAAGTTGAAAAATATATCTATTCTGTCATCATTGAACTTGAAAGCTTATAAGAAAGACAAGCAAATCAGTAGGTACTAAAGACACCTAACCATTAAGGAAATTCTGTCAACTCTCTTGAATGTATGTGCAGAATTAGACTATTTCTCACTATCGCCATCACTACCATCTTGATCCAAATTACTCTTATCACTCACCTGGACTATCATAGTAAATTCCTGATTCATCTGTCTGTTTCTGTTCTTGCTCCTCCCAACCCTTTGTCCTAACCTCAAAAAAGTAGCAAAAGTCATTAAAAAAAAAAAAAGATTATGTTACTCCTACACTCAAAACCTTCTGATGGCTTCCTAAATCATTTGCAGTAAAAGTCAAAATACAATTGTCTAGAAGGCCCTACATCATCTGGTCCCTGTGAAAACTCTGACAGATTCTTTCTTTCTGGTTTGCTCTATCCGAGCCACGAGGGGTCCTCTATTTTGTTCCTGAACACTCTAAGCATGCCCAATTTTAGGCCTTTGCTCTTGCCACTCCCTCAAGTTGAAACAGTTTTCCCCCAGCCCATATGGCTGTCCTTCTCATTTCCTTCCACACTCAAATATTGTCCTATTAGTGAGTCCTTACCTGACCATTATAGGTCAAATAGCCACCCCCACCCTTGCAGCTTTTCCTGTTTTTCTTCTACTGTGTTGTATTTTTCTACACATAGCTTACATCTCTCTGATCCATCATTCATTTATTTGTTAAAAGTTCATTGTCTTGTCATACTATATGTAAATACTGTGAGTATAGAGATTTATGTATTTTGTTCACTGCTACAGCTATGGCTTGAAAAGCTGTCTATTTTTCTAACATTTATTATTCCTGCTTTCATTGTTTCCACCCGTTATGTTTATTTGGTAAATCTTTCTTACTTTTTGAAAAATCTTTCTGTAAAAATCTTTGTCTTTTAATGTTGGTCTTTAATAGAATCACATTTGTTATTATAACTGTTATTAAACTTTACTAATTTCTGATTTTTATACTCTTTCTACTTTATTGACCTTTATACTTTATATATTTATACTTTTTTAATATTTTCTTTTTTATATCTTTCCTATATAGACTAAATTTTCTTTGTTTTTCTTTTCCCAGTGATTTGAACAATATATATCCTGTTCTTGGTTTTAGATTATGGTCATCTTTATATTTTTATAAATCATTGTTAAACCTACTTTCTCTACATAATATGAGTGAAATGAGAGTCCTAGCTTTTTGCTAAGCTACAGCTACTACTGGTATGCAGACATTCTGATTTGCCTTCCAGAAGGGAATATGCTTTAGATAGTTGTCGTGAGGAGTTTTGTGGACACAAAGAACAGAAAGAATCGTTAGTGTGGGAAGGTGAGGTCTTCTAGGATGGCCCAGTCTGAGACTGATCCCAGGCTCCACCTCAGAATTTCAGTTCTGAGATCTTTGGAGGAAGGTGCTGTACGTGTGAGTCACATTTACCCTTTTCACCAGAGTATCTCTGGTTCTCAAGCATCCAAATATAGCACATGACTGGGGAAACCTCTTCTTGCTTTGGCATGAAGCATAGCATAGCACTAAAATTCAAAGACGTGAGGAATTTAAAAAGCAGAGTCAAATTTTCAAGTGAAGGATTCATAGCAAAGTCGGGTGATAATAACCTTGTAAGTCATTGTAGGCACTACCAAAAGGGACCTTAGTGTGGTGCCTTTGAAGGGCTACACTAATGATGGAGAGTAACGAGCAGAGCTGAAGAAGGAGCTGTGGAACTAGCACAGAGCAACTGAAAAGAAGTCTTTGTTAGCATGCGTGACATAATTTGGGGTGCCTAGAAGTTATGAGAGTAGATTCTCCCAAAAGGTAGAGGCTTTACACTAGTAGGTGTGACAGTGGGAAGGTGGCTTATATAGTCAAATCCAAGAACCAAATTATAACTTCGCATTCCCCTGATAAAAAGCAACAAAATTAATATGCTTCTGTTTCCCCCTTCCTCTTCTACTCATTATTTTCCAGTGTAATTGAAATTAGATACATGAATTTTAATTGATTTTTTTTCTTATTCTTACATTAAATATCTTCTTTTTCAAGAATAATTTTTGCCCATACGATTTAATTCTGTCATATTTACCACAATCTTTTAGAAAAATGTTTGACTGGTAGTAATGTTCTCTGGAATTCTTTTATACTATGTTTTCTTCATTTCTGTCTTTTTATTTTCCACTTATTTCTTCCAAAATATATCTTTGTGGAAGACTCCATGATGTGTGTATATTTTTAGCCTTTGAATATCTGATTATTTCCTCCCATTGTTTTTAGATAGACAAAGACTTGAATAGGGTGTCTCCAGCTTTTATTCTCACCTGAACTCCATAATCCTATGGCTATCTATGGGTCATCTCCACTGAATGTTTTAAAGATATCTCTGTTAATATGTTATATAAGGTAATTATGTAACATATTAACAGAGATATCTTTTAAAAATTGAAATTTCAGAGAAAAGATGAGAGAGAGAGAAATGCATAATAATGGCATTTTGATTATTCAGGGAAATATACTTGTTCTTAGGATATATGTGATGAAGTATTAGGTGTTGTAGCAACTATGAAAATGTACTGCTCAGATCTCCTGTAGACAGGAGCAAAATTGACTACCGTGGTGGCTATATGTCATGTACCTCCCTGTTCAAGCCAAGGTACCCTTCATGCTGCTTCCAGTCAGTGGCTGTGCACAGTGGGTGTACTAATGCAGGCCCATGCCCTCAAGAAGTGGGACCCCATTAACAGATGACTTTGGCTAAAGACTTCCCATTGGCCTGGCCAAAACTTACTTAGAAATGTGCTGCATTCTGAAATTTTTCTCCCTAATCTCTTCTTCTTCTCTCTGTTCTTCATAGGAGTCTCAAGTATCTCTCAGCCTTCTGCTGCTGCCCCAACCATTTATTTCTCACAGCTCACACAATATATCTCTTGTAAGCCCAACTTATACTGGCACCTACTTCACAGAGGGTCTGAACTAACAGGGTTACATGCTATGATGTCCAAGTAGTTCAGGAGAAAAGTGTACGTGTACGTGTGTGTGTGTGTGTGTGTGTGTGTGTGTCAGAGAGAGAGAGAGAGATGAGAGAGAGAAAAGAAAAAAAGGAAGGAAGCAAACATCTCAAAATATTAATAATTGATACATTTAGGAGAATACTATGTGTATTCATTGCGTTATTCTTTTTTAGATTTGAAAGTTTTTAAGTAAAATGTGGCTGCTAAAAAATAAAAATCTAAAAGTTACAAAAAAAAGATACATGAAGCTCAATATGTGTATTGATGAGACATCTATTTCCAATTTCAATGTCTATTCTTCTCAGTAACAAATCCCTGATTTTATTTGGGGCACATTGCATCCAGCCTAGAATTTTATTTCAATTAAAACATCATCTGATTCTTACATTCAAGCAATGGAAATACAAGTAAACATGTTATATGGGACTGTGGGAAGTCTTCCTAAAAGGTAGGAGGTCTTTCCTTTTCACCCTCTCCTTTAGGGCTCCCTGAACTGTGTTTGTGATTGCTAGAGCTCAAGCAGCCATCTTTGAACATGAGGCAATGCATCAGAAAGAGCAGAGCAGCAAGAAAGAAGGCGTCTCAGTTCCTAACGAATGAAGTTACCACATCAGCCATAGAAGCCTGCCTCTAGGACTCTGAAATAAAAAAGAGAAATAAACTCTTATTTAGTTTAAGAAGTTGTTATTTGGTGTCTTCAATTTATTTAGACAGCTCATTCTAATGCTTTTTTTTTTCTTTTGTGATAATTTCTTTTAGAGTTCTCAGTAGTAATTTTAATCTTCAAAAACTTATTTGAGGTGATACTGGATTTCAAAAGCATTTTCAAAAGAATTTTATTATTGTCCAATGTGAATTGTCTATCTTTACTTGAATATTAAATATTATAAAGTAGTCAATTTTATATAGCAAAGAGCATTTCTAATTGGGTAAAAATTTAAGGAAAATGGTTAGCATTTACAGCTCAACCTAATCTTACACTGATATTCTGTCCAAACTAACAACTCAATTTCCATCTTATCCTCCAAAACAAAATTCTCCCTAGCCCATTCTTCTAGATGTTCAAGAGAAAAAAAAAACACATAAAAATCATCATAAACTCCCTTTTATTTAAGTCAGTTTCTTTCTTAGATGTTTATAGGATACCTTCGGTCGTTGCAATGTTTTATAATTCACTAGGATATGCTTAGTTGTGGCTGACTGCTCCTACTTAGCAGGTGGGTAGTAATCACAAAGAGGCATTTAGATGCTTTCTCATAGTTCCTTCTTGTTTCTGCTGTTGCTGTTTTAAACTTCTGGGTTTAAATTAACAAAGAATTATTTTTTAACCAGTCCATCTATATTAGTTTCCTGTGGCTTCCGTAACAAATTATCAAAAGTTGGTGGCTTAAAACAACACGAAGTTATTCTTTCACAGTCCTGAAGGACAGATCCAAAGTTAAGGTGTCAGGAGGGTGGTTCTCTGTCTAGAGGCTCTAGGGAAAATTCTGTTCCTTGCCTCTTGTTTCTGGTGGTTCTTGGTCATATCAGTCCAATGTCTGCCTCCTTCTTTGCATCACCTTCTCCTCTGTGTGTCTGTGTCTTCTTCTTTTCTATCTCTTGTAAGAACACTTGTCATTGGATTTAGGACCCATCCAAATAATCCAAGATGATCTCATCTCAAAAAACTTAATTACTTAATTTTCTATAAAAACCTTTTATCCAAATAAGATAATATTCACAAAGTCTGGGAATTAGGAGGTGGTCTTATCTTTTAAGGCCACCATTGAACTTACTACACTATCCATGCTACAATTAGGGGTGTTTTCTTTGAAAGATCAGCCAATCACCAATTTGTGCTATTGTGTATTGAGTGTCTATCATAGTGCTACTGTGAATTTGTGTGTATGTGTGTTTGTGATGTGTGTACATTGTGTAAGTGTTTTGTTTTTCTTTGGTGCTTCAAAAGGAAGCTTGAGGGTACCCAAAAGCCTGTGTCTACAAACTAGATATTCAGCATATATATGAAATTATATAATCCATTATTTTTCAGACAAAAGTTTCCATCTAGTTCTCTGCTCTCAGGCAGAAAATTTGGATAACCTACACAGGATATTATCAAAGTAGCATAACAAATGAAAATTGCTGACAAAAGCTAAATATGCTTTCATTTATGCATTAAATACACATCTCTGGGATGACTATGATGTTCCAGGAATCATGTTAAGTATAGAAATGATTAAGATACATATATATTGTATTCACAGATTTCATAATTTATTAAGAGGGTGTGATACAACATAAATGGCTATACATCAAAGAAGAAAATAATAAGTATCTGAGGAGAGAATACATTCAAATGGCATGGGTGTTACGAAGAGCAATAAGAGAAAAGACAAAATAATTTAGGGGAGACATGCACTTTGATTCCTTAGTATATAGATATGAAATGAATGAGTAAATAGATTTGGATGCATTTTTTATGCATTTGCAACTACAAGAGAGGTAGAAATCTGCGTAGTAAAAGCCAAAAATTAACTAGAAGAAGTTCTCCTATATTTGGAGGAGGAAAACTGGAAATAAATCATTTGCTATGTTTAAATTAATATATTTTAAAACTGCTGTTTGAAATTTAACATTTTAGAATTCACATAATTCATTCTAGGCACCTATTTGTTCAAAGAAAAGGAAGAAAAGAACAATGTAGGACTCTAGAAAGACTGCCAGAGGAAGGTACTGGGATTTGCTCCCATGCAGTGTCTTCCTTGAATTTCACTTTGCCTTTGAGGATAAGAACAGGGCTTGAGAAATACTTCAAAGAGGTTTTCTGGCCAGCTATGTTTTGCCAAGCTCTCACAGCTTTCTCAAGGCTTTCAAAATTATTAAATACCAACATACATCTCCTACATTTTTACTTTATCAGGAGAGAACACTGCAAGAAGCATCACAGCCTTCAGAATTCTTTATCATGTCATAAAGCAGCTGCATTCAAACTGCAATGCTTCCACTCAAGCCATAACAAGGCAACGTTGACATTAAGATGCAATGTTCTGCAGATGCCAGTTTTAGCAATAGCTATAATAAGTGTCAGAGAACATTATCACGTGGTAACTCTTTAAAGTTGGGAATGTGACTTTTATCAGTCTTTGAAACTAACTGATTTCAAATTTACATGCCACCTTAGATGGAAAAAAATGGCTGCTTCTTATCTATATTGTCAGGAATTTTAATTAGTTTTGTTCTTTTTCTTAGCTTAACCCATTTATGCTAGAGGTTGCAATTTTTTGAATTTTTGAATGAGTGAAAAATCAGACCTTGGCGATGATCTTGAGCAGTATGATATAAATAACTCCCACATGCTTAGCGTTCCAATAATGGAACACTAGGAATAAGTGGGTTTAAAAATATCTTTTCTCTATCCATAGTCAGCATCAGTTACTTATCTGCTTTTAGGTGGAAGAGCAATTACTGGAATTGTCTTGAGTCTTTATGAAGTTTAAAGGCTGTTCCTGATATTTGACAAACTCCAGAACACTGCCAGCATGAATAACGTTTACTGAATGTCCAGTGTGTAAAAATCAAAATCAAAACGTTACTGACTTCTAATTGTGAAGATTTAAAGAACAGAAAGGATGATTCATGTTTTAAAGGTGCTTACAGCCAAGTGGGGGTTCAGAAGTACACATAAGTGATGAATGATTACATTTATATAGTGCTTTGCAAATTACTAAGGTCTTATAGACTTATTGCTTAATCTTTACAGTAACCTGGCAAGGTAGCTCTTAGAGATAAGAGAAATTGAGGTAACATATTGAGATAAGCAATTTGAGGTAATTTTTTTAAAAAGAAATGCTATTTATTGGTAGAGCTGTGGTAAAGTCTAAATCTTTTTTCTCTAAATTCACTGTTCTTTCTACACTATAATATGAATTAAATGCTGTAGGAATTTAAACCGGAAAGAAAGATAATTGTAAAATGAGAAAATGGTAGATACTTCACAAGGATGAGTGGCTTAGCTTGATTGCTAAGGATGAGAGGACTGACATCACCTGAATATCTGGCAGGAGTAAAGACATAAGCCATTCTGTGTCATTGAGGAAGGGGATGTGCTGGGCCTTCTCAGGCCCACTGTGTAGCATACCACCCTCAGCACTCTTAACATGGAATGGCCTCCTGGTCACCAAACTCCCAGGTTTTCAACTTTCTGAATGCATTTTTCCAAGTTGGTTAAAATTTGAAAAACTCACACGCAAGTTAGGGAGGAAAGAAGAGCCCTGGATTGCTTTTATTATTATTATTATTATTTATTTATTTATTTTAATGTTTTTCAGCACAATTGCTTCTTTTTAGAAACCTACTCATCGTAATAAAGGGCATTTTAAATTGAGGAGATAAATATGTACTCCCTCACAGCCTTTAGAGCCGTAATGTGCTAATACCTTCTACAAGAGTTAATGTCTTAAGGTGATTTCTACCTAAGGTTATGTATTCTTTTTCTCACTATTTAAGATTGTTCACACATCCCCTTTACCTGAAATAAAGTGAAGGTATATGTGTATTTTTTATCACTCTGTGAGGAATATCTCATTTGATTTTTTTATTTATATCCTATTAGAAAGCAACCAATTAATTCTCCAATGCAGGTATTTTATTTCCATTATTTATTTCTTTATTGAGAAAACACTATATGTCAGGTTTATGCTAGATGATTTTTTCCACAAGTATTATTTAATTTCATCTTCATTAAAAATCTCACATTGCTAAAGAAGAGAAATGTGAAGCTCAGTCAATTAATTTCTTCCCCCAGATCACTCAGCGAACTAAATGGCAGAGCTGATATTTGAACCCAAGTCTCCACTTCACAGTCCCTTACTCATTCCACATTCCACAAGAGCTCTCTAACCAAACTTCAAGTGCCTGAGTTTAGGGCCACTTCAACTCATCATCTGCTGGAGACCAGCCACTGAAATTAATGTTTGCATTTGTTTTCTTGACTATACAGGGTATGTGGGTAATCTTTATAAGATTCTTGTTTCTATTACCATGGAGTTAAATAGAACAGCTATACATAAATCAAGACCAAAAAAAAACCACTAAATTCTTTAGGAACAAAATGTTCTGCAGCAGGGATAAAGCACAGAATACAAAGTATCCGCAATGTGCTGGATAGCTCGTAGACATCTTTAGAATACTAATCATGTGTCACTTCCATGATGCATACAAGGTCTCAGCAGCTATTGGTAAACTTGGATAAAATCACTGGGTAACTTTCGACTTTGTCTCAGTTGGTGGATTCATGAGTAACCTGATCACATAAAGACATCATCATGAAATATGCATAGGGTTGAACTGTTTAGTCACACATCACATTTTCTATTAACACATTCTCATTAGATTTTCTAAACATTATCAGGGTAATTCATCCTTTCATGCTTCAGCTTATCTCCTCCTTCAGATGCCACAGGCCACTTCCACCACCACTGCCCCTCCCAGCCCTCCCACAGGTACACACCTCACCTCTCCCCTTCATGTGGCCCCTCTTTCTTTTGTCTCTCCGTGTTCCAGACTTTTCCTTAATCATCACTTTTTGTGCCCTTTGTTGCACATACTTTCTGTAGCTTACAGACTGCACTCTTCTAACACTCATTCTCCTTACTTCCACTAAAAACAATATTCAAAACAGATGTTCCCAAATTAATTCAACAAATTAGAAATCTAGGCCATACTTTCTAATTTAACTTTACTTAAATCATTCTGTGTGACCCTGTCAAAGCATATGTGGAGGAAAGTAAATGAATTTAGAAACCAGCAAAATGTGGATTCTAATCATAATTCTGACACTTTATCAAATGTGTGACCTTATACCTCAGTTGTAAAGATGAAATATTAATATTACCATATAAGGTTACTATGGAGACTAAATGAGATGAGGAATTCAAAATATCTCGCTGTGTTACCATACTGCAGTCACTTAACCTTTCTTTGATTACATTTCTTCCTATAGTTTAACTGTTTAGTCACACATCACATATTCTCCTTACATGTTCTCATTAGATTTTCTAAACAATCAGAGTCATTCATCCTTTCATGCTTCAGCTTATCTCCTCTTTCCTCATATGTAAAATTGCATAATAATTATATATCTCATTGGGTTGTGTGAATATTAAACTGGTTAACATATGTTGCTTACAACTATGCCCAGCACAGAGTAATACTTATCATTATAATTACTTAATACCTAACATCATGTCTACCATTGAAAGGAGAGCTCCTGTAGTTCTACAAATGAGATATTAGAATACAAAGTCTTAGATTATTGATTTGTCTAGTGGAGATAAGTGCACACTATCAAATTGAGTAATACCTAAAAAGCATAATGGACACATTAGAATAGATTTGAAAATAGAATTGTTAGGACATGGTGACATTTTACAAGGGGGCTGAGAAAGAGGGAGGAATCAAGAATGGCCCCCAGTTTTCATCTGGGTAACTAAATTCATGGTGATGTCCTTCACTAAGAGAAGAGAAACAAGCTTTGGTTGAGAAGAAGGAGGGCTCAAAGGCATTATGTGGTATAATATAAAGCCTAAAAGGATTCCATTGGATTTAACCACACAATAGTTTACATTGAAAAGGTTTATTGGAGTGGTAAAGACAAAATGAGACTGTAGTGGATTGAAGAGGGGATGGTCAGTGAAGATGTAGAAGCAGAAAACCCTTTAAGAATATTGATTATAAAGAAGAGAGAAATAGAGGCTGGACACAGAGGCTTGCACCTGTTATCCAAGCACTTTGGGAGGCCAAGGTGGGTGGACCACTTGAGGTCAGGAGTTTGAGACCAGCCTGGCCAGCATGGTGAAACCCCATCTCTAATAAACATATAAAAATTAACCAGGCATGGTGGCAAGCACCTGAAATCCCCACTTCCTGAGAGGCTGAGGCAAGAGAATCACTTGAACCCAGGAGGTGGAGGCTGCAATGAGTTGAGAGATCTTGCTACTGCACTCCAGCCTGGGTGACAGAGTGAGTCCATCTCAAAAAAAAAAAAAAAAAAAAAAAAGAAGAGAGACATAGAATGTTTCTTAGAAGGTTACTTTGAAGAGTCAAGATGTAACATCAGTAACTATATTGATTATTCACAACCATAGTGTTTCTTGAGCTGCTATAATTTGCTCAGATCATAGGAGACAAATGATACAAAGTGGCTTAAGAATAGTTTTAATCTACCTGGAGAAATATGAGATCTGTGCAAAGAGAAAAAATGTAGTAAGAAGAGAGAACATATACTAAGTGCCAAATGTATGGAACTGAAAATAGTTATAACCATTTAGTCTCAATTGGTGCAGGCTAGAATATTTGGGTAAAGATTCAAACAGCAGGCAAGACAAGCTTGTTTTAAAATAAGGACGAGGAACACGTTGGTCAGGAAGGGCGTGAGGCAGAAGTCATTGGTGTGAGTAGAGCTTCAGGCAGAGGGGCCTGGCTTATGCATGGCGGTCAATGATTAGAGGGATAAAGTGAAGAGTGTTTATTCAGCTCATTTCCTCATCTTTACTGGAAAGGTGAGTTTATTGGAAAACTGTGTCCTGCACAATATCCAGCAATGTAGTAAAAGCCAAATAAATATTTCATAAATATTTATTGAGTAAATGTTGAATATATAGAAAGCGTGTAGATAAGAATTTTCCTGGAGTAACACTAAAAGGGAAAAATTAAGGTTTGAAGTCTCAGTAAGTTTATTTTGAGTCACAAATTGGATATTTATAAAAAATATGAAACAACAATTTGGTCTGATAACTAACGAATTCAATTCTAGGGAAAGTTACTGCTAAATATAACCACCACATAAAATTCTCCCATTCTTCTCATTCTTTCTTGCTCTTTACTCCTCTAGTGTCAGGAATACATTTTAATTCAGTATGAGTTTGTTGGTTATCAATAACTCCCCTGACATGGTTCTTGCTTCGGTGGAGCTTCTAACCTTATTGGAAACAAAGGCTAGGAAAGCCGGGATGAGAAGAAATAATCGAACAGGGTCCTGAAATATGGGGATATTTATTTAGAGAAAAAGTTGGAAGTAAATTCAAACTTGGAGGAGACATCATGAACAAAGGGAAGGAGAGAAGCAAGAATGAGCTGGAGGGTATTCTGGGGACAGTCACACAGCATTGACAAAGGGTTAGAGCTAAAATAGCCCTAAACCATCATGGTTGATAACTTACATTCCTGTGACTAATACTTCTAGCTCACAGGGATAGACTGTCTGGTGTCTTGAAAAAAATAAACAGCTTCCCTTCTCAGCAACTGAAGAGACGCTGAATGGTTCAGTGAATTTAAAAAAAAAATAGATATGTTCATTTCTTGTGAATTTTCAAAGTGTCCTTGATGGAAGGCATATGAGACTAAGTATATTTTTAACCTGCCCTTTTGCAGAGACATGAGCATTTAGTTTCCCTGTGTTCACTAAGGGGAGATGGAGATACCATAGTAAAAGCTATAGTTTCAGATTAGTCCAGTAGGTAAAAGCAGTTTCCTTTCCTGAGTTACCAACAAATCCCCACTTTGCGAGGAGCTGCAAACAAATTCCCCTGAAGTCATACTTTTTAAAACAACATTTGTGGCTCCTTCTGAGAGGTTAGAAGACAACACTTCTTAGAGATCAAGCTCTGCAGGAGCAAAACCTCTGCTCGTCAGAGATAGAGCTGCCCAAGTCTGAGGCTTCTCTTCTTAATACAGAAAACCTCGTTTGTTGATAAAGCCCAGCTCTCCTCACAGCTGTTATTTTTAAGCTCAGCCCTCATCTGCTTGACACATGTACAACTACGCCAGGGTCTTCTAACAGGAAACTTGGCACACAAAATGTCAATGGCATCTCTTTTTTTCTGTCTCACTCATCTTTCGTATAGTTCTTCCTTTATTTTCTCCTCTCCCTGGCCTTGTTTTGTTTCCCTTACTTCCCCATTAGTGTCTGGGATTTAATTTTAACATGCAGAGATGGACAGTATTAACAGACCTTTTATGTCTGGATGTTGAATAGGTGCTCAGAAGGTCCCTGGCACATTGCCAGAGAGTTATTCTTGAATCTCGTTTCTTAAACGTGAGTGAGAAGAATCCGGTGACACTTTTGTGCAAATAGATACCCTGTAGTTAGTGCCTTTAGCATCTGTATCTCCACATTTCACATAGGCTGGAGACATGCTTAGATCCTCAGTTCAGGGAAAAAAGAGTGAGTAATATAGGAAAAAGAATAGTTGTTAGTCAAATGATTCATTAGGTGGCCTTGGGAGGAAAAACAGCTCCTCCTTTATAGAATAAGGGATCATTTAATGATCTTTTCCTTTCAATTCTAAAATATTGCTTGCTGTATCTCCTTTGTTCTGTCTGCTACATTTCTGCTATGTAGATTTTCATATTGTTTTCCTGCCAGTCCTTTGTTTTGGAAGACTTGTGTTTGCTCATCACATGTAAATGTCCAGTGCATTTCAGGGCTTATGTACAGAGTAGGGATTGCATAGGGACTTTATAGTTTTTAGTATATTCAAAACTGAATATTCAGAAAGGTGGCTAGGAAGCAGTATTTAGGTAATAGTTAAAGAGCAAAAGTTGGAAACATTTTTTATTTTTTTTGGCTTGATGACTTTATTTTAGTAATCAGACTAGCTAATTATTACCTTTTCATACTTAAATGTCACATATCTTTTGCCATCTTCTTTATTCTCTGAGGTTTTGACTATATGCTTTATGGGAAAAAAATATCCCACATTGTTCGCCTGTGACCACCAAATCCAAGTTTCACAACCAATTGTTGGAAGTCAAAAACCTCTGTTCATCCACGGTACCAATGCACTAGAGAAATGTTAGTCCCTATGAAGAAAAATTGCCAATTTTGTTCCAATATACTTCCTCCCTTTCTCAATTTTAAATTTAAAAAAACAAATTATATATAATGAATGCATAGCTGTCATCTCCTGTGTTGTTACCTTGATCGTCACTTCAGCATTCAAAAATGTTACATTTTGCAGTTTGCATACCTAAGATTCTTCATATTATACCATGTTAAGATGAATGAGAAATGACTGTAACCATACATAGAAATGAAAATTATACTTGCTTGTTCATTCTAGAGCACTTGCTCATAGAAACCTCAGAATCAATAGCATGCATGTATGTGGTTAGATTTATTTAGTCATTATCACTCTTCCACTTGCTTTTTATGGTGCTGAGCAAATAGTAAATGAAGAGTATGAGTTTTTTTTTTTCACATTACCCTCAATAAATGGGTTTAACCACAATACAAATCTTACAATCCACCTCTTCAATCCCACTGGCAATGGGACAAATCCACTAGCTTTAGAGGTAAGCCTTCCAATATACTTCTACTGACAGATTGAAGTTTGTTTTAGGAAAAATCAAGGTTGTACAATCCTTTGCATTTATTGGAGTTTTCAGTTTCCATGGTTTCCAAGAGTTCACTGAAATTAGGTTTTCCGTGTTTAGAAGTCATGATAGGGGCTTTGGTAAATTCCTTTTCTCTAACCTAGATTACGTTTAAGATCTGTGTATTGCTGTTCCTGGATGAGTATTGGGAGCTATTGAACGGTCAACACAGCTCTTCACCTGCATGCCTCCTCTACAGAACCAAGGGTATATACGAGGAATTTCAAGGCAATCTGTATGAAGTCAAACTAGGGTTGTTTTCTGGCATCATGAAATAATAAAATTACAGTTTGTATTTGTAGTGAAGAACTGCCTTCAAAGGGATTAATAGTGAAGCCTACACTTGAGGTTCTCTGGCCTTTGGTAAGGAGGGGAGTGCCCTGATAAAATAACGTCTGAAAAACAGACTTCCATAGGCTTCATTTAACTTGAAGAAAATTCTTCTGGACATGGTAGGAGTCCTGAAGTAGTTTATGTTAGGCCCCAAGGTACACGGAGGTGTCAAGAATGTAGGATGAAGTGGCCTGAAGCAGGGGCTCACGCCTGTAATCCCAGTGCTCTGAGAGGCCAAGGAGAGAGGATTGCATGAGGGCAGGAGTTCAAGACCAGCCTGGGTAACGTATTGAGACCTCATTTCTGCAAAATGTTCAAAAATTAGCCAAACATGGTGGTGTGTGCCTGTAGTCCTTGCTACTCAGGAGGCTGAGGTGGGAGGATTGGTTGAGCCCAGGAGTTCGAGGTTACAGTGAGCCATGATCATACCACTGCATCCCAGCACTCCAGCCTGGGCAACAGAGTGAGACCCTGTCTCTGAGAAAACAGAATGTCTGGTGAGGCTTTATTTGGCTATGAACTTAAAGTATGTGATTTCTCATGTTACTGTACAATTGTTATTATGTTTCTATCTGCAGCCCAAATTGTGAAACAGCCCCAGGTAGTTCCTGACAGTCCAGTTACCACATAATATACATGAATAAGGAGCTAATCTCCCCGAGCCCAAACGTACTGTCTCTGTTATCCTGGGGCTCAAAACCAGGACCTCCAGCAGTTATCCTCAAGAAGATAATGACTTTATGATCAATAGTTGTTACCTAGCTATGTAAGAAGCAGAGATCAGATAAGTAGGTAGATAGATAGATAGATAGATAGATAGATGATAGATAGACAGATAGACTCAAATAAGAAAAAGACCAAAATAGGAAGCATATGAGACTATATTTGCAACTACAAGGAGCAGATCTAGATGACTTGGAAGAGTTTTTTAGGAAAGGGTGCAAAGATCCAAAGTAAGTGGATGTGAATTGCACCTCAAGGGTCTAATCAGCTCCTTGAAACAAATTGGAATCAGTTCAGTGTATGGGAGTCTTATGTTCAGGTATCCCACTGAGTTTGGCAGTGGCAGCTGCCAAAAGTTCATGAGGGGTTTTCAAGGAAGACTCAAGAGAAGAGAAAAATGTAGTTGCCTATGCTGAAGGTCACCAAGGTGAGACTCCCCAGAAAGGCCTGTGGCAGGAAGAGAGTCCTGAGCCATCACATAGTTCTAAGGGCAAAATATGGCAGCCAGCAGATCGGAAGACCAGGACTCCTTAGCATCAGGTTTGAATGATTGCCTGTCAGGCAGATGTGTTTGTAAACTAATGACTTTCACAGTGTGATGAGATTGAAAATGAAGCCTAATTGCTTCCACTGATTTAACCCTTGGAATGCTTCCAGGCATGCCGATAGCCATGTGTCTTTAATCATGTGAGTTAATCACCTTCAGGGATACATCAGAAAACAGTGGCTTATAGGAAGCCTCGGAAGGATTGCAGTTGTGTTATTAAGCCTACACTTCTGGGGGCTGTCATCTCTTCAAATAAGGACGCTGAGAGGTTGGCCATGGTGCCCTTACACTAGTTTTTGTTAGTAACAACTGACACAGGCAATTACATGGCTCTGTAATTCAGAAAAAATGAATTAATATTTATGAATTTTTAAGTGACTTAAAAGAACTCCTAATGGTAGCGGAGTGAAAGTAGCAAGTCACCTTGATCCTTCTAAGGCCACCATGAACTTCAGTCCAGCTCTGGAAGAAAATCGGAATTGGAAAATGGTCTAATAATCAGGCCAGTCTGATTAATAGTGACAATTAGTATTGGACTACAGTACATAACCAACTGATTATGAATCATTCGAGCACTTTAGGTAAATTTTCAATACAGGCAATTAAAATGAAAAGACTCATGATCCTTACATAATGACTTCATTAAATTAATTCAATTCTGAGGTTGGGGAAAATTTTCTTTTGTAGAAAGGAACCAGCAGAATTTAACTTCCATTCACTTTTGGTTAAAAGAAATCTGGAGAAAACATTTATAAGATTTAAACACAACACACACACATATGCACATACCACTTTGCAAACAGCTTATTCATGTCTGAATGTGAACCGTGTTACTGAGGAAGAAAGAACTGAAGGTCAGAGCGTGGATTCTATCCACATCGTTTATTTGGATGAAGTAAATCTTGCCCTCAGTTATATTTTGTATTCCACTAAGTGCATGCATTGTTAAGGTTAAAAGAATATTATTGTGGAGTAATCTGTGAAAGACAGACACTTCAAAGAGATAAATACTCACTTCTGTTACATAAACAATTGACTCAAATCATTTGCTTCATGGTAAAAGACAAAGCTAGAGCCAAATCCAAATACTGTGGTATCAGTGCAGTCAGGGGAACAAAGATTCCCTTAAGTGAAACACCCTCATTCAATCAAAGCAGAAATAGTTTTGGAGAATTAGACAATAAGAGTGGAAGGAGAAAAGACTCTCTAGTACTAAGAGTGACTTGAAATATTCCACAGTAAAGTCTGTCTCTATTGTGAGTTTTGAGTCAGAAAGTCACTTTGCTTCCAAGATTCATTACTTAATACCTAATGTATACAACTTTACTGTTTACGAAAGTGCATTTGCACTTAATTAGGACAGACATGCTGTAAGCTAGGTATTATGTGTATTAATAATAGTTAATACTTATTCAGCAGTTCAGAATTTGCCAAATTCCATCTATCTCTTTTTCATTTTCTTCATTCCTCTTACAGTTTTTGAAGATGAGAAAAAGAGTCTCAAAAAGTTAAAGTATTATAATTTGGCCAAAATCACAGGACTAGTAATAGCAAAAACTAGGTATTAAGCAGTCTTCTGACTATAGGTCCTCTTTCTATGTAGTACCTCCTGTTCCTCATATTTCTTAAGACTATTTTTTTCTACTTGGTTTACTTGGTTAATGATCTTTTTTATAATAAATTCTTACATTCACTATATTATTTTCTAGGTATCTCAGAATGAAAACCACTTTAAATTTTAGATTATGTACCTTGATCTTTCTTTCAGTTTGCATTTCATTCCCAAGCAGACCACACTCTCTTTCTGAAGGCATACACTGCAATTTCTAGCACAGAACTTAGCCTTTGCAGCAGAGATAGTAAACTGAGTCAGTAATTGGTTGAGCTAGAACTTCAGCCCAAGTCCTAACATCTGGGGCAAGGAGCCGAGGAGACTAAGGAGCAAGAGATGAAAAGAGATCAATTACAGTAAAATGTAGAGATTTGTTCAGATCTCCAGATTAGTAAATGCGCCTCTAGCATATCGTATCTCCTATAAAGCAGGGTGATCAAAAGGAGCAATAAAGCCTTCTGAGCTGCTGACATGGCAAGGTTGGCTGGGCGCGCTCATGAACTAAGTAACTTGCTTCTGAACTTAAGCCTCACTTGACACAACAAAATATTAAGCTAGCAAACAGCATGGAGTATAGAAATCACACTTATTTAGATGAAATCAAAATGTTAAACACAGAAATGCTAAAAATTACTCTAAGCATAAAGGACTAGTTGACTTCTATCTACTTAAATTCCTTTAGTGGTCTTTACCAAACTCGTTTTTATCTAAAAAGCATTCCTCAGTGATTCTTCACCCTTGAAGATGCTTCTGGAGAGTTTAAGATGCAAGTCTGTGTGTGTGTGTGTGTGTGTGTGCGCGCGCACACATGCATATGCACAGCTTACGTGTACGTGTTTGTATATTATAGTATAAGTTAACCATTTTCCTTGACCCCAAAGGTAAGGGCTGAGGCACTAGCTCAACTGACAGGTTTGCTCATCTGTCAAATCAAATCAAATTTTGCTGACTTGTCAGATTCAAATCAGAAGGATCTGACTCATGGGGCTATTTCCACGAATGTTACAATGCTCATGAATATACTCTGCAATATCATATATAACAGAAGACTGCCTTTCTCTCTCAAGATTTTATAGAAGAGCAAATGGATGTAAATAAACCTCTTGGGTGGTCTTTTGAAGGAAAAGAAGTCTGAGAATTCCCATCACCCTTCCATTTCTCTCTTCTGATCCTGATGATTGTCTCCCTGGTGTTGACACTCTTCATGTGCCTGGCTTACTTCCCAGGTCAAATTGCACTTTCCTTGTTTGCAGTGATTATGTTTCCTTAACCTACATTTCTTTAAAGAGCCTATGACATAGCATCCAATCTCTTGAAGGGAGGAAAGGTAGTCTTTGCCTGCTTTACCTTGGTGGAACACAGGTATATTAGGTTTATTTCTAATTAGCTTATTGATTTCAGTCTCATTACCTTACAGTAACATATTCAAAACAGGTATTTGGGGCACTAGCTGGTAGGCCTGACTTAACCCAAACAAGATTTCAGGAATTTCTTTCCAGACATCTAATTATAGCAGTCCTGAATCCTCCTTTGGGTATGGTTGGTGTGAGAGTCAGCTTCTCCTAAAACAGGAAAGTTTTGGAGACTGAATCCTGGCTCTACCTCTTCCCAGCTATGATACAGGACACTGATTTCTCCTCTCTAGCCTCAATTATCCATCTGTAAAATAGGTATGCTAATACCATCTCCATAGTGGCTCCATGAGGAATGGGAAAATGTTGAAAACACTGGTGCCTGCTCACAGGAGACCCTCACTCAATATTTACCCCCTTCTCTCTGCACTGCCACCATCTCTGTCACTACTCCCACATTCCCACAATCTTTACACTGCTCCGGACTTGTAGTTCACGACATCTCTCAGTAATAAACTCTTGAACTCGCCTTTAATAATAATTGTACCATTTCTGTTGTCCTAGCTGGCTTCAGCTCCAAGCTCTTCTCCTTCCCTGGTATCCTCAAACCTGACATTGCTGACCCTTCACACAACCTCCCTGATTTTAGAGGCTTTGACTCTGGGTGTGATGCCCACTGAAGCTATGTCACTGTGACTGATTAGTACAGGTTCTGTCAGCTTCAACCCTGCCTGCCCCTCTTCATGAATTTCACTCCATATAGGAAGCACGGCTTACTTCAAAGTGGAAAAAATGAGTGAAAGAATCTTGGAGATGGTATTACAATTTAGTTTTCATTATTACTGAGTGGTTAGAGAAGGAGTGGACAAATCCAAGACTATCTTGAAGTGAATAGAAATGTTCACTTTATTCTAGCACTTGCTAAGTTGCTCTCATTCTGCAAAGTCACTTTCATAGCATCCTTTTGACATTTAGACACATTTATTGCTATGAACTCTCATTGTCCTGTCTTCCTAAACTGTCACTGCATCCTTTGTTTTGTTTGACTTGTTACTGTTTTTTAAACATAAGAGTTCATTTGGAATGTGACCTCAATGTGATAAATGTTATAGTTGTTTATCAGGTGGGTCTAATCTTGCCAAGCATAACTCTGACTCAAGTTCCACAGACTCCCAAGTAAGCCACTATTTTATTCATAAAAGTTGCCAGGTTTTCTGGTTATATGGCTCTTTCTCACTGCGTATATTATTGCTTTGTAGTTAGAAGACCAAGCTAGAATTTTGGAGGTTATCTTTGTTTTTGTTGTTGTTGTTGTTGTTGTTGTCTTTTAGTCTCTAATATTTAAACTGCTCCCAGATAGGCTCCCAGATATAAACTGCTCTCAGATGTTTTGATAGATCCACTCTACTGCTTTCTTTTTTCTACTCTACCTTCGCACTTTAGTCATTTGGTAACTGCATTCTAAAATTATCCGGAAATACCAGTCTGTGATTTCAGAGCATTAAAATATATGCATAAAAACCTGTACTAGTGCCTTCTGACATCCTGCATCAAGTCCAGAATTGTTCTCTAATTTCAAATTCCCTAGCAATTCAACACCACTTTCACCCAAATATTCCCTCATTATTTTTTAGCATGCACTCTCTGATTTAGTAAGTACATTTTTAGTATAATTCCTATTGCATACTACACACACTCCCAACTCTTGTCCTTTGCCAAGATCTTTCCCCAATCTAGAATTCATTTCCCCTTTGTCTCTTCCAGCCTCATCTCCTTTACACTACTGTATAAATTCAGTCTTTGCCTGTCTTGTTCACCACTATATCCCAGTATACAGAAATTTTCCTGGCACATGATAAAGTCTCAGCACATATTTATATACTTATTAACTGTTCTGCAAAGCCCACTTCAAAGCTAATCCCTTTCTTAACCCACTCTGTCTAGTAGTATAGCGTGTAGATGCACTTTTCTTGTTGCATTTGAACTTCCAGAGTGCTCCTGGTGCTGTAGAGTTCTCTGATAGGACAGTCTCATTCTCATCATGTGTATTAATTAGTAATTTGTGGTTGAAGACATCATCTTGGAGGTCCCTGTTTCGTTTGACATCCTGGAATACTTCTACACTGCGCTGCTACAAGAAAAATGATTTTAACGTATTTTAGATTTTCTGTAATTTAAAAGAAGATTATTTATACTCCAAAGATAAAATCAGTAGCAATTACAAGAGAAGTTCAAAAGTAACTTTTTTATAAAGGTCAAGTCAAGGCGGGAAGGCAATTATATAAAGTGATTCAATATCATATTGGACTCACTCAAGATTAAGAAATAGTGGTATTTTTCTTGTTTTGACCATGAAGCAAAATAATTAAGGATAAAGGAATATTATGTAATTTATTATAAAATAAATATAATATAGCCCATATGCACTAAAAAAATCCAGTGGCAATCTCCTAATACTGAAATGACTCATTTATAAGCCAAATGTAAAATGGGCATCAAAGACATATGGTAAGAAGTATTCAAAGACAATCTTGGACTATCATATGCATGTCTGTAAGATAGTCCACAATTAAATTTACTAATTTTGGGGAAGAGTAAGCTCTCTTTGGACTATCTCAGTTTTGATTTACTTCTTTAAAAAGACAATCTTTTTTCTGCCCTTATTGAGGTATAATTAACAAATAAAAGTTATACATATGATGCACCAGGTGATGTGACATATGTATACATTGTGAAATGATTACCATAATCAGGCTAATTAACATATCTATCCACCTCATATGGCTACCTTTTTGTGTGTGTTGTGAGAACATTTAAGATCTACTCTGACACTCTTCTTAATCTAACTTGAATTCTTGGTTGAAGGGGGACTTTGGTGACCTTTATGCTATTCTCCTCAAAACCTTAAAAAGTGGTTTAGTTGGCATCATTTCACAGATCTCAAAACACTCCTTTGTGCTGAAATTGTATCTAGAATGAATTGATCATGGCATTTTCCATAGAGAATCCTTTTGCTACATTCATTTCAGGCCTTGTCTTGAACTGTCCTTGTGCCTAGGGTTCCAGCAAGCTGGTTCTCTTGCTCTGACTCTAATAGGGCCATGATGCTTTTCACTCTTTCCTTGTAACCACAATTGTGTTAGAAAATGAGCCTCAAGGAGCTGAAAAACTGATCTTGGCAGCTGATGGGTCTTTTTGACAAGTTTAGAGGGTTTGTCTAAAGTAGGAATTCTTTATACATTCAACATTAGATAAAGTATAAACATGATTACATTTTATAAATAGCTGTTTTGAATCAGCAAAACTAAAAAATTTTGATTTAGCCCTTTGAGGCCCATTTATTCTCTAGGGCAAACAAATGATGTCTATGGTCCTCTTCTTTGAGGGGCCAATTAGATTAGGACATAGCAAAGCTTACTCAAATGTCTACTTTTTTTTTTTTTTTTTTTTTTTTACAGTCACAATATTCTTCTCTATGAGGATGGACATGCTGTGGTGGCAGATTTTGGAGGTGAGATTTCCATGACTAATACTCCAAATGGCATCCTTTCTTACTTTGTTCCTAGTTAGCGCCTGATATTGTACCATGAAACTGAACACTGAACACTGACAGCTATCCTACCCTAAATCATTCAAATTTCAATGACCCTCCATTTTGAAACTCTGTCATTTATTTCTAGTTTTTCTTCTTTGTTATCTCCAGCCAAGAGAAGGGAAGTGGGAATTTGAATAAGACAGAAGTTCCTTGAGGTTTCAAAATTTTAACTGTGATCTTTGACCTTGGTTTTAAGATATTTCCTTTGACGTGATTTATTTTCTCTTTCCCTCAGAATCAAGATTTCTACAGTCTCTGGATGAAGACAACATGACAAAACAACCTGGGGTTTGCTGCTGCTTGTGTTTCCTATAATTATAAACCAATTAAAATGTGTAAACTTAGCATGAGAGGACGCAAGATGAGAGCAGTTTTAATTGGAAGAAATGTCATTGTCTCAGTGTCAGGATAGTGGCTTATGTTTTTATTTTTAGTAAGCTGTCAAAATAACTACCTCAAGGCTCTACTAGAGAAATAGATGAGATATATATTTGGAAAACATTATGGATAAAATAATACAGAATATGTTTCAAATGTAACTGAAAAGAACGTGGTGGGCATGGATCTTTTCATATTTAGATCACCTAGCTACTTACAGTAAACTTAACACTTAATAGGGAACTCACAATAAAATTAGTAGTTCATCAGCGTCTATTAACTATTCATCGTTCTCCACTTTAACATTGTAATGTAATAAGTGGTATATCCAAGTATTAATGCTTAAGTAAAATATAAATTATAATAACTGAGGCAAGGATAACTGTACTCAAAATGTCTGCAGTTAAATTCATTACCTGCCCTCTCCTTCACTCTCCCCAATCCCTCCCCCTGAAAAAAAGTAGACTTCTCTTTCTGGACTACTTGTGATAACTAATTACCTAAGCCTGGAGTAATTTTTCATTCTTTCCCTTTCCTGCTTCTACTTACACTCAATCACCTTTTCTGGATGTCTCTTTCTTTTCTTCTTTAAGTTCATCTTAACCTCTTAAACCTCTCGTTTCCTTATGCTTCGGTTCAGATTCTCATCATTTCTTTTCTGGACTAGTATCGCAATAGGCTTCTAACTCCAGTCCTCTCTTCTTGTTCAGTCTTTGCAACATCAACTAAGTTCTCATTCCTATGGAGCTAATATTCTACTGGAAGGGGATAAATACTGGACAAATTAACAAAATATATCTCAGGCAGTGATGACTGTTATGAAGAAAAATAAAAGCAGAGTAAATGAATGGAGAGTGATGAGGACGTCATTTAGATAGGATGAAGGAAAAAGTTAACATTTAATAACAGGCCTGACATGGGAGTAATCTACATGGGGGGATAGCTATGCAGGTGGAGACAATAGTAAGTGCAGAGGTCCTGGGGCAGGAGAGTTCTTGGTGTGTTCAAAGCTAACATGGCTGGAGTAAGGTGAGCAAGGAGGAAAATGGCAGTTTATGAGGTAAGGGAGGTGGGAACAATAAGTAATCTTTTGGCAGGACACAAAGCTCATCCCAGACATGGGACACAGAGGCAACTAAATTAGTGGTCCTCAACCCTAGATGCACATTAAAATAAGTTTAGAAACTTTTTTTAAGCATAGTGCCTGAATCTGATCCCAGAAATTATGATTTTATTGGCCTAAGATTGATCTTGAGTCCCTGCATCTTTTAAAAATTCCCCCACATAATTCTAAAAAGCAGTTAGTTGAGACTCTCCAACTAAATAAACTTTTGTTGAATGTAATTAAATTGAATTTAACCAACAGCAAATAATATTAACTCTCTTATTCTAGCCGCATAGTCTTTAAGCACAGCACTAATAAATAAATTAGTGCTAATAAATAAATTAGTGCTGTGCTTAAAGACTATGCGGCTAGAATAAGAGAGTTAATTTGAAATTTATTTTGAAAGCTGTTTTGTTTCTCATTAGTTATGTGGCTTTATGTTTGTTATCTAATCACTCTATGACCCCTCCGTGCAAAAACGGGCATACTGTGTACCTGCTCCCACATATACAATGTTGTGACACAATGCATAATCTGCTATAAAAATGGAGGCTCTTTGGAATGTGGAAGCTCATGTAGAAGAAATGCATATGAGCACCATAATAAGAATAAAGATATTATTGGAAAGCTGTAACTATGCATGGTTTCAAAATAAGGTGGACATTTCAAAAGAATTAGCAGCCAACACTACACACAAGATTTTGGTTAAGAGTGATAAAAGAATAATGGTTTCCTGCGATGGACGTTTAAAAGTGTTTAGCAAAGTTTATTAAGAAGATAAGGTGCCATGGGGATTTAGAACTGGGAGGGTGTGGCTCCTCTGTTTTGTCCTTGAGGAATCTGAGGTCCAGGAAACATGACACTTGCCCAGAGCTGTTCAGTAAGTGGTAGAGCCAGAACTAGAATTTTCATCTCCTAACTCTAAATCCAGTGTTCTGCGCCCTAAACTAGAAATCAACCAAATTTATGCATTTGCATCCCAGAATGGAAACTAATTTTTTTAACTGAAAAATGTGAAATCACAAATGCAAAGAATGTAAATAATGTTATCGAAACAGAGGCTAGGACTTTGTACGGAGGGACTTGTAATATTTTATGGGCTTCCTTTCTGGAATATTGCACAAACAGCGTTCATAAATAGCACATCTGGGCAGAGAAAGTAAGACATCTGATCCAGCCAGTGATAAATCTGCTTCATAGGAATATTCTGGGCACTCCTCTGGAGCCATTTCTCTCCTCAGCCATGAGTGCACTATTTATGGGCCTAATTTAGTAACTTCCTAAATTACAACCTGAAGACTTGAAGGAGGTGCCTCCCACAGTGTGTGATTCACTCCCAGGGAGACATAGGGTCCCTGGATGAATCCATGGTTGGCTATTCTGAACCTTGTAAGGCTTCTAAGGGAGAAAGATGTTTATAGATTAAAAAAAAATAATGCTGTCTCTCATTGTATAAGAGGCGGACTTACTTGATGATTAATTACTGGTGTGATGTTTTAGGAAGAATTATGAACTTTATGATCTTCCAATGATTAAAAAATGCACTTTGAGGAACTGAACAGCCACAGTAAACACACTGTGTATGTATAAACATGTTTATTGCACACATTGAGGGCAATACGTATGGATGTTAATTTATATTTATGCCTTTTGAGAGCTTCGGAAGAACACAGCAAATTCTCACTAAGAAGAATGCTACTCTGCAGCTGAAGAACCAAACACTTGGTAAATGGCTTGTGGATGTTTCTTGATGTGCAGAACCTCCGTTGGATGGCTCCTGAGGTGTTCACACAGTGCACTCGGTACACCATCAAAGCAGACGTCTTCAGCTATGCTCTGTGTCTGTGGGAAATTCTCACCGGCGAAATTCCATTCGCTCATCTCAAGCCAGGTAGGACACACTGCAGTTGAAGTTTTCCTGTTTTACAAAGTTCACTGGATTTTTATAACTTCAAGAAAATTTTTTTTCACAAACTGATTAGTCTCTGTGAGATGGCAAAAGAGGAGGTAAGCAAACAATCTTAAATTGTTTTAAGGTGTGTGCCCAACCCAGAAAATTTAATGACTTACCTGTGATTTCAGACCCAGACACACAGAAATGCAGGTATATTTTATTAAAGTTTGGGACTTGATTTATTGATTGTTAAAAAAACAAGCAAATAACTATGATCATGTGGCATGTGAGGGCAAATAAGGTGGACAATGTGATATTTATTTTTTGAGATGAGATTTTAGAATTGCCCTTTTAACATGTATATAGGGATAAGAAAGTAGTAACACAGAAATAACCTATTAGGGCTGCTCTCTGCTTATCTCACATCATAAAAAAGAAGATGGGTTTTCCTAACATTTTTGTATTACATGCATATATATATATGGATACATTCTAAAAATGGGACATGCAGTGAGTCTGGCTTTCATTGATGATACACATTATGCTTTGCTTATGTGTAGAAAGTGAAGGTGAGGAATCTAATCACAGGTAAAATATACACATATTTTAGGTTTAAAGTAAACTTCATTTGCGTCTATCTCTCAATTGCATTTGGATTGCTTTCATATCTTGTCACACTAGACAAATCTCCTTAAGGACTTTGCATCCCTAAAACTTAGCACACTTGTAAAGTAGTTGTCAAATGTAATCATAAGTAATTTTAAATAATTATATTGTAATCTCCTAATGGCCACCCTACAACAATATATAAGAAGGATAAAGTCAAAAGAGATGTTACTTAAACATCCCTTTTAACAAGTTAAAAGTCTTGACCAAGATCAAAATATTTATGAGTACTCATGTACAGAGAGGAAGCCACATCTCATCTCATACTCTATTTTGGAGTTTTTTTTTTCCCCAAGCTACCATATGGTCTTTTAATTACACTCTGCATAGCACAGTACTTTTCACAGGTTATGTGCTCTGTGCATAGTTTGTTAAGCATAATGATGATGTAATTGTCCTAACTTTTCTCTACATATTTTCTATAGTTTTAAATTAGACTTAGCCCTTATTATAGTGTGGACATGTGGACTCTATTTTAAGCTGAACCAACATTGCCATTTGTAAGGTCTTGTTCTGATGTCCTTCCTTCTCTCCACTTCTTAGAGTGTGCATCCTGATAAGATTGATGGATATACAGAAAATTGATTATAATTTTAGATGTACTGTGGTGTTTTTTCATAAGAAAGAAATACAACTCATTTTGCTTCATCCCCTGTGTCAATCCATTAACCTGGCCCTGTTTATTTTACCTTCTAATACATGGGTTTCTCTACCACTTACCATCATCCACCACCATCGTAGCCCAAGCCATCTTTCCTTTAAACCACTGCGATAGTCTTTTTAAAAATAGGGTTTATTTAGGCATAATATACCTGCAGTAAAATTTACCTTTCTAGGTTAACACTTCAATGAGTTTTAATAAATATATACAGCTGTATAACCACAACTGCATTCAAGATGCAGAACATTTCCATCACTCCAAAAAGTTCCCAGTGCCTGTTTGGGATCAATCCACTTCTCCCACTTCCAGCCCTTGGCAAACAATGACCTCATTTCTGTCCGGATAAGCTTGCTTATATACCAATGTCATATAAATGGAATCATGTTGCTTTATTTATCAGTAATTTATTATTTTTTACTACTATGTAATATTTCATATTATAGATGTGCCATGATTTATTTATGCATACAGAAGTTCATGACCATTTGAGTTCTTCTCATTTTAGGGCTATTAAGAACAAATCTGCTCAAATAATTGAGGCTTCTGTGTAGTTGTTTTTGTTTCCATTGGATAAATGAGAAATAGATGGATTGCTACACATTATAATAAGAGTTTTTCCAAGGTGTCTGTACCATTATAAATTTCCAACAGTAGTCGGTGAGAATTTCAGTTGTTTCACATCCTTGCCAGCACTTTGAATTGTTTATTTTTAAATATATATGTATATATTAGCCATTTGAGTGAGGGTATATGGGACATCATTGTGATATTTACATTTCACTGATGACTAGAAATATTGACATTTTTATGTGCTTATTTGATATCCATATTTCTTCTGTGAAATGTTTGTTTAAATAGTTTCATCATTTAGTTGTAAGAGTTCTTAGATTATAGGGATTATAGGGAGAAGTACTTTATCTGCTACATGTTTTGCAAGGATTTTCCTGTAATCTGTGGCTTGCCTTTTTGTATTCTCAGCAATGTCTTTCAAAGAGCAGATGTTTTTAATGTCAATGAAATCCATCTTACCAAAATTTTAAATCAATTTGTATCCTATCTAAAAATATTTTTGCCTTACTCAAAGCCATAAAAACTTCCTCCTATTTTTTCATAGAAGTCTTATAGGTTTAGGTTTTGTATTTATAAGATCTATTTTGAGTTCTTATTTTTTTAAAGTACCCAGTTTGGGTGGAATTTGTTATTCTTTGGTTTGTTCATTTGTTTTTTTAATACAGATGTCCAATTCTTTTGGCATAATTTTTCAAAAATACTATCCTTTCTTATTAAATTATTTTGGTACATTTTTCAAAAATCAGTTGACCCTATATGTATGCACTTATTTCCAACTCTATTCTGTCTACCCTTAAATCAATACCACACTATCTTACTATATTATAGTAAGTCGTGAAATTAAGTAATGTGAATCCTCCAACTTTGTTCTTCTTTGTTAAAAAGGCTCTGGCCGTTTAGATTTTTTTGCTTTTCCATATAAATTTTAGAATCAGCTTGTCTATATTTCTATAAAAAGCTTGTTGGAATTTGATTCAATTTCATTGAATTATTAGATCAATTTGGGAAGAATGAACATCTTAACCATGTTAGTCTTCTGCTCAATAAACATGGTTTATCTCTATATTCACTTAGGTCTTCTTAAATTTCATACATTACATAATTTGTTACATATTTTAGCATACAAACCTTGCATATTTTTATTATACTTATCTCTATCTATTTTGTGTCTTTTGATGTATTGTAAATGTTGCTCTTAAAAATATCAATGTCCTAATTGGAAGTAAAATACTCCTAAGCCAATGCAAAAGAACTGAAATCATAACAAACAGTCTCTAAGGCCACAGCACAATCAAATTAGAATTTAAGATTAAGAAACTCACTAAAAATCACACAACTACATGAAAATTCAAAACCTGCTTCTGAATGAATCCTGGGTAAAAAAATGAAATTAAGGCAGAGATCAAGAAGTTATTTGAAACCAATGAGAACAAAGAGACAACATACCAGAATCTCTGAGATGCAGCTAAAGCAGTGTTGAGATAAGTTTATAGCACTAAATGCCCACATCAAAAATCTAGAAAGATCTCAAATTGACATCCTAACATTACAACAAAAAGAACTAGAGAACCAAGAGAAAACAACCACCAAAGCTAGCAGAAGAAAAGAAATAACCAATATCAGAGTGAACCGAAGGATATAGAGACATAAAAAACCTATCAGAAAATCAATGAATCCCGGAGGTGTTTTTTTGAAAAAATTAATAAAATAGACCACTAGCTAGACCAATAAAGAAGAAAAGAGAATAATCAAATAGGCATAATAAAAAATGATAAAGAGGATATACTTCTGACTCCACAGAAATACAAACAACCACCAGAGAATACTATAAACACCTTTATGCAAATAAACTAGAAAATCTAGAAGAAATGGATAAATACCTGGATATGTACACCCCCGCAAGACTGAACCAGGAAGAAGTTGCTTCCATGAATAGACCAATAATAAGTTCTGAAATTGAGGCAATAATAAATAGCCTACCAACCAAAAAAAGCCCAGGACCAGATGGATTTACAACTGAATTCTAACTGAGGTACAAAGAGGAGCTGGTACCATTTTTTCTGAAACTATTCCAAACAATTGAAAAGGAAGGACTCCTCCCTAACTCATATTATGAGACCAGCATCATCCTGATACCAAAACCTGGCAGAGATACAACAAAAAAAGAAAACTTCAGACCAATATCCCTGATGAACATTGATGCAAAAATTCTCAATAAAATACTGGCAAACCAAGTCCAGCAGCACATCAAAAAGCTTATCTACCACAATCAAGTTGGCTTCATCCCCACGATGTAAGGCTGTTTCAGCATATACAAATCAATAAATGTAATTCATCACATAAACAGAACTAAATACAAAAACCTCATGATTATCTCAATAGATGCAGAAAAGGTCTTTGATACAATTCAACATCCTTTCATGTTAAAAACTCTCAATAAACTAGGTATTGATGGAACATACCTCAAAATAATAAGACCCATTTGTGACAAACCCACAGCCAATATCATACTGAATGGGCAAAAGCTGGAAGCATTCCCCTTGGAAACTGGCACAAAACAAGGATGCCCTCTCTCACTACTCCTATTCAACATAGTGTTGGAAGTTCTAGCCAGGACAATCAGGACAAGTGAAAGAAGTTAAGCATATTCAAATAGGAAGAGAGAAAGTCACACCGTCTCTGTTTGCATATGACATGATCCTATGTCAAGAAGACCACATTGTCTCAGTCCAAAAACCTATTAAGCTTTAAGCAATGTCAGTAAAGTCTCAGGATACAAATCAATGTGCAAAAATCACAAGCATTCCTATACACCAACAATAGACAAGAAGAGAGGCAAATTGTGAATGAACCTCTCACTCACAATTGCTACAAAGAAAAAAAAACCTAGGAATACAACTAACAGGGAAAGTGAAGGACCTCTTCAAGGAGAACTACAAACCACTGCTCAAAGAAATAAGAGAGGACACAAACAAATAGAAAAACATTCCATGCTCATGGAGAGAAAGAATCAACATCATGAAAATGGCCAGACTGCCCAAAGTAATTTATAGATTCAATGCTATTACCATTAAATAACCATTGACATTCTTCACAGAATTGGAAAAAAAATTTAAATTCATATGGAACCAAAAAAGAGCCCATATAGCCAAGACAATCCTAAGCAAAAAAAAAATAAAGCTGGAGGCATCATGGTACCCAACTTCAAACTACACTACAAGACTGCATAACCAAAACATCATGGTACTGGAAAAAAAAAAAAAGAAAACAGACACATAGACCAATGGAAGAGAACAAAGAACTCAGAAATAAGACCACAAATTTACACATCCATAACCATCTGATCTTTGACAAACCTGACAAAAACAAGCAATGGGGAAAGGATTCCCTATTTAATAAATTGTTCTGGGAGAACTGGCTAGGCATATGCAGAAAAGTGAAGCTGGACCCCTTCCTTATACCTTATACAAAAATTAACTCCGGATAGATTAAAGACTTAAATGTAAAACCCAAAACTATAAAAACCCTAGAAGAAAATCTAGGCAAGACCATTCAGGACATAGGCATGGACAAAGATTTTATGACAAAAATGTCAGAAGCCAATGCAGCAAAAACAAAAATTGACAAATGTGATCTAATTAAAGAACTTCTGCACAGCAAAAGAAGCTATCATCAGAGTGAACAGACGATCTACCAAATAGGAGAAAATGTTTATTATCTATCTATCTGAAAAAGGCCTAATACCCACAATCTACAATGAACTTAAACAAATTTACATGAAAAAAAAACGACCCCATTAAAAAGTGGGCAAAGGACATGAACAGACATGTCTCAAAAGAAGACATTTGTGTGGCCAACAAACATATAAAAAAAAACTCAACATCATCGATCATTAGAGAAATGCAAATCAATACCACAATGAGACACCATTTCATGCCAGTCAGAATGGCGATTATTAATAAGTCAACAAACAACAGATGCTGGCGAGGCTGTGGAGAAACAGGAATGCTTTTACACTGACGGTGGGTATGTAAATTGGTTCAACCATCGTGGAAGACAATGTGGTGATTCCTCAAAGGCCTAGAACCAGAAATATCATTTGACCCAGTAATCGCATTACTGGGTATATACCCAAAGGAATATAAATCATTCTATTATAAAGATACACGCATGCTTGTGTTCTGTGCAGCACTATTCACAATAGCAAAGAGATGGAATCAACCCAAATGCCCATCAATTATAGATTGGATAAGGAAAATGTGGTGTGTATACACCATGGAATGTTATGCTGCCATAAAAAGGAATGAGATCATGTCCTTTGCAGGAACATGGATGGAGCTGGAGGCCATTATCCTCAGAAAACTAACACAGGATCAGAAAACCAAACACCACATATTCTCACTTATAAGCAGGAGCTAAACAATGAGAACACATGGACACAGGAAAGGGAACAATGCATACTGGGGCCTGTTGGGGAAGGCAGGGGGAGGGAGAGCACCAGGAAAAATAGCTAATGCATACTGTGCTTAATACCTAGGTGATGGGTTGATAGGTGCAGCAGACCACCATGGTACATGTTTACTTATGTAACAAACCTGCACATCCTGCACATGTTTCCCGAGAACTTAATAAAATACAATGAATCAATGTCCAATTTTTTGCTACTATTAATATATAGAAATATAATATTTTTTATTACAATGTAGTACCCCACAAACTTACTAAATTTACTTATCCATCCTAGTTCCCTTTTTTGTACCTTCTTTGGCATTTCTACATAAATAATTACGTCATCTGTTAATAAAGAATTTTCTTTCTTTCTTTCTTTCTTTCTTCCTTTCTTTTCTTTCTTTCTTCCTTTCTTTTCTTTCTTTCTTCTCTCTTTCTTTGCCTTTTTGAACAGTCAGGGACCTCCAATACAATGTTGAATTGAAGTGGTAAGATATATACCTCAAATTTATCTATTTCTCAAAATGTTTCATCTGCCATCACCCTAGTGCAAACTGCCAGCTTTATCATTTGAACTTCTGAAATTGTTTTTGACTGTTCTTTCTTGGTTTATTTTTGTTTTCTTTTCCTCTCCAATCTCTAAACATCCACTGAAATAATATTTTAAAAACATAAGCCTGATATATTACCATTGCTTAAAATTATTTTATGGCTTCCCATATTCTTAGGATTAAATCTCAAAATTCTTATTATGTCCTGTAAAACTCTCCCTGATTCTGTACCTTTCACATTACTAACACCAGTTCACTTTCTGTACTCTCAGTATGTTGCATTTCATCTGACCTCTAGGCCTTTTCACAAGTACTGTTTCCTCAGTAAATGCAATTAATGATGACTACCACAAAAAATTATTGGGAGCATTCAGTGAGATGATGTTTGTGACCACACTTTATAAATTGCAAACTCTCTGTAACTGTAAGGTGCAAGATTAGGAAAAAGTGCAATACAAGGTCAAGGCTCCCTTTGATTCTATACTTCAGTGGCACTCTCGTTCTCTAGGTGGCCCATGTAGAAACTTCAAAGTCATCCTTGACTCCTCTTTAGTTCTCGTTTTATTTATTTCTCTCTTTCTTTTTAAAATTATTTTCCTATTTTCAGTTCTACAGTTTATCTCTGAAATCCATCCAGTTATCTCCATCTCCACTGCTACTTCCTTATTTCACATGTCAAATACAGCACATTATCTTAAATAGTATCCTGTCTTCAGCTTTGCTCATCATCTTTTTTCCACCAATCACTAGATTTAGCTTTCTAAAAATGCAAATTTGAACATAGCACTTCTCTGACTTAAAATCCCCAGTGTTTTTCTTTTGCTCTTAAGATAAAAACAAAACATCTTGAAACAATCTTCAAAGCCCCTTATGATTATGTCCCTGCCTGCCTCCCCGGCCTCCATCTCACCACATGCAGCCTGTCATCCAGAGTCATCCCAACCACAGGAAACTTTCATATCCCCAGCATGTATCCTCTCACCTCCATGCCTTTGTGTACATTAGTCTCTTTGTCAGAGACACTCTTCTCCACTTTTCATTATACCAACTCCAATTTATTTTTAGGTCTTAGTCTAAATATAATTTCTTTCCAAAAATCTTTCTTAATTCTCCAATATCAAGTTAAGTGCAATTTCCTCCTTATCCCAAGTCACCATTTATCATTGTATTTATTGCATTTTACTCACAGTTTTGTAATTTTCTCTACTTCATTAGACTTTGCTAATTATAAACTAAATACTTAAAAAAGGTAAAAAGGGCCCTGAGATTTTAGTTTGTGGACCCCAGAAATAGTTACCCATTTTAGAGGGAGAATATTATTTAATAAAAAGTTGAAAGTCTTGCCTAAGTATCTTTATTCCAATATCCCAGATATTAAAATATATAGTACTTTATTGGAAAGAGAGTTTGTTTATGATAGATGCTGAATTTTTCAAAGTTGGACAGTTACCATGAATCAAGAAACAAGATGTCTAATATCATTGCAGTGGTTAGGCAATCTAGCATATGTTCAGCAATAAATTATGTGAAGCATCAGATTCAATATAAGCTATGTATTAGCCATTTACAATGAGGAACGAATCCATGACTGCAAAGTGAGACAGCATTATCAATTATGGTAGTAGCAGCATTATAGAGGACTCATCCTTCTGGATTTAACAGCATACTACCTCCTGGGAAAAATATAAACAAAGAACACCAATATTAGCATTGACTCCTACACAAGTGATAGGTATACATTCAGAAAAGCTTGAAGTTAGGGTCTCTTTTGCATCTCACATGTTCAAATTAACCTGTAATCTCAGGTTTAGGAAAACTGAAAAACCATCACATCCACCACCTTAAAGGTCAAATCAAAAAGATCAAATGCCCACAGGACCATGTGGATGCTCAAGGCGGAACAGTGTGATGAATAAGAAATCACGTGCTGTGACTCACGCTCCAGCCAAACAGCGCTGAGCAGGAACGTAGGTATACCCACGCTGACCATATCAACTAATTTCTGCTCATTAATTCAGAAATCTATGCATTTTTTAATATTGGCAATTAATTCAATATTTTAAAGAAAATATTTTTCTGGCTAACACCGTAGGGGCTAAAGAGAATTGGCATGTGTCTTGCGAACTTGTGCAATTTATTTAACCTACCTATACCTTAGTTTATTATTTTTTATTCTTAATTCTTTCTTTTATGTTATTATGGATACATAATAATTGTACATATTTATGGGGTACATGTGATGTTTTGATTCAGGCATAAAATGTGTAATGATCAAACCAGAATAATAGGGATATCTGACTTAAGCATTTATCATTTCTTTGGATTAGGGACATTCTGATTCTGTTCTTTAGTTGTTTTAAAACATGCGATAAATTATTGTTAACTATAGTCATTCCATTATGCTACTGAATATTAGATCTTATTCATTTTATCTAACTGTATTTTTGTATCTATTAACCATTTCCACTTTATCTCATCTTCCCCACTACCCTTCCCAGCCTCTGGTAATTCTACTTTCTATCTCCAGGAGTTCATTTTTTTTAAGCTCCCACATATGAGCAAGAACATGTGATATTTGTCTTTCTGTTCCTGGCTTATTTCACTTCATATAATGGCTTCCAGTTCCATCCATGTTGTTGCAAATGATAGGATTTCATTCTTTTTATGTCTGAATAATATTCCTTGTGAACATGTGCCACATTTTCTTTATCCATTTATCTATTGATGTACATTTAGGCTGATTCAAAATCTTTACTATTGTGAATGGTGCTGCAGTAAACATGGGAGTGCAGCTATCTCTTAGATATACTGATTTCTTCTCTTTTGGATATATACCTGGCAGTGGGGTTGCTGGATAATGTGGTAGTACAATTGTTTGTTTTTTGAGAAACCTCCATGCTGTTCTCCATCGCAGTGACTGTACTAATTAACATTCCCACCAACAGTGTGTCAGAGTTCCCCTTTCTTTGCATCCTCACAAGCATTCATTTATTTGTAAAATGGACATAATAATAAGACCTACTTCAAAAGGTTAGAGCAGTGGTTGATAATAATAAGCACTCAATAAATGTTAGCTATTATTATTATTATTATTATCTTTAGGCCACCATTGAGTTCTTTCTTTCTGGGCCAGGAACTGTGCCATAGTAAGCAGACAATAAAGAGGAATAGGTCACTGACCAGGCCATCAAACTACTCATAGTATAGAGAATGAGTGACAGAAGCAAAATCAGCAGAGTAAGTCTCAACTAGCGAGAAGCACAGAGGGCTAAGGATGCTCCCTGGAAGGGCCTTTTACCCAAACTGGAGGAAGTAAAAGGATATCAGGGAAGGATTCTTAGAACAGATGATACCTGAATGCACCTTTAAAAGATGACTACTAATTAAATAGGTAAACTATGAAGAAGTGAGGAAGATGATCCAGCAGAAATCTGTATCAGCATGGTCCAGAGGCCTGAGAAATCCACAGATAGTTCAGTAGGGATGAATCAGAGAATACAACGACATCAGTCAAACAACACAGACTATAAATGTAAAACTGGAACCAGATGTTGAAGGTCCTTGTACAAGTCAGGTTTCTCCAGAGAAGCAGAACAAGTGGAATATATCTATTTATATGTATAAAGAGGTGATTTATTGTGGGTATTGACTCATATGATTATGAAGACCAAGAAATCCCACGATATGCTGTCCACTAACCAGAGAACCCAAAAAGTCAGTGATGTAATTCAGTGTGAGTTCAAAGTCCTGAGAATCAGGAGGGTCACCACTGTAAGTTCCAGAGTCTGAAGGCCCAAGGATCTGAAGTGCCGATATCTGAGGTCAGGAGAAGATGCATGTCACAGCCCCAGAAAAGAGAGCTAATTCACCCTTCCTCTGTCTCCTCATTCTATTGGGGCCCTCAAGGCATTGGATGATGCCTGCCCACATTGGTGAGGGTGGATCTTTCACACTCAGTCTATGACTCAAACGCTAATCTCTTCAAGAAGCACCCTCACAGACACACTAGAAATAACAGTTTACCAGCTATCTGGGTATCCCTTAGCCCAGTCAAGTTGACACATTAAATAAACTATCACAGGCCTTGTGTGTGTCATGAATGGAGGTCACTGCAAAGTTTTAAAAAGGAATATAGAACAACTCATTATTATTTTAGAATGTTCCCTTGTAACAAAGCAAAGGCTGGATTGGAGAAATTCAAAACTGGAGGCAGGGAAATCAGTTCATCTAGAAGAAATATCTATTACATTAACTGAAGCAGTAGCTTTGAAAGAGAAAGGAGATATTGGTTTAGGGAGATTTTAATAGGACTTCCCAATGGATTGAGGTGGGAGCACAAGGGAAATGAGGAGGTCAAGAAAGAGTTCCAGACTTCTGGCTTAACCATCATGATAACGATGGATACAAGAAGAGGAGCAGATTTATGAGGGAAATGATCAGATTAGGAGGAGAAGGAGCCAAGGTGTGAAGCCAAACAGAGAGAGAAGAACCAGGCAAGATGAAAAAGAAGCTGGCACAACCTGGCAAATAAGAGCTGTCCTCAATACATTTTAGAGAAAGAAATCAACACCTGATTCCCAGATTTCATTTCTCTCCTGGGCTTGTCTCCTCTGATACATCATGATCAACTAAAGAAGAATGCTGAGATGAATTAATCCATCAATATGCATTGCATCCATTCCCATTTCCTTATAACCAGGTACCCAGATTTGTGGATCACTTTCAAATTATAGTCTGGGCCCAAAGAAGGCAGTCTCTTGTTTTCTTTTTGTTTTCCTGTGTGATGCCAGCTGGTTCACAAAGAGATTTAACTCTGTGTCCTGGGATTCCTTAATGCCAGGCTCTTAGTAGTCTAGGATATAGCAGTAATTTAAGAACATCTGCCAATTTTTTCTAGGCAGGTTTTGGTGAGACTTCATATTGAGACTTTAACTCAGAGTTGCAAACTGGAAGTCCGGGAACCAAATATGGCTTGCAGACTTTTTTTATGTCACATATGGTATTTAAAAATATGAATTAAAGTACATTTAAAGACACAGATATTCAATAGGTCTCATATTGGTAGCCATTTGAATTTACTACCCCTCCTTAAATATTAGATGATTATGTCCTTTTCCACATATTATTTGGACCCTAAAGCATTCTGGATATATTAACTTCAAAGGATATAAACACACTGATGATGTGGACTGTTCTTTGACAAGTGACAGGAAAATAGGAGTGAGCTAAAGTTCTGAAATCTTATGTTTATTGTGCTAATCCTTATCAGTTTATCACTAAAAAGAGTAGAGCCAACCAATCACCACACAGATCACTGGAAAGATTAAATCAGTCCAATAGATGGAGATATTTCTATGAATATAGCTGATATTAACATTCCAATATTTCATTACACTGACAAATATTGCAATGAGAACAGACAATGGAGCAAATTAATCTATTCTTCTGACAGTATATAATGAGAATGGGATGTGGTTTAAAAAATTAAGCCATTCTTAGTGCAATCTCAAGATTGCAATCTCATGGTCTCTCTCAGATGCTATATACTCTGGTGATACATCATTGAAAAGTGTCAGTTTAACAAAGAATGTGTCTTAGCTCTTGCTGTGGTTGTAGAACACATTTGCTTTGTCTCACCACAGCCCTGCCCATTAAAAACAATGAAGTAGAATCAATTATACTTTTCAGAACACACATAAACACAATCAAAGTTGAAAAATTAAGATACTTCTGGCAATTTTATATTGGTCAAAACTTACTAACAAAATATTGTAGTGTATTGCTCTCTTTTTAATCTTTTTAATATGAGTTTCTAAATTTAATTTTATAAAACAGAAAACAGTGAAAAGTTACTTTAGGGATTGAGAATCTAATACTAACTTATCTGTAAGTGGGGTATAGATAATTAAGGTTGTCATAGAGAGCTGCACAGTCATTCTCTCTGCATAGTCATATTGCGTTATGAGCTGAGACTTATGACCAGTGAGATAGGTTGTAGCCTTAAAATTTGCAGTAACTCAATGTAATATTTTACTTGGTATTCATACCCAAAGAGAATCTAAAAAGGACCAAAGTTGACTGGTGTTCTAAACAAAACAGAAAACATACAATTATGTTTTTTATATCTAGTTCTCTAGGTTCAAACCAAAAAGAATTGGTAAGACTCTTAGATGTGCAGATGATGATAATAGCAACAACAACGCAGCTACACTTGTTGAGAGCCAACAATGTGCCTGGAGCTCTATGTATATTATCTCATTTAGTCCTAGTAACCTGTGGGTTAAGTTCTTTTAGGATAAGACATTTGCTCAATGTCACATGCTAGTAAGAGGGCAGTCAAGACTTAAATACTCGGGTTCTCTGTCTTCAAAGCCCATGTTTGCCACCATTATATTCTGTCTTCCCTGCTTCATCTTACATTTAGCAAAATTAATGCTTATGAGGCAAATTGGTTTAATTAGTATCTCCCAGAGAGTTTACAGCAAAGCCAGACTGAAAATTAGACCTCCAGATTTCCTTGGTAAAGGTACTTCTTATTATGTCACTCTGCTTCAATTTATTGAAGCACCTCCTCCCATATTTTTGAATGAAAGATAATATTATTGATTAAATTTGCCACTAGATTTCAGTAATTTACCTGCTTATGTTGTCATCTAGAATTAAACTAAACATTATATTCATTCTACAGTGTTTCTTGATGGCTAGGCATTGTGCCCTGTTCTCTAAACATAATAATGAATAAGATATTTATTGCTGTTAAGCTATCATCTTCATTCATTTATTCAATAGATGTTACTGAGTCCTATATACCAGAATTTATATGAGTTCCAGTTAAATAACACTTTTAGTGCCTACCTTTTTTAATTGTTTATTATTATTCAACTTCTATTTTAGATTCAGGGGGTACATGTGCAGGTTCGTTACATGGGTTTATTGTGATGCTCAGGTTTGGGTTATGGATCTCATCACCAGGCAGTGAGCATAGTACCCAATAGGTAGTTTTTCAACTTGCCTCTCTCTCTCCCTTCCTCCTCTAGTAGTCTGCAGTGTCTATTGTTCTCATCTTTATGTCCATGTGTACCCAATGTTTAACTCCCACTTATAGGTGGGAACATGTGTTATTTGGTTTTCTGGTCCTGCATTAATTCCCCTTGGATAATGACCTCTACTGTTCACAATAGCAAAGACATGGAATCAACTTAGGTGCACATCAGCAGAGGATTGGATAAAGAAAATGTGGTACATATACACCACAGAATACTATATGGCCATAAAAAGAACAAAATAATGTCCATTGCAGCAACATGGATGTAGCTGGAGGCCATTATCCTAAGGGAAATAATGCATACCTTTTGAATACCTATTAATAGCCAAGTACTGTGCTAGGCACAGAAGATACAATGGTGAAAACACACAGTCCCCGACCTCAAGGCATTTATGATCTATATGCACAGGCAGACAAATAAAGAGGCAATTAAGTATAATACATGTTATGATAGTACAGGTTGTTATGGAAGTACATAGGAAGGGTACCCAGGAAAAGTCAATCAAAGATAAGACCTAAATGACAGTAGATGTTATGAAGGAAAAAGAGGTAGGGGAGAACATTCCAAGCAAAAGGAATCGCATTTTAGAATTAACGACTGAACCATAAAATGCAGTGAAAAAAACTAGTCATTCACGTATTTCTTATTTATTCATTTATCAATTTTCATTGAAAAAAATAACACCAGATTATTTTTGGTTTATTATCACTTACGTAAAATAGTCATTACATTTTGACAAATGAGTACATGAATGAGGTTATCACATGTTGTGCTGAATGCCTGTTCTGTAGCTTTTCACTGGTCTATCACTTTTGAGAAACAACATAGACAATCTCCATTCGTGTCTTTTCTTTTCTTGATAAAGTATCGAGAAACAAGGGAGAAGCTGAATCCACAAATTGACACCATGGTTATATAGACTCTGTGGCTGACTCAACAATACTGGGTTTAACTCTTGTTTTTCAGGATAATGAGAGTGCAAGCTATGCTCTAGAATTATGTTGTTTAATATGAAAGCCACTTACCATGACTATTTAAATGTATATTAAATAAAATTAAACAAATTAAAAACTCCATTTATCAGTCACACTAGCCACATTTTAAGTGCTCTGTAACTTTATGCTATCATATTTAACAACATAGAACTTTTTTTTTTTTTTTTTTTTTTTGAGACGGAGTCTTGCTCTGTCACCTAGGCTGGAGTGCAGTGGCACGATCTCACCTCACTGCAACCTCTGCCTTCCAGGTTCCAGTGATTTTCCTGCCTCGAGTAGCTGGGACTACAGGCACCAGCCACCACGTCCAGCTAATTTTTTGTGTTTTTAGTAGAGATGCGGTTTCACCGTGTTAGCCAGGATGGTCTCAATCTCCTGAACTCGTGATCTGCCGCTTCAGCCTCCCAAAGTGCTGGGATTACAAGAACATTTTTATCAGTGTAAAAAGTTCTATTGGATACTCCTACTCTAGATCTAGATTATTATTTTTACTAACTATTGATAAATATTTCAGGAGAGTGTTGAAAAATAATAGTTGCTCAATAAATAGTTATTAATATTTTTAAATTTAGCTTTATTCTCCTTTAATGGCAAAGTCTCACTCTTTAAAGTAGAAACCAACATTTACATAAATCCTCTAACATATTTTTTGTAGCAATCAAGGTAAAAATTTGATTAATGGGCTGACAATCTCCTTCCTGAATCTGTAATACCAGAAAATTTCCCAGGTGTTGGTGTAGCATGGCTGCTTAGGCAAGACTGACAAAACAATCTCAAGGTGACAAATTTCAATTTCATGACTCCCTCATGTTACATTGCCCACTTTCTGATGGAGACACTAATGAGTAGCATCACTGCCAAGAGTGCTTAAAGCAAAGGTGAGGAGATGCCAAGACTTTGCAGAATCTACTTTGAATAATGAAGAATTAAATATCATTCATCTTAAACCGATTTTCCAGACACACTGCCAAGAAGCAAACAAGTAACTCTATATTTTTGATACCAGAATCTAAAAGAGTTTCAAAGGGGGATGGTTGGCACCTGCATCTGAGTTTAACTCATTTTATGACTAGTCCCTCCCCACCCATTAGACTATGCACAACTATTTTAAATGTGCTCACCATACTGGCTTATGTTCTTATAGCTACACCAGTTCAACAGTATCTAAATGATCATAAGGTAACAAAGTAGAGTAGAGTTAGAAGATCAGTGATTGCTAAGCACCAGTTTGTTTGCTTATTGATTTGCCTCATTCCAGAAAAAATTTAAAAATAGTCAAGAGTGGCCCGGCTTGGTGGCTCATGCCTGTAATCCCAGCACTTTGGGAGGCCAAGGCAGGAGGATCACGAGGTCAGGAGATTGAGACCATCCTGCTAACACAGTGAAATCCCATCTCTACTAAAAATACAAAAAAATTAGCTGGGGGTGGTGGCACGTGCCTGTAGTCCCAGCTATTTGGGAGGCTGAGGCAGGAGAATCACTTGAACCCTGGAGGCAGAGGCTGCAGTGAGCCCAGATCACGCCACTGCACTCCAGCCTGGGTGACACAGTGAGACTCTGAATCGAGAAAAAAAAAAAAAAGTCAAGAGTAACCAGTGAAAGTACTCCAAAATGCCTAATTTTTTGTGACACAGAAGACACATTTGATAAGTAGTGACATATTTGATAAGAACACAATCTAAACAACAAAAAAATGAGTGGATATATTTACCTCTGAAATTAGTAACATGTTTTATAAAATGAGAAAACCTAATTTTGGTGCAGATGTATTGATAACCCTCACACACATGCTGTTGAGAGTATAAATTTAGTACAACTGTTAGAATAATTGTTGTACCGAAGTCTTTAAAGTAGTTATGCCTTTGGCACATCATTTTCACTCCTCAAAATATCATAAATGAATAATCTATGAAATCTGGCAACTCATGTTGAAAAGATATTCTTTGAAGTGTTTACACCCAAATTTGGAAAAACCTAAAATTGGGAAATGATTAAAAACTAAATGCAGAGTCATTAAAATATGTTAACATAGAGTGTTAATAACATGAGAAAATGCTTGATTGCTTAGATTAATTCTTTAATATTTAGAAAAAGAAGAATTACATAATTGTATATTGACATAAGGTCAATGATGTAAAGAATATATAAGAGATATGTGAAATATTTTAACAATGGTTTCTTCTAAATGATAACATTTATTCCTTCTAATTCTCTTAATTTTTTACACTTCTACAAAGAAGAAGTATGAATTTACAATTGGCAAAATTAGGTAATCATTCAGAATAATCCATAAAGCAAAGGGTCGATCAAATCACATTGCATATAATTTCACTAGACCTACTGAAAGTGTATGGATAAACAGAATTTGATCGGAGTAAATTTTGGTAGAGTAGAGGTAGTAGTTGTGGCTTATATCTCAAAAGTCATTAGGATATAGACAGATGCTTACAATACCACAATCTAAAAGACAGGCAGCAGCAATGTCCTGGAACTTTATTCTCTCACTGATGCAGAGCAATTTTTGTGAGGAATAGACAGGGCATCATGTGTTGATTACAGAGTATTTTCATTATAATGTGTGCTAAAGAGAGCATGGATTTTGAAACAAAAGACTGCACCAACTATTAGTTATGTGTAAAATGTTTATAAATTAAAAACTAGTTCCACACATAACAACAACAACAACAACAACACTTACTTTGCATGGTGGTTAGGAGGATTAAAGTTTATGTAGTTATCCACCATGACGCCTGATACAAAATGCATTCAGTAAAAGTAGCTACAAGCTTGGTTTCTAAGGGAGTATAGAAATCATTAGTTGCAGAACAGGAAATATTTAGCAATCAGGAATCTGCAGTGAAGTTCTAAGAATCACAACACAGTGATGCAGACTTTGAGATGAGCAATATTCAGAAATCCATGCAGGCAGGCAACACGACAGACTTCAATCAATGAGTATTGTTAGCTAAAATAAGGATTTGAAGTGTCCAAGCGAGTTTTAAAAATAATAACTACTTTATAAATATTAAAAATTAAAATCCCAACAACCTTGTAACCAGTAATAGGATTTAAGCTTTAAAAAATCTACTTTGCTCAAGTGATACAGGTGCTATGAGAAGTGCAAATTTCAGTGGTATTCCATATTTACTACATACAATATAAGCTCTTTAGCCTGGGATTTATGGCATTATACAGTCTTGTTTAATCTGCCTTTCAATCTTTACTTCTTATAATATCATGTACATACCCTATACTTCAGACAAACAAAACTACTTGCTCCTTGCATATTCCTTCACTCCTTATAAATGCCCTGTACTATTTATTGAGTCTGAAACCAAATGAATAAAGATAAATTTATAGTATCAAATTATCCATCACTTTCTTTAGACCATTGGGGGAAAAAGCCTAGAGGTCTCTTTGAATCTCTGCTGATGTTGCTCAGATTGATTTTTAATGCGTTTTTGTGTGTGTGTGTCTTCATTTGTTTCTTGAAATAAACATGTGAATTTCAAAACTGACATGACCATTTGGTTTGCAGCGGCTGCGGCAGCAGACATGGCTTACCACCACATCAGACCTCCCATTGGCTATTCCATTCCCAAGCCCATATCATCTCTGCTGATACGAGGGTGGAACGCATGTCCTGAAGTGAGTAATTTTTATTTCCTCTTAGAAAATGTGTTATGGTCAAAATCTGTCACAAATAGTATAACTCCAAAGTCTACTTTCAGTGTGTATTTTAAGACTGTCAAGGCGGGAAGACTGATTTGCCTTCTGCTCCTTAGTCTCTAATTGCCTCAAGAAGTCTGAGTATCTCATATCTCTTAGCTGCTGCTTTCTGATTTTGAAACGTTTCTCACAACTGATTAGTAAAAGAGAGACCAGGGTATGACAGATGACTCACAGTCTCATCTCAGCTGCAATTTTTATTAACTACGCGTGAGCCACACTTAGTCATTTTCTGAAGCAATAAATTTGGCACAAGATGGATTTGTGTTGGCTTTTAAACATGAGGCAGGCCTCAGAATAGGTGGTTTTCAGTAGCACTGGCTCAGGTAGGAGGCAGAAGACCTGGGTCCTAATCCCTCTCTAACTTTCTGAGTTGACAGTATTATGATGTGGTTAACAGCATAGACTTTGAATTCAAATGGAGTGATCAATGTTATGGAAGGGATATTTAAACAGTAAAATACATTTTTAAATATGGTCATAGGTCTAAAAGAATAGAGAGGGAACAGTCATATTATCACAGAATGAAATTCCAAACAATCCGCCTGCGAGAAAGGATTCTTAAGTGTGCAGACAGGTTATGTCTGCTTTGTTCTCAGAGATTCACAGAGGAGATGGCACAACTTCTTTCCTAGTAACACAGTTCAGTCCAGTGTCTAGTAATCCTTTTGCCAGTATATTTTGTTGTCTATTAAAATCCTCGTGTTTTGATATCAATCAATTGATTCCATTGCTCAGAGTGGAGAGTATTAGTTTGCATTCTTCACACTGGAGGACCTCATACGTAAAGACCTAATGGTTCTTATTTTTCCATCCTAAACCATCCTAGTTATTGTCCTCTTAAGTTATAACTTTGTTTCTGATCCTTCCTAGGCACTTTATAGCTCTTCAACAAGAGAATAAAGTGAGGCTGTTATTATTTCAGGAAATATCTCACTTAGGAGACACAGAATAAGCCCCAGTCCAGATGTTTGAAAAGAGAATGCAAATTTTCCATTCTTTTCCTAAAGGCAAAATCCAGACCAAGTCATTACCCAGTCTCATCTGTGTACACAGAAACTCTTAAGAAGAAAAATGAAGATCGTTTTGGGATGTGGATTGAGTATCTCAGAAGATAACCTCTTATCCTGGCCATTCAACCTGATATGTTACATGTTTATTTGTTTAGAATCTTCCATCACTACCAAAATGTTAGCTCCATGAAAGCAGTGCTTTTTGTTTTATTTTGTTCACTGCTATAACACTAACATCTAAAGCTGGTTGCTCAAGAATGTTTGTTGAGTAAATGAATGAATACCAGTATTGCCTATCAGTGCCTTCAATCCCTGCATCTGAATTTTGCTGTCCAGAAAATTTCTTCTTGAAAATTACATCACATAAAATAGTTTAGGAAAACATTTTCTTGTATTTCAGTATGAACTTCAGGCATGTTTTCTCAGAAAAAGTATATCAAGCACCTATTCTAGAATTTCCTTCTCTCTGTGGGAGGTGAGCTATTGAGAGGTTACAACGTGCTAGCAGCCCTTCCACTCTCGGCGCCTCCTTGACCTCGTCGTCCACTCTGTCCACACATGAGGAACCCTTCGGCCTCCCGCTGCACCGTGGGAACCCCTCTCTGGGCTGGCTGAGGCCGGAGCCCGCTCCCTCAGCTTGCGGGGAGGTGTGGAGGGAGAGGCGCAGGAGGCAACCGGCTGGCGCTCACGTGCCAGCGCCAAGTTCCGGGTGAGTGCAGGCCCCATACTTGGAGTGGCCGGCGAGTACCACCCGGGGCAGTGAGGAGCTTAGCACCCGAGCCAGCAGCAGCGGAGGGTGTGCCAGGTCCCCCAACACTGCCAGCCCGCCCGCACAGTGCTCGAATTCTCACCAGGCCTCAGCCGCCTCCCCGCAGGGCAGGGCTTGGAACTTGCAGCCCTCCATGCCCAAGTGCCCCCGCCAACCGTGGGCTCCTGCGTGGCCCAAGCCTCTCTGATGGGCACTGCCCCCTGCTCCAGGGCACTGGGTCCCACAGACCACCCAAAGGCTAAGGAGTGCAGGCACGTGGCGCAGGACTGGCGAGCAGCTCTGCCCATGGTCCTGGCCAGGTATCCACTAGGCAAAGCCACCTGGGCTCCTGTGTGGGGTGGGGTCTTGGAGAACTTTTATGTCTATCTAGAGGATTGTAAATGCACCAATCAGCACTCTGTGTCTAGCTCAGGGACTGTAAACATACCAATCAGCACCCTGTCAAAACGGACCAATCAGCTCTCTGTAAAATGGACCAATCAGCAGGTTGTGGGTGGGGCCAGATAAAGGAATAAAAGCAGGGTGCCCGAGCCAGCAGCAGTGGTAAGGCACTCTGGTCATTATCTGTGCTGTGGAAGCTATGATTTTTGCTCTTAGCAATAAGTCTTGCTGATGTTCACTGTTTGGTCCACACTGTGTTTATGAGCTGTAACACTCACTGCGAAGGTCTGCAGATTCACTCCTGAAGTCAGCGAGACCACGAGCCCACCAGAAGGAAGAAACTCTGGACATATCTGAACATCTGAAGGAACAAACTGCGGACACGCCATCTTTAAGAACTGTAACACTCACTGCACAGGTGTGTGGCTTCATTCTTGAAGTCAGCAAGACCAAGAACCCACCAATTCTGGACGCACTATGACAAAGTTTACCATCAAATAACAATCAAGGGAATCCCTTTTTCTTTGATGAAGTGTCTCTTCATAATTATAGATAACAGGCATGTGGAATTTCTAATATCAATATAAAGATAAGTCATTGGCAGGTTCTAAAAGCATTTTTTGGGTAGAATGGATCTCAAGCAAAGGGTTGGGAAATGACAAACAGAAATTGGAATACGGCCAAAGAAGGATACTGTTAAAAAAAGGAAAGGATAAAAATTGATTGCTTAGTAGAAAAGTTGTACTGCTAAGAAGTGAAGTTTATCAGCACAGAGTCTTTGTCCTGCTGATGAGATGCAGAGGGGAAGATGAAAAAAAGCGTATTAGGAAAGCAAAGTCTTTAGCTGACTTGAGATATGTGCGTCTGCCAGTCAGTTGAGCCTGACTTGGCTCTGGTAACCACCTCAGGATAATGAAGTTGAGCTGCTTCTGTATGTGACTCACTTGAGTCTTTCTTAATTGTCCAGTAAGGTCTTCACCATGTTAGCAAGCTGAGTGGCAAAGAAAAGGGAACAATGAGCTGTTTTTCATTCTTTCCTTCAACAATTATTTGTTGAGTTCCTACTGTATACCTCCTAGGATAGGGGAAAGGGATTCAATAGAGATGTAAACTCTTAAATGGAGTTTAAGACCTGGTAGTTATATGGAGACTGATTGAATAAACATATTAATGATTCTATAGTTACCTGCCAAGATTAAGACAAAACTCTGTGAGACTATATACTAAAACAATACTACTCGCAAGTTGGGGGACAAAGACAGAATGCAGGTTAGTGAAGGCTTCCCAAAAAGAATAACACTTGAGCTGAGACCATAAACAGGAGTTTTCTGAAAGAAGGCGGCTTGGTGAGAAAGAAAAATAGTATAAGCAACCAGAACATATGAAAATTCATTGAGAGAACAGATACAAGGGAAAGACTAGCAGCAGTTGCAACATTGTAGCTATGGAGAGGTTAAATCTCTATATCAGGCATTATTTGAAATAAGTTCATCTTTAGATGGAGGACACTTAACATCATGCTATTCTGGTCATTACTTTCTAGGTTATCAACTTGGCTTCTCATTTTTTCTTGCATATCTGTCTTTACTTCATTCCTTGAATTTGAAGCACAGTATTTTCTCCAGGATGTCTTCGTCGACAAAACTCATAAGCTAGAACATTGAGGAGAGTAAGAAGAACAGTCTATTGAAGATGGGAGAAGGTTGGAAAACAGTAAGAGGTAGAAAAAAGCCTGATACTAGATAGTGACAGATTTTGGAAACTGGAACAGGAAATTTGGACATGAAATTATGGCCATTATATTTTTTTCTCTAAAGGAGTGAAAAGATAAACGTACTTTTTAGAAAGTTCATCTGAGTTTGATACAAAGGATTTATTTACTTAAAAAATTGTAGTTCCTATAGTAAGGCAAGCACTGAATTATCTTGTAATGCTCATTGGAATAGCTAAGCATTGATTCTTAATATGTGGGCTGCAAACTATGTGTTCCAGATTACCCTGGAAAGTTTGTTGAAATGAAGATTCTGGGGCCCTAACCTAAGTTTACTGAATGAAAATCTCTGAGATGGAGCCTGAAACTCCACATTTTAACAAGCGCCCCAGGTGATTTGTGCCCAACAAAGATAAAAAACTAATGGGTTGAAACTCAAGCAAAAGACAATGAAGTCGGGGCAGCCAGCTGGATTGCTGTTTGAGTAATCCAGTTGATTACAACACACAGACTACAATGGTTACCATGGAGATTCAAGGGCAAGGGTAACCTGAGAACTATTTCAAAGGAAACATCATAAAGAGGTCAAAGACTGGATTTCAGAAATGGAAGAGAGCAAAGAGACCAGGAGAACTAGAATTGCTGCCTCCTGAGAGTCAGCTAGTGACCAAGAGTACTCATTAGGCCTCTAGATATCAGGGATATTCTTGGCAGTGAGAGGAGAGAGAACAAAGCTAAAGGTGCTGAAGTAAGGTGGCAGCGCTTTAAAGAAGAAGAAAAAAATAAAAAGGAAAAGGAAAGATACCTACCAAGAAAAAGAGTGACCTGGTCTACAAAGATGAAGAAGCTGTCAATTAGGGTGGAATAAACTTATCATGCAAGAAGTTGGCATAGATACTAGTCTCACCTTAAAGGTGCTTTAAAAATAAAGTGGGATCAGGCAAGGCAGATAGGTGGCATAGGAGTTAAGCTCAAGCAGAGATAATGAACAAAAATACCAGAGGAATTAGGATTAAAAGCAATAAAGTCTTGAATATTGGTGAGAAAAGATGAAGAAGAGAGGTAAGAAATTTAGGAATTTTCAAAATAAGAAACTTAAGTCATTTCCTAGCAATTCTGAATAGGAAGGGAAACAAAAGAGGCGGGGTATGTAGGCAATATTTATGTTGTTCTAATAAACTTATAAGGTTTATAAAGCTTATTTATTATTATTATTATACCAAATGTAGATATAAAGATGTATAGACCTAGACAGGTATAGAGACAGGAGAAAAGGAAGTTTGTTTCCCTTTTAACCTTTTTGTTCCCCTACTAAAAAATGTAAAATATTATAAATTCTAAACTGTGAAGGTATGCTTCAAATATTTTTTACAGTGGTCTCAATAATTAAATTATTTGAATATATCTATATTTTTCAAATAAGCACGGCTTTGAGTGAGACATGTTTTTTCTGTCACTGTTTTTAAATTCAATATTTATATTCACATTTAATTCCAGTGTACAAGGAGGAGTTCTCACTCCAAACAACAGTGGCATGTGAAACCCAAGAGATCAGACCTTGAAAGCTATGTACTAATAGGTTATTTAGTTTTCAAAATCTTAAATTAATAGCAATTGGCAATAAAGCTCATTAAAATTCCTTTTGTTCAGGATCCATTGTGTTGATCTTCAAGCCCTGTTCTTCTAAAATGATTGAAGCTGAGATCTCCACCTAGTGGATTTATAGGATTTTGCAGATTTTTATGGGAACAGCCAACTATCCCTGGAAATCCTTAATTTTTTTCTCTTAGAGAAATAACAAGTTTTAAAGACTTCTACTTAAATCTAGCATAATTGTCAACAGGACAATTGCAACTGTATGAAACATACCAATATGCTTATCAGTTAGACTACAGTTAACAAAGCTGAATTTTTATTTTCATACTATAATTAGGAAAACAGATCAAACATAAATATGAATATATAATTATCCATGTAGAAAGCAATATTGTAATACCATTAATTAAGATGTGTATAATAATTTACACAAAGTAAACATCAAATGTCAATCTGCTCAAATACTCTTCTTATGTAGTTTTTCATTTGTTTGAGGCTTTTTTTTTCAATGTTTGCTTGCTTTTGCAAGACTTGGCAAAACTTTTCTTGCTTGTTTTTTCATTCCTTAGAGAAGCATACTCAGTTAATTGTGTCAGACGTATCCTATGACTCCATCTTTGATTTTTGTCATATATTCAACTCTTTGGTTTTATTTTATTGATAACAAAGAGTTACTGAGGACGTTGTTGTCCTCCAAAATGATGCACTTGTAATGCATGCAAAGGCTAGTGGGTGTTTGTATGTCCTCTTGAAGAAAGCTAAAGTAGAAAAGGATTATTATTTGAGTTATTTTGTTCACTTTATTCTGCTTCTAAAGGTGATGTAGTACCGTATTCAGCAGATGGTGGATACAGTACAGGTTTTGGAGCAGAGTTTTCAGCTTCATTTATTCTGGAGGAACTAAAAACACCTCATTTTCTGCCTCAAAACTGTCTTTTAACCCTGGTAAGAAGGAAAGCGCTTCATGTGTCTCCACTGTCATTGCGCCTTCTTTATGTGCACTATCTTTATCTGGTTGAATATTTTGAACTTCTCTAAAATTATGTATATTACTGTTAATTTCAGAATCTACTTCACTGCAAAGTATTCTATTTTGGGTTTCATGGGAACTTGTGATACTTAAATCTTTAGCTGTAATGGTCTCCTTGGCAGAGCTTGCATCATATAATATATGTTTTTCACTTGTTCCATTTTCCCAAGTTTGCTGCCTTTCTTTGGTGGTGCCTTTTAAGGTCATTTGTGTGATCTGAATTAACATACTAGAATCTGTCTTGCTTTCATCAAGCATATTTTTCTCTTCTTTCCCTACTATTTTTATCTCTAGTGCTTCAGTGCCGTCATTTCTGGGCAATGCATTTGTGCTGTCAATTCCTTTTTCGCTACTATTGGTTAGGTGCCAAACGGCTTGACTACTAACAGGAGAAGTACTGATATCCTTGGGAAGTTCTATTCTATTTTGGTCTGGAATTGAATTTGTCTTCATAAATGATAGGTTGTTCTTGGATTGTGTTTGGGGAATGAGAGAGGAATCATAAGTTTCTGTTTTTGAAAGTTTTTTTTCTACATCATTTTCTTCCTTATCCATAATACAATTTTCCACAATTTGATGTGGTATTTGGGGTTTTGTCATTAATGTTTTTTCTTTATTTTCAAGCTGTGCATGACTTGAATTTTGCTCTCTGTGTTGTAAGGCTTCATTTTGGTCTAAAGTGTATTCCTTGTTGTAGCTGTCAGTCTTGTGAGCATCTAAAAGTTGTGTTTGATTCCTCGGGGACAAAGAAAACTGATTTAGCTCACTGGTCTTTGATACATTCTGTCCCATGTGCTCAGTGGACTCCGTTGTCCCTTGGTCAGTAGCCCCCCTGGAATGCTGGAGTGGTAAAACATCACTTCCTGTATTTTCCCAAGTAGTTGGTAAATAATTAAGCACTTTTGATGCAAGCTGAGTTGCATCTTCCATTTGCTCAGTTAAGAACTCAGAATGTGAGTGCCTGTGCTCAACATCAGTGGGTGTAGGCTGAGGCAATTTTGATGTGTTTCCATCAGGAATGTGGCCAGCTGAGTAACAGTTGCTTTCTATAGAGCTCTGGTTGACTACAGACAAGTTGTTAGCACTGATCAGGAGGGCACGTTTAGTGTTTCGTTGGTAATATGGGGTCTGCTTTGAGTCATGTTTCAGAGGCAGCCTCTTTGAAGTGAGTCTAACATAGTTGCTACTCTCTGACTGTTGAAGAAAATCTGCAGAAGACACAGTATTTATTTTGGCTTTTGTCTCAGAAGTTTTGGATAATTTCTTAGGAGGCAACAATACCTGCTTGCATTGCTTTGGGAGACCTGACGAGGTTTTTTCTGGATGGACTCTGACTTTTCTAAAAGGATGTAAATTTAATTTTAAGTTTTGTCCTTTAATTTTCCCTTTGAGGTCAGACTGAGGGGTTCTCTTCCTTTTCAGAACCCATGAATTAGTAAACCATTTTTCTCCTTTGTTTCTCTCCCCACGGTTGCTAAATTTTTTAACATCCAACTTAGTCAGTTGGTTACCTTGATTTTTCTGTCGTTTCCAAGGGGTTGATATTTTGGGTGACATCATCGACCTATTTATTTCTACTAAATCAGGATCATGGAAGCTAATTCTCTTTGGGGAATATGCTTTCTTGGTTTTTGTTGATAATCCTGATAAATCTATGTTGTCCTCACTCATAAGAAATTTTTCTATTGCACTGTTAATTTGGATTTGCTCTTTCTCAGGCTTTGAGTGTTGTCTATGATTTGGCTTCTTTTCTTTCATGTAATCTTCAAATTGCTCACAGGGCACATATTTACAGATAAGAGAATTGTTTGGCTGAAAATACCTAGGTTTGCTCTGTTTTAACAGTCCACAAGGATCATCATATTTTGATCTATGTTTTTGTACGATCTTTTGTACATAGTGTTCCTCAGGCTCACAAGGCTTGGATGATGAGCTTGTAATAAAATGTCTTTGCCTATGAGGTTGTAAGCCATTGTCTTCTTTTTCTATTGGAGGCTGCCATGATTCATTTGTTAAATGCTTCTCAAGACTTTCTCCTGCCAAGGCTGAAGCGGGTGTTGCATATCTTCTTCTAAATATGTCACTGCTGATATCTGTGGAACAATAAATGCAAGAATTTAGCACTTAGCAGAGTTTTATTACCCCAACCAAACAGATGCGTAGAAACCTTATGAAAAGTATAAAACTGACTCCTCTGATAATTGCAATTCTTGACTATTTCCTAATTTTTAACCAAACCTACAAAGGACATTTGTCAGTCCCATATGTTTTGCAATGGCACTCTTTATGGTCACACTGCAGTCAGTTGTGATGCTGACTTAAAAGTTGTGGAGTTAGAAATATAAATGTTATTTATAGTCATATATCTTTAATTGTTGGTTAGGTTAGCTTTAAATATGAATAATATGTAAATCGTTTTTAAATGGCTATAGTAATTTTTTCCTGAATTCATTTCCCATTTGCAACTTAAATATTGGGCAGAACATGGGTGCAATATTGAGTAATGTTCAGGTTTCAGATAATCAATAATAAGATAATAATTTGACAACGAAAGGGAAATACTTGCAATACTATTGACTCAATGAAAGCAAAGACCATATCTGTTTTATTTCCCATAACTTAATAAAATGTTCATTAAATATTTGTTAAATAAATAAGTATTTTGAAATATAGCCAGGTTTGTGTGGCAGCAGTCTTTGCCTGGGACTTTTAAAATGGTACAGATTAATATAATATTTAATCTTATCAATCTTATAACTTCTTCTGCTAGCTTCTTTTAAATGTCTACCTGCAAATTCCTCTTCAAGTTACAATCTTTCATTTACTAAAAGAAAACAGTACATGATGAACCATTCAGAAAGGAAGCTTCCTTTAACTGTTTGGGGATAGACCATATCTACAGCCCTATAGACACATGTGGAAGAAGGAAACTTGTACTGGCTTCTCCTTAATGTCTGCCTATAATCTCCTTTTACACATTAAATAATATTAATGACAAAAATAATAGTTAATACCGTTAATTGAGCACATGCTAAGAGCTAGGCATTGTGCTCATAATGTACATTCATCATCTCTTTTAATACTCACAAGAGACGTGATCCATTGGAGAGATCCTACTGTCTTATAACTTTTACAGATGAAGGAATGAGCTTTAAAGAAGTTGAATGCTTTCCCGTAGTCACACATCAGCTAAGTGTTGAAACCAAGAATTGAACCCAAGTCTATCTGACATTAAATGACCCTATTGTCTTAACCACAATGCATCTAAAATTTAAAATTATTTATTTGTGTACTTTCTATTGTTTCATGAAATTTTTTCATCCAGAGGAAGAAGTTTTTTATTCCATGAGAAAAAAGAAATCTTAACTGCAAAACATCTTAACCAAAAAAAATCCTAACAGCACTATTGCTATTTAAAAGGCTAATTTTTTTTTATTTTTAACATTGTTAGGTGTTAAGCCGCAAAATTAACTTTTAGTAGACAGGAGATGTACTCTCAGCTCCTAAGGGTGGGGATACTCCATCTCCAGTTTTCCCCAAGAGGTAAACTAAGTCCCAGACTAGCATCTAATTCCAATCTAAGATCTGCCGTCAACATTCTGGGTGACCTTGGAGAAGCTGCTTGTTCTCTGTGTATTAGAAGGTTGGACTAGATGGGAGCTTTACGTAAGTAAACAAATTATGTGGGGAAAGAATCTGTAGCCTTTGTCAGAGTCTCAGAGAGTTCTGTGACTCAAAGATAAACATTAAGAACTATTAGTGTAGATCTAAAGTCCCCTCTACCCTGGAAAGTCTATAATTCTTTTTCCAAGTCAGAAGACATAATCAGAGTGGCAATTTTTCTTTACCGATTTCTGTTCTGGAGCAGATGTGACCTTGGCTGTTTTCTCCTCAAATACCTGCCCTCTCTAGTTCTGGTACAATGCCTGGCATAGAGCAGAATTTCTGGTATTTCTTAAAAGTATTCATGTTAATCTGACAAACCAGTGTTCTCAGTGTGAAAACAACAGACTGGGTTTTAAATGGTTAAGAGACCACATCCCCTTCAGTTATAGGAGTTTCCCACAAAGAAGTTCAGGCATTGGACAAAGTTAAAAGATGAAATGAAAGATCTGCCTAAGGTATGATTCTAATGAAAGGGTAAGTGCCTATTTCTTTATAAAATAAAGCCAGTCTGACCTGGTTTCTATGGCGTATGTTTCTTTCCTCAGCCATCCCTGTCTTGTATGAAATCATCAACCCCCAGACACTGGTAAGAACTGGAGTGTGGGAACGCAATGGAATAAACTCACATCCTACCTTATAACATACGTGAAATAAAATATGGTTTTATTCTTATCCAGTCGCCCCAAAATGCATCCTTAGGGTCAGACCCCTGTGGTAAGAATTTCTTGATACAGCACCTCTGTCATTCATACTCTTAGAGAAAGCTCTGCTTGTTGTAAACCAATTCAAATAAATGACAGGAACCTCTTTACAGAGCAGCTGTCAACATTTTCACTGCTGAGCCTGAATGCATAGCCTTACTATTCAGGAAGAAAAAGGAAGACGTTTAATTCATTGCCTCCACCTAAATATTGACATCGCCCATGTACAGTGGGTAGATGTCACGGCCAGATTCACTTGGCTCCCAGCGTGGGACGATGAATTAAGTCCTGACTTTCCCTAGACTGGGAAGTTATCATCCCTGACAGCTCAGCAAGCAAAGTATGTTTCTTGACATCATTCCTGAAATGAATCACTAGCATTAGAGGGCCCATTCTTCTAACATGTCATGCTCTGGGAAGGTTGCTTACTGCAGAATTGGCATTAGAGCTCGAAGGATGTTGGAATAAAAGCTGATACTAGCCATCCCATAGATCTTAACAGCACTATTGCTATTTAAAAGGCTACTTTTTTCTTTTTTTAACATTGTTAGGTGTTGGGCCTCAAAATTTACTTTTAGCAGTCAGGAGATGCACTCTCAGCTCCTAAAAGTAAGAACACTTCATCTCCACCTCAGCCCAAACACACACACACACACACACACACACAGATACAGTATTTTTAGAAAAGGAATAGACTAGTGTTATAGTGATTTTTATAGCATTTCCCGTTGAGGACATTAAAGGAGGGAGGCTCCCTCCTTCAAAAAGAGTTAAACGGAGTGGGATTTTCTAAAACAAGACAAACTCACCTTCTGTTCTTATTATATCGTGTTGCAGAGTTTGAGGCTGGACTTCTCCAGGCTCAAGATTCCATAGCTTTTGAACTTTCCTTGGATTATATGTTGTAAGTAAGCCTGCTTCGTTAAAAGCTGTCATATTTCCAGGAGGCTCTGAACATCCTGAATGCAGCAATCTACCATCCTGGCAAAATAAAGTGCTGCCTACCCCATGGTCTTTCTTTTTCAGGTTTCTAAATGATCTGTCAAGGGTTGCGGACTCAGAGGCCGATGTTGCTTGATGGCTATTTTCCTGTAAAAGTGGCATTTCCTTTCTGGACTCCACAATGGACATGACCTTTATCTCGTTTTCCAGAGTTAAGTGGCAGTTACAGTATCCCTTAGTGTGGTAATTTCTTGCCTCATGAGCACACAGGGGTTCATCAAAGGTTCTGCAACAAAGGTTTTCTGATGTGTGTTCATTTGCTTTGCCTTGTTGGAGTTTCCAGTTAAATACAACTAAACCTAGGCAAGTGAGACCAACAGCTCCTGTGACAAATAGAGAGACCATTAAAAGATAACATCTTGGGAAGAAACATATAAATCATCAAATGTAAAAACCACAAATATAAAGGTTAATGGCTTGAAAGATATCAGAATGGGTAGGAAGTCCTTCACCATTTGGAAAAATATCAGTCCAGAAAGAGGCTACCATTGACATTGTTCTGCTTTCCAATTTGGATCTTTATACATATTAAAAATTATAAGAAACAACACCATCTGGAATCTCTTTGGTAGAAAAAAGGCTGTTTCATGAACTGAAACTCATTTAAGATAAAACAGTTCCTGCAATAACATTATTTTTTCTGTCTATGCCACCTCCTTTTATGAACTCTCATAATAGAGTGAATGATGTCTAATCTCAGACTGCCTGGTACCGTCATTTCATGTTCTACATAGTTTGTCCTCTGAATAAAATTGCAAGATCCAGTGTTTCTCAAACCCATATGCTGACTCTAACCTGTTTCTATTTCACTTTTTCCTATCTTGACAAATGGCATCCTCAACCACCTAAATGTTCAAACCAATGTCCCTGAGTCATACCCTCATTATCTGTCTAGCACAATGATTTCCTTTGTTTTTTCACACTTATAAGGTGTATTATTCTGTTTATTCATTCATATGCTTGTTCGCAGACTGTCCTCCTCTGCTGCAATTGAGCACTGTGAGGCAACACATCCTTTTAGTCCTGTTCAACATTCTATCCCCAGTGTCCACAACTATGAGACAAAGGAGGCAGAAATATTTATTAAATATTCTTAAATCAACAGAAGGGATTCTGTTTATGAATTCTGATAATGAAATCACTGGTGATCTAACCTTATAAATTCTCAAGATGTGATTAGGAAGATAAGGTGTCAGTACAGATTGAATAAAGAGATCTGTGTCCTAAACCTACATCTGCCTGAGGACAGTGCCCTTTTCTAGAAATGAAGACAGCATTCCAGATTCTTTGACTGGCTGCACCATGCCTAGTTTTATCCACTGGAGACAATATTAATGAAAACATATTTTTAAAACTTAAATGAAAAGGGAGGGTATCAGGTCATGATTGTTTCTTTTTTTTCTGTTAAAGATGAAGAGCAAACACGGAGAATAGCAGTTTCTGGTAAAATCCTCAAACCATTGTATAGTTTACCATATCTTGAGCTCTTAAATCTATTTTAATTCATTTGCCAACAATACACTCTTGGAAAGTGCTATAACATATTGAAGCAATCTCTATTAAAGGCACATTTTTAAAGTTGTAGCAAAATTATGTAAATAATAATCCTTTTATTGACAGATTCTAGAGTTTGAATTATCCCAAACAAGGATTTTGGTTTTAAAATGTTAAAGAATATATTAAAAAATCAAAAATTAGAACCACTCTTTAACTCATATGGGTAAGAAAACTCAAGACTCAAAGCTATGTTCTGACACTTTCCTTGGGTATTTTCTAATTTCTCTAACACTTATTTTTTTTCTCCTTTCACAAATGAGGATAACTAATACTACCCAGGGATGAAATAATATGTGACATGTTTAATACAGTGCTTTGATTCAATGAGTGTTCATTGTGATTTGGGATTATGATTATGATTATGATTACTGAGCTACCATTGTTTAGGTTTTGCATTGCTCTATTGTTCCTGGAAGACTCACCTATCAGGAACAAAAAAATCCAAAAGATAAATCATTATGATGATAATTTATATGACTGGTGCAGTTAGTAGACCAAATAATGAAGGAACAAAAAGGCTAAGTTTTCTTTAAGACAAGAATCAGCCATTGAAATGAGAGTAAACATCATCTGATTACAGGATACAGTTTCTCCTCTAATTGTGTCTGAATGGCAGGGACCCACTCCCTCCCCTGCTCTTGATACTAGGTATATATCTGTATCCCATTACCAGTCAGGTATGGTCACTTTCCATTAGTGTAGAAAGCAAAAGCAGCAAATGAAGCTTGTAGGCAGGCGGAATGTGCTATTAAGAAGACGTTTGAATTTTCTTTGCCATAGGCATTGTTTCTATTTTTAAAAAGTGTCCTAACAATCTTTCTGAGTTGGCAAGAGAAAAAGGAAAAATTAATAAGTTCTTATTGAAACATTAGAAACATGTTACAGCTTCATAAAAACTTTTTATCTACCAGTTCATAGCATAAGTGTCAAGATATTAGTGTTTGATGCCAAATAACCATTTATTAGTTTTAAATTTACTGAATATAGCTATTTATATTCTTTGGAATTTTTATGACTTAGATATAGCTGAAGAAGAAAATGGACTCATAGGCAAAATTATAGTTCTAAGTGTTTTTCCCACAATCTAGAAGTATAGATAACTCGCCACATGTGTGCTTCAGAAAGAGTGGAATCTTAATGGAGCAAATTAACATCAAAAATCAGTCTTTTTAAAGAAGAATCTCTTCTCAAAGCACTACAATTTAACAATTATTTGATGAAAGATATATTAGTATGATAATTCACACCAAAACTCAACATATATGTAATCATATTTATAATTTATCAGAATTTATTCATGTATTAAGCTCCCAGTCACTTTGACAAAACCTTTGGAATCTTCTAGAATTTGTATTTATCTCAATACTAATAAAGAACTGTTAATGTAGCTAAATATATTTCTGAATACATATTTCTGAAAACAGATGTAAAAGATAACTAAAAGATGCTAAAAATTGCTCTATTATAATATTTCCAAAACGATGTCCTCTAGAACACAAATTTAATGAAATCCTCTATGAAAAAAAGGGATCATGGCCAAATAAGTTCAAGAAATGCTCCATATCACACCTTCCTCTTAGAAATTTATAGTGCTCATTAGAAAATGAAAGGTTACGAGAAGTGCTGTAGTGAGTACAACTGTTTCACTTTGCTTAACTTAGTACCTTCTAAACCTATTTGAACCCCACTATCTATTGCCTATGTGTGCATCTGTGTGTTTTTATTGGAATATCTATTAATTACCCACCAGTGTTAGTATTCTAAGAAGCACATTTAAGGGAAACCTCTCTGCTGCCCTATCACTTATGTCTTTTATGGTAAATTATTTCTTAGCACATACAATTACTGACATAGTTACATGGTTTTTGAAAGAATTTATCTTCCTAACATTTGAATTTCCTTCCAAGTGAGTTGGATTACTGCTGATGGTAGTTCCATTGTCTATACCTGATGCTGGTCTCCATCTATCCTGACTAAAAGTGTAATGTCAGGAAGTAAAAATACAATCAATTAATTCACTAGATAACTGTTATAGAATAATGATTTATAGCACATATTTAAAATACGTCAATCTTGGATGCCATTTGTTGGTCTCTGGTCTCTCTCTCTTTCTCTCCCTGCCCCCTCATCACCATGGTTACCCACAGGTGCAGAGGATTTCACCATGAACTGAGAGCATAGGGGAAAACACACACATCGAGCTAGATAACTTAAGAAATCTCATGCATCTTTGGTCTTCAGCTAATGACACTAAGTGCCATTTTATATTATTCATCCAGTGAGGTGTAATGATAGCTGATGCATAGTTTTATAAATTTTAAATTACAAAAAATATATAAAGAATTGCATATTATGCTCCCCTTAGTTGGTCTGGGGAAGTATGGGCCAAGTTTACATAGAGTTGGACAAACAGAAATCTTAGAAGAATTCAAAACCCCCCAACAGGAGGAAAACCAAGGCACAGAGAAGTTAGATAATGTGTCCAAAGTCACACAGCTAATAGCAAAGCCAGGATTCAAACCTGGGCAATCCAACTACAGAGCTCATTTATTTAACTACTCTGCCATACAAACACTGCAGACTAAGATATATGTGATTGCCATAATAGCATCTCTTCGTCCATCTGTGAAAGCCCTCTGACTCTTACTATACACCATGGAGAAGCATACAAATGTAAGTTCCTTGAGGAAAGAGTCTATGTCCCATCAGTTTTTAAATATCTATCTCCTAGTGTCATAACAAATGCACTAGTACTCTTTGGTGAAAGGATGATTGGTGAAATATAGATATTATTCCTGTATTACACACAAGGAAACTAAAGTCTAAATAGCAAGTTAACCTGTTCAAGATCACAATGCTATTTATACCAGGGCTGGAGCTCTTGAATTCTGGTCCAGGGCCCTTTCCTCTATGTTAGACAGCTTCCCTGAAACAGGAAATTCTTGCAACCTGTGCCAAATCAGCTAATATCCTCCCACATCTACTGGCAATGTCTCCTTTCCATAGCCCTGGCAACCATGTGTCTGAGATAAGCATCACTTAGCATGCTGCAAAAATACGGACAAGAGAAGAGAAAAGAGGAGGGCACACTTCTCCCCGGCATACCTGCGAAGCCAAGAACAGTCAGCAGGGCCACATCTGGCCCTGGGAGGAGGGGACTTCTGTCCTTTAGAACCAGAGTGAAGTTGGGAGCTCTGGAATCACAGTTGGTCTCAGACAGCCTCAGCACACTCTGTGCAGCTGCCACAGCTGTGGTAGATGGCTGGCAATTTAGGTCTTTGGCATTCCTGAGCGTGTGAGCAGAAGACTTAATGTAGTTTCTTAAAAACCGAGCAAGGGGATGGAGATCACAAGTGCAGCTCCACTGGTTCTTATCTAAGCTCAGAAGGATTAACTGCTTCAGTGGAGTAAACACATCCGGCATGTGGGCTAACCTATTTCGGGAAAGGTCCACTTCCTGTAGTTGAGGCAGGGGCCGGAAGGCATCTTTCCCAATGTAGGAAATAAAATTGTTGGATAAATCCAGATACCTGAGACTGTGGAGATTCGTGCCTCCGAAAGAACTGTCTGTGAGATTAGTGATCTGATTCCCATCCAGCTGGAGCCGGGTCAGGCCCCTTGTGTTTCGGAACCAAGACCCTCGTAGGGTGTGGAGAGCATTATTGCTCAGCACCAGCACCTGCAGGCTGTGAAGCTTGCTGAAGGTGTGATCAGTGAGTGAAGAGCTGGATATTTGGTTGTGCTCCAGCAACAAGGTCCGCAACATCGTAAGGCCATGCAGGGCATCTTCCTGAACATCCTCGATAGCATTTCTGCTCAGGGAGAGCAGGGCAAGATTAAACAAGAGAGACAGGTTTGTGCTCTCAATAGAGGAGAGATATCCATCAGTGATGATTAAAACCCTCGTGGTCATAGGGGCTGCTGTGGGGAAAAAAGCACAGACTAGATGCAGGATACACATGAGTGGGAGGGAGGGGGTATGGTAGAGAGCAGAGAATCAATATCCTCTGAGCAATCTTATCACCTGGGTAAAAACAGTAAACAATACCCAAAATGAAAATGATTTTCTGATTTCTAAATTTGAGGGGAAGCTGGCTATATATCAAAATGATGGATTTTTATATTCTTTGCTACTGTGACATGTTTGTTTGAGAAACATAAACCCATCTGTTACTTTAGATGTCAAAGTTAATTCATTGTTTCGGATTATCTTCATCGATGTTATTTTGAAGGTGTCTTTTCAGGCCCTCCCTCCGAGCCTGTGTACTGACCTGATCTAGCCCTGCAGATCCAGGACAGAGTCAACTAAGAGCTGAGCCTGTGTCTGACCCCCATAGTCAGTGTTCCATAGCAATGTATATTTATGCTGTGAAGTCAATCATCTTTTCTCCAAACATAAAGGTGCGTGTTGGGATGGGGAGAGTGAGAAGGAGCATTGATTTCTGCTTTTTAGCCCCAGGCTAAAAGTTGGCAACTTGGTAAGGATATATGTTCAATCCAGACAACCCAAGTATCTGTCAGTGGGGTTCTCATTATAGTCTGGGTCATCTTGGCCTCCTGTCTAATATCTGTTCCCTCCAATGAAGTCCTTCATGTGATGACAGGTGGTGCTCAGGGCTTCCAACTGTTAAATCCCTTCACCATAATCACCTCAGAGCTATCACTGCTCTGTCATTAGAAATCAAAGCACTTTAACTCAATAAAGATATATTATAATCAGGAGTTATTGTAACACATCTTTATCATGCTAAAATTGTTTTGACTGCAAATGACAGTGTCATAAGGATGGAGAAGTCCATTGTCACTGGGAGGTCTACAGGTGATATTAGAACAGTCAACCCCAGGGAAGCAAATCACAAATCCCTTAGGAAATTCAGACTGCATCGTGGAAACAAAGAGATTAAAAAATATGTAAAAGACAAAAGATTCTCAGAGTGCCTTCTTTTGGAAGAATTGTTCTCATCCCTGCAGCACAAGCAAGCTTAAATCCTGGTGGTTTCTTCAGCATGTGTGATTGATTATTTGAATTCTATTAATTCTGGCCAGTTCGGCATTTTGTTTCTCTCATCAATGTTTTTGATATGGGATGAAGGAGGTTTGTTTTCGTGGGTCCCCAGTCCTTTAGGGATTTGCTGACTCTGAATGAGCAGGCTATTATTTCTGTCAATTACTTCTTGTCTAGGTCTAGACAGAAACCCCACTCACAATTCATCCATTTTATTCTCTGTATTTATGAAATCTAACTTCACAAATATGGTGTTCTGTAAATGAGAAGGAGGATATAGAGGTGCAACAATGTAGATGAGAAATATTTGTTTCTTACAGACATCAACTATCTCTGATCAGGAAAAATAAATGTAGTGAAGTCAAGAAATCCATTTTAGATGGTGAGAGTTTAGTGTTAAAGCATTTTCAATACTGATTAGAAACAATATACACATCAACTATCCTTGAAACCTTCCCTGTCCTGTCATGGATGGTGACAACATCTACCTCCTAATTATCAGAGTCATGGGATATTAGAAATGGAAGAAATTATCCTCTTCCACTCTGTCGTAACTCAAGCTTGTTTATGGAAATTTTCCATTGGCAGAGCTTATAGCTTGTTTATCTCTTCTTGGATATCAGGATGTAAATCACATTCTCCTCAAATTTGTTAATAAGGTGTCTTATTAAATTGTTGACTTAAGCAAGCAATATGTAATGAATACAGGCAGTGTATCTTGTTAGCATTTCTACAGCTCATTTACCACCAATAAAAAGAGACCAGACTTTCAAAATGAGATGCACTTTGATAATAATCTGTTTCACTGGTACATCACTTAATCTTACTAATGCTGAACAACTGCAGTTCAGGTTTCTGATTTATTTATATTTCTTCCAGCTGGTGGTAGGGTTCAAATCTGCACAAAGTATGTACAAAGATATTAAAGTGATGTATTTGTTAAGTGTGTAGCTGGATAAAATGGTGATATTCTTTTGCAATAGCAAAATATCTCAATCACCTCTGAAGGTCTTTAAATAGTTTTGATTGAGACCATCAGGAACAGGAAAATAAAATATTACTAGTCTCTTTAGTCATTGTATGAAGTGTACTCATTAAAGGGTTACCTCTTTTAAGCTGAGCCCAGAGAACAATCAGTACAATGAAAGGTATGGCAACCAATTTTCCAGGTACACTGAGCACTGCTTTTTAGAGTTATTAGTTTTATTACCTACTATATAGGTTAGCTGGTGACAGAGGGTTACATCTTTGGTGCACACCACACATGACTCAGGGCAAGCTGCCACCAACCGCAACATGATGGCAAAGAGTACCAGCCGTCCACCTGAAAGGAAAGTAGAGGGCAATGTATATCATAATGTTGGCATTCACTGTCCATTATTTCGGTACATACAGCTCATGAGGCATTTTGGTAATTTCTACTGTTCAGTGAGCATCTTGGTGTTCTCTTAAGATGCCAGATAAATAACTACATTCCTTAATTTGCATAGAATTTAAACTGAAATGTTAAAGCGTTTGACTTTAAATTCAGAGAGCTCACATCCAGGGCATATATATTAGTATTTTGAAAAAATTAAGTTACTTTGCAAAACAATGTATAGTTTGTAGTGCTTTCACCAAACATTATCTTACTTAGTTCTTTTAATTCTGCAACCCAATTGGAGACTAAAAAACAGCTCAGGATGGTTAGTAAACCATCCTAAATCACATAGCGGATAGGTATTTAACCAAGTCTTTTAACTTTCAATCCAGTGTTTCTTCTAGTATGCAAAGCTAATCTCAGGCACTGAGTCTTACATGATTACAACTAAATTCTTACTCCTTATAGATTTAAATGCCACACCTAGGGAGTGAGTATGAAGTCAAGATTAAGCTCACAAGCTCTACTTAGCTTTGAATTCAGCTCTGTTTTTACTGACTATATTATCTTAGAAAAAAAATTTCTTTTTATTTTTTGCTTTTTCATGTGTAAAATAGAAATGATAAATGCCTACAGTACAGAATGTTATAAGAGTTAAATAGGTACTCTAAGTGTTTAGTAAATGTTAAATTTTACCTTTATTTCAAAGCTTTTTCAACCCCCCAGTGAAATATTTCACATCATTTGAATTTTATGTTCAAAAAAGACAATTCATTTATAATATCTTCCCTGGTTGATTTAAAAAAAAAAACAAGGAGCAAATTATAATAAAACCCTCTACCTATATAATAAGATAGTTTGAGAACAAAATAAAATGTTGAAAAAACATAAAATGATTAATTCTATCATTTGTTCAACAAGCATTTGTTGATCACCTTCTGCATGCTAGGCACTGCTCACAGTACTGGGCATAGAGCAGGGGCTGACAAGCACCTGCCCTTGTGAAGTGTACCTTCTATAAAAGGATATAAACAATAAACAAATAATATAAAATATGTATTAAGTCATATGGTGATAAGTGCTATAGAATAAATAAAACAAGAAAAGGAGAAGATCACATTGACTCGAGGGCTCTAAATACGGCGAACAAGGAAAATCTCTGTGATAAAACAACATTTGAACAATAAGCTGGAGAAGGTGAAGGCATTAGTGTGTCATGGTGGAGAGGACCCAATGCAAAGTTCTCAAGGGCATGAGGAGGTTGGTGTGATGACCAGAGAGGAGTGTGTAAGAGGAAGAGTAGGGCACAGAATCATAGGAGCAGGTTGTTGTATACCTTAGAGATGAATGCAAAGACATAGGGTTTTAACCCAAATAACATGGGAAGTAATTGGAGGCTATAGTGAGTGGCATTACTTGGTCTGATGTATATTTTTAAATGATCATTTTAACTACTGAGTTGGGAACTACTTTCAGATAAGCAAAGAACATAAGTAGCAAAAATAGGAGGCAATTGTAGTAATACAAGCAAGGGATGATGTGGTGGAGACAAGGATGAGAGGTAAGCATATTCCAGATGATTTTTTATCATAATGATGCAATTTAATTTAACAAATTTGAGCTCATTTAACCTGTCTGATGGAATGTGCTAGGTGTCTAAGAGTAAATAAACCATTGCATCAAAGAACTTTCTAGCTAGTGATAGACATGTAAATATCTATCTATAACACAAGGAGAAATGAAGTAAATCTAAATGCAAGTGAACAATTATTTTGTGGAATAACTTGGATGCTTTAAGAACGATGTAGCTCTTGAGTTGGGCCTTGCAGAGTGCAGTGAATTTCCATGGGCAGAGAATAAGCACTGGGTAATTCCAGTCTGAGAAAACAGTAAGAACAATGCCCTGCATGGGGCAGCAGATCTAATCTCAGTTCATTTATTTTAGTCCTACCTGGCTGGTTAGTCGGCCTCATGCATGTGTGGTTCAGGGGCCAACCAGAGATTTAGGTAGAATTTACACACAGACTCCAGGGCTTTTTCCAGGATCTCCTCTCATTCTCTACTGCCTATTTGTGATAAGCAGGATTCTAAGACGGCCTGCAAGATTCCTGTCCCCGGTGTACATGCCATGTAGAATACCCTCTCCTTCAGTGTGGGCAGAACCTGTGAATATGATGAGATGTTACTCCCATGATTATGTTTCATCATATGACTAAAGGAAGATTATCCCAAGTGGGTCTGACCTAACTGGGTGAGCCCTTCAAAAGCAGAATAAGTTTTACAGCTGGTCACAGAGTAGGAAGTCAGGCATCTGCCCTTGCCGGTTAGGAAAGAAGCAAACAGCCATGTTGTGCTGCCTATTTGGCAAGCAACTGTAGGCATCCTCTAGAATTTGAGAGTCATTTCTGGGCAACAGATGGCAAGAAAACAGACATGTGTCATACAACCACAAAGAAATCAGTACTGCCAACAACCAGTGCTCTTAAAAGAGGGTTTGAGCCTCAGATGAGAATCACAGTGCCTGCTGACTCCTTGATTTCAGCCTAGTGAAACTCTGAGCAAAGGACCTGGCTAATCTATACTGGACTCCTGACCGATGGAAACTGAGATAATAAGTGAACATTGTTTTAAATCACTAGGTTTATGGTAATTTGTTATAAAACAATAACTAATACACTCCAGTTGCCCTGAATTTTGTCCTCTGGTCCTTCAAACAAGTAAACCATCAGAATTTTAATTGTTTCCTAAAATGCAGAAGTGGTCTACCCTCAGGCTAAATGCTATAAAGAGAGAGAGAGAGAGAGGTAGGAAATATACTAGTTCTTTTCTTCTAAGTGACTCACTCCCCTCCAGGATCTACTTGCTTTTATTAACTTTCCAGTGCCTTCAGGTAGCTGTCATTTACATTTTGTCCAGAGTTTCTTGTTGTTTTCTGTAGGAGGGTTGATCTAATATAAGCTACTTGATCATTCAGATTCTGAATGGTAGTATCAATATAATTTGCTGGTATATTAGAGGCAAGTGTGATAAAGAGAGTAGTCAAACATCATCACTTTTGCGTGTGTGTGTCTGTGTGTGTGTGTTTTTGCCTCTGCAAGCAGAAGGATGGAGTTTCCATTTACTGAAATGGGAAAGGCTATGAATATAATTAATTGCATGTGTGAGTTTAGAGTTCAGGAGAAAGTACTGGGCTAGAGATAATAATCTAGGAGTTGTTTTTTAAAGGCATAAGGCTGAATTAACTCCTCAACAAATTAATTTTAAAGGATAAAGAGACTCAAAGACTGAGTCTTGGGGCAGTAAAAAGCTTAAAGATAAGGGGGAGAGATGAAACCAAAAGAGGAGACTAAGAAGAAGCCAATGAGCGCAGAAAAAAATAAAATAAGAAAATGGTGTCCTCAAAGCCAGTTGAAAAACATGTTTCAGGGACAAAGGAATTGTTGCTTATATTTAACGCTATGCCAAGCGAGATGACCACTGAGATGTAACCACTGAATTTAGCAATGAGATCTTTGTAACCTTGACAAGGGCAGTTTCAGCAGTGTTGTAGGAGAAAGCTTGATTAGGATGGATTGCAAATGGGAGAAGGGGAATTAGAGACCACAAATTTAGATAACTCTAGAACAATTTTGCTGTAAAGGTAAACAGCAATGGAACAGTAGCTTGAAGGAGAGACGTTAAGGGTTTTATTTTGCTGTTTGTTTTTAAGATAGAAGAATGTATAGTATGTCTGTATGCTGGTGGAGATTAAACAATAAAGAAGGAACATGAACGATGCAAAAAAAAATAGATGAGAGAATCATTGCTGGAGCACACAAGTGAAGGAGTTGGCCTCAGAATCAGGCAAAGTTCATCCACAGAAACAAAAGTGAGGGCAAATTATGTAGGTCATAGGTGAGTAGGTCAATCTAGTAGTGGGAGCTAGAGGTTTAGGAGAGAGGAGAAGGTACAAAATAGCCATCTGAAGTGTGAGAGAGTGAATGGGCTAGAAATATGTAATAGGCTCTCTGAGCAGTACTGACGGTCCATGGGCGATTAGAGGGTCAAGATTTTGAAGTGAGACCAGGCAGAATGGATTCAATAAAGGTTAGGATTCTTTCAGTACTGTACCAAATGCAAGATGAAGCAAGGGAGTTGAGGATGTGTGGAAGGGAGTGATAGTTGGAAGTGAATCTAATGATAAATGTAAACGAAATGTAAGATAGGTAAAGGGAAAGTGAGTGACAGCGAAAAGATGATGAAATGAGCAAAAAAACAAGTAGGGAAAAAGATGGGCAGATGGGTAGGTAGGTAAAGAGAAGAGCATCTACTTTAGGACATATTTGGAAATGCTAATAATAAAAAGCTCTTGTTTTGTTTTGTTTTGTTTTAAGTGGTAAAATGGCTTCCAAGTACCAGTGTGATCAAAGCTTGTTGGAGTCAGGTTTCTAGAAGAAGTGAGCTAGAGAGAAAGGGACAGCTCAGAGAGTTGTCTGATAAAGATTGAGGGGTTAAAGAGCATGGAGGGGTGAAGGCATTGGTCGTGACAGGGTCTAGGGTATAACTAAGGGGCTGAGTAACTAAAGGAGTTTGGAGGACAAGCTCATTGGAGAAGAGTAGGCAAAGGAACCCAGAGGTCAGGCTATTTTAATGATCATTTGCATGGATAATAAAAGTACAAAGAGTAGTGTTAGAGAGTATGAAGTAAGCCAGTTTTTAAAATCCACAAAGAATGAGGGGGTGTGGCTAGACTCTGGTGGTATAGCCTGTCAAGCTGGTGGTGTTTAGAGGAGAAACCATTTGGAAGTAGCAGTGACAACAAGGAAGACACAGGGTTTTGCTCACTCCACTGCTCGCACTGCTCCCACTGCCCCCACCAACCTAGAGATACAAGGAGTATGTGAGAGGAAACAGCTTATAAGGGAAGCAATGTTCTCAGGGGTGGGCTAGATAGTAAGGGAGAAACTGTTCTACTAAGAATCTAAATTAGTTGGTTACTGAACCTGAATGTTAAATTGGGCTCTCCACCTCCTGGCAGTGAAAGTTTCATAAAGGGAGAAATGATAGGGTGTATGGTTTTAGGATCTGACAAAAGAAGACAAACAATTTTCTCAGAAGAGGCCAACATTTTCTAAAATTCCAAGAATTTTTCCAATAATCATTTTTGTATCCCTTGCAACTGGAACAAAGCTTGAAATATATTTGGAATAAACATTTTTTTAACCAAATTCATCTGACACAGAGGTTCATAATGGGCAGTATCTTTAATGGCACTGTCTGAAAGTAAAAAGCTTATCTTAAACCCTAAAGTAAGGCACAGTTCTGAGGTTTCTATCATCATCTTAGTTTTGAATCTGAGATGACCTTTTCAAAAGTGAAGTTCATTATAAATCTAGCCTTAGCAGTTCTTTTTATACACAGTGTGCAGTATATTACAAGGCACTGAGATAGTTAATAGTTTTTAGTATTCACTATTATTCTTTCATTTTGAAGAGGAAACCTGCCATTTAAAAACATGCAAAGCTAACTAAACCTTTTCCACTATTTCATTATCTGAATGTAGTTGCAAATTCTGACTTAAAACTCTTATCAGAGGGAGACTCAACATCCCTCCATGAACAGCAAATGAACATTCAATTAACACTTCAATAAAAGTGTATTTTAAATAAAAATATACTTTATTGTTAATCTCATTCTTTACAAATGCTAATACCCAATTTTAAAATCCAAAGAGAGTCTCCTTCCTTTTATTCTTAAGGGGAAAAAAGTTCTTTTTTCTATTTACAGGGAAGACCCGAGTTTTCTGAAGTTGTCATGAAGTTAGAAGAGTGTCTCTGCAACATTGAGGTAAAAATTTTAGCTTCTGAAATATGTCCATAAAAAAGCCCTGCATATCCAAGGCTGTCAGGGAATGTAGATGAGCTGGTACTTACCAAAAGTTACTATGAGGACCCATAACTCCATCCATATTTACCCTATTCATTAAATTCCTATGGTGGAGCAGAATTAGCTGTATCTACAGGGACAAAGGCAAAGTCAGAGTGAATTCGAGACCTTCGAATATACTAGGGCAGGCTATAATAATAGGGCAGGCAAATGGACACAGTCATGCTCAGCTTAAAAAATTGATAAGTAAAAATTGGAAAGTATAACAAATACGTTAGAAGGTAATTATTTAATCAATTTTTATGCAAAAATTTCTGCATACAGAGATATGTAAGCCCTTGTTCATTTACATTCAATGAGTAAAAAAAATTATCAATAAAATATGTTCATAAATTAATTGGAAGGCATTGCTTTCACACCACATATATGTTGCTTAATGTGATATATGTTGGTAATCACGCTAATGGGATTTTCTTGCCTTATTAAAGCTGTTTACTTTAAGTTTCTCTATAATTGCCTTAATTTTCTACACATCTGGTCAAGAGATAGCATTTCAAAATAATCGAGGGAGCTAAAACATGCACACTAATTCAAAAATAATATATTCTCAAATGCAAATAAGTGCTACTGGTGGAGGAAGACATACATCACACATAGAGGATCACATATGCATCTGCATATGCAGGGAAGGGGCAACAATAGAGAGAAAAAGAATCAATCTGAGATTGCACCACTAAATCTCAAAGTGGAACCATCAAGAAAAGTAGGATTTTTTTCTTAAAAAAAAAAAACTCAGCTAAGAATCATTGGACCTAGTCTATTGGAAAAGGATTTGCAGTTACAGCCTGCAGTGAGTGGCTCTGTCTCATGACTCTTTGCTGGAATTTCTAAAGAAAACTTTTGTGTAAAAAGAAGCTTCAGTGTTTAGACCTAAGATCCTCTTTCCCTTCTCTTATTCAGTACTGGGACTTACAGAAAGTGGGGAGAAGTAGTCATATATTTGGTGGGGCTTCAGCAGCCCCTGTGGACAAAAGCATCTGCCAGAAGCCTTGGGTATTAAGAGACACCGTCAAGACTTGAATTTAAAATATCCTCTCATTTTGAAACTTAGGGTTTGAGCGAGTTTGCTTCCAGCCTAATGGGATAGATATATCTGGAGGTGGATTCCAGAAAAAAGGAATCCACCATGATAGGATCTACAAACATGATAGGATCTACTAAACTAGCTTGTCTTATTGTAATATATTGATCAAGCCTCTTATTTATACTCTCTCCCCAAGGGAGAAGATGAATGGGCTATGTGCTAAGAGAGTTTGCTGGACTGAGTTGCATTAATTAATGGACCAGAGTCAGCCTAAAGAGGCTTGACTTGTGCAGTTTCATAAGACTTTATCCTCTCTGTTCTTCAACTTTTCAGTCAATGGTTTAGATCAAGGCCAAGAGGGAGCTACTCATCCCATGTGCAGATATAATTAAGTTAAGAGGGACAGAAAGTATTTCAAAGCAGGACTCTAGATCTTGGAGGATGAAGTAACAGGACATGTCTAACAAGAATAGTTTTAACAGGAATAGATATAAATATAATGTCCTGCAGCACAGCCAAAGAAAAAATAATAAAAGTATCAAATGGTGGAGACCTGGCTTAGGAGCATCATGAATGCTAGTGGATAATAAGCTCATTGGGATTTAGAATATAAAGTGACTGTCTTGCTGCAAAATAAAAGATATGATTATTCTTGTTCTGAAATGGCCATGTGGTACCCAGTTGTGTCCCTGAGCCTTTTAAAGGAATAATTAAAACTAGGATACACATTTTAGAAGAGAGAGATTTGAGTGGTGAATAAGCTGAAAATCACGTAACATGAAAACCATTTGCAGGAACTAATGATGCTTATCACAGAAAAGAGATAATTAGGGTGAGTCCAACAGGTTTTTGTTTGTTTGTTTGTTTGTTTTTGAGAGAGAGTCTCACTCTGTCTCCCGGCTGGAGTGCAGTGGTGCAATCTCAGCTCACTGCAACCTCTGCCTCCCAGGTTCAAGCAATTCTCCTGCCTCAGCCTCCCCAGTAGCTGAGACTACAGGCACGTGCCACCACTCCCAGCTAATTTTTGTATTTTTATTAGAGACAGGGTTTCACCATGTTGACCAGGATGGTCTCGATCTCTTGACCTCATGATCCGCTCACCTCAGTCTCCCAAGGTGCTGGGATTACAGGCGTGAGCCACCGCACCCAGCCAAGTCCAAAAGGTGTTTTTAAACATATGAAAAACTATCACGTGGTAAAGGGAGTGGCCTCTTCAATATGGGAAAAGACTTGCCACACATTAAAGCATTTTTCATCTTATAAAATTGATGTATTCTTGGAAAAGTGTGTAAATTCATTTTACATGAAGGGAATAATTTCATGTAAAGGGAATAATTTTAGCTATGATCTAAAGGAACTCTGCCATAAATCTTATTGCCATAGTGAAGAACGTGAAGAATCTTTTGATCATTGAATAATAACCTTCTAAATATATTTTATGAATCTGAATTGGGCCTACTGTGTTTTTAGAAAGATGAGCATAAATTTAAGAGGCCAGCTGTCAGCACAGAACTGGGTCAAAAAAGTAAATTAAGCTAGCCAGATGTTGCCACTAGATTTTTTCCTGAAAGGAAAAGCCGGGAGCAAGCTGAGTGAGTAGAAACTAAAATATGGGAAACCTTGGAATAGAAAGTTCAATCCATATTTTATGTTGTCTTCACACCTGTTGGAAGTATTAAACAATTGAAATTGCCGCTCCTCCACTCAGCTGATGTCTCCTGCATCAAGTAACAGCAGTGGGTCTCTCTCACCTTCTTCTTCTTCTGATTGCCTGGTGAGCCGGGGAGGACCTGGCCGGAGTCATGTGGCAGCTTTAAGAAGTCGTTTCGAATTGGAATATGCTCTAAATGCAAGGTCCTATGCTGCTTTGTCCCAAAGGTGAGTGGTAATGTAAGCAAATCTCACAGTAAAGTCTTATTTCAGAATCTTATCAAGATAGTCAACTGATTTGATTACTATCAACAGGGTTTGATTACCCCCTGAAAAACTTTGAAAGAGGAGTTTTCAGCCCATTTTTCTTATATTATGATTAAAAATTAGAAATTTTATTATCTGTTAGCCTAGGTCCTCTGGTTGCAAGTAACAGGCATTAACCTAGCTTAAGTAAGACACATCTATTGCAGAGTAACAAAAGGGATTTATTAAAAGTATTCTGAAGCTATTTTGTGGCATCCAAGCAAGAATTCCTGTGTGGAAACCAGGAAACAGCTTTGAGGATCTGAGCAACAAAAGTTCAGCGTTCTAAGAATTACCATATGACCCAGAAATTCCATTCCTAGGAATATATCCTAAAATTGAAAATAGGTACTTAAACAAATACTTGTATTCAAATGTTTATAGAGCAATATTTATAATAACCAAAAGGTGGAAACAACCCAAAAGTCCATCAACCAATGAACAGATTGATAAAACAGGTTGTCACAACAAAATACCATATACTGGGTACATAAAACAACAGAAATTTATTTCCACAGTCTGAAAGCTGGAAGTCCAAGATCAGGTTCAGCACGGTTGAGGTTCTGGTGCATGTTCTCTTCCTGTTTTCTAGAAATCCACCTTTTTTTCTCTGTCCTTATACGGCAGGGAGAGCTCTAGTGTCTCTTTATCTTCTTATAAGGGCACCAACTCTACTGGGTCAGGGCTTTACATTTATGACTTCATTAAACCTTAATTGTCTCCTTAAAGGCCTTCTCTCCAATTTAGTCACATGGGAGGCTAGGATTTCAACATATGAATTTGAGGAGGGTCACACTCCAGTCCATAGCAATAGGTAAATCTATAAAAACAAAAAGCAGATGGGTGCTTCTAGGGGATAGGGAGGAGGGAGAAATTGGGAGTAAATTCTTAATTGTCACCCAGTTTTATTTGGGGCTGATGAAAAGATTTTGGAATTAAAGTGGTGGTTGTAAAACTGTGAATGTACTAAATACCACTGGGATGCTAGTTTTAAAATGGTTATTTCTATGCTGTGCGAACTTTACCTCGATGAAAAAAGAAGCAAAAACAAAAAGATTAAGCAAAAAGGTAAGTCAGAAAAAGAGAAAAAGAAATCAACATTCTTTCATAGCTAGCTCTGCCATTCACATGCCCCAGTTCCCAATAGATAGTCTCTGTCTCTCAGCTTAAATGTTAAGTTTCAAGGAGAAGTATATCTGTCATATAATGCTATAATAATTCTGTATAATAACCCATCCCAGAATTCAGCGATATACAATCATAATCATTTATTTCTTGCTCACTTGTTTGTGGGCTCATTTTGGATGAGCTTGACTCTGAACTACAGATTGTGTTCAGGTCTGTTCCTTGGGTCTATCAACCTCCTTGGACACCCACATAGAAAAATGTACTACCTGGGGTATATTCTTCTCATAGACAAAGGCTAGTAACTCAAGAGGACAAGCCCAAATTTACGTGCACATTTAAAGCCTTTGCTCAAGTTGTATCCTCTGACAACATTCCATTGGCAAGTTTCACAGCTGGCTTCAACATCAATAGGAAGAAAAAATACACTTGATTTTTAGTGGGAAGAATTGCAAAGCCATATGGGAAAAGGCATGGGTAACTGGAGTGGGAATGGGGTCATATTTCATTAATATAAACATGGCTGTCAGGGTCCCCTGTTCTAGATGGGGAGCAAAGAAGACAGTCACTCTGAGCTTCATAGATACCCTAAAGAGTGCATACTTTCCAACCCATGGAAGACCAGAAAAGACTAGTTTAAATTCTTTCTCCGTCCACGTGAGCACCAAAGCATTTGCACACAGCCCAGTTACACATGCACACTCACACCCACACCTGCATATACATACACACTCATACACTCCATTATCAGAGTAAAGGTTCTTAAGTGGGAAAAGATTATCTGGACTTAGCAAGGGTTTCTATATAATCTACAAATTGCAATTGTTGCTTTTTTAGCTGTAGTTATTATATTCCTGATCTGATAAAGGAGTTACAGCTGCAGCTATGAAGAGATGGGACTCTGATTCGTGAAGTCTTTAATCTATAAAATGTCATGAAATTAATTATCAGTAGGTTTGACTGATAACCACATAAACTGGACACCATTTTTTATTGGATTTTAGTCTCTCACGTAATTTCTAAAGGACCCATAGGCCAAGACTACATTAGATTTGGTCACATCATCATCTTCCAGTTCTATCTGCTGTTCTTATTCTCTACTTGTGGCTTTTAAAGCTACTTCTCTGAACAGCCAGATTTTGATATTTCTAAAGCACAGTCACCTGAGGTTTGTCCACTTGAGACAGAGGTTAAGAGGATGAGCTGTGGAATCAGAGAGATGTGAAGTTAAATCTTGGCTTTGCCATGTACTAGCTCAATGACCTTGTCAAGTTATTTAAATCTCACATGTAAAATACTGATAATAATACCAGATCTTAGAGTTGTTTTAAGGAGAGGTACTATTGTCATAGTAGTGACAGTACTTGATTGAAAGATGCCAGCAGAACCAAGCAAAGAATATAGTTTCAAAAATGTAGGCAAGTCACAGAATTTACAATACATGGAGAGCTACACAGAATAGGAGGCACAGCAGCATTCCCAGTTAGGCAAATGAAGGGTGGAGGGGACAGAGCTTCTCTAGCCTTCCAGAATCTAGAGATGTATACCACTACTAATTTTTCAAAAAAAACTACATGCTGGGTGAAAAAAACCCATCAGCTTTTTTGAGATGCTCCTTTTGATATTCTCATAAAGTGTTTTATAGCCTTCTGGCCCTTCCTGACTGTTATGGAACTCTGATAAGGGTGTGTCTGTCTGCTAGGTGCAAGTTTCTCTTAACAGCGTGGCATTTCCCTGAGGATTTGCTGTGAGGGTGCATTCAAGGTCAGTTTGTTAGTACCATTCCTCCAAGTAAGCCCAATCCTTGCACTGCTTGAAATCAACTCTAGCAATCGGTAAAGCATTTAGCTAAGTTTTAAAGTGTGTCAAAATAGAAATTATGTATGTTCTATTCATTACTGTATCCTTAGTATCTATCTAGCAGTATGATTGGCATAAAGTCAGTAAGAAATATTTGTTGGGCAGAAAAAGAATAAAAAATTAGATAAATTGGCTCAATAAATGGGAATTATTTTTCACTTGGTGTGTAATCAGTGAATGAGCCTTAACTATTTTCTCTTTTCTTTCCATTTAAATAGCTGTCACTATTGAACATCCTGGGCACTATTTTAAACACTTTAAATAGTCATCTAATTCAGTCTTAGGAAGTAGGTATTCCAATTTTTCTTTATTATTATTATACTTTAGGTTTTATGGTACATGTGCGCAATGTGCAAGTTAGTTACATATGTATACATGTGCCATGCTGGTGCGCTGCACCCACTAACTCGTCATCTAGTATTAGGTATATCTCCCAGTGCTATCCGTCCCCCCTCCCCCCACCCCACAACAGTCCCCGAAGTGTGATGTTCCCCTTCCTGTGTCCATGTGTTCTCATTGTTCAATTCCCACCTATGAGTGAGAATATGCGGTGTTTGGTTTTTTGTTCTTGGCGATAGTTTACTGAGAATGATGATTTCCAATTTCATCCATGTCCCTACAAAGGACATGAACTCATCATTTTTTATGGCTGCATAGTATTCCATGGTGTATATGTGCCACATTTTCTTAATCCAGTCTATCATTGTTGGACATTTGGGTTGGTTCCAAGTCTTTGCTATTGTGAATAATGCTGCAATAAACATACGTGTGCATGTGTCTTTATAGCAGCATGATTTATAGTCCTTTGGGTATATACCCAGTAATGGGATGGCTGGGTCAAATGGAATTTCTAGTTCTAGATCCCTGAGGAATCGCCACACTGACTTCCACAATGGTTGAACTAGTTTACAGTCCCACCAACAGTGTAAAAGTGTTCCTATTTCTCCACATCCTCTCCAGCACCTGTTGTTTCCTGACTTTTTAATGATCACCATTCTAACTGGTGTGAGATGGTATCTCATTGTGGTTTTGATTTGCATTTCTCTGATGGCCAGTGATGGTGAGCATTTTTTCATGTGTTTTTTGGCTGCATAAATGTCTTCTTTTGAGAAGTATCTGTTCATGTCCTTTGCCCACTTTTTGATGGGGTTGTTCATTTTTTTCTTGTAAATTTGTTTGAGTTCATTGTAGATTCTGGATATTAGCCCTTTGTCAGATGAGTAGGTTGCGAAAATTTTCTCCCATTTAAGCATTCTTATACACCAATAACAGACAAATAGAGAGCCAAATCATGAGTGAACTCCCATTCACAATTGCTTCAAAGAGAATAAAATACCTAGGAATCCAACTTACAAGGGATGTGAAGGACCTCTTCAAGGAGAACTACAAACCACTGCTCAAGGAAATAAAAGAGGATACAAACAAATGGAAGAACATTCCATGCTCATGGGTAGGAAGAATCAATATCGTGAAAATGGCCATACTGCCCAAGGTAATTTACAGATTCAATGCCATCCCCATCAAGCTACCAATGACTTTCTTCACAGAATTGGAAAAAACTACTTTAAAGTTCATATGGCACCAAAAAAGAGCCCGCATCGCCAAGTCAATCCTAAGCCAAAAGAACAAAGCTGGAGGCATCACGCTACCTGACTTCAAACTATACTACAAGGCTACAGTAACCAAAACAGCATGGTACTGGTACCAAAACAGAGATATAGACCAATGGAACAGAACAGAGGCCTCAGAAATAATGCCGCGTATCTACAACTATCTGATCTTTGACAAACCTGAGAAAAACAAGCAATGGGGAAAGGATTCCCTATTTAATAAATGGTGCTGGGAAAACTGGCTAGCCATATGGAGAAAGCTGAAACTGGATCCCTTCCTTACACCTTATACAAAAATCAATTCAAGATGGATTAAAGACTTAAACGTTAGACCTAAAACCATAAAAACCCTAGAAGAAAACCTAGGCATTACCATTCAGGACATAGGCATGGGCAAGGACTTCATGTCTAAAACACCAAAAGCAATGGCAACAAAAGCCAAAATTGACAAATGGGATCTAATTAAACTAAAGAGCTTCTGCACAGCAAAGGAAACTACTATCAGAGTGAACAGGCAACCTACAAAATGGTATTCCAATTTTTATAGATGAGGAAACTGAGGCTCATAGAAAAGGTAAGCTACTTTCCCAAGTTAATGAAGAGTAAGTAAGCAAAGCTGGAATTCTCACTCAGGACTCTCCTGTGCTGTCTGAGTTTCTCTGGCATAGGAGGTGCATGTTCCAGAAGCTTGAAATATTTTGCCAATACTTGTATTTGCTGGACTTCCAGTTTCTCCTGGAAGTCAATCTGTGAATAACTTCAGCTATTTCTCCCAAGCCTGCCTTTTCAGCTTGTGTATATGAAGGCAGAGGAAGTGAGAACAGCGATCAATAGGTGTTTAAAGTCGAAGAGCCCAAGGATATAAGAATTGATGGACTAAGTACAGGAGGGCCACGAGTTTAACAGCTTGTGAGACAGTGGTTCTCAACTTTAGCTGCACATTAGAATCATCTGGGAAGCTTTTACAAGTACCAGTGCCCAGGACCAATTAAACCAAAACCCATGGGTTTGGCACCCAGGCATCAGAATGCTTTAAAGTTTCCCAGGTGATTCCAATGTACATCCAAGTATAAGAAACATACTGAAAGAGAATGATACAATGCTAACCTGCCAGTCATTCTGTAAGAAGGGGATGCAGCTAATGAGAGAGGAAAGAGAAAGCCAAGGTGAAATAGCATCTGTGACCAAAGGGGACCATTTTGATGACTTATTACGTGCATCATCCCTGCCAAAATTCCTTGCAATGTACCGCTAATTTCTGATCTTTGGATTTCCTAATTAATTCAAGTTACAGAGTTAAAATGTAATTTTTTAGTATAGCATTATGGTTTTGAAAAATCAGTACAAGGTTTTTCCTATAGTCCCTACTAACGTATGGATGTGGGGACACCTCAACAATGTCTTGAAAAATGATGCATTTACTTTTCAATTTTTGGTCGTGAAGTTCACAGATGATAGGTTTGAGTTTTGTAATGCTTGATTTGATGGGGTTTTTGGTTGTTTGTATATTTGTTTCTAATTATTATTATTCTTTATAAATAAATTTGGAGGTGCAAAATTGTGTCAGAGATTTTCTCCGCAGATAATAGGAATTCCCTAATTCCTACCAAAACCATAACTTGATAAAATCTGAGATTGAGAAAGGCGCTCTTGAAGTTCTGCCTCTTTTAAAATATTTTGTGCCTCTAGATATATTTGGAAAACTAAGCATGTGGCAGTTGCTCCTCCCACAGGGTATGAAATCCCATCTTGTACATGGATTACATCATGTAAATTTAGAAATGACAAACTGATACACAACCTTTCAGATGTGAAAACCAATTAGTGTTTATGTGGGGCTGGGCTCTGAGAATAGAATGATTTGACCTAGTTAGCTGTCCAGGAGAAGAAAACCAGGAATCCAGAGTTTGGAACTGTAAAACAGATACATTTGGGATTAATTTTTCACACTACAAAAGGGTCCATCAAAGGTTTCTTTAAATAGCTTGCCTAGTGCACTTAGAATGGAATGCAGTTTATAAAAGTTGAATATAACTTATAAAATTTTAATTTACTCTAGTTTTTCTGGGTTACAACAATTGTGTAAGATGATAGCACCATGACACTGATGTTCCTAGGAGGAATGAAGAAGGGAGAGCAGCAAGGGGACAGTGTCCATTTGCTTCAGTGTAGCAGATGTTTACCAGATAACAGTGGCCATGTCTCCTCCTCATCACCCCAGGTCACATACTCCCCTCTTTCATCTACCACCTCTCTTACACTCTTTTTTGTACTCGAACTTTCAAATATTCCCTTTTCTTCCAATCTTTCAATCATCTCTCCATCTCTAACTTCATGTCAACTCACCACAATCAGCAATTTCAGCACCTTGCTCATGACCACCGTAAATGTTCTCACACATTGCTTCCTCTTTCCATGGGTCTTCTTGTCGTTTCTACAATCCCATGGCTTCAACTCACACCACATACATGCACACACACACACACACATACACATGCACATGCACACATCTACACCCACACACATTCCTCCACACACACAGTTCAACCTCAGTTCATTTATTCAGCCTTGACCTCTCTGCTTCCTAGCTTTTGCAACATCTTTAACTTCTCTCCTGTTCCAGCTTCCTCTTGCTCTAACCCACCTACTACCATCATAATCTTTATTATGTAAAACTCCAATTCTAATTATATTATTTGCATTAAAACCTTCAATAATTCTCCATTGCCTCTAAAATTAAGTGAATTCCGGGGTCCAATTGATTCAGGAGTCCGAAATCCTCAGTGATACACGTTTCCATCATATGTTCCAGTGGTTCTAAACAGAGAGTGATACTGTCGATCTCTCTCTTCTCAGATGCATCCTAGGCTGTTTGAACTGTGGGAGGCTTCTTTTTTGTTTGTTTGTTTGTTTGTTTTAGTATTCCCAAGGACTAAAGAGATGCTATTACTATTTAGTGAGCTGGGACCAGAATGTTGAGGTTTCTCCAATGTTTTGGGCAATCTCAAAAAACAAAAAATTATCTTACACAAAATGTCAATAGCATCCTTGGAGAGGAAAACTACAGACAAACTAGAAGTTCCACTAGTTCCCAGAAACACCTCATGTTTAACCTACCATCAACCTACCACTGTATCTTAACAGTTTTTTAACCTTGACATCCCCCTTATCTTGTCAAAATATTAACCAGCCTTCAGTAATTATCTCAATCAGCATAATCACTATGTCATGAAGAAGTATTTTCTGGGGGCTATCCCATCTCCATTCATGCCTCACTAAAGACCACAGTACTCTGTGTCACGTTATAATTCATGTTATTTTTTCTTATGTGTCTTATTCCCTGTTAGATCATAAATACATTAAAAACAGAAATTCTCTTCTTTTTTGTTTTGTTCAGGTGCCTACAATATCTCATTTATTATTTAACTACATGTGGTGAATATTAAATATTTTTATTTATAATAAACTAAGAAAATTATTAGTTAGGCTGTAAATACCAGGCTTTGTATTTCTGCAATTTAAGTGAGTAAAACTCTGGCATTCAGATTTTTTTGACTCCTACATTCCTGTCAAGTTCAAATATATTCTCATCCAAAAATAGTGAACTACTAGATATTCCACTTCTTTTCCACTCTCCTCCCCCCCACTATTAGCACACTAAATGTCAATATTTTTCTTTTTTAATTACTAAAAGGATAGAATGTAGGTGACTAAGATGTGTGAGGAGAAAAGTGACTACCACATTCATTCTGTGTGTGTTTTTTTAAAAAAAATTTTGATATTTAAAACTTCTATAACAAAAGGTAATGTTCCTTCAAAGGTGGATTTCATGTGCAGAGCATTAATATGACACTTATTTTAGCATGAGATAAAAGCAAAACATAATATTCTGATAAATACACCAATTATTGACTCATTTATTTTATATTCTATTAATGTGAATCTTCATTAGAGAAATGAATAAACAAACAAGCAAACCAGCAAAACAATGGACAGAAACATCCCAGCAATGCAGGTGTGTGCACAGTGGGTTACAAGGGACAACAAGCATGCATTTCCCTTGAACTCAGGGTCTTTACTTTTCCTGCAAATGGGACCGTGTCTGATTATTTATTAAGAATGAACACTTTACCTAGAATTTTTTCCTTGGCTCAAGCAATCCTCCTACCTGAGCCTCCTGAGTAGCTGGGACTACAGTCATGTGACACCATGCCTAGTTAATTTTTAATTTTTATTTTTTTAGAAACAGAGTTTTACTATGTTGCCCAGGCTGGTCTCCTAATGTTAAATGATTCAGCTTCCTAAAGTGCTGAGATTATAAATATGAGCCACTGCACCAGGCCCCACAATAACTTTTATTAAAGTATGTTGTTATAATTGTTCTATTTTATTATTAATTATTGTCAATCTCTCACTGTGCCTAATTTATAAGTTAAATTTTATCATAGGTATGTAGGTATAAGAAAAAATTATATTGTATATTGGATTCAATAATATCTCCAGTTTCAGGCATCTACTTGGGGTCTTGGAATATATCCCTGGTAGATAAGAGGGGAGGGAGCTACTACAATTTTTATAATCAGCTTGTATTTTCCACCAAAAAAAATGAGATTTTGATTGTAGATATTTAAGCCTATAGGTCAATATGAAAAGATCTGACATCTTTATAATATTGAGTTCCCCTTACCATGAATGTAGTACATTTTTGCATTTATGTAGTTGTTCTTTAATATCTTTTAGTAAGAGTTTATAATTTTCTCTATGGGATTCTTATATACCTTTTGTGTGATAAATAGTTACATTCATTGTGACTGCTGAAACCGTTTGGACTAATTGCAAACGTATTATTTTATTCTGTCTAGTATTTTTTCTCACCCTATCTTTCTATCTTTTTTCTTTCCTTTGATTATTTGAATATGAGCTATATTTCTATTCTTTGATGAGTACCCCAGAAACTTTAATACATTATTTAAAATAACTAATTATATTTTTAATATGTTTGTCTTATTCTTAAATGAAAGATCCTAGACCATTTTAATTAAAATCATTCTCTCCTAACCTCTATAATACCTCTTTATTTTAATTTCCAGTATTTTATCTTCATCAAGATTTTATAAATTCCATAATGATTTCATTGTTTTATACAACTATGTTTTATTTAGGCTTACCTCATGTTTAATGTTTTATTGTTTGTTATGGTTACATTTCAAATCTTTCTTCTAGTGTCATTTTTCTTTTCCATAAATGCACCTTTAAAAATTATTTAAGCCTCACTCTGTTGGAAGTAAACAAATGAAAAACACTTATTTTCCCTCTTTTTTAAGATATTTATTAGATAGAGGATTTTAATTGTTCAGTTACTTTGTTTCCCTGCACCTTCAGGGGGAAAATGCTATTCCGTGTTTTACTTTCTTTGTTGCTGTTAAAATTTCATCGATGAATCTAATTGTTATTTCTTTTGTTTTTAATCTGCCTTTTAAAACTGCTTTTAGAAGTCCTCTTTATCTTTGGTATCCTACAGTTTAATTATGTTGTGTATAGATATAAATTTATGTTTATTTATTTTATTTGTGATATGTTTCCAGAATTTGAAAATTGACATATTTCATAAATTCTGGATAATCCTCAGCCATTTTCTCTTCTAACATTTCTTTATTACATCTTCTTTAGTATCTCTTTCTGGAATTCTAATTGGATATTTTTTAAAGCTTCTCACTCTATTTTCCACATTTCTCAATCTCTTTTTAAAAAAATATTTCCCACCCTTTACTTTCTCTATCCTGCTTTCTGGGTAATTTTTTCAGATCTGTCTCCCAGTTCACTTATTCTCTCAGAAGCTGGATTTAATATGTTGTTTACTTTGTTCATTGCATTTCTAATTCAATTTATTTCTAATTTATATTCCAGTTCTAGAAGTTGCATGCCATTTACAATTTTACAGGAGAGTTTAACAAAGCTGTAGACCCGCTCCATACTTTTCTTCTTTTATTTCTTCAAACGCATTTTATCTAGAGACATTAATACCTCAAGACTACCCAAAACTTCAACTAGCAGTTTTTTTTTTTTTTTTTTTTTTTTTGAGACTGGCTCTGTCACCCAGGCTAGAGTGCAGTGGCACAATCTCAGTTCTCTGCAACCTCTGCCTCCCGGGTTCATGCCATTCTCCTGCCTCAGCCTCCCGAGTAGCTGGGATTACAGGCACGCACTACCACGCCCGGGTAATTTTTGTATTTTTTTAGTAGAGACGGGGTTTCACCATGTTGGTCAGGCTGGTTGTGTATTCCTGACCTCGTGATCTGTCCACCTCGGCCTCTCAAAGTGCTGGGATTACAAGCATGAGCCACCGCATCCAGCCAACTTGGAGTTTTTCATAGAATATGTGTAGTAATAATTCTGCCTTAAACTAGCTTGTATGTGGGCTGGCAGATGAGACTTCTGAGGGTTTTATATATATATACATTTTCTTTTTCTCACATTACCTGGAGCCAGGAATAATGTAGGATATTTATCCTTTGCATATCTTTATGTACAGTGTATTTTATTTTTTCTGATTTACCTAATCTGGATGTTGCCCTTTGAAGATTTTGGCTTTATACAGGTGTTTCTTATCTGACCCTCCACCTTGCTTGGACCCATGATGTCTCTACCATATAATCTATTAAAATTCATGCTATAGGCCAACAAGAGTCAGTATGAGAACTTCATAGCACTTATATTTACTTGGAGTAACGATAATCTTAGAAAATCATTTTCTTTTATATTCATACCCATAGTAGATTGTAAACATTCATGCAGGCATAAAATATCTCTCCTTTTGCTGCTGTTTCTCCAGTACTTAGAACAGTGTCCGGTACATGGTAGGTGCAAAACACCTATTTGTGAAGTACATGAACATAATGACTTCCCACAAACATGATGCCATTGAATTCAACAATCTTGTGAAGTATGCCTCATGGTTTCTATTTTTTAGATAAAACAGAAACTCAAATAATGCAAGTACTGCATATAACAAGTAGAAAAAAACGTAGTTCATAATTTAATTTGGGCCTGTCTGGTAGTGTTTTCATTACATCATGCTATCTCTGGAGACTAAACTTTGCCAACATGTTTGCCAACACCAGAATGTTCTAATGTCAAGTTTGGGCTTTGAAGAGAATCATCAGGGAGCTATCCAGAGTACTGAACTACCTTGCACTTAAACTGCCAGATCTAGTGGAACATACTGCCCTCTGTCTATGGCCAATAGCCTTTGATTGCAGGGAAATTTCCCTTCTCACTCTAACTCTGATAGTAGCCACCTTGCCTCAGCTTATGCCTCCTGATAAAACACTATAATCACCTGCCTGTGCTGATACAGATCCAAAATGAACACAACTCCACAGCTGCTGCCTCGTTCACAGGCGTGCCGTGGACTCCCTCTGTATCTTCTTCAAAACAGCCTCTCGAAAACAGCCTCACTCTCTGACCACATTTGTAAAAGTAGCGACAACCAATCAGAGCACATAAAAGGACGAACTTCTTCCTTCTAGGAACTTAACTGAAGTGACACTTGTGGACTAGCTTTGAGGATAGCTCTACTTCAGCATGATTTCTTTATGGAACTGAGTACACTGTAAAATTAGGCTCTTCTTTTCACTTTCTCATTAAATGTACTCTCCACTGTAGTAGTCAAATGCAATCAATGAATGAAAAAAACAACAACAATCTTTTAGCTGACATTTGTGGGCAACAATTGACTTTCTGGTGATGAAAGTCCAAGAGTTTTTCAGGGCCAGAAATGAAGAAAAAGATCACTCTTTTTCATGCATAAATACAATAGGGAATCAGCATCTTTTAGCTGATTCTACTTAGAAATAATTTTAATATTTATAAATTTAATAAAACCAAAAAGGGTCTTTGGCTTTCTAACTTATATTTTACTTATTCAAAGAATGCTGATTTGAAATATGATATCTATAGAATTTACAAAAGACTGCAGTGCTTATTGGAACATTATATTAGTATCTAACCCTCACTTCAGCAGTGTCTTCCGAGCTTGTAGGAAGAGTTGTCTTTCTTACTCAATGACACTTGTGACTTAAGTTCTATGGATCTTGTATGTATAATGAGGAGAATAAGATGTTGCTTGCCTAAATCTAGGGCCAAGGCCATTTTTTTAGGATAGCTATCATCTCTGAGATGTAAAATTTTTATGACATGCCCTTCCTGAACGTCAGTTATCAAGCTCATTAAGGGCCTGCAGTGGCAAAATATAAAAGGCAAAGGAGAGAAGCTAGAATCTAAGCAAGTGCCATGATGCCTATCAGTTGCCTTTTATCTCTTTCTTTTTAAGCTCATATCTTCTTGAAATGCCCATAGTTTTTACTAATTAACAAAATCAGAAAATCTCCTAATATTGTGGTGGTATGGGGCTGAAAAGGGAAATATATAACTATGCATGTTGATGTGACAGTGTGAAAGTGTTTGGTATAGCTCATTATGTTCTTGAATGCCATCTTATATAGATGGGGAAATTAAAGAAAGTGGGGAGTGGTCTTTCACGAAGTTAAAACTATCTCCATGAAGATCCAAACAATAAACACAGCCATTTATTATATTTACATAACACCTCTTCACCGCATCCCTAGGTGCATACCCAGACAGCACTATAGTGAAATATACAAGCAATTCCCTTATGCACACATATACACGAAAAGTGAAAGGAGGGCTATAAATTGATTGCTAGTGCCCTCTGCATTGCATGCTTCTGGTATCTTACAAATCACCAGAATTGGACATAGTCTGTGCTGAAAGGTGATAGGGCTCTATGTTAAGAACTCCTTTTCGGCTGATGTGGACTAAAGCAACCATGTTAGCTGCTTGTTTTTAGCTGCCTTGCTCTCTAGCGCCATCTAGCAGTCAGTTGCCAAACCACGAGTGAGGCCTCCTCCGGCCCTCCTGACTGCTGTACTAAGGATAGAGGCTTGGAGACTTCACGCCAAACAAAGGTGTGCAGCCTCAAAGTTGAGGAGCATGTGAAAAATGTCAATCTTTTCCTTCATTTTAAAACCACCCTTAGTTTGAAACAGCCTTTCTCCTTGAAAAATGTAAAAGAAAGAACATCAAACAAAATATTCTGTTCAAAAGAAGAGGTGATGAAAATGGAAAATTAATAAAAGTGAAGATATGAGAAGAGCCCTACGTGTGTAAAATTGGCACCTTTTAAAACAAATTTAAGGACCTGGATTTATTGTCACACATAAAAGATTCGCATGAAAAGAGTGAGCGAGTGACATATTTAGGTTACAACATATCCACTTGAGAGAGAGAATGAGATGCAGCTCTCACCGTGGCTATTCTGATGCTGTAATTTCGTGTTCTTTTCTATCCGTCAGCAGTGCTTGTTAGCGACCTAAAACGCACTCCCTCCTAACCCAAAGGGCTAGCCAGAGTGCATTTCCCTCTTCAATCGTTTTGTAATACTAATTAACTAATTCCCAGCCACATGAAGAGAACCTGCGAAGATTCGCCGGAGGCAAACTGCTAAATAAATGGTGACAGATTTCTCAGTTTTCAATTAGATGAATGACATATTGGGACAACGAATGGCCTGACTTTCTAATGATGAGAGTTCTACGAGGTTTTCATTCCTGGAAATGAAGAGAAACCCTCTCCATTCATACACAAAGGAGGGCCCGGGCCCACTCTTAAGCAAATCAAAGCACACAGATCCCGCCTTTGGCAGTCGCGTGTGTGTACAACTAAAAGTAAGACTTGGTCCAAAAATGCTGCTTTTGAGACTGCTTCTGCTGTCCTGAAATATCTGACAGGACAAGCACAGGGACCAAAGAGAACAACCGGCCTAATTAAATCTATACAGGCAGCACTGTGTTCTGTTCATCCGCCCTGACTCCAGCTCTGGCCTCCCCCTGCTCCCTCCTGACTCCAGTGTTTGTGTTGCGAATCTGAATCTCTTGCTAGCATGGCAACTGTTGCTATGTTCGCAGCAATAAGAAGTGGGTGATGCTGGTGTCTGTAATGATTCAGATACAAGAGCAATGATTTCTAAATAGATTTCTGAAGCAGCTCTTACAATGGCTCTGAAAAGTTTAACAGGTTTAATTCCTCATGGATTTTTTTTTTCTTTTTTTCACCTTTAACATCTTCCATGCGGACTATATCTAAACCTCATATAATGCAAAAATGGCATCATTCTTCCTTTTGCTTACTAGTATTTGAAGCAGGAATTTTCTTGTAAAAAAACACGTTTAACCAGTTGTCATTTCTTATTATCTCCTTGGAACCTATGAGATGGAGTTTTTCTTGATATTTAGGTAATGGCAACTAAGGAAATCTGAAAAAATACTGGACCCAGGAAGAAAATAACTCCTGGATTGACCAAAGTGGAATGAAAATCTTCACCATTAATATTTGTCATATTAGATGAACATTTTTTATTCATGAGCAGATGTTTTAAAGGCCTCATCTGCAAAAGAGTACAAAAAATTTACTAGTGGATATATGTTTGCCACCCTGACTTCTCTTTCAAAGAGACAGTGAAAAAATTGAAATCACTTTTTGTTTTTTTGGCCTTCATCAATCTCTTATTTGCCAGCCCAGCCAGTGTTAACTATGCCACTAAGTGTCACCAGATGCTAACACAGCCCGGGCCCTAGGGGGATAATGATGTAGATAATATTGCCATGTGAACTGATGGCAATACAGACCTGGCCAAAGGATAAAAAGAGAAGACACATTACATGTTTTGATCTGTGACATAGAACAGAAATGTGTATTCGAACATAGACACTTACTATGTTCTAGACGCTATCGTGCATTTTTTTATGCCTGTCGTAGCACAGACTTATCAGAACTCTTCTACAGCTAAGAGTTATTTATCAGTATTCTACAAATGAGAAACTGAAGCACAAAAAGTATAAATGGCCTGCCCAAGGCTTTGTAACTAGTAAACAGCAGGGCCAAGATTTGAGCCGAGATCAGCCTGATTCCAAAGCCCATGATCTTTTTACTACTTGCTGAGCTGCTATAGTGTGAGACAAGAGAGCTGCTCTCATACTAATCAGTTGTGTGACATGAGCAAATCCCTTTCTGCCCTGGGTTTTAGGATTATCATCTATAATGAGGCATTTGAATTGGATGCTTGCTATTCAAGGTGTGACTCAGACCAGCAGCTCTGGCATCACCTAGGAGCTTGTTAGAAATGTAGAATCTCAGGCCCCACACCGGACCTGCTGAATCTGCATTTTAACAAGATTTTAACAGGCGACTTGCAAATATACAGTAACCAATCTCTGTGGACGCTTTTAGCTTTAGTGTACTGTATTTAGAATGTCACCTTGCTCTTATCTCTTTCTAGATTCCGTTCCTTCTCCAAGGTTGTTTTACCGCTCCCTATGAGCATTCCTAATCTCATTCTTATACTTGATGGAAAGATTCACTGTCTTCTCAGAAAAGATTTATCTATCTTAATTCATTTACCACTTTCTACTTGGTATTATGTCTCTGTTGAATAAGTTTCTTTAGGGGGAGAGCCATTCATATTAAATAATTTCATATCTGTAATACCAATTGACAATGTTCATTAAACTAAAGAAAATACATTGAAAGGAATGTTGAACAAATTATTATCTTAATTTAGTAACAAATATTACACAGTGTGCTGATCGAAAGATCCCTGTATTATTCATTACAAATATTTCAAGGCAAGCACAATCCAAGTTCTTTAAATATAGGTCCAGGAAAATTTGCAAATAGCACACATGATGAGCAGTTTTTAAATTTCTTCACCCCCCCATCTTTTTAACACAAAAATACATAAAGGATTCAATTAAGACCAAGTTCAATCCCACCGTCTCCTCCTCTAGGAAGTTGTCCTAAATACCCTCAACTAGTTACCCATCATGTTTGTTGTTACTATATTCTGTACATATCCCATCAGAGAATAGAAACATTATTATAATTATTGATGTCTTTGTATGTCAATTGCCATACACACACACATGCACACGCACTTACACACAGAGTAAGCTTCTTGAAGCCAGGAACTGTGTCTTTTATTTTTGCATTCTTCATATTTATCACAATGCTTGGCATATAGTGTGATGGAGATATGTGTATTGAATGAATGAATGAATGAATGAATGACTCAATCAATACAAATCTTTCTGGCCCCAAAGTCTCTTTTTTGCTTTAATGTACTTCCTGTTCTCCTTCACATTAGGATGGTTCACTGACATCAACAACATGGATATGCACAGTTCTATGGTGAGAATTTCAAAGAACTTGTTTTAGCCATGTTGGTATTCCCTACTAATATGGTACTTTAGTGTACTATGGCATGAGCTAGTTATCCAGGAACATGGGGTCTGAGACTTAGGAACTCAAGTACCTTTGAAATTACAAAGGCTGAAAATTGAAGCAGCATTTGTATTTTTTCCTCTCTGGTTAGTCAGGTGTTCATTCAACAAACATTTGCAGAGTCACAATATTGTGCTGGGAGTTTGCCAGGAACCAAAGATGCCAAAAAGCAAACATAGTGTAATATTTCTACCTTTAAGTAGTTTGTATGGAAAATAGACGCTGAATGTATTATAATGCAATGTGATTGTATACAATAATGGGCACACGACTCCAGTGTATTCTAACACAGACGGAGGCATTACTAAGAAAAAGGAGAGGCAGGCAATGATTCCATCAGGTTAAAGGGCATGTGGATAGCTTCTTGCAAAAGGTGGCCTTACCAAAGAGATGCAGAAATATCTAATGTAAATGATGAGTTAATGGGTGCAGCACACCAACATGGCACATGTATACATATGTAACAAACCTGCACCTTGTGCACATGTACCCTAGAACTAAAAGTATAATAAAAACAGTAATAATAATAGCCATCACAAGTGTAACCATACTGAGTTCTTATTTTGTACCAGATAACAGGCTATGGTACTTTAAATGTGTTATCTCATTTAATCTTCATAAAAATAAAGAAGGTATTGTGATTTTTTCAATTTCACAGATGAGAAAAAATAAAGTCCCCAAAATACAAGTGGCAAATGCCTGATGTAGGACTTAAACCTGGCCAGAGTAGTTCTAGAACTGGTGAATCTGGACACCAAACTCTACAAAAGGCAGAGAGAAAAGCATTAAAAAAATAGCCCACAGGCCAGGAGGCAGACTGCATTCAGAGGATAAGTAGTGAATCAGTCTGCCAGAATGGTAGCATGGGAGACTGCACACGAACTGAGAAAACCAACAACAAGCTGTAGGTCAGTGCCCAACCTGGGGCATATGTCTGGTAGAAGAGAGGCTCAGGAGGAAGGGTGCTTTGCTGATAACATAAGTGGGAGTTAGTGTGCTACACTGGGAAAGAGCTTGCATCTTGAAGCCAGAGGTATGTGTTCTAATCCCACCTCTGCCTTTAAGAATAGTGTAAACTTGGGCCTCGGTAACTAAAATAGGGACCATAATATTACCTTGTCTGGTTTTTACAGGGTCTGCAGAAAATTCATATAAAACACTTAATATCGTCCCTGAGAAACTTGTGTTGTTTTGTTTTAACTAAAGATAAATGTCCCTATTTCACAGTTCTACCCACGGATGGATAAACCCCTTTCTGAGGTTGAGAAATGAAAGCCTGTGTCTATCTGAAATTCAGGATCCTTATTCAGACACTTTCTTCTTCTTTTTATCACTTATTCTCTTTGAGATAGTAGAGCACTCCTTTTTCCTCATTAAATAGCGGTTTTACCCATAAATTTCTCATAGCTTTTCCTTACTTATTTACACTACTTGATTGTCAAATTTGACAGTGTTGACCATTCCTCAGTCAAGTTGCCATTTGGAATAACTTAAAGGTTTCTGGATGTTTTCTACCCAGCAGCTATTTATGACAACGACAGAAATCAGGAAAATGACTTTTGAGGATTTCAATTTTTCTCTATAATCCCTGAAAATAAAGCAATGGTCAATTGTGAATGTGACTGCTGAATGCTAGAGTACTACATAAAAACAGAAAAGATTTAAGATGCTTGAGAACTAACAAATCTAAATTTATTGGTTTTACACAAATGAATGATTTTCATTTTATTTTAAAAATTGTCCTTTATTGTTTAGGGCAAGATAAATCGTATACTCTTTTCTTCAATACTATTTTATCAGATTAACATAGAGGACAATGAATTATGAAATTATGAAATAAATAAAATTGAGGACAAAGCACCATATTAAAATGTTGATCGTTGTTTTTGTCATATCATACATGTTAAAGAATAGAGTGTTGTGTTTGACTTTGAAAGGTACCTATGAAATACTTTCTGGTATTGAGTGATCTGAATTTCTTTTTTTTTTTTTTTTTTTTTTTTTTTGAGACAGGATCTCACTTTCTTACCCAGTACAGTTGTGCGATTATGGCTCATTGCAGCCTCAGCTTCCTCAGGCTCAGGTGATTCTCCTTCCTCAGCTCCCCAAGCAGCTGGAACTACAGGCATACGCCACCACACTTGGCTAATTTTTGTATTTTTTGTAGAGACAGGGTTTCACCAAGTCACCCAGGCTGGTCTTGAATTCCTGAACTCAAGCGATCTGCTTGCTTTCCAAGGTGTGAGCCTATGCGCCCAGCTTGAATTTCAGTGTCACAAATTTTCTATTGCTTGTGTATTCTTTGGGTATTTTATTTCTTTTGTAAAAGGTAGACAATTCTGAGTTTAAACATGACTTAGAGATGTTTAACTACATTTTTTACCCCCTGATTTTTACTTCCTGAGATCAGTAGCACAGAGGGCAATCAGTTCTCACCTTTTAAAAAGATCTGAGGCCGGGTGCGGTGGCTCACGCCTGTAATCTCAGCACTTTCGGGGGCCAAGGCGGACAGATCACAAGGTCAGGAGATCGAGACCATCCTGGCTAACATGGTGAAGCCCCGTCTCTACTAAAAATACAAAAAAAAAATTAGCCGGGCATGGTGCCTGGTGCCTATAGTCCCAGCTACTCTGGAGGCTGAGGCAGGAGAATGGCTTGAACCCGGGAGGTGGAGCTTGCAGTGAGCCGACATCGCACCACTGCACTCTAGCGTGGGTGACAGAGTGAGACTCCATCTCAAAAAAGAATAAAATGAGAAAAAAATTATTGAGAGATGGTCAAATCTCTTGAATTTTTAAAAAATTACTGCTCATTAAATTAGACAGCACCTTGTCTGTAATTTGTTCAAAACTACCAACTACCAGATCTATGTGTTATACTTTGTTAAATAAACTTCTCTTTCTCTTTGGGAAAGACATATATAGGATCTTGAACAGTATACAAAGTTTAATTAAATATGACTAGCATTGAAAAGTTCATGGAATTAATCAACTAACTCACAAATGGGTGTTCATTTCCTTCTAGGTACACAGCACTGTGTCTGCCCCTATCCAGAGAGGCCCAATATTTTGATAGCTAGTCTTGTATTCTTGTATAAAGAGTTTTAGCAAACTGAATATGCTTTTTTTTTTTTTTGAGACGAAGTCGCACTCTTGTCCCCCAGGCTGGAGTACAGTGGTGCGATCTTGGCTCACTGCAATCTCTGCCTCCCAGGTTCAAGTGATTCTCCTGCCTCAGCCTCTCAAGTAGCTGGAATTACAGGTGTCTGCCACCATGCCCAGCTAATGTTTGTATTTTTAGTAGAAACAGAGTTTCACCATGTTGGCCAGGCTGGTCTGGAACTCCTGACCTCAGGAGATCCGTCCGCCTTGGCCTCCCAAAGTGCTGGGATTACAGGCGTGAGGTACCATGCCCCGCCTTTTTTTTTTTTTTTTTTTTTCCGAGGTGGAATTTCACTCTTATTGCCCAGGCTGGAGTGCAATGGTGCGATCTCAGCTCACCACAACCTCTGCCTCCCAGGTTCAAGCAATTCTTGTGCCTCAGCCTCCCGAGTAGCTGGGACTACAGGCACACGCCACTACACCCTGCTAATTTTTGTATTTTTAGTAGAGATAGGGTTTTGCCATGTTGGCCTCGAACTCTTGGTCTCGAACTCCTGACCTCAAGTAATCCACTCTTATTTTCTTTATTTAAAGAATTAACAATATATTACTTTCAGGTGGAAAACACAAATGTATGTGTCATTTTCCCTATTACGCTAGCCTCTCCATTGATCTAATTCCACCGGATACACATTCATCTATCATTTATTAAGCATCTCTTATGTTTTGAATCATGTAGTAAATATTGGACACCCAGTGATGGATTAGAGATCTCTTCAGTCCTGGGGGAATTCACAGTCTAAGGGAGGAGGTCAGAGAAACAAACAGGAAGATAACTACTGAGCCATGTGTAGGAAGCCCTGTGAGCCTGGGAAGAGTCAAGGTAGGCTTCCCAAAAGCCATCCCGTTTCATTTGAGTTTGGCAGAGTTAACCAAGCAGAGAAAGGAAGAAAGAGTATACTAGGAAAGGGAAGCAACCGGGACAAAGGCAGGAAAGTGGGAACCTGCGCAGTACATTTGGTAACAGCAAAGGGTTGGGTGTGGGTAGAGCAGAAGCTATAGATGAGGATTTAAAGTCAATAGAAGTAGAAATAAAAGAACATGGAGACAAGTAAGTTCAGTACCCAAGGAGAATCGGAAGGAAGAGGGCAGCTTTCCTTCATGCAGCTTCCCTTCCAGTCACTGAGACCTCAGACTCTTCTCTTCATTCAGGCAGTGAACATGAAAAGATCGGGATGGGACTGGGTATAGCAGCCACCAGTCTTTATTGAAATTGTCCTGGGGCATGACTCGAAACTGTGAGGGACCCTAAAGGGGCATGATTTCTGCAGCTGTGTTTACTGTGAGTGATTGTACAGACTCAGACATGGAGCTAGGGATAATATGGTAATCTAGATGAGACACGAGTGACATAGACAGAGTAGAGCTCCACCTTGAACCCAAGATTGGCCCCTAGAACTGTGCAAAACAGGCAGCACTGCAGGGTGGCTCATGGCACTCAACTATTCCTGTACTGATGACATCACCCACATGATCATCTGTTTATAAGTCTGTCTCTTTAAATGGTGAGGAAAGAGAAATAAAGGTGTAAAAATCCAGCCATCATAACAAAAACACCAAAAGAAAGAAATTAACTTACCCAAAGGTCTCACAGCTTGTAGTTTGTGAATCTCTACATTAAAAGGTGGATGATGAATCTGAGACCTACTGAGTTAACTGTCCAGCATCTCAGCCATATGCCTTATTCCTCTTTATATGCATCTCCACTCCCACACCACCCCCTCCTGGCTTCATCCTTTAGTGCCTGGAATAACGCCTGGCACATGGTAGTTACTCATCAGAAGTCCACTGAGTGAAAGAACAAACACCTACCACTGACGGGTTGCTATTTATACCATTCTGTCTTCACTGTTGGGAGCTTCATACTGTGTTCTTCAAAATGGGCACCCCCTGCAGCATGCCTCACTCTACAAGGAAAACTTCTCTGTAAACAAGCCTTATGATGGGGTCACTGTGTGATCACCTAAAGCTGGCCTTTCCTGTCCCTCATCCAGGTAGATGGCTCACCGTGGAAAACTATTGACAACTTTTGCCCTTTCACTAACATTCCTCTTGATAAGACACTTAAAGAGGAAAATAGTCTTGACTCTTTAAAGTTGATGCCAGTTTGGGGCTGTTAACAAAGTCAAGGGATTCTGTTGTTAGAATCAACCTAGCACACAGCTTGCTCAGTCGATACTGTTTCACTGGCCTGAGATTACAGCAGAGGTAGGTGCCTAAGATGAGGAAATTGTTGTGCAGAAAGAGTCTGAATGACCCAGAGGCCCATGTGTGCTTTCCTAGTTCGTTTATTCAGCTGATATTTATTGAGAAATTATACTGGGATGTGGAAATTTACTGGGTCCCCATCCTTTCATTATTTTAATCCAGTGCACTAGGTGCTCTTATCAGAGTGAGTCCATGAAATGTTGGGGATGCAGGGGCACTGGTAGTAGGAGTTGAGAACCTGATGATGACTGTCTTTGCAATGTTCCCTCAGAAGAAAAGGTTTGTGCAGTAGGCACATCCCACTTCAGACTCCTGCACATCTGCAGAGAACTTTGCATTCTCGCTGCAAGAGGAGTTCCTCTTCCTTTCATTTTTCTTCTCTTTGTCTTCCTTTTTTTCTCTATGCCAAACCTAAGCAAATCTGCTTCATCCAGAGGCAGCTGGCGCTACTATGTGGGAGTGTTAAATGTTTAACATCTTGTCACTTGCGTAACTGATGGAGTCATCCTTTTTGTTTCAGAGTTTCATGTTTAGGGGTTGAAAAGCTAGATTGATGAGCATTACCAGAGAGAAATATTTTTTGGAAAGTAAGTGAAGCTGATGACACATTACTTTACAGTTTAGTGAAATTCAGCAAATCTAATTCTATTATCCTGTCAAAGTTTCACAAAAAGGAGACCTGAAAGCATATTTTAGATGAATCTTTACAGATTGCAAGAAGCCACAACCACATCTGCAAAGCTCAGATGCATCTGGTGCTGACAGACCTTTGTTTTTCTATAGACTAAGGGGAGTAAATAATCTTCCAAAAACTAATTAAGTAAAGTTATCTTTGGTTGTACAGTGCCTGCCTCTCTCTCCCTTGAAAAGGTTGTCAGCCAGTAAACGATAACTGCGTTTTTCAATTCAAAGGCTATTCGAAGTTTGCATAGCCAAATTTACCCAGGCACACCAAAATAGAAGCTTCCTTTATGAATCATAGAGTCTTGTAATGCAGATTTTATAGAGCATTTAAAGCCAGATCATTTATGTCCTTGTTTATTTTCACAATCAAGTATAAGATACGGTCTAATAAATACATTCTGACCAAAATGCTAGGAGCAATTGTTTTAAAGCATTTTCACACAGTTCTATGTATTTGTCAGAGGCTTACAAGCTGACAAGCTGAAAGCGCTTTGTGATGCTTTTGGCAATTTGTGTGATTGTGTATACACTTGCAGAGAAGCTCCTTATCAAGAGGAAGCATTTAAGTAAAAGGCGAGCATTGATGAAAAGGTCCATTTTAATAGAAATTGCTATGTTGTTCTCTACTATCTAACAGTTATTCACTTAAGAAGAAAAGTCTTGATAGAATTTATTGAGAACCTACTATGTACTAGTACACATATTATTAATATAATATTCCCAATTATTTGCAAGGTAGATATTATCTCTATTTTGAAGATGGGAAAACTGGTCAAAACAAGAAACATCTCCTGAGATATTAAGTGGGGAAGCTGGGATTGACTCCAGTTTATCTAAACCCAAAGCCACGTGTGCTCTCTTCAGGACAGCATAAGAAATTCTGTTTGGAACTCATGATAAAAAACAAAATCAAGATTGTAGTAAAAATGTGAAGGGATATTATAGGTTGAATTGTATCCCCCAAAAAGATATGTTGAAGTCTCAGACGCTGGTACCTCAAAATGTGACCCTATTTGGAAACAGGGTTGTTGCAGATGTGAGAAGTTCATAGGAATTTATACTGGAGTAGGGTGGGCCCTTAATTCAAGATGACTTGTGTCTTTATAAGAAGAGCACAGAGACATGCAGAAGAATGGCATGTGAAGATGATGGAAGCAGGGACTGAAGTGCTCTACCTCGAAGCCAAGGAATATAAGGATTGCAGCCCTCACCAGAAACTAGGACACAGGCACAGAATTTTCCTCAGAATATTCCTTCAGAAAGAACCAACCTTGCCAACACATTGACTCTGGACTTTTAACCTGCAAAACAGTGAAAGAATACATTTCTGTTGTTTGAAGCCTTCAGGTGTTTGGAACTTTCTTATGGCAGCCCTAGGAAATGAATACAGGGGATGACATAACTTCATAGAGCTTAGGAAGAAAACAAACTCCGGACTGAATGTTAGGTGAATGCCCTTCCTGAAGGTCATAGTCGTGTTATTTTTCCTTCATCATTTGGGACTATGCAGAAAACCCACATCTAACCCAGTATGAGACCTGAAAGACTTTTTTTGGTGCTTTGTCAGAAAATAAATATATGGTTAACCAACGTTAAGGTGAAATTCTAACATTTTATCATGCCAGTACATATAGAAATGATACTAGGAAAGGGTGTGCTGTTTGACTGAAGTTTCTCTGATGGTTGCTGTTGGCAACCAGTTTTACAAGAGGCACAAGTCTAATTAGGGCAGAAGTCAGGAAGAGATTGCAAGTAATTGAGGTCAGACATAACTCAGGGTGGGCAGGTGGCTGACATCCGACGTAGTCAAACTAAGTGGATCATGGTTTGAGGTGGGCAGACACAACAGGTGAGGGATGGAGACTGAACACTGATGGAAATAACTAAAAGCTGAATCTGGCAATGACATTCAAGTAGGTCAAAAAATAAGTATGATAAAAGCTAAGGGAAGTCTGAGGTTTTTCTCTTCAGAAGCCTAGTCTTCCTAAATTGGCCATTTCTTTAGACTGGAGATCATTAGTTATTAAAAGGACTATACTTACACCTGCCAACCTAATGCCCCATACAGCCAGTTTACCTCCTGGCTGCCTTCAAGGTTCTGATGTCTGACTCAGTTGAGAAGAAGGGACTTGCCTTTGAAGAAAATGTAAATGGAGAGAGTAGTACTGATGTCTTTAGGAGCCTCACTAGAGGGGAAGGAAAGGACAATCAACTTATTGCTGAAGCCATCCTCTGCGGATCTTTGAGTTGGAACTAGGCTGAGAATGTAGGTCTGAAGTGCAAATCATCCATGTTTTTGTTGATAATAACTTTGGTATTTCAAAATTTTTAAAAATATGGTCATTTATTTCTGTTCTGAAATTTCCCACTAGCCAGGAATGTGGCTATCCATTTGTTTGTTCACTCATCTGCTCAATCACTATTTACTTGGATGGGGAAGGGATTCATAATTTCTAGATATGTTGCTAAATGATGAAAATAAAGGAAAAATTAAGACATGGTTTCTGACTTAAGATGAGAATAGTTGAGTCAGGAAGGCAATATCAAATCCGTACAATACAAGGCATGAGGTGTCACAGTAAAGAGATGAAGTCCTTTTACTGTGGGGCTTAGTATGTGAGCAAAACTGTGAGAAATAAGTTCATTGTGTGTAGAGCCTGCCTACATGAGGCAGGGAGCAATAGAGGATGAGGCTGGAGAAATAGACCCAGGCCTGCTGCTTGAGACCTGGACCGTGGGACCTTACTACTATGGGCCATGGGACCTCGACAGTAAGTGGCGTGGTCAGCCACGTTTAAAAAGAAAGACATTTCCACAGCTTGGTTGAGGATGGCTTGTATATTCCCCATCACTAATTCCAGCATTATTTCTCCAGTAGTAATAATAAATGTGCCCTCATATAGCCACATGTTTCCCCAACCCTTATTATAACAAGTTAAGGCAGCTTACTTCTGGGATTTTTCAGTGTTAGAATACTCTACATAGATGAAATACCCTTATTGCCAGTTCACAAAAATGATATCAACAATTGTTAACTACATGATAGACAGTATTTTCTCCGGCAACCTCTCTACAGAAGTCTAAAAGAAATATTTACAGTCATGCTCCCATGAGCATCATTATGAGAAAACACTGATAGCAATTCAAAAAAATAAAAACAGAAACATTCTTGTCCCCAGCTCTGTTGATGGGGATTATTTAATTTAGCTTTTCCCCACCCCTATTTTGGTAGATGCTGTTCATTATTATGTATTACACAAATCATTCCCAACACCTGTGGGCACTTTCTATATGCAATATATCTTGTAGGGGTAACTCTTTTAAAAAAAAGGTTAATAACATTAATCCCATTTTACAGATGGGAATAAAAAACAACTGGTTTATTATACTCTCTCAGGTCAGATAGTAAATCAATGCCTCATTAACGTTCGTTAGAATTTTCACTCCATCCAATTTCAAACTAAGCTTCTTCTTCCCTAAGGAACTTGATTAGTATCAAAAATTTTCTGGCATTAGCTCCTCACTGATTCATATGTCAAACGTTCAAACACTTACTTGAGCAAGGTACTGTGCTGGTGGTAGCAGGCTGGACAGGAAATGGTAAATTGGTCAACTGAGCCAGCATGTAGAAAGCATTTAGAATCAGAGCAGGAGTAGCCTTTAATAATAATTGTTAGTAATAATGGTATTTATGGAGAGCTCCATATGTGTGGGCTGGGTGCTAAGCATTATATATAATCTGCTATGTCCAACTCACAGTGGCAACCTCAATTAGGTTCTATTTCATCGATGAGGAAGCTGAGGCTTTGAAAGTGTCTTGTGTAAAGAGTACGACTGGTAAACAGATAAAGGATTTGAAACTAAGACGTCTAGTTCATGGTCTCAATCACAAAGCCAGTGGCTCTCAAAATTGAAAATGCACCAGAATCACCTGGAAGATTTTTTAAGGCACAAATTGCTGGGTCCACTACCAGAGTTTCTGATTCAGCAGGTGTGATGTAGAGTGAAACATGTGAATTTCTAACCAGTTCCCAGGGGAGGCCGATGTCCCAGGCATCACACTTTGAGAACCACTGCTCTAGCTAGTACTTAAAGTAACAATCTTTGACTGTGGTCAGCATATAGTGGGAAGTCATTCAAAGTTTTTGAGCAAGTGATGACCTCGCCAGAATAGCACTTTTAGGAGATTAATAGGGCAGCTGTGTGCAGGTTACTAGAGGACAGATGGTGGACCAGGAGGTTCCCAGGTAAGTCAAGAATAAGCAGAGAAATGATAATAGATGTTGAGAAATATTGGCCCAGTGGAGTGAGAGGGTTTGCTGATCAATGGAGGAAAAAAGAGATGTCAGATGTGACAGTCTGCTTTTCAGTCTGGATGGCTAGAAGAATTATTAGGTCATTAATAGAAATTGAAAGGAGTTCTTTTATATTTATTTTCATCTCCTGTTTCCACATAGCCTCTTACTGTTCACTCCTTTCATTGTTTTTATTTATGAGATTTCCACAGCATTTTCGTTCTTCTTCTTTACCTAAAGGGACCAATGTATCTAAAGGGCAGTTATAGACTCTTGGTTGCTTCTGAGAAGCTGTTCTTACCTCAAGGATCTCTGATTATCCCACCCCAATATGACTTTTTTTTAGGGTGGCTCTATGGCTCCCACTGCTTACAGATCTTAGTGGATTCTACTAATCATGATGAAGCTTATGGTTCCCATGTTTCACCTGATGCCTGTCTGGGGAGCACACTGTCAGTGCAGAGGCTTCATAATCCATCGCTAATAGTGTTTTCAAAACAATATCTGTTTTTTAAGCTCAAAATTATTATATTAGTGTTTTGAACACATATTTTGCTTTTATATAATTTATTTCCATAAGTAAAGGGTGTGTTTTTAAAAACACATTTACAAATATGGATTATTTAAGGAGTATTTAGTCTTCAATTTAAAACAAATTACCTTACTTTAAAAGTATAATTTTTGAATTGATTTTTAAACTAAAATCATAAGAAAGTTAGAATAGAGATAAAAACTTCTAAGAATCTTTTTTATAAAGTAAATAGTCTTACAAAATAACCCCACAGAATATATCTTTAAAAGAAAATTACATTTTATACATGAAATTTTTCTAATGTGAGGACAAGTACCTATAATGAAGATATGTTATAGTCAAGCCAAAGCTTTAAGTTTATAATATGTGTCATTCAGAGGTGAAGGGAAGATTGAATAGTCCACAGGGTCCCTGTGGCAGTGTGGTGGTCCTATCTGTGGGAGCACAGATCCACCTTCTCTGCTCTGGATGCCCTGACTGGACAGTGTGTTCTTACAGATATTTCTCCTTTGGACACTGCCATTTTCTCTGTGTGATCTTGCCCAAGCTCATTTATATATTTAATTTTTTATTTCCATAGGTTTTTGGGGAACAGGTGGTATTTGGTTACATGAGTAAGTTCTTTAATGGTGATTTGTGAGATTTTGGAGCACCCATCACCCGAGCAGTATATGCTGAACCCAATTTGTAGTCTTTTATCCCCTACCCCCTTCCCACCCTTTCCCCCTGAGTCCACAAAGTCCATAGTGTCATTCTTATACATGTGCATCCTCATATACCTTGATTATAAATGATAATTCAATTTTTCAAAAAATCAACTGAACTAGAATCTTGAGTGTGAAATTTTAAGATATGGCATTTAAATACACGTACAGAACTGAAGTGACCCCGCTTCCAACTTTTCTGAAGAATTTAAGACTACCTCACATGAGTTCCACCACCTTTCTTCCTCGGCCCCTCCAGTCTCTCCGTGACTCGATGGATTCTCCTCTCTTCACCTTGGATGGAGAAACTGACCTTCTCATTTCTGAGGCCCATCCATCCATCTATTTCCCTGTTATCTCTTCTGCCTCTGGCTCTTTTTCCCTCTGTCCTTGCTTGTCTCTTTTGACCTTTTCCTTCCTCCCTTTCCAAAATTTTTGGCAAAACACCAAAATTTTTGTCTCACCACTTCAAAAAAAAATCGGAAAAATCAATCCTTCTTTAAATATTAACTGTATGGTCTGCTTCCATTTTTAAGACACTGAGAACAAAAGAGAAGGAAGGGAGGCCTGGGGCATACTATGTGGTATTTGGGACTTGGTCTATGTGGCGGTGATAAAGAAAACAGTCCCCTTTGAGTTGCAACATGTTTAAGCAGCTGGGGTGGGTGTAACATGGCTAAGAAGCCCCGTATGAAATTTAGACCTGGAAGGTACATGTGGAGCTGGCTCATCTTGGGGAGGATTGCTTCGAGCTTTAATTTGCACAGTTGTGAATAGTGGCGACATGGGAGCAGAGGTGAAGGGAAGACTGAATAGTCCACAGGGTCCCTGTGGCAGTGTAGGGGTCCTATCTGTGGGAGCACAGATCCACCTTCTCTGCTCTGGATGCCCTGACTGTACAGAGTGTTCTTATAGCTATTTCTCCTTTGGGCAACAGTTTCAACTTCAGAATATTTTTAGATAATGTCCTCGTCTCTCCATCACCATAGAAGTTTGTAGAGCTGAAATTAGGATATATTTGGAGGTTGTGTATTGTAGTTATAAGCAGCATGTGCTCCCAGTAGGACTGGCTAGATTCACACTGCGGCACTGCCATTTTCTCTGTGCGATCTTGCCCAAGCTCATTAACTTCTTTCTAGTTGCTCTTTGCTTCCTAATCTATAAAACAGGCATAATAATGATACTTACTTCATGGTTATTATGAGGATTAAATGAAACAAACTATGTAAGTCACTTAAAACAATACATGGCACATAGTTACTGTTCAATAAATGTTAACTATTTTATGAAATATGTATTCTAATACAATAAATCTTTACCTTATCTCTCTCTCACACACACATACATGTAAATGCATTATGTTTTTGTGTATGTATATATGTGTATATATATATACACACCTATATATACACCTATATATACATGTATGCAGTCAAAATTAAGTGCTACTATTTCCATAAAGTCTTTTTCTGCCTTCCTTTATTTAGCAAATGATTGGTAAAGACGCACTGTATTCCTAGCACCGAGGTCACAGTGATCAGCAAGACAGCCCCAGTCCCTATTCTCGCAGAGTAGGTGAACAAGCCATTTCAGCAAAGCGTGATAAATTTATGATAAGAAAGGCACAGGGTCTCATAAATGAATACATGAATGAATAAATGGGTGAGTGACTGTTTCTTGCTATTTCTACTGAAATGTTAAGTGTTTTGATCCCTGAGAATAAGTCAGAATTTCTTTAAAGCCTGTGCTGGTCTATTCATAATGCCATTTCTGCTATGAATCATAACTACTCAAAAGCCCAGAGTGATTCTGGGGCTGCATCCAACTGTTGTTAATCTTCTAAACAGGTAACTGAGATCCAGGTAGAGTAAAAGCAATTCAGATGAGGGAGATATATCAACATACCTCCAATGATAGATGACAGGCAGTAATTACTATCTGCCTTATCACTTTTCCAATGCTCTCATGCTGATTCGCTGGCCAGGGATTGTTCTTATTTAAAAAATCTGGTTCAGTCGCTGTTGGAAACTTAATATAGCAGGTGAAGCATTCAGGCCCTTGATGAATCGGGGCCAGACACAGATAGAAGGGTATGGACTCATGGGCTTCAAAGAGAGACATTTAGGACAGATCTGCTCTTGGAGCTGCTGCTTGTACTTGCTAAGAGCCAGAATCCAAAGGAGGCAGCTGCCGCAAATGCGCATAAATAAACGCAGTGAGTTCCTAGCGTTCCTATGGGAACCTGCAGCAGCTCAGATTACCCGTTCCCTAGACAGGATTTCCTTTCAGCTTGGTGTCTCATATTAAAAGGTAGACCAAGGAGTACACTTCCAGAATGGTGTGTGGGGAATATTTGTAGTAGGAGTTGCATGACTAATTCTCCCCACACAGTATAGAAGACCTACTCCTGAGGGTATTATACATTTAAAAAGTAGCATGAAAAAGAGAGAATCTGTCTTTTTCCTGCATGTTCCCAAAATGTAAGTAGCTGTTTTTCTGGTCCCTGAAGTGTGTGTGTGTGTGTGTTTGTGTGTGTGTGTGTGTGTGTGAGAGAGAGAGAGAGAGAGAGAAAGAGAGAAATGCCCCAGGAAGCAATCCCAGAATAACATGATTCATTTTCTGATTGGAATATTGATCATTCGATTCAAATCTGGATTAAAAGTGGTATATTTCTTAGGTTGAAAATCTGTAGTCTTTTTACCTTAGCCCCTGGCTTTAGTGGAAACTTTACCTGTAGAAGGAATTCAATATTAAACTGTGAACACATAAAATCCAGCACTGCGTGATCCAAAGCTTCAGTAGGTTCATGATCAGAAGCCTGCACTTCTAACTCCAAGCCCAACTGCCCACTGGAAATTGAAGAATCCAAATTACTAATGAGAGGGGAAACCTCATGCATTCACTACAGCAGATCACAAGGTTTCTGTAATACAGCCACGTTGTGGAGCAGAAAAACAATGAGCCTCAGTATGGGTTCTGTCTGATTCCTCTCTTCCCTCTTACTGGCCAGGTGACCTGAGGCAAGTTGCCAGAACAATTTGCCCTCAGTTTCTTCAAGAAAACAATATATATAATAATACCAATACCACACAGTTGCTGGGAAGATTAAATAAGGAATTGTATGTGAAATAAATTTTCTGACACCTATGATTTCAAAAAACACATCTATAGACATTATCTCACTTGATACTTCATAATGGATTTGTAAAGACATGTATCATCAAATTTTGAGCATGATATTTGTGTTTTTCTATACACATATTTAAGAGAACAAGCAATTTTTTTCCTTTATTGTGTGTGTGTGTATTCAAACATACTTGGCTGATGTATAAGATTTTTCTTTTCTTTTCTTTTGAAATGCCCAAAAGCAACAAGAAAGAGAGAAAGAGAAAGAGACTCACTTAAAAAACAAAGGCCTCAAAGTTATAGACTCTGCCTGGCCATTAGCTGCTTATAGTAATTTCGGTGAAAATTTAGACTTCAGCTCTGCCCTCTTCATGAGTCTAGCTTTGCAGAGGTTGAGCTCCTACTGTATGCCAGGCCCTGACAATTGGCAGTGTCTGGTCTGGTATGCAGTAGGTGATCAATACCTATTTGTTGGTAATTGCTAATACAAGTTTTGAGGTTTTCTTTGGTTTTGGGGAACCAGTGCCCTGCGGCATGTGGTTTTCTTTTTTTTAAAATTATACTTAAGTTCTGGGATACATGTGCAGAACATGCAGGTTTGTTACATAGGTATACATGTGCCATGGTGGTTTGCTGCACCCGTTAATCCGTCATCTACATTAACCATTTCTCCTAATGCTATCCCTCCCCTTTCCCCCCACCCCCTGACAGGCCCCAGTGTATGATATTCCACTCCCTGTGCCCATATGGAGAACAAGGCAATTCCATCAAGCCACAGTTCCAAAGGCATGAGTGAATGTGGAGTTGTTGCTTTCACCAAAAATTGTTTTTGCAAAGCATTGGCATTTGTCAAGAGCCTAACTGTGGCCAGCCACAAACACAATCCAGTAGTATTTGCGGCAGTGCCCACAAAGGCTCCAGTGAATTCTTCTTTGTGAAAAGTCTTCAAAACACAGAGTAACCATATGGCAATTACCATCAGAAGTATTTAGAGGCATTCTGAAGAGTCTGTTGGGAATTTTAACAGCCTGATCTCTGCCCCATTCAGATGGTTATGGAAACATGCAAAGTGAATAGCTCTGTGGGCCTGCCAGAAATAGAGGGGGCTTGGCCTATTAGATAGCAAAGTGCAAGTATTCTGCACCTGACACTGTGCAGACTCCAGGGCTGCTGTGGAGTTTCACTGGCTGTGGCCACAGCTGGAGTATGTAGGGCCAACTGGTGACTAACTGAGGAATCTCCACACAACTTCTCCCTATTAAAAAATTGTACAGGAAAATGCATTATGAAAAGATCACATAAATCTCTTCTGGAATGATGCTCATAAAAGATTTGTCATTTTTCTTGGTTCTAAGAGCAATGGGCATACTTTAATCTAATGTATTCGTTCACTTAGCAAATATCAAAACTTTTACTTTTAGGCTCTGGAGATACAGCAGCAAATAAAACACAGAAAATAATCTCTTCCCTCATGGAGGTTTTATTCTAATGTGAAAGGAGAGTGACAGGCAATTTTTTACAAAAGTAAATTATACAGTATTACAGTAGGTATGGAGGATAGGGAGTGAAGAAAGATATGTAGTTTGCAATTTCAAACAGAATGGGGAAGGAAAGCCTCACCCAGAAGATAGCATTTGAGCAAAGACGTGAATGAAGTGAACAAGAGAACCACAAGTCTCTGAGGAACAGCTTTGCAAGTTCTAGGAACAACAAGTGCAAATTCCCTGAGGTGAGATTATGTCTGTAGATTCAGAGAATATAGCCAGGAGGCCAGATGAAGCAAAATGATCATGGGGAAGTGTAGCAGGAGATTAAGTAGGGAAGTAAGGGGGCCACAGCCAGGCGTGGTGGCTCACGCTTGTAATCCCAGCAGTTTGGGAGGCCGAGGCAGGCAGATCATGAGGTCGGGAGTTCTAGACCATCCTGGCCAACATGGTGAAACCTCGTCTCTACTAAAAATACGAAAATTAACCAGGCATGGTGGTAATTGCCTATAATCCCAGCTATTTGGGAGGCTGAGGCAGGAGAATTGCTTGAACCCAGGAGGCAGATGTTGCAGTGAGTCAAGATCACGCCACTGCACTCCAGCCTGGCGACAGAGCGAGACTCTGTCTAAAAAAAAAAAGAAAAACAAAGGAAGTAAAAGTGAAGGGGCTGCATCATGAAGCGGGACAGGCCACTGGTAGGACTTGGAGATTTACTATGATTGAGATGCGTGCTGCTGCAGGGGTTTGGGCAGAGAGGTAACATCATTAGGATTGTTTCTAAAAGGATTGCTCTGGCTGAGGTACTTTGGGGCTGGAAGGAGAGGTAGCCAATTAATTTGCTTTTTTATACCTACTTTCTATGCATTCAATTATATAGTAAGTATTTTACTTAGCATGGGCTATGAGCTGGATACTGGGGAAAGAGACAAAGAATGAAAGATGAGATTCTTCAGTGTAATAAAAAACACACTAAAGAGGGCACTTAACCAAGTATTGGGGAGAGAGAAGCTGAGGCCTGAAAGATGAGTAGCATTATCCAGTGAAAGAAGGGAAGGAAAGAATGCAGCAGGCATAAATGAGAATGAGAATAATAACAACAATAATAAGGTAGCTAATACTGAGCACCTCCTGTGTGTTAGGGATTCTTCTAAGCGCTTTGCATGTATACCATCTCACATATTTCTCGCAAATACCTACATATGTGATAAGTATTGTTATTGTCCTCATGGTACAAAAAGGAATGTGAGGAACAGGAAGGTAAAAAATTTGCTCAAGGACAGCAGCTAGGAAGTAGAGGTGCCCAGACTGAAAACTGGCTCAGTCTGATTCACACCCTGAGTCCCTGACCACTTGGCCAACCTGCATAGAACATTGAGTCTGACAGATGAGGCTGAAGAAATGACCGGGAGCTCAGTTCAACCAAATTTATTTTTAAAATAAATGTTGCAAGTAAACTCTGTGCCCAAATGCCAAGTCTACAGAGATAAGTAACAAAGCATGACTCCTAGTCTGAAGAAGTGTGCTTCTGGTGTGCCACATATCAAAGCTTAATAAATACCAATATAAATATGACCATGGAGGTCTGGCTGTGCAGAAGGCCACAGAGAACTTCTTACAGCATCCACAGTCATGGTCTTGTCAATACAGAAGCCAGGAGCAGCAGTTGGCCCAGCAGGAAATGTCAAACCCTGGGTTGCCCCAGGATTCAAAGAGGTATCACAGCACATCACACCAGAGTGGGGCAAGAACCCCCACATTACTGGCAAGAGAAGAGCTTTTCAGTGAGAACAAGGCACCCCAGCTACATAATATCATTTTGTTATTCAGGGTCTGACAGCAAAGAATACACAGAGGAGGAGAGGAAAGCTTTGGTGTTGTGTGATGAGGCAAAGGGTCCCAGAGGTTTGGTATACATTCGCTTAAAACAAAACAAAAAAAAAAATTGCTTGAAATTTTGTAACCTCCTTAGGGTATTTCAAATGGTTTGTGAAGATCAATGTTCTGCATGTTCAAAGAGTTTAGGGAGTTTTAAAACCTTCCCATGCAGACTGGCTTGTCATAAAGAACAAAGGAACATGGAATTTCTTGCAGGGATCTGAATTCACACAAAGGAGCCCAGAGATCTAAAATCAACAAAGATGGCCTCTGAACTTTCCTCAATCCAAAAGGGGAAAAGAATATGTATTGCTCTGTAGGCTCCAATCTGGTTGCTGCTTTTATCTTCCATCAATAATATTGGTTTTGTGATTTTTATTTATGTAACTACTCAGTGGCCATGAGTATAAAGTAGTGGTTAAAAGCTTGGGCTCAGATGGACCTGAGTTCAAATTCAAGTTCTACGGTTCTTATAACCTGTGACTTTGGCCAAGTTGGTTGAGCTCTCCAAGTCTCCGATTTCTCAGCTATAGGATGAAAATAAGAATATCATCTTCCTCATTAGGTTGCAATGAAGGTGACGTGAGAATGCAATTTCTACATGTCTAATATGTGGTAAACACTAAATAAATATAAATTGGGTATTTTTTTCTGTTTTCCATTAGCTCAGGCATTTTAGTCTTTAACATTCCTCTCCTAGGAGAAGCTATGAAAATCTAAGATGAATGGAGATCCTACATTCGCTGAGATATCATTGTTTGGCCCAAAGGTAGAAGGCAGCTTAGGAGAGCAACACGTATAGGACTTATCTGACACTCTAAAGAAGAGATTGGTAAACTACAACTCATGGGTAAATCCAACTCCCTTCTTGTTTCTGTAAAGTTTTATTGGAATACAGCCACACTCATTTGTTTACATATTATCTATGTCTGTGTTTGCACTGAAACAGCAGAGTTGAGTAGTTGCAAGAGACCATATGGTCCACAAAGCCTAAAATATTTACTGTCTGGTCCTTTACAGGAAAAGTTTGCTGATCCCTGCCTGCTCTAAAAGCATAAAAATCTATATTTGTTCAAGTCACATAGCCCCAAAACTCTATACATTGGAAATCCATCTCCTCGTGGAAAAATATGAAGGCTACCTTCAGGTCACTGTAAACAGTTTTACTAGCCCATGCCAGGTGCTTTGTGAAGTGCCAGGCACACGGAGACTCATAAGGCTCATCCTTGAGTAGTGGCTAAAGAAATGAAAGGAGGTTCACCAATGACCACAAACTTTGTTAAAAAGTATCAGAGTAAACAGACAAAGATAAACATGAATAAAATTGCAGAGGAGGAAACATCATTCATTCATTCAATCAATCATTTCTTTAATCCATATTTACTGAGAAACAAGGCATAGTAGAAAATAGGAAACACAAGATTAGATGGAGTGGTAAATGACAAAAACAAGCCTGCCATAAGAATACTCTGAGAAATGCATTCAGCAGAGCTAAAGAGCAAATGTGGGATTTATAAGGCATGAGCAAAAAGGAGAACCAGAAAGCCACTATGGTGGATAGGGAGGGGAGACAGGGCAGATAGGGACAAGATGAAGTTCCAGAAGTAGGTAGAGGCCAGGTCATGAGGGCTTTATCAGCCAGGACAGGGTGTTAGGGTGTTGATCTACATGTGTTGGGCAGCCACTGAGGGATTGGAATCAGGGAGGTGACATAATCTGATTAGCATTTTAAAATTTTCACCATTGTTACTGTTTTATCTCTTCCCTTCATGGATGATTTAGTCCAAAACCATTAGACAGGGCTGAGTAAGGTGGACTTCCCCAGTGGATATGGAGCAGAATGTCAGAGTCCAAGTAAGGTGTGGAGAATGTCTATGTGGTAGATGGGAGTGGTGGGTGGCACTGCCTGGCATAGGGTGTCAGAACAAAAGTGGGAGAAGGAAAGGGTTTCCACAGGAGGTTGGGGCTGCCTAGCCAAGGTGGTAGTGCTTAAGTATGGTAAATAAGGTAGTCACGTGGGAGAGCACCCTGGCAGAGGAGATCAGAATCGAAGCCCAGGAAGAACAGTATGTATGAGAAGGGTGGAGAGAACAGTGGCTCAAGTAAGGCCAGAGCCCAAGCATGGTAAGCAGGACGTCCTACAGAGTAGTGCCACTGTGGTTCCATGCAGGCTAAGAAGGACATGGGCACAGGAAAGTGCCTGCTGGAAGGAAGTTGGAGATAAGGGTGGTGAAGAAGGTGTACATGTGGGCAGGCAGCCCAATGCAAGGGGCTGGAGCCTGAGCAGGGTGACGAGGGCATGGCATAGGGACATAGTACAGTGCTGAGTGCTGGATCCCCAGGTAAGTGAGGAGCGGACCCACTTGGGGCAGGCAGGTGGGGAATAGGCAGGTAGGTGTCAGAACACATGAGAGTGAGGAAGCCTTCTGCATGGGTGTGGGATATTGGAGCCCTTGTGGGTAAAGGAGGATATCTGTGTGTGTGTTGGAGTGGGGAAAGGGTACAGCAGCAATGAGAGATTTGTACATTCAGGGACAATGATCAAATACGTAAATATATTTAGGATAATAGGAGCTAGGTTTCTCGCTGTCAGAGAATGGTGTTGTGAATATGGAGAGAATGAAAACTAGAGTCAACTCTGTTTGTTGGTTTGGAATTGGAGATGTTGCTGGAAACTTATGCTTTGACAGAGTGAAGTCTTAATGTGTTTACACACCTATGTATGCTCATGCATATGCTCTAGCTGTGCCTGCTAAATGAAAGGGCCTGGGAGGAGCAGCACTTCAACTACAGGAACACACCTGGCACCTTGATCCTCATTTCCAAATACTGTTATTTACCAAAAGGAAACAAGGCAGTTGAAGAAATGACAGACTTTAAGGCTGACACAAGGAAGGTACAAAACAAGAAAATAAGCCTGAAACATCTTGAACCAGAAAGAAGAGAGATACAAAGAAAGATGGTGACATATCAAAGGAATACATCGAAGGCATCCCAGGTGGTCAACTATGAGCTAATTTGAGTATCAAAATAAATGAGGACAGTGACATCAATAAAATTGTAACTATAAGTTCATATAGATATAAATAAGTGATAGAAGTAAATAAAATTTGGCTGAGATGCAGAATATTTATATAGTCTCCAAGTACCTCCTCACAAAATACTTATTAATTACAAAGAGAAAAAGAGTAATTTTATAATGTGGAAACCTATCAGACATCACTTAATCAAGTAATCAAAATTAACAGCACAATAATGGGACAAATCAAAATGTGATGGGACACAATGAAAGAAACAACATCCCTTCTGTGATACTGCCCTCCAAAGATGCATAATTTGAATCTAATCATTAGGAAACGTCTGATAAAACCAAATTGAAGGACATTCTGCAAAATTACTGGCTTGTCATCCTCAAAAATGTCATGGTTATGAAATTCAAGTAGAGACTGAGAGACCATTTCAGACGGAAAGAAAATAAAGAAACATGACAACTCAGTGCTGCATGTGATTCTGAATTAGATTCTTTTGCTATAAAAAGCGTTATTGAGATAATTGGCAAAACTTGAATGGCGTCTGAGGGTAGATGGAAGAATCAAATGATTGCATTGTGGTTATGTAGGAGAATGTCTTTATTTTGGAAACACACTAAAGTATTTGGGAGATGATGGGCATTAGATTGTCAACTTATCTCGAATGGTTCAGAAGAATAAACACTGTGTAATTGTGGCAACTTTTCTTTATGTTTAAGATAGTTTTTAAACGAAAAGTTTTCTTAAGAAAGTTCATATATTCACTTCAGCCATTTGATTCCAAAGTCTTTGCACATGCCCCTGCCTTGCTCTATCCCTGGATGACCCCACCCCTTGTGAACCAGGGCTTGTTCTTCATTTTCTCTGTATAAGGAGAGTGTCAGAGCATGTCCTTTCTCCTGTGTTGAAGTTTACCTGTACATGCCTATCGGTTTTTTCCTTGTTTTGAGGCAGGGTTTTAATCTGTCACCCAGGCTGGAGAACAGTGGTAGGATCACAGCTCATTGCAACCTCTACCTCCTGGCCTCAAGAGATCCTACTGCCTTGGCCTCCCAAAGTGCTGGGATTACAAGCATGAGTCACTGTGCCCAGCTGTTAGGTGTCTACATTTCTATTTACCCCAGAGGGTAGGGTCTATATCCATCACACTCATGTCTGTATTCCTAATATATAGCACAGCTCCTGGCATTGTGTTTGATAAACAGCCATGGAAAAAGGGAGAGAGATAGGGATATAGCCATAACTTTGAGAATCACTTCTAGAGCCAACAGGTTTAAGTTGGAAAAGATTTAATAACTGCCTGGCCTAGGTTTGAATTACAACTGGGTTATCTTGGATAAGACATAGACTCTCTGAGCCTTGGTTTCCTCATATATAAAATGGGCTGTTAGGTGGGGCAAATTTTGTAAGTTCTGTAAAGTATCGAGTAGAGTCCCTGACGCTTAGCAGATATGAAACAATTTTGTTTTCTTACTGTCCTTAAAAATAAAAATAAAAATCATCAAATAAAACTAGAAGATCAGAATTCGAGGTTATATTCTCGATTTCACTACAACCTTGCTATATGAACTGGGATAGGTTATTTCAATTCTCAAGGCCTCAGTTTCCTTCCTGGTAAGATGGTAGGTGGGAAAATGAGGAAGTGAGGAGTGGGCCTTATGACTGTCATGCTACCAAGAACTCAAAAAGTTGTTTTTTTTTTTTCCTGGATGATAGTATAGAAGGTGAGGGATATGAAAGATTTTGCTATAGAGTATGTTCCTCAGTTTTAGCAGTCAAGGCATGCAAAGTCTGCCTCCTAATGGTTTGTACAGCTGACTCATTTATACCTGCTTAAATTACTAGGTAAATTGAGAGGTGGTAGTGTTGTTAGGTTACTGTTGAGCCTATTAATAATTTATGAGCCATCAAGGAATTAATGCACACTTTAAGTTCTCACTGCATTTTTCCTTATTCATAATTCTTTGCCTACTTGCTTTTTCCTTTAAAAATGGGGGGAGCTGAGACCTTGGATATTTGCCTAATGGCTCAAGCAGAACCATGACCTAGTTGCCAAGTCTTTCAGTTCTTTTATAGCCTGGGGACATTTGCCATTGAAAAAAAACTGATGGGTTTGATATTCCTGAAAGAGATATTTTGCACTGACCTCTGGCCCCATTAAATGCTTTGGCACTTGCCCATTCTCTGTAATGGGAGCAATAAATTTGTTTCGATTTAGGACATTGTCAAGTAGGAAATATTGACAAAAACAAAATAATGCTTTGAAAACAGCCAGGATGAAACCATGAATAAATAAACATATTGAACTTAACTGATAAATTAGCAAATGGTCATTCATAAGAGTCTGACTGGACCATTTCAAAGTTAGGCCAAGTAAATTCCTGTCTCTAATAGAAATATCATCTTACTCTTTAGGCCAGAGGAAAGGTGGGCTAAGACGAAATGTGGGCTGCATGGAAAGACACTGCAAAGCATAGGAAGGCATTTACCCCGTCTGACAGATCTGTTTTAAATAGATCTGTTTTCAGCTAAATGCCAAAAGGATGAGCCAGATGACTCTAGTAGCCTTTTCTATGGCAAGGCATTTATTATCCTAGTGTAAACACCTTTATTAGGCATCTCAGCAAGCTGTTTCTCCACCTTTTCTTTGTATTAGTTCCTTAGATTGGGGCAAATAGCTGAAATTCTGTTTAAGTATTACTGTATGTGTTTCCTTTTGAGTATAAGAGATAACTTCTAACTTGGAGATATTCCTCTTGAAGAAGGGGATAAGTGTGCATATGGAATTGATCTTTGTGCTAATATTATCACATAGGTAACATTGTTATGACAGACAGCAATAAACCACAAAACATGTTTGCAAACTTGTGAGGCCTTAAATGGTGTTGCCTTATTAAAAATCCAAATGGCTAAATCATCCAGAGTACAGGTAGCCTGAGGGCATTGTTAGCTGCATAAAAACTAATTGGACCAATTTGAATGGAAGAAAATTTTGCCTGAAGTCTTTAATCACACTAATAACCTAATGGTTTTCTGCTCAACATAGCCCAGACTGTGTTTAGGAAGATGAATCCATGCATGCAGCTTAGAAAATTTTACACAAGATCAGAGGGTTGAGAGGAATAATACATTTCTCATTTAGAAAGTTTAGTGCATGTGTGTCTCATGTTTTAGCATCATAGCAAGGTAACAACAAGCAATTGTTGGATAAAGGAAAGTATTTTTTTAAAGATCAAGCAAACATGAGAAAGCTGATTCTGATTTTGCTCTGATTATAAGGGATGTTTCTCTAAGAAGAATTTAGTGTTCATCTTTATGTGCAAATAATCCAAAACCCTTTAACTTATTATCAGCCCTGTAATTCAGTGCGCTCCCGAAATGGTAACTGAACAGTAGTTTGACATGTGCTATTATTAAATGGAGTGTGTTTTAGTAGAAAGAGTATGGAATGAAAGTCTGAAAAACTTTTGTTCAAGTTCAGTTTCTGCCTCTGGCTAGCTCTGCGGGTTTCTGCAAGTCATTCAAACTTTCTGAGCCTGACTTTGCATCCCCAAAACCCGGGTGAAATTAATTCCTTCCCAGACACCACACAGGGGTTTTATAAAAATGTTACAAGCTAATCGATAGAAAAGTATATGCAAGCTATAAAGCCTTCTGCAAGTATAAGAAATTATTATTATTGTATCATAGTAGAACATAATGTTCTGGGTCTCTTTATTTTTATTTAATTGTTTTAATTTCACTCTTACTTTCAAGCCATGTAAAATAGTATACGTCTGTTATAATTCACCAAATCAAAGTTCCCAAGTTTGCAAAAGCCACACTCAGAAGAATGTGATTCTAAAAAAATGATTCCTTTTGGACTGCATACCCATTTGAAGTCTTCTTTGGAATGCAATTCAGTCAGAAGCAATTGTGGCACTAGCAAATATTCTGAGAATTAATGAAATCCCACAGCCAAAACCATGATTCATTGCTCCAATACCAAAAATATTTGGCAGGCTGTAGTTTGGAAGCCACAACACTGTCTGTTTTCAAGGCTCTAAATGGGGCCATTTGGATTCATTGTGACACTGCCTGGTCCCACCACACTAGAGAGATGGCACCAGAATTCCCCAGTCTCTTCAGACATTATTTTTCATATTTCTTCTTGGGACTTGCTTAACAATATATCTCTTTGGATTAAATTACATAGAGTTTTAGGAGTATCTTCTCTATCCTGTAAGCATTGCAACATGAATATTCTACAAATTTCTTTTATATAAGAATTCTTGTTAAGCAGCTCTGGATTTCCTAGTGCCAGCCTTACACAACCTGTCATTCAAATCCTTAACGATGAGTTTATGTGAAAGTGGTTTCTCTACAGTTTCCTCTGCTTCATCTTAAATGGAAATGTAGTTCCTCCTTTGAAATGGAGCACTAAATGCAATGGTTCCTTCAGGCATATAGCACGTTTCAGTTACCATTTCAAAGGAAATATATTTAGACAAAAGCTACTAACAGCATGCTGAGTAACAGTGGTAACGTATAGCCAGATATGCTGTGGTACGTATGCAAAAATCAGGCATTCAGCCCTGACCAAATGTTGGACACGTCAGATAAGGAAGCTAAAAATCTCCTGCCTAAATGGGGACTGTGTAATTTCACTCTGCCTTTGCAACATGCCAAAGCTAGCTTCTCAAAGTTTACATGATTCACAAATGCCTTATAAAGAATCACAGAATTCTGTGGCGCACACCTGTAATCCAAGCACTTTGGGAGGTTGAGGTGGATGGATCAACAGGAGTTCGACACCAGCCTGACCAACATGATGAAGCCACATCTCTACTAAAAATACAAAAAATTAGCCGGGCATGGTGGCACATGCCTGTGATCCCAGCTACTCTTGTGCTGACACACAAGAATTGTTTGAGTGTGGGAGGTGAAGATTGCAGTGAGCCGAGACTGCACCACTGCAATCCAGCCTGGGTGACTGAGAGGGACTCTGTCTCAAATCAAACAAACAAAAAAAGAATCACAGAATGTAAGAAATGGAGGAATCTGGGACGTCACTTGTCACATCTTGTGACCTCCAGGTAGGTGCCTGGATCCCTCTACAGCACCTGGAGCCAAGAGGTGTTTCAGTCCTTAGCTTACAGACTTCCTGGGATGGAACAGTATCCCCTACTAGAACAATTCAATCTATTTTTGGACAGTTCTAATCTTAGGAAATGCAGTGTTTTGTGTTTTGTTTTAATTATTGTTGATGTCTAAGGCTCAACTTGACCCTGTGGGAATGTCATCTATATGAAATGCCTTCACCATTTGAAGACTGTGTCAGTTGTGGATATTCGGTCAGTCACAATTCAATCTAACCACTCGTCATCTGGCACAGATCTCCCCTTCTTACTTACAAAGGAGTCAGGAGTAATTCTGTCCAACACTCTGCTAGAATCCAGCTGTATGTTCTAGCCTATTGATTTCCCCTTATTATTTATCTTCACCAAAAAAATAATAAAGTAAATCTAGAACGATTTTCTTTTCTTAATGTATCCATGGTAGCTCCTAGTAATCAATATTTTTCTAAGAGTGCGGAAAACTTCTGTTTAAATCATTCCTTTCTGAAGCTTTGCCTATAATGTACATTAACTCACTAGCCTAGTTTGTAGGCTGTCTTACTCCTGCTTTGGGGAGTTGAGTCTATGTTTGCATATATTATCTTCTAGCACTTTTCCCATTCTTCTTAACTCTTCTGTCATTAGTTTTAAATGCCCTGGTTCCCGTCTTTACCCAGGGTGCATTAATTCATTCACAGACAATGTGACCATTTGCAAACAGGCTAGTTTGTTCTGACAAGCCATGGCCTAAATGGCATGCACACTCCAAAATACAGTTTACATATTGTGGATTTGAGTGTGAACTGGTCTAATTGGCAGATGTTCACTAGGACATCTATACCCCTAAAGCATGAACTGGTCTAATTGGCAGATGTTCACTGGGACATCTATACCCCTAAAGCATGAATTAATTAGTAAAAATATTTTTTAAAAAATTTGTTTCTGTTCTTCATTTTATTAAATTATTCATATCCTAATGCACCTTTATAAAAACAGTGACTGATGATAATTTTTATATTTATGTATACATCATGGAGCTAATTTGAATTAGCACTAAAATAATATATACTAATATAACATGGTAGTATGCAAAAACTAATCTAAAGACTATGTTATTCTCTTTTCATAAAATAAAATTTCATTTTACATCTACTAAATTACCCACATAGGAACTAATAATTCATATATATGGCTATCTATGATATATATCATCATCTTTTTAGCATAAAGAAGACTACCTAGTTGACCAGCAACGTTGAAATACTTGCAAAATTGAGTGCTTTCCTTACCTGTCATTAGTTTGCATTTACTTTTGTTGAATTCTTGAGGCAGCTGCATCACTGTAAGTTCCTTATTTTCACTGACCACAATTTCAGCAAATAGAGGTCCTGGTGTATCTTCTAAATCGGGCATCTGTGAAAAGCTTGCTGAAGTCTGGATGCACATGGGTGGAAACAGCTAGTTCCATTGATCAGGGTCTGGTTTCTTCTGTTTTGTTTGACCTGGGCATGGGTGGCTTCCATCTGTCTGTCATCCTAGAACAGCATCTGGAGCCAGCCTATGTGGTATCTCTTGGGCAAAAAGGTTAAATCCCTTGACATGGATTGCATTTAGCAACTGAACAAACAGAGCAGCTTGGATATGAGCTTTTATTCAGAAGAAACCAGATAGCCATTTTGGTGATAAAATATTTATTTCCTATTATCTTGTGTTGCCAAGACTACTGTGTATAGTACATTTCTTAAAAGGAGATAGAGTTCTAAAGAAGTTAGGTATATTAATAAGGGAAATTGTATTTTGAAAAACGTCTTGAGTGACATTCTATTGCCATATTTAATGTTAATTGAGAACACATTATGTCCCATTTAAGCCAATACTTTGTCTTCTTTTTAAGTATTGCTTTCTTCTAAAAAATGGCATCTCTACTCTATAGCTTAAGGAAGTGAGGCCAAAGATGCAGTCATTTTTAAGGCAGGTAGAAAGAATTAATCAGTGTGAACTGATGTTAGCTTTCAGGAAAATCTGATGTCTCCAAATGAACATTTTGTAATAATTTCATTTTATTTAATTTAACATTCTTTTAAGTATTTGCGGAGTACTGGCTAACCCCTGTGGGGAATCTAAAGATGTCAGACATAATCTCTGACCTCCAGGAGCTATCTGTGTAATGAGGTTCGCTAGCATACAAGTACAGATAATTCTACCCTAAGGCAGACTCTGATGAGTACTGTGGTAGAATTATCAAGTTCTAGAGGGGTATGGAAGAGGAAGAGGTTAATTCTGACTGGGAGTTTTCAAGAGTGCTTCAAAGAAGATGCCAACTTTGAGTTGGACCTTTATTGAGTGCTTACTAAATTTCAGCAATGTTCAAAGTGCGTTAAATTTGTTAACTCTTTTAATTCTCATGATTAACTTTATAAGCTAAGTCTTGTTATAATTCCCATTTTATAGTTGCATCACTGAGGTATAGAATAGTTAAATAACTTGCCAAGATAGTAAGTGATGGTGTCAGGATTCAAATTCAAGGAGTCTGGCACTAGAATGCTCATTCTTAACCATAGCACTATACTGCTTCCTGTCAGGGATAAATAGGCATATGCAAGCAGGTGAGAGCAGCTCAGCCATAGTCATAGAGAACAGAAAATTGAGGAATGTTTGCAAAATTCAATTTGTTAGTCTGGCTTGAACTTGGGCAAAAAAAAAGTTAAGGAATTGTAGAATACAAGACACAGAGACCCAAGTAGGGCTATAGAGGACTTGATATATCGGCTTGGGGAATTGCAGGGGAATGCTGTGGTAAGGCTTTTATTATAATAAGACCCTTTGGGGGGAGTATTGAATGACTGGGGGGTAGAATGTCATTTAAGGATCTATTAATTCTATTAAATGCTCCAAAAACTCTTTGTTAAGCTTCTCTTATGTACCAGGCACTGTTCTGAGTGTTGAGGATATAGCAGGGAACAAGAGAAACAAGTTCCCACCCTCATTGTGTGGAAAGAATATGGAGGGTGTATAAGTAAACAGATAAATAAACAAGATAATTTTCTATAGTTCTGAAAGAAGGAAATAAAGTGATGTGATGTGATAGAGAGTGGCCATGGGCAGAGGAATAGTCACTCAGAATGGTGGCCAGGATCTCTTCCTGGCTCCTCTGCCATTCAGGCCTGAACTGAGGCCTAAATGGCAGAGGAGGCAGTCATAGATGAAGGCAGGGCAAGCGTTCAGCAAAAGGGGATTTGCGTTTATTAAGAAGAGCATTGCAAGCAGAGTTAACAAATGCAGAAGCTCTGAATTGGGAAAGAGCTTGGAGGGTTCAAGAGACAGAAAGAATGCCAAAAAGAAGCATTTAGCAAAAGATGGGGAGAGGGGTATGGGTTGAAGTTTGAGAAGTAGGAAGGACAAGAACCTTATAGGTAGAGCATTTGTATTTTATTCCAAATGAACTGGGAAGCCATTGAAAAGTTTTAAGTAGGTGAATGATGTAATCTGTTTATATTTTTAAAAGATCACCCTAGATAATATACAAAGAATGGACTATATAGAGACAGAAGTGAAAGCAGGAAGATCAATTAGGTGGCAAACTGCAAAATCCCAAAGAGGAAAAGATTAGTCTAGGCCTTGAGGCTGGAGAGAGATGGATAGATTAGGATTATATTTTGGAGGCAGAGCTAAAAGGACTTGAATTGAGTGAGAAATGTGAGAGAAAGAAGCTATTACCGAGGATGACTCCAAGAATTTTGGCTCAAGGTAACTGAATGATGTGATACTGGTAACCGAAATGGAAAGAACTGGCTTGAGGGCTGGGAGAATTAAGTCATGGTGAAGTTCTGGGGGGAACTAGGGTAGTTGCTTTGAGAATGACAAATGATGAATGGATGCAAGACAGATTATAGATATATAATTAACTGACAGATGTAGTTCGATGTTAGGATGAGGATTCTGATAAATTCAGGTTTTGAGTCAGATGAACTGGGAAGGAAGTGACCCCATTTACCAAATTGGCAAAAAAGAAGGAGCAGTTTGAGAAAGGAGAAGGATCAATAAAGAGTAGGAATCATTAAGAAATTCATATTTGATAATAGATAAACATATCAGCTTTGGAATCTAAAAGACGAGGATTTGAATGCTGGATAAGCTATTAGCAAACCTACATGACAAGTTACTTAATTGTTCCAGTGTCAGTTTTGTTATCTATAAAATAAGGAAATGATATTATATTATATGTAAAGTGATGTATATAAAAACACAAAAGAATCATGCAATGAATATTATCACTATATCTTATCATTATCATAAAAATAATATAATAATAATAATACTTCTTGGGATGTGTTTTATTTATACTATTACTAAGATAATAATGTTCTTGTTTTAGTTCTTTTTAGTAAGGATTACCAGCACAAACTGGAAATTATTTATGTTCTTTTCCTATTTTACAGATAAATAAACTGAGGCTCAGAAAGGATGGCATACCCAAGGTTATATTGCTAGAAATTGTAACCTATGCTTAAGAGCCAGGACTCACACTTGGATATGACTTGAACCAAATAATTCTGAACTCTTCCCCTACTAGTCACTTTTAAGAAAAAAGCTGCTTTGTATCACTTTGCCATTTCTCTGGGATCTATGTTGAGTGGAAAAATTCTGTGTTTATAAAAATGTTATTATCAGATCACCACACTGTGAAACTATGTGTTTTATTAATTTTCCAGTGCTGGACAATATTCCTCTCAAGGTCTGTCTTTGGAGGAGATGAAAAGAAGTCTTCAATACACACCCATTGACAAATATGGTAAGTAGACAGATTCTTTAGGTTTGTTAAGAAAACTATCCCTAGAAAGGTAAGGTCTATTTGATAAAAAGGGAGAAAACATTACATATTGTAATATCCAAAATGACAGATGCTTTAAAAATATAAAAGTATAAAATTTGATTTTATATGTCTTTTATAACTCATTTACCTTTAAGGTTAATAATGTGTGTGTGAGTATGAGTGTGCATGAGTGTGTAAGTATATGTGTGATTATGTGTGAGTGCCTGTATGTGTTTGTGTACATAGAAAAAAGTACAACTTTTTTTTTTTTTAAAAAAACTCCTTCCTCTCATGATATTCCAAATACTTTGTCAACATTTTATTAAGTCCATTGCTTCTAAGCCCCACATTAAGTGTGTATGGGTAGGGAGAGGAAAAACAAGAGATGAATTTTCACAATTACATAATATGTTGGGAGAGCTGTTCCCCTTTAGCCAAGCACTCAAGGGTAAAATGCAAATCCAGCCATTCCTTCAAACAGCTGGAGAGGCGATGAGAGGACAGTTTGATAGGATCCATTTTACACAGGACTTCTTCAGAAAGAATTAATAAAGCTCTTTGAAATAATTAACAAAGTTTTTTTCAGGCCCCTGGAAGCCAGAGGATGGACAATTGCCTTTATCATCAGCTGCCATATCAATGTGTTAGGGCTGGGATGTCCTTTTACCAACCTTTAAGCCTGAGAGGCACTATGTTTAATTGAAATTTTAGCACAATGGGCCCATTTATCCATTGCAACTTCCTTTGACTATTTGAAGGACTGAAAAAGTATCTGTCAGTTAAAGAGATCAGATTTATTATAAGAGCTGGGTTTGGGAAATAATAAATTAGATGATGTGAGCCTGGGTAGGGGGCAATAGACCTGGGAGACCTTCGGCTTTGGGATCCTCACCAATTCACCTCATCTGCAGAGACTCATTACCTAAGGCATTAGAAACCTTTTAAGAAACAAAGAAAAATATATGTTCTGAATAGAAGCAGACAAACTACTTGGGCACATTTAAAAAAGGGAAATTTTGTGCTTCTGACTCCCAATACGTGTCTAGAATGCAGATGAGTGCTTTTTATCATCAGCTTTACAACATAATTGGCCAGTCCAGTAACAGATCCTTTTGAGGGGAAAATGCACTCCAAGTGTCACATCCTCACATTTTTTTAATAGATATAATATCGTTTCTTCAAACCTTTACAGATGTAACTTCACAACCACAAAACATAGGGCATCCTTTGAAACATGTGCTTTGACCAGAAGTCTTTCCTTTCGTGGTAAGGTTTCAAGATGAAGCATTTCTTTAACTTAATTTGTTTCTTACAGAAGAATTCCCCCAAGATGGAGAAGTAAGACAAATGTGATGTAATAATGCAAAATTTGGGTTTTCCTATGCATACCTGTCTCAGGGATGAAAGAAAACATGGAGGGTGTTTGGATGGAGTGAGAGTACCTGTAAACAAAGAAGATACATTTGATATCTCCCATTAGGAGCATCACATCATACAAGAAAGAACCCTTTAATTGCCCTTTATTCTATTTCATAAACTGATTGCAATATAACAGCAATTTTATGAGCTTCTTCTCCCCCTGCTTTGCCGCCAAAGAGCAGAGCTCGAAAATGGAGATAAAATGAAACACATAGCTGTTTTCTCTGTACTTGAGACCTTTTACCTTAAAGTAACAAAACTTGCAGACTTGCTTCAGTCTTTTCCTAAAGGCTGTGGTCAAATTTCAGTTGAGTTCTTCTTAAACTGACTAGGTCCACAATCCGACACATCTGTTCTTACGTTCTGGCAATAATGGCATCAATAATAAATGCTAGCCTCAACGCCTTACTGATTTGCTGATCATTCCTGAGGGTACAGCCCACACACCCTTTTGGGACATATGTCCACAATCAAATTTCCATTGGAGTCCTGTGGGGCAAGAGGCACTGGAACATCACAGGCCAGTAAAATTGCATGGGGTATGTTAGAAAGCTGATAGTGGTCATAAAAGTATTACAAGCTTATGAAAGCATCTATCTATGCCTGAAATGAAGTCTCATTTTTAGCCTGGATACAGAAAATATTTTGCTATAGAAGGTAGATTTTGTTTTAGTCTACACAGAATTTAGATCCGCTGATACGTACCCTACTGCCCCTCATCAAATCGTCCCCCATCATAACCTTCCTCACATCTGACCAGAGCCAGTCCCAAAAGAGGTGAGTGAGAGAGACCAGTTGACAGGAGTATCACTATCAGTGGCATTTTCTCTTAAGAGAGTTTATGCGCTACCTAAGATATTTTAACAAGAGACCTTTCTTATGAAAATAAATATTTCGATCCAACTGCATATTGCTAGATGTCTTAATGAAAATGCAGATGACTGGGTTGGTTATGAAAACTCAGCTATCAAAGGGGAGCAAAAGCAGCAATAGCTATTGACAAATGTACTCACTTTCACAGAAGCAATGAATGGCTTTCTTGCTTCACAGTGAAAAGAAAACTGCTTCCCTGTACATAGCCCTGTGGTTCTCTCGGACAGTGGCCTGATCGTGAGCCACTAGGTTCATTCTCTGGACACATCCAAGGCTATTGCTTCAAAGGGCATCAAATGCCACTGGTATTTAGACCTAAGAACTTTATGTACCTTTAAAATTTGGGCTACCAGGGAGAAGAAAACAAACAAAGCCATCTGGTTTGAGAAAGGCTCTTTCCTTTTCTTTTTCTTTCTTTTTTTTTTTTGAGAAGGAGTCTTGCTCTGTCGCTAGCCTGGAGTGCAGTGGTGCGATCTCAGCTCACTGCAACCTCTGCTTCTCGGGTTCAAGTGATTCTTCTGCCTCAGCCTCCTGAGTAGCTGAGACTACAGGCACGTGCCACCACACCCGGCTATTTTTTGTATTTTAGTAGAGATGGGGTTTCTCCATATTGACCAGGATGGTCTCAATCTCCCGACCCCATGATTCGCTCTCTGGGCCCTCCCAAAGTGCTGGGATTACAGGCATGAGCCACTGCGCCTGGACTCTTTCCTTTTTCTTTACCTTCCTTTTTATAGCCATCTTTTGTTTAGCATTCACTGGGTATCAGACAGTGCTAATTGTCTTAGGTGCATTGCTAACCTTATGAATAAGTGCTATTGTTTCTCCCATTTACAGATGAACACACCGAGGCATAGAAAGGTTAAGCTGACGAAAGTCACAGAGCCAGCAAGTAGTGGAATCCATGCTTAAACCCAGATTTGCCTGACATGAAAGCCTGTGCTTTTAGCCATCCTGACATGCCATCTGCCTGAGCTGTACCCCTCTTTACTCCAAACCCAAAATGCCACCTGGCCAGCTTGGGTCCAAATTAGACATTCATCATTCATATTTGCCTGGTCTCAGCTCTCTGTTTTCATTGTAAATGTTGCTTGTGCTTTGCAACCACTCACCAGCAACCATTGTCCAGATTCTCTGTTCACATAATCTGGAAGACCTGCCTGGTTCAGGCTGGTTATAAAAAATTCGGGGATGTACTGAAAGACTAGTAAGTAACAACTGAACTTCTTTTCTGATGCAGGCTATGTATCCGATCCCATGAGCCCAATGCATTTTCATTCTTGCCGAAATAGTAGCAGCTTTGAGGACAGCAGCTGACAGCATTCGGCGTATACCTAAGGAGAGTTTTTTCCCCAAACTGACAGCAACGATTCCAACCACGGCAAGCTGGCTTCCAACTATAACATTTTACTCTCAAAGGTCTCCTTAAATTGGGCTTGTTTTTACTGGTCCTATTTAATTCCCCACTATTAGCAAACTTTGGATTTGTGCCTAAAGAATAATATGCAAAAGAACCAAGACGGAATATATATGAATTGCTTTTAATTTTGTAAATTAAAAAAAAATTTAGATAGTTACTTAGAGATGGAGCCTAAGTCTGTGGTGGACAGATAATAATTATGTTTTCCTGGGCTGAATTATGTAGACTTGTGTTTGACAGCTATGGTTTATTTCTTAGAACATTGTTCATTTTCTTTTCTCATTATGTTACTTCTAGTGTTCACCTGTGTGATTAAAGATTCTTTGGTGAAATAGAAAATTGATTTAGGAGTGTATTTTATTTCAACAAGACTTCCGCTGAGTATATTTTTTTTCCAGCCATATTGGTAAAAACAGTAGCAACTTTTAGGTCAGGAAGCTTGCAAAAATATAGCACTAATTTAGTCCCCTTTCCATGTCATACCAAGTGCTCTGTGATCTACTTAGGTAACCTGTTGTGTCAGAACAAGAGGTCATAGATGCTATCGGGTCAGTTATGAAACCAGCCTATGCATGCAAACCTGCCATTTTTTTGATACTAGAGTTTTGCACGATGTGGTGGGAGAATACCTAAGTGCCTACTGCCTTCGAGAAATGAGAAATCTGCCTTCCATACTGGTTCCTAGTTGGAAGACAGGAACGGTTCTGTGAGACAAAATAGTTTTGCCATTGAAAGACAGATAGGAAAAAACAGATAGGAAACTATAAAAATTGAAGGATAATTGTGTGTTTTGATTTTGGCAAGAGAAATAAGGTTAGCAAAGGGATCTTGGATATCCTCTAAATCAAGGTTTCTCAACCTTGGCACTGTTGACATTTGTTGAGAGGGTGGGGGGCTGTCCTATGCATTGTAGGATGTTTAGCAGCTTTCTGGTCTCTACCCCCCAGATGCCAGTAACATCCCCTATGATAGTTAATTTTATGTGTCAACTTGACTGCACCATAGGATGCCCAGATATGTGGTTAAACATTCTTTCTGGGTGTGTCTGGGTGTTTTCTTAAGAGATTACCATTTGAACCAGTAGACTGAGAAAGGCAGATAGCCCTTCCCAGTGTGAGTAGCATCATCTTATCCATTGAAGGCCTGAATAGAGCAAAAAGGTGGAGGAAGGGAGGATTTGCTCTCTGCCTGACTGCTTGAGCTGGAGCATCCATCTCCTCCTGCCCTTGGTGCTCCAGGTTCTCAGGATTTCAGACTCAGGTTGGAATGCATACTATCGGTTCTCTAGCTCTCAGGCCTTTGAACTCTACCACTGGCTATTCTGGGTCTCCCGTTTGTAGAGAGCAGATCATGGGACTTCGCAGCCTCCATAATTTCATATATCTATATCTATATCTGTTTGGTTCTCTTCCTAACAGAGAACCCTAATGCACATACTCCCAAGTTATGACAATCAAAAGTGTCTTCAGACATTTCTACATATGCCATGGGGGACAAAATTGCCCCAAGTTGAGGCCCATTTCTCTAAATTCAAAGAGGATGACCACAGGCCTAAAGAGCAAACAAGGAATTTAGAGCCTGACTCTGGCTGGCTGCATTTAGGCATACCTGCTTTCTCCTCCTCCTGAAGTAATGTGGGTTCATATATAAATGGAATTGGATAATTGGATAGTAGAAGTGCTGATTGCTCCTTAGATATCTGTGGCAAGCTCCTCTCTCCTCCACTTCCCCCTTGCCAGTTAGAAATTATGTTTCCAGAGGGCAATTTCTATCAGAAGAACAGCAACACCACCTTTAAAATCCCTTTGAGCCTCTTTTTATGACTTATGGTTGCAAAGTCACAAATCCTGGCATGCTCTGATTAGCTTGTGGATAGCCCAGTGTAGGTTCAGAGACAGAAATTAAAAGCAACTTGGTACTTCCAACTAGATTTATCCTCTTTTAGCCTCCAGCCTTTTCCATTTCCCTACCCAATTATTCTGGAGTCACAGATACTCTATCCCACCAATCAGATTCCCAAAGGACTTTATAATAAGCAGGACCGAGGAATCTGAAGTAACTGCTCAGGCATAAACCCTTCTGGCAAAGACAGAGAAGGAGAAAAAGGAGCTGATTAAAGGACACCTGTCTCCATAGCTTTCCCTCTATTCCTTTGCTCCAGCTACTCTAGGAAATGAACCAGCACTTAGCCTGGGATACTTTGGGGCTTAATCCTTTTATAAGTTGAGTTGAAAGAAATACCTTAGAGAGTTTTTTTCAAAAGATAGTTTTAACCAAAAGAATCACAGTATACATAATGCCAAATGTGTGTATAGTCAGGGCAGTGGACAGTGCTGGGGTAACTGACTGGCTGCATTGAGGCATACCTGCTTAGGTAACCCCAGCCAGGTGTCCTCCCACGTTATATCCAGAGGGAGGATTGTTTGCTTCTGAAATGCCCCTCTTTTAGAAAGAGATTTTCTAGAACAGATTCATCAAGATCTCTTTCTTTGCTTCCTCTAATTAGCCACCTCCTCTCTTCACACTGCATTTCCTAATGTTGCTGCTTCCCTCTGGCTCTTGTCTTGTCAAGTATCTGCAAATAATGAGACTAATGTGTCTTGATTCCTGAGAAGGAGAACCTTTTCGCAGATTACAACCTGTAGCTCACAAACCCTTTTCATTACTGCACCCTTAATGGGGCCCAGGGATCATCTCAGAGCTTGTCTCAAGATCATGGGTTTTATGAGGTTTTTTTCTTCCTTGCTGAAAAATGTCACACTAATTGCTTTCTTTTTCTCTGAGAAAAAATGAACTTCTAAGATCATGTTTTTGCATGCTTAGCACATTAAATTTCTTTCTACGTGCATGCAGCACTGAGCTCACTCCGAAGATGTTCAATTAACCGTAATTGTAAGCCAAATTATAGCAGCACCAGGAGAGAGTTATTCCAACAGAGTGATTATTTGGGTTAAATTATTTCCTAAGCTGACATTTCCCTAGGAAAGAGAAAAAATAGGTGCTTGTGGTGGGAGAAAAGGCTAATGCTAGACAGTCCATCTAAAATGAAGTGTCTGATTTCTCTCTGTTTCTTTCTCTCTTTGTCTCTCTCTCTTTTTTTATTTTTCCTTTCCCTTTCCTCCTTCCTTTCCTATTTTATTTATTTGTTCTCCCTTTCTTTAACAATAAGCAGTGGCTTTGAAGTCACTCAGACCTGTCATAGTAGTTGTGTGACCTTGGGCAAGTCACTCAACCACTCTGAGCTCCAGTTTATTATCTGTAAGGTGATAGTAATAAAACGTATCTTTTTGGCCGGGTGTGGTGGCAATCTCAGCACTTTAGGAGGCCGAGGCAGGCAGATTACTTGAGCCCAAGAGTTTGAGACCAGCCAGAGCAACATGGTAAAACCCTGTAGCTACTAAAATTACATTAAAAAAAATTAGCTGGATGTGGTGGTGCACACCTGTGGTACCAGCTACTCAGGAGGCTGAGGTAAGAGAATCACCTGAGCCTGAGAGGTCAAGGCTGTGATTGTATGACTGCTCTCCAACCTAGATGACAGAGTGAGACCCTGTCTCAAAAACAAACAAACAAACAAAAATTTATCTTGTAGATTTGCTGTAAGGGTTTCAAATGATGTAAAGTATGTACTACGGTTCCCAAACGCCATAGCAATTTTCTTTTTTTTTTTTTTTTGAGATAGACTCTCACTCTGTTACCTGGGATGGAGTGTAGTGGCGCAGTCTCAGCTCACTGCAACTTCCACCTCCTGGACTCAATCAATCCTCCAGCCTCAGCCTCCCAAGTAGCTGGGACTACAGGCATGCACCACCACACCCAACCAATTTTTGTATTTTTTGTAGAGACAGGATTTTGCCATGTTGCTCAGGCTGGTCTTGAATTCCTGGGCTCAAGAGATCTGCCTTCCTTGGCCTGCCAAAGTGCTGGGACTACAGGCCTGAGCCACCAGACCTGGCCAGCATATGTTGTTGTTTGTGTTATTGTTACGTGACCATGCATCCAAAGAACTATATTATAAAAAGAGAGCATGAAAACAGTGAAGATTTTTTTCTCCATGGTAAAAATAACTATCAATGTCCCTAAACACCTCATCTTTGCAAACAGCAAGTTGGAGAGCCTACACCTCTGAGGCAGTTTGAGCCAAGATCCAGCAGACCTTAGATAGCAATGCCTTGTTTATCCTAAAATTAAATTAGAAGACAAATCAAATCCTTTCAGCCAAATACAAGAACCAGAAAGGATTCCCCAAGCAAGGGGGATACTAAGTGAAAATAGAAAGAGTATACACTTGTTGAGCACTATTATGTGGCAAAAATGGTTTAAAATTACTTAAAATATAGTATTTGGCCTAATTTTCTGCATAGCCCTGGGAAGAGGGGATTTTTATTATTATTATTATTCAAGTGGGGAATCGGAGAAGGAAAGTAATGAATCCAATCTCATATAGAATAGAGGCAGGTTTCAAACAACTTTTTTCTTGCACTCATGTCCATGATCTGTTCATTACACAATACAGCCTCCACTGTGAGGGAGGAAAAGATAGAAAAATAGCACATACTCACAATCCAGAATTGTGATAAAAATGAACAACTCTGCAGTTCTACAGTCCTGAGGAAAATTTGGAAACTATCACAGGAGAAGTTTTGGGGCCAGAAAAACCTTTTCCTGATTGCTACAGCTTATTATTGCAAAGTAAAACCAAAAAAATAATAATCATTATTTTCCCTGTTGTAATTATGGAAGAGAAGGGGCTGGAATAATCTCAAGGCTCAAAAAAAAAAATGCATTGTTATTTTCTAGGCAGAAAGAACCAAAAATGATTGACAGAAGCAGGACTCTCACCATGATAAGCAAGAACAAAAAAGTTATAAGTGCAAAGCACAGCAATTAGGGAAGCCAAGGCGTTTCACATTTTCCTTTCCTCATTAGCACACTGGGTAGGGAAATTGAGGAGAGAGGGTGTAGCCATTACCAGCAGGATTTGAATACCTTATTTTTTTCCTAGTTTTGTTTTGTTTGCAGTTACTCAAGCATGCAGACTGAAGAGCTCCCCCTGATCAATTTGCTTCCATATTTCAAGAGGCACAGGGGCAAAGATGAGCCATTTGACATGTGCAATCCCTTCACTGGGTATCAGCTCAAGACTCAGCTGCAGCAATAACAGACTGTGGTCCAAGACTGTCAGCTCAATTAGCACCATATGCAAAATATGATGGAGAAGCAAAGTTCCTCTCTCTCCTTGGACATCCTACTTTCGTGAGGCTAACTAGAAATAAAAAGAGCAGGGGTTGCACATTTCTCCTCAGGCCAGAGATCCAAGGCAGCACAGCAGCCGACCCAGTGCCAGGGTGCTAATTAAATTAGGCTTCTTGAATTAAAACACTGCCACGGGGGCCAGGCCCTGCTGATGAGGACATGTCTCCAAAGCACTCCCAGCCTAGCTTTATGTTTAATTAGTGAGATAAAAAGAATATTATCTCAAGTATCTGTCTTTTAACCAATGGGCTCATATGCAGGAAAAAGTTATCTTTACCATCTTTAAAGAAGGTTTTTAAGCGCACTAATTTCACTGACCTCCATCTCTTCTTTTATCTCAACTAATCAGGGAAGGGTAAGATTGAAGCAGGACCATGATGTGCAATAAAAATAATTTGAATGTAGGTTTGTCCTTCAGTTTTTTACTTACAATAATCCATGGTCTGCTTAACACCACTTCAAAAATTAGTCCACAGTGAAGAATATCAGGCTTGTCTTTATTTTTTTTCCTTTCCTGAAACTCAAAATCATCTGAGGAATAAGAATTAATGTTAATATTGAGGGTACCTTGAGGTGATCAGAATAAAGGTGAATGAACACCAGATGACACATGTTTGCCCTGTACAGTTGTGGAATTAGAAAAGGTGGAATAGCATAGAGCAGTTCTTAAACTTTAGCCTGCAGCAGAATTTGTAGAGGGCTCATTAAAACACAGGTTGCTGGGCCCACTGCCAGCATTGTGGAATCAGAAACTCTGGACTGGGGCCCAAGAAATTGTATTTCTAACAAGTTCCCAGAAGATGCTGATGCTGCTTGTCGTGGAACCATACTTGCAAAGCATGTGCATAGTTGTCAAGGGCATGAGCTTTACAGTTAGGCTTGAGTGAATGTCTGGCTCCCCCTATCACCGTGTGACCTGTGCAAACATGGGCAAGTTACTTCATTTCTCTCACCTCAGATTCCTCATCTGTAAAACGGAGAGAATCATTCTTACCTCAGAGAGAGGATTAAGTGAAATAATGCATGAAAATCATTTATCACAGGGCCAGGCACATGGTAAATGTTCCATAACATTGGCCATGCTTGATATAACATGACTGAGAGAGGAATCAACCAAGCACTGAAGGCTAATTATTTATTTCCTGGATGCTAAGAAAGCATTATGGCTTGAAAAAATTTGAGTGTTTGTAAGATAAGCCCTAAAGTAGGATGCTGCAATGGAGGCTCTACAACAAAAAGAATATGAAAATAACACAAAAGCACAATCTTATCTGGATACAATTATAACTAGATTTGCGATATAGTTAAACAATTGCTAATATCTTTATGGAATATATAGTAGACATCTTTTAGATCCCACCTCAGATCTTGGCATCACCTATGCCCTTGGCCGTTAAGCCACCCACCATTACCATAACTAACTTCATGTGGACACAACCTCACCACATTCACCTAAGGGCAAGGCAGGTCCCTATTGCCTCTTGCTCTGTTCCCTGGAGCTCTCCTGTTGCCTTGAGGAGAAATATTCCAGGTCTTCCCAGCCTTGTGGAGACCAAAGCCAGGAAATAAATTCTTTCCCTTCTCCACAGCACCCCATTGTCCTGAGGCACAGTCATGTTTAGAGCCTCAGAAGACAATTCCTTGAGACTGACAATCAGTTGCCCTGGGTCCCAAACAGCATCTAGCTCAATAACACATTGTAAGATGTGCTCTCCCTCCTCTCCCTTCTCACTCTGACTTTCCTCCTTTCAATCCTACTTTTATAGGATTGCATGCCTTTAAAAAGTAGCAGTTTCTGAACTTTGGCCTCAGGCTCTGCTTTCAGGTGGGACCAAACTAGGATAGACAGTATACAAAGAAATTTTCACCATCAGCTCCTCCTTAGTAAGGAGTGGTTTGTGGAATGAAGGAGTAAGTGAATTAATGCTCACATGAGAGTAAGAATGAATCAATAAATGAATGAATGGGTTTAGTTGGATGTGAAGATGAGATTATATTTTTAGTCTTGTTTCTTTCAGCCCCTGTGACATCTCCTGTTGTCTCTTTTTCACTGTTTCACAGTCTCTTACATGTGGCATGTTGTACTCAGCACTGCTGTGCTTCATCAACCCCTTTGCAGTCCGGCTATGATCAGCAAAATTAGGGGGTGTTACTAGGAATTTGCTGCCTTTGCTCTATCTATTTCCATGAAGTTATTTGTTTCTTCTCTCTCCCTCTTTGTTGTAGCTCTTATTCTATTAATCTGCTTACTCACTTTCCTACTTTATTAGAATATTAATGTTTAAACTTCACATTATTAATAGTATTCTTGATTTGCTTGATCCATGTCTCCACAGGGTGGCAAGGACTTTTTACCTGCTTTTCAAGATCTGCTGTTATTTGCCTGAAAATAATTGGATTCCTGGTGTGGTCTGGAGGATACTAACCCCCCAAACAAACTCTGTCTTCATGGTGCTTCTTGTTCCTTCCTTTTAAGCATCCCTCACCACCCTAGAGGACTAATGAGTACAATGATCTTTCATTACTTGTACTTCTAAGTCTTCAATACTCATTAACCTGGGCCTCACGCATTGTTTTTTACCACTAGTCCAGGAAGAATCAAGAAGCAAACACTCAAGTTTTTCTATAGGACAGCTGCACCTACCCACCACCTTATAGTTTCTCCTTAGTTACAGTAATTGCCTGCTGATCCTTCAAGCCATAATTCTGCACAAAGAGAACAAGGAAACTAAAAAACAGAACAAAAGACTGCTGGATTAGTCTGGGCACGGTGGCTCACGCCTGTAATCCCAGCACTTTGGGAGGCTGAGGTGGGAGGATTGCCTGAAGTCAGGAGTTCTAAACCAGCCTGGCCAACATGGTGAAATCCCATCTCTACTAAAAATACAAAAAAATTAGCCAGGCCTAGTGGCTTGTGCCTGTAATCCCAGCTACTTGGGAGGCCTAGGCAGGGGAATCGCTTGAACCTGGGAGGCGGAGGTTGCAGTGAGCCGAGATCTTGCTGCCCCTGCACTCCAGCCTAGGTGACAGAGTGAGACTCTGTCTCAAAAAAAAAAAAAAACAAAAACAAAAAAACAAAACAAACAAACAAAAAAACTGCTGGATTGGAAAGGTACCACATTAAAGGTATCGATAAATACTAAAATGCAAAGTAATAGCAACACAGGATTGTTATGCTCGGTGGAACCCAATTGTCTAAAAGGTTTTTTTAGCATTCACTTATTCACAAAAAACCTTTCACCTCTTGTTATACTAAGTCAATGCCTTCTATGGCCAAGTTCAACGGGTCAAATCTAGCAAAGCAAGCACATTTTAAAAAATTTTAGTAATTAAAATAATTGGCTAGCTAAGAAAAGATTGTCTCAGTTAATTGGTGTCCACTGAAGAAACATTAAACTTTAGGGAAAATGCATGTTTAATAGAAGTAATAAGTTATTAATACGAATGGAAATTCTGCATAATGTAAAATAGTGAGTAGTGGAAACTGTTCAAGTTGCTTGCCTAAGCTAAATTAGTATGTTCCATTCCCCATCCAGTCCATTAAGCTGTTAATTGATTTATATTAATACAGCTCAAGAATCACAGAAATATATCTCCTGTTTGCAATTTTTCCATCAAATGTTACTGCTGTATCAAAAATGATTATTCATAACACAAGCCTTCATTGTAATTAATCAGAACCACATTGCACAACAAACAGGAGTGTCTATAAGTGTTTACAAATGTTCTTACTCTGGTTAAAAGATCCTCTTTCATCCCCTTATAATTTTAAATAATCTGCCTTAACAGTCATGTTTTCACTTATTTTTATATATTCCATAGAGTTCATTTTTCCTGTGGTGCTAATTTATGGTGTATGTTTGTAAAGCATGGCATTAATAACTATCCAAATAACACTATTCATTTAAAAGGGGCTATTAGTCATGTCTCCAAGGAGAAGATGAGTGGTTTTCTGTACCCTTATATAGCTGCATGTCACCCTGCCGGGTCACTCAGGGATTTCATAACAGAGTACACAACAGGCAAATGAATGTTTGTTATCACTAATTAGAGCTTTGGCCCACAATGCCTTTGGAGAACTAGAGCAAACTGTGTGTCACAAAGACTCCTTTTTCTCCATTCTTTTCAGGTCTAGTCAGAGGTAGGTACAACATTCTCCTTCATGTCTCCCTTCCTCTAGGCCTTACCCTACTCTCCACTTTGATTTTTTAAAAATTTTTACATTATTATTTATTTTTCATTTTTGAGACTGGGATCTCACTATCTGGCGTAGGCCAATCTTGAACTCCCGGACTTAAGGGATCTTCCTACCTCAGCCTCCCAAATAGCTGGGATTACAGCCACTGTGCTAGGCCCCCACTTTGGTTTTTTAGAAAACATTTTTTATTTTATATAATAATTCACAGGAATTTGCAAAATACTGTACAGGGAGGTAATAATATTCATCACTCACTTTCCCCAAATGGAATATTTTGTGTTAGGATAGCATAGTTCCAAAACCAGGAAATTGACAGTGGTCCAGCCTATGGTTTAAATGTATGTGTCCCTCCAAAATTCATAGGCTGCAACTTAACCTCTAAGTTGATGGTATTAAGAACTGGGCACCTTGGAAGATGATGTGATTAATGCCCTTTTAAAAGAAGCTTCAGAGAAGTAATGGGGAGAACAGAGCCAAGTTAGAAAACACTCTTCAGGATATTATCCAGGAGAACTTCCCCAATCTAGCAAGGCAGGACAACATTCAAATTCAGGAAATACAGAGAACACCACAAAGATACTGCTTGAGAAGAGCAACCCCAAGACACATAGTTGTCAGATTCACCAAGGTTGGAATGAAAGAAAAAATGTTAAGGCCAGCCAGAGAGAAAGGTCAGGTTATCCACAAAGGGAAGCCCATCAGATTAACAGCAGATCTCTCTGCAGAAACCCTACATGCAAGAAGAGAGTGGGGGCCGATATTAAACATTCTTAAAGAAAAGAATTTTCAACCCAGAATTTCATATCCAGCCAAACTAAGCTTCATAAGTCAAGGAGAAATAAAATCCTTTACAGACAAGCAAATGCTGAGAGATTTTGTCACCACTGGCCTGCCTTACAAGAGTTCCTGAAGGAAGCAGTAAACATGGATAGGAACAACCAGTACCAGCCACTGCAAATACATGCCAAATGGTAAAGACCATTGATGCTATGAAGAAGCTGCATCAATTAACGGGTGAAATAACCAGCTAGCATCATAATGACAGGATCAAATTCACACATAACAATATTACCCTTAAATGTAAATGGGCTAAATGCCCCAATTAAAAGACACAGACTGGCAAATTGGATAAAGAGTCAAGACCCATCGGTGCGCTGTATTCAGGAGACCCATTTCATGTGCAAAGACACACATAGGCTCAAAATAAAGGGATGGAGGAAGATCTACCAAGCAAATGGAAAACAGAAAAAAGCAGGGGTTGCAATCCTGGTCTCTGGTAGAACAGATTTTAAACCAACAAAGATCAAAAGAGACAAAGGCCATTACATAATGGTAAAGGGATCAATTCAACAAGAAGAGCTAACTCTCTTAAACATATATGCTTCCAATACAGGAGCACCCAGATTCATAAAGCAAGTTCTTAGAGACCTACAAAGAGACTTAGACTCCCACACAATAATAGTGGGAGACTTTAACACCCCACTGTCAGTATTAGACAGATCAACAAGACAGAAAATTAACAAAGATATACAGGACTTGAACTGAGCTCTGCACCAGGCGGACCTAATAGCCATCTACAGAACTCTCCACCCCAAATCAACAGAATATACATTCTTCTCAGCACCACATCACACTTATTCTAAAACTGACCACATAATTGGAAGTAAAACACTCCTCAGCACATGTAAAAGAGCAGAAATCACAACAAACTGTCTCTCAGACCACAGTGCAATGAAATTAGAACTCAGGATTAAGAATCTCACTCAAAACCACACAGCTACATGGAAACTGAACAACCTGCTCCTGAATGACTGCTGGGTACATAACAAAATGAAGGCAGAAATAAAGATGTTCTTTGAAACCAATGAGAACAAAGACAAAATGTACCAGAATCTCTGGGACACATTTAAAGCAGTGTGTACAGGGAAATTTATAGCACTAAATGTCCACAAGAGAAAGCAGGAGAGATTTAAAATCGACACCCTAACATCACAATTAAAAGAACTATAGAAGTAAGAGCAAAAAAATTCAAAAGCTAGCAGAAGACAAGAAATAACTAAGATCAGAGCAGAACTGAAGGAGATGGAGTCATAAAAAACCCTTCAAAAAAATCAATGAATTCAGGAGCTGGTTTTTTGAAAAGATCAACAAAATATATAGACCACCAGGAAGACTAATAAAGAAGAAAAGAGAGAAGAATCAAATAGATGCAATAAAAAAATGATAAATGAGATATCACCACTGATCCCACAGAAATACAAACTACCATCAGAGAATACTATAAACATCTCTACACAAATAATCTAGAAAATCTAGAAGAAATGGACAAATTCCTGGACACACACATCCTCCCAAGACTAAACCAGGAAGAATTTGAATCTCTGAATATACCAATAACAGGTTCTGAAATTGAGGCAATTGTTAATAGCCTACCAATCAAAAAAAGTCCAGGACCAGATGGATTCACAGCCAAATTCTACCAGAGGTACAAAGAGGAGCTTGTACCTTCTGATCTACTCCTTCTGAAACTATTCTGATCAATAGAAAAAGAGAGAATACTCTCTAACTCATTTTATGAGGCCAGCATCATCCTGATACTAAAGCCTGGCAGAGACACAACAAATAAAGAGAATTTTAGGCCAATATCCCTGATAAACATCAATGTGAAAAATCCTCAGTAAAATACTGGCAAACCGAATCCAGCAGCACATCAAAAAGCTTATCCACCATGATCAAATTGGCTTCATCCCTGGGATGCAAGGCTGGTTCAACATACACAAATCAATAAACATAATCCATCACATAAACAGAACCAAGACCACATAATTATCTCAATAGATGTAGAAAAGGCCTTCGACAAAATTCAACACCCTTTCATACTAAGAAGTCTCAATAAAGTAGGTATCAGTGGAATGTATCTCAAGGTAATAAGAGCTATTTATGACAAACCCACAGCCAATATCATACTGAATGGGCAAAAACTGGATGCATTCCCTTTGGAAACCAGCACATGACAAGGATGCCCTCTCTCACCACTCCTATTAAACATAGTATCTGAAGTTCTGGCCAGGACAATCAGGCAAGAGAAAGCAATAAAGGTTATTCAAATAGGAAGTGAGAAAGTCAAGTTCTCTCTGTATGCTGATGACATGATTGTATATTTAGAAAACCCCATCCTCTCAGCCCAAAATCTCCTTAAGCTGATAAGCAGCTTCAGCAAAGTCTCAGGATACAAAATCAATGTGCAAAAATCACAAGCATTTCTATACACCAATAACAGACAAACAGAGAGCCAAATCATGAGTGAACTCCCATTCACAACTGCTACTAAGAGAATAAAATACTTAGGAATCTAACTTACAAGGGATGTGAAGGACCTCTTCAAGGAGAACTACAAACCACTGCTCAATGAAATAAAAGAGGACACAAACAAATGGAAGAACATTCCATGCTCATGGATAGGAAGAATCAGTATTGTGAAAATAGCCATACTGTCCAAGGTAATTTATAGATTCAATGCTATCCCCGTCAAGCTACCAATGACTCTATACAGAGTTGGAAAAAAAAAACTACTTTAAACTTCATATGGAACCAACAAAGAGCCCACATAGCCAAGACAATCCTGGGCAAGAAGAACAAAGCTGGAGGCATCATGCTACCTGACTTCAAACTTTACTACAAGGCTACAGTAACCAAAACACCATGGTACTGGTACCAAAACAGATATATAGACCAATGGAACAGAATGGAGGCTTCAGAAATAACACTACACATCTACCACCATCTGATTTTTGACAAACCTGACAAAAACAAGCAATGGGGAAAAGATTCCCTATTTAATAAATGGTATTGGGAAAATTGGCTACCCATATGCAGAAAACTGAAACTGGACCCCTCCCTTACACCTTATACAAAAATCAACTCAAGATGGATCAAACACTTAAGTGTAAGACCTAGGACCATAAAAATCCTAGAAGAAAACCTATGCAATACCATTCAGGACATAGGCTTGGGCAAAGACTTCATGTCTAAAACACCAAAAGCAATGGCAACAAAATCTACAATTGACAAATGGGATCTAATTAAACTAAAGAGCTTCTGCACAGCAAAAGAAACTCTCATCAGACTGAATAGGCAACCTACAGAATGGGAGAAAAACGTTGCAATCTATCCATCTGACAAAGGGCTAATATCCAGAATCTACAAAGAACTTAAATTTACAAGAAAAAAGCAAACAACCCCATCAAAAAATGGGCAAAGGATATGAACAAACACTTCTCAAAAGAAGACATTTATGCAGCAAACAGACATATGAAAAAATGCTCATCATCACTGATCATTAGAGAAATGCAAATCAAAACCACAATGGGATACCATCTCACAGCAATTAGAATGGCAATCATTAAAAAGTCAGGAAACAACAGATGCTGGAGAGGTTGTGGAAAAATAGAAACCCTTTTACACTATTGGTGGGAGGGTAAATTAGTTCAATCATTGTCGAAGACAGTGTGGCAACTCCTCAAGGATCTAGAACTAGAAATACCGTTTGACCCAGCAATCTCATTACTGGGCATATACCCAAAGGATTATAAATCATTGTACAATAAAGACACATGCACATGTATGTTTATTGCGGCACTATTTTCAATAGCAAAGACTTGGAACCAACCCAAATATCCATCAATGGTAGGCTGGATTAAGAAAATGTGGCACATGTACACCATAGAATACTATGCAGTCATAAAAAACGATGAGTTTATGTCCTTTGCAGGCACATGGATGATGCTGGAAACCATCATTCTCAGCAAACTATCACAAGATCAGAAAATCAAACACTGCATGTTCTCACTCATAAGTGGGAGTTGAACAATGAGAAAACATGGACACAGGGAGGGGATCGTCACATACCAGGACCTGTGGGGAGTGGGGGGCAAGGGGAGGGATAACATTAGCAGAAATACCTAATGTAGGTGACAGGTTGATGGGTGCAGCAAACCACCATGACATGTGTATACCTATGTAACATAACTGCATGTTCTGCACATGTAACCCAGAACTTAAAGTATAATAATGATTTTCAAAAAGAATAAAAAAAGAGAGTTTCCTTCTCCCTTCTGTCCCTTCTGCCATGTGAGGACACTAAGATGGTGCCACCTATGAGAAATGAGCCCTCACCTGACACGGCATCTGCCAGCAGTTTGATCTTGGACTCGCCAGCCTCAAGAACTGTGAAAAAAAATCTCTGTTGTTTATACATGACCAAATCTCAGATACAGTCATGTGCTGCATAGCAATGTTTTGGTCAAAGACTAACTGCATGTAGGATGGTGATCTCATCAGATTATAATGGAGCTGAAAAATTTCTATCGCCTAGTAATGTGAGATGATCTTGACTCTGCACAGACCTAGGCTAATGTGTGTGTTTGTATCTTAGTTTTTAATGAAAATGTTTAAAAAATAGAAAATTTTTAAAATGAAAAAAGCTTATAGAATAAGTATACAAAGAATTAAAATATTTGTGTACCATATACAATGTGTTTATGTATTAAGCAAAGTGTTATTACAAGAGTCAGTAACAAATTAAAAATTTATAAAGTAAAAAATTATAGTAAGGTAATGTTAATTTATTGAAGAAAAAGTTTTTAAAATAAATTTACTGTAGTCTAAAGTTTGTAGTAGGATATAGTAATGTTCTAGGTCTTCACATTTGCTCTCTGACTGACTCACCGGAAGCAACTTCCAGTCTTACAAGCCCTATTCGTGGTAAGTGCCCTATACACGTATGCCATTTTTTAAAATCTTTCATGCCATATTTTTACTGTATCTTTGCTAGGTTTAGATACACAAACACTTATCATTGTGCTACAATTGACTACAGTATTCAGTACAGTAACATGCTGCCCAGGTTTGTAGCCTAGGAGCAATAGGAAAGTTTGCTTCTCTAAACTTTCATACAATCTAGCTGTTTCCTTGACCCATATATGAACCCTGCCTTGGAGTCGAAATAAGAGAAGAAATACTACTAACAAGAGCATTGCAATTTTGAATGCCACTAAAAAGAATATTACAATGTTAAATGCCAATAACAAGAGCATTGCAATTTTAAAATCTCTTCACAACCATCTAAAGACAATTGTATTAAAACATCATGTAAGAAGCTTCAGTTGTGAAAAAAACTGTCTCAATTGCTAGTATCTTTATAATCAAATTCAAACCTTATTCTTGGGACCTCATACCTATTTATATATTGGTACCTATGAATATTTGGAAAACATATATGTATTCTCTTATTTTTCAATTAAATGATACAGTTATTTTAAAGATTGTGTCAAAAGTCTGCCTTTTATAATATAGGGACTCTATACTTTGAAGGGCCTTTCCATTATAACACTAGTAGAGCCCATTATAACACTAGTAGAGCCCACATAAAACCCCATTATAACACTAGTAGAGCCCACATAAAACATTTTTTTTTATTGCTGAACTTGCAGGAAATAAAGAAACTCATTCTTAAAAAAGTGAGCTTCCAGCAGTGATCTTGGTAAGCACAATAGAAAATCAAGGTTTCCCTGAGGACAATGAAATATTAGTACTAAAGTTGGAGATTAAGCCTTCAGACAACAAGAAGAAGATTTATTAAAGACTGGCACATTAAATGGGACTCCAAAAATTATTCACAAATTAAGATTAACTGAATACACATGCAAATTAAGAAACAAACCATCATGAATAAAAGTCAGTGGAAACAACAAACTGCAGAAACAGATCACTAAGAATTCCAGATAGTGGAAGAATCCATTTCAGAACAGAAAATAGCTAAGTGTAAAATATTTAAAGAAGTTTTTTAAAGGAAATGACGTGAAGTATGAAAACTTAACAAGCAGCCTGTGACCATCAAAAATGATCAGGTAGATTTGGATTAGTGACTGCATAAAACCTTAAGAAAGAAACAAAAAAATAGACCAGGCATGGTGGCTCACACCTGTAATCCCAGCACTTTGGGAGGCTGAGGCAGGCGGATCACCTGAGGTCAGGAGTTTGAGACCAGCCTTGGCAACATGGCGAAACCCCATCTCTATTAAAAATATAAAAAAATTAACCAGGCGTGGTGACTGACACCTGTAATCGCAGCTGCTCCAGAGGCTAAGGCAAGAGAATCGCTAGAACCCGGGAATTGGAGGTTGCAGTGAGCTGAGATTGTGCCACTGTACTCCAGCCTGGGCAACAGAGTGGGACTCTATCTCAAAAAAAAAAAAAAAAAAAAAGAGAGAGAGAAAAAGGAAAAATACAAAAAATAAAATTGTTGAAAGCACAAGCTCAGTGGATGCATTAAACAGAAAATTAGAAACAGATAAATAAAAAAAAATTGGCAGATTGCTCTGAAAAAATTATATAGAATGCAACGTTTGAGAACAAAAGGGTAGGAAAAAATCTCAGAGCTTTTTTGCCTCACCTGTGAGGAACTAAAATACCTGCCCTATCTTCTTTCCTTTGCCACTAGATTCTACTTCATGAGAATAATGCAAGGTATGTGTGATAATAACCTGTAAATGGAAACCACTATTACATACCAACAGGTATAATCCATGAGACTGCTGTGGTTTCTTTCCAACTCTTCTCCTGGGGCTACTCTTCTCTAACTTATTTTTCTCAAAACCATTCTTACTTCTTATACCCTGATTTCTCTTGGAGATGAATTTTGGGAGACAAGATAAATACACACTGTGATTTGACCCTTCCCAAACTCCTTAGGATCAGCTGAGGCAGATGTTTTTCAGGGGTGGACTGGACAAGCACGGAGGCTAGAGGCGCTTAGTTTAGAGAAGTCCCCTTGACTTGGGTGGATTGGGGTGTACAACCATCTTACATTAAGCGTCAGGGGTCACATGAGCTAGTGATTGCCACGAACATGGGCTCTCTACTTAGACACAGCACTTAACACGCCGTGGCTGTTCAGAGGCTCCACGTCCACCAGGACTCAGCTTCACAGATCTTATGGTTTGCAAAAGGTGATGAAAATTTGAAAACCAATAGAATCTAACTATTATGTGAGAAACATTCTACTCCAGAAGAGGCCTCAGTGGTGAATGGAAGGATATTTATTGGCATCTTACAGAGTAGTAGTGCGTAACTCAAATACTGTGTCTTGGGTGACAGAACAATGATCCCACCATGACTCTTGTAGTAGTACTGTGCATTGGAAACATTGTAATTGTAGCAGTATTATGTATTAGAGATGAATTTCAGTGGTGTGGAGGGTGGGATAGAATGTTGTGGCTAATACAGTGTACTCTAAAGCAGTGGTTCTTTATCAGGGCTGCACAGATTCCTTTAAAAAGTATTGATGGCCTGGTCTTACCCTAGAGATTCAAATTGTCTGGGGTGAATGAGGATCAGGATTTTTAAAGCTTCCCACAAGACTCCATGTGTAGCCTAGGCTGAGAACCACTGACTAGTCATTCTCAAACTCTAGCTTATATCCATATTACCAACACAATCTGAATTCTAGTTTCTCAAAATCTGGTCCCTGTTGTAGCGACATCAACATCACATGGAAACTTGTTAGAAATAGAGAATTACAGGTGGCTTGCAGCCCTATTGAATCAGAAATTCTAGGGATAAGGCCCAGCAAATTCTATCCTACTAAGCCCTTCAGTCTTACACAGACCAAACTTCGAGAACTCCTGTTCCAGATGGAGCCACTTTGCGTGATCTGAATATCAGCTGTGATACTTCCTTGCCCTGTGTCTTGAATATGTCACTTCACTTTTCTGTGCAATTTTATCATCTATAAAATGGGCTGATAGTGCCTTCCTCATAGCATTCTGAGGTTTAAAGAGTAGAGGAGAAAAAGAGGAAAAGTAAAGAGTAAAAGAGTAAAAGCATAATGGGTCAAGGTGTGTTATACTGATTTAAATTGGCTTGTGAAATAACATTTAGGTCTAATTTTTAATCACAGTAGCTATTCAAATTTGAGGTCAGTGGTGGGAAAGTTTAGCTGCACGTATCAATCACCTAGGAAGATTTTTTTTGTTGTTCTTATGCCCAACTTCTACCCCCAGAGATTTAAAAAAATCTCTTCAGGAAAATTCTAATATACAACCAATACCGTTAATATGCAGGAATTTAGATTTGAGTTTGTTAAGCCAATTTGTGTATGCTTAGATAGGTTTGTAATTTGTTGAATTTTACTGGAGAGTTCAGTGCTAAGTAGGGAGCCATTAACATTATGATTAGTTCAGTGGGAAGAGTTTCCATTCATTCTCAGAGATTTTCTTTTCTTTAAGTTAATGACACGGGTGTGTGTGTGTGTGCATGCACAGGTGTGTGTATGTATGTGTGCAAAATAACCAGTCTCTCTCTAACTGACCTTGACAGTCTCAGTGGGGATTATAAAAGGGCAATGACCAATTTCAGTGACCTCTAAGATCTAGACAACCGAAATGTTTCACCTTATACTGCATTTGAAAACTTGTATTTCCATGTTTGCAAAGCAAGAACTAAATTAGCTGTTCTAAAAAAGCAAACAGCAAACAGAAAAAAAAACACTGAGTTTTAGAGAGTAAGTTTGATTAGAAATTAGGATTCTGTATCTCTGAAAAGAAAATCTGACTAATGAGAAACAGCATTTTGAAGCAAAACAAGCTCTAGACTAAAGATAGAAGTTCCAGTTCTGTTTTTGTCCCTGATCAATGTGTAACCCACTCCTCAGACCCTCTTGTTCTCTGCTTTCTCAATCTGATACATAAAGGGGAACAGGTAGAATGTGTGATATCTAATGTCCCTACCAACTCTAACGTATTATGAAAATTATTAGTTTTTCTCTTCAGTCAACAAAGTCGGATACTCCATGCATGCTATCAGCATCATTCAAATCTGGGCTTAAAAATGTTTAGAACAGCATATAACAATGCTCCCCCAGTCTGTATGTTAATTCAGGTATTCATTCATTTCCATATATTTATTGAGCATGTACTGTGTGCCAGACACTGCTCTTGGCACAGGGAACTGCATGTGGACCAGAACAGATCACTTCTCTTCTCTCGTGGGGCTAATACTGTTCTATTGAAGAACAAATCAGCCTGTGTTAACATGAAATGTAATTGTCGGAATTCTAAAGTTATTTTTCCCTTCATCACAACATCTCACATTTGCATTCTAACGGATGTAACAGAGAAGATGGGAATGGAAAGGAAGGATTGAAAACCTGACTAAAATGAAGCTTTTAAAATAATAGTCTTAAAAGAAGAGGCAAATTCTAATAAATCATCCATTCCACTGAAAGATTAAAGGTCGTTAGTTCCTTACTCCAGTTGTTTCCAAATATTTGTGTTTAAGGCACATTTTTGAAAATTAAAATTTCTGTGGCAGAGTGAGGATTATTCTTCATAGTCACAGAACTATTTATTAAGTTGACAGTGCTTTAGAAGAGGTCTGCAGAGCACATTCCTCAGGCCACATCTGACACTTTGCCTCTCTTTGTAAATAAAGTTTTATTGGAACACACCCCATACCAATTCCAATTCTTGTAAGTATTGTCTATGGCAACTTTCATCCTAAAATGGCAGGGTTGAATATTTGCAACTTTATATCCCACAAAGCCTAAAATATTTAATATTTACAACCTGATTCTTTACAGGAAAAATTAGCTAATCCCTACTCATTAGCAGTGAGATTTTGTTTGAATACAACCGTTAACTGCCCTGTATTAGTCCGTTTACACACTGCTATAAAGAACTACCTGAGACTGGGTAATTTATAAGGAAAAGAGGTTTAATTGACTCACAGTTCTGCTTGACTGGGGAAGCCTCAGGAAATGTACAATCGTGGCAGAAGGTGAAGAGGAAGCAAGGCACATCTTACATGGTGGCAGGAGAGACAGAGAGCAAGGGGGAAGCTGCCACACACTTTTAAACTATCAGATTTCATGAGAACTCATTATGAGACAGCATTAGGGGAATGGTGCTAAACTATTAGAAACCACTCCCATGATCCAATAACCTCCCACCAGGCCCCACCTTCAACATGTGGGGATTACAATTAGAGAGGAGATTTGGGTGGGGACATAGAACCAAACCATATCATGCCCTGATGGTATACTCAGACACACTAGAGGGGCACGCTTCCTTTCCTAGAAACAGCTAGACGTTATGCTAAGACTCTTCCTCCTTATAGCAACACCAAGCTGGAAGACCCACTCATTTATTTTACTGGCAGACATCACTTTAGTAGTACGTAGACAAAACAGATTTTGTACATTAATCAAAATTTTGGCTACTGATTCAGGATGACTGCCAGGCCACAAGAAACATGGCCCTCAACTATTCATCTTGTCCTTTACACTAGTGGACTCCCAATATTTCTGTTCACATACCTCTGAAAGGGTTTTGAAAAACAATATGTCCTCATATATTTTTATATTGACATGTAAACATTTTTATATATATATTTTTTTCTTTTTTTCTTTTTTTATTACTATTATTATTATTATACTTTAGTAGTTACAGATGTAACTTCTATTATTTTATAAAACAAGACACTTTAATATGAAGTTGTATCTTTTTTCTACATGTATCCAAAGAAATGAAAATGCTAAAGCAATTCCATATCACCTTTATCCATGTCATGGATGCAGTGGGGTGCCACCCTGATAGTCTCTTCACAGTGGACACGATCAGCCTCCAGCAGCCTGGGGTGGGGTATGCTACCTGAGTTTCTCCATAGGAATTGCTTTTGACTGAAGGGACCACCCAGCCCAAGATTATGCTTGCTCCTGAGTAGGAAGCCAACATTAAGCAACTGTCCTATTGTGGGGACTTAGAGGCCTGGTCCTTCATCTGCATTTGGCAATCCCACCTCAAGAGCTCCCCTTTGATGAGCTGCACCTCTGTGGCAACTACATCTCTATCAATCTTGTATCTTGGCCCATTTCTGCTTTTACAGTTCTCTACAGTGTTGTTCCCAGGGCATGCCCCAATAAACCTTCTGCATACGAACCTCTAATCCAAAGTGTTTCAGGGGGAACCTGACCTAAGACATCCATTTTCAAAAGTATGTTGCTAAGCTCTACTTTACTGTTAGAAAAATCTCACGTTTTTTATTTTCTTAAACTTACATTTCCGTTCCACTTTGCCCACAGATTTTTATGCTACTTTGGTATATTTTTATAATTAAAAGTCTTTTACTTTTCACTCTGTCTTAATTATCTGCCATTAAATTATTATGTAAATTAAATTTTAATTTAAAAAATTTATTGTGACCATAGGACTCTATGTGTTAAATCTCTCCTGGACTGAGCTATCATTGCAATTATTAGTAATACACATTTAATCAAAACAACATTTATACTATAAATTTTGGCAAATATTATACATAAAAAGTAAAAGCAAAAATGCATCTAAGATAGTGATTTCTATTTTTAATTTGTTTGTATGTCTGCAAATGAATATTATTTACTGCTGGAATAACAGTGTTCAGTATCAGTTCTATTCCACTTTGTTTTATTTTCATAGATATAAAAATATAGTAATTATGCATGTCACATAAATAAGTGGATGGGAATGGAAGTAATTTTGTTATATTGTACAACAATGCTCCTATTTGAACTCCTTCCAATTTGCCAAAATTTACAGGCTGATAATATACCAAAAATATTTCAATGACTTATCAGTTGGCAATTCAATCACATCTTCATTTAATTTTGTTGTAAACAAAGAATTGAAAACCACCTGATTTGCAGAGAGATTTGTTACCCAGTCATTTCCAGGAAGGAAACTCCTCCCCTATGCCATATTTCACATTGTTCCTTTGTCTGATTTATGTATTTCTAGGGGTCATTGTGTCACGGTAAACTTGGTAAGTGAATGAAGAGTTGGCCTCTACTGTGAAAAGAAGTGGGGGACTGACAAAAAACATTGACTGCAGGCTAGTTCTCAAGTCCATTTTAAGATAAAGTGCATACGGAGGTTAAGCATCTGCAAACTAGCCTTGCCAGTGAATCCCATGAAAAGCTTCATCTTCCTTGGGAGGTACATTTACACCAGTTTGAAAGTCTCTGTGTCTCATTAGCACCAATCTCCTGAACAACTGTGAGATTTCTCGCATAATTTATGGGTCCCTAATATAATATTTAATTATAAGTAGATATTTAATAAAGACCAGGAAACATATGACAAAGCAGCAAGATTTAGACACTGGTTTCTCTGTCCCAAGAACCTTCTGTGTACTGCATTTTCCCTAAGTAAAAATGAGGGTATTTCAAATTTCCAAAATATTGTTGAGTTTGAAGAGCTTAGTTTCCCTGTCACAGGGCATGCTGTTAGAATAAAGAACAAAAAAGCAAAGGAAAAAAAAAAGAGGGGTGAGTTTGAGAGCAACTTTTAAAGAATTCCAGCTGTATTTATTCCCTGTTCTCTTGTACCTCTTGCTGCTGGCCATGGTGTCAGGGAATAATTTTTTAAATGACATAATCAAATGGTACAGAAAACAGAGAGGAAATATTACCCAAGGTCAGAAGTGGCCTCTTCTGGGCTGTCCTTGAGACTGTTGGAATATTTCACTTACTAGATGAATCTTCCTTAAGGCTTTCTTTTCTTTTCTCAAACAATCATTTTTCCAAAGGCAGTAATTTTGGGAAAATTATTGATCTTAGAAAGATTAAGGAACTCAACTGTACTTTAAATTTACAACACTCTTAGAAAAGGCTTAACTCAAGAAGTACAAGCAGAAAACCTAATTCTACCTACATTTCCTTTGATTGCCTATTTTTCTTTTGAACTATTTTAATAATCTCCTTTGTTCTTTGATTGACATTAGCTGGAAATATAACTCCCTTCTCACTGATAGAGGATATATTGAGGAAGTTTAATTTTTTTCCCTTCTACAAGTAAACAAAAACAAGTAGATGTTCACATATAATATCTTAGTATCTATTTAAGATACCTCTTCTTAGAAGTAGTGTATATGATAAGAAAAAGTCCAAATTTTGTGTCAGATGACCTGAGATTGACTGATTTTTAGACAAGCCACTTAACTTTATTGAGCTTTTTTTCAGTTACCTATAAAATGGTGATAGGTGATAATAATTTTTCTCCCTGAAATTATCTTATGTGTGTGAAAGACACATATGAGTGTAGACAGTCAGTATAAATACATCATATACTGTACTCAAAAATACAGCCTAGTGAAACTTCTCTGCTCTGTGGAGTTCAAATATTGGAAGGGAAGAACACAGAGATTTCAAAAGTTGAGTCTTATTTACAAAGAACCATTCACATGTATCTGTAAACATATGATTGATTTATGTTTTAATAATGAAGAAACAGGAAACAAACCATTTCAGGTGAACATACAAGTAATTTTATCAACATAGTATTTGCAGAGAAAGAATTCACTTATTCAAAATATCACAATACTGAATTTCACAGTTAAATTCACATGCAGATTGTAGAATTCTGTTACAGGATGTTTTGATGGAGTGTGTTAAATATAAAAGTAATCCAATGCAATACCATTTAGCACATTGTACAAAACTAATTTTTCAATGGGATTAATAAGTTTACTATCTTTCCCATAAGGTGTGATGTATTCAAAGTGCTCTGTAGCATTGAGTTTGAAATCAGGAAACAAATACTGTTAGAGCTCCACAGTAATACAGCTCAGTAATAAATGAACTTGAATATAATGTAGATGAAATCTACTCGTAAAACTTTAAGACAGATGATGGAGATTTATGATGTACAGTGAGTAATATCCTTGAATAGGGAGTAGGGCAGAGGGACTTCGTGCATGTATCAATACAATCATAACAAAAATAAGTTTAAGATTGACTTCACCACTTTTATATTGAGTGCCATTTACTAGAGAAAGGAAGACAGATAAATCAGAAGACAGGAAAAGACAGAGAGACATAGAGAGGCAAAGAAAGAAAGTTCAAAATGCCTCTGTAGTTGGCTTTCCAACTGAGACTAATCCTCAATACAATCAATAGTCCATGACAGCAGTTTTCAGACATCAGTGTACATCAGTATTATCTGGAGGGCTTGTTAAGCTATGGATTACTGGACCCCACCAAGAGTTTCTAATTTAGTAGGTAGGAGACAAAGGCTGGGAACAATTTCCAGGTGATGCTTGATGTGCTGATGCTTCTGATCAAGGGACCAGTCTACTATCTGGCCCAGTGTATTTTTGATTATTGAATGGCTCCATTACACATTAAAATGGAAAATACCTCTTATGATAATATGCCTGGTCCCTAGGGACCTTGAGTGTAATGTGGCCAGCATGGATTATATGATGATTTAAGCAGCGGTTCTCAACCTTGGCTACAGAGAAGAATCAAGTGAAAAGTTAAAAAAATATATGCTGATGCATAGATCCATCTAAAATGAATTAAATCTGAATCTCTGGGGTGGGGAAAAGGGTTGAGTCATTTATAAAAGTGTCCCATGAAAATCTAATGTATATTCTGGCTGGAAAATCACTGCTTAAGGAAATTTTTTTTGCCTTCTCACATAGAGAAATGGTAGATACATACATGCGCTCTGGGGCACTGGTATGTCTTCAAGGAAATGAAAACCCCTAGGAGACAGGCTGATACACAACTAGAAAATAATATCAGGGAGTAATTTAGAATGCAATTGTTACTGTTGATTTATAATGAACTGCAAGGTTAGTTCACAGGTTTGAAATAACAGAACTTGGGAAGGTGAGCAGCACACTCATTTAATCCGAGTTTCTTTTCCATTTAATGACATCAACTAAAGAGTCTAGAATGTTGGCATAATGCTGATGTGCTATGCTTACCACTATAATTATTATACTTATTCCACTTAGCTAAATTATTTACTACTTTTATTTAAATTTGAGTGGCCCTATAAATAAGGCCCCAGGGACAAAATGCTGGAAGCTACCATTTTACTAGTCTACCCCAGAAAGCAGAACTACAGAAACACACACAAAAAAAACAAAGAGCATTTTGAAATAAGATTTCCACTTTGTTATTCTGGCATAAATTAAAAGAATGAATATTTCTAAGTATAAGTGAATATACATGCCAAGAAATCTTTTGCTGGAAGAACTTAGAGATTTGGAGCAATCTTGAGTTTTGAGTGTACGTGGGAGGAACTTTAGAGCTCATTTTCACAGGCCAGTTCATTAAAGCCCCAAACCACAGATTTTTAAATAAAATTCCCATGTATGAAATTGAGATTGTGGAATTGACTGGGGCTCTGTATTGTACAATAAAAAGGACTTTAAACAAACCCCTAACATCAGGCCTTCCAGTGATCTTTGGTAAAAGTCAAGCATTTGAAAATTATCATTTTTGTTTGAAAATAATGTTAGGTGTGTAGAATGTGTAACAGCCTCACAAGTTTCTCCATGAGGAACCACTGCTCCTAAGAAGGGTCCTACAGATCTACTTGAGCTATTCTCAAGGTGGTTACTGAGCTACTGACCAGGGCTGACAGATTGGGAATCATCTCAGACAAGCGCAACCAGCAACTAAGAAGAAGAGAGAGAGAAAATCAAGAATCCTGGTGAGATGCTTGCGTGAATCTTTCTCCACTCTTTACATCTTCAGAAGACATCTTTAAATTATCCTGAAAAACAATAAAAAGGATAGTAGCGCCAGGATAAAATCACTCACAATAGTAGAAACTGGACTAAGAATATGAGGGCCTAAAGGAAATAGCAGAATATGCAAAAAATAATTTTAGTCTTTAGTTCGACTCTTCAAGATTCATATATTTAAATATTTTACACATAGAATGTAAAATATTTTATATATGTAAAATATTAAATATAGAATGCTTATGTTTTATATATGTAAAAACTTTGTGAAACTGCAGAAATGAAAGCATAGGGCCCACTTAAAGGCAAATGATAACAAACAACCTTCATCTCATCCTTCAAAACACTAAGGTGGAAATGAATTGTGAAATAGAGTTCGATTCTTTACTTTTGTGGTCTGTCCTTTGTGGCACATTCTCCTCTGTATTTTCTCTTTGGGGGTCCTATCTGTGAGACACAGATCTCACCACTTCAGGGAGCTGCCTTGCAAAGACTGAGTATGACTTGTCACACCGGGAAGAGCAGTGTGTCCCTGTGCATGCTTTGGCCCCTCCTCCATCTTTCCCAGCCCCTTTCCTGGCAGGCTTAGGGCTAAGTGACACAGAATTGAAGCCTGTGTGTTTACATGTGCACAGACACCAATAAAGGGACAAGCCAGCCCCAAGGGGAGGAGACCCACCGCAGGGTTGCTATTTAGTCCTACAAACACATTACGCTTAAACTCACCGTCTGCCAGCAAGTCTCCTAGACCTGCATGTTGTTGGGAGAAACATCTGAAGTCTCGCTTTCTCCTTGCACCATATGCTGTTGCTTCTCTAGGGTTTCAGTGAAATCAGGCTTCACAGGAAGTGTTGCCACCGCCTGTAGACTCTCCGGACTCAGTTCCCTCTCTCCCTCCCGTGATAATCCTAATCGGAATTTTTCAGCTGCTCCCGACTCCTGCCTCCCATCGCCACTCCCAGTGGCTGCCTCCTGGCCCTCTGACCCTCCCTCTTGCTCCTGTCCTAGCCCTGAGGTCTTCCCTTCCAGGGCTCCTGGAGTGCCCACCCCAGCCTCTGTTGTACATGTCACTGTCATCTTTTCTGCTGCTGGCACTTCCTCCCCACTCCTTGCTAATTCCTCTACCACCATTTTCCCTGCAGCTGCTGTTTTTCCCACTAACTCATCCTGTTGGTGCCAGGTTTCTTCCTCAGCAACATCTGAAAAGGAGGAGGCTTTATTTGCTATTGTTTTCTCCTCGGCTGTCTCCGAACCTGCCAACACCTCCCTCTCCTCTGCGGCTGTTTCTGCCGTTTCACCACCTGCGTGTTGAACTTCCTCAGCCACAACCCTTCCTCCTCCCATACCCTCATTCTTTTCTGTGTTTCCTGCTCCTTGCATGGCCCCGTCCCCTTCCGAGTTCCTGTCCTGCATCGCTTCTGTCTCCAGAGTGCACTCTTTGTCCTCTTCCTCCTCTGGGTCCTCATCCACAGCTTCCTCCCTGAACTTTTCTGCCATTATGGGATCTTCCTCAGGAACAGCTTCCTGGGTCCTTAGCACGACATCCACTCCTTCTTGCCCTTCAGCCCTCCCCTCCAGTCCTGCGCAGGAGTCGTGATCTTTGGCTGCTAGCTCCTCTGCCTGGCCTGTGGCTGGGATCAGCCCCTCAGGGGCCTGCACCTTTCCTGCTGGCTCAGCTTCAGGAGCTGCTAAGGCCCCCTCTCCATCTTGGCGGTGCCCCTCCTTCAGAGCCCTATTCTCCCTGCTGGACAGCTCTTCTCTGTCTTTGTGCTCTGTGTCTCTGGCCTCGCTCAGTCTTTCCCCTCCTCCTTCTTTCCTCAGAGCTGTTATGTTTTCCAGCGACTTTTCAAATCCAGGCGTTGCTTCAAATATGGGAACCACTGTCTCTTTTAGTGAATCTTCTCCTAGAAGCCCTGGATTGTCAGATAACTCAGATGCCTCCACAGGTGCTTCGTTCTCAGCATCAGATCCCATTTCATTTGGGGGGGCTTTTGTCTCTTTCTCAGATCTTACTTCCGTCTCTGTTTTCCCCTCTTCCGCTTTAAGTTTTTGCTCTTCTTTAAAAGCGTCTTCACCCTTGAGTGCATTTGCCCTTGTCACCTCTTCTCTCTCAGAGTCAGTTTTCCTCAGAGATGTTTTTGGCCTCTCAGCTTTCCTTCGCTCTCTTGCTACATCTAATTCCTTGGGTAACATTTCTTTGTTATCATCTTCCCTATTAGCTTCTGCCTCAGTCACCATCTCTTCCCCTTCCACATCTTCCTTGCAAAGGTCTTCAGGGCTGCCCTCCGAAACCTGCATCCGGCTTGCCTCTGCGTCTCCTGTGAAGGGGCTCAAGGGTGTTTCTGTTCTCATAACCTCCTTTCTCTCTTTGGCTGGTTCCTCTCCCCCAAGAATTGCCTCTTCAGAACCATCCTCTCTCTTTGATGCTGTGTCCTCCATGGGTCCTGTGTCCTCTAGGTCTATGGATGCTTCCTCTTCACTTTCTCTGACATCACTCACAGCCACCCTACCCTCAGCCTCTCCCTCCTCCGATGTCGCTGCCTCTCTCAGGGCTGCTACTTCATGAAGATGCTCCGAGTTCAGGGCTGCTGCCTTATTTGCAAGCACTGCCTTCTCAAAACCCTGTTCCCCTTCAGAAGCTGCTTTCTCTGTCTCAAGCACTGTGAGCATCAAGGCTTGCTTTTCAGGAGCCTCCTCTTTACTCAGACCCACAGCATCTTTTGCTGCTGCTTGTCCTATGGGGTCTGACCCCCCTTCACCCAGCCTTCTGGCCCCTTCTGCTTCTGCTGCTGCCTCTGCCCCCCTTTCTATGCCTGGAGGGATCTCCCTTTTTTCTGTAAACTCTTCTGCCAATTCTGGCTGCTCTGCTGTTGGCTTCCACGCCCTCAAGGGAGCCTCATGAACAACTCCTGCTTCTCCCCTCAGTGCTGCCTCCCCTTTTCCCTGTACTATGTCAGCATCTCTGTGCTGGGGCGCTTCATCTTCCTCCATTGCTTCTTTCTTCTCCAGTGTATACGTTTTTTGTGCCAATTGCTGGGATACATTGTTTGAGTTGATTGCTGCTGTTTCATCCACCACGAAATTCATTGTTGGTGCTATAAAAATAAGGTTAGAAATCAAGGTTACTTTAATCAAAGTGAACAAGGGAGGGGACACTATAATCTTATATCACACTTACTTACAGTGTGAGATATTTATATGTGATATCAAGAGGCCATTGTATTATATATAAAACACTTTCTCCATTGTTTCTAGGATGCTGACTATAACATGCACCATGACTTAATAATGGTTTTTCATTGTGAAAAGAAATGTCTTCAAATTTAAGGAACATATTGATATTAAAGAAAAGCTGATCATCAGAGATGTTTAAAATAAGCAGCAATAAGCAAAAAAAACTGATGTCCCCATGTCTTGCAATCAGTAAAATCTCCACCTCACTCTTTCTCTTGGCTTCCTCTTTCTCTCTCTCTCTTTCACATACATACAAACTTCCTTTCTTAGAAATAATAATAAGCGGAAAAAATTATGCAACAAGAAAAATAATATTTAATCTTCATACAAATTATTATTTTATTTGTCTCTTTTTCTCTCTCTTTATTTTTTTTTCAGGCAGGGTCTCGCTGTGTCACCCAGGCTGGAGGGCAGCAGTGTGAACGTGGCCCACTTCAGCCTTGATTTCCTGGTCTCAAGCAATCCTCCTGCCTCAGCCTCTCGAGTAGCTCGGACCATAGGTGCATGCCACTATGCCAGGCTAATTTTTTTGTTTTGCTTTGTTTTGTTAGTAGAGACAGGGTCTTTCCACGTTGCCCTGGCTGGTTTCAACTCTTGGATCTCAAACTCCCAAAGTGTTGGGATTACAGGTGTGAGCCACTGCACCTGGCCCTGAACTTATTATTTTCTGTAGCAGCATAATATGTCTGTCTTCTGCCTATGTTTCTGGTACTCACATGGGCCTTTAGCAACACAATCATTATACAGTGTGAACTGCTGATTCTCACTCCCAGGTGATAAGCTACTATATCTAGATTTAGTCATCACAAATTGGTGTCTTTAGTAAAAAGTCTTACCTTTGTAGCTCAAGGTAAGACTTTTTACTAAAGACACCAATTTGCATTACCTCTCACCTGTGTTCAGAGGCTAATTTGCCTTTGGCAAGACAGGATCACAAAGCAAGATAGGACTTTGTAGACTGGGACAGTTTTCAGCATAAATAATTTTCTTGAAGTACAAGTATTCACCCATAATTTCCTGGTAAACCTGGGTGCACAAGCTATCATAGTTCATAGTTCAATAAATATTGGTTTGATATGTTTTTTAATGGCACCAAGTGGATTTTTTTTACTATTAAATAAAGTTATATATATGTTGCAAGTAAAATAAGTAAAGAAAGGCACGTCATGCCAAACACCTAAAGCATTTCAATTTCCCAACTGCAGAACAGCACTTAGGGAGCTAGAAGCTTTGAAAAGGTTCATCTTAATAATTTATATCAATTTAATCTTTATTAATTAAAAAATCACTGGACTAGATTTTATAAAATAAGTTATCATACCAAGATGTCAAACTCTAACTTAAAAAAAAAAAAACTTATAAAGTAGGCAAGTATGATGCTCCTCATTTGTTTTTTACTTGCTTGCCTTCTTGGCTAGCCATCTCACCCCCAACATCATCACCAACAACCTACCAGAAGCCTGAAGTCCTGGTCTTACTCACTTCTTCTCTACTTTATACCCTATCCAAGACTGTCTTACCATTTCATTACCGCTTCTAACACAAAACAGGGCTATCGTTTGTTGCATTTCCTCAGTCTCTTGCCAGCTATTATGATAAACCATTTTGAGGTAAAGCAATAATAGCTGATATTACATTTCCCTTAAAATGTGTTTGGAAGGTAATTTGTGATGTCTCCTTTCAAAGGAGTAAAATAAAAATTTCAGGTCTATCAATAGGGCTGAGGTTGACTTTACAGGTCATCCTCTGCTTATCACAGCAGTTATTTCCTAACTTTTACCTAAAAGCTTCCAAAGCAAAACGTAGAATCAAATATTTGTTCACAGAACATATAGCCAATTCACCTGAGAGAATATGGTCCATTTTATTTCATTACAGATTATTACCGGATTTGAAGCAAAATTAAATTGAAACAATAGGAAACAATAATGTGTGTCAAGTCTCTTTAATAGTGTATCTGTTGCTATTCAAATTCCTACATGAAAGTATATTAAAAAGTCAGTTATAAAAACATTTAAAGAAAGTCCTCTGTTTTTCTAATCTGGTTTCTAAATTTATGGATTAATTAAAGAACATTCGGGGAAACAGGGAAATAAAATTGCCTAGCCACCATGTAGTAATATACTATGCCTAAATTCTAGGACAGAAAGTGCTAATGGCATCCAGCTGAGATGTTATATGAACACACACACACACTATAAGGGAGTCAGACATGACGTTCCTCAAGCAAGGGAGAAAGAGTAATTGAAGCTTTTCTAAGAAATATTAGTATAAAAACATGAAATTTTTTATGGTAACCCCGTGGGCTTTTGAAAAAATATTTAATATCAGAGAGCAAGCAATATTCACAAACAGTGGCAATTTGATGTAGTGGAATGAGTGTGTACTTGGAAGTCAGACTAACCTGGGTAAAAAACGCCAGCTCTGCCATTTACTAATTATATAAACTGGGAAATAACACCTCTCTAATCTTTCATTTTCTTATCCATGAAATGGGAATAGCAACGCTGTACTCACAGAATCCTTTGACAGTAAATGAGATAATTTATGTAAAATGCTTAGCACAGTGCCTGGCATAAAGCAAGCCCTAATAATCTTCCTTGTGCACACCTTTCATTGCTTAAAAATAATTAGATTTTCTTGCTTGAATTCAATTTGATCAATAATACCCAGTATCTCTGCATTGCAGAATAAATATTTGGGAAGGTGCACCTGAGTTCCTCTAGTTGAATGCCCACTATAAAAGTTATGGGTTCTCTAAGATCAGGGTCCCTCTCCTGTAACTCAGCCCACTGCACAATCAAGTGTTACCTGGCCCTCTTCATGTTGCCAAGTGAGAAATGGAGCTCAGGGAACCAGCATAAATACAGGTACTCTGGCTACTGCTATTTGCTATGAGCAATAAAGTCCTTTTTCTCTGACCCAGGTGTCTTATGTCTTCTGCCATGATCTATAAAACTGTGGCTGGCTAAGTTGTTGCTTGAAAGAAGGGTAAAATCTCAAATGCCTCACAGTGCTTGATGACAATTACTAAAATTGAAGGTGGGATAATGTGACCATATGATGAATAAATGAATATCTTTCCCTGCCCCCATACACATAAATATATTCAAATAAGCACATTTCTTAAAAGTCATTCAATAAATACTAGAAAGCCTAGTGATTTCAAGAACATGAGAAGTTTGACCAGATTTATATGAGTCATGGTCTGTTGGATCACTCTAATTGGAACTCTTGCAGATGGAATACTTACCACCAAGAGCCAGGTCATAGGCTAATGGCAATGAATCCTTTCCTAGTTTAAAAAAAAAAAAAAAAAAAAAAAAAAAGGTCAAATGAATCACTGTGAAATGTACCATGGTTCTCCATCTCTCCAGTTGGGTCAATTAAGGCAAATTCACCTAGCTGTTCAACTATCTGGGAGGCATGCTATTGAAAGAAGACTGATCTGAAAATTCCTACCAGTATTGTATAATCTAATGTTCTTTTATTTAATCCTAGACATCAATATTCAAAAATAATAATAAATTTATACCTGATGTTAGCTGTAAAGCTCTCCGTAGGGCCTGTCAACTACTTCTGGCTATGCTATTCCTTAGTTGAAAAGAAAAAAAAAGTGGCGGAAGGAAGAAACAAGAATAGGAAGGGTGGAAACAGGCCGTCTTTTGCAGAGGATTTCTGAAGGTTCTTCCTAGGTAATGATGTGCCCTTACCGCCACTTGTGTCAACCTCCAGCTTCCTCGGTGGCTTCCCACCCTCATCTTCGCTGCTGACGCCAGACTCAGCAGCACAGAGGCAGTGGTAGCCCAATGCCAAGGCTTCTGTTATTATCTGTCCAGCTTATTGGAGGTCACATAAAATATCAAAAGTTATAAAAACAGGTCATAGGAACATTGCTGAGCTATTTCACATCATTTAAATAAGTGGGGTCAATTTAAGTGCATTTACATTAAAATGTAGCCTTGTTTTAAAAATCTCTGAAGCATAAACAACTCCCAAGTTATGATTTCAAAAAGAAAACACAATACACAACAGAAGATCATGAAGTAAAGAAATCCATGCAGAGAAATACTTGCATTAAAAAAAGAGAGAGAGAGTAGCCAGGAGCAGTGACAGATTTGCCAAATGCACATGCAATGATATGATTGAAAAAAGCAGTTTAGTTGCATTTTCCCTTCTAGGAACGTGTGCTATGGCTTTTATGACACCAATCATCACTGCTTTTTTATATTGCTAAAACTACTAGAGCTGACTACACTATGAGCATTTCATCCATTAGTAGATTTTAGTGATTTGACCCCAATATTCACTCCATGTGGACAGAAGCAAAAAAGCTATTACACTATTCCTATAAATTTGACAGTAAAAGCTATTGTAGAAATTCCTGTTATCTGTAGTTGGTTACTAGCATAGACTTCAGGATCACAGAGACCTAAATTAAAGTCTCATATTACATACTAACCATATCACATTGAGTAAATGCTTTGGCCTAACCCAACGCCTTGGTTTATCCATCTGTCAAAAAGAGTTATCTATTCAATGGTTCTTGAGAGGATTAAATGAAATAATATAGAGAGAGCATCTTCATCTTCCACTTATTAGCAAGTGTCTAGGCACTTAATAATAACAGCAATGATGATGATGATGATGATGATGATGGACATTTCTAAGTGTCATCACCCAGTGTGGTATGATTCTAGGCCAAAGTGTAAAGCCAATTAAGTTTGTCTTTAGTTTCTGACAATTCCTTTTCTACATCCCTTGCTTATCATCTGGTTACCCATATCGTAAATTCCATAAATCCCTGACATTACCATTATATCACCTCCTTGTTAACAAAAGTTATTTCAAATAAAACTCAACTTAGATCTGTCTTCTGGGGTAAGAACATAGTATTTCTGAAACTTCTTTCCTTCCCTTTCTTCCTTTCTTTCCTTTTTCCCCCTTTTCTGTCCTTTTTTCCTTCCTTCCTTCCTTCCCTTTCCTTTCCTTTCTTTTTCCCTTCCCTTCCTTTTCCTTCCTTCCTTCTTTCCTTCCTTCCTTCCTTCTTCCTTCCTTCCTTCCTTCCTCCTCCCCCCAATATTCTGTTACAGCGGATACAATGACTTTACTTTGAGAAAACAGAACTAGAATGCAGTTTCTTGCTTAGTTTAAAGTGAACTGCTAAGTGGTAATTACTTACTGACCCCTCTGTATTTGGAAACAAATAGTGAAATACCTGCCTTAAATCAGTTTTGGAGGGAAAATTGTGACTTAACAATATTAGGAGGACAAACAGAAATGAAAAAGAGGAATAATATAGTTCAAATATATTCTCTTTTAAAAATATTTGAACATCAGTTTTCCTCATTCATCCAATATAACAAAAGTTTTTTACAATAAGAGTTTAGAGATGATATCGACTCATGACAATGATGTAATAATTGGATTTGCTATCAAGTTTTCATTTTAGAAACTTGACAAACATAATACATATGAGTTAAATATCATCTTACTATAATAATGTGAATACTGTATATCTAGAGAGTTCAAATAAGCAATGTTTCAGGTTTTGCATATAAATTTATTTGGCAATTACATGAAGCTTCATTCCATCAGTGCTAAGACATCAAAGTTTTTTCCAAGTAGTCCACAGGGTATAAAAAATATAGTCTACAATATTAATAACAAACAATAATTAAGCAATTAGCACGTACTGAACCAAAAGACTACTATAAGAAGCCAAATGATACTAACATCATCTGAAAATTAAAACTCACTCAGAAATGATAGTGAAGCTTGTAGTCCCTCTGTCTCAGGGATGCTATCACCACTTGCCCACGTCTGCTGGCTTGCCCCTGGAGGATTAGCCTTCGGAAGTAGATGAGAGCCTGTATAGTTAGGTGTTGCCTATTTCAGATTCAGCAAGAATGGGATGCTGGCCTAAGTATCAAGGACTTACTAGGTGTGAAACCAGAAAAGGCTTCACTTGGTCGTTTTTTCTCAGATGTTCTTCTGAAACTGAAACTTAAAAGCAAGAACTTCGCTGGTGTCTAACCTCAACTGTTTTCCACCCATAGTAAAAGAGGACTGTGCATGCTGAGACTTCCATTTCAGCAATGTGACATATCACTTTGTTGCCTCTCTCTATTTAGCCCTTCATCCCCTAAGGCTCCTGTCTTTTACCTATCAATAAAGGTGACCACTAGAGGCAAAGGTGATTGTCAATTCTCACAGCATTAGTTGCAAAATGGAATTGTCACACACAGAAAATTTCTTAGAAAGTCAGCTTTTTTTTTTTCACTCAAATGATATAATGATACTTTAAGGTATTTTTTTAAATATCAAAATATGCTTATTTTACAATGTTAGCTTTTTGGTATAAAAACAAATATATTTTAAATAATATGTATTGTATTTTCCCTAAATGTGGAGACAGTATTTAGATAGATTATCCAAAGCTTGAAAAAACTAAAGGATACAAAGAAGAAAATAATTATCATAGTTTCACTACTCAGAGAAGACTACAAGTTAACATTTTAATAGATTTCCAAGTATTTTTTACTCGATTCTTACTAAAGGTAGCACTTAATATCACACTTTATTAATTTAGCAATGTATTGTGACTATTTTCCCATATCATTAAATTTAAAAGGCTCTTCAATAACATATAAAACATTATAATAAAGTCTTACTAAATTTTGGTTCATCAATGTCTATTGTTAAATATTAAGCTATTTCTATTGTGATTATAAAGCTATTTTAAACACTACTTATAATCATTTTTGCACATATTTCTGACTAATCCCTTAGGACACATTCCTGGAATATGAATTGCTATGAATTTTTAGAAGCTTTTTATACATATTTCTAAATGTTCTTTTAAAAAGGAGGTATGATGAACAATGTCATCAATAATAGCTGAAAGGCCTATGTGCCTGCACTATTTTCACAATTTCCACCAATTCTTTCTTTATTTGATAATTTAGTAATTGAAAAGTGGTGGCAAGGATAGAGTTTTCAATATTAGTAGCAAGCTTTCCTTTTGTGAATTTCCTGCTATACAATGTACATTCTTCTGTTATGATGTTTGCCTTTTCATTGATTTGTAAGAACTCTTTATGTATTATAGACATCAATCATTTTTTCCAGCCTTTATTTTAGATTCAGGGGGTACATATGCAAGTTTCCTACATGAGTAAATTACATGTCACTGAGATTTGGTGTGCAAATGATCCCATTACCCATGCAGTGAACATAATACCCAATAAGTAGTTTTTCAACCCACGGCCCCCCTTCACTTTCCCTGCCTGGTAGTCCCCAATGGCTATTGTTGCCATCTTTATGTCCATACAAACACAAATTTTTTCATATCCGTCTGGCAAATATTTCCTCCAGAGTTTGTTTTCCTGTATAGTCGTATGTTATTGGTGTTATTGCAAAGAATTTCACATTACTCAGTACTATTTCTTCCAAATTAGTGAATTTTTTTCAAATCCCAAACTATTATTGTTAGGATTTGCAGACATTCTACAACAAATTTTGGATTAAATCTGGCAAAAATTATCATCATCTTTATATTTAGTCTTCTACTCAAATAGTTGGAGTGATTTCTCATTTATCATATTTCTTTTTCATCCACTTTGTGTGGAATAGCATATTTTTCTTAGTAAGTCCATGTGTTAGGTTTTTCCTTCTTATACATTTCTTAAAGTCTGATTATGAGTATTTCTCCATGTGGTTTATTACTTTTGTTGTTGTTGTTATAGTGTGAGTGAGGTGGTTGTTTGTGGCTATAGTGAGAGATTGGTCACCTTACAAATACCACCTGTTTGCACTAATAATTACAATTAATTAATTATCCAGTGAATTTTTTCTTTAGATCCAAGAATTATTTAGAGTACTGCTTTTAAATTTTCAATTTTTCTGGTGAGAGTTAATTATATTTTGTAAATGATTTATAGCTTTATTGCACTGTTATCATGTAATGTGGATTCAACAAATTCTGCTCTTTGCTGCTATAAAAAAGGCACATGGAGAATAATAGTTACATGATAAACCATATTCTAAATTATATTAATTATTAATCATTTTTTCTATGTCCTTATGTATTATGAAAAGGACTGATGTTTATATTTAAATACAAATGAGAGTTATTCATTTTGTATTTTCCACTAAGAGAGTGGATAGCTTCTTGAATGCTCTTAAATCCCACTGGGATGCAGATCTTCCTCAAAAACGTTAAGCTGAAATAGTTTCCAATTCCAATTCAGTGACCCAAGAGCTAGAGGAGAAAGGAAAGGAAAGAGGGGCTTTGAACCCTCTTAGCAGAAATGTAATTCATTGCGTTACTTTTCTGTGGTTGCAAGAGCTTCCAGGCTTGGTTAGACAGCTACTCTAGTCTTGACATTGCCATCTTCTTTGTTAGGGAAGTGCCTCTATGAATTCAGGGGAGAAGGCCCTCTACCCATCAGTGCAGCTGACTTTTTGTTGGTGTTGCCTCACAAGCTTTCCTGGGGGGGTGGCAACAGTGGAGAACACTGAACAATTAGAGGCCAGCACACTGGCTTTTCACTTCCTCACGGCTCACCCCTGCTTCCAGCCTCTTCTAATCCTTTAAGTTTAGGATGATTTCTTTTTTAACTTCTATGAGGATGCTCCTCTTTCTCGTGGGAAACAAACACAAGATAGCTCCTGATGTCTTTCTCTAATTTGCCCTCATGTAGCAAATTCCTTGGATTTTGTGACATCTGGATGGTACCTTCCTTAGATACAAAAACACACTTTTTAAACTTTGTAAAACATTTAAACTGCTATTTTTATACTTTCTTCCTCTTTAAAATAGAACAGGGAGAAAGAAATCAGGTACCTGAATTCATATTACCAAATGAAGTAAATTTCACAGTGTTTCTAATTAACATTCTCCTTAAAAGTCGATTTATAGCCTTCATATCACTTGCTGCTATGTTAATGTAGAAACTTAGAAACTCACTGCAATAATTCAACTGCTTTTGTGGAAGCAAATCAAATCACATATGAAAATTCAGGCCATCACAAGTGGGATGTAAAAGTTGACACTTTAATATCTGCTAGTCAAGATGCAAATTGAATTATTAAATATTTACTAAATAAAAAACATTCTTATGATCATTTTGAAGCATTATTTATGTGGTTTAAATGAATATTTTGGAATTTTTCAGGTATTCTTTACCATAAACTTTGATTTAACAAAAAAATATTTAGAATGATGATGATGAAAGTTGTAATTTTTCAGGCCAAACATAGTTGCAGGGTAGCATTTTCTCTTTTCTGATTTTTTTGTAACTCTGTGCTTATTTTGTTTCTTTCTTTCTCTTTTCTCCCCTGACCCTCCCACAATTTTACACATCCTCTAGGCCATTTTTCTCCTTTAAAACAATGTAAAAGGGGGCAGATCGAAGCCACAGTATTTCTGTCCTGTAGTTGCCTGTTCTCCATGGTAAAGCTTTAGATGTCATTGTTGGCCAGAGCAGATGAAGAGGAAAATATGCAGAGGAATAAGAAGGAAAGTTCAAGAAATCATCCAAGAACTTCAATGTACTGTATATCTTGGGGGCTTCAGGGGTTGTGTTTGTTTGTTTGTTTTTACAGTATAGGAGTCTCCCCTTATCTGCAGGGTATACATTCCACAACCCCAGCAGATGCTTGAAACAGTAGATAGTATCAAACTCTATATATACTATGCTTTTTCCTATACATGCATCCTTATAATAAAGTTTAATTTCTAAATTAAGCACATAAGAGATTAACAACAATAACTAATAATAAAATAGAAAATTATAACAATATACTATAATAAAAGGTATGTTGATGTGGTCTCTTTCTCTCTCTCTCTCTCTCTCTCCTTCTCTCTCTCTCTGTCTGTCTTATTGTACTGTACTCACCTATTTTCAGACTGAGGTTAACCATGAGTAACTGAAACTTCAGATAAGCAGGTCAACTGTGCTACGTATTTTCTAGCCAATAGTGTCTGAGGGGTTTGGGCAGTAGAAAGGTAAGGAGAAGTAGAACCACTAATACGTAAAACTTTAATAACTGGTTTACACCCTGAAACAAAAATACTGGTTACTCTATTTAATGCTTACTTGAATCTTCATTATCGGTTCTTTCTTCCAGGTTCTCAAATGTCAAAACACAAATGCTTTAATTTGGTATACGTTACATCTTTTACATTCCCTATCGTGTATTCTCAATGACATCTAATTCATTCTCTCTCCTATACTGTTTTAAACAAACCAAATTGATCCCATCTTAAAACATGTCAAGAATCCTGAGCCACTGAATATCAGAAGAGGGTTTTGTCAAGAATTTTCATTTGTATTTTAAGAATGTAAGAAGGCCATAAAAACACCATAAAGATATGCCCAAGCTTATTCCAAGTTCCTGGTGACCTTGAAAAGTATCCATGAGCTTTCATCATTCTTTGTGTAGCCAGTCGATTATCTTCCCAACAACTCACCATGACAAAATTCATGATTAACGTCATCTACCTACACAGTGAAGATGTTCTTGTGTCATCTTTAACATTGACGCATGGCCCACAAAATACCAGGATTAATTACAAACCGAAGACCACAGCTGTTCAAAGACAGTTGCAGAGAATGCTAAAGTTTAGCCTCCATATAGTAGCCAGAATAATCTTTTCGAAACATTCAGATCATGCCATTGTGGTCTCACATCTTTCTAGAGGAAAGATTTCCTAACTCAGAATAAATTACTCTCCATGACCTATGAGCTTCCTCCTCTGATCTCATCTGGTACTACTCTCACTTGTTTACTAGACTCTGTCACACTGGCCTCCTTTCCAATTCCTTCATTAAGCAGCACTTCGTTGCACTTGCTGGACCCCTGCTCTCTGTGGTCTTTCTGCAGATGACAGAGTGGCCTCCCCCTGCACTTCATCTCTGTTCAGATGTCCGATCATTAGAGAGGCCATCCCGAAAATACTACCCCTTCCTCAAACCATCACTCTGTTATCCCCTTACCCTGCTTTATTTTCCTTCTATTACTTAGCCCAGATACCCCATCACATGCTTAGTTTTCACTTGGCAGGCATATCTCCCATCTAGAATATAAAATTCATGTGGAAAGGGACTGTTATGTTCACATTGAGAACAGTGTGTGGCATAAAGCAGATCCTCAGCAAATATTTATGGACTGAAGAGGTCTATTAGAACAACCACATGCTTCCACAGGTCATTCAGAAATTGTATTTAGACCTCAACTCATAACACTTGACTTTCTTGTTCTTTCATCAGGACCATTTTATCCTGCCTGCCTGATGACAAAATTGCATTTCATTTTAGTTATACTATTATTTAAGTTCAAATTGCCTGCTCAAGCACTATGACTTTTCCTGATTCACATATAAAAATAGAAAATGCTCATTCCCATATGCATTTTACATTATAATTTACATTAAATACACTACTCTTTATTTCATTTATATTTATGATGTATAAATTAAATTAACTTTACAAATTAATGCACTTGAGTTATTCCACTATTAGAACATATTGCCAAGATTGTGTCACAACTCATGACAGCTTAAGCTGAAAATAACAGAAAAATAAACATTAAAATAACACTATGCCCTGTAATATTGGATTAACACCCAAGAACACTGTCTTATTGTAGCTAGCAATTATAATCTTTTACTTTATCTGCTTCACTGCATACAGTACATCTTTTATTCAATTCATCTGATTTGTTGATGGACTGGACAAAGTCCAATTAAATATGACATACTGTAAAATAGTGAGAAGGAAAATATCATTTTATGCAATCAACCTAAAAGGTATGAAGGCAATGGCTGTATTTTACTCATTTACCCACTGCTATGATCTCAAGTAAAAACAATTCAAACTAAATTGTGTTAGCTTAGAGTCTACAAAACATCATTAATTGTATAAGATTTTTAGCCCACAGATTTATTTGTAACATAGATTATTCTTTAACATAATAACAGCTTTTATTCTAACTGAAAAATGATTAAATACCATACAAATGTGAGACATGGTCGTTTACACATTCTCTCAGCCCTCTTTCATTTCTACCTACAGTTCCAGTCAGGGATCTAAGTACAATATATATGTGTGCATATTTTGTGATTTTATGTGGAATTTTCTTAGAAATTGTTATTCATACAAAAAATTTCAAGAATATTTTTGACTTTTAAATCTATTATTTAAAATATTAACAAATTTATTGAATCGTTTCCCTGAGTATTTGTATTTAGAAAACATTAGCCCCCCAACTGTTATAATTTATTCAGCCTCAGGATTTTGATAGCATTAATCTTTCCACATCATTCTGAATATTATACATGGTCTTTGTTCTGTTTTACCTGTTAATGTCTTATGCTTTATATTCCCTGACTCTATATTTCCTGGCTTTCACAACCCACAAATTTTGTTCTTTTGTGGAAGATGAACAATAGAACAAAACTATGAGTTCTTACACAGAAGGCAACGTATTTTAAAGAAAATGTGCATTAGGTATACCTAATGCTAGATGACGAGTTGGTGGGTGCAGCGCACCAGCATGGCACATGTATACATATGTAACTTACCTGCACATTGTGCACATGTACCATAAAACCTAAAGTATAATAATAATAATAATAATAATCATAATCATAATAAAAGAAAAAAAGGGGGAAAAAAAAAGAAAATGTGCAGTTATACAATACCATGGCAATATAAGAATAACAGATAAGGTGAATAAGAAGAAAAGAGAAGTGTGCTTACGTGACAAGACATTCAAGATACGGTGTTAAGTGAAAAAAAATCAAGTCTCAGAACAAAATGTACAGTATGTTTCCATCTATATATAAAAATAACATGTATATGTATCTTTGTAATATATCAATATATATTAATATATCTATATCTATCTACCTACCTATAATTTCTGTAATCATGCACACACAAAAAAATTGCTATCCACAGTCATCCCTGGAGAAAAAGAGTAAAGGTTGGGCAAGAAAGACTTTCACTTTCACTTTCACTTTCACTTTATTCTTGTCTGTTCTGTGATGTTTAAACATTTAAACCAAATTTTTGTGAGAAAAAAGTTTATCAAAAACCTTAAAATATCTATAACTTTTGAACAAAAATTTTACTTATTGAAATTTATCTTAAGAAAATGTTTATACATTTGAAACAATCTTAGTAATAAGACACTAAAGTACTAATAACAATAGTGAAAGTGAGAAAAAATATAAATGTCCAACTATAAGGAAATGGCTAAATTATGAGAAAACCACAGAATGGCATAACACACAGAGATTAAATATGTTCATAAAGATTAAAGATGTGAAAAATGATCATGGTGTAATGTTAAGATATAAAGCAGGATATATTTTACAAAATACGAAAACAAAACTTTGTAAATCCTAAATTGACAAATAAAGAGCCTGACCAAATGTTAAAAGTGATCTTTTTGTGTGTGATAAACCTATGAGTAATTTTTCAAAATTACTTTTCTCTATTGTCTAAATGTCATTCCATGTGTATTATTTGTTAATAAAAAATTAATAATAGCTCATATATTATGGCTTAACAAAGATAAACAGGCTAGGCATGGTGGCTCATGCCTGTAATCCCAGCACTTTGGAAGACCGAGGCGGGTGGATCACGATGTCAAGAGATCGAGACAATCCTGGCTAACACAGTGAAACCCCGTCTCTACTAAAAATACAAAAAATTAGCCAGGCGTGGTGGTGAGCGCCTGTAGTCCCAGCTACTTGGGAGGTGGAGGCAGGAGAATTGCTTGAACCTGGGAGGTGGAGGTTGCAGTGAGCCGAGATTGCACCACTGCACTCCAGCCTGGGTGACAGAATGAGACTCCATCTCAAAAAAAAAAAAAAAATTAAAATCAAAGACAAACAGTCCCAAACCTTGCCACCTTGTGTTGAATCCACCTTAATAAAAAGATAACAAAATGTTATCAAGTCAAGACCATAGGTTTCCCAATATATTTGAGAAAACGTATAAGCCCGTACACTTTTCATTTTACAAACTCAGAGAAAAAAAAAACTACTGCCTTCCAGGTGACATGATCATAGTGCCACATCTCTGATATTCTACAGCCTAATTATGACCCTCATTATGTATATCCTACTTTACAAAAAGATGTCTACTTACACAAATTCAGGTAAACAATCTAGTTCTCTAAAGTGAAAATTTAAAAAATGAAAATAATGTTAGTGTTTCTATTGACCTTTAACACCTCTACCTTTTTGATTAGCAGTTTGTCAGCTTGTACACCTTTTCTAGATGATACCTTATATGTACGAAAATTTCGTAATGAAATTCAAGATCAAAGATTTGAATTATTTTATAAAAGGGTTTCAAATATATTTGAGCTAGAATCTTGATTTATATATGACAAAAATCCTTTTGAAGATGTTCAGGGTCTTTGCATTTTAATTCTAGGGCAGGGGTTAATGAACATTATCTCTAAAGTCCCAGTTTGTAAATTCTTAGGATTTTGTGGGCTATTTAAAAATACAAAAATCATTCTTGGCTTGCAGGCTATTTAGAAAACAAGACAAAATAGTAGTGGTTTGGCCCCGGGCCAAAGTTTGTCAAACTCTGTTCTAGAGTTATTTTTGGTTAACTTATTCAAAGGTCATATGCATTGCTATACTCCACTATCTAAAACACCTTTATCCTCCTGTATCCCACCTTCAAAATTGTATTTAACCTTTAAAGTCTCTCAAATATGTTCTTCATGAAAACTTTCAAGGTGTCCTTTAACAAACAGGACTTCTCTCCTTTGAAGCCACATAGCATTTTGTACCTTCTCTATTTTACATAGGACTACTAACTTTTGTCCGGTGGTGTGCCAAGGCTTCCACTCAGCAAGTTATGAGAGAAACCCTCTCTTACACATTTTTTATTGACTATGGTGCCTTGTGCATAGTAGAAGATTAATAATATTGGTTGAAGTAATAGATAACTATTCGACATCTTCAATTCCTAGAAGTAGACCCCAGTGGTTTAACAGTAGTTTTTAAGGGTCTAAAAGTAACATAGACGCTAAAAGTATTCATATGCTTTTAAAACGCAGCTGAATTTTAGTAATATTAAATGTGAAAATAAATTTTACCTTAAAATCAAGAAGAATGGCTCCTGCATTGACAGGGGAGATAGATGAGAGAGAGCAACAAAAGGACTGTGAACCAGTTCCAGGGCACAGGAGGCTATGTGAGAGGCAAGCGTCGGGCAGGTACAATCCAGCTCTCCACAGGACACCCCTCAGTCCTTTCATTGTGCTCCTCAAGTTGAGAAAAGCATCAGACCTTCCATGTGTCTAAGGTCTGGGGCCTGATTATCCTGACACTCCTTACTCTTTCCATGTCAAATGAACAATCTTACACACCCAGGAGCCCCAGGGATCAGAAAGTAACTCAGTTTCAGAGAACTCAAAGGGAAGTTTGGAATCTTGTAAGAACATTTTACACTATTGTCTAAATCTAAATTCGTATTACACAGATGCAATAGGCAATATTTATAAGTTCTGGGACAACTCTGCCTGAATTCATATCCCAGGAATGCCTCTTTTAGCTGTGTAATCTTTGGTAACTTATTTAACCTTTTGAAGCTACATTTTATTTTTCATATGTAAAAAAGAGATGACGATAATAGAATGTAACTTAGAGGGAGATTGGGTTTTTGTGAGGATGTGATGAGTTAATATATCTAAGTGTTTAGAACCATGCCTGGAACGTAGTAAGCACCTATTAACATTAGCTATATATCTGAAACTCCATATATAGCTAAAAACAAATAGTATTGCTGGTATTAAATAATCTGTAAAAGCCACACACATCCTTGCCTTCAGACACATACTGTGCTTTATTTCATTCCTGAGATGGAATTCCCATAGGAGGGAATTTACCGAAAATAGGAAACAGGCTGGATAGAAATTATCAAGTAATTTTTTAAGTGCAAGAGAAGGCAAACAGCAAACTGAAATTACATGTATGATTATGTGACAAAGAGAGACACAGGAAAAATCTTGAATCCCTAAAGCATTATCACAGTAGTATTTCCCAAGCTTTGGCATAATGCAATGACCAAAATCAGCTTCCATGCATGAGGATGATGGCAGCTCAACTCAACGGCCATACTTACCACCTTCCTCCACCCCAGGGAGACCTGCCTTTTTGTCCTTCACCCGAGCAGTGCTTTCTTCCCAAAGCTTACTCTTATCCTTTTCCTTATCTTCTGCAGAAACATGTTTCCCAGACTTCTCAGATAAACCCTCTGCAATCCCTTGGGTTCCTTTCTCTGTTCCTTCTTTAAGAACATTCTCAAAGCTTTCATCTATTGGCATTGGCTTGATCTCCACATCTGCTTTTGTTATTTCTTGGTCTTCAATTTCAATTTCTAAGGATTCCTCAATTGGAAGGTGAGACTTTCTTGGCTCATCATTTTCACTCAGCTCCTGAGAAGATGAACTTCTGGCACTTTCATCTGTGCTGCTGTCAGCGTGGGCTTCCTTGTGCCCCACTGCAGATTCATCCTCACTGTCACTAGAATAAGGGTGACTTCTGGATGAGGTTGATGAAGCAGTTTTCATATCTACAAAAAATAAAAGTGATGACATTGTTGTTGTTCTGTAAAGCAATTGGTTTAATTGTAAAAATTATGTTAGCAATTAATAATACTAAAAATTTTAAAACATAGTTTAGTATAGACCTGATACCCTTTTCCCATATAGTCTACTCAGCGGTCCCCAACCTTTTTTATACCAGGGATTGGTTTCGTGGAAGACAACTTTTCCATGGACTGGGGTTGAATGGGGATGGTTTTGGGATGATTCAAGTGCATTACGTTTATTGTGCACTTTATTTCTATTATTATTACATTGTAATATATAATGAAGTAATTATACAACTGACAATAATATAGAATCAGTGGGAGCCCTGAGCTTGTTTTCCTGCATCTAGATGGTCAGATTTGGAGATAATGCGAGACAGTGGCAGACCATCAGGCATTAGATTCTCATAAGGAGCTCACAACCTAGAACCCTGGCATGCACAGTTCACAATAGGGTTTCTGCTCCTATGAGGATCTAATGCTTCCACTGATCTAACAGGAGATGGACCTCAGGCAGTAATGCCAGTGATGGGGGATGGGGAGTGGCTGTAAATACAGATAAAACTTCGCTGGCTTCCCCACCACTCACCTCCTGCTGTGCAGCCTGGTTCCTAATAGGCCATGGACCCTGTACTAGTCCATGGCTCAGGGATTAGACCCCTGGTCTAAATCATTGTTAGGATAAAGAAAATCTATCGAATCGATGGAATATATGAGTATATAGAAATTTTCAATAGACCACATTTAACTATCAACCATCCCTGGTTTTTTATTGTTTTTTGAAAGCCATTTTTTATTGAAAACCCTTTGTAAATATCCACTTTGTTATAGAAAAAAATGAATAATCCTTTGTCTCGTCAACAAAAGCTTTTTTAAAAAATTTATTTCCTTCTATCACCACAGTATTCTGTGTGCATGAAACTTAAATTTTTACCTACTGTACCATCCACCATCCTAGTATATCTTGGTATATGGACACAGTAAGATCTGTGTATTTGGCCAGTACATAGACAAATATTTTTAGGTGACACTTGCATGTGTGTGTGTACATAGATGGAGATTTTATCTTATTTTGAGCTCTTCAGAAGCAGAAGCTGAGATGAAGATTCATGTGTGAGAAAAGTATTTTAGATGTGCTCCAGGAGAGCTCTTAAGGGAATAGGGGAAACAAGGGAAGGAAGGGCAGAAATCAATCAAGGGAGCTATTTCAAGCCCCATCTCAACCTCAACCTGATCCCATGGGCACTTCTGACATGTAAGCTATATTAGGATGTAATTTATATTAGGCAGGAGCTGGGCTTTCATACTTTGGAAAAGTCAGACATTGGCTATGGGCCACCCTAGGGGGAATGTAAACTCTCTGGCATTTCCAGGCTCTTTGAGTCTGAGGGTGAAGCACCACCAGTAGTCCAGGGCAGTCCTCTGAAAAAGGTGAAGGGAGCAGAAGATGGGAAATGGGTGAACAAAGTTGGCAAGAGATTCTGGGAGATCTAGGCAGTGTGATGACAGGGTGCTACAGATATGCAGTCTAGAAACTTACGGTAGCCACAGCTGGTTTATGTAATACCTAAAAAGGTTTTAACAATTTCCAATAAAGTACCATACACACTGAATCTCAATAAGGAAGCTGAACAGCATAAAAAATCACTGCATACATTGCTATAGGCCAGAGAAATACAATCTTGCTTTTCTAACCAATAGGTCTATGTCTGTAATTGGTTTTTTTTATACTTTCAAATAAAATATCCTACATTTAAATGCTGCCTATTTTTTTTGTTTTCTCTGTACTCCTTACTCGTTTTTCTGTTTCTTTATTTCTTTCAGTTCCATTTGGCAGCTGTACCGATGGCTGTAGCAGCTAATGCAGAGTTTAAGATAAAAAATACCTGTCTTTGAGCTTATCCTCTTCTCTCCATGCCTCCAGCCCTGCTGGCTCTCCATGACAGGTCTTAGCGTTTTAAATATAGTCTCAGAGACATATCAGAGTTTCCACAAAGATTTGAGAGATGCTACACAGCAGTAAAAAACAAACTCAAAAAGCCTTTCAGCAACAGAGCCCCTGAAGTCTAATTCCATTTGCTTTTATCTCCTGATACCTTGACAAACACCAGATGACCACTATTTTTCAAATAAATCACATACTCTAGCTACTCATTCTTTATTCTCCATTTCATAAAATCTGGATATGCCATCTCTCTGGTAGAAAATGTAGCAGATCAAGGAGAGTTCTTCTCCATCTTATTTGTATCCATTCAGAAACTTTAGGGTCTATGAACTCCCCTTTCCCTTCAGAGTCTTATGTTTCTTCCTTAAAAAAAGAACATCAGCTCTGATTTATTAGCAGTTTAATCAATGGCTTTCATTAATACATAGTTAGCTAGGACTCAATGTTATACTCCTTCTGAACTCCAAAAATATATCTACCATCTGAATATGGAAATGATGACTCCTACTTTTGGCTCTGAGAGTTGGTCATATAATTTTTAAAAATGAGTGCTCCTCTGCCTTTCTTTAGTAGCTTCCATTAATTGTATTATTTTATATCAAAGGGCTGAAATATACTCTGCTTCAAGTTTGAGTCAGTCCTTCAGAGAAGAAAGATCAGGAGAATGAATGGCCTCGAAGTGGCCAGGGCACCTGACCTCCCATACAAACTCATTTCAGTTTTCAAATTTCTCCCTAACCTCATGCTATAATTTAGTTTCACTCTCATTTCTTTCTCTCATTTACATACACAGACACTGGGGTAAGACTTTGCCTATAAAAAAGCTAAAAAAGCTTCAGGGTTATGGAATAGGATTTTCAAAAATAATTTTATTTATTCTCTTAGAAATAAAGCAAATGCTTATATTAAAAAAAACTTTGAGAGCACATATGTAAATTTGCTTTGTCATTAGGAGGGAAAAATTATCTTGGAAGCATGTTGATAAACAGCTGTGCCTCCTACCCAATTCCATTTGTTTGTGTATTCCCTTCTGGTAGTGATGCTATAAGAACCTGCTTTTGCTTGTTTTGGCAAAGAAAAGATCTGCACTCATTGCCTGAGGTCTTGGCCGAAGCCAGCAAATTTGGTGCCATTGTTCCATGTCCTAAGAAAGATCTTTGACTTTTCTCTTTCCACAATCAGGAGCTCTCCAGGCCCTTCTTCCCTTTTCATGTCATTGATAACTGCTTCTTTCTTTCTTTTTTGGCATCCCTATAATTAAAATCTTGTTTGACACAGCATGAGATTGAGAAAAAATAACATATTCTTCTGTACAACAAATGCTGGTGTCCCAATCACAGCTCAGCTACTTAATAGTTTCGACTTTGGTTATGCTATTTAATTTCTTTAAGCCTCTGTTTTCTTAAGTGTAAAATGGGGATAATTCTACTTGTTCTCCTTACATAATTGTAGAAATTACATGAGAAAAATATTTAACCTAATCAAATGGAATAATTATTTCTTTATAGTCTTTTTTCCTCTATGACATCATACATGTAGCATATTCTAATAAATTTCTCTCTTGTAATTTCTTTCTTGAGATATTGAGTGATATCACAGCTACCATGATAAAGATAAAACCAATCATGATTATGCACCTACTATAAACCAAACCATGAAATAGCACTTTACAAACATCTCATTTAATCCTATGGAATAATAATTATCTTCTATTTTGAGATCCAGAAAGAGAGGTCCAAAGAGGTTCAATAGTACCCAATGTCCATTAGCTAGTAAGTAGCAAGTTTTTGTAAATGCTTCTTTTGTAATGATACACTGCAATAAAACCAAGACCCTTCTATTTGCTAAAAGGCCTTCAGACAGGAAATACCCACAGCCATGGACCCACCATTGCTCCTCTTAGCTAACTTTCCACTGTTACCACTCAAGACTGACAGACAGGAAACTGTTCTCTTTCAAAAATCAGAACTCATGAAATGTGTAGTCTGTCCTCGCTTTTTTATCTCTACTGGTCATTCTTAATTTTGTCCACCACTCTAGAGCTCAGAGTCCATTTAAAATATTCTGAGGCACAGAATATGAATACAAAGCAAAAGCAAAAGGTAGCAATCAAAGTCTTCCCTAGTTTATTTATAACATTGATCATGATGCTATTTTATGAAAATATACATGTTATTCAGTTATTTACCAAATAACTATGGAACACTGTGGGGACACTCACAAAATGGTGTGTGTGTGTGTGTGTGTGTGTGTGTGTATGCTTTGTATGCCAGCAGTCCTCACCGTTTATATTGTCTGATTGCTAGCTTGATACGCCTGACCAAGGGCACCAGTCACACACACATCCAAAGTCAACACCAGTCCAGCAAATCCAAGATAAAGTCTGCTCTCCCTCCTTATAACTGAGGTTCTGAGTTGTCCTTCACTTTCCTTCCAACTTACATAGATTCATTTGTCCACTAAATACATATTGAGAACTTCCTATGTGCCAGGCAATGTTCTACAAGAAAACAGAAACTTTGGTCCTTGCTTCTACCTACAATACACACTCAAAACAGAGATTGACCAATTATCCACCTCCTTTCGCATGAGGGCAATAGATCCACTGCACATGTTCATAAAGGTATTGGTTCACTCTAACAGTAACTGAGGATAACTCTCTCAGAAACTATTGCCATACTCTTATTGCAATCAGTAGCCAAGTTGTCTGTTTTAAACCAATGACCAGACCTGACCTTAGTTTTCAATCATTTTCTCACCTGCTAGCAAGGAGCATAATTTTACCACAGTTTAAATTCACCATTTCCTTAATTAGTGTCCTGATTTTAACTACTTTGTTTTTGGTTTATTAGCTGGAAGCACCTACAGAAACTGCAGTTTAAGTTCACAAACTAAAATGAGTAAATTAATTTAAAAATTTAAATGATCTCAGTGACATGATCGTGGATCCCAACTCAGTGGATCCAATATGCTTTTCAACTCTAATACCATCTAATTCTCTCCTTCCTATTCCTTAGTCCAAGAGTTCACAGCAAAATCTGCATATGTGCTGCTCTTAATTTCTTCAAATTAGCCATGACACATGAATTTATATATCCTACTATTAGTTGTATAAATAGTTCTGTCTTAATGATACTTACAGGTTCATGAAAATCTGTTTATATTATATGTCAGTTCAATCAATATCTTCATGTACAGTAATAGCTAATTAGACAAGTGCTTTATACTCAATAAATATTGTAGGATGAATCTGTGCTTAATGAAAATAAAAGTGTAAATTATCAAATTCCAGCTATGAATGATAACTGGTTTTTAGTCTTAAGAGGGAACATATGCCCGCATACTGATAGTTATTATTATCAGATGAAATGTCTCAAATCATCAGGGAGACAAGTATATGTAAGAATACATATTCACAGGTAAATGCAGATATAGCAGGAGGAGAATAAAACAAATAAAATGTTCTCCATATTTACCTTTAATTTCACTTTCTAAACATTAAAATAAACTGTTAAAATATTTACAATACAATCAAATCATGCGTCACATTTTGCTGCATACATTATTTTCATTCATCTATTGATCTATTCAATCAGCCCTTCATTCACAAGAGTTCACTGAGTGTCTATGTAATGCCTTTGTTTTCTACAAGGCAGATTCAAACTGTAGAGAAACACTTCATAGAAAAGTATTTTTGTGTGAATTAAAGGATGGTTCTACATTTAAGTATTCACCTGAAGTTATGCCTTCCTACTTCGACAATTGAAAAGTGACTATGGATTGGGGAATTATTACCATTAAGAAACATTTAAGTTTGATTGACCATGCAAAAAATCACACATATTATAGTCTTTGATCAGAAGCCACCTATAACATTCCCATAATCTTCTCTGATTCAAGAAGCAGATACATTACACTGAAGTCCAAGGGTGCGTCTCACAGCACGTAGAATTTCAACACAGGAGAAGCCTACACCCCTATACTTCTTTTCAAACCCATGTTGAAGCCAAAAGATTAAGGGTGAGATTCTTAAAATCATAAATCAATTAAGTAGAATATTACTGTGATTCTGGGACTTTAAAGTTTATAAGATTTACTTCTTCAACAGACTGAAAAATAGCATGAATGAAATCATCTTTCTTACTAGAAAAAAATGACTTCAAGTCTTACTTTCTTTTTTTCATATTCTGGGAGAAGTCTCTTCTCTGTCTCTTTATCTCTACTTCTATCTCAATCTGTCTAATCTTTCTCAAAAGGAGCTAGTTAGTCTTTTTTTCATTACTAATTTTTAAATTTATAATTGACAAATAATTCTTGTATATATTTGTGAGATACAATGTGATGTTTCAATGCATGTACACATAGTATAATGATCAAATTGGGGTAATTACATATGCATCACTTTAAGCATTCATCATTTCTTTGTGGCGACAACATTCAAAATCTTCTCTTCTAGCTATCTTGAAACATATATTACATTGTTATATGCTATAGTCACCCTACTGTGTAGTGAAATACTAGAACTTATTCTTCCTGTCTAACTGTAACTTTGTACCCGTTGACCTCTTACTCATGGACACTATCATCCAAACTGTCCATAAAAGTATATCCTCAGTGACATGATACTTTTCCCCTCAACCTTATAACATTCATCTATGACAATATATTTTCAACTGGTGAATTAGTGCCTGGGGTTGCCAACACAAATGCAGAGAAAAGGAAGCTGTCGTTCTTTTTAAATGATAGGAAGTCTCACACATCATTCCTAAACCAGGGTCCTCTCTTAGTCAGCTTGCAGCCAGTAGCACTCTATCACTCATGGGCTGCTCAGCACAGTGTATTCATCAAGGCGGGCCGACGCAATTGTTAGCTGGCAGTTCAAATGGGGCCGACTTGTCACAAGAGTGACAGCCTGGGCAATTGTTTGCCCTCTGGGAACAGGTGCAGGCAGGTTCAAATGAAACACATCCAAATACTAACAGCAAGATTCTTAATCATGTCAATAAAAAGGATGTACTGGTGTCTGGGATTCAGTGGTCACATATGCCTCTCACACTTTTGAAAATGAAATGCTGTCTGGCTTTTCAACAGAGTATTTCAAGGAATCCATCATGTCATTATCATTTTTAATACATGCTACTTGTTCACTGGATAAAATCTCTAATGTTGATACTCCACATACTAAAAGGCATGTTTATGCCTTGAATAACACAAAGGCAAGTTATCAAAATAAAGGAATGGAAAATACAAAAGTCTGACGATGGAGTAAAAAAAAACCATAATCAGCAATGAGATTTGATTTCACAATGACACTGTTTTAAAACACCAAGCATGCAAAAGAGCCCTTTAAAAGCATAGCTTAATAACATCATTAATGAAACAGCAAAAGAAAATAGCTAACCAATTTAATTTTGGCTCTTAAATTTCCCAATATTTGTGAACCAGCTGTGTGTTCTTACAGTTTTCATTACATATCTATTTAAAATATTATATATTATGTATCTATACAACATTGCTAATTATACATTTTTTCCATTGAAAATTCCAATAACTGTAAAGCATAAATGTAGCTAGATATCATGGCACTAACCAAAACATCTTAGTATTATTGGTGTTAGCATTCAAGTAGTTGCTTAATATTTAAAAAATATCTTTTGAGAAATCAGCTATGTCAATATGAAGAGGATTGAAACTAAACTCCTTCCTTACACCATATACAAAAATCAACTCAAGATGTATTAAAGACTTAAAAGTAAAACCTAAATCTAACATTGAGATTGTTCACAGAACTAGAAAAACCTATTTTAAAATTCATGTGGAACCAAAAAAGAGTCAGACATTTTGTCTCATCTCCTGTATCTATCCTCTGAACATCTGTTGAGTTTCCAAACTCCTAATATCTAGTGAGAACATTACTTACTTATGCTGTAGTCTGCCACTGGTGGTTCGATCCTCTCCAATATTCCTACTCCTCTTGCATTTTCTTTTCTAACTTAGGACTTTTTTATTTCTTTTTCTTTTACCATGAAAGTCTACCTACTGCTGTTTTCCATATATTTTCTTATATCTTATATCTTATATCTCTCTTTCTCCCATCTTACCTATTATTAAAATTATACTTTCTTATATTTCTGAAATGCTGAGGTATGTTTGAAAAATCATTGATTCAACTTATGCTAAAAGTGAAATTTAGTACTATTTATTACATGGATTTTATGATCTTGCATTGAAAAGAATCTTTACCTCAAGTCGTTTAAAAAAACTCATAAATTTCATAGGGATTAAGTATCTGAATTAAAATTAAATAATGAAAATGGATGAAACTTTGGGAATATGTCCCTAACCTTTGGATTAGGAGAAGGCTTTTTAATTAGAAAAGAAACTGTTAAGCAATAACAAACAAGATTAATAGATTAGAGTAATAAAAATCAAAAAGTTCCGAATGACCAAATATTAATGAAGTAAAAAAAAAATTGAATGAAAGCATGACAGCATGTGATAAACTGTGCATAATAAAGAGCCCTCCAATAGCCATAATATCCAATAGAGAAATGAGTAAAGCAAGCAATATATTCACAGAAAAGGAAATATAAATGGACAATGAATATAAGGAAAGATGCTCAACCCACCAGGAGTTAGGGTAATAAAAACTAAGACAAGAAGCTAGTATTTTTTTGCCCATAACATTAACATAAATAAGATTAATAAAATCCAGGTGAGTGGGTGTATCACAAAACAGGCTTTCTCTGATATCCTTGTTAGGAATGTGAATTATATGACCCTTTCAGAAAGCAATCTGCCAGGATTTACTAAAATTAAACATAAGCAAATACTTAAGGAAACCTAGCCTAAAGATACAGAAATATCAGTACACAAAACAATAAACTGGCACACCATAAACCTTCATATTGCTATTAGCAATAATAAGTTATTCATACATGTATTGACTTCTTAGGATACTTAATATGTGCACATATTAAACTGAAAAAAACAATTTCAAGAGTAACATGAATTATATGTTTAAATATTTGTAAAAAATTACATAAATATTTGTATGTAAGTTTATGTAATGGAAAGATACACTGAACTGTGGAAATGGGGAATTTTAAACTTTTTCCTTCCAAACAATCTGTTACATTTTCAGTGTAATTGGAACACTGATAGGATATGGCTATAGTCGTAAATGTTCTTTTTAAGATTCCTTTACATTCTAAAATTGTTACAGACACATTTGTTTTATGTCCCTCTTTCATTAGGTTTTTGAAGCTGCATTAATAAAGCGTGGAGGTAACAAATTACCTCATACTTTCATAAGTGGGAGCTAAATGATGAGAACACATGGACACCTAGTGGGGAACAACAAACACTGGGGCCTATTGAAGGGTGGAGCATGGGAGGACAAAGAGGATCAGGAAAAATAACTCATGTGCTAGGTTTAATACCTGGTGATGAAATAACGTGTACGATGAAGCCCCATGACATAAGTTTATCTGTGTAACAAACCTTCACTTGTACCCCTTATTTAAAAGTTAAAAAATATATATTCAAGAGGAAAAAAAAGAGGATTATCTCATTAAATAGAAAACAAAGAAAAGTAGTAAACACGCTCAGTAAACAGCCTATGTTACATGATAAGCTGAACAACTCGCCTTGTTTATCCTCTTCCAGTTCACTCTCAGAACATCCATCATTCTCATCTTTCACATTTTCATGGGCATCTGGTGCCTTCTGTGATGAGGTTTCACTCTCTTTTTCAGGATCTAAATTATCTTTTTTATCATCCAAAGGTGACTGTGGTATTCCATTCATTTGAACATCAGCCTGTCCTTCTTCATTAGCTTTTTCACCTTGTTTCTCCTCATCTACTTCAAAATCTTCTTCATACTCTGAAAAAAGAAAATCTCCACTATAAGAATGAAAATAGAACCCCTTATACTTAACCTATTTCTCTCTAATGAGAACTTTGACTCCATTATCCTCTCTTCTCTGAGCCTTTCTTTGCTTCTTCTTTTTCGTTCAATTAGTGAACATGGAAAACTAACAGCAAATGATCAAAGATTCCAATCAGTTACATACACAAGAGCACAAAAGAAATGAAGCTCCAAATGACAAGGCTGAAACCTAATAAAAGTTCATTTACAAATGAACATCATCATCTAAAATAACCAAAATGGAAAGAGAAGAACTTGATATAAAACAATAAATTAGAAATAAATTAAAAATGAAGAGAATAGGATTATAATAATGAAAGTTAATTTGGAGATCCAGTGAGGTCATATTTCACATGAAAAATGTTCAAAATATTTGGATATCAACTTAATGAATAGTGAAGTGGAAAAATTCAATTAATCAAGTCCAAAAGCCCTGAGAAGTAACACTGTGAATAGCACATTCTTTAAGAAACAAATGGACATCAAGAAAAGGCATTATGAAGGATTCTATATGTAGGCCAGAAATGAAATCATATGCATTATTCATTCCTACAATAAATTAAATAATTACATTTCAATAATAAAAATGTATACAAAATAGAATATTCCTGTCACAGCCACATATTTGCTTTATTCCCTGCAGAGGTGCTACAAATCTGTAGCAGGAAAAGGAAATTGTCACATCAGATAAACTCCAGCTGTCCCTCATGGTTGTAATTTTTCACCTTTCATATTTAATTGTTCCCCTTTTTCTTCCACCAAAAACTAAAAATCTTCAAGTGACAACATGCCAAGGATAGAAAGCAAAAGGATCTCATGCAGAACCAATTAAGCAAATAAACAATTATCCTTACAGTAAAAATTGCCGAGAAAATAAAGGTTTCTCAATTTTGTGTGTTTTAGTTATTAGCTATTCTGGCTTCTCTGTGGGGGAGGGGGGCCTCTCGGGTAATTTACTTGAGAGCTGTCCACCCAGTGAAAGAAACTTAATCTAGAAATGTATACCCAGAAAGCTCTGTAAATATAGAGGATGAGGGAGATGTAAGGGGAAAAGTGAAATCAAAACCTATAACAAAGAAAATTAGATAATCACAAAAATGTTTCCACAAAAGAGATTTAATACATTTAAATACAAAATATGAATATTAGTAAACCAAAATTGTAAACTAAGCAAGAAGACGAAGAATTTGCTTTATATTGCTAGACACAAACAGAAACTACTAATAAAAACAAGTAAATATTTTGATCCAAATATTACCGGCCAAGTTATAGGATAATTCCTCACCTGACCCTGTTAACTATCAGTCAATAAGCCTATTTTTTGAGAATCTTCTATGGTTAAGAGGATAAAATTGCAAGACAGAAGACATTACAATAAGACAATCCCGGCCATGAAGGACTCTCCAATTTTTATTGAGGAAATAAGATGTAGGTACACAAGAAATACTGTACTCACTTTATAGTAGTTTGTAATATGTGATCCTCAGTAATGTTTTTCAACACAACAGGGCTGGATTGCTATGGATTTTTAGATAGGACATATAATTAATTATGTGAAGTAGTGTCAAGTAAGCGGAATGTAATGAAAGGAGGATGGAAAGTCATTTTAGAGACTCATGGAAGACTTCCCAAAAGAGGAAGGTGAGGTTAGTTGCAGAATACACATACATATATCACACTACAGGTGTTTGCTACTGACCATAAGATAAGCAGAGGGCCAGAGAGAATATGAGTGGATTGCTGCAATTCCGTCCATAGTGTTACATAGTAGTGAAATGTCAGGGTTTGGGAATCAGGCATTCATGTGCCCAAGACCCAGTTAAAACACTAACTATGTGACCTTGGGCAATTTGTCTTTAAGCTTCAGTTTCTCCATTTGTAACATGGGTAATACAATGCTGTTGTGAGTATTGAGAACAATAATCCCTGGAACATGCTTAGCACAGTGCCATGAATAGCAGGGGCATAATAAATATTATGGATTAGTTAGTAGTAATAGTCCTTGTGATTGGGTAGTGAAGGGAGTAGATTATAGAACAGGAGAAATCACACACGATATGTACTCCTTTGACAGCAACACACTTTAGTGGAGGCACCTGATTAAAATCAGAGCAGTCCAAGTGTCCGCAATTAGGACACAATTACAGTTATATAATTGAGGCACAGCACAAAAGTGAAGGAACACGAAGTGAACCACAAGAACAGTCCCAGCGTCGTATTTTGTGTTTTCTCTCAAATATGAAAGTCAAGGCTGCCCTGGCTTTATTCTATCCCTGCTATCATCACATTTAAGTATTAGCTTTCTGTTAACCACAAGCCTTCCAAACTGTCATTATAGCTCAAAGCACACCACCTTTGTGTCATCTACTCATGTTTTTGATATGAATAAACCAGCAGCATGCTTTCTAAAATCTTTTACATAATTTCTTCTGTTCTCCCCATCCCATTTGCCTTCTTCTAGAGAATTTAATTAGCTTGTTGTTTACCATCCCCACTAATGAGGACGTGAGTCAACACTGGGTCAACATCAATCTAGCCACAACCTTCTCTTGCTGACCTTGATTCAAATTTCTTGCTGCCCTTACATCAGCGACTATTATGCAGAGAGCTAAACCCTTGCGGCTGTGGCTGAATTTTTAAAAACGGAAATGGACATTTAAAGTCCATTAACTAGCCAACACAGAAGAAAGACTTCAGGAAAAGCTTTATCATAGGTATCATGAGTATAAAGTACATCACTCATAGCACTAGTTATGTTGGTTTAAGAAAAAAAAAGAAAACGAAAAGCTTTCATTGAAAATGACTTTCATAAACCACCATGCTTCAAAGTTAAAACACATGAAAACACATCCTATTTGTTAATACCTGTGTGATTACTATTGGTGAAGATATATTAAAATTCTCATCCCAAGATAAGACAAAGACTAGAAGAGATCGTGAAGAATGGTGAGCTGGTAAAAGTGTTCTAAGTGAAATCTTTTGTAAAAGATTCACTTTATTCAGTAATAATCAAACATGAAGTCTAGTGCTATAACAGCCCTGTAATTATTCTCTTGGATTTCTGAAACACTTGGGCAGCAAAAATATGAGGTGGGGAAGAAGATACCTAGAAGTTGTCCCTTTCCCGAAGCCAGTCCTTCCACAGGTACCCCAACCCATGGTTATTGTGCCCCCTATCCAAGCTTTGTCTCTTGAGTATGAGGGACACAAAGGCAGCTCTCCTTTTCTGATACTTTGGACACACTATTCACAACCATGTAGTGGGTAGGCTAACTTATACAGAATAGAAGGTTGTACAGTGTTTGAAAGATTGAGCTTTGGAATTAGACAAACTTGGGTGCAAATTCTTATTCTGCTACTTTCTTTTTGTGTATCTAAGCCTCAATTTCTCAGCCTGTAAAATTGAAGTGGTAATAATACCTACCATGTTGAATGGTGAGGATAAAATGAGACAGTGTATGCACAGTGCCTAGTTCAGTGCTCAGTGCTTGGCAATTTTATTATTGTTGTTATTACTGCTTTAGGTATAAGTATATACAGGCATACCTATATACATGTGTAAGTATATACAAGCATACCTATATCTGTGAATGTATACCTATATATATTCGATATACAGGTATACCTCAGGGATATTGCAGGTTCAGTTCCAGGCCATTGCAATACAGATAGTGACATAAATTTTTTGGTTTCCCAGTGCATCCAAAATTATGTTTCTACTATGCTGCTGTCTGTTGAGTATACAATAGCATTATATCTAAAAACCCAATGTATACACCTTAACTAAAATCACTTTATTAATAAAAGATGCTAACAATCATCTGAGCCTTAGCTGGTCATCGTCTTTTTGCTGGTGGAGGATATTCCCTTGATGTTAATGGCTCCTGACTGATCGGGGTGGTGGTTGCTGATGGCTGGGGTGGCTGTGGAAATTTCTTAAAATAAGACAACAATAAAGTTTGCCACATCTATTGACTCTTCCTTTCATGAAGATTTATCTGTAGCATGCAATGCTGTTTAATAGCATTTACACACAGTAAAACCTCTTTTAAAATTGGGCTCAATCCTCTCAAATCCTGCCACTCCTTTATCAACTAATACATTTTATACATATTCTAAATTCTTTGTTGTCACTTCAACAATGTTCATAGCATCTTCAGCAAGAGTAGATTCCATCCCAGGAAACTTCTGTCTCTGTTCATCCCTAAGAAGCAACTCCTTATCTATTCAAGTTTTATAATGAGATTGCAACAATTCAATCTCATCTTAGGCCCCACTTCTAATTCTCTTGCTATTTCTTTTTTTTTTTTTTACATTAGTGTTGTTCATTTATTCATCAGGCACCAATTACAACTGTATTGTTTAATGCAACTCATTCTCAGCACTTTTGGTCCTGATAACTTTATCCTTATTCCCTTCCCTCTGCATGACTCCTTCTTCAGTGTGTATTCTTCCTCACACTCTCTGCACAGTAATTGTCCATGGTCTCAGTCATTGACCATGGACTCAGTTCTATTGATCTGTATTTTCCTCCCGAGAGACAAAAAGGACTATGTCCATTCACAAAGGCTGCATCAGATTCCGTTCCACTTTGCCTTCATTGAACACTTACTATATTCATAGCGTATCTTTTTCTGGTCACTTCTGCCACTGCAAGATGCTTCAGGATCATCTTGCATATTTCTTGCCCTGGGCTTAGAATCAGTCATTTCTCTGAGGATCCCTGGTTCCTTTTTATCTGGGCACTAGATGTGGCCATTGCCACTGGAATGGCCTTGCTTCTAAGTCCTCCTTAATTAAAAAAACTTTATTGCTAAAACATACTCTCTTGCTATTTCTACCACATCTGCAATTACTTCCTCCACGAAAGTCTTGAGCTCCTCAAAGCCACCCATGAGGAATAAAATCACCTTCTTTCAAACTCCTGTTCATGTTGATATTTTTACCTCCTTCCATGAATCATGAATGTCCTTAATGGTGTCTAGAATTGTGAATCCTTTCCAGAAAGTTCCCAGTTGAATTTGCCCTGATCCATCAGAGGAATCACTATATATGGCAGCTATAGCCTTAAAAAATATATTCCTTAAAGAATAAGATCTGAAATTACTCCTTGATCCATAAGGATAACAACAGAATGGATGTTGTGTTAGCAGGCGTGAAAACAACATTATCACACTACACATCTTCATCAAAGTTCTTGAGTGACTAGGTACATTGTCAATGAGTGGTAAGATGTTGAAAGAAATCTTTTTCCCTGAGCAGCAGGTCTCAACAGTGGGCTGAAAATACTCTGCAAACCATGCTGTAAATAGATGTGCTGTCATCCAGGCTTTCTTTGTTTCATTTATAGAGCAGAAACAGATAAAATTTAGCATAAAGCTTAAGGGCCCTAGGATTTTTTGAATGCTAAATGAGCATTGGCTTCATCATGAACTCACCAGCTGCATTATCCCATAAAAGAAGAGTCAGCCTATCCTTTGAAGCTTTGAAGTCAGGTGTTGACTTCTCCTTTCTAGCTATGAAAGTCTTAGATGGCATCTTTTTCCAATGTAAGGCTTTTTCATCTACACTGAAGACCTGCTGTTTAATGTAGCTACATTTATAAACGGTCTTTGCTAGGTCTTCTGGATAAAATTTCAGCAGCTCCTACATCAGCACTTGCTACTTCACCTTGCACTTTTATGCTATGGAAATGACTTCTTTCTTTAACTCTCACGAACAGAGCTAACTCTGCTAGCTTCATACTTTTCTCCTGCATCTTCTTCACCTCTCTCAGTCTTCATAGAATTGAAGAGAGTTAGGGCCTTGCTCTGACTTAGGCTTTGGCTTATGAGAATGTTGTGGCTACTTAAATCTTCTATCGAGACCACTAAAATTCTCTATATATCAGCAATAAGGATTTCTTTTCTATCATGCACGTGTTCACTTGAAGTAGCACTCTTAACTTCCTTCAGGAACTTTTCTTTTGCATTCACAATTTAGCTAACTGTTTGGCACAAGTGGCATAGCTTTTAGCCTATCTTGGCTTTTGATATGCCTTCCTCACTAAGCTTAATCATTTTTTTTATTTAAAGTGAAAAACATGAGACTCTTCCTTTCACTTGAACATTTAGAGTGTATTATGTAGGGTTATTAATTAACCTAATTTCAATACTGTTGTGTGTTAGGGAACAGAGAAGACCAAGCAGAGGGAGAGAGACTGGAGAACAGCTGGTCAGTGGAGCAGTCAGAACATTGATTAACTTCACTTTCTTACATGGTACAGCTCATGGCACCCCAAAACAACTGCAATAGTAACAACACAGATCACTGATCACAGATCACCATGACAGATATCATAATAATGAAAAAGTTAGAAATATTGAGAAAATTTGACACAGAGATGAAGTGAGCACATGCTGTTGGAAAAATGATGCTGATAGACTTTGGTGCAGGGTTGCCACAAACTTTTAATTTATAAAAAGTGCTATATTTGCAAAGCTTGCACAATAAAGTGAGCACAATAAAATGAGATGTGCCTGCATATGTATGTGTGTACGTATATATATGAATGTGCGTGTGTGTGTGTGTGGGTGGGTGGGTGTATGTGTATGGAGAGAGGGAGACAGAGAAGCAGTGGAAGGCAGGAGAGAGGAAGAAGGAGAGAACAGAGAAAAAAGAAGAAAGCAAAAGAAAAAAGCAGACAGATAGGTTCCACAACCCTAAGCCTATAGTCAACTGCTTTTAGTTATGGAATACTCTATCACCATATAATCATATAGGTTGTACCTACCTGATGTCAAAGCAATTCATCAATTTCCTGAAAAACAGTACATTCAAAAACTTTTAAAATAGGTAAAATTCTATTTGGTCAAAATGGTCTCTGCAGAAGTCAATAGAGTCTCTAACTCATATTGATATGTACTCATTCTCTCTCCTCATCTCTGCGGCCAGAACCTTTAACCTTTCTGGGGTTAGATCTGCCCTCCTCTAAGGTAGGTGACACAGGACTCCATACAAAACAGCAGAGGAAGGAGGTCAGGGGCACCCCACATGTAACAGAGCTGCCTAAAGTCCACATTAAAGTAACATTTAATGGGTATTTTTGAAAATTTTGATCATCACATTTCAAAGACAAACGAAACAGCCACAGCTACAACAAAAGAAACTTGTGTTGTTGATTACCATATTTTAAAGTATTTTCCTGGTCGTCTTCCAAGACTTCTTGTCCTGGTTTTCCTTTACTTGTCATTTCCTCCACAGCAGTTATCACTTCTCTGAGCCCTGTTTTTATTTCTTGAGCTGAAAAATTGGCTGAAACAGAGGTTTTGTTCTCCTTGATCTCACTTCTTTTTGGTATCACATACTCTCTCTCTTTCCTCACTTTCCTCTCAGCCTTCTTCAGTTCCTCTCCTTTCTCAGTGCTCTTTTCTTTCCTAGATTTTGGCAAAGATGTTTTTTTGTCAAGGCCCATTGCAATAATGCACCTATGAAAAATATTAACAGGAAGTGTTTGTTAACCCTTATAGACAGCACAATGGAACCTCAAAGCTTTTGAAAGCACTTATCTCTTATTCTAGTAAAAACAGATACAAAAATGTTTTGATTACAGTACACACTAATAAAAATAAACAATTAAAAAAGCTAATTAAAAATAAGCTTATTTTTTGATACTAAAATCTTGTAAACAAACAACAAATTCTTAATAACGTTATCCACAATAATAAAATAAAATAACTCGTCAACCAAGAACTATAGTTTCAAACTAAAATCTGTGTCTTCAAGTATATTTTTGGTGCTTAACAGTAACACGTATCATAGATACAGAAATATAGATGGGTATATAATTTTACATACATAAAGATATATCTCAAGTCCTTAAATGAGAATTATGTGATAATAGAACATGCAGATTTACAAACATAGAGAAGCTGATATAAAAATGGTCAGAAGAAGCAAGATGTCATTCAGTCTGATAAGTTATATTTTAACAACACAACAACAGTAACAAAAGACTTACAAGATTGGCTCTAAATAAATATGATTGATTTTTTAAAGAAATATATACAGTCAAATGTTGCATCTTTTAAGTGAATAACTCAGGAGTTTGTTCACTTATTTTCATAGAACTGTCATTATTGCTTTTAGAATGGCCTTTTGAAGTCTGTACTACAGTCTTCTGGTGATTTTTGCCGGTAATAAGTTCTTATTCCTCAAAAATGGCAGTAATTTATAGAGGTTATGAAGTCATTCCAAGTCAAATCTGGTGAACCATGCAGATAATCTCAATGCATTATGACATTAAAACTTTTTAAATCAATTATAACAAAAGTAATATGAATAAATTGTCTTCTATAGCTTTCTATCTCTTAAGTTGATATTAAAATAAGAATTCCAATGATAATAATATATACATTAATAAAAATGATGATTATGATAATGATAAGATTATTGAGCAGTCTCTCTGTGCCAAGCTCTTTTCTGGGTACTCTGTATCCATTATCTTAAGGAATTCATTACCTCATAGACCAATAAATTAAGAACTATCATCACCACTTTACAAATGAGAAAATTGAGGCTTAAAAGGTTCTAGCAGCTCAAGGTCACCCAGTACGTGGGTGATGGAGCTGGATTCTAGCTCAAGACTGCTAGGCTCCATCACATCATACTGAAGCACAACCATATTGGTCTATTACAGGTGTAGGCCTCCAGTTCCTAGTTATGATATAACTAGTAGAGATGACTAGTTACAGAGACAAATGTTACACTTTGAGCTTACCACCAAAGAAAGAACTCACACTCTCTCAGCAGACACTAATACAATCTGGAGAAGTTTCTGGCAAGACCTGGATAAAATCCATGATCTGAAAAATATTTCTGGTAGTCATCAGTCTCTTCAGTCTTCTTTCTCTAGAACTACTCATGTCCCCCTCTCTCCATGTGACACAACTACCAGAGAACTGAATTTATAGTGGGCAGGTGAAAGGGATCAGAAAGCAGTCAAGACTTGCCAGTTCCAGAAGAATAGAAATAATATGTAAAATCTGAAAAATGCCTCAACCTGAACAAATCCAATGGCAATATCTTAAACTGAAGATTTCACTAAATTTCAGCCATCTGCAGTGTAGAAATAGCAAAGGAATTGATCTTAATAAATTTTCCCAACAAGCAAATATGAGAACTGAGTTATATCACTTAACTTTTCAATATCTGCCCATAAAATAAAGCTAAAAGGATTTGCACTCAAAGTAACTATCAGGCTGTAAAAAATGAGATAATGAGATTATACTTATCTCACCCATATTAAGCATGATAAATATTTCTTGACTATAATGATGATGTGCTTAGCACATTGCTTTCCTTGGAATAAAGGTGTCATGAATCTTCATGGAATATGATTACTAGCATTGCCTTCTGTTCGAGCTGTTCTTCCCTTATCAATTGCAACACCAAATCCATTGATTTGGAGCCTCTGATATGCTGTTACTTTTAGTTTATGTTGTGGCTGCGTAAAGGCTTTGATGCCTCCCTACTGCATGCACAGACTTTTTATTGCCCATCTGCTGAAGGGAATTGGACAAACAAAGTGAGTAACATCTGTGCTCTCCTCGTCACTGACTACCTATTTGACTTCTGAATATAATTTGAGGTGTTGATTATGATTACTAAAGCTCAAAGCAGTCTGCATTCTACATGGTTAGGCAATTCTTCCCATGTTTCATGCTAGCAATTGAAAATTATTATGCCTCTTCAAACAGTTCCTACAATTGAGATGAGTACAGTTGTGGAACCTTACACTTTGGAAGTGACCACTGCTCAGCTTTTCTTGTTTTCTGAGGACCTTAAACAGGTAATTCCTAATCATTTTAGAAATATAATTCTCAGTTGTTTTATTGTACCATGCCCTCCTTTTTCTCATCACAAATGTTTCAGGGACTATTATTTTTTAAATAAATTAAAATTAATTTCATTTTGGATGTATTGGAGGAATTAGTGCACATTCTTAACATAACTAAAAGTATCAGTATGGGTGTGACAACAAAACCAAGGTTACAGAAGATAATAAGTGTTATCAGTCTCCTTTGGGGTAGTTCTCAACTCTCCATGGAGTTCTGCAGTGTTATGGTCTCTAGAATAACCAGAAAAGTCTCAGGTGAGGAAGAGGACAAACAAGCAAGGCTCTAGCACTCACTGACCTACCCCTGTCCCATTTAAACCAGTCTGACTCAACTTTTACCTGACCTGCAACAGGGAGACATCCAATGACAATGCACTGTTCTATTCTGGGCATTCACAGATTTCACTGGAAAAATGGTTATGAAGTTAACCAAAAAAAATTGAAAACCATTCTTCTATAAGAGCTGTGCATTTTAGTTGAGAGTCATAGGCCTTATTCTTTAATATTGTAACTATTTTGATATTATTATTTGAAAAGGTTGAAGAAAGAATCTAGAGGGTACCAAGTGTTGAAATTATAGAAATAATTGTACAGAGCCTAGTGGGTGTTGAATAGGAGAGTAAATGCCATCTGTCAGATTTTGGTACTGATTATTAAACTTCCATAGAAAGTGCTCAGGGCTAATAATTTACAGCTTGGATTTATACCACAACTCCCAAAGAATGCAATATATTTGCAATTGGCTGATTGTAGATGTTTATTAGCTTTTCTGGGAATTAAATAGAATTGTGTTAAATGACCTGCCCTCAAATAAGGAGACAGCATATTTGAGTTGGAACAGGAAGGCAGTTCAGGTGGCCCCTAAGTACCAGCTGGGCATTGATACTATCTTTCCCTAGGCCATTCAATCTTCCATTCTCTGGATGATTCTTTTACGCTCTTATCTCTCTGAAAACATCCAACGCCTCTTCTCTCAGCCTTAACCTCAGTTGATAAATTTATGTATTGTTTAAGAAAATAGAAACAATCAGCAGAGAGCTTCCAGTTGTTCCCAGCACATCTATTAATAGCAACTCATGTCTCTATCTTGTATGCCTTCTTTCTTTCCTCCTGTTACTATACAAGAATGTTCCTCCTCTTCTTAAGGCTTATACCCCCACTTGAGTCCTACATCTCATCTTCTCCAGTCTACCCAATCATTTAGCTCCAGAAATTTCCACGCTTTATGTCATATTTCATGTTTCTTCTTCTCTATTCAATCATCTGTATTAGCATATAAACATATTATAGTATCTCCCATCTTAAAAAATAAAGAGCCTTCCTTGAACCACTACATTCTTCCTCCTGGCTACCACCTAATTACCATTCTTTATAGCAAAACTCTTTTAAAAACTTCTCTATAGTCTCTGGCCTTCGTTTTTCTCCAACTATTTTTTAAACCCACTCCAAGAAAGCTTACACCCCAATTGCTGCACTATAACTTGTGCCATGATCACCAGTAACCAACACACTACCAAATCAATGCCCAATCCTCAGTCTTCATTTTACTTCACATATCCACACATTCAACTCCATTAATCATGCCCTTATTCTTTAACCATTTTCTTTATTTCCAAGATCCTACTCTCTCTAGGTTCTCTTTCTATTCACTGCCTTTCCTTCTTAGGCTAGTTCCTCTTTATCTCCCTCACCTTTTAAATGGAGTGACACTCATCACTCAGACATCTTCTCTATGTTCAATTCTTAAGCAAACTTATACATGTCATCTATATGCAAACCATTCTCAGATTTGCATCTCCAGCCTGGACCTCTCACCTCACCCCAGATTCATATATCCAACTACCTACTCAGCATTTCTACTTGCTTATCTCATACGTGTCTCAGACTCAATGAGTCCTCGACCAAAACCGCTTCATTCCACCCCAAAAACCTGCTTATTCCACAGTCTCATCTTAAGTACATGTTAATTGGACATCTTTCCAGTTATTCAAGACAAAAAATTTTGAATTGTCTTTGACTCTGCTCTTTATCTCATTCCCTGCATCCAATTCATCAGTAAATTCTGTAAGCTCTACCTTTAAAATTACTTCTAACTCATTCCACCATTATCTCTTCTCTGGATTAAAGCAGTTTCTACTATTTTCCCCACACTCCCTTGTTTGTTTTTCCCATAAGAGTTACTATTAGATCATGATAAATTATTTGCTCAAAACCTGCCTTAGAAGCTTCCCATCCTTCTCAGATAAAAGTTAAAGTCCTTGCAATGACCCTAGGACTCTACATGGCTTGGCCTCATGGTCTCTCTGACCTCATCTCCAATTTCATGGTTCTATTCCTTTTGCGCTGGCCAAGCTACCTTAGACACACCAAACACGTGCCTGCTTCATGCCTTCTGTATATGCTTTTCCTCTAGCTCAAAAGCTATTTCAAGAAAGAAACTTTTTTTTCTGGTTTCTGTTCAAAAGACATCTTATCAGAGAGGCCCTTCCTAACTATCCTGCATAAAATAACACACTCCCCATGACTCTTGTCTCCCTTCACTCCATGTATCTCCCTTACCCTGTTTTGTGTTCATCATGCTGACCATCTCACATATATTAATTGCTTTGTAGGTATGTTATTAGCTTTTCCTCCATTAGAATAAGTTCCATGGAGACAAATACTTTAGTTGATTCACTTTTGTGTTCTAGGTTGGCATCTAGCCAATACTTTTAGAAAATATGAAAGCCCACAAGCAAGACTCCTGATTTCAAACAGAATGTTCAATATGAAAGCTGATAACAGTCAAAACTGACCTTTTATCATGCATTTTGTTATGCCCAAGATTGAAACTAAGGGAGATAATGAAAATTGGGTCAGACAGTAATGCAGGCAAACCTAACCTCTAACAGGCATAACCGAAAATGTCCAGTCATGTAAGTCAGATGCTTGGCACACACTTTAAGGCTCAGTCTAAAACCAGTTACTAAGATGAATGAGGAAAAACACACAAACAAAAACAACAAGCAAACAAAAATATCTCTCTCCTTCCCTTCAGAAACAGTTCTTAAAGTGAGGAGAGATAGAAAGCGAAATAATTTAAAATGCACTAGCTTTTATCTTCGTTATATAACACCTTTGTAAGTCTGATTTATATCTTATAATTTCAAATTCAGCACGCCATGTTACAATAAACAACCCTGAACCTAGATATTGTAGGCCCATCTATACTGAATTTCCTTAATAATTGTGAAGAGAAATGCATTAGTAAAAGCATTCAAAGAAAAATGTAGCAAAACTTGCCCTCTACCAAAGGACATTTGTTTCCATACTTGTAGCAAGGAGATGATCTCTCAACACACACAAACCCAAAGTAGCCTCGTTTGCCTCCAAGCCTGGAACCTTTTCGATGCTTGTATTCACAACAGGAGCTTAACCTGTTCACCTGCATCCCATTCAGGAAAAAGGTGAGACTGAAGGGGAAACCATGATGCCTTTTGGAAATAAACTGAAAGGTCTCTGGAATTAAAATAGAAATACATTAGTGAAAGCAACTGACTTCGGACTAACATCCGTTAAATCATGTTTTTCTATTAGATAAACACAATATTATGATCTAGATCAGGGGTGTCCAATCTTTTGGCTTCCTTGGTCCACACTGGAAGAAGAAGAATTGTCTTGGGTCACATATAAAATACACTAACACAAACAATAACTGATGAGCTAAAAACAAAAAAAAAGTTCTTGCATAAATCTCAATGTTTGAAGAAAGTTTTCGAATTTGTGTAGGGCCACATTCAAACTCGCATGCAGCCTGTGGCCCATGGATTGGACAAGCTAGATCTAGATCATCTTTTAATTTGAGGACAATTTTTAATGATAAAATTGCATTTGATTACTTTTATTTGTAATAAATACTCCAAGTTTTTATAAAAATTCTTTGATTTGTAATAAAATAATAATACCTAAGGTTATATGAGCACTTACTGTGGCCAGGCATTATGCCTTATTATCTTGTTATTTTTCAATCATGTGAAGTGGGAATTTTTCTATCACTAGATTCTAGTCAAGAAATTAAGACTTGGAAGAGTTCAGTAATTTACTCAAGATCATACAGTGAGTTGGGGAGTTAGAGTTTGAATCCAAACATCTCTGTAGATTCCATGCCTCTATCTTGCTATGCTATCTGTTGATAAAGCAGTTAATAATAAAAGGCTACTGTGAGCTCATTAATACATTTTAAAATGCTTTTATTTTTAGTTGTGACTTTAAATATTGTAATACATACATGAATGAAGCAGTTATTTCATCTCCAAGCTATACTCAATTCTGTTTGGATTTGAGAACACTTTGTTTTCCCCATCCACCCAAAAGTCCCACCAATAAATTTAGAACCACTGCTTACAATTAATAGTTTTTAATCATTCCAAGTCTTTATAATGTTATTTGCAAAGCCTGCCACCCTATCCCCACAGACGTCCTAAACCCTAAGTCTGGGAAACCTTATTCTCTGCAGAGTGACTCAAAATCCTGTGTCTCATGAATATTTCTTACGTCACTTCCTAAAAAAAAAAAAAAAGAAAAGAAAAGAAATAGAGCCTCTCTGGATCCTTCCACATCTGGCAATAATAAAGTTAACAATTTTCACCTCTCTACTATGTACACATTTCCTATTGTTGCACTTACTACAATAGATTAAGATGTAGCTATACCAGTGGTTTTCAAATTTTAATGGTGTATCAGCATCACCTAGAGGGCTTGTTAAAATACAGATTGCTGGGTTTTACCTCTGTTTCTAATTCAGTACGTCTGTGGTAAGAACCAAGAATTTGTATTTCTAACAAGTTTCAGGTGATGCTGATGCTATTGTTCTAGGGACTGCCTTCTAAGAACCCTAATCTAGACATTTGCTGCTTTACATGTTTGTGAAATCCATAAGAGCTGAAGTTGACACATCTTTTTTCTCCAAATCCCAGGACAATGGCATAGAAGGCTCCCCCAAAATAATGAGTGAATTATTATTTTAATCTATTTTTTCAGTTATTTAGAAACACTGTACCACATTTTTTCCCTAAAAAAAAAAAAAAAAAAAAAAAAAAAAACTCGGCCGGGCGCGGTGGCTTACGCCTGTAATCCCAGAGCACTTTGGGAGGCCGAAGGCGGGTGGATCACGGGGTCAGGAGATCGAGACCATCCTGGCTAACAAGGTGAAACCCCGTCTCTACTAAAAATACAAAAAAATTAGCCGGGCGTGGTAGCGGGCACCTGTATTCCCAGCTACTCGGGAGGCTGAGGCAGGAGAACGGCGTGAACCCGGGAGGCGGAGCTTGCAGTGAGCTGAGATCGCGCCACTGAACTCCAGCCTGGGAGTCAGAGTGAGACTCCGTCTAAAAAAAAAAAAAAACTCTACACTAGATGCAACTCATTCTAAAGAACAGACTTATTAAAAAGGTAATTCAGTCATTTGTACCTTAGTATTTCTGATGTAAAATTAAACTAGGAAAGAGAAAGCTGAAAAAGGTTAGAGTCTGGGAAAACTAGGATACAATATTTTTTAAAAATCCTTTTGTCTTAATGATAAATGGACTCCTCAGGTGGTGAAAGCAAGTTTGATTGTTTTTGTTATAGAAGCTTCATTCTACATTCCTGTAATATAAACCATTCTGCTGCAGTATCATGCTCCATAACTTCCTAAGTTCCCAGTTCAGGAAGAGAGTGCCCTTAAGGAAATGTTGAGAATGGTCTCAGGAAATCAACCCCTAGAAGTGACTGCCCTTCCATCAGATGCTCATGTAGCTGGAGAGTATACCCAGATATTACTCCATTTTGTTTTTTCATTGTTTTTCAGACTTCTAGAACAAGAACTGACACCCTTTGCCTTTACTCCTTTGTTACTTATTTTTGTATTTTAAATACAGTGACACGTCCCCATCCTGACTTGACGATTTCTTCATGGAGCAGTGGAAAGAACATAGTCTAGAAATTAGAAGGTTTTGGTTCATGGCACAGGTGAGTGTATCTTGGTGAGTCATTTAACTTTGTTGCCTTTCAGAATTTTCACCCATAAAACAGAGATGGGGGTGGGTAGAATGTGCCAGTCTATCCACAACACAGTCTTAAATATTTTAGAATGTAAAATATTAGAAAGCATTATATATGATTATAATTATATTTGTACAGTTTATTTATTGTTCACTGACAGTTGCTAGCACTGTTTTAGGCACTAAAGAGAAACAAAAATACTGAAAAATATCAAATGTGTTCTCCTCACTCAAAAAGATTATCATTAAACAGGAGAGGCAAAATTAATATATCAGTCTTCTGGATCGCAGTCACCAAAGCCTCTCTTCCTTAAAATTTTATCTCTGGAGAAGAACTAAAGGCTTAAAACAAACTGAGAAGCATGTATTCATGAAAAATTACTGAACTTTAGGTAATGGGAATCCACGCATTTTTGCCTGGGCTACTCTTATCCCCAATATCTGCTACCACCTTATCACAGCAGTTCTAATAGGGTAGGCCAGGCCACAAATAACCAGCCGCTTTGCTGTCTGTGGGGGATGACCTGATTTAGAGTGCAAGGAGAAAAACCCTTGGCCTTGGTATGGCCAGTAATAAGTAGGAATCTCAGAGGCAAGCTAACAGGGAAGGTCAGAGGTTCTATGGGCCTGTGACTGTAGTTTTGGGTTTTTTTGTTTGTTTGTTTTGGTTTTGGTTTTGGTTTTTTGAGAAGGATTCTTGTTCTGTCGCCCAGGCTGGAATACAGTGATGCAATCTCTGCTCACTGCAACCTCTGCCTCCTGGGTTCAAGCTATTCTCATGCCTCAGCCTCCTGAGTAGCTGGGATTACAGGCACACACCACCATGGCCAGCTATATATACATATACATATATATATATAGTATTTTTAGTAAAGACGAGGTTTTGCCTTGCTGGCCAGGCTGGTCTTGAACTCCTGACCTTAGGCAGTCTGCCCGTCTTGGCCTCCCAAAGTGCTGGGGTTACAGGTATGAGCCACCACAACCAGCCATGACTGTAGTTCTAATAAGGGCAAGCAACAGGCCAGTGGACAACTCAAAATTTAAAAGGAAGATAGAAGCAATAAGCCAGTCATAGAAGCATTTGATAAGCTCCCTATATATCCCTGGCTAACTGGAAGTGGCATGGATCAGAGAGGGTTCAACCTTTTCATACATCTCCAGCCTACCAGTAGCTTTCCCTTAGGCAAAGAAGAAACACAAGAGAACCTGGTGGAAAATAAAAGTTGGAGCATACTTGAAAATTGCCCAAAGTTTGAATGTACCCCTGAACCCACTGTAGTTGGCTGAACTGTGTCCTCCGATAATTCAAGACCACCCAGAACCTCAGAATGTGACTTTGTTTGGACATAGGGTCTTCAAAGATATAATTAGTGAAGGATCAAGATGAGATCATCCTGGATTTAAGTTTGGCCCTCAATCCAATGGCTGATGTCCTTATAAAAAGAGGTGAGGACACACACAGACACACAAGAATAGCATGTGAACACAGAGGCAGAGATTGAAGTGACGGAACCACAGGCCAAGGAAGGCCAGTTGACAGAGTTAAGAAGAATGCTTCTTGGGGCTTTTCAGGGAGTGTGTCCCTGCCAATACTTTCATTTTTGACATCTGGCCTAGGAACCCATGAAAGAATAAATTCTTGATGTTTTCAGATATACTTCTGGGGACGTTAGCAATGAGCTATAAAAACACAGAGACTACCCCAAGAGTCCAGACTAAAAAATAGCAATATAATATTTTTTAATCTGAGCAAAACATGGCTGGCTCTGCACCAGGATGATGAAGGCTAAATTTCACAGATTTAATTTTGGTAAGTTACTAAAAAAAACAACAAAAAACAAACAAAAAAAAAAAAAAAAAGGAAGGAAAAACCAGAAACAACAATAACCTTTGATAGAGGAAAGTCAGAATCCAGAATTCACAGGAGCTTTAAAATAGCACCTAAATATGTAGTTTTCAACAATCAAAAGACATGTTAAAAAAAAAAGGAGAAAATATGACATATACCTAGAAATAAAAGCAATCAAAACCACACCTAGGAATCTAATCAAGAGCAACAAGTATCTATGCAAAAACTTGTGTTTTTATATTCATAGTCCCAAACTAGTATCAATACAAATGTCCTCTAACTGGGGAATAAATTTTTAAAAATATGGTGTATCCATGTAATGGAATATACTCAGCAATAGAAAGAGAGAGCCACTACTGATACTACAAATATGTATGACTCTCAAAAACATTACACTAAGTGAGTGCAAAAAGACAAAAGACTACCCATGGTATGATTGTGTTTATAGGAAATGTCCAGAAAAGAAAATCTGTACAGTCAGAAAGCAGGTCAGTGTCTTCCTGGGGCTGTCTATGAGACAGGGACCAACTGTCAAAGAGAACAAGGGAACTTCCTGAAGTGCTGGAGATGTCCTACACCTGGTTTGTGATAATGGCTGCACAACTCTGTACAATTCCAAAAACAAATTGAATTATACACTTACAATGAATAAATTTTATGGCATTTAATTTACACCTCAATAAAGCTATTTTTTAAAACTGAAAAAAAAGTCAATGAGTAAAAGAAAAATAAGAAACAGGGCTGAGTGTGGTGGCTAAAGCCTGTAATCCCAACGCTTTGTGAGGCCAAGGCAGGGAGATTGCTGGAGTCCAGGAGTTTGAGACCAGACTGGGCAACATAGCAAGACCCTATCTCTATAAAAAATATTTAAAAATTAGCTGGGCATGGCTGAGATAGGAAGATCACTTTACCCTAGGAGTTCAAGGCTATAGTGACTATATTTGTGCCACTGCACTCTAGTCTGGGTGAGAGAGAGACTGTCTCTTAAAAAAGAAAAAAATTAAAAATCGTTAATATAAGTCAAAGCACAATGAACTGCTTCAGTTTTGAGTGTTGACTGAAAGCTATTGGGATAAAACAGAGTAGAAGTCAGTGAGAAAGCTGCACAGCCTTAATCTGAGTCCTAAAAGATGGGTAATATTTGAATTTGAAAAGAAGAAAAGAGAAAGTACTATAGACAAAGGAAATAGGACAGCAAAGGCAAAATAATAGTGTGTATGGGACAAGTGAAGCAGCTGTATTTGCCAGAGCATAATGAGGAATGCACAGATAGATGCAACAGGATCCCATTATGGAAATAAAGGAAAATGGAGCAGAAAAGGAAGGGATTCTAAGAAAGCCAGAAAAAAAAATGTTACTTTTTTTTGCACTTAAAATGAACCCAAGAAGCCATGGTTTGTGTTGTCTGAAAAGATAAACATGGCAAATAAAAATGCCTGTGAAGAAATTACAAGTAGCAGGAAATACTCAGTAACTTCATAGGTGTATATAATAAACAATCAGCTTGTGGCTTGAAGTCTAAAATCAAATTGCAAGATATCATGAATTACTTGGGAATAAAGGATGCACTTGCCACATTTCTAAATAATTAATTTTATTGTTACTTCTAATAAAAAGGCAAGACGAATTAATAAAAGCCAAATTTTAATGAGTTTACTGCTCCAAGCACAATGTTAAATGCTCTCCCTCCAACTTTTGTTAACAGAAATCTTTTAAAACCCTATTCACATTTTACTGAATCATGCACAGCTTTGATTTGTAGAAAGGGCAGATTCTTTTCAGTCCAGCTAAATTGCTAAGATTGCTGAACCACAAGTCAACTGTGAGCCACCCAACTTTTCAATTTTGAACAATTACTTTCCTGGCAATCAAGGGCAAGCTGAGACAAAATTATTGCATGGACAGGATTCAATTATTTAAGTCCCCATTCCATCCTATTATTCAAGACTGTCCAATGCCATAACAAAACGTCCCAGCATCAATATGTATGCAAAATAATACTGAGCCAAGTAACACCCTTTCTCCCATAACCTTTGGTTTTTCACTCTCATCACAGAGTGTACATCATCTACCAGAGAATCATTTAGCTAAGCCTCATTCTTTTTTCATTTGTATCTATCACATTTTCCAGCAAATAGATGTTGTATATGCATTTTGTTGAATAAAGTGTGATCTAAAGTCCAGGACAGTTTTCATCATGTTAATTCCGACTTTACAGCTAATTTCAGCATTCTCCTAAATTAATAGCTGAAAGTTATACTTTAAAAAAATAAGTGTATGTATCTATGCCACTATCATTAGGGGTTTCACACCACTCATATCATGAAAATGTAGGAAACTCCATGCTACTCAGAATAGCTCACTGGGGCTGCCTGTAACTGATCAAGGGCCTTGCACCTAGCCGGGGGCTCGGGATTTGCTCTCGACTCTGGTCAGAATGTTACCTTGGGGAGCCACTCCACCTCTGGAATCATCTCATTTTCCTCATCTATAAAATGAAAGGAATGAACTCTGGAATGCTACAGCAAAATAAACAAGGTAAATTGCATTCCTACCAAATATATAAAATGGAAATGGAAATAAACAGTTTCTGACATCATTGAGCATCATATTATGTTTCACTTTAAGTTAAAACTATCGTTTAAGTGTTTACCATTTTTGTGATGGAAAGTTTTACATATGTAGTTCCTCAGTATGAATTTATAGTCTCTCTTTAAGGACATGAATTTTATTTTAGTAATAGTCACTGTCTTCAATTAATGAGGGAAATCAGAAAGACTAAAAGTAAAAATTCCATGTTTGTCCCCAATTCTCCCCTTAACTCCTACCAAGATTATCCAAATACATATATTTCTTTTAATTAGTAAAAATGCTATTACTTTTTGGACCCAGTTTCTTAAGCAAGGAAGTAACAATATAACCCCGTAAATACTATTTCTTTTCACTGCTGCTCCTTTGAACTAAATATTGAGGAAAAACATTACAGTATAATTTGCAAAAACCTATATTGCATATAAAAATTATCCTATGTGGACAAACATGGATTTATGATCAAATGAAAGCAAAAATGTACTAAAAAGCTATTTAGCCAAATTCTCCACCAAGTTATTTAGGTGTGATTCACCCTGCAGTTTATTGGATTTGTGATTTTATCTCAACATACCTCTAAAGAACAAATTTCCAATCTGGTATTTTTCTCTTAGAATAATGTATGGTATAATTCACTATGGCAAGCCAAATAGTTAACTTGTAATTTCAGGGACAGCTTATTCCTGCAACATTTTAATGATCATATATCTCCATCCCAAAATTAATCTGTTACCAGGTTAAATCACTCCAAATCCTTTCTTCCACAATCTGCGAGAGTAATTGCTGCTTCAGTTTCAATCATAGAGCAGTAAATCTAGATTTACTTTTAGGCAGCTGGTTTATAAGTCCCTGGATATGCATAATTTCATAAAGTGATTGAAGTCATTTTGATATTATATCAACAGCAGCTTATCTATAGCATCAACTCGAAGCAATTAAAAAACATTCACATTTTATGTGTACCTTTTTCAAGCAGTTTGCCTTTGTAGACACAAAGGTTTTCCCCACCACAGTGCTGCTGATAAACTTTAACTTCATCCCGGAAGTCAGGATTATCAGAAGATAGGTGCACATTTTTCCCCAAATAGATCATTGTAATAGCTGCATTACTATGTAAGGATGTTTTATGAACCCTTCTTGAATCCTGAAATAAACAAAAAAATGAGGCTTATTAACAAATTACTTTCTAATAAGAGTTCTTACCTGACATTGTAATATGAAGAATAAAGAAGGTTATTTTTAAGTACCTACCAACAAAATCTAAATAAAGTGTCAATTTACAAATGCACAAAAAGTCAAACCCATTGCAAAATAAATCCTCCTAAATAACTATAACATATATGTTTTGGCTTTGTATTTTTAATGTAAATAATGGGGATTTGGATAGAGTTTGTCATTTTTTACTTTAAGTGCAAGTGTGTGGGGAGGTGTGTGGGAGTGTGTTTGTTATATATAGCAAAAATTTCAGTGACACCAAGAAGAAACTTTTGGCTCTTTTAGCTGGTTCTCCAATAAAAATCCAAATAAATGAACTAAATAAATATTAGTAACATCATTCTGTTTCAATTTGAACTGACTTAGAGATTTAGCAATAGTTTTTGTAATTGGCTGCTTTATCTTTACAACTGAGCACTGACAACACATCCTTCCCTGGGCTTATTCCATCTGAGAGGGAAATGCACAGGTATGATTTCTTCTACCGTCATTCTGAAGATCGGGGTCATCAATAATTTGTGCTTGGGACTATCCAGTTTCACAGGGGCATTCAGTTGATTGAAAATCCAATATCAATATTGTTTATAGTATCAAAACAATCTACCGAACAAAGTCTCTAAAATTACTACAAAAACCTATTTGATATCCTATGGCATTGCCCAATTTAAATTATTTATAAAATATGCAGTAAATGTGTATGCCAGAAAATCAATGTCCTAGGCATTGACTCCTAATTAATTGTTTGAAATATTTTCATAATAGTGAATGAGCACAGTGTTTGCCTGACCTCTACGAGGAAGAGGAGGAAGTAGAAGCAGAACAAAGGAAAGGAGGAAGAGGCAGAGAAATAAGAAAGGCTGAGAGGGTTGAAAGACTTTAAGGGGGGCTAGTAAGAAAATTGTAGGCCTCTAGAATTGTACACAGGCCAGCCTTTCCTTCTCATCTACTTCACTTTTCTAAAAATCAATTTTAAGCTAGACAAAAAATGTGCAGAGACCAACTTTAAGTGGATCCAAGGCAGTAATTTGAGTTGATTCCATCAAATTATAGATGCATGAGAAGCATGCATTTTCTAAAGAATAACAGAGCTGCAACAAACATTTTTGAAGGAACTACTAAAATATTTCCATCTCTAAACTCATCCTCTTCCACTTCAGATAATTTTTTTTCCATTTCATTCTATTTCTCTGAAGCAAAAACCAGAGGAAAGAAATCTGATGGAATGAAATTCTGTTAGCAACCGTCTGAAAGTATAAATGAGGGAGAAAGTCCAAGATTTAAAAATTCAAGCAAATTTTCTTGCCTGTTGGAAGGAAGAGCTCTCAAATAAAGAGATAATCAAGAGACATATTACAGGGCATCAAGAGCCATGAAAGTAAATCAGCAAACTGGATAATTTCTTGCAGATTAGAAACATCTCCCTGTTGAAGCAAAGGGATGATGCCAGGTCTGGCTCCTACTTGGAAAATCATAATCCCATGTTTCCTCTTGCCTGGGCAACTGTGGAGCTGTGACATGCCTGTGTGCAGCCCACTGCACAATCAGCAGACCTCAGGCAAATCCAGCTCCAAGCTGCGCCTGGCACCTTTAATGAAGTGACTGATTAAATAAAAGCATCCCCCTTTTGTTAAGCAATACTTTCTAAAGCAGCATGGATTTAGAGGTAGCCCTGTGAGTTTGTAGGAGATAAGCACTATATAAATACAAGGTAATAGTGGGATTAGAGTCAGGGAAAGACCTGTGTCCTGTGTATGAAATGAGAAACTGGAAGGAGAAACTTTTAAAGAGAAAAATACAGGAAAAGGCAGCCCTTTATCCTTTTCATTTCCTCTTATTCATATTTCTTTCTGCTAAAGCTTATTTCTGATAGTAACATCTCTTTTCTCTTGGGTCTCATTATTTCATTCTCGTTTTAAAAAATATTCCCTAATTATTGCAACCAAGTAAATTTTTTCTGAGTTCTAACAGAAGGCCCAAGGGACAGCTCGTGATTAAATATATGCACTAGGAAACAAACAGTAGTTTCTTTCAATTGACTGAATTGCCTCTATACTTACCATCTTGCAAAGATATAATGACCAGAGACAAATGAAACTTTAATAAGGTTTCTCGGCCCTTTCTGCTATCCTCAAGTAAGTATCAAAACCTTCCATGAAAATTCAGTTCCATTTGAAGAACAGGAGCATGGTCTCATGCCCCTGCATAACTAAAGCTCTTCTTTCTGACTTCCTTCACCAGTTGCTTATGACTTTCCTTCTCATTTCTTTTCAGTTTTTTCAGGCAAGTACAACTGAGCTGATAAATAAACAGCAAGCCCATTGAGTGGTTAACCCATCAGCCATTATATATTTGCAACATTTAGCATTCAATTGATATACTAAGTTTTCACTGAAATCTCTTTTATCCATGCCCACACAAACAGTATAGTGTCAAAGGGCCTGTTCTTGTTGATAGTGTTGGGCAATAACTCCTCTCCATCTTCTTCACGAAGCCCTGGTGAATTCTGGACATCAAGTAGGGTGACCATGAAATTTATCATCCAAACTTGGACACACAGTGAAAGAGGTGTTACTAATAATTAGGAAATGGGGGAAAGGGGCAGAATTTTGAACTATTCCAGGAAAACTGAGAAGTATGGTCACCTACGAATTAGTCTCTCCACTTCTAGTCTGATATCCCTCAAAATCTCCCTCCTGTTGGAAATCACAGTGATCTATTGTTATTAAACAGATCATGTGACTCTCCTGCTTAAAGCCCTCCAGTGATTCCCATTATCCATGGGATAAGTTCCAACATTCCCCAGGCAACATAAAATGTGTTATATTTTCTAATACCTATTATCTCCCAGTGATTGCAATTTCTCATGCTACATTTAAATGTCTGGCAACTGAACTGATTGTAGTGGCCCAAACACTATCAACTACTTTTAATCTCCAGGCCTCTGTAATTGTATGAGTCACATGATATTGGAACTATTTCCTTGTATTATCTCTCTCTCAGTAGATAAGGATGATGTCCTACTGATCTTCATGCCCCAGTAACTTGCCAGTGCTGATGCTTAGTAAGAACCTAATTAACATTGATCCAACTGGACACAGACATGGAACAATTAGGCATTCCATATTCTGTCCTTTACATATTCTGATAAAGCTACAGTAGGTTGGTTCTACCCTAAATAGGAAGCTTGCTACATTTACAGAAACTCAATAGTTACCAGAACAGGAAAACTGATTCACAGTGTCTTGTTAAACCAAACACCGACTTTGGTGACTATTCCTTGAAACAGATTGATACAAAACCAGCCTGACCATAAAGAGTGGCAATCCCCATGTTGATGCTGGTGGCCCTAGGGAGAGAAAATCTGACACAAGCCAGAGGATGAGTGTTCATATCCCAAAGACTTAGGAAGCAGCTGGTTGTATGAAAACCTCACAGCACTACATTATACGTTCTTCCCTTTCTCTTCTCTTTCTCTCTGGTTTTGCCTCCCACTTTGCTTTTAGTATGGTTTCTCTTTTCATTTTCTTTTGGGCCATTTTTCTTACTTCTGTGTAAACTTTACCTCACACTTATTCCTAATGTGCCCAGAAACACCTCAATCCTTACAGAGGCATCAGAGCTCTAGATTTTTCAGGATCTATCTCACCTATTCCTTCCCACAGAAATGATAATAAGGGTTCCTGCTCACATTTCCTTCCCCACTCCCTCTGCTTCCTAACCTACTCTGGTGCTTCCTTGTGTGGCTCTGCATGGTGTGGTGTAAGAGTTATTACTAACATTATTGAAGATGGGGTCTTGCTGTGTTGCCTAAGCTGGAGTGCAGTGGTGCAATCACAGTGGTGCAATCACTACAGCCTTAAACTCCTGGGCCCAAGTCAACCTCCTGCCTCAGCCTCCTTAATAGCTGGGATTACAGGTGTTAGAGATCGGGTCTTGTTATGTTGGCCAGTCTGGTATCAAACTCCTGACCTCAAGCCATCCTCTTGCCTCAGCCTTTCAAGTCACTAGGATTACAGATGTGAGCCACTGCACCTGGTCTTGTGATGGTTAATTTTACCTATTAATTTAGCTGGACTCCAATGCCCAGATTGGCAAACATTATTCTGGATGGATCCCTGATCAATGCATGTGGTGTGTCCCCTCCTCTTGGGAACTGTGAGTAACAATCTATCTTTTTGATGACAATTGTCTCTTAATCTGTAAGTCTCACCATACCTGAATAATTTTTAAAAACCCACATTTTAAATAGCCATGCAGAACAATATACCTACTTTCATTAAGAAAGAGCCAACTAGTGAAAGTTTCAAGCAGTAGAGGAGTATGTTGAGAGTTTTTCCATAAAGTTTAATTTAGCACCATTATGTAGAATCTAATAAAACCGAGATGAATTTTGCTTATTCTTTTTTCCCCTTTCTGCTTTTCAATCTCAGTTCCCTGGTTCTATTTGCTAACTTCCTACTGATCATTCAAAGCCCATTTCAAATGCCACCTTCTCTAGGAGGCATTCTCTAATCTCCTCGGTCAAAACTAATATTTCTTTCCTCTATGTTTCTATTGTGCTTTATTTATATCACAATTATAGTACTCATCACAATATATCATGGTTAATTGTATATATATATATATCTGTCTCTCTTGTTAGACTGCAATCTTTCTGAGAGAAAGAGTTTAGTCTTACCCATCTTGGTAACCTCAGGACCTAGCATATCATTTGCCATTATCAACAAAAACTGGACTGAGCTATATTCTCATTTAGAGGCAGGACAAGTATATAGATGATTGCAACAGTTCCATTAAGAGATTAGTTAGCAAGCCCATGAACTAGAGATGTAGCAGTAAGGATGAAAAAGGATTATCAGGTACATGAGCCACTGTTCAGGTGGCATCTAGAGCTGTGCCATCCAGGACAGCAGCCATTTCCCCCATTTGGATGCTGGGCATTTGAAAGGTAGCTCATTTGCTGTAAGTATAAAATATTCATTGAATATCAAAGACATAGTATAAGAAAATACATCATACTTAATTAAAATTTTTCGCATTGATTACATGTGGAAATGATATTTTAGATATACTTGATTAAATAAAATATATTAAAATCTTAAAATTTATTTCATGTTTCTCTTTATCTTTTTAAATTGACTATTAGAAAATTTTAGAATTGCATATGTGGCTTGCCTTCTATTTCTATTGGACATCTCTGATCTAGAGAACTTAGCAACTAGCTGGATGTGCAATGCATAAGGAAGAAGATATTATAGATTTTGAGGTCAAATTACAGGACAGAAGTTTGTGCTTTAAGATAAATAAGGCAACTGAATGGAGAAACTGGCTTAAGTTGTAACCATGCTGAATTTGAGGAGCAGTAGGACCTATCAATTGGGCATCTGTAATTGCCCAGGGCTTATTTGGTACCTAGGAGGTAGATAGAGGGCTTTCATGGAAAAGTCTCAAACTAGTGTCATAAACTTTTTGCCCTCTCTTTCAAAAATGTATAAAAAATAAAAGCAAACTTTGTTATTGGTTTCTAAAATAGATAAACATAACCATTAAGTAGGTTCTTATTTGGAAGCCTGTACTTTCACTTTTATAAAAGCTATATATGAAACTTTCCACATTTTCAGCAGGCTGCTGTGTAGAGTAGGTGACTGGTAAGGTTAGACTACCTCGATCCTGAATGGGAACATAAAAGTCTGGAGGTGAGTGAGGTAAACCTTAGTGCAAAATGTAACTAGTCTCATGGATTCTGTAAATGCAGTATAAAGCTCTGAAGGTGCTAGAACAAAACAGGACAAAGCAACAGAGTCCAGAGACAAGTTGCTGGACTGCGAGTCTTACCACACCTTGCCATTTGGCTCTACTGATCATCCCCAGAGACATGAATCACAGAAGCCAGAGACCATGTTGTTCTACACATTCATAGAGGAGCAGGTGGTGGCTACCAGCAAGCCATATTTCATTGCTTTTTACTCTTTCTTTCCTTTTTTTAAGAGCCTTTAAAAAATGCTTTGCTGGATGGTAGTCATAAAATGAAAGATGAATTTATGTGTAAATTAGTCACAAGAGCCATCTCCCCTTAAATGAATCTTTTCTATATCTAAATAAACTAAACTCAAATATTAATGTGAAAGTGTGTGACTCTCCCCACTGAGACAATTTTACTCGATGCCTAAGGATCAGGGCTAGAGTCAACTCCAACAGACATCTAGCATGAAATCATGTGTGAAGATGACTACATCTTGAATAGAAAAACAAGTGTAAAGGCTGAAGCCTATAGGGATGGGTAGATTTATGGGTGAAGATGAAAAAGAATCACAAAGGAGTAGGACAAGAGGTAAAAGGAGACCCCGAGGAAGCATGAAAACAGAATGCCATGGAAGGCAAGAGAGGAGAGGTTTAAGGAAGAGGCAGTTAATAGCATAAAATTTTACAAAGAAACGTCATGGTAAGTTAAAAAAAAAAAAACTAAGATGGTAGAAATAAGTCTAAATATGTCACTAAACAAAGTAAATATACTTGGACTCAACTCATTTATTAATAGAACAGAGATTCTCAGATAGAATCAAACACAATCCACCCCATGTTACATAAACATATTTAAATCCTAAAGTTTAAAACTAAAGACACCAAAAGACTAAAAGTGAAAGGAATATATACACACATATGCATATACACACACATACATATGTGTACATATACAGTTGACCCTTGAACAACATGGGTTTGAACCACTTGGGTCCACATATATGCAGATTTTTTTCAATAAGTATGTTGGAAAATTCTTTGGAGATTTACAACAATTTGAAAAAGTTGAAGACAAACTGTATAGCCTAGAAATATTTTAAAAAATAAGAAAAATGTATGTTATGAATGCATAAAATATATGTAGATGCTAGTCTGTTTTATCATTTACTACCATAAAATACACACAAATCTATTATAAAAAGTTAAGATTTATCAAAACTTACACATACTCTTTACAGACCATGCATGGTGCCATTTACAATCAAGAGAAATGTAAACAAATAAAGATGCAATATTAAATCATAACTGCATAAAATTAACTGTAGTAATACTGTACTGCTGTAGTAATTTCATAGCCACCTTCGGTTGCTATTGTAGTGAGTTCAAGTGTTGTGAGTATCCACTTAAAATGCTATGTGACACTAGTCATGTCCACACGAGTAATTAATCTCTTTAGTAAATCATCTATCAGAGTAAAAAGTAATCCCTCAAAGTTCTTACATATTTTCCATCGTGTTTAGCGTAATACTGTAAACACTGAATAACATCATGGGACTCAACAAAGTTTCACCTGGAGAAACACTCCAAGAAGCAAAGTCATGACATTATAAGAAAAGGTTGAATTGAATTCTCTAGCTGAGGTTGCCCACAGGTGGATGATTCATTTTGTAAAGAGAAGACATAACTTATGGTATTGATAAATACAGTACAGTAGTATAAATGTATTTTCTCTTATTTACAGTTTTCATAATAACATTTTCTTTTCTCTAACTTAACTTTGAAAGAATACAGTATATAATACAAATAGCATACAAAATATGTGTTAATTGAATATTTATGTTATTGGTAAGGCTTCCAGTCGACAGTAGGTTATAAGTAGTTAAGTTTTGGGGGTGTCAAAGTTTATATACAAATTTTCGACTGTGCAGAGAAATGACACCCCTTCCTCCCATGTTATTCAAGTGTCAACTCTCCATATACAGTACACACACACACACACACACACACAGACACACACACTAATCTAAAGAAAATAAGAAGTATTATTAGACAAAATAGATTTTAAGACAAAAAGCAATATGACAAAAAGGATCTCCTCACCAGTAAGATTAAAATAATCTTAAGTCTGAGAGCATATAAGATTTTCTAAACATTTACAAAACAGAACTTGGCATAATTACAAAGACAAATTGACAAATCCATAATGATAGAGAATGGATTTTCATTATAACTCAAGAATTAAGAGACTAAACACATAAAAAGCCTACAAATGTAAAAATATGAGTAACACAATTAATATTTATCTATTGGACATTTATAGAACCTTAATTTCAACATTTAAAGAATATGATTCTTTCCCAAAACTGAACATATATTAGCTCACAAAGCAAGTCTCCACAAATACGAAGGAGTTAAAATCATACAGATCAAGAATAAGATGCATTTTTAAAAGTGGCATTCAGTGAGCACAAAAGGAGTTCTTAGAATTGAAACATGGCAGGAGAAAAAACTCAGTAGAATGTGTGGAAGATAAAATTGAAAAAAACCTCTCAGCAAGTAGAACAAAAAGACAAAGAGGTAAAAAGTAGGAGAGAAAAGCTAAGAATCTTAGAGCATCAGTTTAGTAGTTCTAACATTCCCAAAATAGAGATTCCAAAAAGAGAGAAAAAAGGGTTTTTTTCTTGGAAAAAAAAAAAGAGTAAGTCAGACTGAAGCCCTGTGACTCAGGAGACAGATATGATAAGGTCTGTTAAAGCCAGCATGCCTCATGACACCATGCTGTGCTTCTAACCTGAATGCAGAATCCCAGGGGAACCTGGCTCAGATGCTTATTTGTGCTTCACTTGTCATGACCCTGGGATGAAGAAGCTGCTGCTCCCTCCTCCATGCCCAGCTACAGAAGCCCATTCTCCTGGTCATTTTCCTGCTGGACATCCAGTGTCTGGCTCACACTAGGACCTCACCAGATACCTTGACACACTCATGACCTGACCACTCTGACTTCCCCAGAAGGGGCTTTTAAAACTATTTGAAAACCAAACCCAGGCTGTGACCCAAAGATTCTATTCAGCTTATTTTCTCCTGGAAATGGTGTCCTTCCATTACAATGCTAGGTTTGAGCTTATTTCTGAAGTTTTATGCATATAAGCGATAGAACTCTAAAGAAAAGCAGGGACATAGTTCACAGGGAAGTCAGCATGGTGGTTGCTCTGGAAAAAAGTAAAGAATGATGGGGCAGGAAAAAGGGGGCTCTTGCATAATATGATAGTAGAGTTCATCATGAAGCTGTAGTGAGTGCATGGTGCTTGCTTGGTTATTGTTGTTGAACTTGTACATATAGATAAGACTTTATATATTCTTATGGCTTGTGAGACATTTAAACTTGTGTTTTAAAAGAGCATGAACAGGTAGAATGTATCCCAGTAATACATTTTAACATCTGAAAATCAAATCCTGCCCCCCAAGTGTTTGAGAATGATGAGTAACTCATTGTTTTTGCTAAGTGTGAGCCACATCTTTTGAGAGCATGTTCATTGGCCAGATAGAAACCAATGCCAGCATGCAGAGTGAAAAATTAAGGTAGTGGATGTGGTAGATTCTATTATTGTTCCAAATATTCACTGCCCTTTTCTGTGAGAGACTGATACTTCCTACTCCATTGAGGTCAGTCTTGGTCAAGGGCTTGCCAAATGGCATTCAAGTGTAAGTGACATGTGCCACTCCTGAGTGGAACGTTAAAAGCAATCTGTGGTACTGTTGCCCATGAAGCCAACATATTCCAGACTCCTTCATTCTGAGCTGTTCCTCCACTCTGGGTCCTAGAATTACAGCTGACCAACAGTAGATAAAATTGTGAGCAAGAATATTGTTGGAAGTTGAGTTGCCTGGGGTTGTTGGACTAAGCTCCAGTAAACTGCTCTATAGAGAACTTACTAATGAAGAACAAGATAAAACAGAAGTCTAAGGTTGCAGCATGTGAGGAAATAATTTGCTCCTTTATCTAAGGCCTGGATATGTTGAGTGACAGAGATGAGTATTAGAGGAAGGCAGCAAATCCAAATTAGAGAGAATGACAGATAGTACGAGCTACCACCGACAGTGAGAGTATCTGATCAAAGACGCAGGGCAAGGGTGGGCCTTGGGAACGAGAGAGAAAACATCCTGTCAAAGACAGCAACCAGGGGAGAGAATTGGTAAAAGTAGAGTTGAAAAAAGGAAATTCAAGCAAGCAGGAAGAAGATGGTCCCCATCTTCTGAGAAGGTTAGAGGTAAGGACAGCTGCTGGGAGTGAGATGTGGACCTGGGGTGAATAAGGTTCCTGAAAGTGAAGTTGGTTTTTAAGAATCTATGTGCATGCTGGCACTTCACTTCCTGATGATCAGTCAGTGAAATGTTGACCCAGCTTATTTGCCAATCACAAAACTGTCATTTAATTGCTATTAGTTGTATATTTAACATAATAAAAATGAAGAGCTATTTTGCCTTCTTACTAGCTTGTATGTGTATAAAGTCCAACAGGCCTTAATACTGTTTCTTCTACTAGTATTTTGAGGAAATCAGTACAACAAACTGTAATCTCTTCAAAAATTACTGAAATAATTTTTCTATGTATGATACAGTAATTTGCCATAAATTGTTCAAAATAAACTATATTATGTTTTTTAAGTATATCAAGGTTTCTGAATTTTTACAAATTAGATGTTAAGATATTTCCAACAACATGTGACTGAACAGGTGCATTTAAGGAAATAAATGATTTGGAAATAGGTATTGGTCAAATTAAATTTGACCACAAGAATTATTAAATCTTTTATTATTAATTGTGCTAAACTCATTATGCAACTGAATTACTCAAACCTTTGGTTTCAGATACATTCAAGCTTACTTATAAAATTGTATTTCTTTACACACAACATTTTGCATGCAATTTCCTCCAAATTCTTTTACTGCAAACCTAGAAATCTAATAGTGCAATGTAATCTGAGATAAATTAATAAAAGAAAAATTTGTTCCATAATCACCTTGGTCAAAAGAGGTTCTAAGCCATTTGGAGCAGTGGTTGGATGAAATCTTCTCCTTCTCCATGTTTCAGATCTATTTTCTCTTGTGATTTTCCCGTTTAGGGGAAGTGGAGGAGGAATAGGCATCATGTAACTGTTAATGTTTGGAAGTTGATATGAATTAATTCTCTGTGAATTGCCTATGGAGTTCCTGAGCTTCATCACTGCCTTCTTGCCCTGTAATCATATTTTGTGACATAAGAACCAATGAAACAGAATCAGTGACTCAATGTAACCCAAATTTAAAGACAAGCTTAAATGATTGACATTGAATGCAAACACAACTGATATCAATAGACAAACTCAAAACACTCCAGTCTGCTGAAAAATGACACTTTGTAGTATCTGCAGCAAATTAAAAATTCTAACCTTATGTGGTATATTTTTTAACTAACATAAAGTGATGACACTTTTATAGTACTTTTGGGGTTTTTCTTCAACAATCCATTAAACCCAATACAATTAAACAATTTAAAATCAAGAAGTTTGAAGTGCTGTGCTTTAAAGCAGAGCTTTAGTCCACTTAGCAATAGGAAATTAGGACTTTTTTCATATGCTTATTTCAAGCATCTAGGTATTAGAATATGCAGGGTTTGCAAAGCTGTAAACAAACTGGCATGTACTGTTTAGCATAAATAACTCATGTACTATTTAGAGTAAATTATTACATTTACAGAGGAAAAATTAAAATATTTATCAAAAATTTAAGGTATATATCCTTTGACCTAGAAATTCTAGTGGTAGGAATAAATCCTACACAGATAACTATACAAGTTCACTAATATAAATGTGTATAAGGATACATATACACACATGCACACACACATATATATATATAAAGAAGTTAGTTGCACAAAATGTAACATCATATATGTCCATCAATAGGAGGATGTTTAACTACATCTTGCTTTGTTCCTATGATAGATCTCACCAGGCTTAAACAAAAATAACATGAATCTATTTATCCTGAAATAAAAAGGTTCATATGGTATGACCACAAATTTCTTTTAAATAATTTACGTGCGAATTCTGATTAAAAACAAGAATGACTGAAAAAATTTGAATGTGGGGCTACCTTTGGGGATATACCTTCATATTGTTTTAGAGTTTAATCAGCATGTATTATTTTAATCATTAAAAAACACCAAAGGTATAGTCAATAATTACATTTGTCAGGTATAAGTGAGTCACTGAATTTTCACAAATTGGTAATTTTTGTGTATCTGAGGTATTTTTCCAAATTTTAAGGAATATTTAAGTAGGTTTATCTATTTTGCACCAATCTATTTCTATTTCTACAATATAAATTTATGTTGTACTTATGTTTATTTTTAAATTTCTAATTAATTTTTGATCAACTTAGTTTGTATTTTAATATGCTTATTGGTGAAAAATTATTTTATAGAAAGGAAAGTCACTCTCCAAATATCTCTCATTGCTAAATGAGCAAAAGGAACTTATGAGTGAAGGGCATGGATAGCCCATATTTTGATTTAAAAAAGCATATGAACTGAAAGAGATTTAAGTGGATATTCACCAAGGAGTTTATAATTGTTAGAATGGTTGATATTGCATTTTGTCATGCTCTAATTTTTCTTTTCTTATATTTTCCATTTTTTCTGTAATGGAGTACATTTATATTGTAATAAAAAATAAAAATAAGTAAAAAGTAATGACAAGAAAATCAATGAATCTAGAACTTTTTGTGTTTAAGGATTTAAAACAAAATTATTTCTGAGTAGACATCAATCAATTACATGCCTTCTTTGGAAATGGTTTACCAGTTTTTCAAAAAAATTAACATGTTGTTCTTTACCTTGCTTGTTTTAGTTCAACAGCATTTTGGACATCTTTTCATGCCAGTGCGAGTAATTATACTTTTTAAATGTACTTTAATATAACATAACAAGTTAAAACAATACCCTATTACTTAGGTATCTTCCAATTGTTCACTATTGCAAATACAACAGTACAAAATATTCTTGAATCTGTTTCTTTACACATATTGTGTATTCCTAGGATAAATTCCTACATGTTAAAATGCTTGAGCATGTTCATTTAAAATGGTGGTAGATATTTCCATATTGCCTTCACAAATACTTGTACTAATTTCTACTTCTACCAATGATATATGAGAAACTCTCATTCTAACATCATTCATTTTCAATCAAGTCATTATTTTTACTCATTTGCATCTCATCCCGTCTGTTTTTGACCAAATCACTTTTGCCTAAATTAAAGACTCTCACTCCTGCTACTTAGCAAAGTTCAACCTACTTCTTTTTTTTTTTATTATTATTATTATACTTGAGGTTTTATGGTACATGTGCACAATGTGCAGGTAAGTTACATATGTATACATGTGCCATGCTGGTGCGCTGCACCCACTAACTCGTCATCTAGCATTAGGTATATCTCCCAATGCTATCCCTCCCCCCTCCTCCGACGCCACAACAGTCCCCGAAGTGTGATGTTCCCCTTCCTGTGTCCATGTGTTCTCATTGTTCAATTCCCACCTATGAGTGAGAATATGCGGTGTTTGGTTTTTTGTACTTGCGATAGTTTACTGAGAATGATGATTTCCAATTTCATCCATGTCCCTACAAAGGACATGAACTCATCATTTTTTATGGCTGCATAGTATTCCATGGTGTATATGTGCCACATTTTCTTAATCCAGTCTATCATTGTTGGACATTTGGGTTGGTTCCAAGTCTTTGCTATTGTGAATAGTGCCGCAATAAACATACGTGTGCATGTGTCTTTATAGTAGCATGATTTATAGTCCTTTGAGTATATACCCAGTAATGGGATGGCTGGGTCAAATGGAATTTCTAGTTCTAGATCCCTGAGGAATCACCACACTGACTTCCACAAGGGTTGAACTAGTTTACAGTCCCACCAACAGTGTAAAAGTGTTCCTATTTCTCCACATCCTCTCCAGCACCTGTTGTTTCCTGACTTTTTAATGATTGCCATTCTAACTGGTGTGAGATGGTATCTCATTGTGGTTTTGATTTGCATTTCTCTGATGGCCAGTGATGGTGAGCATTTTTTCATGTGTTTTTTGGCTGCATAAATGTCTTCTTTTGAGAAGTGTCTGTTCATGTCCTTTGCCCACTTTTTGATGGGGTTGTTTGTTTTTTTCTTGTAAATTTGTTGGAGTTCATTCTAGATTCTGGATATTAGCCCTTTGTCAGATGAGTAGGTTGAGAAAATTTTCTCCCATTTTGTAGGTTGCCTGTTCACTCTGATGGTAGTTTCCTTTGCTGTGCAGAAGCTCTTTAGTTTAATTAGATCCCATTTGTCAATTTTGGCTTTTGTTGCCATTGCTTTTGGTGTTTTAGACATGAAGTCCTTGCCCATGCCTATGTCCTGAATGGTAATACCTAGGTTTTCTTCTAGGGTTTTTATGGTTTTAGGTATAACATTTAAGTCTTTAATCCATCTTGAATTGATTTTTGTATAAGGTGTAAGGAAGGGATCCAGTTTCAGCTTTCTCCATATGGCTAGCCAGTTTTCCCAGCACCATTTATTAAATAGGGAATCCTTTCCCCATTGCTTGTTTTTCTCAGGTTTGTCAAAGATAAGATAGTTGTAGATATGTGGCATTATTTCTGACGGCTCTGTTCTGTTCCATTGATCTATATCTCTGTTTTGGTACCAGTACTATGCTGTTTTGGTTACTGTAGCCTTGTAGTATAGTTTGAAGTCAGGTAGTGCGATGCCTCCAGCTTTGTTCTTTTGGCTTAGGATTGACTTGGCGATGCGGGCTCTTTTTTGGTTCCATATGAACTTTAAAGTAGTTTTTTCCAATTCTGTGAAGAAAGTCATTGGTAACTTGATGGGGATGGCATTGAATCTGTGAATTACCTTGGGAAGGATGGCCATTTTCATGATATTGATTCTTCCTACCCATGAGCATGGAATGTTCTTCCATTTGTTTGTATCCTCTTTCCTTGAGCAGTGGTTTGTAGTTCTCCTTGAAGAGGTCCTTCACATCCCTTGTAAGTTGGATTCCTAGGTATTTTATTCTCTTTGAAGCAATTGTGAATGGGAGTTCACTCACGATTTGCTCTCTGTTTGTCTGTAATTGATGTATAAGAATGCTTGTGATTTTTGTACATCGATTTTGTATCCTGAGACTTTGCTGAAGTTGCTTATCAGCTTAAGGAGATTTTGGGCTGAGACAATGGGGTTTTCTAGATATACAATCATGTCATCTGCAAACAGGGACAATTTGACTTCCTCTTTTCCTAATTGAATACCCTTTATTTCCTTCTCCTGCCTAATTGCCCTGGCCAGAACTTCCAACACTATGTTGAATAGAAGTGGTGAGAGAGGGCATCCCTGTCTTGTGCCAGTTTTCAAAGGGAATGCTTCCAGTTTTTGCCCATTCAGTATGATATTGGCTGCGGGTTTGTCATAGATAGCTCTTATTATTTTGAGATACGTCCCATCAATACCTAATTTATTGAGAGTTTTTAGCATGAAGGATTGTTGAATTTTGTCAAAGGCCTTTTCTGCATCTATTGAGATAATCATGTGTTTTTTGTCTTTGGTTCTGTTTATATGCTGGATTACATTTATTGATTTGCATATATTGAATCAGCCTTGCATCCCAGGGATGAAGCCCACTTGATCATGGTGGATAAGCTTTTTGATGTGCTGCTGGATTCTGTTTGCCAGTATTTTTTTTTTATTTTATTTATTTACTTTTTTTCTTTTTATTATTATTATTATTGTTATTATTATTATACGTTAGGCTCTATGGTACATGTGCGCAACGTGCAGGTAAGTTATATATGTATACATGCGCCATGCTGGTGCGCTGCACCCACTAACTCGTCATCTAGCATTAGGTATATCTCCCAATGCTATCCCTCCCCCCTCCCCCCACCCCACAACAGTCCCCGAAGTGTGATGTTCCCCTTCCTGTGTCCATGTGTTCTCATTGTTCAATTCCCACCTATGAGTGAGAATATGTGGTGTTTGGTTTTTTGTTCTTGCGATAGTTTACTGAGAATGATGATTTCCAATTTCATCCATGTCCCTACAAAGGACATGAACTCATCATTTTTTATGGCTGCATAGTATTCCATGGTGTATATGTGCCACATTTTCTTAATCCAGTCTATCATTGTTGGACATTTGGGTTGGTTCCAAGTCTTTGCTATTGTGAATAATGCCGCAATAAACATACGTGTGCATGTGTCTTTATAGCAGCATGATTTATAGTCCTTTGGGTATATACCCAGTAATGGTATGGCTGGGTCAAATGGAATTTCTAGATCTAGATCCCTGAGGAATCGCCACACTGACTTCCACAAGGGTTGAACTAGTTTACAGTCCCACCAACAGTGTAAAAGTGTTCCTATTTCTCCACATCCTCTCCAGCACCTGTTGTTTCCTGACTTTTTAATGATTGCCTTCTAACTGGTGTGAGATGGTATCTCATTGTGGTTTTGATTTGCATTTCTCTGATGGCCAGTGATGGTGAGCATTTTTTCATGTGTTTTTTGGCTGCATAAATGTCTTCTTTTGAGAAGTGTCTGTTCATGTCCTTCGCCCACTTTTTGATGGGGTTGTTTGTTTTTTTCCTGTAAATTTGTTGGAGTTCATTGTAGATTCTGGATATTAGCCCTGTTTGCCAGTATTTTATTGAGGATTTTTTGCATCAATATTCATTAAGGATATTGGTCTAAAATTCTCTTTTTTTGTTGTGTCTCTGCCAGGCTTTGGTATCAGGATGATGCTGGCCTCATAAAATGAGTTAGGGAGAATTCCCTCTTTTTCTATTGATTGGAATAGTTTCAGAAGGAATGGTACCAGCTCCTCCTTGTACCTCTGGTAGAATTCGGCTGTGAACCCATCTGGTCCTGGACTTTTTTTGGTTGGTAAGCTATTGATTATTGCCACAATTTCAGCTCCTGTTATTGGTCTATTCAGAGATTCAACTTCTTCCTGGTTTAGTCTTGGGAGGGTGTATGTGTTGAGGAATTTATCCATTTCTTCTAGATTTTCTAGTTTATTTGCATAGAGGTGTTTGTAATATTCTCTGATGGTAGTTTGTATTTCTGTGGGATCGGTGGTGATATCCCCTTTATCATTTTTTATTGCATCTATTTGATTCTTCTCTCTTTTTTTCTTTATTAATCTTGCTAGCGGTCTATCAATTTTGTTGATCCTTTCAAAAAACCAGCTCCTGGATTCATTAATTTCTTGGAGGGTTTTTTGTGTCTCTATTTCCTTCAGTTCTGCTCTGATTTTAGTTATTTTTTGCCTTCTGCTGGCTTTTGAATGTGCTTGCTCTTGCTTTTCTAGTTCTTTTAATTGTGATGTTAGGGTGTCAATTTTGGATCTTTCCTGCTTTCTCTTGTGGGCATTTAGTGCTATAAATTTCCCTCTACACACTGCTTTGAATGCATCCCAGAGATTCTGGTATGTTGTGTCTTGGTTCTCGGTGGTTTCAAAGAACATCTTTATTTCTGCCTTCATTTCGTTATGTACCCAGTAGTCATTCAGGAGCAGGTTGTTCAGTTTCCATGTAGTTGAGCGGTTTTGAGTGAGATTCTTAATCCTGAGTTCTAGCTTGATTGCACTGTGATCTGAGAGATAGTTTGTTATAATTTCTGTTCTTTTACATTTATTGTGGAGAGCTTTACTTCCAAGTATGTGGTCAATTTTGGAATAGGTGTGGTGTGGTGCGGAAAAAAATGTATATTCTGTTGGTTTGGGGTGGAGAGTTCTGTAGATGTCTATTAGGTCCGCTTGGTGCAGAGCTGAGTTCAATTCCTGGGTATCCTTGTTGACTTTCTGTCTCGTTGATCTGTCTAATGTTGACAGTGGGGTGTTAAAGTCTCCCATTATTAATGTGTGGGAGTCTAAGTCTCTTTGTAGGTCACTCAGGACTTGCTTTATGAATCTGGGCACTCCTGTATTGGGTGCATATATATTTAGGATAGTTAGCTCTTCTTGTTGAATTAATCCCTTTACCATTATGTAATGGCCTTCTTTGTCTCTTTTGATCTTTGTTGGTTTAAAGTCTGTTTTATCAGAGACTAGGATTGCAACCCCTGCCTTTTTTTGTTTTCCATTTGCTTGGTAGATCTTCCTCCATCCTTTTATTTTGAGCCTATGTGTGTCTCTGCACATGAGATGGGTTTTCTGAATACAGCACACTGATGGGTCTTGAGTCTTTATCCAATTTGCCAGTCTGTGTCTTTTAATTGGAGCATTTAGTCCATTTACATTTAAAGTTAATATTGTTATGTGTGAATTTGATCCTGTCATTATGATGTTAGCTGGTTATTTTGCTCATTAGTTGATGCAGTCTCTTCCTAGTCTCGATGGTCTTTACATTTTGGAATGATTTTGCAGTGGCTGGTACCGGTTGTGCCTTTCCACGTTTAGTGCTTCCTTCAGGAGCTCTTTTAGGGCAGGCCTGGTGGTGACAGAATCTCTCAGCATTTGCTTGTTTGTAAAGTATTTTATTTCTCCTTGACTTATGAAGCTTAGTTTGGCTGGATATGAAATTCTGGGTTGAAAATTCTTTTCTTTAAGAATGTTGAATATTGGCCCCCACTCTCTTCTGGCTTGTAGGGTTTCTGCCGAGAGATCCGCTGTTAGTCTGATGGGCTTCCCTTTGATGGTAACCCGACCTTTCTCTCTGGCTGCCCTTAACATTTTTTCCTTCATTTCAACTTTGGTGAATCTGACAATTATGTGTCTTGGAGTTGCTCTTCTCGAGGAGTATCTTTTGCCTTGCTAAATTGGGGAGGTTCTCCTGGATAATATCCTGCAGAGTGTTTTCCAACTTGGTTCCATTCTCCCCGTCACTTTCAGGTACACCAATCAGACGTAGATTTGGTCTTTTCACATAGTCCCACATTTCTTGGAGGCTTTGCTCGTTTCTTTTTATTCTTTTTTCTCTAAACTTCCCTTCTCCCTTCATTTCATTCATTTCATCTTCCAGGGCTGATACCCTTTCTTCCATTTGATCGCATCAGCTCCTGAGGCTTCTGCATTCTTCACGTAGTTCTCGAGCCTTGGTTTTCAGCTCCATCAGCTCCTTTAAGCACTTCTCTGTATTGGTTATTCTAGTTATACATTCTTCTAAATTTTTTTCAAAGTTTTCACCTTCTTTGCCTTTGGTTTGAATATCCTCCCGTAGCTTGGAGTAATTTGATCATCTGAAGCCTTCTTCTCTCAGCTCGTCAAAGTCATTCTCCGTCCAGCTTTGTTCCATTGCTGGTGAGGAACTGCATTCCTTTGGAGGAGGAGAGGCGCTCTGCTTTTTAGAGTTTCCAGTTTTTCTGCTCTGTTTTTTCCCCATCTTTGTGGTTTTATCTACTTTTGGTCTTTGATGATGGTGATGTACAGATGCGTTTTTGGTGTGGATGTCCTTTCTGTTAGTTTTCCTTCTAACAGACAGGACCTTCAGCTGCAGGTCTGTTGGAGTACCTGGCCAGCCATGTGAGGTGTCAGTCTGCCCCTGCTGGGGGGTGCCTCCCAGTTAGGCTGCTCGGGGGTCAGGGGTCAGGGACCCACTTGAGGAGGCAGTCTGCCCGTTCTCAGATCTCCAGCTGCGTGCTGGGAGAACCACTGCTCTCCTCAAAGCTGTCAGACAGGGACATTTAAGTCTGCAGAGGTTACTGCTGTCTTTTTGTTTGTCTGTGCCCTGCCCCCAGAGGTGGAGCCTACAGAGGCAGGCAGGCCTCCTTGAGCTGTGGTGGGCTCCACCCTGTTCAAGCTTCCCGGCTGCTTTGTTTACCTAAGCGAGCCTGGGCGATGGCGGGTGCCCCTCCCCCAGCCTCGCTGCCGACTTGCTGTTTGATCTCAGACTGCTGTGCTAGCAATCAGCGAGACTCCGTGGGCGTAGGACCCTCTGAGCCAGGTGTGGGCTATAATCTCCTGGGGCTCCGTTTCCTAAGCCCGTCGGAAAAGCAGAGTATTCGGGTGGGAGTGGCCCGATTTTCCAGGTGCCATCTGTCACCCCTGGAAAGGGAACTCCCTGACCCCTTGCACTTCCCGAGTGAGGCAATGCCTCGCCCCTGCTTCGGCTGGCGCACGGTGCACTCACCCACTGACCTGCGCCCACTGTCTGGCACTCCCTAGTGAGATGAACACGGTACCTCAGATGGAAATGCAGAAATCACCCGTCTTCTGCATCACTCACGCTGGGAGCTGTAGACCGGAGCTGTTCCTATTCGGCCATCTTGGCTCCTCCCTCAGTTCATCCTACTTCTATCTGTTGTACCTTCAAGAACTTTCAACATGTATATGCTTTACTCTTTAAAAAAGCAATAAGAGTTTTTTGAGTGCTCGCTACATACTCTGCAATGTACAGAATATTATTCTTCTTTAGGAGCTTCTTGTCTGATTTTATATTAAATCATTTTCATCATCAATGCCATTGAAAAAAATTACAGATAAGACATAATCACAGTATACTTTGTCTGTGAACATTACACTATAAGCTCCAATAAGTTACTTTTGTCTGTCTTGATGCCTAAAGCAGTACCAAGGCCATCATAAATGCTCAATAAATATTTACTAAAAGAAAAGTGAGTTTAGCTAGTTGACATTATTGTGGAATTTATCTCAATCTTGTCAGCACATGAGAGCTACCATTAGCTGCCTGTCTTTCAATAATACATACCCAAAAAACTTGAAACAGGAAAAGGCCCTGTAAAGATTCAATTAGTAAATCTATCCAGTGGCTCAGAACAGATTTGAAGAGCAACATTAAAGGAAAAAAAAATTGCTCCCCAGCCAGCAGAGCTTAAATAATACCTGATTGATGGTGTTCACATATCTAATGGGACAAAGTATTGATCAAAGTAGCATTAATAATTATGGAATTTAAAAAATAATATAATCACCTTGGCAAGCATGGAAAGTACCCATCCGAGTACTATCTAGGGGATAGGAAATCCTACTCATTGGACTTTGAATATTTCTAGTCCTAATGGCAAAGTTACCGCTGGAGGATACAGAGGGTTTTAGCCAAAGACCCTTGAGTTTTCTGGTACCTTTGGCTAGCCCATTCCCAAGATGAGATGGGTGTATCAGGCCATATAGGCCTTATACGATTAACATTCTATTACACTATCTCCCCTCATTCTGATTCCACGCTCACTAGGCAACTTTCTCATTGTGATTTGGCTTCTCATATATGTCTGCCTACTAGGGGATAATGCACTTCTTCTATAAGCCTTGACTATGACATCTCTTGGTGAATAAATAGCCTGTGAATATCACTGAGTTGCCTATTTTCGTTTATTATCTAGAGAAAAATGAGCTTGTTTTGAGTTCGTTTAGTTAGCCTGGACAATCTCACAAGATGTGACTATTCCTGGACCCTGGCTAAAACAGGAAATCTCTGGGTCTTCAAAGTGGAGACCAGAGCCTAGAAAGTGTCAAACTAATTGACATATGACTCAACAAGTTCCTGCCTAACTGTAAGCAGTCTTCCCTGGATGAAGCACCACCACTTTTGGATTAATTTCTCTTGGTTTCTAGGAAACTATTATTAAATTAACTGAAATAAGATTTATAAAAAGTGCTTCAGAAACTGAAAAGCATATTAAGTGGATTAATATATTATTATTTTTAGAGTTGTATTTATACTTTTACTGTGAAACACAATCACTTGTCTGAATTAATTTCTTAGTGTCAAGGTTATCTGTCAATTAAAAATAAAAATATCTTAATTTCATATACCTTGTGTTTCTTAAATGAAACATAATCATTCCTTTGAACATAATGACAATTGTACTCATGTCGCAGGTTTTTTCTTAAGCTGGCAAAATTTTCTTCATTTTAGAAAAATTAATAATACCTTCCCTAATTAGTGAATGCACTAATTCTTCCTCCCTATTTAAGTAACTCATGTTTCATGGTTACCATACCTCCTTCCTGTGCTCTATTAAAATAAGGGAAAATTATCTGAGATATAACCTTGAGAAGGTAGCAGAATCAAGCTCCTATGTGTGATAAACCCAGCATTTTTTAAAGATGGACATTCTATTCTTTCTATATTCAACCTTCTAAAAGTCAAACTTGAAGCAATTTCATACATTGATGGGAAAGTAAGTTGGCATGCAAATGCAAACCTATTCTTGGAAAGTTTCATTTTCTAGGTTTCATGCATTTAAAATTTGCAAGAAGTCAACACTAGGTCTTTTCTGATAGAAGTCATATCTGGTTCGGAAAAGTTTTCCCCTTTGTTTTTCAATCAGCCTTGTAAACTAAGGAGAAACCACCATACATTATTACCAATCTATTCTTTACTTTTTCACTCAGTGACACAAATTACAGGCCTTCCCATTTGAGTAAGACATAATTAATCACAAGTATGTAGTAAGTGTTTCATACATATACAATATAATTTTCACGGTGTAGATTTTAATAGAATATAATACCTTGACCACTGTAATAACCTATAATAATCTACTCAAAAATTAAAATATATTTATTGACAAAAATAACATTTACCCCAATGGGAAACAGAGCTTCATTTTCCAGCAACGAGGTTTTTGATCTGGACCTTGAAGTTACCTTTGGAACAGTTTCTACTGCAGGATTACTGGGAAGAGGCTGTAATCGAATTGGAGGCTGCATATTTCCTGGAGCAGTATATGGTCGAGGGGCTGTCTAGACAATTAGGGGAAAAATTCCATGTAAATTAGTATCTTGACATGTTTCCAGAACCAATTAATAACCCAATAAATTGCCTAGAGTAATTAATGGTGCCTTTTTACTGAACAGATTAAACTTTAATTATGTCCTTCCATTATACATACCCTTATGACCCAAAGTATTTGTTAAAACATATGGTGTTGAAGTCCTCTACATAACTAAATGCCACAATTATAGAGTATTCTAGACAAAGGAGAAATCCTCCATTACATTCCTGTATTTTCATTCATACTGCAAACTTGCTGACAATAACTAATTTATGCTCTTCATACAATGGCTTTGCTCAATTTAATGTTATGTTGAATAATGTTCCTAATTTAGGTGTCCAAACGGATATTATTGGAATGGACTCATTTCTGCCTAATGTCTTCAATATAAACTCTATTCTGAATCTTTTAAGCCTTAAGACTGGTGCTGAAGTAAAAGCAGACAGTATAATTCAAACAAAAGAGGAAAGGAAATGCATTACAATTTATTCAACGGCATCCTTGAAATACTAGGAAAACAAAAATAAAAAAATCGTAACCGGCAACTCTGGAAAATGTATATAAAATTGGATATGTTTTCTATACTAGATATTTTCCATTTGTCCCTCTAGATCTACCATTCACCTTTTCTGGCCTGACCTAGACTCTGGGGGTCACTCCTTTTGGGACTACACCCACTAACCTCAGGACTGCAGCTGGAGTCCACTAGTGACAGGCACTAGCAAGAGATGAGATTAGGGTCTTTCTTCTCCTTGACTCACCCTGCAGGGTCATAATGGGCCAGCTGGGTCCCTCTACCAAAGTCCACAGCTCCTACTGGGAAGCCCTCTCCCAGCTACAGGTACCAGCAGCTGGTTCTGGTGTCCAATTCCTCTGTTCCCCCATTAGGCCTGGGTGCTGTGGCTCCTGATATGCTGACCCTGCATGCTTAGCATCCCCAGTTGGTTTTCCTTAGCCCTGCCTACTTCTTTGCAAATAGCTTATTAAACACTTTCTAATTACACTGTTTGAGCCATCTGTCTGTCTCCTGCTGAGCCACTGACTGATGCATTTTCTAATCAAGAATATACTGCAGCAAATGCCAAAAGTGCTTGTATAGTGCATTAGAAGTGCTTTTGGGGCATTGAAAGAATATTGTTAGTTTAGTATAAAGATTAGCAATGTGGCTGGGTGCAGCGGCTCACACCTATAATCTCAACACTTTGGGAGGCCAAGGTGGGTAGAACACTTGAACCCGGGAGTTGGAGATTGACCTGGGCAACATGGTGAAACCTTGTCTCTACAAAAAATGCAAAAATTAGCTGGGTGTGATGATGTGCGCCAGCTACTCGGAAGTCTGAGGTGGGAGGTCACCTGAGCCCAGGCAGGTTGAGTCTGCAGTGAGCTGGGACTGTGCCACTGCACTTCAGCCTGGGCCACAGAGTGGGATGCTGCCTCAGAAAAAAAAAAAAAAAAAAAAAATTAGCAATGTGTCAAAAGTAGAATACATCAGACTTTTGACCCAACTGTTCTAACGCAATAAAATAGTAGAAAGTCTATCAAGAATAGTACATACATATTTAGGAAGGAGGATGAGAAGGGTGGTATATAAGTGACTAATGAAAAGGGTTTAATACATTAAAGAATGGTGAACAACAAATATTCAGCTCTGGAAAACTGTGTGTAAATACTTTAAAAAAAGATGATAAGGCAGCTCCTACTACCAAAAACCAGCCTTAGAAGTTAGGCTTGAGAAGCATGTCATATGTTGCTAAACCTCTGATTTTGTTAAGTCAACATTTATTGAATTCCTACCATAGAAACCGTGAGAACATAAAAAGTAATTTTTAATATCTAATGGTGACACAAAACAACTAGTGTCAAATGAACCACACAAACACTGCCAAACAGACAATAAAATACCTGAGACCAGAACTTAGAAGTAAAAGTTCTTAGAATCTTTAGGGTAAGCCAAAGAGGCTAATACAACTTAAAGTTCCACAGAAGCAGTTAGATTTTATTCCAATGGTAAACAAGAGAAGAAAGTGGATAAGCAGAGAAGAAGGATAAATTTGAATATCCAACCAGGAAGAAAGCTGGTTGTGAGCAACACATGGGAAGAGTAGCAAAGATAATATTCCCCAATATCTGTTCTCTTTTCTTCACTGGGAACATGGTTATTATGAATAAAGATGACATTTCCCAGCATCCTTTGTAATTCTGTGTAGATGCATGCCTCAGTTTTGGCCAATAAGATGAGAGCAGAAGTGACACATGAGACTTCCAGGTCATGTGCTTAGAAAGAAGATATGTGCTCTCACTTTACCCCTCCCCTCTGGTGAAATATCCCAATGGTGATATACCATCTTGGCCTTTATGGATAAAAGCAACACCCTAAGTTTGGCAGATCAGCAACACAAAAGGAGTCTGGGCTTTTGATGACTTCACAGAGTTAAGACAGCATACCAGCTGAGACTCATGTATATGCTGAGACGGGGAGGAGACCCTTTTGTTTATGCCAATGTTATTATATTTACAGTTTTCATACACAAACCTATATCACAACCAATATGAGAAGCCAAGTGGATTGACTAAAGCAGGATTTGGTTTAAAGAAACAAAAAATAAGCCTATATGGTCCAAAAGGTAAAAGGTCTTAAAACCCACAAAGAGAAATTAGAACAGAGGTTTCTGAACAAAGGAATCAGATCACCCAAAAGAATTCTTTTGAACTTTGTAAAACAAACATGCCTCAAGGATCTCTCCTGTCAAATAATCCAACTGAACACAAAAACTTGGAAAATCTATCGTAGAAATTTAAGAGAACAGTTTACTGCAAACTAACATGATCTATTGGCTGTTGTGCTCTAAATTTTACTTCCCTACATTTGCATATAGATATTCAGTTAGATGAATGTGGTAGTCAAATGTTTAACTGATTACATTTATCTCTAAAAGCAAATCTGCACCATTAACTAACAGCTGTGCGCTACAAATTGTTGTAGTTCACATCAGAAGCCACCTTAAATTCACTATATTTTAAATTGTGTGTAATATATTTTCTTGGAATAAATATGGCATTGTAGCTTAACATTCTGAAAACCATACCAGAATATGAATTGAAATTAACTACCTGGTGATTACTTAGCTTAGCTGAGCATTTCTAATTCTTAGTAGAAGATTAGTGTTGGTGAATGTTCCAAGCATATGCAGAATTAGCTGAAATGATTTTCCATAGTTTTAACGGGAGTGGTACAGCTAAAAATCTGTATACTATTTTGAAAGTTTAGGTTACCAAGGGCACTAACATTGTATTGGATGCTTTCCTTAGTCACTTAAAAAAGTTAAAAAAGAAAAAAAAATCAATGGCAATATCTCAAAAGGATTATTATCTTCATCTCAGGGACACTTGGAGATCATGAGTCAAATTTAAAGAATATGTATCCAGATGGAAAAAAAAGGGAGGGGGATTTGGATTTCTGTAAAATGGGACCTATTTAATTCCAAGATCACAATAGGTATCCCTTACGGTGCAAAAGCATCATCAGGGCGGGTCACATGAAGAATCCTGGCTTACCAGACAGAAAGGTTTTTGAAGCTGGTGTCAGTGTTTCCTGTAATTTTAAAATTACTTTTTCACTCCTACCACATTAAGATCTGCTGGATGTATCACAAACTATTTATTGAAGGTGTTCAGCTGGAAAATTGAAAAGAAAGCCTTTCAAGGATTTTTCCTCTCTGAAACAGGTGGGAAGACAGAAAACAGCGCTTGATTGTTTCTTTTGTTTCACTCAGGTTAAGCTTTTGAGAGTCTAGTGAATTTGCCATCCAATAAAAGAATTTGTATACATATATATTCAAATCAAACCTGGAAATAGGGTGACAACAAATGAAAGTGGTTGCTTTTCATCATTTGAGCTGTTCATCAAGAAATGTCAAAACATATTTACCCTTTGAAAAATGTCAAAGCTTAACACTATATATGATGAACCTACTTCAACAATCTGTGAAAGCATTGCAATTTCTCCATAAATATTTTGCAATTCAGAAAAAGTACATGTTAACAAGGAAATATATTAGCCTACACAAAGCAAGAATAAAGACATAATCAAGCAATTTATTTACAACTTAAACCATCAACCTCCAGCAAATGTTTTATAAATCTTTTCCTGTATCTATATTATTTCAAGGTACTTTACCTTCCCTCAAGCAAACACCACCTTTAGATTAGAAATGAATCAACCTGGAATAAAATATCAGTGTTTAGTTTCTTCAGATAGAATTTCTGTACATTTAATTATTTTTATTTTAGAGTATGTGCACAGACTTTTAATAAAAGAAGCTCAAATGTTAGTATTTAGCCCAATATGCTACATGGTACCATTGAATATGTACAGATAAGGTGGAAGTAGAGGAAGAGCAAGAACAAAATCCAGAGGTCAGAAAATATAGAATATGTATAGTGGTCCCATTTTGCTGCATTGAAGGGTGCTAAAGAGTAATCATGCAGAAAAAATTTGGAATAGCTAATTTGAGGTCATATGGTTTAGAGTCTTAAATGTCACCTGAGAGTCTGAGCTTTTCTGTAGGGAATACAGGCCAGGGAAATTATTTGGGTATGTAAGTAACATAAGTAATCTGGACTTCCAGAAAACTAATCTAGCATTAACGAGCAAAATTGATTTGGCAGTAGTGATATTAACTAGAAGTGAGATATTCAGAAGAGACAGAGTTGAACAGATATAAGACTATATTTTCATTCAGTAGGACTGGCAGCATTATGGAGACATGCTCCCAGAGAGTATCCTTTCTGAGAATAAGAAATAATAAATTAATTAGCTGGGATACTGCATGACAAAGTGTTTAATATTACTCACCAGTGCTAATGGACAGGAATGTCCTTCATCAACCAGAACACTATGGCCACGATTAGTCTTTGGGCCAACTGGTGGGTGGGGAGATAGGATTGGCATGTTATTTTCAACAGACCTTCTTGTGTGCTCTCCCTAGAATAAGAAAGCAATTTAGCAAATAGATGCATAGTTAGTAATCTAGGTTAGATTATGAATGACATGTACGAAATACTATATGACTAAAGAAATTCCTTCTCATTTCTTCCAAGAGTTACTTTTGTTAAGGAACTAGGTGTGGTGGTAAAAGGCAAGAAATTGAGTCGGCTTTAGTTGTGCTCAAAGAAATAACTGAAAAAGCAGTGTATCCTCCATTTTAGCAATAATATTTGTTAATTTGCTTCAAGCAGATCACTACAAAAGGCATAATGAGCTTTACTGCTGCGATCAGTAGACTACCAGAAATAGTACTTTTCTATCTTAGAAAATAAATAATTCCATTAGGCAAAAAGTGTCCCATGTTTTAAAAAATGAGAGCTAAAATATATCTTGTGCCAAATTCAGTAATAAAGTGAAAATTGTTCAAATAAAAATCATATGAAGAGGCACAAGGGTAGCAAATCTCTGACAATGCTACAATATGCCCATGTACTTCCTTTAGTGGATCTGGCTACCTGGGCAAGGATGAATAACACACAGCAGCTTTTCCTGCTTCATGCAGTGTGAGTGACTCTTTTTTTCCAGTAACCACATTTTCTCCATCAACATTTCAGCAGATAAATTATAGAATCTATGACTTAGTCCTTGAGGTAGGGCAACATTGGCGAAGTTGGATTAACCACAAATCTCTACACACCAACTCTTTGATCTTGACAAACTGACCCATCTTCTGTCATTTGAAAACATTTTTGTAACAAAATCATCTTCTCACCCTGATAAAATAGACCTGAGTCCATCAGGCAAGGGTGAAAAATTACTGTCTTTTATGGCAAGTTATTCTACAGAAGCTTTACAAATATTCATCAGTTTGTGAAACGTATCTTAGGCCACACATTTGTAATACTACAGTACACAGAAAATTAAGAACAACATGTGATTACAAATGACTTAAGAAACTGAGTAAAACTGCCAACCTAAATGGAAATTTTGAATTTAACTGAATATCTCATCTCTTGATTCAAGTTTATATTTTCCTGGGTTCACTGCAAAGAAGATATATTTAAAAAATAGAAAACAAACAAGGAATTTTAAAATGTGTTTTACAAAATCTATACTTTACCATGCTTTCTTTTGCTAAGAGGATCCTTTCCACCATATATTTCCAAGGGTCACATTCAAATGAAAATGTGTCATTGTATCATTCTTAAAAAGCCCTGTTTTCCATCAGGTTGGAAACATTACCATCCATTTTTACCTTCTTAAGACACAAACTAAAATCCCTTGGCCTCTATCACAAGAATATATAAAAGCAAAATTTCAAGAACATTTTCAAGTTTGTCTTTGAAAGTTTTGTGCCTCATTAAAATTTATTTTGTACAAACAGCTCCTATTTTTGTCACAGTCTTCTGTAATGATGATGGCTAAGATTAGGCTTGGTGGAACCATCATTGACTTCAACTATGTTTTAACCAAAAGTAAAGTGTCCCAGGGAACTGGAATCATAGTTTCACTGGTTTTTTTTTTTTTAAATCATAGAATAATACTATGAAGTAATAGAGAGTTATATAACTCCTTACCTTAAAGCTCTGGATTCGCTCCTTCCTAGCTAAGGTCTCCAATTTTTTTTTTATTTCAAGCTGATGGTAACGCTAAGCATACAGGAAAGAATAAAGGAGAGAATCATATCGGTTATAGCAAAGACCAGTTTAGAGGAAAATAATTCCAACAGCTAACTATATTCTCAATTACTCCTCTTGTCATTGAGATGGAGAAGAATCATCTGCATCAGTGCACAAGTGGGAATATAAATTGGTGCAACTATTTGGAAATTCCATTTTGAACATATATTAAGCAGTTAAAAGTGTTCATAACTTTTAACCCTTAAATTTCACTTCTAAACCTGTGGGAAATCTAAGTAATTTTAAAAAATGTCTTATGCACAAAGATGCTATGTGAAATATTTTTTTTCCTTTTTCTTCAAGGCAAAAAAAAATGCAGAAACAATATGAACTATAAATAGAATGGCTATATTTCTGGCACATCCATATGATGGAATAAAATATAATTGATCATTTAAATAAGGTTCATACAGATTTTGTTTAAAAAATGGACAATGCACATAATGCAGGATAAAAGCAGGATACAGAATTTCACAGAAATACAATTTAATTTATCAAGCTCATATTGTGTATCTGTCCCTGTGCTAAGAAGGTGCTTCATATACATTATTTCTTCTTGAACAACTCTAATTGCCAAGCCACCCTATTTTACAAACAAAGGCACTGAGGCAGAGGATAATGAACTTGTCCCAGGTCATATACCCAGCCAGGGGAGGAGCTGTAATTTCAACCTTGGCCTATCTGACACTAACTTCCTGTTTTTCGCTTGTTTTTTCACAAAACCTTGTTGTCCCTGTCACAACATAGTATGAGTTTACTAAGGTAAAAATACGAATAGAAAAGAGACTAGAAAGAAATGCATGTTAACAGCAGTTGTCTCTGAAAGGAGGAATTGTATGTAATTATTTTCCTTTTTTATGCTTTTTCCCCCCAAGTTTTTGTAATATATTATTCTATAATTTAAAAATAAGCCTCACGTAAAAATAATCTGCTTAAAAGGCAAATTGAAATTAATTAGACATATTTGAGAGTGTTTTATTTATTGGCCCTTTGCAAAAATGTTTCCCCTCTGTTCTTGGTTCCCTCCTGCTACCTTAGGAATCCTGCAGACTCAATAATTCCCTATCATCAATCCTCTTCTTAACACTTCCCTTTCCTCTCTCTCTTCCTCTGATCTCCTACCCACTTATCATCAAACTGTTCAATTCACTATCAACCTTTTCCCACCTTCCATTTATTCCCAACTCACTGTAGTCATCCACATCTACTGACTTGCCACTTCCCTACTGCTGAAACTACTTTTGCCAAGTCCACCGATGTTTTTGTCTTCTGGGTCAAACCTAATTTCCTTCTGTTCCCCCAGTGCTCATCTTATTTAACCATTCTGCAGCTTGTGAGAACCTTCCAACTTCCAGGACTCCATTCTAACAGGCATATTTTTGACCACTTGAAGGTTCCTTTTCAGCCCACGCTGTTGTTCTTGATCTGCAGTGCACATACCTCCAACCAGGTGAGAAAATCTTTCTTCTGAGCTCTTTCTTCTCCCTCACTCCTTTGCATTCAGTCAGCTTAAATCTTTCTCCCACTTCAGCTTCTCTGTAGACAGCTGCATCTCCCAGCATTACCACTACTGCTATTAGCCTACACCCTTTGGCAATAGCTTTCTAATTGACCTCCCATCTCCAATCTTTTCCAGTTCATTAATCCATCTTCCACATTTTTAGCAACATCATCTTTCTAAAACAGCTCTGCTCATTTCTTTTACTCCCCTGCTGAAAAACATTTCATTGCCTCATCACCTACACCCCAAACTTAGTTGAGAATTTAAGGCTCTCCAGAGACTGGGTACCAACTTGTTGGAGAGTGTCACTTCCTGCCACTCCTGCCAACTAACCCACTGTGCAGTCTGGCCTCAGTGAGGGTTCCTTTCCATCTACTATGTCCTTTCACACCTCTGCAACTTCTGAGGTCTGGAACACCTTTCCCACATTTTCACAGGATCCCTCACTCAGTCTTCAAACAGCAAGACCTCTGTTCAGTTTCCTCTGACTCCCACAGAGAAAAGTCATCCTCCTCTTCTTTTCTGAACTCACTCTATTTTTTCCTCTCTTCTAGCACTTAGTCACATTCTACAGTATTTTTTTAAATCCTACCTTGCAGCTTCAACACTCAGCCTCATACTGGCACATGGTAAACCTGCAATTAGGGCTTGTTGCATGAGTGAATGCATGAATGTGAATACAGCAGTATTAGCAAGGAGCATCAGCATAAACTAAATGTGAGACAAATGTGACAATTTAAAGATAAATATTGTTTGTTCTATTATATTTGTATATTATTTATTCTATTATGTAACAATTATGTTATTTAATATATTACATATTAACATTTATCTAAAATATTTATTCAAAACTAGGAATCCACAAATATTTAAATAATAGCATATTCAACAGTTATGATGTGTCACAGTGTGTTAAGTGAGATTTTGGAAAACTAGACTTCAAGGATTAAGGCTAACAGAGAACTCAGTGCCTATTGAGTAAATTTGAAACAAGGTACTAATTTTATGTTTTATTAATTTTATTTATTGTTTTCACAGAAAAATTACAGCTAATACTTTTATAAGCAAGAATTTAGGGCCAAAAACAACAATTCTATGTAATTCATGGACACGATATGAAGCACAAAGTGAATTCCTAAATTAACAGATCATACACATCTTAAGTGAACACTTCATCTACCTAATGTAGCATAATAATAAATATTATCAGTGGCACTAGACTTAATATTGGTTTACTGATGATTCTACAGTTGTTCATAAATGTTTACTGCACTCACAGGTCAATGGTTTTATGAGCCAAGTTTTCTGATTTATTGCTTATATGGTCAAGCCAAGAAGTGACATGCTTTTTCAGAGACTAAAATGGTGTTGATGCTTGAAACTACAAGTTCCATGGAGCAAGGCTGAAATAATTTATCAAATTAGCTAGATATCCCATTAAGATACCCTGTCAGATTAAAAAAATATATTGTTGATGCTTGGTTTGTGCATCTATGTTGACCAGCGTGACCTACGGTAGGAGGGACAGCAGATGTTAAAATGCCTATTCCTTGAAATGTAACATACGGCTGAGCTTCGGAGCCTTAAAAGAATAACAGATCTGAAATAATTCATGGTAATGGAATTACTGATATTTAAACAGATGTCACCTTTTTTAGCAAATGGAAATGGAGGTACAGATGGTGAGGGCTGGTATGTTTTAGAGTAGCCATTGTAAATGAAAAATCTACATTTGGAAAATTAAATATCACAAAATATATAATGATGTCCATGTTTTTCTCCAACTGAAATGAAGAAAAGCTTATGCTAGACTTCTGGCTTCTGGCTACCCAGAGAGATATTGAGTATTTCTTTGTTTCATTTTCTTTTTTAATGAAATGCAGAAAGAATATCTCTTTTTCTAGGTAAAAATCATTATTAATTATCATATTAGACAAAATCAATTACAAAGAAAATAGTAAAGATTTATACCTCCATCTTCAGTGATGTGGAAGTAGAAAAAAATAAAATAAAATAAAACGTAAGTATATATTTTTACCTCCATATCAAGAACTTTATGAAAAATTGCCTGGGCTAAGCATTCCCGGATATATTTTTGATGATCCCGCTTCATAATATTTAGTTTATATTCTTTTTCAGAAAGTATTCTTCCACTTCTTGTGATCTGTCATGAATAAATAAAACATACATAGAAATATAAAATAGAAAATGTGGTGTTAGTTTCCAAAAAAGGGAGGCTGGAGGGTGGAGAAGACAGACAGACAGACAGACACACACACACACACACGCACACGGTGGGTGGAGAGAGAGAGAGAGAGGCATTGGGGAAGCAGGGAGGGAGAGAGAGAAAAAAAAAAGAAAGGGGAGAAAGAGGGAGAGAAAGCATCAGTAGCTTTTAAGCCTAAAGGAATATATCACTATGGTTGATCAACTTTCACTTTTAATGAATATTTCATGAGGCAAAAAGGAGAAAGGCAGTCTCATATACCCTTCACTGTGAAAACACACACAGGTGGTACACTTGACGTTTAAAACAAGATTTTCATCACAGTAACAATTTTCCCTTGATGGAACCCAGGTGTTCTTTTCATTTCTTTTTTGAACACTTTCCTGGAGGAAGGGGGCGGGATACTACTTTGAAACAATGACCAGGAGCAGTGATCACAGGACTAATGATCTTGTAGGAAGTACTTTGAAGGGCAAACATGCGAGCTACAGAGGAGCTCATCAGTTTGCTTTAAAAATAATTGGTTTCATTACTTTGTTTTCCTACTGCTTTTTTTTTTCTTCCACTCTCCAGCCCAAAATGTAATTTAATTGTTGTTTTGATTCAGAATTTTACAGATTATGCATTAGCATACATAGAAGATATTCAATATTGGTCTCAACTGGCATCATTGCAAGTCCTAGGAGTGGCCATTTTTGTTGTGGATTTACTTATTTTTCTTTTCTTTAATTCTTCCTGTGGGCATATTTGTTGATTTGTTGTATTGTTCTCTATCCCCTGTAAACGAAGAGCGTTACCCATACGGATCGTTCACCTTCTTCTTTTCCACTTATTTAAGCTTTGCTCCCGTCTTTCATGCAAGCCACATATTTTTCTTAATTCTGCTAACTGTAGTTTTTAACACTACTGTTGCAACACACTGGAGTATTAAGATCAACCAGAGTTGTGCTACAAGTGATGGCTTATTGATAATCTTTTTTTGTAAATACATTTTCCAATGGAAGAAAGAGGTATACCTATAGAAAGTGTGCTTGGAATTACAAATAACCCACTTACGGTCTTTGTGTGACTATGTCTGATCTCCCCAACTAGAGCGGAAGCTCCTATAGGGCAAAGGTGCTTAAACTTGACCATGCATCAGAACCACCTGCAGGTCTTGTTGAAAAACTGATAGGTCCCTTAACAGAGCTTCTGATTCAGTTAGGTCTCACATTCGCATTTTCTGTTGGGTTTCTTGGTGACCCTGAACACTGCTAGCTGAGAGGCTATATTTGAACCTCTAGAGAAAGGCCTGCATCTTTCGTATTTGAATTGCTATGCATACAACCAGTGTTCAATAAGTGCTTGTTAATGATGCTGATAAGTAAATACAAAGTCCTTCCCATTTGTAGGCAAAGTTCACAGACTGTTATCCAAAGAAGTGATGTTAATAGTAACAATAATTACAACACCCATTTATTGCACATCTCTAACTGCCACAACAATTCTGAGAGCTGCATGCCATCATTCTCATTTTACAATTGAGGAAGTTGGGGCTGAAAAAGTTAAGAAAGTGATTTACTCCAGATTCTATGGCTTATAAATGGCAAGCTCAGTTTCAGCCAGGTCTGTCTGATAACAAATCCTCAGGAGGAGAAAAGCAAGCTCTCTGAGATCTGTCAGCTAGAGTGCCAAGCACAGAAACAACAATTAGAAATGCAATACGTGCTCTTTCAACACCATGGCAACAATAGTTAAGGAAACCCATTGTGTTTTAAGAAGGTAAACAGCTAACACTTTCTATAACCACATCTCTTTCTTTCCATGGAATACTATAACATATTGAAAAGGTTTCACATTGTATACATTTAGAGGAATAGAAATTTTGTGGAAAGAACAGTTGTGAAGCTAATGAAATACACTAATATTATCAATAAACCATCACAGGAAATACTTGTTTTTAAATTTGGGGGAAATGTTGAAATGTACATGTCTTCCACACCATATTCTGTGAATATCAAAAGCAATATTTTTTCTGAAGTTGACAGTAAAATCTTCTCTATCTTCAATTCCTAACAGTTTCTAGCTCATACAATGTGTTCAATAAATATGTGTTGAATGAATGAATAAACAAACCATTGAAATATGCTGTTGGAAAGTCTCAGGGCCTTTTCCTCAATAATTTATAAGTTTTCTTAGCAGTCATAGTGACCTGCCTTCCTATCTTTTCAAACAACCTCAAATACACAAATCAAAACTTTGGAAATAAAGTAATTTTTCTAAAATGAGGGAAAGTGGAAGATGTCACTCAAAGAGAAAGCCTGAAAAGGTAGGGAATTATTGGACTTAATGAAACAAGAAGGTCAGCGGAAAGTAAACCAAAACTTACCAGTCCTGATCTTAAGAGATGACGCCTTATCCTTGTATTGTTAAAATACCCAGCCAGGTGTTTATCCATAAGGCTATTATATGCAGCAAGTAACCTAAAATACAGAAATAAAACCAATAAGGTTTTACAAGGGGTTGCTTGATAACCAAGGCAATTCTTTACTTTTTCCCCAAATAGTGCATAATCATTCACTCATGCAGCCTGCCAGTCATTCATGTATGTGTTTAATAAACATGTATTGAGTCCCTACTCTTTTCTAAGTCTTATGATAAGATCTAGAAAATCATCCTGATTTTAATTATTCCACAGACAAGTATGGAAATCACACATCAACAGGTAAAGTGGATGGGGAAAGTACAACAACAGAAATATGCAAAAAGTCATGGCAGCACAGAGAAGGAGGCCACCAGCTACAGTTGTCAAAAAGGGCTTCACATAGGAGGCCTGATGGGAAAGTAAGGGCTCCTTCAGCAGATTCTTCCAGCCTCTCATGACATACCCTAAACTCTGGTAACTCAAACTTACCTGCTGTCTCTCATGTTCAGAATACAACGTGGTCTCCCAACTGTGAAGGCCCTTCCTTCACCTGCCAGCCAGCAGATAATATCCGTGGTGTATAAGCATCTCCTCTTAGGAAACATTCTCCGATATGTCCTGGTGTGCTGTCTTGCCTTCCACTCCCGCTCCCCAGCTCCTACCCCATAAGACCCTGAGTTACTATCTCATCACATAATATGTAATTGTTTATTTCTTGGTGTCCTCTGCTAGATTTGAAGGCCAGGCCAGGATAGAGCATTATTCTTGGTACCCCTATTGATGATATTTGTCGTGTATCGAAATAATAATGTGCTCAGTAAATAAAGATATGATTTTGTTTGGGACTTATTTTTATTGTTATAAGTTCCTAACTAAATTTAAGCTCAGTATTTTGAAGTGTTAACTTCCTCATATATATCTAGACATTTGCGTTAATTTCACATCCAGCACCAAAACAATAATTCATAGATCACTTTTGATTTTTAGGGTCTTTTATTTTAAGAGTTAAAAGAGGATAAATTGGTTTGTTGATTATATGCTATACCTTAGTAAATTGTCAATCTAAGTCTGTATGTCAAAGTTGAGCACTATTTTCTGTTTCAATCTATCCTTCATTAATTATTCAGTAACTTACAAAAACATGCACGCACATATGTATGTATACATGGTGCATGCAAATACACATTCATACGTAGACATATATATAGATGTTAGTATATACAGTAGTCCTCCCTTATCCACAGGGAACACATTCCAAGACCCCCAGTGGATGCCTGAAACCGTGGATAGTACCAAATCCTATGTATACTAGATTTTTTCAATCTGATATCCAACACGGCTGGTAAGTGACTAAAGGGGGGGTGGCATATACCGCGTGGATACCCAGGAAAAAGGGATGATTCACACCCTGTGCAGGACAGGGCAGGACAGCATAGGATCTGACAACACTACTCAGAACAGCGTGCAATTTAAAACTTATAAATTGTTTATTTCTGGAATTTTTCCATTTAATATTTTTGGACTGTGGCTGACCACAGGTAATTGAAACCACCGGAAGTGAAATCACGGATAAGAGGGGACTACTGTGTGTGTGTGTGTATGTGTGTGTGTGTATACTTATATACACATAGAGAGAGAGAGAGAGAGAGACAAAGAGGAAGACAGATAGACAGAGGCAGAGTCAGGGAGAGGCAGAGAAAGAAAGAGAACAAGAAAGCTTAGATAGTCCAAACACAAAGCTGTCTTTAAAAAAATGCATACTCTATTACTGGCAACAAAGTTTTATAATCTATACATTTTATGAACTGCTAATCCTTAATTTATTCTAAGATCAGAGCAGGGACTCGTATTATAGAGTCAAGTAAATATAATTAGCAACAATTTTATTTAACAGTTTGTACTCCTTAATTACATGGAGATGATATAGGTGACTTCTTCATGCCTCTTTTCTCCTTAACAGCCCATCGCAGGAAAGTTCCATGCTGCCAAACAGTAAGAAAAGTTTAATTTCATCCTCAAAAGAGACTGAAAAGCAGTTACAAAGCTTAGAAACCAAGGTGCCACATGAGGGCTGCAGACACATGAACAACTGCAAAAGCCATTATTTCCCTAGGTTTATGTAAAAAGACAACCCAAGAGCTTCAGTAAGGCACACAGAAAACCAGCTCCGGATAATGCTTTGAAACCATCTTTTAAATGAACTGTCTTGGTGTCCTATAGTTCATCAAAGGTTTCCTGTCTCCAAAAGGTCAACATTGTATACCTTACCCTTTCTAAATCTCAGAATATCTTTTCAGCTCCTCATTTCAGAAAGGTGAGCAGGTGTCTCTCAGTCCTAACAATCATGATTCCACAGTTCACAGATTCTTAAGATAAATCATTAGAGTGATATCATATGTAGTCTTTTGTCTGTTTTTCAGGCTCAAGTTTTTTCTTAAAAAAATCAATAATTTTGGAATAGCTGGGAGTGCTAAAACCCGATTAAATGAAGTGGGGGGTCAAAAAGTTGGGATCACATAAACCTCAACTTCCCTATTGACTGATAAAGTATCCCCTTCCTTAATTCAGGCTCTGTAACTTCTTTAATATTTAGATCCTAATAACAATTGCTTAGCCAGCTTTGGTAGCACCTGACTTTAATTCTGCTCTCTCGGGCTTCTGCTAACAAATGTGTGCACGATGCCTGTCCAGGCTTACAAATCGTCGAGCAGGTCCAGTTGGGTTGAAACCTTTTTACACATCACCTTTTCCTACTTAGGAATAAATGTGGGTTCTTGCTTGGGATACCATTTGTAAGCAACTCCTTCTACAACTATCATCATATGACTAGCTTGGTAGGACAGCTGAATAATAACTGGCTCAGTTATTTCCTTTTTAGACAATGATGGAATTTTTTTTAACTGAAACTTTACATTACTAAATTGTTTGATATCAAGAAATTGCTTTAAAGTAAATTATATACAGATTTGGTAAAATGGTCAATTCAAGCATTTCCACTGCATGCATATACATGTGCCCATCTTTCTGACCATCAAGACTCCTTTCCAGGGAGATGGTCAAATGCTGCGTGGGCCAGTGTCAGCTACACTGTGGTCTGGCTGATCCTCTCTGTTCTGGTCCTTTTCACCTGTACTTGATATGGGCTTGTAGCCCACCTTCGCATTTACCCAATTACAAGAGCTCACTGACCAACACAAACTCAGGTTAGCGGAGCTTCTCTGAAATTCCACCCTTTCCTCTACATTCAGTGCCACTTACTCCCTTCACTTTTCTTTTCTTTTTTTTTTTTTTTTTCTTGCTCATGGCATAAGCCTGGGCTGAATAAGGTCACCTTGCGCTGGGCTTGGTGATTGTGTTGCAGCTTCTATGTTACACTCTGCATCCAGTGTCAACACTAGACTTCCTGGTCGTGCTGTCTCAGGCCTGTGATCCTCCACTGCACCCTGTTCATCGATTCCGTTGGTCACAGCAAGAAGCACCAGGGCATTGTGACCATATTACTCGCAGGCTATGTTGTCATGCCAAGACCCACAACTCACTGGCCAGACCAGTCTAACACGTTTGTTTCTTTTTGTGATGAACAAGACTATCTACCCATCCCCTGGTCACTAGGTGGGGGAAAAACCCACTTCCTGGCTCAATGCACTGGGGAAAACAGTCTCCCAGGAGACAGAGCAACCTTGTCTCCATGCTGGTTCCTGTTTCCCTCACTTCAGTGCACACAACACATCCTTCAGGGCCTGAAGTTTAGAGGAGCCAAAGCGGAGTCACCGGGGTGCTACCTTCCCAGCTGTGGCCTTTCAGCACTTAACCCTCTAACCCTGCCTCCCACCATGTAATATATAAATGTGGCTCTGTAATAAAGTCAGTGATTCATAACAATCCCTTCTCCTGATCCCAAAGAGAGATAGTCTACCATATAAAAATCCCAGCTAAAAGGAAAGGCACTATAATAGTTTTTTAAATCAGAAAAGCTTATTGTTTAATGACTAATTATAGGTTATTCTGTAAGGCATTAGGGACACAGAGATGGCACAGACACTGCACTCATGGAGCTCCCAATCTAGTGGGGAGATACACACACTAGATACACACTGTGTGTGCGCGTGTGTGTGTGTCTGTGTCTGGGTGTGTATGTGAGAGAGAGAGAAAGAGAGAGAGAGACACAGGAGAAAGAGAGAGAGATTTCTTCCTGTATCATAAGCTAATTCATTACCAAGTATCTCCATGTCAGGCACTGAATCCTGAGCTGGGGAAGGAGTGTAATATCCATATTCCATTTTGCAGATTACAAAGTACTCTCACATACATAGTCTCATCTAGTTGTTTTAGATCCATGTAATATGAACAATATCTAACTATTACAGCTCTTTTATCTTACTAAAGTGGAAAAGCTCCAAAACAAGATTATTGCTTAATGTGAGTCAGTTTTAGGAAAACCTAAGGCAATATTTCTTTATGGATCACATTGATAATGTCATTTCTTCTGACCTGAAGCACCCTGTAACTCTACCCTCATCTCTCCCTGTACTACCCATCCCCACACTGTCTTCATTACCTTTGGTGATGAAAAGAGACAGAGAAATGCCAACTCTAACTTCAGTTCAATTCTGGCTCCACCATTACTGGCTCCATAACTGTGAACAAGTGACCCTCTGCCTCAATTTTTCTGCCTTTCAAAAACACTAGTATACGAACACAGTTCAGCCAATTCTTTGTCAATTTATTATAATATTGCCTTTTCTCCAATTTCAAATAACATGTTCCTCATTTCCATTTGAAACCTCATTAAAATGACCTTTACCATCCTTATTTCCACCAACATTCTGTTTATTATTGTTTATGTATTCTCTAAGAAGATGGAGGTTTTCTCTCGTTTCTGAGTCCTCACAAGAATCACCTTTAAAAATTGCCTCATGGCAATCTAAGCTTTTTCTAGCATGCACCTCAGAGCTCTTCCAGCCTCCACCCATTATTTAGTTCCAAAGCCACTTCCACATTTTTAGATACGTGTATCCTACTGTTAGTACCAATTTCTCTTAGTTTCTTTGGGGCTGCTCTAACAGAATACCATAGCCTAGGTAGCTTAAACAAACACTATTTTTGAAGGCTGGAAGTCTAAGATCAGGGTACCAACATGTGTAGGTTCTTGAAGAAGACCCTCTCCCTTGTTTACAGATGACAGTTTTCTCATCGTGTCCTCATATGGGAGAGAACAGAGAGAGAAGCAAGCTTTCTTGTGTCTCTTCTTATAAGGGCACCAATCCCTCATGATCTAATTACTTCCCAAAGGCCTCATCTCCAAATACTATCACATTGGGGATTAGGGTTTCAACATATGAATTTTGGGGAGACACAGACATGCAGTCCATAACAGAAGATATGATCATCCCCATTTTGTAGATGAGAAAAACAAGCCTTAGTTTAAATCACTTGCCAAAGACCATATAACCTAAGGCTTATTCGTTATGTAACAAATCATAGTGAACACCACTCATCAGGTCTTGCTAATGTGAGGACTACAGTATGCTAAGTATAGTGATGGAAAAATGTGAATGGTGAAATATTCACAGAGAAATATAATCCACCCAATTCTCCACTACAGAGATAGAAACCTTTTAAATAAAAATTCTTACAGTCTTATATTAACAAATACGTAACTTTCCTTCATAATTTTAGCATAAAAGCAATGTGCTGAAGTCTTAAATTCAGCTAATCTCTTAAATATATATTCCTGCATCCTGCTTTGCACTAAAAATTTCCTCAAAAGCATACTTGTTTGAGGAGATATTAAAAATAATTTTGGTTCAACCAGGTTAGTTTTATTTAACCCAAATTGTGACTTATTCCATCTGAATTAATAAAGTGTTCATTAGTTTCCTATTGCTGCTATAACAAATTACCACATACTAGTAGCTTAAAACAATACAAATCTATTATCTCATAGCTCTGGAGGTCAGAAGACAGAAACGACTCAAATTAAGGTGGCATTCCTTCTGCAGGATCTACAGGATAATCCAGTTATTTTTCCTTTCAATATTCTGGAGGCTGCCTACATGCCTTGGGTCCTGGGCCCTTTCCATTGCCAAATGCAGCCATGGCTGGTCAACTATTTCTCACAATGATATCTCTCTGGTTCTGGCTCTTCTGCCTCCCTCTTCCCTATTTAGGGACGTTTGTGATTACATGGGGCCCACCCACATTAATCCAGGATAATTTCCTTATTTTAGGTCAGATGATTTACAATATTAATTCCATCTGCAACTTTTATTCTTCCTTTTCATGTAAAGTAACAGATCCACATGCTCTGAAGGCTAAAATATGGACATCTTTGAGGGCCATTCCTCTATGTTCTGCAAGGTCTCTCCCATAAGCCTGATGCAAGGAGCAGAAACATTGGACACTGAATGTGATGGTGATTGGACTGTGTCTTAGCCCATTTAATGGTGCTGTAACAGAATACCACAAAATGGGTAATTTATTAAAAAATAGAAATTTATTTCTTGCAGTATTGGAGGCTGAGAAGTTCAAGATCAAGATGCCATCATCTGGTGAGGGCCTTCTCCCTTCTCACTGCGTCATTGAAAGTTTCCCCAGTTCCTTCACTTTTTTTCTGTATCATGACTAAAAATCAGAGTGCCTTGACTGCTTTATGAACCAACCAGCTGTAGGTTTTGCCCAGCAGGCCTGAACCCAAACTGAGGACTTGAACATTCCCAGGCACTGAAAAAGTTATCTGGGTTTCCTAGAAAGAAACTGGCCTGGGCTATGAACCAAATTTCCTAAAATTTCATATAATCTCCATATACCCTGGCCCCCTCACCATGGACACGCCTAGATAGCACATCCCTTTTCTCTCACTGTTCATTGCGAGAATATGCTGCAGCACTCTCCATCTAGGTTCCCTTGATAAACGCTTTGGACTGATGACCTTGGCATTTAGTGTTTCTTTCTTTGGAATCCCAACTGGCACCATCACAAGATGTTATGAGGCCCTCCCTTGTGGGAATTCCCCTACCATCACTTTTGAAACAACTCCATCACAAAATAGTCATCGCATGGCGGAAGGTGAAAGAGCAAGAGAGCACACTCATTCCCATGAGCCCTTGCCCTCGACTTGAGGTCCAATTCTAATTCTACCCCTTATAAGATACATGATCCTCAATAATTCAATCTTCTTTACTTAGCCATTATCCATCAAGTAAAATGCTAGGACTACTCCCTGAAGTGAACATCTCAGTTTACTGGTCTGGAAATATATTTGCTTAAAGCTTCATCATTTTTGGAATATGGAAATTCACATGTGAAAATACCCACATAGAATCTGGCAAACTCCCTCATTTTACATTCAGGAAGCTGAGGTTCTAAAAGTAGGGAGGGTTCATCAATAAATCAATAAAGAACATGCCAAAATGTCACAGGAGTTCCCACAAAATTGTACCTATCTCTTTCCTAGGGTCCTTGTCTCACCACCTTCCACCAGAATTTCTTTCACCCATGTTTAATCACTGTCTTCAGACTCATGTAAGATTGTCTTCCTGTACACCCTCCTACAAGGTGTTGTATGGAGCCATTCACACAGTAAACTGTCACAAACTCAGCCAAGATTTGTTGAGTAAATGTACAAATCAGTTAATGGAAACGAAGCATATTGGTCCAATTCCTTGACATATATCCTTTTTTAAAATCCACATGTGAGGATAATCACCTTTCTTTTCTGCTTCTGGACAATAAATAGAAGTAGTCTATGGCAGAAGCATGTTTAAGTATTTTGGCTTTTTTAAATGCAGCATTCTCCACATGAGTGATCATACTAACAATTTTGTTTTTGTCATTTGTTTTTGTTTTTTCTTGTGTTTGAAAAAATGGTGCCTTTGTGGCATGCTACATATTGCATTAGAAAAAAATATAGTCCCCAGGGAGGCAGAAAAAATATATCCTTTTGAAGAAACTTGATGAAAGACAAATATAGAACAATTGACATGAGGGTCAATTATTTTATATTCCTATATAAGAAAACTCTTTGCCAACTACAATTACACCAAGAGTCTCTACAGCCTGTCACTTTATAGGGGGTGATTAAACTAATATCATATAAATGATTTTATATTACATTCTTCATTCTTTTTTATTTGCATCCAAACCTGCCAGATCTCAGCAATTATGCTAAATATTGATTTACAATTTTTCTCAGCTTATTCTAACAATGAAGCCAGATGAGAACCATAATATTATTTTGTTTATAGCCTTAATATGATGGTTTGAAGTGACTAGTAAAAACAAGACTGGTCTCCAACTGTGCTGACTGCTGGCAAGATAGTTTTGCAGTGTTCACAGATGAGGCAATGGGTAAGAAGTAAATGGGAGTCAGTAGGCCTGAGACACACTAACTTTGACTAGTTGCATATGAGACATGGTATATGCTTTCATATACCATGAATTCTTCTCTTTATAATGTTACATCTTTGAACAGAAAAAAATTGTAGCAGCTTGAAAAATATGCATTAATAGAAAAATTAAAACTAAGGGAGATAATGAGGCTGTTCAGAGGAAAGGTGACCAGAATGGAAACTTCTGGAAACTAAGAATTTTTATCACTAGCATTTATTGTGTACTTTCTTAAGTTTTTGTAGTGCATAGAGTAAACACTCTGTATAACATACACAATCTTGTGAATTAGTATTATCTTCCCTCTTCAAAGATGAGTTAACAGATGTAGAGTGGTTAGATAACTAGTCCATAACTAGTTAAAAGCAGATCCAGGATTCAAACCAGGATTGTTCTGCTTTAACTATAAAACTGAATGTTCTCTATGAGGTATTCCTCCTCCTTCTGCTCTTCCTATTCCCCTCCACTTCCCAATACCTTGTCCTCCTTTCCCATCTTAGCTAATTTGAGAAAATCAATTCTCAGATTTGGTCAAAACACATGCTGAAATGCAGCTTTGGGTACAAGATGTTTATTAGCAATCAACACCTGTGAAAGGAAAACAGAGGAAGCAGCATTGAGCAGAGGGAGAAGTCAAATCGTACACAGACCAAACAAACCCTTGGCCAACCTATCAGGGAACTCTGTAGTAAGTAGTGCTTCTCTGTCAATGAACAATCAACAAACACCTAATAGGTGGGTTCTACCAGCAATTGTGCATTTGGAAAAAAAAATGCTGCTGTGTAGGCTACATTTTCTAAATATATTATTGAGTATATTATACAAGGAAAAAAAATAAAATTGTACTAAAGAGCTTCATTCAAATGCCTGTCATTTTTTTCCACTAAAGATTAGGTTAATTTCCTAAGAGCTGGTTCTTTTAAAAAGCCATGCTGTTTCTAACCATTTTTGAGATCATCTTACCAGTGTGTTTTTCACTTACCCCCACCCTCTGAAATACCCAGTTTTAAATCTTCTATTGACACTTGTACTCTATGAGTTTCAACAAGTTGTTTACTCACTATTAAGCTCAATTTCCTCATCTGTAAAAGGGGAAAATAATTGTGCCTTATATCATAGAACTTCTGTTAAGCATTAGTATGATAATGCAAGTAAAGAGCTTAGGGCAGTGCATGACACTGTTAGCTGCTATTGTGTTATTAGCAGTGCTTTATTCTTAAATGAACCACATGTACATTTGCCTGTGCTCTGAAAGGAAAATATACCATGGTTTAGAATCATATTAGAAGTACAGTAAGGAGACTTGGGAGCAGGGGGATGATTTAAACAATCAGGAAGAAAATGAAGTCTGAGCCAGTAGAAGAGAACTGAATAAGTGCCTGGCCATTTGAGGGGCAGGTGCGGGAACTTACAAGAGGATTGCTCCAGGAAGAGGGATTACCACATGCAAAGGTCCAGGGATAAGAGAGCACCATGGTGCCTGTCTTTACACTGTCCTGCTAGAAGCACCTCCTGCTACTGTCTCCACCCCTGTTGCACAGGCACATGTGTGTGTGTGTGTGTGCCTGTGCACACACATGCACAGTTCCAAAACCCCCTGTGGAAAAACAGAAGACACCCACTGTCTTTTAAAGGCCAGAGGGTAAAACTGAGAGAAGGGTAGTCAGTCAGCATGCTTGCTGCCAGACACAAAGGAGATTAGAATAGTTATTTTGTGCAATAAACCCAAAGTGCTTATTATGAGCCTGGCCTCCTACTAACCCAAGGTTACAAAGTTGCACAGCTGCATAAGCACAGTCCCTGCCCTGAAGGGACAATCCAACCAAAGAAAGAATGGCAGTGCAGTATGGTGTGCTACAATCACAACAGCAACTGTTTATTGTGTGTGGCATGCACAATCTCACTTAATCTGTAAAACATCCTATGTATCAGATTATTATCACATTTCACAAATAAGTAAATTATACTCATACAAGAAGGGTATCCAAGAAGAACTGAAATCTGAACTGGGTCCTAAATGACAAGTCAAGTGTTGAGGGAAGAAGTAAAACTTGGGTGGGTAATTGTGGGGACAGAAGTACTATCTGGATTCATTCTAAGAAGCAGGGAAATCATACACAAAGTCCCAGAGAGAGAGATCACAAGTTTCTGTCACCCAAATAGGAATCTGTTGATTATTTATGCTATGGCTTGGCTGTGCCCCCACCCAAATCTCATCTTGAATAGTAATTCCCTTAATCCCCATGTGTCATGGGAGGGACCCAATGGGAGAAAATTTAATCATGGGGTTATCCTCATGCTACTCATGCTATTCTTGTGATAGTGAGTGAATTCTCCTGAGATCTGATGGCTTTATAAGGTTCTTCCCCTTTTGCTCGGCACTTCTCCTTCCTGCCACCATGTGAGGAAGGACATGTTTGCTTCCCCTTCCACCATCATTGCAAGTTTCCTGAGACCCTACCAGGAACCTCTTTAAACTTCTTTCCTTTGTAAATTACCCAGTCTAAGGTAGTTCTTTATAGTAGTGTGAGAACAGAGTAATGCAATTTAACGTAAAATTAATATAATAAAAGGGAATTGAGTTTACAGTATTATTAAACTGTAAATTGTTGATTAAGGCAGTTACCATTATGTGTCAAATAGACTTTAGAGTGCTATGTTGGCTTGGAAATCTGATCACACTTTTTTTTATATTTGATCTTGGAACACAGTCTTTTATAGATACGAATAGCCTACTTAAACTCTTTAAACTACCATCCATTGATTATAAGAAGGCTCAATATACATGTGTGCACACATTCAGACACATAAGTATATATATTCATATATATATATACATAAATACTTTTACTCGTGTATGTATAATTTTCAGTTACTTTCTAGTCTTTGGGTATTTCCACAAATGCTTATGAATGGCACCTAACGGCTGTCAGTGATTTCCACTAGTTTTCTGTGATGCAAGTCATAGGGTCTGCTTATCTGAATCAAACTTGGCAAATTTTTAAAAAACTCTCACATATTCTTTTCAATGTGAATAGTACTATTTTAATGTACAACGGGAAAATGTTCAGAAATGATCCCACAGAGTGAGGTACTATGAGAAAGAAAAAAAGAAGGAAAGGAAAAAGGGAAGAAAAACCAAAACAGAAAAGCCAGACACCAAAGAGAACAAATCAATAAACTTACTATGTGTGTTGAGAAGGAAAACATAATCAACCATGTTAAAAACCTCCTAAGTGCCCTAAAATGTAATTCTTACGCACAGTAGTAAGATTTAAAATGGTAATGACATCTGGGCAAAGGTTAAAGAGGTTGACTAAATTTTAAATGCTCAACCATTTAAAAATAATACCCATAAGATTTTCACCAGTCTTTCTACCATTTGTCAATGTCACAGCAATGATGCAGTTTCATGAGTTTGTCTTGAATTCTCAAATTTGATAAAAAGAGCAAGTGTGCTAGAGAGGTACAAATGCTCTGGGTCATTGCTTCCATTTTTATTAAAATTCTCAGTTGTTCAGAGAATGATTTCCTTAAAGGAGCAACCTCATTTTGAGGGGTCATGAATTGGTAGGTCAATGTTAATTTTCTTTCTAAAGATTCATGAATCTGAGAAGAGGTTGTCATTTAAAAGAAATTAGTTTAATTGAACAAGAAAGTGATTTATTGACTGGAAACACCTTCTCTATGCTCCCTTCCAATTAGCTTGGGACATGTCTGCTTATTTTGAACTGTGTATTTTATTTATTTGGGGTTTATGTCCCTTAAGAATTAAATCCTAAAGACTTAAGCAACATATGCTTTACACAAAGATAAAAATAAATACACAACAGGTGCCATTCACTGAGTACCTATTATATGTCGATATTTATTAGCTCCGTATTCTTAAAGGAAGGAAATAAGATGCAGAAATTAACTCTCCTGAGTTTACATAAAGCATAACTGGAATTTAAAGCTACATCCTTCTGACTCCAAAAATAAATCCTCTTCTGAAATAGCATGTTTATCTCATAGTTTTTTGCACTGGACATTGATTTTTTTCTCTTTGGAATAGCAGTCCTTTTAATTTAGAGGAAGAGAAAAAAATGGGAAAGATGAGTTTCAGACAGTTGGAATTTTATTCATTCCTTCTTTGAAGGGTTCCCATTTTTTGCCCACACTCCCGACTACAGTTTCTGAATATCTCTGTCTTTTAATCACCCTGCCTGAGCTCTCCTTCTCCCTGTCACAGAATTCTCAAGTTTGATTTTTGCTCCATGCTCTTGCATGTGGCCCTGAAACATCAGACTTTCCATTAATTTTTCTGAGCCAATCTCCTCACCAAGGACTGGAATTTCAATATTCCTCTTCACACACTGCAGCCTAAGGCCAGCCTCACTCACTCCCTAAGGTTTTATTCTGGAAGGTTCCAGCATGAATTGAAGTTCCATGTCTCCAGCTTGACTGAAAGGAAAGAAGAACTATGGGAAAGAAGATTCTAAAAGTCATAATCTTACATAAATCCCTATGAATTGTGGTGAAATATTCATTTGTTGCAGTTGCAGAGAGATTCCCAACTATTGACTTCAACAGAAAAAAAAATGTTCAAACTCATTTTTATAAAGGCTTAGGAGATGATCAGAAATAAATCTGAAATTAATTTATGACTTAAAATTGAAGGCAGATATCATTTTTTTAAAAAAAAGGAAAAATCCTAATCTGGTATGTACAGTTAGTGTTCTACTCAAGGTTCCAAAAATTAAGTAAGACACAGTAAGTAGAACTTAAAAACAAAAGTTAATTAGAGGCATTAACTTCTCCTTACAGGCCAGCTTTCACATGATTTTATATCATCCTTGCCTGCTTCTAAGAACATGTCACCTAAATAAACAAGTAATGCTGCTGTCTCCTCTCACTTATTTGAAGTCACAATAGACTACTGCAGTGATGACTGAAATTATACCATGTTTGTAAAGAGTACTTTTTACTATTTAAAAATGTTTCCCAACCAGGCATGGTGGTTCATGCCTGTAATCCCAGCTATTTGGGAGGCTAAGGTGTGATAATTGCTTGAGCTTAGGAGTTTGAGACCAACCTAGGCAACATGGTGAGATCATATCTCTAAAAAAATTAAAAATGTTTCCAGATATATCATTTTATGTCTTTCCCCTTCTTCAACATTCTTTCCCCAAATTAATCTCTCCAGGATGCCTTCTCCAATTATCCCAACTCTGCATCTAGCTCAGGACTTAGGTATGGAAGTTGTCCTGTAGAAATCTGTGCCTACTTATGTACCATCAGTATTATAAGCTACCAGACACCAAGCGAACCTATTGACATATACTATGTGTCAGGCCCTGTGCTAAATGTACTACAGCATCTAATTTAACCCTAACAACAACTACAAAGCAGATATAAATCCCACAAGGATGGAAAAAAACAAGAATCAGAGAAATTACAAAATTTGCTTAGGGTCACACAACAACTATCTGGCAAATATGACAATCTAAAACTCAGCTGAAGTCCACTAGCAGCCAGTCACTAAAGCTCTGTAGTGGACATGGCTGACTGGCTACAAGAAGCCATGCCCAAACTTGCCTTCCTTGCCTATCTCTCATAGTAGAAGTTAGAAAGTCAAAAACACCCTTTCCTACTCTCTCTTATAGCAAGGCATGTCCACTGCTGCAGTTATGGTTCATGAGATATAAAGGAAAGTCTAATGGAAGGGTTCTAAAAATGGTGTCCTTCCTTATTTTTGTTAAAAAAAAAAAAAAAGAAGTCTTCTTTTTACCCATCTGTTTCCTTTTGGTTTGGAGTGGTTTGATAAGAATATAATGCCTAAATCTAGGGTAGTCATCTTGCTAACATAGAAAAAAATAAAAAAATGTTGCAGAGATAAGGTCCCAAGTCCTGATATTACTAAAAAATATAATCACCTACTTGTAGGACTACTTGTAAAATTAATAATAACTTTTATTATTATTTAAGCCACTAGTAGTTTGGCTTTCTGTTACTTTCAGCTGAATGTATTCCTAAGGTCACTAAAGTCAGAGACATATGGTAGGAATTATTGAGCTAAGTTTGGGGCATAGTCCTGGGATACAATGAGAACCCAAAGATGTAGACAGGTATGGTCTCCACCCTATGGAGTTTGCAATTTACATGGGAGACATAAAAACTATTCAAATGCTACAAGGAAAGTATCTGTGTGGTACTTGTTGATATAACTTTAAAGACAAAATAGTCTTAGAAGCAGCTCTTTAAGTAGTATAGCTTTATCAGCATAGTTTTAAAAACAGAATAATCAACTTGAATAATCCATAGGAATATAATAAAAATGCAAACTATAATTATTTATGGATGTAGAAGTTCAAATGAGTTTGATTTTCCTCATGGTACTTTTCTGCTCAAAGTAAAAAATTTTCAAAATACAGATAAATACAAAAAGGAAGATTTAAAAAAAAAAAAAAACACTTGTATCCCTAGTACCCAGAAAGTTGAAGTTCCTTCTAACTCTATTATTCTAATTTAGAGCAGATTATTTTATTTCAATCTAAACAACAGAAACAATATTATGGTAAATATCTTGGAGCAAGCAATGAAGAGAAACAGCTTCTTTGTATGAGAGCCAAATAATATTCACAAATATAAAATATTACAATCCATGGCATATAGAGAATGCCAAATTAACTGCTACTATAAAACACTATGATTCAATTCAACTTAAAATCCTTAGCTTTTAATGCTGTTTCATAACTACTATGTGCAATTTATATTGTCTGTTTAGTTCCCTGCTGTTTCTTTCCTTGCTTCAATATTTTGCCCTAAGAATTTTCATTAATTTGTAAATGTTTATGACTATTATAGAAAAATAATAACAGTCACATAAAAATGGATCACCAGCTTAAAATGTTCAATTTTCTATTCCAACCAGCATCAGGCACTGAGAGGTAGGAAGTAATTTGATTACTAATCAGACTTAACAGTTCAACACTTACCTGTAGAGATCATTGATTTATTATCTTAATTATTTCTCCTCACTAAGGCTTTACTCATATTTTTTGTTAGCTTTGACTTTTACCTCCCTTTTGAACTTTTGGCTTCAAATCTCCATTCTCCATGTTATAGACTTAATGTCTGTATCACCCCAAAATTCATAACCCACAATGTTATTATATTAGGAGATGGGCCCTTTAGGAGTTGATTAGGTGAAGGTAAAAACCCTCATGAATGGAATTAGTGTCTTAAAAAAGAGACCTCAGAAAGCTCTCTCACCCCTTCTGCCATGTGAGGGCCCAGCAAGAGGATGGCCATCTGCAGCCTGGGCGACAGAGCAAGACTCCGTCTCACAAAAAAAAGACGACCATCTGTGAACCAGAGAGCAGGCCCTCACCAGACCCTGCAAATGTCTCTTGGGCTCCCCAACCTCCAGAGCTGTGAGAAATAAAATTCTATTGTTTATAAGCCACCCAGTCTATGGTATTCTATTTTAACAGCCCAAATTGACTAAGACCCCCATGACTCCCATATGTTATCAATCAATCAATCATTTATTTTAAATGATTCTGCATTTCTCATAAAAACCACTTTCAGCCTTTGCAGAGCCAAGTAATGAAGAGCATCAACAGCTACAAACAGCTTGCGTTAGTTTGGTAGGGCTGCCATAACAAGGCATCAGGTAGCTCAAACAACAAAAATTTATTTTCTCATAGTTCTAGAAATCTGACATCAAGTTGTCAGCAGGGTTGGTTTCTTCTGAGGGCCATGAGAGAAGAGTCTGTTTCAGGTCTCTCTTTTTGGTTTGCAGATGGCCATGTTTGTGAGCATGTCTTTGTCCTAATCTCTTCTTCTTATGAAGACACCAGTCACATTGGATTAGGGTCCAGATATTGGCCTGATTTAACCTTAATTACCTCTTTAAAGACTCTGTCTCCAATACAGTCACATTCGGAGGAACTGAGGGTTAGGACTTCAACATATAAATTACAGGGGGAGGGGGAGGCAGACAGAAGGGAGGGTGGCACAATTAAGTCCATGACACAGAAATAACCAGAAAGAAGGTGACCAACCTAAGTATGTATCATGGATTTAGACAGAAGAAATAAGGAACATCTTTTCTGAGTACATAAAAACCCAAAATACCATACCTTGATTCTGAATTATCTGTGCTGGCAAACAGAAAAAGATCATTGATGGCCATCAAAAAAGGGCATAGATACCTTCTACATCCCAGAACATGCATGTAGATTTCTCAGAAGAAAGAGAAGAGGATAATAAGGATCTCTAAGAGAGTCCCCAGAGCAGGGGGAAACCATGCTTTCACTGTCAGAAAAAACTGCACTTCACAGTAACCTGCTCATCTACCAAAAAAGTTAACCATACAAAAGAGACAAGGGGACAAAGACAGCAAGAGTAAGTAGACCCACAAGAGAATAAGAAATTATTAAAGAATCCAGATCTATATGAAATCTATGTATCTACACTCTTCAATGTTCTTCACTTTTAAAGTATGCTTCTTGTGGCTCACTGTGAAAGCAATGATTTTACAATTGTCAAAAAATTTTTAATCCTAATACTGAAAGAGTCTCAGTAAGGTAGGATTTTTCAAGCTGCACTATTCAACTTGTCACATCTTTTTCTCTTTCCTCCAGAAAAACATTAATCCAAAAAGGCAAGCTCTCAGGCGAATTACTTTAATCCAACTATATTTCCTGATACGACAATTTGCAGCAATGATGTTGTCAACAAAGGATGTGTTTCCTTACTGGGACTTGTGTAAGAAGAGAGTGATTTTAGAGCTTCTGGCCAGTGAAAGAACCAAACGACTTCTGCTCTGCTGGAACCCAGAGGTATAGTAAATCCTATCTTGTGTTTGGGTCGACTTTTTAGTTAGCACAACATGCAAATATACTACCTGGTTAAAAAAAAAATCTATCCTTGAAAATCACTTATTTAACCCATGAAGTGCAATACACATGATTGTGTGTTCAACGTACTATTCAGCAATTTTTGTATGCTGAAGTTTTAGAACCATGAATCTAAGCCAAAGAAATAAACAAAGGAAACATCAAAATGCAGTGCCTACAGATTCAAATAATTCTCTCTTGAGTATGTAGACATTGTACAAGTAGGGCACTGCACAAGTCTTCCTATTCAATATAATCAGGATTAGCAGCTGGTCAGTTAAACAAAAAGTAAAATTAATGAAATAACTGTATATGAATACGTTTACCTTAAATTTTTTTTAATTAAAAGCATAAATATACATCTGTTCACTATTTTTTGTGATGCCAAGGTCTTTATTTTGTCTATGACTCAGCTGATTTTCCTCTTTTTTTAATATGAATCATACACATAATATATCATTTAGGATTTCCAGTTTAGAAAAAGGTGACAAAGACACTTACAAACCAATATGAATGTTTAATCTTAGATTTTTTGTTTTTGCAAATTTTATCCCCACCTAATTTGACAGATTTATTTAAACTGATTGACATGTATGGAATCGTTCCATAACATACACTATTCTCAACTACTTGTGTGGGGAAGTGAGTAAGCCATAGCAGGGGAAATTCCAATAATTCATTCTGCACACCACTTCTCTTGGTCTGTACCAAAATGAATAACTAAAGGTTAGAAGACTATTTCAGTACTACCTTCAGTGGCTAAAGTTTTAATTGAAAGTGATAGCACCAGAAATTAAAAAATCAAAAATAGTTAAACTTTACTTCAGGTTCCAAATATTTGGGGCTGATTTTTAAATTCAGAATTGAATCAGAAGTTTTATTTTCCCATCTCCCTGAAAACCTTGCATGGATATATTAATAATCAAAATAAGTTAGGCACATCTCCACCTATCCTCCTAGTTAGAGATGATTTTTCTCAGCAGAGACTGAGAGAAACCCAAAGACTTTCCTGGGGGAACTTGGATAAGGATAGTTGATATAGTTTGGCTCTGTGTCCCCACCCAAATCTCATCTCGAATTTTAATCCCCACATGTTGAGGGAGGGACCTGGTAGGAAGTGATTGGATTATGGAAGCACTTTCCCCCATGCTGTTCTTGTGACAGTTAGGCAGTTCTCATGAGATCTGATGGTTTAAAAGTGTGGCACTTCCCCTTCACTTGCTTTCTCTCCTGCCGCAATGTAAGACGTTCCTTGCTTCCCCTTCACCTTCCACCATGATTGTAAGTTTCTTGAGACCACTCCAGCCATGCAGAACTATAAGTCAATTAAACCTTTTTTCTTTATAAATTACCCAGTGTCAGGAAGTATCTTTATAGCCGTGTAAGAACGGGCCAATACAATTGTTTTAAGGGAATCAATTTCTATTGCTCAAGTTTGCTTTGTACTCCCTTAAAATTGATCTTCCTGAAAAATGCACTTCCAGTCATGTTGATTTCCACCTACTTTTTTACAATTATCTTTGAATTTTCCAGCAGAAGGACACATCGCTCTTCATCTGGTGGTCTTATTAGGTAGAGCTTTGAGCTTAGAAAAACATCTGAGAAACAGACAATTTGAAGTATTGCACAGGTATTGATACAACAAATGACTTTCATGACTGGGCAACAAATCTAATTGCAAGTCAAACACTGTAGTTTCCAATCCTTAGCTTTCAGTATAGTTGAAGAAGGACCTAATTGAGCTGTCATTTGAAAGATCATCAAAAACATTTTTTGTGTGTGATCACTATGTGATTTTTGGCTTATAACTCTGAAGGAATTCAAAGAATTAAATGACATTGCCATAACAAACCCCTTTCCATTCCCATCTACTTACATGAACATGTTTGTTAAAGCAGTAAGAGAAGAAAAGACATCTATATATATTTTTAAAAGAGCGGAATCTATAACACGAAATGCTTTACAGAGGAAGCCACAACAAATAAGCCTGTGCAATTCAACTCATTTAAGCACAATCAATTTACTCCTTAATTTGTTAATATTTAACGGGAGGGTGAATAGAAACTACCAAAGTTTAATTTAAATATTTAATGACTTAAAGTCTGAAATTCTGTGTGAAAGAGATAATTTTGGTGGTGTGAGTGGGTAACAAACAGACTAGAATGTTACTGTAGCTATCCAAAGTACATCCCAGTTTGCTAACTCAGAAGGCAAGAAACGTATGCTACTTAAGAATGCAATGGACCTTTCTTTAGGAAATAATGTGGTGGGTTTATCATTGTTGCCTCTCCTGGATACACATACTATGTAAAATTGACAACTTGACCTAACGGTAGTTTTTAGTCTGCCTTCAGTGAAAAACGACTGCATTATCAGGGAGTACTAAGGACGTATTAATTCTTTCTTTACCATGCTTCAGTGTACTCTGTCATTACGGAAACACTTCTTTACATTAAAAAGGTATAAACTAATAAGTCTAAACTAACAAAAAATGCTTCTAAACCTTTGAACAGTCTTTCAAAACATATGTCTTCTGCATTTTTTTCTTGTCATGAGCTATAATGCTTCTCATTCTTCCTTCCTCAAAGAAAATTTACAGATGAGTGTGATTATCTCTATTTAGAGCCAAGTGTATCTTTCACACAGAAAGCCAACTTGAGCCAGAGGAGACATATCATTTTATCCCCATGCATGACTGAGGGATATAAAATCACTATTCCACCTCTAGAACTCATGCACAACCCACAAACACACACATAAATAGCAACATGAGTGAAATTTAGCAAACTAGAAGGACAATCAATTGTAATTTTCCACTCTAAAACAATTTCATTTGAGATAGCAATGCTGGAAATGGTATTTTATAGTTGACTTCTACCAAATTATGATGCAGCTCAGATTCAAAATCTCTATTTTCTTTGGCAGAAGTTTTAAAAACCGTTTTTATTTACTCCAAACTCTATCGGAACAAAGCCGGCACAGGCCCTTTGCAATTTTTACATCAAGTGTTTCATGCTGTAATTAAGTAAGCAATGGAAATCAAAGGAAGCGCTAAGAGAAGGAATTAGGACATGATTTATTGATTGGTGGCATTTGAGGGATTTAAAATTTTTGTTTTAGTGTATAACTGCACTTTATTACCATTTTACTCTTAAAATGTAATAAGTACAAACTGCTTCAGTAATGATAGAAAAGCCTTCTCAGGTTTAATGAAATCTTTTATTTGCTACTGAAACTTTTATTATTTCCAAATGGTAACATAAGCAAGAAAAAGTCATTACTTTTATTTGAGGAAAAACTTTAGCAATTCAAATAATTTTGTTCTTGGGTGAATTTTAAGACATTTAGATTTGTTGTGTTTGTGCTTATTGTTTTCATTTACTTTTGATAAATTACAACCAAAAAATGTATACACACACACTATTATAAAATTAGCCTCTAATCATCTATCAAAATACTAAATACTTACATACAGCCATCCTCTATCAGATGTTGGTCTGATCCAGACACAAATTTTTATATATTTAGGCTCCTGCACATCTCAGTTGTTGACCATGTGAGGCAACATAGTGTGATGGTGAAGAGAAATGACTCTGATGCTATATTGTCTGGCTTTGTATTCCAGCCCTTACCCTTCCTAGCAATGCTACCTCTAGAAACTTCTCAGTCCTTGTTGCGGGAAGTCAGGGACCCCGAACGGAGGGACCAGCTGGAGCCACGGCAGAGGAACATAAATTGTGAAGATTTCGTGAACATTTATCAGTTCCCAAATAATACTTTTATAATTTCTTATGCCTGTCTTTAATCTCTTAATCCTGTTATCTTCGTAAGCTGAGGATGTACATTACCTCAGGACCACTGTGATAATTGTGCTAACTGTATAAATTGATTGTAAAATGTGTGTTTGAACAATATGAAATCAGTGCACCTTGAAAAAGAACAGAATAACAGCGATTTTTAGGGAACAAGGGAAGACAACCATAAGGTCTGACTGCCTGTGGGGTCGGGCAAAAAGCCATATTTTTCTTCTTGCAGAGAGCCTATAAATGGACATGCAAGTAGGAGAAAGAGATCACTAAATTGTTTTCCTAGCAAGGAATATTAATATTAATACCTTGGGAAAGGAATGCATTCCTGGGGGGAGGTCTATAAACAGCTGCTCTGGGAGTGTCTGTCTTATGCGGTTGAGATAAGGACTGATATACGCCCTGGTCTCCTGCAGTACCCTCAGGCTTACCAGGGTGGGGAAAAAACTCCGCCCTGGTAAATATGTGGTCAGACCGGTTCTCTGCTCTCGAACTCTGTTTTCTGTTGTTTAAGACATTTATCAAGACAATATGTGCACCGCTGAACATAGACCCTTATCTGTAGTTCTACTTTTGCCCTTTGCCTTGTGATCTTTGTTGGAACCTTATCATTAGTTCTATTTTTGTCCTTTGCCTTGTGATCTTTGTTGGACCCTTATCAGCAGTTCTGCTTTTGCCCTTTGCCTTGTGATCTTTGTTGAACCCTTATCAGTAGGTCTGCTTTTGCCCTTTGCCTTGTGATCTTTGTTGGACCCTTATCAGTAAGTCTGCTTTTGCCCTTTGCCTTGTGATCTTATCAGTAGTTCTGCTTTTGCCCTTTGTCCTGTTCCCTCAGAAGCATGTGATATTTGTTCTGCTTTTTGCCCTTTGAAGCATATGATCTTTGTACCTACTCTCTGTTATTACACCCCCTCCCCTTTTGAAACCCTTAATAAAAAACTTGCTGGTTTGAGACTCAGGTGGGCATCACAGTCCTACCAATATGTGATGTCACCCTGGTGGCCCAGCTGTAAAATTCCTCTCTTTATACTGTCTCTCTTTATTTCTCAGCTGGCCGACACTCATGGAAAATATAAAGAACCTATGTTGAAATATTGGGGGTGGGTTCCCCCAATAAGTCCTCAAATTCCTTGTCTGCAAAAATGAGGGTGACTAAAAACTGGCATGAGTGGGAAGATTTAATAAGGTAGTTCATATAAAACACTAGAATGGAGCCTGGCACATAGTATGCACATAATAAATATTTAGTTCTAACACAATTTTCATTTCTGAATACATGCATCTCTAGATTGGATGCACCATCCAGCAATACCATTTATTCAACACACATTTGTTGAGTTTTATTTTGTTCTGAACACTGTCCTAAGTAACGGGGGCAGAGAAATTAATACAATATGGTGCCTACTTTTCAGGAGCTTGCCATTTAAGTGCAAAGTATTTGTTGCCATCTTAATACCTTTCCTGAAGAGTACCATGAAACATACTCTTGCATTAAATCACAAATTTCCCTTTTCCCCAGAGGCTTGGAATTAATGGAACTTCAGAAAAATTTGACTTCAGTTTCTGAAATCTTAATCATGCACAATTTAATAAATAGCTACATTTTTTTCACATTTTAAAATAGATTATTAAATGGTCTAATCAGATTCTAACTAGCCAAAAACTTGAAAAACATAGGAAGACAACCATGACTGACACATTTATTTTCCCAAATGCAAACATACTGCAAACATCAGCTGCTGAAAAATAGTGCTATTCGCATCTTACGTAGCATCTTACATGACCCAAAGATAACTAAAAATTGCACAGGAGTTCAGCATCAAAATGTTAAAAAGTACCTAAATTAAATTCAACTTGAGATAAAACAAAAAGTTTATTTAATCATAGCTATATCACTTTTCTAAAAGTTCTGAAACTGATTTCCAACATGGCACCTTATATGGCTTTAGTTTTTTCAAACATTTTCATTTATGCCATTACACTCAGAGAATTCATTAAAAAGTAAAATCTTGAAGTTTGGGTATAAGTTCCAACACAACGACTAATGTGGTATTTCAAACATCACAAACTCCAAATGATCTCAAATATATTGTCCTCTGCTAATTTGCTGCTCCTAGAAATGTGCAATAAATGCAATTGAAAAGGAAAGTGCCTTCAATTTAATTGCAAGATTGACTAGGATATTTATCTTCTTACTAGATGTATCATAATAAAAAACTGTCTAATATGCATTACATTGTTTAATTCAGGAGGAAATTGGATATTCTCCCTTCCAATAAAAAAACGAAACTTTTTTTTTTTTGCAACAGCCAATAATGACGGTGTTCTTTCTAGAATACATTGAATATTGCCAAAATAGGTCCTCTAAGGGGTTCACCTACCTAAAGCAACTGAAGATCATGAGTAAATACACAGGCACACAACTCCTCCGTCTCTTTTCCTGTGCCATATAACCTTCCTTTATTAAAATACTTTTTAAAGACCCTTATGGTCCTTTTGAGATTGGGCAGAAAAAATCCCTGAAATAATACCCCCTCTTCCCAATGAAACATCTTTCAATACTGAATGAACTCACACCTCGCTTGTATGTAAGCTAAGGTGAGAATGCATCTCTCAGTCTCAAACCTCCAAACGAATACTTATTTTGGTAACCTCTTCTTTTGCATCTAAACACACATGTTCCACACCACAGGATCTTCTTGATCCCAGCGAAGGTTCTTGCTTAATGTATGCGTTTTTCACTTCCATTTTTTAATCCTTCCAGGGTGAAAATTTCAAAAGGGGCGAACGTGGGTGAAAGAAACGAAGAAGGGGAGGGAGGAGACATGATGCCTGGGATTTCTGCCATCCTCGCTGCAACCCAGAATTCGTATATTTTTTCCTTTCCCCAGCCCTCCCCCTCGATCCCCTCTCGCCCCTTCCCTCCGCAGCAGGAGGGAGGAGGAGGGGCAGCTGGCTGAAGCCGCCACCTGCCACAGCGTGGAAAAGCTCCAGTTGTCACTTACCCAGAGGGGTGAGAATGGCTCATTTTTGCAGGATCCCTTTTGGACCCCGCGGCAGGTGCGGAGGGTGGGTGCGTGGGGCCCCGTGCGCGCTGGCGCTGCGACAGTCGCGCTCGAGGGGTGGCTCCGCACTGAAGTCCCCTGTGCGCGGGCACCTGGGCTGGGCCGCCGCCGCCCCTGGGCGCCCGGGCTACCCGCAGCCTCCCGGGCTCCCACCCTCCGTTGGTATCCACAGCTTCCCGGTTGCTAAGGGAGGAGAGAGGCAAGAAGCGCCCAGTGTCTGGAGAAGCGGAGGCGCTGCTGGAACCGAGCCTGCGGAAGCTGGAAGTGAAGCCAGCTTCTACCCCTTTTTCTGGGCCCTGATAGGGAGGAGACCCAGGCAAGCCCCTGCTCTGTTGCTCTAGGGCGCGAGTTCCCCAGGTATCTGTAATATGAAAACACAAACACACTCGTGCACACACACAGGCGCACACGCACACATTTTGGCTGGCGTGCTTCCTGCTAGGCCCTGGGGAAGGAAGGACTGGGTAGCGGCTGAGGATAATAAGAGCAGGGAGCAGCTACTGTGTGATGCGGTGGTTTCCAGTGCTAAAACAGCGATTGCAAATTCGAGGGAAAGAAGGACGTCTCTCAATCTGTTTTGGGTTTTGAATTTGTTTCTGCATCTGTAAGGCATTACAATAGACGCATTTTCTCCTTGGAAAACCCCTATCCTTGTTCCTAGCTGAGGTTCCCACTTCCAGTGGGCAGGGCTGACAGTGCTGGCTTTCAGAAGATGGGGGAGACGCAGTTATTCAGTAAAGCACCCAGAAACAATACTTACATTGGAATCCAGTACATGGAATGCAGGGCTTAGATGAAGCAGCCTGGATTTAAATGAGGATCTTAATGTGGAGGAAGTTTAAGCACTAGACTCAGATAACCTATTCTTGTTTTGTTCATGCTTGGTCAGGTGTTTTGCAGAATGACTTGATCTCTGGCCTCAGGTTCCTCATGTATAAGTGAAGGGTTGGACGCATCAGTGGTGACTGAGCTTTCTAGGGTCTCTATTCTGGGTCAGCCACATTTAGAGGTGGAAAGAGCATCACCTCATTAATGTCATTCTGCTTTTCCTCACGTGGTAAAGGCCCACTGAGTATGACAGAGTTCAAACTCCTTAGTGTGACATTCAGGGGCTCTCATCACCTGGCCCCAGCGTCTTTCCCGAGCCTGTGTGACCACTTTCTCTACTACCTTAAACTCTAGCAAAACCAAACTCTTGCACTATTCCTCTAGTGGAAACATACTTTGCACCCTTGACTACTTGGAAAACTTCTATTCATCCTGGAACACTTAGCTTGAACACTTCCTCTTTGACATCCTCAGGTGTGCTAATGACTCTGGCCTCTGGGGGCCACTCGGCTGGGATATGCCTGTTTTATGCTTAACCCCTGTATAACACTTGCTAAAGTAGATGCTGCTTTTTCTACTCAAATGCAAGCTCCTCCATTTCATTTTGTACATCTATTCCATTTTTCTATATTCTCAGAAGGAAGCAACAGTTTAATAAATGTTTGCAGCATGAGTGAAGGGAAAAAAAGAAACTCTTGAGTGGCAGCATTTGTAATGAGTTGTTACTAAATGCTCTCCTCAGCCTTTTATTGAGCACTTACTATCTCATTTAATCCTCATCTTCATTTTATGAGACAGGTTTTTTTCTCCATTTCATAGCTATCGAAACTAATACATAAAGAAATTAATTATTTTTTCTGACATCTACAGTGGCTTCCAATGGGAAAAACTAGGATTCAAATCCAGATCTATCTGATTTCAGCCTACAAATGCCTTTAACAATTACAAGTTGATTTACTTTTCCGTGGCCCCTATAAATTGCCAGAGAAGCCAGATATTCTATACCATTACAGGTTTTGGACCTGAGTGACCAGAGCCATTCCAAGAAAAAAAAAATATGATGCTAGCCCAATAGCTTAGGTCCTGAGACTGAAGGATTCAAGGCGGCTTCAGATCCCAACTGGCCAGAGCTAGACTAAGGCAGAGGTCATCTCCCCGTGCCCCTCTACCGTATGTCTATCCCCACTAACACTGATTTCCATTTGAGGTTGCCCTTAATGCTCACTGTAACTAGATTTCACCTGGATAAAAACTGGGACTGGGGAAGGAGGAGGAGGAACTAGAAAGATACATTGTAACTTGCCTCAGGTGTTGCCAATCCCTAAGAATGGTGTAAATAATGTAATCTTATATAGGTACTGGTTGTTACAAAATTCATTTTCGCAAATAGAAAATGGTATTTTCTCACTGGTTCAATGAGAAGGGAAATTAAAATATACTATTTAGATACTCAGGATTCTGTAGAAAAGATTCACCAGCACTCTGCAGACAGTGAGGTACCCTCAACAGCATGTATTAATTCATAAATGGGGTTTGAGTTCTCTACCCCTGTGAGCTCCACAATTTCACATTCCTGATGAAAACTGCAAGGAAGCTACTAATTTTCACTTCAGAAAATGCTCACTGTGAAAATGTATTGGGAATTTAGCCAGAATGAGTTTTTATGTTAATTTCTAGAATGGAGATAGGGAAAGGGAATAAAGAAAAAAACTAAATTAAACTGTTTCAAGACCAAATAGTCACTGGAGTCCTTTTCATTTCCTCACAGGAAAAAAAAAAAAGTCCCCAGATGTCCCCAGAAGTATCATAAATTTATAAAAAGATTTCAGTTTTATAGAAAGACCTGTGGAGTGAGAGTCGGGGTCAGGAGATTGAGAGAAGTAGAAGGGCAGCAGGGAGATAAGGATTACACCTACAGTGTTGATTGGATCTTCATTTAGGGTGAACAGCAATTGGACTTAGGAATCACAGATCTAAACTATCAGTGATGGTCTTATTTGTTTTCTGTTGCTATAACAGAATACCACAGATAAGGTGATTTATAAAGAAATTTATTTCTTACAATTCTGGAGGCTGTGAAGTCTGACGTTAAGAGGCCACATCTGGTGGGGGCTTTCTTGCTGCATGATAACATCACGGAGAGCATCACACGACGAGAGGGTAAGAACATGTCAGCTCAGGTCTCTCCTCTTCTTATAAAGCCACCAGAGTCATCACTGGGGGCTCCACTTTAATAACTTTATCCAGTCCTAAATACTTCCCAAAGGCACCACCTCCAAATACTATCAACATATGAATTTGGAGATTAAGTTTCCAACAAAGGAAGTTTGGAGGACACGTTCAAACCATAGCAGTGACCATGTCTTGGATCAAAGGTAGGCAATGTATGGTTTGCCAACTACATCTGATCCACTGCCTGTTTTTGTACAGTCTATAAACTAAGAATGGATGCTACAGTTTTAAATGCTTGGGAAAAAATCAAAAGAAGAATAATATTATATGATACATGAAAATTATATGAAATTCACATTTTGATGTCCACAAATAAAGATTTATTAGAATATGCTCACACCCGTATTTTTTTTTTTTTTTTTTTTTTTTTTTTTTTTTACAAATGACCTATGCTTTCATGTAACAATGGCAGAGTTGAGTAGTTGCAACAGTGACTTTATGGCCCATGAAACCTAAAATGCTTGCTATCTTTCCCATTACAGAAGAAGTTTGCTGACCTCTGGCCTAACTTATCACCACAATTGGAGATGTAACTTACCCTCACAGACTTTGAGAACAAGGACCACACCTTTGTATTCCCAGTACCAAATGCTCTGTGCCTCTCACAGAGGGGTGCTGAATAAATAGGCACATGAAGAAATTAATGAATAGATTGAAGAAATAAGTTTTCCATGTGTTTATTATTCTCCTGAAAGACAGAGTTCAGGTTACCAAGACTTTCTCCCCAGATGTTATCCCAAAGGCATTTTGGAGATCTTCAAGGCTATCACTCCCATCTCAGTCCACGAGTGTCAGGACCTTAAAGCATGATGAGTTGATGTGATCCAGAGCTACTTTCTTTATCAGCATTATATAAAACCTCAGTAGGAGGCGAATAAGATAAGCATTTCATCAGGACATGCTCCATTGTGCAGAAGGTTAAATTTACAAGCGAGTTTCCTAGCATCCCCCAATGTTAGCTTGGGTTGCTCAAAACTATCGCATTGAGAGGCTGAAGAATGAAGTGCCAATGTACAAAATTTAACTTCCAACCTTTGATAATAAGGGGTGCACTGCCCTGAAGTTGTTTTCTATTGTCTGAATGTCCCCCAAAATTCATGTGTTGATATTTAATCACCAATGAGATAGTATTAACAAGTGAGTCTTTAGGACGTGGAATAAGACCTGAGAGTAAAACCTCATGGATGGGAATAAGGCCCTTATAAAAGGGCTTGAGAGAGTGGGTTCACTGCCTTCTGTCCGTTTTGGCCTGTGAGACCCAGTTTTCCCCCTCTCCAGAGGGGGAACAACAACCCGGTGCCATCTTGGAAGCAGAGAGCAGCCCTCACCAGACAACAAACCTTCCAGTGCTTTGATCTTGGACTCCCAAACTCTAGAACAGTGAGAAATGAATTTCTATTTTTTATAAATTATCCAGTCTCTAATATTCTGTTATAGCAGCACATGCAGACTAAGACAATAAGCTTAATTCCAGTGATCCATTTAGTGAGGCATGGCATTAGACCTAGGAAAGGCTAACCAGGCATATTCAATGAATAGAGTGACAAACTCAAATGTGCATCCCTAATTTAGAGTTCTGAACAACATGGATAGGCAAGCTGTCTCCAGATCTTTCTATCCCTATTTTTCAGTTGCATCAAATCTGTAGACCGATCAGTTGGAATAGGGACAGTCAATTGACTTATTTAGTGGCCATGGGAAATCAATGACATTTTCTAAGCCTGTGGTCTCAGAGATGAACAGAACTCCTGTCTTCCCTCAAATTTGAAGTCTGTTGGGTAAAATGATGTGCAAAGAATGACAAATCAAAATGCCTAATGCTATGATGCAAATGTGTGTAAGGTGTCTTCTAATGTTCCTGCCCCCTCACCCCACAACAGGTCCAGCTATGTACCCACTGTCTCTGATGCTAAACATCACTCCACAATTACCACATTATTATTTCTTCTATCCTTGAGACCCTGATTATTTCTCACCATCCTGTCCCAGAGATTCTATATGAGGAGAGGGAAGAGACTGGACAAGATGAAAAGAAGAAGAGAGAAACATAAAGATCATTGGAAAGAAATAACTACTAAGAGACCTCCAAGGAGAATAAGGGACATTTATTTTTACATTTTTTCCAATAATTATATTTCTGATAAATACATTCCCCACCCCACCCCAAAATGTTTCTCTAGAGAATTCAGGAAGAACTCACAGAAGAGTCAGGGCTTAAGATGAGCCTAAAAAGATATGTAAGAGTTGGCTGGGGAGATGGAAGTTGGGAGAAAGAGGCAAGTCTTCCCCAAGCCAAGACTCCCCATCAAAGCCTCTCCAGATGAGGGTGGACTCAACTAGTCTCTGTAGACCCTGCCCTTGCTTCTGTAATCTGAACATGAATGGAGGCTGTGATTTGGAACTGAGGAAAGGAGAGGAGAAAGAGAAGTGGTAGGCAGAGATAACTTCATCAAGGAAATGGGATTCAAGCAGGGCTCAGGTGTGTCAAGCTGCTGCTTCAAGGTTGCCTTCTCTTCTACTGTGGATTGTCTGTGTCACTGTTGCCCCCTATCCACACACTGTGTTGTTGGTGTTCATGTCTACTCTCCTCCAACCGTAGCATAAATTTCTGCTCTTTCCTTCAGTATCAATGAAATTACCATGATTTAGAAAGTATTTAACAAGTATTTCTTGAACAATGATAGAAAGAGTGTAATCCATGTTTTCCTTGACACTCCAGTTGGAGGAGAGGACATGAAAAATGTGACATAAAAAGAGTAATAAAAGGATATTTCTTTGGCTCTGGCGCCACCAATGTATGAGTGAACTTGAGAGATATTAAGGAGCTCAGCATGTCTGTGATTGTCCACCACTAGCCAAAATGCATTCTAAACAACAGGCATTGAATTTTGGGAGAGGAACTTAGTAGAGTCATCACAATGGCCTGATCCAATAGAAGAATAGGTTAGCTTACTTGATCCAGTGTTTCTGAAACAGCTACAGATGGCTGACACTACTGCTTGCCATTAGAAATAGATATTATACTTGGCATTCACAGAACTAAAGCTCCACTTGGCCCAAGATCAGAAAATATCCATTGGCCATTTACCATATATCAGGTACTCATTGAATCTTTGCACCTGTGAGGTAGGTTTTATTTTTATCACTACTTTACAGATGAGGAAGCTGAGGTTCAGACAGATTAAATACCAGCTACTAAGTGGCACAGCTGAGATTCAAATCCCGTTGTCTATGTTTCTAGAACCCGCACACTTAAACACTTTGCTGTATTGCTTCCCACATCCAAGAGGTAAGAAGACATAACCTCACAAAGAGAAGGTAATAAATGCAAGGTCACTGATCTCAAATAAAAGCTGTTCTCAATTGTGCCAACTGTTCTTCTCCCAACCCTCATCACTCACAGTGACTCAATAATGTGGCTGGTGAAAAACAAAACTGAAGAGCAGGAATTTCATTCATTACCACACATCTGTTTTCTGACAGAGTAAATAGTATACTCCACGCCCTCTCACCCTTAAGAGCCACCATCTCCAAAACATTTTTATAGCTTCATTTGGTTTAAATGACTTTGGAGTTGGCTCTTCCATGGAAGCATAGCAGCACTGGTCTTCAAGCATTCCTGCATCATAAACTGCTGGCTGAATTGCCTTATTCTGTTCCTCTCCACAACCTTTGAATTAAATTGTATAGACAAGAAAATTATGATTCTTAAACTTAGGTTATAAGTAGATTCATGGTCTCGAACAGAAGACTAGGATTGTTCATTTGGGAGGTAGATGACAGTCAAGCTCATAGAACAAACCATGTGACCTATACTATCTTTAAAAAAAAAGAATAAACATAACTTTATTACTTACACATTCATGTTGTAACTCAGACTTGATTAAGGAAATGCCACCTGATGGGACTTTAAGACATAGATATTGATTAGGTAAAGATTCTTTTTGGTAATGACCATATTAGTTTCATGGAAATAAGCACCGTTAAAGGAGTTCATGGATTTTTCTCATAGAACTTAAATACTCTCCAGACAAGCATGCTTTCACTAGTAAATTGCTTAGCCAACACTTCCTCCCTAAGGGCACATAGGTTAAAAAAAGTTTTGTTGCTGTTGGAGTGATAACAAATTCTGAACTAATGAAAATTTCTTGTTATGATAAAAGACAATAACTCAATGGAAGTTGTGGAACAAACATCAAAGAAAATACAAAGAGAAAAACACATTTCTGGAGTGGGAGTCTGGAGAGAGTGATTATTCATTGGTGAATTGCAGGAAAACCCAAAGCAGTAAAAATAAATTAAGAAACAGGCAGATGATTAAAATAGCACAACCATGCTCCTAAGGCTCTGCAGATTCACTTGAAAAGAAAAATCTGGGGATTCCTTGATATATTGACAGTTTGTAATATGATCCCCATAGCTGACCCAAGATCAGAATTGTGGGGTTTCTTCGTTCCTCTGGGCTTCTTTTTCAATAAGTTTTTCTCTCACTTAAAGGCCACATCAAAATCCACCTTTTGGTTGAGGAGGAAGAATCATGACTACAGGGTTTATTCTCTGCACTTGTGCAAGCCTGTCACCCTAGGGAGCTTTTATCCCTGAGCTAAACGGTCAGTCAGACAGGATGTGAGAAAATGCTCTGATGAGCCAAGGTTCTGCAACATTGGAAACAGGAGCACAAAATTTTATGGTGCTCATTGTTCCAATGTGTTCCGTACTCATACACAGCAACCAAGGCTATTTCTTAAGCTGTAAGCCAAAGGGGAAAAAGCAAAGTGGTTAACACTGGAGTGTGCTATGATGTGGAGAAATATTTTGTAAGCAGGGAAAGGAAGTCGAGAGGGGAATATACAACTTTACTCACTTAAAAGGCAAATAAATGAAAAAGAAAGCGGCAAAGTCGACAAGGAAGGTGCATAGTTTCATTATGCATAATCACAAAAAGTAGAAAACCCACAAATCCCCTCTAGTTTGCTTGGCATTAAACCTCTGCACTTAAGAGTTGAGTAGTTATGCTTGTGATACTGTAAATTCTGAGAATTTTTTTCAGATGTACCAAAAGGCCATGTTATGAAGAATGGATTTAAGAAGAAGTAAGAGGTTCCAGTTCCCCTATTTTGTCCATATGCAAACCAGCGATCTAGGTTTGAATTAGAATTCAATCACTTTAAAGATGTTATCACTTTGGGTTATAGGGAAGGCTTCTATATTTCCACCTCTTGGATGTTAGGCATGGATGGCCATGTGACTTGTTCTGGCCAATGAAATATGAAAAGTGACGCGTGTCACTTCTAGGTAGAATCTTCTAAGAGATCCCGCAGAATTCTTCATCTTTCTTTTATTGGCCCCAGTGACCAGCAACATTCCAGATGGTGGTGCTTTCCTCAGCCTGTCCTCCTCACTGAGGATGATGTGGCACAGAGCCACACACAAACCCATGATGGACATGACATGTATGAGAAATGAATCTTTGCTGATTAAAACTATTCAGATCTGGGGCTGCTGGTTATCACAGCAAAGCTGGCCTATGGTGATGAATACAGCCATAAATTAGCTATGTGATTTCGAGAAAGCTAGTTTCCCAAAGCCTCTATTTTCTAATCAGAAAATGAGGAGGGCCTGGTATATAGCAAGCATTCAAAAATGGTAATTTACCCATCTTCATGATGATAACTACACTTTATTAGATACCTACACTGTGCCAGTCACTACCTTCCCTGTACATACATCATCTCTCATCCTCACACCAATCTTATAAAGTAGATGTTCTTGATCTTTTTTATAGATGATGAAACTACGCCTCAGAGAGGTTTATAGACTGATGAAGGTATCAGCTTGTAGGTGGAAGAATCAGATCCTTCTGATTCAAAGCTCTTGCTTTATTCACCATGCTACCTCTGTTAAGAGAATGCAGCTAATCCATCACTAAATAACTGAGAACTTACAATATTAAGACAAACATCATAACATTAAAAAACAAATAAAAAGAAAATAAATTAGAATTTTAAATTACTATATTCTTCAGACAAAGCACCTTTATCACTAAATGATTTTGTTTTCATAACTCCAGCTAAAGCCATGCTCAGTCATTCCCAACCTAGGGTGACCAACACCTTAGGGTTTATTAACATAATAATATGGGTCTGCAACCTATTCTCAGGATTTCCACAAGCCTAGAAGAAATGAGAGTTACATAGGGCAAGGTGGCCCAAGCCAAATAAAAATTGCTTTTTTCTTTTTTATAATAATTATAGTGGGTCATCTCATTGTGGTACATTTGGCTTTCTCATAGGAAGACATTATTTGTTATTTTTCCTGCATAAAAGTAATCTTTATCGAAACACTACATTCATAGTAGTTCAAAAAAATTATACAAGGGCCCATTAGTTATAAAAAGGTTGTTAAACACTACTATATCCCAAATCTTAAATTTTGGCCAGTACAAGTGTAAATTTTCATTTCTCCATCTCTTTGCAGCTTAGCTCCTAATAACCCAGGTTGTCCCCTGTAGTCCTGAGAGGTACAGGGAAGTAACACAGCAGGAAACATCGTAGGTGATGACCAAAGGAGGATGGCAAAAAACGCAGTGTTAGTAGATGAACCAGCCAGAGAGTGAATTCAGGGAAAAGAAGAGGAAAGCCACTTCTCTTCAGGTCAATTCCATAAAAGGAAGAGCTGACAGGTGAAATGAAAGTGACAGACTCAAAGTTACCTTGTCATTTATGGGGAACAGAACAGAACACCTAGAATTTGCAGAAGGATGTCTCTCAGAGAAATTGGCAAAAGACTTTGTAGACGATGTGGGTCAAAATGAATAAGACTTTCAAAATGGAGTTCTGTGGCCATCCTTCCTTCTACCTCCCCCTGCTAGAAATCGGCTATTGATTTCCAGACTAACTAAATTAAAGGCTCTTCAGTTGTAACAAAACAAAGATAGTGTTTCAAAGACACCCTTTAGTCAGATTTCTGGAGGACAGTTTTGGGCCCTGCCATCAAAGCAAATAAACCCCACTATAATCATGGTTGCTGGGAGAGGGGTAATGACAATTTAAAAAGTACTGAACATATGATGTGTTCCAGGCTCTGTGCCCAAATGCTTCAAGTGCCATGTCTCATCTTATGCTTAAATGCTATTGTTTCCCCCTTTTTACAAACAAAGGTTCTGAGAAGCAGGGAATTGAAACTTGCCTGAAGTCACATGCTTGTAAGTAGTTCCTCCTCCTTAGCAACCGTTCTCAGTCCCTGTGTCACATTGTCCCATGGAGGGTGGTTGGAGATGAGCAAAATCACAAATTGTGGGTGTCATCAAAGAAGGCAGAAGGGAACTTGTACTTATCTAGTGCTTCCAATGTGCTAACAACCTACACAAATCATCTCATTTAACTTCCACAATTCCTTGGGGGAGGCATTATTCTCATGGTACAGATGAGGATATTGAGGCTCAGAGAGATCAATGATTGGCCAACAAAGTAAACAAGGTAAGATGCAAACCAAGGCATTGTAAATCCTCACATTCAGGGATGCTGCTTCTGTAGCAAGTTGCTTCAGATTTATTTTCAAAAAATTATTTGCCCATATAAAGTATCAGTATATGTGACCAAATTTCAGTTCATCTGGAAATACCTGTATGTTTTAGTTGCTTGGAAACTCAATATAAGGCAATTTTGTGACATGGTAACTAAAACCATCAATGTGATACTGGTTTATGCTTTCAGATATACAAGTTCCTTTGTGTTTTGCATCAGACCGATCATGTTTGGAATGCTGTGCTTATATGACAGACTTATATCTCAAAGTACATATTTTTCACTGCATTCTCCAAATTCAGAGGCAAGGACCATTTTCTCTGAGTTATGCTCTGAAAACCCTCTTCATTTGGTTTAAGGCGAGGGGGAAGCATTCCCTCCCATGCATGGCAGGTAGGTGTAGGAACAAGGAGAACTCAAAACATTTATAGCTCACCCCAGTGAAATCCATACCACCAACTTCTTCCTTCTTGCAATGAACTGCTTGCCTTCTTTCTTACACCCTGGAAATTGGTAATATGCTAATGTTTATTCTGCATATGTGTCTGGTACTTCTCTCTGGGATGTGTTAGGGACTTCCATGTAGGGTCGCTCAGGCTGCACACTGCATGCACAGCTACAGAGTATACTGTTTACATGGACCATGATGGGAATGCCCCATCATGCCCCCCATGGTTGATTGTGCAATTCAGCAGCCCTACTGGCACATATTACTTTCTCTGTCTGTGCAAGCTCTCCTGAAATTAAATAGAAAAAAGCATGTTTAGTTTACTGCTGGGTATGACATTCAACATTCCAAAACAAAAGAACTTCCTTTTAAAACACAATATAAAATATAAATTTATTAAAATGATGATCACTCTAGAAACTATTTCATAGAAGAAAGCATTGAAATAACTGGTTATGTCTCAAGTAAACATGATTGGGACCATAGAAAGTACCAATGTCATAAAATATTAGAAAGGATTTTATGCAGAGGAGGGAAGAGACTGAGAAGATCTATGGGAGATAATCAGGAGAAGGTATGAGATAAGTTTTGGCTCAGCAAAAGAAACAACTTTCCAGAACCAAACAACAAATAGAAATCTTGTCACAAAAACCCTATGAGAAAGGGCATAGTTTAATACTTTAGACCCATTTCATAGGGGACAAGTCCAAAAATGGATAATATTTATGTTAGAGAAACACTTTATCTCTAGAAGTGATCAAGAAGAGGAATCAAATACTCTATAGGATATCCTTGCATAGAGTTATATTGAACTTAATGAATTATAAGGCATCTTCTAGGAAACTAACTCTGTGTTTATATGATGGTATTAAAACCTACTAACCTTGACCAGTCCTGGAAGAAGGAACTCCCATTACCTTCCTCCTGGAAGGAGGTTGAGGCTTTATAGAAAGTGCTTGATCCAGCCCTTATATGTGTGCATTTCAAAGTTTCTGTCAGGTCTCATGTAGCTAAGCAAGCACAGCCACAGAAATTCTATGTTTTATTAAAGGGCTGGTTTTATTTTTCATTCCTGGAAGACCTAAGAATCACAATTTGAGAGAGGAGTGACAGTAGAAATAAAGAACCTAATACTGCTCTGTATATTAATAAGTTCTGCCAAATCCACTGTGAGAGAGGTGTCTGATCTGAAAAGTTTTTCTTCTTCCTTATGGTCTTAAACCGGGAATTGAAAACCCAAAGGAAGAAGAAAAACATTAAGACACTGGGGAGTGGCAGGCAGTTCTAGAGCATGGTCCATCTAAAAGTTGGCTGCTTCTGAGATCAGAAGCTATGTCGCCTCCTAGAAATGCCTTCTAGGGTTGCCACAGATTCCGATTTTTCCAAAGAAGCTGAAAAGCTAGATAGATTGAGTGAATTTAAAAAAAAAATTTAGAACATTATGGAAGTCAAATAAATAATATCTATGGTTAGAATTCTGCCCACTGGCTTCCAGTTTATGACAACAAAGTAGGAATATAGGCTTCCTACTCAGGAAAGGAAGGCCTGACCTTCAGAAAACAGCGAGTGGGAAGCCCATGCACACATATGTGTCTCCATATGAGCCAGCAGGTATCTATCAGGCAAATGAAGACAAAGAAAAGTAGGAACAACTACACTGGTGGGAAGATCTGAAGAAGGCTCAATTAGAGTGACTCCTCCCACATGAGATTGCTTTGCAGGACTTGAAGGGCCAGAGGCCCCTCTTCACTGTCCTGCTGAAGCTCCTGGGTATTTCTCTCTGGAAGAAATAGCTCAGACTTGGGAAGGCCACTGGATCCTCTGGCAACATCAGCCCCTGTAGGTGGGGAGTGGATTTTTCCCAAAGGGTAAATGACCCCCAAGGCCTAGTTTGAAGAGAAAGTTATTCTTAGGAAAGAGCAGGGACCTAAGGAAGTATAGCAAAATTAGAAAGTGGGGATGACCACCAGAAGACACCCGTGAAAGCTTTAATTCTTTGCGTGATTTTTTTTTTTTACTCAGATGGGGGAAAAAGTCATGTTTACTACATCATTTCAAGTGTCTTTCCCTGACAAAGATAACCCTCAGTATATAGTGCATTTGCCATCAGCCCTGTTTTTAGATGTAATCTTCAACAGCTTGTTCATATGGATTTTAATTTTAATATGTTTGGTTACACAACCAAGCACTAGAAGCACCAAAAAAAGTGACAGGCACAGGATAATCCTCTTTCATTGTGTGGGGAATGTGTTTAAAAAGAACAAAGGGGAAAAGAATAGAGTTTGAGATATGTTTAGATTTTAAAGGTGATGGATATAATATCTCTATATAACTTCCTTTCTCCTTGTTATCATGTGCATTTTTTAAATTATAGACAAGTCTCAGAGACACAGTCTTTAGGATTTTCTAGAGTGAGAAAAAATTGTGGTAAGGAACATCAGGTTTATACATTGTGTTTTTATGGACTTAGTTAATGCTCGACTCACTCAGCTATTCAAAGAAATCCATCAACACAAAGAGACAGCTACATGACAATATGGCCAGCAAGTCAGGACAGATGGCATCTAGCCTGAGCTGCCTCTGCACACAAATGGGTGTCAAACAAGGTCATCAACAGGCCCTACACCATCCGGCTTCTCCTATGCAAGATGGTCAATAATGCAACAAATATTGTGAACACCTGGGTGGGAATGTGCTGCTTCTCCTCCCCAGAGCTCTTTGGACTCAGCAGATCACTGGCCTCTACTAATGTCTTTGGGTCAGAGCGGCCCTGTAATGGAGTGCTAATGACTATGAACTGGAGGGTCATACATCGGAGGATATATATCTAGTTGGCAATCATTTCTCAAATTTGGCACCACTGCACAGGCTGACAATTAGTCTGAATAAAACTAAGGTGATGTTTTTAGTTGCCCCAGGCAAATCAGGCAAGCAACCAAAAATTACCATCAATGGCATGGAGTTAAAAGCCATATCAATTCCTGCTGCCTATGTAGTCTGCTATCTAATGACAGGTCCTCTGCTTTGCTTTTCTGTGGTTCTTTGAGCAACCACCAGTAGTGGAGCTCATTATTGGAACAAAGAGTAACAACTCGTATTAATAAATCCAGCTTATTTGGGGGAGCTTGACAGACAGGATTTGTGGTGATAAGGCATCTGATTTCAGATAAAGACCAAAGTGCAAGACTGCCCTGCTGTCCAGGCTTCTTTGTAGATATGAAATTTAGTTCATTATCATTACCTCCCTGAATAACATTAATTCCACTCGGTGCAAAATATCAAATGGCAGCACTGGTAACATTGTCAAGAAATAGAACTACTAATCAGCAATTGACATAATATTCGACCTGCCTTTTTAGTAACTGGAAATAGTTCCAGTTCAACAGTCATGGAAATAATGAAGCTTTGCAGAACTGCACAAGAAAATCTATGGAAGTTATAATCTATTGCATAGATTGCTAATGTCCTAACAGTGTTTGTGTGATAATGATTCAAACCTCTGCAAATATTTTAGGATGAACAGTTTAATTTCTGGCACTAGTTGGCTTCTTTTAACAGCAAATATCTGAAGCATAATTTATCTAAATTCAAAGGTGAATAAAAGGAGAGAAAGTTAGCATGGAATTAAGCACATTCACTGCTGTAAGATTCACTTTCTGTACCTTAAACTGAACGAAATCTTAGAGTTTCCTTTCTCTCTTTCACTCTTTTTTTGCTTTTTTTTTAACCCAGCCCATGTGATGTTCATTAGAATAACACTATTGACTCTAACGCACCCAAAAGTATATATGTATAAGATGATATGCTTTGCCTCTCCAAGTCTGATTATTTCTGGAATGGAAATTACAAATCACTAAACAACTTACATTTGTGTGCATATAATGAAATTAATAACCTTAGAAATATAGACTGCTGTATTGCTTGGTATATGGCCTAATCTTAATTTATTAAGAAAAATTCATTGAGAGCTCATCTGGGGTAAGGCTATTCCTATTGTCTCCAAGTGTCATCTTCCAAAACTAGTTTTAACCTGCAATAGAAGAAATCTTCGAATTTTTTTTTAAAAGTCTCTTCTATCCACATAAAAAGGTCTAAAAAGGTATATGTGATCTTGGTCTGATGATAAATTCCTTTACATCTTCAAAAGAAAGTTTCCACTCAGAATTTGTTGGCAAATATATCCAGAGCTTCTTTAGAAGCACTAATTCTAACTCACCCCTACCACAAGGCCTCTGGAAGCTGAAAATTACTAGTTCTAGTAAAGCTCACCCCTCACTGAGTTCCTTCAGTGTTTAGGCTGGCAGTAATATCTATCATTTACATATTTCAGAGGTATTCGTTGGAATATGGTGACAGGGCCATGACAGAAAGGAGATGTGAGGAGGAGGGAGCAGTGATTGCAGCTTGTGGACTAGGAAACTTTGGAGAGAATCTTCTCTACTGGAAAATAATTGCATGTGATTTTATGTAAAGTATCCAGCACTCCACATCACAGATGTTCAATAAGTGTTGCCTTCATCCTTCTCTAATACTGCTTTATGCAAATATAGCATTTTAAAGAACATGAAGCATGTTTACATGACTTATCTTATTTGACTCTCACAATACCGTTTGTAAATGGGCTTTATTTTATGTTTGGAATTACAGATGATTTGAGATGCCAGGGTCTATATAGTCCTAGGTTACACGACTAGTAATTTTAGAATCCATCACCTGGATCGTCTGATTCCAAGACTTTCTTGTCCCTTTACTACCCTCAGCTGCAAGTATTCAGTAATGTGTACCTGATCACTGCATATCTTATTTAAATAATTTTCTTCACTATATGTTTTCATACTTTTAGAGATGATTTATCATCTCCTGGTGTTTCTTTTTCTGTTTGTTTCTTCATTTTCCCTGGTTCTCAGCTTGTAAAAGTGTTACATTTCTAATGTTCATGGGTCCATGATTTAAAGTTTTTTGTCAGGATCTTGAGCTCTTCAAAGCTAAAGAACCCTAAAAACAAGGCACATTTCACTCTGGGCCATGTTTTTCCTTTGAGCTCTCCTGCTAAAATACCAAACACAATTTGCTTTTCGCTTGTGAGATGGAAAGAAACAGTTGTGTGGCTACATTACCATTCTGAGGTGTTGATTTTGTGCTTCACATTTTTCCTGTGTTTTTAACTTGATGCCCTAGCCTGAATTTTTATTTCACTCTAATCGTTTTTTAAATTTGAAGTCTTCCTTTTACTTTGGCAATTTCAGTTGGAACACTACGTTTGGAAAAAAAATGTTCACAGAGAAACTGAAGGTTAAATCAGCTTTATTCTGTAAACAGTGCCTAAATTATCATCTCCTTCCCATAACAGCCCAATTAATATGTTACAGCAAAGCTGAAAAGCCAAAAATCGTGCTGAAAACATGGAGCTATTGCGACACCTGCTGGTAAGAAATAAAGTGCATTGTGTCAACAACAGCAAAAACAAATGGAAACAATGGATCGCTTGGATAGATTTTATTCCTACAAACCTATCTTTTGTGAATACCTGGTATGTTTCAGGTGCTGTGACAGGCCCTGGAACTGATAGGGGGAGGTCTGATCCTTACACTCAAGAATCTCACAGACTTCTGGGGAAGAAATATCTCTATCTACACACCTAAATATAGAGAGATTATTTTTTATAGTCAAGGTTGTCAGGTTGGGTTGGGTACACATAAGATAACACAGGGCCCACAGAGATGACCTTTCACGAATCAGGGACAGTGTCACAGAGAAGAGAATGCTGAAATATTGAAGGAGGAGGCTCCAGGGACCCACTGGAAAATGTAAGCATAACAGTGAAGGGATCGGATTTTCACCTTAGAAATATGAAAGAAGGGAGAGAGACTAGTTAGGGTCAGGAAGGTAAACAGGAAGCTGCTGAGAAAGCTCGGGAGAGGTCAGAGCCTCAATTAGGGCAGGGAATGTGGAGATGTAGCAAGTAGAAAATTTTCTTAGGAAAGAACATCAGCCAATATTAAAGCATGTTTTGGGTGTGGACTCTGAGAAAGAAGAAGGATTTTGAAAAGATCCTTTATGTCTATATGGTTACAAACAAAAGGAGCATTTATTTTTCTTAAAAATAAAAAAAAAGAGAGTCTGGCCTTTTAGTGTAGATAGCTTTCTTTGTGTGTGGTCTTAGGAAAGAGTTAAAATGTTTCACATCTTATGAGAGCATAATTGCTCAGCAAATCCAAGCACATAATTACATAAAGTAAATTTGGAGACTTTCAAAAAATATTGATCTCACCTGAAGACAGTGCTTAATAAGTGCAATTTGGAGACAAGGATGCAGAGACACCAATTTGTGTCAACAGTGCTTAAGTGCTCCAATGAAAAACACACTCAAGGTCCTTGAGAAATTTGGATGACCGTAATAAATGTTTTTTCAAAGGAAGATTTAAAATATTTATTTATTTATTTACTTACTTACTTAGAGACAGAGTCTTGCTCTGTCGCCCAGACTAGAGTACAGGGGTGCTATCGTGGCTCTTGGCAGCCTTGAACACCTGAGCTCAAGTGATCCTTCTGCTTCAGCCTCCCAAAGTGCTATGATTACAGGCATGAGCCACTGTACCTATCCTACAATTCTTAAACCAATAGCTATAGTTATAAATTGAGAAATTAAATATAGTGAAAAATAGGCCATGATTTCCCTCTCTGTCAAAGTAACTCAAAAGAATACATTGTCCCATTGAGAATCAGACAAGGGCATGCACTTATATTCATTTATTTAACAAATATTTACTGAGTGTTTGTAATTTACTGAGTGTATGAACTAAGATAAAAGTATTAAAAATAATATAAATCCCTCAGCTTCCAGGAACAGATAGTCCCATTCATTAAAGTGTATATATTTAAAGTATATATATATCACATATATGTACACAATATATACATACGCCTGTGTGTATGTATGTGTGTGCACATGTGTATGAGTGTGTGTATACATCTGTTTTAACCCATGAAGTTCGAGGAAGTATTCTAGAAATAAACAATGAAAATTTTCTTATGTATTAGACATATTTTACCTGTGACAGCTGAATAGTGAGAACAGAGTATTTAATTATAATACCACTTATTTAGTCAAGTATGTTAAAATATAATTTACAGAAATTTAAAGAAAAAAATAAAAATAAAGAAAGAAGAAACTTGAATTAACCAAAGTTATAATAATTATAAATATTACATATATATTTACTTGTATGGGTACTATGTACAAAGACATATATATTTTAAAATCATTTCACTCAATACATTACATGGTTCCACAGGAATAATTATTACAGTGTTCTTTTAAAAAACAAAGTATGTGTTGAATATATTAAAAAGAGGTACAAAGGAATAAAAATTCAAACATAGAGTGAATTAATGTTGCCAGCTAATGTAATTAAAACTATCACCTGGGAAAACATATCCTACAATAAGCAAGGAAGCTGAATTATTTTTACCTACAAAAATATTTGATCAGAAAATAAAAATTATGTTTATTATGAAGTCTATTTTTTAATCATCTGCTTAAAATCTGCAACATGTATTTCAGAGGCTAATTTAAATGCCGTCTGATGGCATTTATTCATATTTTGGAATTTTATGTCAATCTGAATAAATTTTAAGAATTGAAAAAATAAAATGATAAAAATAAAATTTGTTATAAGAACCAGATTTGGCTACGTAATATTGATTTCTTCATTGGAATGATTACCACATCCTGATCTACAAAATAATGAGCTTCCATGAGGGTCATGTAAAAAGCAATATTGCCAAATATACAAGTGTCCTATATCAAACCTGCAAGGGGTAATTGTCTATAATTCAGCCTCCTACAAGTTTGGACATGCTTTACATGTAGCCAAGTGGATGAAAATATGAGATAAACTAGTTTATCTTGTGATGTTAAAAAATGAAAGAAAACTATTTTAAGTGTATTTGAACTTTTCAATGTAGGTAATCATCATTGGAAAGACGGTTTAAAATTAAACTTTATTTCATATAGCCATACAAATTTCACTATTGGTTTTACAGAAATGTTTACTCCATTTTGAATAAGACCACGCAGGTATATCTCCTTCAGAATTACAGATACACTGTGTTGTATTACAAGATACATAAACTGTTGAATGAATGAATGAATGTCATCAGCTTAACGACTGAGTTGGGCTAGATTATAACATTTCTTTCAAACACAAGATTACACCAAAGCCCCATCATCTTTCACTGGATTATTGCAGTGGCCTCTAAGTGGTCTTCCATCATCTGTTTCCTACACAGCAGCCGGAGTGGTCTTGTTAAAACCCAGCTTAGATTGTGTATTTCCTGAATACCCTCCTATGACTGCCAGTGATGAATAGTGAGTGGTTTGAGTGGATTGCCACTTATTGGGTCTCAGCATCTACTGGAGCATCTTAGCCTGCCACCCTGTATAGCGAATGCTAGAATGCCAAAGTTTCTTTAAAGATTTTTAAAAATTGCTATATATTTAAGAGACACAAGTGCAGATTTCTTTTTTTTCTTTTTCTCTTTTTTTTTTTTTTGAGATGGAGTCTCACTCTGTCGCCTAGGCTTGAGTGCAGTAGCCCGATCTCGGCTCACTGCAAGCTCCGCCTACTGGGTTCACGCCATTCTCCCGCCTCAGCCTCCCGAGTAGCTGGGACTACAGGTGCCCGCCACCACGCCTGGCTAATTTTTTGTATTTTTAGTAGAGACGGGGTTTCACCGTCTTAGCCAGGATGGTCTCGATCTCCTGACCTTGTGATCTGCCGGCTTCGGCCTCCCAAAGCAGATTTCTTATACTTGCTATTCCTTCTGCCTGGAAAGCTCTGTATCCGGATATCTGTCCACAGGACTGACTTCCTCATTTCCTTTAGGTCTCCTGTTCAAATATCATCTTTTCTGACTATGCTGCATAAAAATAGCAACTGCTCCTGATATTCTCTTGACCCCTTGCTCTATTTCATGTTTCTTTGTAGCTCTTCTCGTCGCTGGACAGTGTACTTGCCTGTCTATCTGCTTATTGTCAGTCTTTCTCCATTGAAATGCAAATTCCATGAAACCAGAGTCTTTGTCACTGAAGTATAATCTGCCTGCAGAACAATGTCTGGCTCAGAGTAAGGGTTTAACAAATACTTGTTAAATGAGTAATATTTACTTGAAATATTTATGGAAGATTTAGTCAGATGGAAAAGCAAAAGGTTTTTACAACTTGTTAACCACTTACTATGAGGAAAGTATTATTTTCTATCTTATGTGAGGCAAAAGATCACAGACCCATTCCTGAATAAATGAACAGAACAGTCGGAGTCAAATGTCAATAAATAATTGTAATCCATTCATTCATTCAACCTTTATTTATTGAACATTAAGTAGAAGAAGGCTAGATTTTTCAAAGCTTTTCTATGTGCCAGGCATCAGGCAAAAACATAATAAGGTTTGTTTAATATATCTTTCATAACAATCAAATAAGTAACTATTATCCCTGATTTACAACCAAAAAACCTGAGGCTTTCCAAGGATATACTGCTAGAGTCCAAGGTTGCCACACTACTGAAAAATAAAGACTATACCCTAGTCCTGTCTCATTCTATATTGTTACGGTACTGAAAGGAACACAGAGAAAAGCCACCTGATCATTAGTGAGGTCAGAAAAGCCTTCTAAGTAAAAGTAACACCTACGGTAAACCTTCAAAAGTAATATACTGAAATTAGGCAAAGAAAGGAGAGGGAGTAAGGCATCCTGGCCTGAACAAATAACATGTGTGAATTATTGTGATATTGTAATTTCCATGAAGAGAGAAACACAGGTCTTAGTGCCTTTATCTTTAATAATAAAATAGATTGAAATTTAACTGTCTGAATTTGTTACTAAAATATAAATATACACCCCTCTAGAAACAATGACAGAATGAGTTAATATGTGATATAACTCAATCAGGCAACGCAAATAATCAGCGTGAAGGAATTACATATAAGTACAAGATTGAGGAACATCTAGTATTCCAGATTTTAACAAAAGAGATATGATTGCCTATAAACAACTTTTCCCATTTGTAGTATATAATTAAATAACTTATGTGGCAATTAAATTACATGCCAATTAAATAGAATTGCAAGCGCTAATATAACAAGTTAAAACAAGTGGAAGTTATTACTGAAGCACATCAATTGCTTTTTTCTACTAAGTTGAATTGACATTTAAAAAATTAATACTGACCTATGTTATGCACTTTCAGTATTTAGAATGTGAGTTAGGCTGTTTAAAGTTTTAAAGGTAAAAAATTGAATAAGATTAAAAGAAGTAGATTCTTGTTTCACCTAAATAAAATAATAAACAAAAATAATTTTTAATAGATTGGTTTTACTTATTTTTTAATTCCTTTTTTTCTCTGAATAATCAAAAATAAGCTTTACTTTGAAGCAAGATGGCAGGTGCCCAGAGCTAAGCTTTGATTGCACATAAAGCCAGCTTTTTCATACTTGATCCAAATATCAAATGTCAAATTTCAACTTTACAGTTAATGTACAAACATGTATATATATACACCTCTGTGTGTTCTTCTGTGATACAATTTAAATTTCAAATTAAATGTGTATACATACATATGTATGTATATATGTACACACACATACACACACAAATATATTAACTTTTATTTTAAGTTCAGGGGTATATGTGCAGGTTTGTTACATAGGTAAACTTATGTCCTACAGGTTTGTTGTACAGATGATTTCATTGCCCAGGTATTAAGCCTATTTCCCATTAATTATTTTCCTGATCCTCTCCCTCCTCCCACCCTCCACACTCTGATAGGCCCCAGTGTGTGTTGTTCCCCTCTATGTGTCCATGTCTTCTCATTATTTAGCTCCCACTTATAAGGGAGAACATGTGGTATTTGGTTTTCTGATCTTATGTTAGTTTGCTAAGGATAATGGCCTCCAGCTCCATCCATGTCCCTGCAGAGGACACCATCTCATTCTTTTTTATAGATGCACAGTATTCTGTGGTGTATATGTACCACATTTTCTTTATCCATTCTATCATTGATGAGCATTTAGGTTGATTCCATATCTTTGCTTATTGTGAATAGTGCTGCAGTGAACATATGTGTGCATGTGTCTATAATGGAATGATTTATATTCCTTTAGGTATATACCCAGTAATGGGATTGCTGGGTCAAATGATATTTCTATCTTTAGGTCTTTGAGGAATCACCATACTGTCTTCCACAAAGGTTGAACTGATCTACATACCCACCAACACTGTATAAGCATTCCCTTTCTCCACAACCTCACCAGCTCACCAGCATCTGTTATCTTTTGACTTTTTTTTTTTTTTGCTTGGGAAGGAGTCTTGCTCTGTCATCAGGCTAGAGTGCAGTGGCGTGATCTTGACTCACTGCAACATCCACCTCTCAGGTTCATGCAATTCTCCTGCCTCAGCCTTCCAAGTAGCTGGGATTACAGGCACACGCCACCATGCCCAGCTAATTTTTTGTATTTTTAGTAGAGACGGGGTTTCACCATGTTGACCAGGCTGGTCTTGAACTCCTGATCTCAGGTGATCCACCCGCGTCAGCCTCTGACTGGTGTGAGATGGTATCTTATTGTGGTTTTGCTTTGGATTTCTCTAATGATCAGTGACATATTAATCCTGAGAGAGAAAATTGTACAGGTAGGAAAACCTGGCCTGTTATAATCTTCACTCATCAAACATTTGAGTGCCTGGGGTATGCTAGGTCTTATCCATCATCTCAAGTTGCTTAAATTCTAGGGCAAAAAAAGTTAAAATTAAGATGAAAATATTCATTCCTCCTGATTAGCAACTGCATGAGTTTTACCCAGTCCATCTTTTTGTCTATTGTGAGGTTTACAGCAATTCCCTTTCCATCATGACTGGAGTGACATCTGATGAATAGCTGCTCCCACATTTCACTCACCTCCCAAGGGGAAAGATGCCTATCTCATCTTCTAAATACTGCACACAAAGACATACACAGATCATCCTAAAACTAATCAAATTATTAATTTCAAATTTACTCAGAGAAAAGGTAGTAAATGGAAATAAACAGCATGAGCAGAACTAGAGGCAGGAGAGTGCTGGGTTTGAAGGGCAAACTGGAGGGGGAGGCAGAACAGCACCTGCTCCTTATGATTGGCTACATCTACAATATACGAAGTGGTGAAAAAGCTGGAAGTTGAAGGTAGATTACAAGTTCCATCCAGGGCTAGGTTTCAATGAGTGACTTTTGAAGAAGGATGGTGATTCAAGATAATTGAGGGTAATTTAGTGACCAACTTAAGCTTGGTGGGATGTGAGAGCTGCTTAGGGCCATTGGACTGAGATTGGCAATGAGAGATCAAATGAAGAGAGGGACTGAATGAGGTCAAAGAGCAGGGAAAATTGAAATAAGGGAAAATGATTGATATAGTCTGAATGCATGCCCCCCAAATTTACAGGTATAAGCACCTAGCGCCAAGGTGATGGTACTAGGAGGTGGGGTCTTTGGGAGGTGATTAGGTCATGAGTACCCAGAGAGCTAGCTCTGCCCTTCCACCATGTGACGACACAATGAGAAGGCACCATCCATGAACCAGAAAGCATGTCCTTGCCAGACACTGAATCTGTCAGACCCTTGATCTTGTATTTCCCAGCTTCCAGAACTGTTAGGAATAGATCTGTTGTTTAGAAGCCACCCAGTCTAAGGTACTTTGTTATAACAGCCCAAATGGACTAAGAACATGATTTTCATATCCACAACACGTACTTTTTTTTTTTTTTTTTTGAGATGGAGTCTCGCTCTGTCACCCAGACTGGAGTGCAGTGGCGTGATCTCAGCTCACTGCAACCTCCTCCTCCCGGGTTCAAGTGATTCTCCTGCCTCAGCCTCCCGAGTAGCTGGGACTACAGGCACGTGCCACCATGCCTGGCTTTTTTTTTTTTTTTTTTTTTTTGTATTTTTAGTAGAGATGGGGTTTCACCGTGTTAGCCAGGATGGTCTCGATCTCATGACCCCATGATCCGCTCGCCTCAGCCTCCTAAAGTGCTGGGATTACAGGTGTGGGCCACTGAGCCTGGCCCACAACATGTATTTCAGAGGCTAATTTAAACACCATCTGGAAGCTCTGGAAGCTCTGTCCTAGAACCTGATTTCCTCCCTCTCTAATGAGTTTGGAAAGGTGTGCAACGTAATTTCTAGTCCTCACCACCTGGGGGTTAAAGGGTAGGGCAAATGCGGCCACAGAAATAGTAATAATGCAAATTCTATTATTCAGTGACCCCAGCGCCTGGTTCAGGGTATACAGTTCCCTGAAAAAATCTTCCCCAAGTATTTCTGGGGGTCCAGGGCTCTCTAGACCCAGTTTACTTTTCCTGGTCTTGCAGCTGCTAAGTCTTGCTCCTCTGCTTCTCCAAGTAGCAGCACCTAAGTGCTGCTACTTTTCCACTGTGCACTCAGTCTGGAAGGGGTTCTTGGCAGAGGGATGAATTAAGAATGACTGCCAGACTTGGCTAACTAGGTACACAGTGTCTTTATACACTGAGATACGAAATACAGGAAGTAGAACAGGTTTGTTATTGGGGATAATTTGATTGGAACATGTCGATTTTGAGAAGTTTTTAAAACATCTGAGTGATAACCAGTTGTCAGTCTAATATATGGACCTTAGGGCCTAGAACAGGCTAGAGATAAAGGCTTGAGGGTCACCAGTACCCAGTGATACTGAGGCCTGGTTCAGATGCCAGTCAGAGGGAATGCATAGAGGAAAAATAAAAAACAGAAAGTAAAGCACAGCAACATTTAAAAAGCGAGTGGAAGAAGTGATGCTTGCAAATAAAGCTGAGAAGGTCCAGAAGTACCAGGAGAATGATATTTTGGAAGTCAGGATGGGAAAGACATTGAGATGTTTATATTTTTAGGAAGAAGATGAAGATACAAGATTCAGGGGCTGATTAAGCAAAGTTCATGGAGAGGCCAGAGCAATGAGATTTAGAGAAACTGTGCTTAGTAAGAAGGAGGGCCATCACTTTCAGTGGAGCAGGAGAATGGGACAAAAGAATGCAAATAAATTTTTAAGTGTGAATAGGATTATTTCCTTCATTGTTAAAAAAAAAAATCCAGATAAATTGCCTACCATTGGGTAGAACAAAACTCTAGAAAGTAGTGTTCCTCATTTGGTTAGCTAGTAGGCTGACAATAAAGAAGCAAAGAATTCTAGCAATTGAAGAGTTTTCATTTATGTGGAAACACAGTTTGATAAACATAAAAGGGAACATAATCTGAGAAGCACTTAGAAGCTATAGTGATAGGCCTATAAACAAGACTAAGTGAAACCAGCTAATAAACTCAAAAGCTACTCTAGGATGAATGAAACTGCAAGACATATAAAAACTCAAATTACATGGATAAACTGTGAAACAGAATTACAGTGTTAATTCCTAAGCAAAATAATATTTCACCAAATAAAACATGGGTACAATTTTGTTAAAATGCATTTGTCACACATACTAAAAGAGCTTTGATTAGAGGTGATGCTTACAATTGGATTTCAAATATGATGCTACAATCAAAATAAACAACCAAAGCAAATCAATAAGCCCAAGTTCATTTTGGGTTTTGTATTAACTATGAGTTAGGTCTGAGAGTTCATTTCTAGAAATGCAAACACAAAGTTTTCCCCTAAGAATAGTTCTCATCACCTGAAGGATACTTTATCTTTTGAAAATAAAATGGAATATTTTCAAAGGACAATTTATTATTTCAAAAAAAATAAAAATAAGTAAATCATTATGATCCACTTAGTTCAAATTCAGTACAAACACACTATAATTTTTTACTAAGAAGTTTTAAGAATACATCATAAGTTATTAGCACAAGTAAGAAATACAGTTGACCACTGAACAACTGTGTGGGTCCACTTATATGCAGATTTTGTTCAACCAAAGGCAGGTGTATTTGCAGGATGTGAAACCCACAAATATGGAGAACTGGATTTTTATGTACGTAAGTTCCCCAGGGATGACTGGGGGACTTGAGTATGTGAGGATTTTGGTGTACTCAGAGGGTTCTGGATTCAATCCCTCATGTATACTGAGGGACAACTGTTAATCTGAATGCACAGACATACAATTACAGAAGATTCAAGATAATATAAATATATACATATTTGGAAATTCAAAGTAGATTATTTTTATTTTTGATATTAAGTTTTTAGATTTTGTTAATATTTATTATGTAATAAATTATCCTTCCTAAATAGACTTTAGCTACTGATTTGTCAGAAATAACTTTTTATTAAAAATAATAAATTTGAAAATGTTTGAAAAGTGTTGGGGAAAATATTTATAATCCCAGCACTAAGACAAATCATTTTGATAACTATCTACTAGGCATCTCTTGAAATGTATACACAAAAAGAATTATATAGAAGTAGAATTATACTACATACATCCCATATCTGCTATTTAAACTTATTAATAATCCTCTTAATACTATGCCTTAAACATTTTCACATGTCTAGAACTATGGGTCTACTTTGTCATTATAATAGTTACATTGTACTGCACTGTATGGATGTATTGGCATTTTAAGCATTCAATTGATGGAAATTTAAGTCGTTTCCAATATTGTACTACAATAAGCAATGCTGCAATGAAAACAATTTTGGCACATCTTTCCAGATATGTCTATCTCTTTAGGATAAATTTCTGTAGTGAATTAATGGATCAAAGGAAATCCACATTTTAAAATTTAAAGACATTACCTACCTGCTCTCCAGAACAGAAACAATTTTATACTCCTATCAATAGTACATGAGTGCCATTTCCTCTATTACTAGTGAGGTTGAACAACTCCTTCCGTAAGTTCACTGGTTATATGTATTCAGTCTTGTATCCATTCATGCCATTTCTCTTGTGGAATGTTTTGCATTTACTAATTGGTTTGGAGAATTTTTTAAGGTTAATATTTTTATTTGTTATTGGAGATCTTTTTCTACTTTTCCTATTTTGCTTATTCTTTCATAGTTTGGGATTTTGAGTAATGGTGTAAGGCTTTTCATCCCTCATGATTATAAAAATATTCTACCATGTCTTGGGTCTGTCACCCAGACTGGAGTGCAGTGGCACAATCTTGGCTCACCAAAACCTCTGCCTCCGGGGGTCAAGCAATTCTTGTGCCTCAGCCTCCCGAGTAGCTGGGATTATAGGCGTGTACCACCAAGCCCAGCTAATTTTTTTGTATTTTTAGTAGAGATGGGTTTCGCCATGTTGGTCAGGCTGGTCTCGAACTCCTGACCTCAGGTGATCCGCCCGCCTCAGCCTCACAAAGTGCTGCAATTACAGATGTGAGCCACTTGCACCCAGCTCAGCTGAAAGTTTTTGATGCTAGAAGTCAAGTCAAATATTAGCTTTTTTTTTCCAAATGGGGAGCCAGTTCTCTTATTGAATAACCTCTCACCCCACTGAAAAGCCATTTTTATCATCCGCAAAGGGAAGCGGCATACCTGGACTCCATTTTATTCCACTAATCTAGTTATCATTGAGCTAATATGAATCCACCTTAGTAACTCTAACTTGGGAAAAAATGTTCACATCTGCTGGGACTGGTTCCAGCTCATTTTCTTTTCTTAATTTTTCTGGCTGCCTTTTTCTCCCCCTCCTTCCCCGTCCCCCACCAAAAACAAACAAAAAAAACCTTTGGAAATATGTTGTCAAGTTTCTAAAAATTCCTATTGAGATTTTGACATAAATAACTTTGAATTTCTAGCCTATGATGAAGGGAGAATCTTTACATGAATCTGACCAAGAATCATTTCTTTGAGTAATCCTTTATGTCCTCCATGAGAGTTTTGTAGTTTTCTTTTTAAAGGTCCTGTGTGTTCTTGTAAATTTGGTAGCTTGTATTTTACTACTTAAAAATTGTTTTTTCTTAAATTTTTGTGGGCACATAGCAGATGTACATATTTATGGGGTACATGAGATGTCTCGATACAGGCATGCAATGTGAAATAAGCACATCATGGAGAATGGGGTATCCATCCCCTGAAGCATTTATCCTTTAAATTACAAAAAATCCAATTACACACATAAGTTATTTCTCACCGCTTTTAAAATTAGTGATAGTAGTGGCATTGCAATTGTGAAAGAGATCTTTTTTCATTATTTTCTAATTTTCTCATATGAATCATTACTGATTCATATTAATTTCTATATATTTATTATATAATTAACCAGTTTTCTTAACTCATCAATAGTTTTTCTATTTGTTCTCCGGCGTTTTCTAGGTTTTGAATAACATAATTGTAAATAATGATCCTTCAGCATGCTCCCTTCCAAATCTATGTGAAATTTAAACATTTAAAGGATATATCTTATTACCAGGTCTTCATTAATTTTACACAGACATAATTAATATTACCAGTGAATAAACTTAGCTCTTTGGTTTAGGCCAGGAATTTTCTTTAATTATTACTTCTTTCATTATTCTGTGAAATTTAGGGGGCATGCCTAAAATTTAAAGGTTGTTTTTGCTTTTTGTTTGTTCTATCATATTATTTTATTCATCTTTTTCTCTATACTTTTGGAGAGTTATGAAGTTTGTTCATGTGACCAAGTTTTCTGTAATGTCAGTCATGCTCATTTGCACCTCCTCTGGGGATTTGCATTTGGGATTCCTTTTTGCATATTTCAGGATGCTCTCTCTTCATTCCTCCTCTGTCTCAATTTACTCTTTTTTGGCTAATGAAAATAAAAGATTATTAATTATTTAAACACGTGTTTGTGCAAGACAGAGTGCTAAGTACTACATGACCATTATCTCATTTAATTCTTACAACTCTGAGCTCCCTAAGCTCCAAGTAATTAATTTGCCTAGGATTCCATAGCTCGTCAATAATAGTGCTAGGCTTTAAATCCAGTTTCTTTGCCTTCAGAACCCATGTTCTTGACAACTATACCAGAGATGTACTTGTGGCCTTCCTCCCTGCCCATAAGAGAGCTCAGTTTCTTCCAGATCAATATCTGGAGTGAGATAGCCTCTTCAATATTTTGTGTCCATTCCAGTGCCTGCTGGACTAAGGCACAGGCATCTTCTGCTCCAATTTTTACATTATCTGGCTTTGCTAGAGTCAGACAAATGTTGTTTGCACAAGTCTTGTATTTCTCCAGCAATTCCACTCTCAATCCATGTGCAAGATTTTCTCTGTGGTGACATCTGAGGGTGCAAAGTCCCACTTCCTCCTTAATCTATAGCTGTACTGAAAACTGAAACCTGTAGTCTCTAAAATGCATGTGAAAGCAAGGAGCTGAAGGATACTATGGGGTGGACCTAGACCTCAACTCTAGCTAGTTCAGATGATTTCTGGTTAAAAAAAAAAAAGAGTGTGGGTGGGTGGGGGGGCTTGGTTTTCCAGGCAGTGTACCTCCTGTGTCCCAAGTTAGAGGCAGTGATTGCGTTGTGGCTTTTTCCTGCCTACTCTGTAGATAATTTGGTTCAACGAATCAAATGATTGACACTGATGTTAGAAATTCCCAGTGGATTTTGTCACATGGTTTTCTCTTCACTGTCTTCTACTACTGGAGTTTTGTGGGTATTTTTACATGAAGTTGGGAATGAATAAATCAGGGGCTGCGATCTGTAGTTATATTTAGCACATTTAATGAACATCCATATCACATAATTTTGGGATCAGTATTAGACTCACTTTTAATGACACACATGGAGTGTCTCCATGTATGACTTAGGGGTCGACACAGACCAAAGTGAACTTATGTTTCTTTCTATAACATTTCCTAGGCCTTGTCCTTGGATGTAGGAAGTTCCCACAGTATAAGCCCTATGGATTAGCAAAATTGTCATATGACAATTTTTAAATGACTTTTTAAAGCACTGTACTAAAAAAATGAAAGCATTAGAAATGATTGAGCATTGAGCTGAGGTGTTTTTCTGTTTGCGAGATACGGTCAAGGAGGCGGAAAGAGGTAGGTCAAAGTGACCTGACAGGTTTTGCTGTTCTTGGAAATCATGCAGAAAAAGAAAGCTCTTTATACTACAAATCGGGGAAGCCCCTTGGCACACATACAATTTCTTGTCTCAACAGGCGAGTTAAAGACATTAAAAAAATGCTAGTTTTTTTTCCCCCTTTCAGAAGCATCCTATTTTTTACCTCTATGGTTAAAGCTACTATGGATGGAGACAGCTAACAAATGCATCAAATGTATTAAATGTGTGACTGCAAATCCCAAGCTACACTAAGTGCCCTTCCTCTGTGTCTGTCACCCTTGTGATGGTTAGTTTTGTGTCAACATAGTCATCATGTGCTACTTATATGTTTATACAAAATTATCAGTTGACTTTAAGGAGATGTCCCTCAATAATGCAGGTGGGCCTCATCCAATCAGTTGAAAGCCTTAAGAACAAAAACTAAGGTTTCCCAGAGAAAGAATTCTGCAAGACTGCAACAATAGACACTAGTTGTATTTCTAGCCTGCTGGCCTGCCCTACAGATTTTAACTTGCCAGTCCCCATAATTGCATGAGCAAATTCTTTCAAATGCATCTTTTCATATATTTTATTGATTGTTGTCTGGAGAACCCTGTATGACACTCCCTTATATTCTAAAATGTTTTATTTGGGTCTCATCCTTACTCGACTATAAGCTCAAGGACGTGGACTCTGTCTTACATATCTCTGTATTTTCAAAATCCAACAGGGTGCTTTCTCAGACTCTAGGTACTCAATAAATACTTGTTGAACTAATGGATGCATAGAATAATCTATTAGAGAAGCCAGAGGTACAGTGAGCAAGGAAAGCCAGAGGCCTGGAAATTTAAATTTATGGTTTTATATCGACAGCCCACAAAAAAGTCAGCTGAATTTGAATCTCCTAGTCATGTGACCTTTGGTATGTTGATTGACCTTTTTGGGCTCAGGGTGCTGACCAATTTGGTCTCTAATACATTATATGACTAGGTCACAGAAGTCAAAGCAACCAGGAACAGAAATCCAAAAGACTGAGTTAAACAATGTTTGTTTATTATACAGGTTATTCTCTACTTTTCATCAAGAACGGGCACTGATGACTATGTAGTAGCCCTAAGGCCACAGGCACCAACCAAGTAGTGAATGCAGTTGGCTGAAAGTTGGGACAATACTAAAACCATAGAGATTTATGCAGAGAACATACCCAGTGCTACATCATAAATATGGTAGTTAATGCACACAGTGGCTAGTTTTGGCTTCAAAATTAATTAAACTGTATCAATGTATTTTGAAGTGTTAAGTTATCTGTATGTTTTAGCTCTTTCTATAGATAAGGCAAATATACAAACAGATTAAACTGACTTTTACAGAATAATTATTCTTTTACCTTGTTACATGGAAAGGAATCCTCCATTTTAGGATGCACATAAAATGCTAGCCTATATTGATGACATTGCCTTAACACTTTTTTTTTTAAGTAATTTTACAGGGTAGTTAACCTGTAAAAGAAACAGCAGATAAACTTGGAAAATGCTAATAGCAAAAAACACTTCAGCCATGGCACATACAGCCAGAAGCCAATGATATCCTTCAACTATAGAAATTAGCAGTGTTTTCTGTTTATTACTGAAGCAGGATTCCATGTTCAAGCCAGAAATTGTGATTCAACAGAAAAAATCAGGTCAAAACAATCAACCACATAATGTAGCAAGACAAAAGTATGTGCTCATGTGAAGAAAAACAAAAACAATAAATAACCAAACTTTTATTTCCTTGAATATAATATTGATGGCAAGACTGTTAAGAGGTCATCCCTGTATTTAGTTTAGATAAAGGGTTCCAGCATAGAACACTGTTAAGAAGTAACTGTCAGGAGCTATGCAGAAGTGATGAGAGGCAAACACTATAAAAACTAGAAAAGCAGGTTTTAATTTTCTATAGACTTTATTACACATTATTATGTTATGAGACAAATGCAGATAATTCTTAATTTATCAAATTTGTGAGCTTAATTATTTCAACAAAAATATTTGACCCTCACCAGAAAAACAGATAACTCTAAATCTACTCTGAAAATCTAATCAATTGTGAAGTATTACCTATTTGGAGACTATGTATTATATCAAAGATAAAGCTCCTATTCTCACAGAACATATGGGGTCATTGGCAGCCAACCAATAATGAAGTAAATATTCTAATATTTGGGAAAATACTGAGAAAACTAATTAATTGTCCTGGACATTATTCTTGCCTTTACAAAAGACTTACACATCCAAATAAGATTAGTTTAGAATAGAGGTTAGAATAGAGGTTTTTAGTTGAGAAAATGTTCAAAGTCCAATACAGTCATGGCTAATCAGAGACTAGAGAACCTTTATAAAGGTAAGTAGGCTTGAAAACCCTTGGAAACTAAGCAGTCTTATTTTGAACTAGCATGTTTTAATCAAAGGTATGGAATTAATGAAATATCAATTAACAATTACTGGAATTGATGACTCCTTGATTTGAGACAGATGGCATAAAAAAATATTGCTAGCTATACAATGAATTTTACTCTTCTGCCTCTGCTCTCTAAAGAAAAATCTTATTTTTTCACATAAGAAGCTCATGGAATCGAATGTTAATTAAAGAAAAGATAGGGTAAGTACAACTGGGGGAAAGACAGTACCTCTAATTACATAGGAAATCCATGAAAGAATTAATCATAAGAGAAGAATCATTTTTCCAGTAGCCCCACTGCCATGAATGATATTTTCATGAGCCTCGGCCACCTTCTCCAATGGATATTGAGAACCTATTACAGGTTTCAACCAGCCAATTTCCATTCCAGCTTGAAGGGCTGCTGCATATTGCTGAAATTCCTCCTAAGAAAAGGAAAAACAAATTTCTTTTTGTAGTGAACCATATGATTTAATTTTCAGAAGCATTAAAAACATTTCAGAATCTAAGTGTTATACCATGAAGAGTCTCTTACAAATGTGTGACTTTTGTCAACTTGTCCAGAACTATAGAAAAAGTAGTTATCTACAGGGTAACCATAAATCCTATCTGCCTGAGACAGTGTTAGTGTACAAAATACCTATTGTTCTGAAATTATTACTAGTATCACATTTCTATCTCAAAAGGTATGCTTACTTGGATATAAATTATATTGTCACTCTAGTTGTCCTTCTGGTGACTAATCCTTACAACTCCCACTAGTCATATAACTAAGTTTAACATCTATTCAAACTTTCAGTTTGCCTGAGTAGGCAAACTGTACCAACGTTTAAGTTACCAAAATCAGAAGTACTTCTTTTCCTACCTTGGTTGAGGAAAAGACAGTAACTCCAATTATACTCGACTCCTTTGCCATGGTGTCCCGTGGGTTTATTTCAATAGTACCTCTGCTGCCAACAACCTAATATGAAAAACAGCAATTCTACAGTTAAAGATTACTGTAAAATAGTGTTAAATTGTGGTAAAACATTAAAGTGGTAAAAAAAAAGAAAAGGAATACTTACTATCACTTGTCCTCCATGTGACAGAAGACTCAAGTCTTTATTAAGATTTACATTAGCTAACATTTCAATAATTACATCAATTCCTTTCTCACCAACATATTTCTATATAATAAAAGAGAAATGTAGAGTAAGATAGCAAATGAAAAACTGTAAAATAGCTACTATCTGTACAAGATATTATAGAAATATGTTTCAAATGATATATAAATGCTACATCTTTGAGACTAATAATGAAAAATTTTAAATAATCTAATTATATAATCATGATGTAATTCCAAGGTACCAGCCAGAACATCTAAACTGATAAAGATTTGTACTAAATACATTGCTGTAGTGAAATAAAATTTGTCTGGAATTTTCAGGTGCTAGACTCAACTTGAGTATAAAATACTTAGCTGAAAATTTTCTATCTGTAAAATAAACTTTCATAAAGAGACAACAAATCAAAAGCCCCAAACCCCCAGGCGACTCCCATTTTTATTAATAAACAAAAAGCAAAAGAAGATATCATTAGCTGTTTGGTTTTGCATGATTTTTGTTGTTTTAGTGCATTTGGTTTTGTTCTAAATGGTTTATAATCTGTTTGACGCACTAATTCTTTTGGGCTCTTGGATATTGGATGCTGCCTCTTACAAAAAGCTACACACATCTACATTATATTCATTTTATTTTAACACACACACACAAATGAATCCCTGTGCTCGGGATTGCACTAGGTACCAGGAATACAAAGACAAACATAGGGAGCTCAAAACAAAACTAGTGAGAAAGACGGGAAATACTACAGTCATGGCTATAATGTAATGGGCTAAGTAACACATTAGCAGAAATAAATCATAGAATACAGAGAAAAAAGGTTAAGGTTTGATTGCCTGCCATGGTCAGATAAAGTTCCACAGAGATGATGAACTATTCATCCTGAGAGATGAATAGGAGTTTCCCAAGCCAAAAGAAAGGAAGATGAGTAAAGGGAAGCTAGACCTAAGGCTGAGTCAGTCCGGACCAAAGAAACAGAAAAGCAAAGATGGAGGGGACTGAGAACACAAGGACTGAAATACAAGCAGAACTGAAGTACATAATCAGGTAAGGGGGAGTGGCAGGGAGAGGAGAGGTAGGAGAGAGGAGACTGTAAGTTGGGACAGATAGTGAAAATACAGTGAATGCCATGTTAAAGGATTTGGATTGTGTGGGGTTTTTTTGTTGTTGTTGTTGTTGTTTTTTCTTATGGGGGTTTATTACTGCATGTGCAAGTGCAGTAGGGAACAGAGAGACAAAACTCCTCTCCTCATAAAGCTTCCATTTTAGTTATTTCTGGAGATCTTTTTTAAGAGGGAGATGACAGCATAGCTAAAAGGGGATATTAGCTCAGTTATGAACAACAGTCAAGGCTGGAGAAACCGAGGCCTAAACTAAGTTATGGTGGTGAGTGGAATAGAGATAAGGAAATACATTTGAAAGGCATGTCAGAGATGAAACTGATAAAATGAGGTAACCAACTTGCTGGGTGGGAGGGAGAACGATAATTAAAAGACAGGAAAAACAAACAAAATGAGGGTTTCTGTCTTGGGCGACCAGATGAGTAGCAATGTCTAGCGGGTTGATGGCATGAAGGAAGTGAACTCAGGCCAAAGACAGTTTTGGAAATCAACAGCATATGGGTAGTAAGGGAGCCACGAGAGGATATGAGACTGATCAGGATGAAAGTCTAGCACCAGGGAAGATGAGAGACCAAGCGAAAACAACCTAAGGAATATTAATATTAAATAATATGAAGAGGAGGGAGATTGAAAGTGAAAAGTCAGGAAAGTAAGAAGAGAACCTGTTTCAAAGAAATGCGGTCAGGGTCATATGCTCCTGAGAAATCAAAGAAGATGAAGACTGAAAGAGGACCAGCAGACTGTTAATTAGGAGCTTCTCAGTGACCTCTGGGAAGCAGTATAAATACGTGGGCTATAAGCAAAACTGCAGTGAGAAGTGGTGGAAGGTAAGGAAGTAAAAGCAATAAATATTACTTTTTCAAGAATTTTTGTGGGAAAGAGGAGGAGAGAAAGGGGGATGAGATAAAGGTTAAGAGAATGTTTTTGAGAATGGGAGAGACTTAAGCAGAAGGAGTCAGTGGAAGCTCCCAAGACCTCATGGTCTTAAAATTAGATTATTGCTGAACAAAAACCATACTCTTAAAATAATGGGCCATTTTTCATCTTTGTGAATATTCTTGGATAATGGTATCAGCAGTGCTAGATCTTAGGTTCCCCAGACGTATAACAAAGGAGTGCTTTTGTTTGGCTTTTTGGCAAGATGATTGCAAAAAAGGTAATAAACTCTCACTCTTATTTTTTCCTTCATTTGTAATGATCTAGTTTACACAGTACTCAATATTTGGGAAATTCTAATCTCCCTAACATGAGGAAGTGGTTGAGGATTAGCAAAGTAATAAGTGTTTAGCAAATTGCTAATATAGTACAAGTGAAGAACTTCAGAATCTGCTTGAATTCTGTTAAATGCAGCAGCTAACTAAATGCCACCTCACCATTTTGGATGCAGTAGTGATTATTCCTCCAAAGCATCCAGCTAACAAATGAACTTTATTCCCTGGGCCACACAGATCCAGTTTGTAATTTACAGATATCTCACCTTCCATGGAGAATTCACATCAGTAGAAATTATATTAAGAATACCTCACAGCTGCAAATACAAAGCTGCAGCTTTACTTAAAATGTTATTTGCATTAAAAAATCAATTTTTATAGCTATAAGATTCTAGAGAAGCTATATTCTATTTAATACACATAAACAATACAAAAATGATAGTAAAGGTTTAAAACTTAGACATCTCTGTTTTTTTAAATAAATTAAAGTTTTAAAACACGCATAAAAATTCATCGCACTGAAAAAAGGAAGCAAACAGCTTTAAAGGAGTAGTTGGTTAAAAACGTATTAAAAAACCACGCAAGTCTCCAAGGAACAAAGTTTGACTTTTGTAAAACAGTGGAAAATTTTACCTTAATTTTATCAATATAATTCACTTCTCTGTGATTGAACACTTCATGGGCTCCATTTTGCAAAACAATCTTTTGTCCTTCCTCAGTACCAGCAGTGCCCAAAACCTTTAAGCCATAAGCTCTAGCAATTTGGCATGCTGCTAATCCAACCTGAAAAACAAATATAACCCAGGAGTTATATATTCTCTACATTTCTATAAACACTTAAATACATACAATGAACTTAAGATTCCTATAGGACCCACCCTAACTTTAAGGAACTTAAGAGTGTAAATGAAGAAATAAGAAAAACAGCTAACTTTAATTGAGCATTTAAAATATTCCAGGAACCATACTAAATAATTTCTACATATTGTTTTATTTTATCCTCACAATGAACCTATAAAGTAGATACTATTATTGTCCCTATTCTACAAATAAGAAAGTTGAAGCTTCAAATTATAAGCAATTTGGCCAAGTCATATGCAGAGATGGAAACAGGAGCTAGACCTGTCTGACTGCAGAACTTGAGTTTTTAACCACTGCATCAAGATGTTTGCAGGGTTTAAAGATGATCAGAACATGCTGACTTCTTTGTACATACAAAATTCTAAATAACAAATGTAAGGCCTCTACCATTTAAGCAGAAGAGACAGGTATATGGGCAAATTAACTAATTCATCCATATGGTGAATGTTTATAGAGTGTTTACGATGTGCTAGACATGGTACTTAATGTAAGAAAGAAACTTACATTCTAAGGGTGGAGGAAGATAATAGTCATATGAATGAATAAAATAAATTCAGGAAATAAAAGTGCTAAGAAAAAATAAGACTGGCTGTTGAGTTAAACAGATAGGAATAGGGGCTATTTAGGTCATCAGGAAGAGCCACTCTGAAAAAATGAGACCTGAAAAAAGTGAGGAACAAGCCACAAGAACATCCGGTCAGCCACGTGGAGGATGCTGTGGGCATAGTGAATGGCCATGGCTAACCTGGCGAGGTGGGAATGCAGTTGGGGTCAAAGAACAGAAAGAGGGGCAGTGTGGCTCAGGGAGGGGCATGTATGAAAGGGTCGAAGATGAGGCCAGAAAGGCCAAGTCACACAGGACCTGAGGGGTAAGGGTAGAGGCTTCTGAGTATATTAAAACCTATGCAGAACCACTGGAGAGCTTAAGCCAGGAAATGATCTGGTTGCCTCAGGCTTTAAAAAGGTCACTCCAATTACATGTGAGCCACAAAGAAGGAGGCGAGGAAAATGGGAGGAGGGAGATCAGTTTGTAGCTGTTAGAACAGTCTAGATAAGAGATGAAGCTGGCTTGAACAAAGGTGGTTGCACTGGAAAAAATAAACAAATTCAGATATAGTTTAGAGGTAAGCTAATGGGACTTCCTCACAGATTGAATGTGGGAGATGAGGAAAAGAGAAAAATATAGGATGTCTCCTATGTCTTTGGCCAGATTAACTGGGTAGAGTAACTGAGAAGAAGACTGGAGAACACTAAGTTTGTGAAAATCTCCAGATTTCAGTTTGCCAAGTGTGGTGGTGCACGCCTGTAATCCCAGCTATGTGGAAGGCTGAGGCGGGAGGATCGCTTGGGCCCAGGAATTTGAGGAGTTTGGGATTGCAGTGATCATGCCACCACACTCCAGTCTGGGCAACAGAGCAAGACCCTGCCTCTAAAAAATAAAAATAAAAGAATCACTTGGAACATGCTGAGCTGCACAGTGCTCATCTACTTACAGGCGAAGATGTTCAGCAATCGGTTGAATATGAGTATGAAAAGAGTTCAACTGGAGATATATATTAGAGATTCACTATCTTACAGATGGTATTTAAAGCCAAAGGATTAGGTGGAACGTGGTGGCTCATGCCTGTAATCCCAGCACTTTGGGAGGCTGAGGTGGGTGGATCACCTGGGGTCAGGAATTTGAGACCAGCCTGGGCAACCTGGCAAAATCCCAGCCTCCCAAATTGCTGGGATTGTAAGAAATCACTAAAATACCAGATAAATGTGCTTAGTATAAAAGAGAAATCAAAGTAATTTAAGAATATAGACAAAAGAGCAATTACTTAAATAACAATACTAGGAAATATATCTGATTAGATGACAAATGATGGTACAAATAAGTGTCACATACATTTAGAGCAGTTTCCCAAACTTGGCACTATTGACATTTTGGGCCAGATAATTATTTGCTGTGGGAGACTATCCCACGTATTGAAGGATATCTACTCTCTAGATGCCAGAACCCCTTCCCCAAGTTGTGACAACCAAATATGTCTTCAGACATTGCCAAATGTCCCAGAGCGGAAGGAGAAATGATGCAAAATCACCCGCTACTCATAAGCAGTGATTTACAGGGAGGACTGGGTTCGGCAAGAAAAGAATTAAGATGAAAAATAATGATAGAAACAGATTAAAGTTGTAACAGACTTCCAGGCCTGAAATGGACCTTAAAGATTGTATGGCACATGGGAATAACGAGGCTGGACTCAGCCAGGTTATGGCAGGAATTTGTTTGATTTAACTGAAACAAACAAATACATGAAACTCACTGTCTGACGGAGGAGAGAGACATCCAATTAGATAAAACACAATCCACTATGGGGTGGGCATAATTGATTTTCTATTTTAATTTTCAAATTTAAATAAAAGACCTCTAATAAAACCACACTTTAAAAAGCTAACGTAACTACATCTCCTTGTGTTCTAACTGCTTTAAAAGGGCACTCAATAGCTCTTTTAAAAAGGCACTGTTTAGTCCATTCTTGTCAACAATTATACCAGCAATACTCCTTCAACAGATTATGCACCATTATGTGTCAACTATTTTTCTTCTACTTATTTTTCTAACACTAAAATAGGGCACTCCCCACCAACATATCTGGATGATAGCTGTGTTCATAAATTCCACACCATTTTAAACACACAACATAATCCCAAAGGAATTTGAATTAAATGAGGACAGAAAGTACAAACAGAAGCAAGGCAAAACCCAGTACTGTTTCCCTCTGATAGGACAGGGAGGATCAGAAGCACTTCACACACCAGGTCGCCAGCCTATCCCTGCCAGCTGAGGATTTAACAAATTCAGCCAGCTCAGATAACAGTGTGGATTTTACCTTAAAAAAAAAATCATGGTGAAGCAACTGGGCTTTTTACAAGAGGGTAAAGGGAATATAAAGAGATTTTCTTTAAACTCTTCTCTCCCCTTCCTACTGAAATCTTTCCCTTCTGCACAGAGCACTAAGTTAGCTCTCTGAAAGCCAGGGCAAGTTAAATAAATGTATGAGTTTGACAGACCCTTTAGTTATTTAGGGTTAAATTTAATCTAACCCAAAAATAGCCACTTCAGTGAAGTTAAACAATGGGAGTTTTGGACAAGGTATATCTGTCATATTGTCTCAAGCCCCATAAAGACAATCCTGGTGTTTTTTAATAAATTGTTTGATCTGTGAAATCCTCTAGAATTGATCTATTTGAAGTGTAGGAAGCAAGGTGTGAAACCTCGTGATTCATCTACCTAAAGAAACAGAGAGACAAAAAGGACTGAAATTACCTGGGCACTTTTAAAGGTAAATTCACATTTTCTGGATACCACTCATTATTCAGGGGACAATGTGCCATTTAATAGGTTACTTCTTTCAATCCACTCTCCAGAATACACAGTGCTCTGAAAGGGTGAACAGCCTCCTCAAAGTAAGCATCTAGCCCCAGGCCTTTTATTTTTAAAATGCAAAATCTTATCTCCAAAATTTCCAAATCATCCACTGATAGAGTTCATGTGGATTTCTTGTTAAATTCTAACTGCAGAGCTCTAACTTTTCCCTCTAAGCTCCTGAGAGGCAGATTGGCAGCTAGTTTCTCGAAGAGGTTTCTGACAGCCCTGCGTTGGGTGATTTCACTGAAGGGCTTATTTTAAGTTCTGAGTCCTCCTCCTCCATTCCCCCACATTAGCATTTTCAGCCATGGGTTGTGGTGTTAAGGACAGGGCTGTATACGCGCACTCCATGGATGTCATCAAAGCGCAGCAGGCAAGCAGCGGAAGGGAGATAGAAAGGACTAAGAATTCACAGTGTGGCTTTACCGTGCTGTCTGGGGCAACATAGGTAAGCTTTAATGAGCCTTAGTTTCCTTACCTAAGGGAATATGGAATTAATATCAACCTTAAAGAACTGTTTAAAATTCTAAATAAATATTCTTATAACATATGCTACTTGAAGGCAAAAACAAGGCCAGTTTATCTTAGTCTACACCCAATACAGGTGGAAAATCTAATATATTTTTGAAGGGGTGCTGTTGAGTTTATTAACCAAGAAATGCTAAACTAATGACAAAACATCACCTTCAGAAGACCAAAATCAAAAGTTTTACTACATAAAGAAAAAAAGCACCTTTAACTATATTTATAAATCTGACTTTTAAAAATGACCAAAGGAACTATCATGTGAAACCCATAAACCCAAGCTTGTTTCAAAATACATTAAAAAAAATACTTACTCCTCCACTCGCCCCATGAACCAGAACACTTTCTCCAGCTTTCACATGGGCACTGCAAAGGAAAGCATAAGTTACATCACCTTATTTTTTGAAGCTAATTAATCTCGGGTGTTTTCGTCATCTTAAGGAATTTCTACCCCTAGTCTGGCTAACACTTACACAAAGAGCAAATGCAACCTGACATACAGCCCCAAATATTCCCAAAGCTCCACAGAATAAACAAAGCCTTCAATTCATTTAGTCCTGAACAAATATTTATTGGGAGTCTTTATGTTCCAGGCACTATGCTGCTGGACACTGGGATCACTATGTGGTGCTACTTCTGAGTGGCTACAGTCCTTGTGGGTCGTGAAGTGAAATTGCTGAGCCTGGAGGATCTGGAATCTCTCATTCCCATATGTCCCCACAGAAAGGGCCTCAAAGCAGGTTTATTATATAGCTCAGTCTTATTCTGTGGTCTAGAGTAATGTCCAAATAAACCCAGTAGCTATTTTTTTTGCCCAAGGAAAGAAAGTAATTTTTCTTCTCCATGTCTCTGAACATCAGGTTGCACCAGCCTTGTACTCTCATTTCAGGGAGCAATGCTGAGTCAGCAAAGGTCAGAGAGTAGGAAATGCAATAAATTCTATCACAAAGATTCCCATGTCATCCCCCTAAAATGCCCAGATTCTCTGGTGAAATGGCATTTTCTTTTTACTTCCAGTTCACATGACTACTTTTCTAGTATGTACTGAAAAGGGACATGCAGCCAGGCATGAGGGGATGCCTCACTATTCCAGATGGACAGTGCCAATGTCAAAAGCCAGCAGATGCTGTGAGATCCAGATCTGACTCTCAGGAAGGATCTCTTACTTCCTCGAACAATGTGGGGTGGCCACACTGCAGAGACATTATGGAACATTATGCTCCACCTGGGAAAGAGAACAGTAACCGGAGTCTTCCAACAGCTGAGAAGTGGAAACAATGAGCAATAAGTGAAGCTTTCTCCCACACTCTTGCTTGGAGCTAAAGAGACTGAGGACAATATGTTAAAGTAAAACATAAACATAAGGGGATAGGATGACTAGTGTTAAACTATGGGATATGAAACACCTCCCAAAGAAATTTTTCAAAAATTCTTATAAGATGCCCCTCAAACCCTAAAGACACATTCTCATAAATCCCTGGGGCCTGGGGTGAGGGGAGAAAAATCAGGCAAATCCCCTCCTGAATCCTTGCGCAGAGTCGCTGTGACAGTTAATTTTATGTGTCAACTTGACTGGGCCAAGGAACCCAATATTTGTTCCAACACTACTCTGTTACAGAAACAGTGTTTTTTTTTTTTTGAATGAGATTAACAATAGAATAGCTGGATTTTGAGTAAAGCAGATGACCCTCTAGAATGTGGGTGGGCCTCATCCAATCAGTTGAAGGCTTTTGTTCTCAAAGACTGACCTCCGATGAGCAAGAGTGAATTCAGCCAGCAAACTTTCTATGGACTTAAACTGCACCTCTTCCTGTGTCTCCCATCTGCTGGCCCACCGCAACAGATTTTAGACTCACCAGTCCTCCACAATTTCATGGGTCAGCTCTTTAAAATCAATCAATCTGTGTGTGTGTGTGTGTGTGTGTGTGTGTGTGTGTGTGTGTGTGTCTACACAGTGACTGATTCTTAAGGAATTTATATAGAGATAAATGATAGATTAGATCACATAGATAGATGATTGACTGATAGACAGACAAACAGACACACATCCTGTTGTTCGTTTCTCTGGAGAACCCTGACTAATAGTCATCTTCCCTGGCGCTCATAGCACTCAGCCTGGCCTTCCATGCTGCTGTCTCTTACCATCTTCTAGTCACTTAAGACTAAGACCTGGCACATAGGCTTTCTCTCCCACCCCAAATCCAGCTCCAATCAAGGAGATTCTGCATTCCCCAGAAAGAAAATCAAGCATCACAGTTCCTGAATTTTCCTCCACTTATAGCCACTCTCTCCCAGGGCTTAACTACCAGCAACCATTCTCCCTGAGAAATATCAGATGCCAATAACCAATATTACGACAGTAATCTATCCTAATTCTGAAAACCCATATTCTCTCAAAATCTTTCTTCAACTATGCAGAGATTACTGACTCTCAATAGCTCCATTTCTGCCCACTTGCTACTCCAGGCCTTCCTTCCATCCCTACTCAGCCTGGACTCCACAGATTGCCCAGCCTCCTCTCCCCGCAGCCCCTGTGCTCTCATTTCTTTTGCACCATTCAATTTTGCCACCAACATTGCAGCCCTGGATTAATGTTCAAATCTAGCTTCCGTGATACTCTATCTAAATGGCTAAGAATTACAGAAAAAAATCACATGACCATGCATTTTGGTGCCACTTCAGCTCTGATTCTTAAAATATCACTTTTTGCCTCCTACTTAATTGTGAAAAGTGAGGCAATCACACATAAGTACCTTCAACACTCCACCTCCCTACCCGTAAATGTTTCCATAATTATATCATCTTTATCCCTTCTAGGTTTTACGGATGAGCTGTCCTTTCCATATTGGAAGCCAATCTCTCTACCTATGTCCTAAGCCCTTTCCATCTTGCCTTATGCAGATCTTGTTCCATCTGTAAATATGTTCAAGTCTTGTCTATCCTTAAACAAAAAAAAATCCCTTTTTTCCACATACTCTCCTCAAGTAACCTTCTACTCTCTCTTTCTTGTCTCCCCCATTTTTAAAAGAATAGTTTCCATTCAAGGAATTGACTTCCTCTTCCTTCCTCAGTCCACTCAATCAAGCTCTTCCCACCATTCTATTGAAAAGGAACTGACTAATGTCACCAATGACCTCTTAATTGCTGGGCCCAACTGTCATTTTTTTCTGAACAGACCTCTGTTGCATTTGACAGCTGGCCTCCCTCCTTAGTAGCAATATCAATTGCCACTCCTAAGGCTGCCAGCAGTGATTGTGCACTTATCCTGTGCCAGCCCTGTACTAAGAACTTTATACACATTACCTCCAAGTAATTCTTACCACACCCTGGCAGGCAGGTGCTGTCATTATCTATGTTTCTCAAATCAGTAAACTGCCCTTGAGATGTTTAAGTAACTTAACCAAGGTCACACAACTAGTACTATGTGAAGACATTGACCCAGCCGTTCTGTCTTCAAAGCCCATGCATTCACTGGATGCTTAAGGAATACCATGACCTCTAGATTCTGCTGGTCATGGAATCCTTTCGGTCTCTTACGACTCTATCCTTTTTCTCTGACTACATTCTTAAATGGTGATGTTCATGAGGGCTCTATTCTCACTCCAGTGTTCTCACTCCCTGAGGAATTTCAAACACTTTTCACCTTGTCAATTCTTACCTACAGCTGGTATCCCCACATTTGTATCTCCAGTCTTCGAGCTTCTGACTTTTTTATCCAATAGGCTACTGAACTTCTCCATTAGGATGTGTCTCTCACAATTTCAAATCCAAAACTGAATACAGCTTCCCTTTGAAACTTTTTCCTTCTTTTCTTTGTCACAGTTAAACATGACCCAAGCTAGAAAGCTGGACTACTCTTAAGTTCTTCCTCATTCTCTACCTGAAAATACCCCTGATTTTACCCCCACTAGATAGTTATTCTTTCCTCTCTACTTACTTCTTCTACCAGAACCCTTGCTCTGGCCCATAAGGATTTTGTCTGGTGGAGACTCCTATAAGATGCTCTTATCTCTCTCTCCATTCCTATCCTCAAATCCATCCTACACACAGCAGATAAGTGATCTCAATAAAACATAAATATGACAATAGCAGTCTCCTGAATAAAGCATTTCATTACTTCCAATCCTTTATAGAGCAATGGATGAGCTCTATTATCTGTCTTTTACAACCTGAATTCTATCTATTTGATGACAGCTAACATTTATTGAGAGATTACTCTGTTCCAACTTTATTCTTCGCTACTCTTTCTCTTGAAATCTCCTAACAAAATCAAGTTTCTATAGCTATTCCCACACACCATACTGTTTTTCCCCATACTATTCCCATTGTCTAGAATGTCTTCTCTCCTTCTAGTTACCCTTCCTGAGGTGAATTCCCTCTGATGCTTTTCAAATACTTAGTAGATGGGATTAAACTATAGATTCTCAGGCACCAGCTATGGAAACTGACCAGAGGGTCTGGGGTAGGGCCCAATAATGTACTATTAAATTGCTGCCTAGATGATTCTAATGGATAACAAGATTTTTGAACCATGGTTTTAAAATAATCTAAGTCTTACACCTTGCCAGGAAGCCATATCTCATCACCACAGTCACATGCCTTCTGAGTCTATATATCCCTATGCACATCTCTACCACTGTACTTTCCACATTATATATAAATATGATCACTCTTATGTCATTTCCCTTACTAGACTATGAGCATCTTGAAGACAGTGTTTGCTCTTCTTTGTATCCCCAGTGATTAGCACAATTCCCCAAATTCACAGTTTCCGTTATATAAATGTTTAATGGTAAGTAACTGGTAACCAAATATGATGAACAGATGAATGGACAGACAGCTAGAAGGCAGGCAGTTAACACTGTCCTCTTTTGGCATTGGCCATAAAATTGACAGTGTGTGTTATTACCTGTGGATCAGAGCTCGATAAGCAGTAAAATATGGGATACCGATGGCAGCTCCTTGTTTAAAATCCAGTTTTTCAGGTAGTTTGTAAACAGTGTGGTCTGCTGCAAGAGCGTACTCTGCATAGCCCCCAGAGATCGTGCTGCTAGTGAAAACTCTGTCACCTTTCTACGGGAAGAAACAAATGAATAAATATGGGAGGACTAAACATATTACGTCAAAATAGGTATAATCCTTTATAACAAGAAATAAGTGAGTACTTATATATTGTCCTCTATAGGGTCTCATATAAATTTTTTTTTTTTTTTTTTTTTTTTTGAGACAGAGTCTTGCTGGGTCACCCAGGCTGGAATGCAATGTCATGACCTCGGCTCATTGCAACCTCCGCCTCCTAGGTTTAAGCAATTCTCCTGCCTCAGCCTCCTGAGTAGCTAGGATTACAGGCACGCACCACCACGCCCGGCTAATTTTTGTATTTTTAGTAGAGACGGGGTTTCACCATGTTGGTCAGGCTGGTCTTGAACTCCTGACCTTGTGATCTGCCCACCTCGGCCTCCCAAAGTGCTGGGATTACAGGTGTGAGCTACCGTGCCCAGCCATAAATCATTTTAAAATACTGAACATTTAAAAATATTACTGGGAACCAATGGGAAGAAAATCTAAGGAAAACAGAAAAAACATAAGACAAGGAAGGATAAACTTCCTTGAATGGCATCATGATGATGTTGATGGCTCAGTCCATGAAGAGCTTGCTATGCCAGGCACTGCATTAAGTGTCTCTGGAGTGTTATCTAATTTCATCTTCACAACAGCCAGTGAGGTGGGCATGTATTATCTCTACTTTAGAGCAATCCCCACTACACAGATGAGGAAACTGAGGAACAAAGAAGTTCAATAATTTCCTCAGAACAAGCAGCTAGTAAATAGCAGTCAATATAAACTGTTATTTTTGCCCAAAATGCTAGGGAGAAGAAACAAATAAAATATGAAGTTTCTTCTGCACACCAAACACCTACTCTAAATCCCGTCCATGAGTTTCCTCACTCCTGCATTGCCATTATTTCTCATGCAAACACCCAAAGGCAGAAAACCGTACTAGAAAACCATACATCTATGCTAAAGATGTAACATGTGATAATGGCAACAAAAAGAGTGTATCCTGACAGCAGGATGACCCAGGAAAGCCTTCTTCTTGTCACGGCACCAGAAACACAGTAAAGTCTCAACAAATGTCTGTTGGACCTCACTATTAAAAAGTAGATGCAGAACTCAGGGTGAAGTAATACCCTAGCCAGGCATTATTGGTCCAGTATGTACTTTTCACACTAGGGAAAATTAGACTGCCCACCGTAACCACCTACCTTAACTCCTCCTTCTTAGAAAAAAGTAAATATTCCTTAGAATAGGCAAATTATTAAGGTAATGATTGCTCAGTATACTTTAATTGAAATCTGAAAATGTAGAAATGCTATCTGATAGGATAAAAACAAAAAAGATTCAAAAGCCATCCAAGAGTCAAAGACAAGTACCACCACTTAATATGGTTGCCTAGAAATGTCAAATATGATGACGATTAATCCTGTTTTTACAGCTAAAAGACCTGTTGAATTGATTTCAATATAATTCAAACATTTACTGTGAATATACTACGTAGAAAGCATTATTTCAAGTTATGTGAGGGACATCAATACCACTGTCCCTAACCTCAAGCATCCTAGACTCTAGGAGGAGAGAAAGGCAAAGGATAGAAATAATTATAAAAAGCAAGGCAAACATGATGAGCCACTGAAGATAGGTACAAGAAAAAGAAAGAAATTACTTCTAAGTAGAGGAAATTAGGAATAGCTTCATTGAGAAGCTAACAATTGAGGTAAGTCTTGAAGAACAGGAAAAGATTTTGAAAACAGAATGGGGAAGAGTCATTACAGGTGAAGGAAACAAACTTGGCCAAATGATAGGGACAGGAATAAATGCCAAGAAATTAGCAGCATTTATTACCAATGAGTAAGCAGATTAATGTGTGGTATGTAACTGTTTCAGGAGATAAAATGAAAAGAAATTGAAGCTAAAGTGTAAAATCCTTTGAATCCATGTTTATAAGTTTCAATTTAATTCTGTCAATTAGAAGAACCAATATGAACAAAAACACAGAGATGAGAGAGCATGGGATGTGCAGGAAGGACAAACAATTCATTACTGAAGAATAAACTACACTGTGAGGAGTGGGAAGTAAGACTGGAAAGATAGATGGGAGAGAGCATGAAACAGTCTTATTTCATAACAATAAGGAATTTTAAGAGTCTCCCTGAAGTCTACAAGACATGGATGCAAGAATGAAAACAGAGGTGTAAAACAATCAGAATTAAATTCTATAAGATGATTCATTCTAGAGTAAGGATGAATTCCAGGGAAAAGAGAAAGTTAAGTGTCTATTACAGAAATCCAAGTCAGGGGTATAGTTAAGCAGGTAAGATAGCCTGAACTAAACTACTGGCAGTGGAAATGGAAAGGAGAGAGAAAACAGTTCTAGTAAGGGAAAGCGAGGAGTAATCCTCAAATTCCAGAAGTCACCAAGACAGTCACACAAGAGAGGTGCTATCTGCAGTGAGAAAAGATAAGCTTGTTTTAGACACATTTTGTAAGAGATTTCTGGAGGCTGACCACGTGAGTCTAGTGTCTCCAACAGAACTCTCTGTAATGATGGAAATGTTCACGTCTGCACTGTCCAGCAGGGTAGCCACTGGACATGGGAGGCTATTAAGCATTTGAAATGTTGCTAGAGTGACTCAGGAACTGAATTTTCAATATGAATTTAGGTTGAATTTTAAATTGCCACATGTGGCTAGTGGCTACTGTTTTGGATAGCACAGATCCAGAGCTTAGCAGAAAATTCTATGCTAAAGATGTAACATGTGATAATGGCAACAAAAAGAGTGTATAAGATTATGAAAAAGGTAAAGAATACAGAAAGCAGAGGTCTAAACAGAGATTGAGAGGCCCAGGCAACACCAAGATTTAAGGAATATCCAGAGAAAAAGAGAGGCCTGAAAACGGAGGCCCAGAAAGGAGGGGGAGAGGAGAACAGAAGAAAATGATGTCACAGAAGCTGCAGAAAAAGTTTTTTTTTAAGAAAAAGTTAAGTGGCTAAGAGTGTCAAATGTCACAGAGAAGTCAAGAAAGATAACGACATAAAAGGGCCCATTAACTCCAGCAATACAGAGGCCATTAGTGACATTAGCAAGAATCCTTTCAGTGGAGCGATGGGGGCAGAAGCAGGTTGCCACAGGCTGAGGAGTGGAAAGCTGTATGAATTTGCCAGTCTTCCTGTACAGGGGCACAGTAATCTTCTCTGTCTCAACCTAATTTTGGTAAGGTGCTGCCAAAGTTGAGCAGGTCAAGGAATTATGAGGAAAGATGCTAGGACATGAGCTTACTATGAATATGTCTTTTGGCATATATATATATGTGTGTGTGTGTGTATATATATATCCTGAGCATAACATTTTCACTGAGTCAGAGCTCCAAAACTGTATAGTGACCTTGCATTTTTTCATGTTTTACTTATTTTTCAAAAGAATTAAATTTATCTTATAAAGCAAAATTTATAAAAGAAATTAGAAGTTATGTTAGCTTGTGTATCATCAAGAGTTAGGAAATAATCTAACTTCCCTTGTGTGTTTTCTTTCCTTACATATTTCTATCAAATCAAAAAAATCACAGTTCATTCTTTGGGGACATGAAGATACAGAAATTACCCAGCACCTATTCACTACAATGTAGTAAACAAATAAGGCCTCTGGATAAAATCTAATTTCTTAATTTCTTTTTTGACTAGAGGAGTCCCCCAAGTGGCAGAAATTGTGTAATGGGGCCTTTTAAAGCCTTAAATAAGATGCAGTTGAAAGCTATGTTCAAATATTTTCATGAAATACATTAAGCCAAAATAGAAATAATTAAAAACGCAATACCTTGAAAGCAGATGCATTACCTCCAACAGCTTCTATCACCCCAGCCACATCTGAGCCAGGAGTATAGGGTAAGAGGGGTTTTCTACTATAAGTACCAGAGCGAATGTATGTCTCCACAGGGTTGACACCACATGCATGGACCTTGATTAGAACCTGTAATGACAATGTATTTTAGTTCACAGAAAGAATTTAGGCATTCATTTAACTTTATGATAGGACTGTGCTGATTATGGGAGCTACCAAAATGGGAGAAAAAAGCAAAACAAATAAGTGCTTGTCTTCAACAAGCTCACATTCCAGTTTTACAAGCTAACATAAATAAGTATGACAGAATGGCTTATGTACTGTATTAAAAACATTTTGGGGAAAACAGTGAAAGAAATATTTAAAGGGATATGTGGCAGAGACCTCTGTGTGTTCATCAAACCCGTTTTCTCCTTTTCCTGGGTACACAGAAAGAGTGGTGCTTCTTCGCCTCCCTCATGTTTATGAGTGGCCAAGTAACTGAGTTCTAGCCAATGGAATGTTAGCAAAAGTGACAGTAGACACTTGCAGACCTGACCCATTAAAACTAGCCAAGCCACATCGTGCTTTTCTTCTTCCACGGAGACCCTGGAAGACAGGGGTTGGGTGGCAGAGCCACATGAAAGAAGAAGCTGAGTCCCTAAGTCACTGTTGGAGAACAGCTACCCATCCACATTTGAGAACTTTTAAATTCAGTGTATAAGAAATAATTATCCGTGGCTGGACTATTGCAATTTTTAGGTTACAGCAATTGTAGGAGCTAATTTTACCTTAATTAACACAGAATGATTACCTCTGGTATAAAAGTAAGGGAAGGCTTTATAAAGGAAGTGGTATTTAGTTAGGGTTTAAAAGATAAGTAGAAATTCTTTAGGAATGAGAGAAAGGGTAGGTCGGGTAAAAAAAATAGCATGTGCAAAGACAGAGGAATGAAAGGAAGTCTTAAGGAAATTGGACAAAATCTGATGTTGTTACAGCACTGTATCTCTAAATGGAGAGGAAGTGATGAGAAATCAATTTGTAAAGATAGGTTATAGCCAAACTGTAAAAACTCTCATAGGCTTGCTAAGAAAATTAGACTTGGGAGCCATGGAGGGTGCAGTAATAAAAATACATAATTTAAAATCAAAAGTGTATTGATTGTTAAAGTCATTGGAGATGATTAAGCTATACACTTAAATTCTCATGAATCACACATGAAAAAGCATGAATGTAAAAGAAAATTGTTTTCCCAGCATGCAAAAAATAAAAATCATGAATGTTTGTAATAGAATAACTTATTCAAAACTCCTTATGTGTCCATTCAGAAAAATCCAATTATTGCACTACATAGATCATTCCCTACATCAAAAATTTTCTTATAACCAGAGGTTATTCTTTTTCATACATCTACTTCACTAATTATCAGGTTTATATTAACTTTATCAATGTCTATATGTATACATAGGGTAAATTGCATCCTAATTCAATGTCTTTAAAAGTAATTGTGAATCTGCTTCTTTTGAATACTATGTGCAAGAGACTCACACTCAGTATAATTATAGCCTCAATAAAGTAATTTTATTTCTACCTGATGGTCTTTTGGAATCGGTACTGCAATATCTGATTGCAATTTCAGGACTTCTGGTCCACCAAATTCAAAAACTCTAACAGCTCTCATCAACTTCTGTCCGGTTGCCATGGTGATCTAGATACTAAGGAAGAAAAAAATTAATGTATTGTCACATTGTATCTAGGATATCACCATGTTTTTCCCCCCTGGAGGGAGCAGATCAAACAATTTTTTCAAATAACAATTTAAATCATGAGCTTACCACTGATCTCATTTCATGTTTAAGGACCTTTCATCTTACAAATCCCTCAGCTATAAAGCAGAATACTTCATGCTACTTCCTGTAGGGATTCAGTGCCTTCAACAAAGGAATCAAACATGCAAACAAAAACATCTGGATAGACATAGCATGATACCATATTTAGGTTTTCTTGCTTGAGTTGCAATACCTTAGAAATTTCACGAGTTGAGTTTTATTAACATTAGGTAAACTGACCTCCTTTTGTTAGATTATGAAACATTCCAAACATTTACCTGACACCCAGTGTATTGGTTCATTTTCATACTGCTATGAAGAAATACTGGTGACTGGATAATTTATAAAGGAAACGGGTTTAATGGACTTGCAGTTCTACATGGCTAGGGAGGTCTCACAATCATGGTGGAAGGCAAAGGAGAAGCAATGGCATGTCTTACATGGTGGCAAACAGGAGAGCTTTGCAGGGAAATTCTCTTTTATAAAACCATCAGATCTTGTGAGACTTATTCACTATCACTAGAACAGCACGGGAACTCCCTTCCCCCATGACTCAATTACCTCCCACCAGGTCCCTCCCATGACACATGGGAATTATGGGAGCTACAATTCAAGATGAGATTTGGGTGGGGACATAGCCAAATCATATCATTCCAACCCAGGACCCTCACAAATCTCATGTCCTCACATTTCAAAACCAATCATGCCTTCCCAACAGTCTCCCAAAATCTTAACTAATTTCAGCATAAACTCAAAAGTTCACAGTCATTGGAGACAAGGCAACTCTCTTCTGCCTATCAGCCTGTAAAATCAAAAGCAAGTTAGTTATTTCCTAGATACAATGGAGGTACAGGAAATGGGTAAATACAGCCATTCCAAATGGGAGAAATTGGCCAAAACAAAGGGGCTACAGGTCCCATGCAAGTCCGAAATCCAGTGGGGCAGTCAAATCTTAAAGCTCAAAATGAACTATTTTGACTCCATGTCTCACATCCAGGTCACTCTGATAAAAGAGGTGGGTTCCCATGGTCTTGGGCAGCTCTGCCCCTGTGGCTTTGCAGGGTAAGCCTCCCTGCTGGCTGCTTTTATGGGCTGGCATTGAGTGTCTGCAGCCTTTCCAGGCACACAGTGTAAGCTATCAGTGGATCTACCATTCTGGGGTCTGGAGGACAGTGGCCCTCTTCTCACAGCTCCACCAGGCAGTGCCCCAGTAGGGACTCTATGTGGGGGCTCCCAGCCCACATTTCCCTTCTGCACTGCCCTAGCAGAGGTAGGCTGTCCATGAGGGCTCCGTCCCTGCAGCATACCTCTGCCTGGACATTCAGGAATTTCCATACAACCTCTGAAATCTAGGTGGAAGTTCCTAAACCTCAATTCTTGACTCTTGCGCACTGGCAGGCCCAACACAACATGAATGCCTCAGAGGCTTGGGGCTTGCACCTCTGAAGAAATGGCCTGATCTGTATGTTGGCACCTTTAAGCCATGGCTGGGATGCAGAGCACCAAGTCCCTAGGCTGCACACAGCATGGAGGCCCTGGGTCCAGCCCAGGAAAGCATTTTTTAACTCCTAGGCCTCTGGGCCTGTGATGAGAGAGACTGCTGCAAAGGTCTCTGACCTGCCCTGGAGACATTTTCCCCATTCCATTATCTTGATGATTAACATTTGGCTCCTCCTTACTTAGGCAAGTTTCTGCAGCTGGCCTGAATTTCTCCTCAGAAAATGGGTTTTTCTTTTCTATTGCATCTTCAGGTGGCAAATTTTCTGAAATTTTATGCCCTGCTTTCTTTTTAAACATAAGTTCCAATTCCAAACCATATCTTTGTGAATACATAAAACTGAATGATTTTAATAATGCACAAGTCACCTCTTGAATGCTTTACTGCTTAGAAATTTCTTCTGCCAGATACCCTAAATCATCTTAGGTTCAATGCTCCACAGATGTCTAGTGCAGGGGCAAAATGCCACCAGTCTCTTTGCTAAAACACAACAAAAGTCACCTTTGCTCCAGTTCCCAACAGGTTCCTCATTTCCATCTGAGACCACCTCAGCCTGGACTTTATTGTCCATATCACTATCAGCATTTTGGTCAAAGCCAATCAACAAGTCTCTAGGAAGTTCCAAACTTTTCCAAATCTTCTTGTCTTCTGAGCCCTCCAAATTGTTCCAACTGTTACCCAGTTCCAAAGTTGCTTCCACATTTTCAGGTATCTGTACAGCAGTACCCCACTCTAATAGTACCTATTTACTGTATTAGTTCATTTTCATACCGCTATGAAGAAACACCTGAGACTAGGTACAATTTATAAAGGAAAGAGGTTTAATGGATCACAGTTTCATGTGGCTGGGGAGACCTCCCAATCATGGCAGACGGCAAAGGAGAAGCAAAGGCACAACTTACATGGTGGCAGACAAGACAGCATGTGCAGAGGAACTCCCCTTTATAAAACCATCAGATCTCCGAGACCATCCTGGCTAACACAGTGAAACCCCATCTCTACTAAAAATACAAAAAAAAAAAAAAAAAAAAGAAAAAAAGCTGGGCGTGGTGGCAGGAGCCTGTAGTTCCAGCTACTAGGGAGGCTGAGGCAGGAGAACGGCATCAACCCAGGAGGCGGAGCTTGCAGTGAGCCCAGATCTCGCCACTACACTCCAGCCACTACACGCTAGCCTGGGCAACAGAGCGAGACTGTCTCCAAAAAAAAAAAAAAAAAACCCATCAGATCTCATGAGACTTACTCACTATCATGGGAACAGCATGCAAAAGCAAAGACCTGCCCCATGATTGAATTCCACCCCCAGGTCCCTCCCATGACACGTGGGAATTATGGGAGCTACAATTGAAGATGAGATTTGGGTGGGGACAGAGTCAAACGATATTACCCAGCTTTAACAAATCTTAACATATAAAAAACCTAAACCATTATAGATATAATTGAAGCCAAACCTGCTTCTGGCCCACCCTTTCAAGAGGTGACTATAACCATAAATTCAGCACTCATCATTCTCAAGCATTTAATACCACTTCTACGTGAGTATGTAATATTAAACAATATGTGTTATTGTTTTGCATGTTTTCAAACTTTATTTATACAGCTTAGGGAATATAAAAATCTCAAAAACTTATTGCTGAAAGGAAAAAGCAAATTCTGATTTGAAAAAGAATTCTACAATTTGCTATTTCCTTTCAGCATTAAGTTTTTGAGATTCATCAATGTCAAAACACTTGGCTTTATGTAGTTCATTCATTTTAACAAAAGGGGAAAAACATCAAAAACTAAAAATGGTGCACCATCTTTTATAAATTACAAGGGCACAGCTAACCTTTCTGTCCTATCACTGTTAATATCAAATGAAATGAAAACTCAAGAGTTCAAATAACCTATAAAAAGGCAAAGAACATTTGTACAGAAAATTATATAATCTTAGAAAAATGTTTGTACCTGTAAAGATGTAATGAAAGGTTTTGACTATATCCCCATAATTTTATCTATGGGTTATGATAATTTCTTGAAATCAACCAAATAGTGTTAGATTCTGCCATCACCTAAAACATCTGCCTCAACCACAAGAAGTTTAAACATTAAGAAGAGCTGCAGAAACCATGACCTGATACGAAAGAATTCAGACTTTTACTGTATCAGAACTCCACACAGGACTACTCAGAACAGAGCCCATACTGGCTATAAAACGTCATTCCACATTTCCACATACAGCAGTTGGGGCAAGGGGTGAATCAGAAGTATTTTGGTAGTGTTATTGATGGAAAATTCTTGATATAATTAATCAAAAGTTTGTGCCATTTTAAAACCCCTAAAAGGATTTAACACAATGTCTAGCACAAAGGAGAAAGTGACATTTCCAAAGGTTGTTTAGCAATGACATATCCTGAAGGGTGGTCCTTGGGGAAAAAAAGAGGCAGAAGCAGGCAAATGGCATAAAGACTGCACTTTAGAACAGCTTGGCAGTCTCTGATGGGGAGATGATCTGTCAGAGGGCAGGGCTGGGAAAAAACAGCCCAGTCCTACTCAGCAATCTCACCACTCTACTTCCATTCAGGAATTCACTCTAGCTGAGAATTCCTTAGACAAGAAAGTGAAAGTATCAAGAAAATAAAAAAGAAAAAGGTAGCCCAGATAATAATTTTCCATGGTGGATATAAGAACATAGAGGTTGTTTTTGTTTTGTTTTTTCAACATGATGTTATGGAAAGAGCAGGTTTTGGAATATGCAGCTCAAGGTGTGAGTCCCAGCTCTATCATGTAGGAGCCACATGGCCTTGGGCAAGGCAGTCAACCTCTTGATGCTGTTTCCTCATTTGAAATCTGGGATCCCACTCAGAGTTACGTGCTACAGACATGGCAAGCACCAAGCACAGAACTTAGCAAACACATGATCTTGTATATAGTAGACATCATTATTGTTTTCCCCTCTGTTCTTCAATTTCTGAATCGTAAGGATAAGGATTGCCTGAGCCCAGGAGATCAAGGCCAGCCTGGGCAACATGGTGAAATGCCATCTCTACAAAAAAAAATTAGCCAGGTGTGGTGGCAAGCACCGGTGGTCCCAGCTACTCAGGAGGCTGAGGTGGGAGGATCGCTTGAGCCCAGGAGATCAAGGCTGCAGTGAGCCGTGATCGTGCCACTGCACCACTCCAGCCTGGGTGACAGAGTGAGACCCTGTCTTTAAAAAAAAAAAAAAAAAAAAAAGACTAGAGAAGTCATTAAAATGTTAAGAAAAAAATATACTCTATAGTTCTATAATCATCTTTAATTTAATATAACAATATTTACAGGACTCTGGTTATCAAAACAAGCCCTTATTCTCAAAGAATTCGGTCTAGAAGATGACTTAAACAAAACATTAATACCAAACATTGGTTGTTACGCAATGTGTATTTTCCTGAACCTTAACTGTACATGAAGTGGTGTGTTAAACTCAAGAGAACACAAAGAGCAAGAAGAAAATGCCCCACCCTTCCCCTAGCTTCTGTAAGCTGGGTGCTCTCTCTCTCACACTAGACACATAGCCTATGAGATGCTTGCTCTTTTTCCATTTTCGACATCTACCTACTTCCTACATATTTCTTTCACTCACATCTCACGATTACCATAAAAAAACTGTTGTAATAATAAAAGTAAAATTACTCTGAAATAGGATCTGTATCTTTCCCCCCACACATTTTGCCATTGGCTAAGTTGGGAGAAAGGAATAAAGGAAGATGACTCATCCTACTGGATTTGGAAGACTCATCTGCTTTGCCTAGTACTATCTGACCATATTATCCTATCGGGCTTGAAAGTGATGGGGCATGGCCTGACCACACTATCTCCTACTTTGCTTCTGCTGATCTTATTTCCCACTGAGCCTTTAGCATTCTGATTGATCAGGCTCCAACCTGCACTCATTGCCTTTGAACTCACCTATCCACAGGATCATCATATGCGTCATAATGATGAAGTCTGTCAAAGGAGATTATACAAAGAATAAAATAACGTGGCATACTGATAGCAAATAGGATAATACTTAAAATCCTGTAATACTGGATTTCTTCTAAAAAGCATAAGTCTTTCACCTCCATCGACATAACTGTTTTCACAACAGGTAGAGAAGTTATTTAAACTATTATTTTATGCAGAAGTAAAAATAAAATCTCCATCCATTTTATGGATGAGAAAACATCACAAGAGGTTAAGAGACTTGGTCAGGGTCACACAGAAGCAAAGCTAGAACCCAAGTCCTATAATTAAATGGTGTTAGCTGATTCTTTTCTTTACCATCCTTTTCATCTTACCCTTTGAGATGCTGGCATATAAGACCCTTTACTTCGTAGAAATAAACTTTACAATAGTGATAGTGAGATAGATTGAGCTAGAAAATGTGAAATCAAAGTAACCTGCAGGAAGAATCACATATTTTATGACTAAGGCATCTGCTTAGAGTTTGAAATTTCTCAAATGCCCACTAAGTCAGGGAATGCAGCAGAAACACAAAGGACATGATTCTATTTTTAAAAATGTATAAAAAAAATTACTCCCTAGCATTGGATCCTTGTGGACAGGACAGGCCTTTCCATTGCTTGTGCTTTTTAATTAAACTACACTTCAAACAGGCCTTCCTGTTTATCAAATGTAAACTTTAAAAAATTAGAGTCCCTTGGTTTAATTTTTGGTTTTATTTTACCTCTGAAAGGTTGCCAATATGCCTCACAAATGTAGGAAATAGGAAATCTAAAGTCTTCCAACAGTAATCTTTTTCCTGGCTATGCTTGTATCCATTTGATTTAAATGAAAATTAAAGGAATTGGGAAAATGTTAGGAGTATATTTTAACATACGACAAACAGATCAATTCACAAAGCCAGAGCAAAGGAACATTATGAGACAAGAGCAAAAGTAAAATTAAATAAGAATTCTGGCAAGAATTTTAAAAACTGAAAACTTAGAAAAAAAATCAATCATTACAAAATGTTCTGCTGCTAATAAACAATCACTCATGTAAGCATATGGTTTATTATTAACCCAGAAATGTAAAAAAGGCAAGAATTACAAGTGGTCAGAGAAAGTCTCTTCCTGGCTGTGTGATCTTATCAGGTCACTTCTGTTCACTTGAGACAGGACGGGGTATGAAGAGGGGAGGAGTTTAATAATTCCGGACTCCTCCAGGTTCCATGATCATATGGAACAGGGCAGTCTGTTCCCTAATGCTGGGGGAGTAGAGCTTGGAGAGATTTGCTGCTGAACTCGCTGCGCTAACCAGACACGTAATCACAGTGGCTTCAGTGGGACTCGCACAGCAATTTCCATTAGCTACGGACAAGCATTCCAAACTTTAGCCTTTAGGTTTAATCATTGACACACCTTCCCTGGTCACTGAGTCTCCTCTGGAAACTCAGTATAAACATCCAAGGATGTGTTAACAGGGTGTTTCGTAATTTTCTTTTGAAGATTATTCTAGGTGGTGGGCGTCACAGGGTCAATAAAACTATACATTTCTCTCAAAGTAAGACTGCAATCCTGATGGCAAAGCTGGAGGAAGCTCCGGGAAACCTGTAATTGTGGGAATCCAGGACAAAAAATCCCCCACAGCTGGGCTGTGGGAAGGGGCCCTACCTAGGAGAAGAAATCAAATCCCCTACAGCTGGGCTGTGCGAAGGGGCCCTACCTAGGAGAAGAAATCCCCTCCAGCTGGGCTGTGGGAAGGGGCCCTACCTAGGAGAAATCCCCTACAGCTGACAGCTGGGCTGTGGGAAGGGGCCCTACCTAGGAGAAGAAATCAAATCCCCTACAGCTGGGCCGTGCGAAGGGGCCCTACCTAGGAGACGAAATCCCCTACAGCTGGGCTGTGGGAAGGGGACCTACCTAGGAGAAATCCCCTACAGCTGACAGCTGGGCTGTGGGAAGGGGCCCTACCTAGGAGAAGAAATCAAATCCCCTACAGCTGGGCTGTGCGAAGGGGCCCTACCTAGGAGAAGAAATCCCCTACAGCTGGGCTGTGCGAAGGGGCCCTACCTAGGAGAAGAGATCTCCTACAGCTGGGCTGTGGGAAGGGGCCCTACCTAGGAGAAATCCCCTACAGTTGACAGCTGGACTGTGGGAAGGGGCCCTGGACAGACCGCTGCGCGCTGCTGCAGGAATCCCCAAACCCAGGCACTGGCTGCCGGGAAAAATCAAGCGGGTGACTGGCGGGGGGTGCAGCGTGGGGCTGGGGGACAGGGAGTGCGGGGAGCGGAGGCTGGGCAGGGGTAGTGCCAACGGACACCTCATGGTGTGGTAGCCTAAACTCAGAGCCTAAACGCAGGACCAGGGCTAGGAGCCCAGGACCAGAAGGCAAAACTCCCTACGTGATTTACGGATGGGAACTTGCAGCCCCTGGAGGGGAATGGCTTCGGTCTGCAGCTCTACGCACTAGTTCTCTGGGAGGACAGAGGACAGGAAAGGGGTGCAGCCAAAATCAAACTCGGTTCCATTTGGACGAGCAGTGGGGAGATTCGCTGTCTGAACAACTCAGGAGAGTTTTTAAAACCACTTACCAGAATCTAGAGTGGGAATTAAAATCTGCGTGGGCTTCTTCAGATTCCACAGAATGAGGACTGCCACACCTTCTCCAACTTTTGCAGGCTCCACCCAGGCTGTGCGCCTCTCTCCACCCCTAGGCGAAGGCACTAGAATTTCCCAAATTAAGAACGAAGAGGAAGTTTGGACCTTTTCGGCCACCGCTCGCTTCAATATGGCTGCCCCCAGGGAGAGACGAGGCTACTGTGAAGGAGCCGAGCGCAGACCCTGAGTTCCTCACCCATGGATCGCAGCGCGGAGTTCAGGAAATGGAAGGCGCAATGTTTGAGCAAAGCGGACCTCAGCCGGAAAGGCAGTGTGGACGAGGACGTGGTAGAGCTTGTGCAGTTTCTGAACATGCGAGATCAGTTTTTCACCACCAGCTCCTGCGCTGGCCGCATCCTACTCCTTGACGGGGTGAGGCCCCTTTGCGCTTGTCCAGCGCCTGCCTTCTAGTGCGAAACTTTAGGATCCCTGTTCCCATCCGGTGACGACCCGATCCAGCATGTCTGTTGTGTTTGCTCCTCTGCGGGGTGGTCTCTGTTTCTTTATATGTGAAATTTAGGGGATTAGATGAGTGCTTCTAAAAGTTTAACGTGGCTATTAATCAGCTGAGGATCTTTTAAAATGCAGATCCCGATTCTTTAAGTTTAGGGTAGGGCCTGATACTGTGCATTTCTAACAAGTGCCCAAATGATATTGAAACTGCTGACCTGGGAACTATCTTGTGTGGCAAAGTTTAGAACATTTGATTTTATTATATGAATACTAAGGGAATTTAAAGACTTTGTAGCTTGCTAAGGTATTGAATGCCGGAATCCGCTCATCAACAGCTCTGACAAATCATTGTTACTGCGTGCTTGAACATCACCAGTGTTAAGGAGTTCACTGCCTCCTAGTGAGCCCCTCCATTATTACAACTCTAGTAGTTTTACGCAGAGAAAAGTACGATCGTATATAATTTAGGATGGTTAGACTTTTTTTTTTTAACTTTATGATGGGCTTACAGGGGTAGTAAATGCATTTTGACTTACATTTTCCACTTAGGACGGATTTATTGGGATGTAACCCCATCATAAATCAAGAAGCAGCTGTACAAGACATACCTCCTTATTTGCAGGTTCAGTTACCCCAGTCAACAGCAGTCTGAAAATATTAAATGAAAATTCCAGAAATAAACAGTTAGTAAGTTTTAAATTGCATGTTGTTCTGAGTAGCGTGATAAAATCTTGAGCCAACCAGCTCCTTCCAGAATGGAAGGTGAATCATCCCTTTGTCCAGAATATTCCACTATATGCTCTTGCTGCCCTTTAGCTACTTGGTAGCCCTCTGGGTTATCAGATCGACTGTGGTGGTATCACAGTGCTTGTGTTCAAGTAACTCTTATTTTACTTAATAATGGCCCCAAAGTACGGGAGTAATGATGCTGGCGATTTGGATCTGCCAACAGTAAGTCATAAAGTGCTTCTTTGAAGTGAAAAGGTGAACGTTCTTAAGGAAAGACTTAAGGAAAGAAAAAACAGCATATGCTGAGGTTGCTGAGATCTACGGAAAGAATGAATCTTGTGTCAGTGAAATTGTGAAGAAGGAAAAAGAAACTCATTCATCTGAGGTTTCAGGCATCCACTGGGGGGGTCTTGGGACATATCCCCTGAGGATAAGGCTGCTTGGGAGTGATACTGCTTAGATTAAAAACCACTGGCTATGTGACCTTAGGAAAGTTATCTCAACTGCCCCTTCCTGTTCGATGAACTGAGGATAATAAAAAGTATATGCTTTATAGGGGTTTTGTGTGGAGAAAATAGGATAATTTATTTGAAATATTTGGCATTGTGCCTGGCCCATGCACTGTAAAAGTTGGCTGTGTACTGATTTTATTCGTAGAATTGGGTTAAGAGCATGGAAGACAGCACATTGTTAGGCTCATTCGTTAGGTCCATTATTGACTGATCATTTATTTGCTGATCTCTCAAGTTAGCAGGGCCTGTTCATTTTTAAATCACTTCCATTACCTCCAGAGCAATGGCATTCTTGCCCACACACTCTCTCTTGCCCCATTTCCGTAATTCTATCTCGCCTTGATTTTTGCAATGGTTCTCTAACAAGCCACTTAACTACTCTTCTCCAAACCATGTTTGACAAATTGCAACTCTGCTTATCTCTCACCTATGCTATGTTTTATTACACATTTTTCTACATCAGCAAATCCAAATGCTTACTCTAGTATACCTTTCAACATTTTTTTCATTGCTTTTCTTCAACTTTAGCTAGTTACTGAGACTGAACTGTTCTTTTCATCTTGTATTTACTTGCTTTTGCTCACGTTTTTTGGTGGTTTTTTCCTGAAATGTTTTCCTATCTGTGCATATCTGAGACATGATTCCCAAAACTCCCCTCTCCCACCTGAACACATGAAGTGTGAAATCTGCCTTATTTCAGTAAGGATTTGGGGCAACTTACAAACAGGCAACACAAGAAAAAATAAAAAGTGAGAAAATCTGGATAAAGAAAATATAGATAAGATGAAGCCAGTGATGGCATTAGTTTCCAATCCTACCATTAGATCCTGTAAAGTTGCTAGAAGTGGACCATACATTTGGCTCTAAGATTCAGAGTAGCCAGCACAACGTCAGATACGTAAGTCACCATCACTGAAGTGATACAGTGAAGTCAAAATATTTATTTAGGACATGCTTAGCAATTCCCGGTTCCAAGGCCAGACAGCAGAGTCTCTTGTGGATCTATTGTATAAATTATACTTACTTTGAGTATAGTGATTTCTGTTCATGTGGTTTCCTGCATCCTCTTTCCAGTGTCCTTTGAGGGATAGGTTCTGTGTATACCCAAAGTACCTAATAGAAGTTTGCAAATAAACATTTGTTCAATTTAAGTTAATATTTAAATGTTTGCCTTCATGAAACTTTGACCTTTCAGTCTTAGCTCCATCCTTCAGGACTACATCTAAAGTCTAATTCAGAGGTCACAAATTTATGCCTCTAGAGACCAAGAAAGTATTACAAATGTGTAAACAGCATAGGTGGCAATAAAGGGTAGTAGATCTTGTGTGGAATTGGGACAGTGCTGTCCTACAAAAGGAATTAAAATTCTTTTTTTTTTTCATTTTTTAAATACTGTGCTAGCCAAATAGCTAGAGTACAACTCAGGTGCTGCTAGTATTATCCCTTATACTATTCCCTTTTCTTCTTGCAAAATCATGACCATATTTCAGAAGATGTTTATCAAGTAGTTTTACCTTTCACATAATTTTCTACCTCAAGTTATTTGGGCTCATTCTTATTCTGGGTTAACATTACCCAAAAACATACCAAATTGTTTTTATTAATACTTAAAATCCTGACTTGGGATTATTAGTTTAAGAAAGCCTACAATATGCTATGCATTATGCTTATTATTTTTGTAAAATATTGTATGATTAACTTGTTATTTTTTATTTTAGGGTATAAATGGTTTTGAGGTTCAGAAACAAAACTGTTGCTGGCTACTGGTTACACACAAACTTTGTGTAAAAGATGATGTGGTAAGTTTTAAAAAATAAATTTGGAAATAAACTTTTAAATTCAGTTACTTTAAATACATATGACAAGAATAAAAAATTCAAGGTAATTTATATGCAGAATTATAATGGCTGAAGATTATAAAACCTAGAGAGCTTTCATTACAATGGCTCTTTTTGGGTTGTAGGAGATAAAAAGTATGGAAGCATTACTTACTGCTACTTAACAAAACATGTCCTCTTGGACACAGCAGAAAGTTCATGGATATTGGACACCTATTGGATCCAAATTTTGAATTTTAATTCTGCTATTTGAAAACCCTGTAACCTAGAACAAATTATAGAAAGAGAAGGGGAGTAGCACTATCTCTGTGTTACCAGCTTTACTGATATAAATAAATAATACATTACTTACCTGCATTGCTTTTTGAAAATCTTCATATCTCTGCTGGGTTATTTAGTTTCCTAAAGTAAAGAGTTTAGATGAATTCATAAGTTTTCATTGGTCAGGCACTTTTCATTCCCAGTGAATTTACAAATCCAATTCTGTTTTAAGCAAAAAAGATAATTTATTTAACTGGAAAGGGCAAATGGAGCTAGAATCAAGTATTGCTGGTTCAGATGTTCAAATCTTGTCTTCAGAGTACCCACTTCGTCTTCATCTTTAGGCACTGGTTCTCTTTGCAGTGTGCCTTTATTCTCTTCTGCTGCAGATAATCTTTGTTGCAGAAATGGTAGCTGTCAGCAACACCAGTAGAAAAAGAATTCCTTTTCCTGCAATTCATGTGTCCATCTTAGAGAAGGACTCGGAATTGTCCTGCTTAGATTAGGTGTTCTCCCTCTTAGGTCAATTACTTTTGCTAGTGGAATGTGATGATATCCTTGATCAGACATAAGCAAGCACTTGGCACCTCTGATATTGATAAGGAGAGTAATGTGTGACAGGGTAATGATTGACAGCCCCACCAGAAATCAAATGGTGTGAAGGCAGGACGATGTTGCCCAGGGATGCTGGGCAGACAGAAATAATAACTGTCTTGTATAAATTCTAGCTCAGACACAATATTACATGTTTCACTAGGTGGTCAGACTATGCCGCAGGATACACTATAACATGGGTGCAGCCAAGGTTAAAAGGCAGGCAAGTGCTACCTAGGGAAGAGACTAGTACCTGACTCAAGGTCACTAACAACAAAAAACACGCATACTAGGCTCAAGTGTTGTAACATTTGCTTATAGCAGGAGGGAAGAGACTACACAAGATCTAGCCCTTTGCAAAGTATCAGTCCCCATGGCTAGCAGATTGGTTCCACAGCTGATGAGGACAGAGTGATGGCATGTACCCCACTTTGTGCTGCGGTAGCTCCCAGACCCTGAACACTGCCCCATAGGCTCTGAAATACAGAAAGCTAGGAACATGCTCAGGGGCCATTGGTTCTCATGTAGCTGAGCAGTTCCAAGGTTCCTCTCCCAAAGTTAGGAGATAGCAAAAACAAACAAACAAGTGAACAGGCAAAAAAACAAAAAAACAAAAAAACTGCAAGTTGCAATTGTTACAACAACTGTGCCTGTTACAGAGGGAACAGGAACTTACTGGCTGTGCTCTGAGCTCTTTGCATGCACTGCTATTTGTGAGCTTACTAGTGCTGCTGGTAAGCACTGGTGCTTGGTACAGGATGCTTCTTGGGAACATGGGTGGCAGTTAGGCTTTGTTTGGACCCTTCTCTCACATAACATTTGTCTCTATCTCAATCTAACAAAAAATTTAAACAATCCTAATACAGTTTTTGTATACTACATTCCCTAATGAAAAATCTGTTATGGAATTAAATAAAGTAGTAGTTTACTTCTTCAAAGTACACTAATAGGTAGAAAAAATGGTATAGAAGATTTATGGGAGAACTAGAAATTTTAAGAAAATAAGCAAATAAATTTTTGGTGAAAAAGGATCAAGAAAGCAGAGGGAAAAGTTATTGCAGAAAAAATATGCTGAGTTATTCTGAAAATTTCTAAGAGAAATTGAAGTTATGTATGGGGTAAAGGGTCACCAAAGGACAGGCCATATACTTGCGTCTGATACCACTGTTCATTTATTTAGATTGTAGCTCTGAAGAAAGCAAATGGTGATGCCACTTTGAAATTTGAACCATTTGTTCTTCATGTGCAGTGTCGACAATTGCAGGATGCACAGATTCTGGTAAAATTTTGTTGTAATTGTGCTTGAATTTATAGATATGTGGGTAGATGTAATTTTAAGCTTTTAACCTGCTATAAATATCAATGAGATATTACCTTATTCAACTAGTTATATATTTATTATTTATTGGTCTGCTCAATCTATTAATTTTTAAAATTAGAAAAAAAGAGTAGCTAATCATTACTAGGAATATATAAGTCCCAGGTTATGCTTCCTGTTTTCTTTCTTAACGTTTATATTTATAAATTTTACTTCAGCATTCTATAGTTTGTTTTTGTTTGCCAAGCTTTAAGAAAAAATACTGTGGAACTCCATGTAAAATTAAGAGTTTTAAAGAATATTTCATTTTTCCCATTTAAATGAGCATGAGATAAACATCTGTTTAGTCTTGATTCTCCTTTTTATACCTTCTATATATTTATATATAAAACTAAATTGCATTTTAAGCAACAATAATGTATTGAGTCTCAGTGTGTCAAGTACTAGGGGCACAGTAATGAACAAGATTAGAGACTGTCTTGGTTCCTCTCCCAAAGTTAGGAGACAGCAAAAACAAACAAGTGAACAGGCAAAAAACAAACAAACAAAAAACAAACTGCAAGTTGCAAAGTGTTCTACCAAAGGAAAAAACAACCTGGTAATAGAGAAGAGTGCAAAAAGCAGCTCACTTGAAGACAGGCTTCTCTGAAAAGCTTTCTTTAAGCAAAGACTTAAAGGAACAGAAAGAGCTAGGCATGTAGCTGGGAAATGAACATTCCATGAAGATGGAAAAGTATATACAAAGTTTCAGTGGGTCTAGAGAGTGGAAAGAAGGTGCGAGAAGGAGGCTGGGGCCAGGTCAGTTAAGGCTTTGTAGACCAGATTAAAGAGTTTGAATTGCTTTCTGAGTTCAGGGAAAAGTTATTGAAGGGACAGTTTTAAGCAAAGAGTAGCTTTCTAGGTTTTTGTTCTGAAAAACTCAGTTCTGCTGCAGCATAGAGAAAGGAGTGCAGTAAGTGGAAAGAGATGAGTTAGGAGTAGTTTGTGATGATTTAAGTGGGAAGTGGTGGTAGGTTGGCATAAGGTGATAGCACCAAAGCAGGTGAGAAAGGAATAGATTCAAAATATATTTCAGCATTTGAATCAACAGACTTGTAAGGTTGCCTGGGGAAGGACAGCCAGAGGGCGGAGGAGAAAGAGGAATCAAGGATAACTACTTAGGTCTGGCTGGAGCCCCTAGCTGTATGGTAGTAGCCTTTGTCCAGATGGGGTGTGCTGAAGTTGAAGTGTGTCCAGAATTGGTTCCTTCCTTCCAGAATTGGTTCCATTCTCGCTGACTTCAAGAATGAAGCCGCGGACCCTCGCAGTGAGTGTTACAGTTCTTAAAGATGGTGTGTCCGGAGTTTGTTCCTTCAGATGTTCAGATGTGTCTGGAGTTTCTTCCTTCCAGTGGGTTCATGGTCTTGCTGACTTCAGGAATGAAGCTGCAGACCTTTGCAGTGAGTGTTACAGCTCTTAAAGGTGGCATGTCCAGAGTTGTTTGTTCCTCACAGTGGGTTCATGGTCTTGTTGATTTCAGAAATGAAGCTGCAGACCTCCACAGTGAGTGTTACAGCTCATAATGGTAGTGCGGACCCAAAGACTGAGCAGCAGCAAGATTTATTGTGAAGAGCAAAAGAATAAAGCTTCCATAGCTTGGAAGGGGACTCAAGTGGATTGCTGCTGCTGGCTCGGGTGGACAGCTTTTAGTCCCTTATTTGGCCCCACCCACATCCTGCTGATTGGTCCATTTTACAGAGAGCTGATTGGTCCATTTTACAGAGTGCTGATTGGTGCATTTACAGTCCTTTAGCTAGACAGAGTGCTGATTGGTGCGTTTTTTACAGAGTGCTGATTGGTGCATTTACAATCCTTTAGCTAGACACAGAGCACTGATTGGTGCATTTTTACAGAGTGCTGATTGGTGCATTTACAATCCTTTCGCTACACACAGAGCGCTAATTGGTGCGTTTTTACAGAGTGCTGATTGGTTTATTTGCAGTACTCTAGCTAGACAGAAAAGTTCTCCAAGTCCCCACTCGACCCAGGAAGTCCAGCTGGCTTCACCTCTCAATCTCCCCTCTAAACAGGACACCTCAATTGCTGCTGGGAATTGGGTGATGACGGCTCTAGCTAATTCCTGCTGGATAGGGGTGAAGAAGGGTCCCTGCAGTTGTAGTGTCCTCCAGAGGGGAACTCTTTAGACCAGTGAAAGGGCCAGTGGGTTGGTCCAGGGGTCCTCGGTAGAAGTTGTTAGTTGAGCTCGTTTGGCTACAGTATATAGTCCTATCGCAAAGAGTATGGTTAGTATGCTGCTAAATAATATGATGAAATAGTAAAAGGATTCCATTAAAGGGGTAAGGAGAGGTGTTAAAGATTATGTAGGTTTTCACTTACCTTTCTTAAGGAGGAAGCGGTTTTTCCTCAGGATCAGAGGTAGGAGCCTTTTTAGTCTGGGATGTTTCCTTCCAAAATAGGAGATGCAAGTCCTCCAACGGTTCGCAGGTGTATCGAGGCTGGTCTGGCTGATCTTGGGACTCCTGAGCTGATGGTCCCCTAGGTTCCTCAGGGGGTGTCCAAAATTTAACTGGGGTGTGGTGAATCTAAGATTCCACTCCTGCCACCTTAACTGCAGTGGGGGTAGAGAGGATTACTGAGTATGGTCCTTCCCACAAAGAATCTGTAGATGGGGAGGTAGAGGGGAGAGATTTGACCAAAGCTAGATCTCCTGGTTGAAACAACTCTGTTCCCTTTTCTCTGTGACATCCTTCAGGTAGGTTTTTAAGGTTTCATTGATATTTTGGCCAAAGAAGTTATATTTTTGACCAAGTTGGCCGTTTCCTGATCAAGTAGGAGTTCATTTGTGAGAGAAGTTCTTCCATACAGCATTTCATATGGACTGAGCCCCATTTTGTGAGGACAATTTTGGATTCTCAACAAGGCCTTGGGCAAAAGAGTAGGCCATGGGAGATGAGTTTCTTGTATTAGTTTCCTTAAGTGCCTCTTGAGTGTTTCATTTGCCTTCTCGACCTTCCCTGAGGATTGTGGCCTCCAGGCGCAGTGAAGGTGATATTGTATCCCTAGCGCCCTGGAAATTCCCTGAGTTATCATGGCTTTAAAAGCCGGACCACTGTTGCTCTGTAAGCTTTGGGGAAGCCCAAATCTAGGAATTATTTCATGACTTAAGACTTTAATCACTTCCTGAGCCTTCTCTGTCTTGCAGGGGAAAGCTTCTATCCAATTTGTAAAGGTATCAACACAGACCAACAAGTACTGAAATCCCTTTGACTTAGGCATATGAGTGAAGTCTAACTGCCAGTCCTCTCTGGGATAGTGACCTATTCTTTGTTCCCCAAAAGGGGCCTTAGGGTGAACCAAGGGATTATTCCTTTGGCACACCCCTCACAGGCTTTGACTGCCTGTTGGATGGTCTGGAGGAGATTTGGCCCTGTAAATAGGGATTTGGCCATTTGATGCGTGTTTTCAATACCCATATGAACAGTTTGGTGGAGGGGTTTAAGTATTTTCCACTGGCTGGCTTTGGGTATAAGTACCTTTCCTTCTTCTGTCATTAACCACCCTGAGGGGAGAAAACTATGCCCCTGTGAAAGTCCCCATTCTGTTTTGGTTGGGGAATACTGGAGCTAAACCTCTTGGAGGGGTTTGTTCCATACCAAGGGCCTTTCTGTAGGTATTTCTAATGGGATGTTCCGCCTGGCAGCAATTTTGGCCTCCGCATCTGCCCGACGGTTTCCTTCTGCCTTTTCTCCTTCACCTTTCTGATGGCTTTGGCAGTGTAAGACTGCCACCTCCTTGAGTTTTTACACTGTGTGCAGTAACTCCATAATTTCCTTGTGGTATTTAATGGGAGTTCCCCCAGAGGTTAGGAACTCCCTTTTTTCCGTATTGCAGCATGGGCATGTAGGATTAGATAAGCATACTTACTATCTGTAACAAAGTATCCCAATCACAACTGAGGAGGTGGGAGAAATACCTGGTTACAGACTGTCCCACGATTCCTCGAATGGTAATGGACCTTGAGGACAGCTCCCTGAGACAGGAGATTAACACTGAGAAAGCCTCACCAGTGTCCAGGAGGAAGTCAATTTCCTGGCCCTCAATGGTTAAACATACCCGGGGCTCAGTGAGGGTGATGACATGAGCTGGCGCTTGCCCCAGGCACCCTCAGTCCTGTTTTTGGTTCAGCTGGTTGGGGGCTCCTGGACCAGAGAACCTTTGTTCTCTGGGGCAGTGCACCTTCCAGTGATTGCCTCGGCATAGCAGACGTGGACGAGCAGGCAACTTGTTTCTTGTTGGACAATCTTTTTTAAGGTGTCCTTGCAAACCACACTGGTAACAAGCCCCACTGGTGATTGGCCTGCTCCATTTTATGTCCTCTCTGAACCATCAAGGTTTGTTTGTCTGAGGGCCGTGACTAAGGCTGCAGCCTTTCTCTGATCTCGCTTTTCCTTTTGGGTCTGTTCCTCTTGGTCCCTATTATAGAACACCAACGTTGCCAGGTTTAATAATGCCTCCAGATTTTGTTCAGAGCCCAGGGCTTGCTTTTGGAGCTTTCTTCTGATACCTGCGGCTGATTGGATAATAAACTCATCTTTAAGGATCAGTTGACTCTCGAGTGAGTCGGGTGACAGGGGAGTATATTTTCTTCAGGCCTCCCGTAGCCGCTCGAGGAAGGCAAAAGGATTTTCTTCCTTTCCCTGAGTTACGGTGGACATCGTTGAATAATTCGTGGGCTTTTTCCTAATTCTCCTTAGTCCTTCTAGAACACAGGTCAACAGATGTTTATGACTCCAGTCCCTATGATCTGAGTCGAGGTCCCAGTGGGGATCCATACTGGGGATGGCTTGCTGACTGGTAGGGAATTTGCCACTTTCTTTGGCTGTCATTCTGTCGCTTACTTGACTGAGATATCAGGTATCTCCAAACTCTCAAGGCTGCAGCTAAAGCCACATTCTTTTCATTAAAGACCAGGGTTTGATCTAACAATGCATGACATCTCTCTAAGAGAGATCAAAGGTTTGCCGTAGAGCCTGTAGGACATCTGTATACCTATCAGGATCATCTGAAAACTTCCCCAGATCTACTTGATCTGCTTTAAATCAGAGAGGGAGAAGGAGACATGTACCCAAGTTGGGCCAAATTCCCCTCTCCCTACTGCTTGAAGGGGACATAACTGATAGCCCAGGGGTTTTTGTAGTCCTTTGGAGATTTCTTTGCTTGTTTCCTTCTGGGCGGGGGAGATTAGAGGAGGCTTATCATTAATAGGAAGGGGAGCTATAGGGAGGCTAGGATATGGGGGTAAGCTGAGAGGTCCTCTTGTAGGATGTAAATTGCAAGTTTGCATAGTTGTGTATTCTCCTTCAATGAAAGGAAAGCTTGGACATAAGGTATTTCACTCCATTTACTTTCCCTGTTACAGAAAAGGTCAAGCTGCAGGATAGTATTGTAATTTGTACTTCCCTCAGGTGGCCATGTTTCCCCATCAGAGAGAGAATATTGGGGCCAAGCTGTAATGCATAAAAAAATATCAGCCGCCTCTTTTTAAGGGTTTGCGGGTCAAATTGGTCCCAATGGCTTAGGATGCATTTCAAGGGTGAGCCTATTGATGCCTGAGTGTTTGGCCGACAGGTGCCTGGTATTTAGCCCCCGAATTCTAAGGAAAAATAGAACAGAATAGCAAACAAAAGGGGTCCAGTGGTACTCACCACTTGGCAATAGGTGATTGTCCCATCTGGGTTGCCAAAATGTGTCCCATCTGGGTCGCCAAAATGTGTCTGGAATTGGTTCCTTCTGGTGAGTTCTTGGTCTCACTGACTTCAAGAATGAAGCCGCAGACACTCATGGTGAGTGTTACAGTTCTTAAAGATGGCGTGTCCGGAGTTTTTTCCTTCAGATGTTCAGATGTGTCTGGAGTTTCCTCCTTCTGGTGGGTTTGTGGTCTTACTGACTTCAGGAGTGAAGCCACAGACCTTCACAGTGAGTGTTATAGCTCTTAAAAGTGGCATGTCCAGAGTTGTTTGTTCATCCCGGTGGGTTCATGGTCTCACTGACTTCAGGAGTGAAGCCGCAGACATTCGCAGTGAGTGTTACAGCTCTTAAAGGTGGTGTGTCCAAAGTTGTTTTTTCCTCCTCGTGGGTTCGTGGTCTCACTGACCTTAGGAGTGAAGCCACAGACCTTCGCAGTGTGTTACAGCTCTTAAAGGTGGCCCATCTGGAGTTGTTTGTTCCTCCCAGTGGGTGAGTGGTCTTGCTGACTACAGGAATGAAGCCGCAGACCTCTGCAGTGAGTGTTACAGCTCATAAAGGTAGTGTGGGCCCAAAGAGTGAGCAGCAGCAAGATTTACTGTGAAGAGCAAAAGAACAAAGCTTCCACAGCTTGGAAGGGGACCCAAGCGGGTTGCCACTGCTGGCTCGAGTGGCCAGCTTTTATTCCCTTATTTGGCCCCACTTACGTCTTGCTGATTAGTCCATTTTACAGAGAGCTGATTGGTCCATTTTACAGACTGCTGATTCGTCCATTTTACAGAGTGCTGATTGGTGCGTTTACAATCCTTTAGCTAGACACAGAGCGCTGATTGGTGCTTTTTTACAGAGTGCTGATTGGGGCGTTTATAATCCTTTAGCTAGACACAGAGCACTGATTGGTGCATTTTTACAGAGTGCTGATTGGTGCATTTACAATCCTTTAGCTAGACACAGAGCGCTGATTGGTGCATTTTTACAGAATGCTGATTGGTGCATTTACAATCCTCTAACTAGGCAGAAAAGTTATCCAAATCCCCACTTGACTCAGGAAGTCCAGCTGGCCTCACCTCTCAGAAGGAATGGGAATCAAGAATGTGATTCATATGTTAAGTGTGAAATGTCTGTTAAGACACCTGTTTTTGTCTGCTAGCATTGCCATAACAATATAACACAGACTGGGTAGTATAAACAACAGAAATTTATTTTTCTCACAGTTAGGAGGCTGAAAGTCCAGGATGAAGGTACTGGCAGGGGTAGTTCCTTCTGAGGCCCTTGTCCTTGGCTTGCAGGCAGCTGCCTTCTCCCTGTGTCCTCTCATGGCCCTTTCTCTATGTATGCATGTCACTTGTTTCTTCTACTTATTGTAAGGACACCAGTCCTGTTGGATCAGGGCTCCATCCTTATGATTTCATTAAACCTAATTACCACCTTAAAGGCCTCATCTCCAAATATAGTCACATTGGAGGTTAGGGCATCAACATAGGAATTTTGAAGCCCTGTAGACACAATTCAGTCCATAACAACACCACCTAAGTGAAAATTTCAAATAGACGTTTGGGTAGAAGTCTGGAACTCAGGGGAGCCATGTGGACTGAGGACAGACATTGAGAAGACGCCAATACACAATTATTTTAAGCCATGAGCCTAGATGAAATCCTCTGTGGAGAAAGTACAGAAGAAAAAGAGAAGAGGGCCTGAGGAACACGAGCATTTAGAGATAGTCTCCAAAACATAGTGTTTAATCATTTAGTGGCTCATGGCTTCAGTCTCTGCTCTAACCCTGAACTTTTATCTAACCTTATTTTAGTCTCATTATACCACATCACATCACTGATGTGTCTCCAGACTTTAACTCTCCTGTTTCTATATCCATGTTCTGTTCTCTGTGCTAATCCTGATTGAGCCCAGCCTTGCTCTTCTCTGGGCCTAAGCCTCATTGGAAGGCTAACATTTCAGGGAGCTAATTGAAGTGGACTTAGAGGAACTGAGAAATTCACTCATTCACAGCCTCTTTTTGAGGGGGATCCTTACCTAAGGAGCTTATGTTTGTATTCTAGGGGACAGAGGCAGGCAATAAGTATGTAAAGTATGTAATAAAACAATTTCTCACTGTGAAACGTGCTATGAAGGAGATAAGAAGGGCACTCCACTAGAGAGTCAGGGGAGAGCTGCATTTAAAGAGGTGGTTAACGAAGGCCTTTATTTGAAGGTTGCAGTGAGCTGAGATTGCACCATTGCACTCCAGCCTGGGTGACAAGAGTGGAATTCCTTCTCAAAAAAGAAGAGGACCTTTTTAGGTAGTAGCATTGAATGGAAACAGGATGAATGACAAGAAACCAGCCAGGAAAAGAGTAGTCCTGATAGAGGAACAGCAAAAATAAAGAAGTTGATGCAGGAAAGGGTTTGGAGTATTCAAACAACAGAAGGGAAGCCACTCAAGGTTAGAGAAAATAGCAAGGGCTGGAGCAAATAGAACATCATAAGTCATGGTTTAGAGTTTGGATTCTGTCACTAGCTAGTCTGTAAGAATGGTTTGAAGGGGGCAAGAGTGAAAGGAGATTAACTGGGAGACTCCTCCAGAAGTTAAGGAGAGAGGTGATGGAGACTTGAAAAAGAGTGGGCAGTGGATGTGGCAAGAACTAGATTAATTTGAGGTAATCGTAGAGGCAGAATCAATGGGAATTGGGTATAGGGGATGAAGAAGTAGAAAGCATCAGGGCTAACTAGGTTTGGAGCTTGAGCGGCTAGATAGATGATGGTGTCATTTATTTATCCAGTCTAGAAATTAGACTGGATGTGAGTATGTATACATATATGTGTATACACATATGTATACATGTGTGTATACACATATATGTATGTGTGTGTATATATACATATATGTGTATACATACACTATATATGTACATATATACACACACACACATTTACACACACACACATATATATATGGTATTTAAACCAGGGAATCTCAAAAGGAGAGCATGTACTTAGAGCAAGGTTTCTCAACCATGGTGCAGCTGGCATTTCAGGTCAAATAATTATTTGTGTGGGGGCTGTCCTGTACAATGGAGAATGTTTAAGCTGCATCCCTGGCCTCTACCCACTATTTGCTAGAGATCTCCCTTCCTCTTCCCTTGAGTTGTGGCAACTTAACAACCAAAAATGGCTTCAGACATTGCCAGATGGCCCCTGGGGTTCAAAATTATTCTTGCTTAAGAACTACTGAGCTGGAGAAAATAAGGGACCCATGTCTGCTCCCCAGGGCTCTCTGACATTTAGAGACTGACAAAATAACTTACAAAGCCACCCCAGTCAGATCAGAATTTGTATGCTTTCTATGCTTTCTTATATCATTTCAACAAAGTTTTTTAAGCAATAGAAGGGATATTGAGAAACATTGTACTCATTTTAAAAGATTTTGTTTTGTTTATTTTTACACAACACAATTAGAAGAATGATTGTTTTTTGGTTACATTCTGCTTTCTGGAAGCAATCACTAGCCAAATGTCACTGTTTGTGATTGAATTCTACTTTTACTCTTTCTCAATGACACATCCATAGTTCCTATTTCAATATTTTTCCTGATGTTAGGAGTTTGATCAAAGTCATTTTTAACCATAGTCCGTATTGGCTAGCCAAAAAAAAATTTTAAAAACCTTAATAGCTTTTAGGGTTATATATGTTTCTGTAGTTTGTGGAGCCAAACAGATGATCTGATTACCCACAGTATCAAAATTTAACAAGTTTTATTTTCTTACAGCATTCCGTGGCAATAGATGCTGGTTTCAGGAACTCTGGCATAACGGTGGGAAAGAGAGGAAAAACTATGTTGGTAAGATATTTTGTCAAAGAGCAATTTTTTTAGTGTAAAGTGATCCAGAGATTGAATAACCTAATTAGACTCCTGCCTTTCATGTCTCCTTTCTCAAATCTTCTTGCCATTCTCTTACTCATAAACCCTCAGTGACTTTCTCCTTCCTACAGGGCAAAGTCCAGAGTTTGGATTTACAGTTGAGGTCTCATTTAATAATATTCTTCTCCACTTACTTTTAACCTGATTCTTAACTCTGCCCTCCTCATCCTAAGTAGGCAAGGCCCAAAAGCACTATGACATCATGGAAAGAGTCACAGAGAGAGTCCAAAGTCCCCTTTACTGATACCTGCTGGATCACAGCTGTGTGAATTTGGGCAAGCTCCTCAATCCCTCAGGGTTTGAATTTTCTCAGCAGTATCGGTGGTCCAGCAAACTACTGTCGTAGGGCCACATTCAGCCCACATGGGGCCGGATCCCACTATACTCATTTGATTACTTATTGTCTGAGGTTGCTTTTGTGAGACAATGGCAAACTTTAGTAGTTGTGACAGATACTATATGGCTTGCAAAATCAAAAAATGTTTACTATCTGTCCTTTTAGAGAAAAGATTTGCCGACCTTTTGACTAGATGATCTTTTAAGACTTGCATTCTTTTTGAGTCCTTCTCTAGCCAAGCTAGCCCTTAGATATTTTGCCCTATTCTGATCTCCTGTGATATTTACTGTTTGGCATGGCACGTTTTTGAACTATTTGAGATTACCCTCCTTCTACCTTCCTATACTCTCCTATTTTCTATCTATTTTTAACAATAACCTATTTCCCAAATAGGGGTGGACGACAAAGAGGATACCCTTAAAGCATGGCTAAATAGAAAATCAAAGCCTGGCCAGGTGTGGTGGCTCATGCCGGTAATCCCAGCACCTTGGGAGGCCAAGGCAGGCGAATCATGAGGTCAAGAGATTGAGACAATCCTGGTGAAACCCCATCTCTACTAAAAATACAAAAATTAGCTGGGCGTGGTGGTGCGTACCTGTGGTCCCAGCTACTCAGGAGGCTGAGGCAGGAGAATCACTTGAACTCAGGAGGCGGAAGTTGCAGTGAGCCGAGATCACACCACTGCACTCCAGCTGGACAGAGCGAGACTCTGTCTCAAAAAAACAAAGAAAAGAATATTAAAGCCCGTGGTACTGGTTTGTGTCCCCATCTCTTTACTCCATCTGGTAGCCCAGGTGAAAACAGAGCCATTCTTTCACCTTCTTTGTTTCCATATTCAATTCCTTATAGGTCCTATCCATGCTGCCCCTCGTTTCTAATACTTGACCCCACCCTAGGTCTTCTGGCACTGCCCAGCCCTCAAGATCCCTAACCTCAGTCTTTACCATTGTCTCCCGACTAGTCTTCTTACTTTAGGTCTTCTCCTTGAGTCCCTCCAACCAGCGCTCTCAGAATCCCCCTTTTAAAAACTCAGGGCCTTGGCTGGGCGCCGGTGGCTCATGCCTGTAATCCCAGCACTTTGGGAGGCCAAGGTGGGTGGATCACCTGAGGTCAGGAGTTCGAGACCAGCCTGACCAACATAGTGAAACCCCATCTCTACTAAAAATACCAAAATTAGCCAGGCATGGTGGCATGTGCCTGTAATTACAGCTACTTGAGAGGCTGAGGCAGGAGAATCGCTTGAACCTGGGAGGCGGAGGTTGCAGTGAGCCCAGATCATGCCACTGCACTCCAGCCTGGGCGACAGAGCAAGACTCTGTCTCAAAAAATAAAAAGCCTCAGGGCCTCCAAACATTTTCTTGGTATTCAAGGTCTTACCCAGACTATTTTGCATCTACCTGTTTAAGTTTATCTTCCAATTTCATACTTATGCTCCAGCCATATAGAACTATTGATTGTTTTCCAAGGGTATCATGTTCTTTCATGTCTCTATGCCCACAGATAAGTGGCCCCTCTGGCTGGAGTTCTTCCTCCCCCTCCCCGTCTCCTTTTTTTTTTTTTTTTTTTTTTGAGATAGGGTTTCACTCTTATTGCCCAGACTATAGTGCAATGGCTCAATCTGCACTGCAGATTGCAGTGCTCACTGCAACCTTCGCCTCCCAGGTTCAAGTGATTTTCCTGCCTCAGCCTCCCAAGTAGCTGGAATTACAGGCCCCTGCCACCATGCCTGGTTAATTTTTGTATTTTTAGTAGAGACGGGGTTTCACCATGTTGGCCAGGCTGGTCTCGAACTCCTGACCTCAGGTGATCCACCTTCCTTGGCCTCCCAAAGTGTTGGGATTACAGGCGTGAGCCACCATGCCCGGCCCCTTCTTAGTTTTTATGTCTGGTGAAATTGTACTCATCCTTTAAAATCCCAACTCAATTGCTGCCTTTCCCATAAAGCTGAGTTCTTAGACTCAGTTAGTTGCTTTTCTTCAACATTTTCTTGCCAGTGTGTGTGTGTGTATATACATGCACATGCATGCATGTGTGTTTCTTCTGTCATAACTCTTAAAGCCAGAGGTCATGTTATAGTCACCCTGTATCTTCATGCCTTATAGGGAGCCTAGAACATTGCAGATGCTCAGTAAAAGTTTGTGGAGTAGCCAGGCGTGGTGGCTCATGCCTGTAATCCCAGCACTTTGGGAGGCCGAGGTGGGTGGATCACCTGAGACTGGGAGTTCAAGACCAGCCTGACCAACATGGAGAAACCCCATCTCTACTAAAAATACAAAATTAGCCAGGTGTGGCACATGCCTGTAATCCCAGCTACTCGGAGGCTAAGGCAGGAGAATCGCTTGAATCTGGGAGGCAGAGGTTGCGGTGAGCTGAGATTGCACCATTGCACTCCAGCCGGGGCAACAAGAGCGAAACTCTGTCTGAAAAAAAAAAAAAAAGTTTATGGAGTGAATTTTTATTCTCATAATAATTTTTATAGAGCTTGTATGGTTGTTCTTAACCTCTGTCTAGTGTTTGCCTCTACTTGGAACATGTTGACTGTTTCATCAACAGGGCTATTAAGATTGTGAACCCTAAAGCATTGAGAAGCAGCTCCTGTGTATGATAGAGGAGGCATGGTTTACTCTTGTAACTGTGCTCTGCTCCAAGAGCACTGAGACCCTTTGGCATCCAGTTCTTTTTGATTTTCCCTTGAGATTTCTGTTGAGGTTTTATTTCTTTCTTTAAGTTGTGTATTATGGCTTTCTAAGCTATAGTGAGATTGAAATTGTTAAAAGTTATTTGATTCTTTGTTACCATCTGTTTCTCTGAAAGATAATGTATAGAATGTCTTTCTTTAGAAATGACTGTAGATGATGGAAAAAATTTTATTTAATCTCCTTTGATTTAACTGTGCTCAGCTAAATTCTATCAAAGCACTAACTTAACTGTTGTAATGGAACTAAATTATGTTCAAACACAGCCCTGACTGGGACTTTTCTTGAGTTATTTTCAGTTTCTGTGGTATCTAAGTCTTCATATCTAAATTGTTTTTTCCTTGTAGGCTGTCCGGAGTACACATGGCTTAGAAGTTCCATTAAGCCATAAGGGAAAACTGATGGTGACAGAGGAATATATTGACTTCCTGTTAAATGTGGCAAATCAAAAAATGGAGGAAAACAAGAAAAGAATTGAGAGGTATATTAATTGGGTATTTCCATGTTATTCATATATGCCTAGGTCATCCTTGAAAACATTAATACTTACCATCTTCAGTTTATAATGCCAACTGTTTATCTATTTGTAGATAATTTAAAAATACTTTTATTATCAATAATAAAAAGATGATCAAAGTAATAGATGAGAGTAGGTCAGGCTGCCATGGGCACTAAATGGAGCATATTCAGGAGAGGCTTTCTGGGGGATGGTAGGGCACGTGACCACCAGAAGCCGGCATAAAGGAGAGAAACATAATCATTCCGGAAAGACAGCCCAGCAGCCACAGGAACCGTAACTGATCAATTTGAAGGCAGCCAGGGAAGAGGTGCACACTGCCCCTAGATGTGACCTCTCAGAGATTACCTAGTCTTTCCTGTTGAGGGGAACAGCCTGGTTGACTTTTTTTGTCTGATAAATATTTCACTTCTCTGGCTTAGGCTAGTTTAATACCAAACTCTTGTCATGGATTAGATCTAGAATTGCCATAACTTTCTCAATGGAAGGTATGGCTTTCATTTCACATCTCCGTACTTCTTTTGTTCTTCATCGTTACCTCCTGGCAAAGGAAACTTTTATATTATTTTCTTTTACAACTTTTTCCCAAGAATAAAGTTTATACACAAAGTAGTAAATATTATGCTGTCTTTCATATATGAAAGTAATGCCACTGACCTACCATCAGCTAGATGCACAGTTTTGAGTTATCCAAGGAGTAATAGCCAATTTGATGTCATTTATAATTTTCTTTTTTCTTCTCCCCACTCTTTTGGCTACTTCCATTCAGTCAATCGCTGCCTGAATATCTCTTCAGTCATTCTGTCTCCATCCATACTGCTTCTTTCCTCATTCACGACCATCGCAATAGCCTCATTCAGGATGCTTCTAGTATGTCTCTCTGCTAAGCCATTCTTTATCAAATCATGTTTGTAAAGTGCAAAGGATTCCTATTGCTTAACTTGCCTGCTTAAGATCTTTAATACTTAGAACTTTTTTTGAAGCATTGAAGGCCAACAAGTGCTAGTGGTGGCAGTGTAAAAGGGTGAAATGAGGTAGAAGTACGCCACCAAGGCAGAACTGGGTTCAAATCCTAGTTCTGAGTTACTCAGTCTGGTTTCACCAAATTGCTCAACTTTCCGGACTTCAATTTTCTTATCTCTAACTTCTGAGAAATACCTATCTTAAAGAATAATTATTATATTCATTAGATAGTGTATTTATAATGACTGCCCTGACTCTGTTATGTTTTGGACTCTCAGGACAGGATAGCCCTTCTCCTTCATTGATTCATGGAGAATAAACCTACAATCATAAAAATATCACCATCCAGGCTTTCTCAACTAGGGTTCCTCATTTGAACCACACAATTCACAAAGTTATTTGAGTGACTATTTTCTGAATTCTCTCAAGGATTTTATGTAACATGTACTATTTTAGATACATTGGAGAGAAGTTAATTCATTACTTACAATGGATGTCTTAGGGTACTAGAGCTTAATTTTCCAGCCACACCCTGGTTGAGAAAAACTGACCACAAACACCTGGCCACAAAATGCTTTGAGCAAGTATTCTAACTAAAGTAATACTTTTAAATAAGCAACAACCCACTCCACCAGACTACAGACTACTATACGTAAGTATTTACTGGTACCATTCCATAAGTTTACCACTTATTAAATTGTAATCCAGTGAGACTGTTTGCTAAAACATAGGAGGTAGCAAATCAGTTTTCTCTATTTCCTTTCTTGAATTTTAAACAAGCTTATAAATAGAGCCCAAGATCAACTAACTATACACCTGGTGAAGTTAATTGAGCCACGTTCACCAACTGTAAAATCAAATTATGCTTAAATCCATTGACTCAAAAATATGTTTTGAGATTATAATGTGCATGCTGCCATTAAGAGCCACACTTATCATATAAAATCAGGGAAAAATTAAAGAAGGGTAAAAATGTCTTAAGATACTGATTAGAAGATTACATGTGAATTTAGAAAGTGAGAACAAATTAAGGAGCTCCTTTGGGAACAGCTGTATGTTCAACCAAATGCAGAGACAGAGTTACTCCTCTGATGTTGAAAAGAGAAAAAAATCCTGGAGGTGATGAGTTATGCAATCAGACATTCATTAAGTACTAAGATTGGTTTGCCATAGGACCAAAGTTTCACAATTCAGAGAACTTCAAAAACTCAAAAAATCCTGAAAAACATTTCAGCAATAAGAAATATTCTATAAATGTGAAAATTAAAGAGGTAAAATATTTTTAATAAAAAAAAAGGCCTTGTTCATGAGAAACAATTCCTAAGCCCACTTCTTAGTGGGAAGAGACTTATCCATTGGGTTCCTGTTGTTTCTGGAGCTGGGCAAGACAAGACCTTCAAGCAGCAGCCTGCTTTATAAACAGCTAAGTTGGAGACTGGAAGAGACAGGGACTGACACCAGATGTAGGAAGACAGTCCATACATAACGATCTAGAGAAATTTGGATAGCTATTGACTAACTACAAGAGGAAGGCTGTCTTTGAATCTATTAATAAGCAGTCAGCACATGGGTCAGATGAAACCACCATCTGGCTATGAGTAGCATAAAATGAGCCATGTGCTTTTCACCAACTGTGTAACGAGAAAATATTACATAAAATGTACAATAAAGGGGCAGAATATATTGTCATCTAATATTGTTGATAAAGCAAATCTGGAAGAAAAGTAATTGAATCCACTTTCAATGGTTGATTTTTTTTTAACTGTATTTTGTGATAAAATGTATGTAATAGGAAATTTACCATTTTAACCAGTGGCATTAAGTGCATTCACATTGTTATGCAACTGTCACCACTGTCCATCTCCAGAACATTTTCATCATCACAAACTAAACCTCTATACCCATTAAACACTAACTCTTGATTCCTCATACTCCATTCCCCTGGTAATCACTATTCTATTTTCTCTATGAATTTCACTATTATAGGTAATTCATCTAAGTGGGATCATACAATAGGCATCCTCTAGTGTCTGGCCTATTTTACTTAGTTAATGCAGGATTCATCCATGCTGTAACGTGTATCAGAATTTCAGTTTTCCTTAAGACTGAATAATATTCCATTGTATTTATAGACTGCATTTTGTTTATTCATTGATGTGTCAATGGACATTTAAGGTGTCTTTCCCTTTTGGCTATTATAAATCATGCTGCTCTGAACATCATTGTACAAGTATCTGAGTCACTGCTTTCAGTTCTGTTGGATATATACCCAGAAGTGGTATAGTGTAATCAAAGAAAGCTTCATGGAAGAAGTCACTGAGCAGGGCCTAAAATGCAGACAGGGTTTTTATATGAAGAGTTCTGTGGAAAGGGGAAATAGCATGATAGACAAAAAAGAAGAGCATGAACAAAGGAAAAAGAGATAGTGATATGGTTTGGCTTTGTCCTCACCCAAATCTCATCTTGAATTCCCATGTGTTGTGAGAAGGAGCTGGAGGGAGGTAATTGAATCATGGGGGCAGGTCTTTCCTGGGCTGTTCTTGTGATGGTGCATAAGTCTCACAAGATCTGATGGTTTTAAAAACAGTAGTCACTCTACACAAGCTCTCTTCACTTGCCTGCCGCCATGTGAGACGTGCCTTTCACCTTCCACCATGACTGTGAGGCCTTCCCAGCCACATGGAACTGTAAGTTCATTAAATATCTTTCTTTTGTAAATTGCCCAGTCTTGGGCATGTCTTTATGAGCAGCGTGAAAACGGACTAATACAGTAAATTGGTACCAGTATAGTGGGGCACTGCTGAAAAGATACCCAAAAATGTGGAAGCGACTTTGGAACTGGGTAACAGGTAGAGGTTGGAACAGTTTGGAGGGTTCAGAAGAAGACAGGAAATATGTGGGAAAGTTTGGAACTTCCTAGAGACTTGTCTAATGGCTTTGACCAAAATGCTGATAATGATATGGACAAGGAAATCCAGGCTGATGTAGTCTCAGATGGAGATGAGGAACTTGTTGGGAACTGGAGCAAAGGTGACTCTTGTTATGTTTTAGCAAAGAGACTGGCAGCATTTTATCCCTGCCCTCAAGATTTGTGGAACTTTGAAGTTGAGAGACATGATTTAGGGTATCTGGCAGAAGAAATTTCTAAGCAGCAAAGCATTCAAGAGGTGACTTGGGTGCTGTTAGACACATTCAGTTTTATAAGGGAAGCAGAGCATAAAAGTTTGGAAAACTTGCAGCCTGACAATGCAGTAGAAAAGAAAATCCCATTTTCTGAGGAGAAATTCAAGTCGACCATAGAAGTTTGCATAAGTAATGAGGAGCTGAATGTTAATCCCCAAGGCAATGGGGAAAATGTCTCTAGGGCATGTCAGAGGTCTTCATAGCAGTCCCTCCCATCACAGGCACAGCATTCCCTCCCATCACAGGCCCAGAGGCCTAGGAGGAAAAAGTGGTTTTGTGGGCCGGGCCCAAGGTCCCCGTGCTGTGTGCAGCCTAGGAGCTTGGTGCCCTGTGTCCCAGCCACTCAAGCCATGGCTGAAAGGGACCAACGTAGAGCTTGGGGCTGTGGCTTCAGAGGGTGCAAGCCCCAAACCTTGGTAGCTTCCATGTGGTGTTGAGCCTATGAATGGATAAAAGTCAAGAACTGGCATCTGGGGACCTCCACCTAGATTTCAGAAGATGCATGGCAATACCTGGATGCCCAGATGGAAGTTTAGTGCAGAGGCAGGGCCCTCATGGAGAACCTCTGCTAGGGCAGTGCCAAAGTGAAATGTGGGGTCAGAGGCCCCACACAGAGTCTCTACTCGGGCACTGCCTAGTGGAGCTGTGAGAAGAGGGCTACCATCCTTCAGACCCCAGAATGATAGATCCACTGACAGCTTGTACTGTGTACCTGGAAAAGCCACAGACACTCAGTGCCAGCTTGTGAAGGCAGCCAGAAGGGAAGCTGTACCCTGCAAAGCCACAGAGGCAGAGCTGCCCAAGACTATGGGAACCCACCTCTTGCATCAGCATGATCTGGATGTGAGACATGGAGTCAAAGGAGATCATTTTGGAGCTTTAATATTTGATTGCCCTGCTGGATTTTAGACTTCCATGGGGCCTGTAGCCCCTTTGTTTTGGCCAATTTATCCTATTTGGAATGGCTGTATTTACCCAATGCCTGTACCACCATTGTATCTAGGAAATAACTAACTTGCTTTTGATTTTACAGGCTGATAGGCAGAAGAGACTTGCCTTGTCTCAGATGAGACTTTGGACTGTGGACTTTTGAGTTCATGCTGAAATGAGTTAAGACTTTGGGGGACTGTTGGAAAGGGATGATTAGTTTTGAAATGTGAGAACATGAGATTTGGGAGGGGCCAGTGGGGGAATGATATGGTTTGGCTCTGTCCCTATCCAAATCTAATCTTGAATTCCCACGTGTTGTGGGACGACCCAGTGGGAGGTAATTGAATCCTGGGGACAAGGTCTTTCCTGTGCTGTTCTCATGATCGTAAGTCTCATGAGATCTGATGGTTTTAGAAACGGGAGTCTTCCTGCACAAGCTCACATGTCTGCTGCCATGTGAGACCTTCCACCATAACTGTGAGGCCTCCCCAGCCACATGGAACCGTAAGTCCATTAACTCTCTTTCTTTTGTAAATGGCCCAGTCTCAGGTATGTCTTTATCAGCAGCGTGAAGATGGACTAATACAGATGGCAATATGTAAGCCCTAAATAGGGATCAGTGAATGGTTCGGTTTACCTGGAAGATGAGAGAGTAAGAATTTCTGTTGTATCACTTTGCTGCTTTTCTTCCTGCTTGTGATGTTTCTTCTTAGTTTCATTGTAGGTTTCTCTTCTTCCTCTTCATTAAATGCTGTTCTCCAAGCTTCTCTCCTTAGCCCATGACTTCAACTAGTTCTGCTACTTTTCCATGTACTGGCAGGTCTTCCAAATCTTTCTAGAGTCTTGGGCCAACATATCCAATAACCATTTGAACATATCTAATTAAAATATCTCACCAGCTTTTCCTTAATATGTTTCTTATCTTATTCTAAATCCCCCAGCCATTTTCTTGGTTCCAATTCTTATCATCATTTACCAGCCATTTTCTTGGTTCTGATTCTTACCATCATTTACCAGTGCAAAACAGGTATTTCTATTACATTGAATTACAATTACTTAATTGCACATCTTTTTTTTCCACTTCAACATGGTCACATTGAAGATAGGACTCCCCCTACCAGCCCCCAACCTTACACACATACACAAACACACTTGAGATATCTTATCCTACAATGTAACATATATCTGGCTCATAGTAGAAGCCCAAGAAATGTTTATTGAATTAATCATAAAAGATAAAGGAGCTTGAAAGTGAACACATTATATTGAGTTCTCCAAAGGCAAAAACAGTTTCTTGTTCATTATATTCTGAGTGTCTGAAATGAGAATAGTGGATAATGAATGTTCACAAATTTAGTTGACTAGACTTTTTCATAAATAGTGCTACTTTTTTTAAGGCTTCAAAGCATTAGGATGATTATTCTGGAAGACCTGTCAGATGGTTTAGAGATGGGGTGAGTACAAGTAGGCTCTTTCTATAGTCTAGGGAAGAAGTAATAGGTCCCTGAGTAACAAGATGAATGAGAATGAGACTGCAGAATATCCATCAGACATGGCAGCAGATTGGAAAAAGGGGTAACACAGAGAAGGAGGACTAAAGAATAACAGCTGTCTTAGATTTCTCATAGTTGCTAGTCTTATCATTTTTCTTTTTTTTTTTTTTTTTTGGTAGAGACGAGGTCTTTCTATGTTGTCCAGGTTGGTCTCGAACTCCTGGCCTGGCCAGAAGTGATTGTCATGCCTTAGCCTCCCAAAGTTTTGGGATTATAAGCATGAACCACTGCACATGGTCAAGTCTTACCATTTCTAAAAATGGGTCTAAAACAGCTAAATAAATAACACACATTTCCCTGTATAGTTGACCCTTGAACAACATGGGGTTAGGGTCACCACCCCCCTATGTAGTTGAAAATCCACATGGCTTTCATTGTTGTTGTTTTTGAGACAGGGTCTCACTGTCACCCAGGCTGGAGTACAGAGGCGTGATCTTGGCTCACTGCAACCTTTGCCTTCCAGGCTCAAGTGATCCTCCACCTCAGCTTCCCGAGTAGCTGGTACTACAGGCATGTACCACCAAGCCCAGATAATTTTTTGTATTTTTTTGTAGAGATGGAGGTTCGCCATGTTGCCTAGGCTGGTCTCAAACTCCTGGACTCAGGTGATCACCCGCCTTGGCCTCCCAAAGTGTTGGGATTACATGCATAAGCCACCGCACCTGGCTGACATATGACTTGACTCCCAAGAAACTTAGGTACTGATATCCTACGTTTGACTGGAAGCATTATTCATAACATAAGCAGTTGATTGGCACATGTATTGTATGTTATATATATTGTGTACTGTATTCTTACAATAAAGTAAGCTAGAGAAAAAAGTTATTAAGAAAATCATAAGGAAGAGAAAATATATTTATTATTCATTAAGTGGAAGTGGATCATCACAAAAGCCTTTGTCTTCATCGTCTTCACCTTGAATAGGCTGAGGAAGAGGAGTGGTTGGTCCTGCTATCTCAGGGGTGGCAGAGGCAGAAGAGGTAGAGAAGGTAGAAGGAGAAGCAGGAATATTTGGTGTAGCTTTTATTCAAAAAAAATCTGCATGTAAATGGACCTGCATAGTTCAAAACCATATTGTTCAAGGGTCAACTGTATACTTAAGACCAAATAAGTAAATAATATAAAGCGAAAACATATATTTTATTTTCTAATAGTTTTTCCTGGGACATCCCCCATGCCCCCATTTTTTTTCCTCCTAATTCCTCTCTTAGCACATTGTCAGCTTCCATTCATCCTCGCAGTTCAGCCCAGGCATTGGATCTTATGACCGAGAGCACTTTGTGATTGCAGTTGGAGCACTGTGTCCCATCTTTTTCATGGTGTGTTAAATGTGGCTTTACAGTTCTGTAGCTCCTGTTAAACCATGAGCTCCTTGAGGGCACAGACCACAGACCACTTCTCTGTGCTTCTAGTACTGGGTACTCGGCCTGTCACATACATGTTGTTTTTTAAAGAAAATGCTAGTTAAAATCTAAATACATATTAGAATAGCCTTCTTTGATATTTGTGAATGATGGAAGCCTAAAGGAAATAAAATTGTGCCTCAGTTTCCTCAATTCTGTGTTTTTGTTTGAGAAGTTAGAGAAATTCGAGCTTTCTGTTGCAATTGGTTTTCTAACTGACGTTGAAAAACAAGAATTAATTTTCTCAGGCTTGGCCTGAAAACTTATGAAGAGAACTAAGTACAAGTTGTCCTATGCTATGATAATCCTGACTGCAGAGGCAGAAAAACTGAAGACTATTTGCTTTTCTTTCAAGGAGAGAAAAAACACAGTTGCCTGAACATACTTTTTTTTTTTTTTCCTTAAATCTCAGAGCTCATTTTGTTGCCTGTGAGAGTTGAGAAAATTGCACTTTTAAGAATCAGACTTAAGTGTTACTGTATAAGGGGAGAACATAACTTTTGACTTATTGAGTACTATTTCTCAAAGGACTTTTAAAGTTCTCTTAGAAAAGGGAAAAGAAAACTAGTATTTGAAGTTTTTATACAGGAAAGGATCTTTGTTCCATTTTACCAGTTGTTTTGGTACCCTAAGGACATAGCTTTGAATTCTTAGGTTCTTTAATGGTTGATTAAACTAAGGCATACATTCCTTTTTAATTACTTTTTTTTAATGTGATGGATGAGGCATTTTTCACAAGCTGTTAATTCTCGGTGATCATAAAGGAGCAATTTAATCTTATCTTTCATTTTCTAGGAAGAAAGTATAATCCAGAAAAAACCACTCAGTTACCTAAGCCTAAAGTGCAGGGCTGATAAAGAATGGTAGAAGATGAGGTTGTATAACATGGATGGTGTCTTATGATCAGGATGAGCCACACCATCTTGTAGCATGCTCAGATTTATGTTTTAGATAACGTTAATGTAAGTCATTCTGAACAGGCTGTGTGGAACATGAGAAGGACACCAGTCATTGACATCACCTAAGATGGTGACAAGACCTAGAAAGAAAGATCAAGCCAAGCATAGAAGTTTTCATCAATGTAAGGACCCAAGCAGATTATTGGTAGATGACATGAGGGGCAGATGGAGGAATTTGGGAAAATGTTGATGAGCCAGTTTTATTCTGACCTCATCTCTCAGCTCTGTGGTAGCAGGATATGAAAAGGATAAGCAGTCTCCGCGTGGGAGGAACGATGGAAGATGGTGTCTACACGGGAGCCAGGTTTCAGTAACGGAAGGATATAAAGGGTGCATTAAATGAAAGGATGTTACCATGGAACAAGGCCCAAAAAGTTATGTATGTCACATATCTCAGTCTTTTTAAATTTAACTCTGTGTCCGTTTTTGAGATTCATTCATTGATAAAATATTTATTGAGCATCTGTTGTTTGCCAAGCACAGCACTAGATATCAAGGTGTACAGTGATGAGTGCATAAGTTCTTGAAAATGGACAGGATATGTACTCATCATGTATATGTATTAGAGTTAGGTAACATATTTAGGAATAGGTGGATATTTGGAGTTTTCAAGTTTTATAGGCTTCGTAAGTAGACCTTAGCCTGTTTATTGAATCAAACAAAGATGAAAATTGGTCCAAATAGAGATCTATTCTATAGATATCAAAAATTTCCTGCCTTAGTCTCCCATTATAATAGGACATCAAAGTAAGATGAGATCTCTGCAGTGGCAGGGGGGTTTCCTAACTTTCAGATCATTCTGATTTGGGACCTAGGATAATACATTTATAGTTACATTTTTATTCTGGGGTTATTCATTCATTTATTCAATATAGTCTTACTGAGTATGCCAGCACTCTACTAAATGCTAAGAATATAACAGAAGACAGGTAGATAGGATCCTTGGCCTCATGAAGTCTATATTCTATAAAAGTAGTCATTTTTGATAACTAACTCTCTGGGTACTTAAACATATATCATCTGTAATCCTTTGACAACCCTGATAGCTACAGGATAATAATATCCAGCTTTATAAATGTGAAAAATCAAGACTGTGGGAAATTAATTGGAATTAGCTGACATCACCTTTCCCAAAAGAATGTTGGTGTCAAATGCATGCAACACACCATGCTGCCTGCTGCAGGCTACTGTGTCAAGCGGAGTTTTGTGTTAGGTGTTAACATGAGGGTAGAAAAGAAACGAGGCCTGGTTTTCAGGGAGCCTACAGTTTACTGTATCACAAAACTAACACTAAAACTCCAATAGAAAAATGAATAAAGGGAAAGAATAATTTACACTAAAAAATTCAAATAGCTAATATATGAGAAACATTCTATTTTACTTACAAAGAAATGAAAGTTAAAATAATGCGATATCATTTTCACCCATCCAGGTAGAATGTGTTTTTTGATGGGAATATTCAGTGTATGGGTGTAGTGATCTCTCTCAAGTGCAGCTATTGGAAGCATATTTCTTTGAACATCTATTGTGGAAAACAAGCAGTATTTATCAAGAGCATTGTAATGTTTATGCCCTTTAACCATGTAATCATATTTCTAGGTGTCTATAGTAAAGAAATGGCTAAAAACTCACATCACATCATTTTCAAAAATGCTTACCACATTTTTGTTTTTATCAGGGAAAATTTGAATATAAATAAAGGCCAATCTAGATGACATAATGTTATACTGCCATTCTCAATAAATGTTAAATTTGAAAAAACAATGTAAAAATTTATATGTAATATTCTAATTGTGAAAAAATAGGTATATGGATTAATTAATAAAGACTACATTAATAAACTGAAAAGAAAAATATTGAGAGAAGTTATTTCTAATTATGTAGAGGTGATCTGTATTTGTAACCTCATACATTATACAAATTACCTAAAATGAGCCATTATATTTCTGTAATAATAATTGCATTCTTTCTTACCCTCATCTTTGACCCCTACATTTGGGTTGGAAAGTGAGGTAGAACAGAGATTGTCAAAAGGTGATTCCAATCCAGTTTTCAGGGCTGTTCTTAAAGAACTGAAATGCGTTTATTTCCCTAATAAAACATATTATTTATTTGATTTATTTTATATTTATAAAGCTAATATAGGACATAGTCAAATTTACGTAACTTACAAGCTCTTGGTGTATTTCAATCATTTCGTTTCAGTACACACAGATATAACAGTAGTACTTTTTTCTTTACAGGTTTTACAACTGCCTACAGCATGCTTTGGAAAGGGAAACCATGACTAACTTACATCCCAAGATCAAAGAGAAAAATAACTCATCATATACTCATAAGAAAAAAAACCCAGAAAAAGCATGTGCCCAGTGTATTACTAAAGAAAATGATAAAGAACTTGAAAATGATGATGATGATGATCTAGGAATCAATGTTACCATCTTCCCTGAAGATTACTAAGTTTTGGTTCTGATGTGTCTTGGCCGTAATGTTTCTAGTAGGTTTTATAAAGCTGCTCTTTATAAGAGTATTTTAGTTTGTTGAGTATATCAGCCATTCATAAGCCAGTAATGACAAGTGCAGAGCTTCAAACTATAACTTTGTTGCCCAAAGGATGTGCAATCGTCATCTAAGCTCTCAGCAGTACCCGGCTTATCCTGTGACTTCACCTGAAATGCTATAGTTATCCCTACTTTTTTACCAGTTTCTCCCATTAATAAATCAAAGATGTTTGAATGGTGTCTTATTCTGAAAGAACCTGACCTAAGACAAGTATTTAGATTATTTTGGATACATTTTGAAAAGTGATAGCATAAATATTTTAAGTAAAAAAACCTTTATTTTAAATAATAGTGGATATTTTAATGCTGGAAATAAGCATTATAGTTGATATGCAAGAAATTATATCTTTGGTTGTGATTTAAACTTATGCTATAAACTAAATTAATGATGTAATTACATAGTTTTAAAAATCATTTTAGGGACATGTGACAATTTTTAAGTATCACTTCTATAATACGTATTGTTATAGGAACAAAGATTTAGGAATAATTGATTACAGGTGAGGAAGTACTGGAAGTCCAATTCAAGGAGATACCATTTCATTTAGATCTAAAAGAACAAGATACAAGTTCATATGATGGGAAAAATCAGAAAACCTCTCGCAGACAAAGGGTGTATAATGGATATGAGGCATCAAAAAGCATGGTATAGTCAGTGATGGGGAATAGTCCAGAAAGGCTGAAACACAGCATGTGATGCGAGTCAAGGTAGTTGATGCCCAACTGTGAAGGGCCGTTATAATCTAGCATGGAGGTAGACAGTGTTTCCTTAATATGGCTGCATATCAGAATTACCTAGGTCAGGATGAGGCATGGAGATGCTGCTTTAATAGGCCCTGCCGCAGATCTTCCAAACCAGAATCTTAATCCTGGAGTCTAGGAATCTTTATTTTTCACACAACTCATCCAAGTGGTTCTGATAAAATCAGCCCAGCACTTTTAGAACCCACTGATAACAGACTTATTCCTGGAGACAACATTTGAGGAGGAATTGAAGATTTTCTAATGAAAAGAAAAAGGGTCACGTGAACAGATGTTGCAGTGTACCTGTGCCATAGATTTCATGTGTACACTTTATAGGAGAATAAGCAAGAGCTTAGGTAAGTTATAGTCCTTACCATTGGGTCTAAGGCAGTTTCCAGGAAAGCATGGCTTGTTCAGCTATGTAAGTTGAACTCTGTACCACTTGGGAGGAAACATTCCCCTAGATGACAATGTCAGTGGCACTCGTTGAAGTTGTGCAGTGCACATTCTTATCTACCAACATATACAGCAGCCCTTCTGGGAAGGGAATTTTGGCAGGAAAGGAAACTCACAGTGTCAGAATGCCTGGAGCATTTCTTCTAGTCTAGTGGACAGAATATGGAAGTATCTGCCTGGCAGTGCAGTAAATGAAAAGACAAGAGAAATGAATAAAAAAAAAGTTATAAATAAGAACAGTAGGAAAGAGAGAGTGCAGGTGGAACAAGCCTATCCTGTGGTGAAATGACAACACATTCTGCACTTTTAAAATCTCTCTAAGAGGCTCATTGACTTTTCTTCATTCATTTAAATTGATCTCCAAGAGAACTATGTATTTTAAAGAGTCCATAAACTGAATATATGAATGAGAATTAAGAGAGGGGCTGCTTCCTAATCTGTTTATATAAGGTATAGTATAGTATAATCTGTTTATATAAGGTTAGTAGAGAGGAGACACCAGGTGCTGGCCATAAACCTAAGAAGACATTGAATCCCATTTACTCCTTAACATTCCTTAATATACAGTCGTGAGCTACATAACATTTTAATCAATGATGGACCATATACCATATGCGATATGGTGGCCCCATAAGATTATAATAGACCTGAAAAATTCCTATTGCTAGTGATGTGGTCATTGTAAAGCTGTAGCACAACACATTACTCATGTTTGTGGTGACAGTCATCTAAAAGTATGGTACATAGAATTATGTACAGTGCATAATACTTGATAATAAATATGTTACTGGTTTATGTCTTTGCTATGCTTTTTATCATTATTTTAGGGTATACTCCTACTTAAAATGTTAACTGTAAAACAGCTTCTGACAGGTCCTTCAGGAAGTACTCCAGAAGAAGGCATTGTTATCATAGAAGGTGACAGCTTCATGTGTGTTATTGCCCCTGAAGACCTTCCAGTGGTACAAGATGTGGAGGAGGAAGACAGTGATACTGAGGATTCTGACCCTGTGTAGGTTTAGGCTAATGTGTGTGTTTATATCTTAGTTTTTCACAAAAATGTTTTTCCAATGTTAAAAAAATATAAAAAAGCTTATAGAGTAAGGATATAAAGAAATATTTTGTACAGCTGTACAATGTGTTTGTTTTAAGCTAAGCATTATTATCAGAGTCAAAAAGTTTTAAGAAATTAAAGTTTATAAACCAAATGTTCATTGTGAGCTAAGGTTAATTTATTACTGAAGAAATAAAACATTTTTAATGAAATTTTGTGTAGCCTCAGTGTCCAGTGTTTATAAAGTTTATACAGTAATACGTTTATACAGAACATCCTAGGCCTTCACATTCACTCACCACTCAGAGACTCACCCAGAGCAACTTCCAGTACTGCAAGTTCCATTCATGGTATGTGCCCTGTACAGGTGTGCTATTTTCCACCTGTTATACCATATCTTAATTTTACCTTTTCTATGTTTAGATATGTTTAAATACATAAATACTTATCACTGTGTTACAATTGCCTACGGTAGTCAGCACACTAACATGCTGTACGGGTTTGTACCCTAGAAGCAATAGGCTCCACCATGTAGCCCAGTAGTGATGTTTGCATGACTAAATCACCTTACAACCCATTTCTCAGAACATGTTTCTATTGTTAAACAACACACAACTATTTTATTTATGTGTTTTATTTATGTCTGATCACCAATATCAGTAACTGAAACAGCAGTTTAGTAATAATTTAATACACACCATAACCTGCCTATTGAGAATGGCTTTATATTTGTTTTCATTGTAGTGGCTCCATCCAAAATAAAATGATTTTTTTCCTTCCTCCAGGATGAAGGCAAGCATTTATTCCTACGGTCTGGATTCTCCATATCACTTACAAGTTAACTGCTTTTGTGTTCTAAAAGAGAGAGGAAAAATGAAGGTGTCAACCTTATTGAAAAACAAGGATGGAAACTAAGGAACATGCTTTTGCTTTTGAGGTTCTAGGCCAGAAGTCATAAGCTGTAACTTGTCCACGTTATGGCCAAGCAGATATGTTTTGTTTGGCCCACACGGAGTATATTTTTTCTAATTGAATCAACATTTTAAAATATGATGATTTAATATTTAAAAATATAAAGTGCATCTTGTTTTGTGTGTGTTTTTTTAATTGGAAGATCTGGCTACAGCCATCTCACATTCCCACAGGACAACACTTAGCCGTTCAAGTACTAGCTCCTCCTTTTGGATAAGACTTGTTTTCCTATTCACCCCAGACCCAGCACCCCCTACTGGTTCCCTGACAAAACTGCTTCAATCATTTACACATTGGTCCCTGTGGGCACCAGCATTGGCAAACTTTGGTTAGATCTTTGGGGAGAATTAAACTCTATTATTATGTTAGTATATTATATAATAAATAAGAGATGAGAGCAGGACCAGCTATATAATTTTCAAAGGACAGTGCAAAATGAAAATGTGGGACCCCTTAAAAAAGATTTAAGAATTACAAGATGGCAACAGCAGAGCACTAAATCACGTATAGGTACATCTAAGCACGGGGCCCTATGCAAGCTGCACAGGTTGCACATATGTGAGGCTTGGTGCTTCAAGCGGAATGGGTGCCTTCCCACTCAACTGGATGTTTAACCCTCCTACCCACACTGAGAAAGAGGCAGAGTGCTGCAGGTTCTGTGGTGTGCCAGGACTTGACACCTGCTCACATGTGGCGCCCTTGGGTTCCAGGACAATGGGTAGCTGTTTGGAAGCCTGCAAGGGTGGATGTTTTGGAAGCTAGGGCAAAGGTCTCAGTGGCTACCCTTAGATGGAGTAAACCATAGTCCTTTTCAGAGCCACTTGATTTCAAATGTGAGCAAAGGCAGTGATGAGCACCACGTTTTGAAAACAAGGGCTTTCTCCATTTTGAGAGGAGTTACATGATTTGCTGGGTTAAGTGTTGAAGAGCCATGAAAAATGATCACCATCATTATTCTTATAGATGGGCCCTTGAGCAGGCTTTAATTTGATTGGAGTTGCAGGGAGTAAATATTACACTCCCATATAAGGTGTATAATAGTGACTATTTTTTGGTTACAATTTTTGGCTTTTAAAAATGGGCTTTGACTTTCAAGCCTCTTCTTTCCGTACTCTACTGGGCTTCTGTCAACATTCACGCTTCTCTAATGCAATAGGATTTTAATATTCACAAATGCTAATGTTTTTAAACTTAACAGTCCTTTAATGTCCTGGGTTTTTATGCATTCTATTCTTGCTAAGCAAGAATTTATGAGCCCTTTTTGGTTTTGCCTTTAATGTGGTTGAATTTAAACTATAACTGTAACTCATTACACATTTTATTTATTTATTCATTTATTTTAATAACATTTTTTGGAACAGTTTTAGGTTTACAGAAAAATTGAGAGAAAAAGTTCAGATAGTTCCCATGTACCCACTTCATCTGCCCACACACAATTTCCTTTATTATCTTATATATCCTACATCTTACATTAGTGTGGGACTTTTGTTACAATTGATAAGCCAAGATTGATATTTCTTGACTAAAGTCCATATTTCATGCCTCTCTTCATCTCTCTTCAATTCTGTTCTCTCCTGTAACTATTAGTCTATTAGTCCTGTATTATACCTACTTACGGGCCTATTCTCCATATTGTCTAATCTTTTCATCCCCCTTCACCAGCTTCTCTTCATCTCTATGTGTGTCATTCTGTGTCATTCATTCAGGTTATTGTTTAATTAACTCACACCCTCTTCAACTGTATCTAATCTACTGCCTAGACAGTCCATTGAGTTTTACATTTCAAAGATTATATTTTATTATTTCTAGTTCTTTTTGGTTCATTTTCAAATCAGAGGCAGATTATTTAAAGGTTCTAATAATTATTTCTTTCTATATACCTTTTCCCAGATATTTCAGTAAATTATATTTATACAAACCTTTCATACACTTGTATATTATAGAAATGATCTGCATTCTTTAGCTATTCCAAGGATAATTGAAAAGAATGTCCTCACCACTACCAAATCTAAGCCATGCAAGAAGAAAGTGAACTATTTCTCAATAACCAGATTGTTTACATGCCATTTTTATTATTTATTCATTTACATAACAAATATTTTTTGAGCACCTACTATGTGTCAGTCACATGCAACAGGACAAGGACTCCGCCTTCATAGAGTTTTCCTTCTAGTAACATTATTAAGGACTTTGTTTGTATTGGCACTTGCCTAGGATCTTTAGTGCTCTTTAAATTTTACTCATCAATCAGGGCTCAGCTCAAATGTTGCCTCTTTTGAGAAGCTTTCCTAAAAGCTCATTTCATAATTAACTTCTTACATTCCTGTTTTTCCATAGCACTTTCCCAGTACTATATATACATAGCATTTTGTTTATACTTACATAACCACACAAACCAAGAAGTCTCTTGGTAGCTATTAATTGCATACATATATATATATATATATATATCCATCACCACCATCATATTAAACTTTGACTAACTGAGGGACAAAGCTATTTTTCCAATATTTTTATATCCCCAGCGTCTTGAACATTGTTGTTTTTTCAACAACTACTTTCTATTCTGGTTTATAAATGCATTATAGATGGGAGAGTTCATGAGTATTATGTAATCTATTATTTTATAAGCAAATGACAAAATCCCTAACCAAATTATATTACTATTCACTTCTTGAAGGAATCTTGAAATTGATAAAGTTAAATGGCTGAAGTTAAAACAAAGATGCTTAGAAGTCACTAAACATGTGCATAATACTATTCTTTATATCTCATAAAATATCCAAATTTCCAGATGTTAGTATTCCAAGATATACCTTGTGACTAAACATGATAGGTCTTGTCTTTTTTCACACCAAGCCTTTTGAAAGCCTTTTTATTTTGAAATAATTTCAGATCTACAAATAAGTTATAATAGCACTAAGAATTCCTGAATATACTTTACCCAGAGTGACCATTCTCTCTCTTTCTCTCTCATATATAGACATATAGTACATATGAATAATCTCATATAAATATACAAACTTTTGAGAGTAAGTTAAATACATTTTACTCTTCACTCTTAAATATTTCAATGTATATTTCTTTAGAACAAGGAAAGTCTCATATAATCTCAGCAAAATTATAAAATCAGGAAATTTAACAGTTATACAACATAATTATATAATCTACAAAACTTATCCAAATGTCATCATTTGTCCCGATGATATTCTTTGTAGGATAAACTGAATTGCATTTTGTTTCATATTTCTTTAATCTTGTTTAATAGTACATAATTGATTATAAGTGTCTGTCTTTGATAACATTGATAGGCTTGAAGAATACAGGAAAATTTAATAGCCATTGATTTATATTTTTAATATCCATTTTTAACTAGATTCAAATTATGCATTTGGAGCAAGAATATTATATAAGTGATGTGTTCTTGTCAAAGCATGACTTCAGTAGGTACAGGATTTCAGTTTGTCCCATTATTGGCTATGTTAACTTTGATCTCTTGGCTAATGTGGTGTCTGCTGGGTTTAATGGTAATTTTCCCTTTTGTAATTAATAAGAAATTTGAAGGATGCTCTACCTTGAGAATATGTAGATAACCTATTTTTATCCAACTTTTACCCACTAATTTCAGCATCTGTTGATTATTCCTCTCCAAATAAGTTATTACTATGATTGCAAAATAATGATTTGTTACCTCCATTATTCCTTCTACATTTATTAATTGGCATTCAACTTTAAAAGACAGCTTTGCTTTCACACCCTCTCCCCACATATGAACTCATGGATTCTTATTTGATTCAAAAGGTTATAATCCATTGCTATCATTATTTATTTTAATGTTCATATTATTCCAGATTTGACCAGTGGGAGTCCCTTCGAGTTGACCCCTGTCTACTTTTAACATATCTCTTTCAGTGTTTGAGCATTTCCTCATTATCTTGCACAAGGAAGCCTTCCAGGCTCATCTTGTACATTCATCGCCCCCAGTCGTAGAATCAGCCAAAGAACCCCAATTCGTTTCAGTGGGGACTGGCATTTAGAAACAAAGTTCCTAAGCAATAAGTGTGTTCATGACAGCATTTTCTCTTTTTAAATTACAGAATTATTCATCAGTCTATAATAATCAGTAAATAATCATTATTCAAAGGTTAGATCTTATAGTTTACATCACCCGTGAGATGCGTTGACAGAAATGACATATAAAACTGTCTACCAAGTTCATTTCTCTGTGATATAGCAGCGGGAATGTTCATATTAATATACTGAAATACTGTCTCATTATATTCATTTAATGAATTTTTTTATTCCTCAGCTTTTCATATCAACTCCTACCTATTTTCTGTGACATCATAAGACTTAAATAAACTGTCCTTAACTCTTCGGAGAAAATAACTTTGCAGAGATCAAGAAATATTGGCTAATTTCATTATACTTAACAATTGCCAATAAATTATTCAAACCTGTTTATCTTTGTGGCTAATTTTTAATGATGCTTTGAAATGAGGCAAAAGCAAATGTATAAGTCACGTAGACTAACCAGTCTCTCCTACAGCCACTGTCTCCCACAACAATAGGCATATTGTCAAATTGAAGTTTAATTCATAGGTTCTATGAAACGGCAGGTAAAGAAGGAAAAAGGAGAAACCAAATGCTCACATTGTCTGATTTTTCACAATTATCCACCAGGTGGCAGAGTACTACACGCAGTGGACACAGTAGTTTGAGCTTCATTTAAGACAGAGTAGGTTTTTTTTTATAAAATCAATTCTACAATATTTTGATAGTTTTATTTTTAAGAAAGAATAACATTAGGACAACATAATTTCTGCTTATCCATCTAATAAATTAAATTATCTAATATCAAAGGATAATTTGGTCATACGGTATTTTAATAGCAAAAGCTATCCAGAAGTTTTCACCTTTGTTATTAAAGTATGCCATTAAAATTATGTTATTTCTAAAGAGTAAAATGAAAGAAATATTGGGAACAAGATTTACTTCAAATCTTTAGGCTGTTTCAGTCTAAAACCTGCATTTAGTTAAAATTGTGAAATCATTAAAAAAATCTTCGTATCTTTAATTATATTATTCACACATCATGTATATATGTAAGGAATTCATAATCAACAACATTTTGTACAAATTCAAGGGATAAATTCTATTTATCCTATTCTATCCAATTTCCTTAGAGGCCTATACACACTAGACAGGGCTTATTTATCTGTGTATAGGTCTCTAAGGAAATTGTTCTCTCAGTGTATCTGTATGAAATCTACCCATGGTCTGAAAAAAGTAAACAATTACAGTTAAATTTATTAGGATTATAGATTTTTGTGTCAAACTGTTTGCATTTATTTTTAATATTTCCATTCCTCATGCAGTCCCGTTTATTCTTTATGATAACTGTAATGTTCAATACTTGAACAACAAATAGTTACAATATTTAACTACCTACATTTAGCCACCAAGTCTCTAAATAATCCATTGCTTCCAGTTTAAAACGATCATTCTAAGATTGATAGTAATTAATTCCTAATGACAACTTATTCTGGATTTTGTACAACTATTAATAAATTATTTTTGATCCCTTAATTTTAAAGGATTTTGTGACACTGATTTCTCTTTGTGATTGTGTAAGTAAAATGGAATATACACTTTCAGTTTAGAGGACACTGCTGAGGATTTTGAAATACAGCACAGCTGAGTTCTTAGGACTACAATTGTGGTTGGTGGCAGAAAAGTAGAAATAAATTAAGAGACTCTGGAAGTAAAGTCTGATAAGAAATATTGTCCTTCATGCAAAGATAAAAATAACCAAATGCTGAGAAATCTTTAGTGATTTGTTGCCTTGCTACTGCTAGTGTGTGTTAGATTTAGTCCCAGTAACATCTGGTTTATCCTTGTAATCTCTAGTTTGCACTTTTTATTTGAAAAACAAAGCAGAATTTTTCTTAAATATCACATTTGTATTTTCACTTACAAACTTTTGGAGGTATTTGGCATGTGTTCCTCCATGAACTTAGCGTTTTTGCTTTCTTGCCTGGATCTCCGTTTTGGATGCTAAACTTAACTGCTTCCCCAGACTTCTATATTGCACTCTTAGTAAATCAATCTCCTAAATGGGAAAATATTATTTGTGGGGACATTCTTTCACTCAAGGGATGAAGAATGGTTATTTAAAAGGTTACATTTCATCAGCCATTTCTATAGTCACTTTCTTTTTCTGACTTTCCATATTTTGTAAATGGAAAAGCTACATATGATCCCTTAACTTGGTTGGTTGGTCAGTGGGCTGCTGCCCTGTTGATGTTGAGCATCTAAATATAGAAATGAGCATATAGCTTGCATCAGTTCCAGTATCATGCCTTCTTTCTATGGAAAATACGCGATTCAATTTAATTACATAATCTGTCATTCTCTAAGACAGGGCTTCCAACAGGGCTAAACAATTCTGAAGCGGGTTTGTCTCTTTTTTTAAGAGGGCTAATCAGAAGGGATTTGTGATATTGAAATCACGAAGAGGTAATTATGAATGATTTTGTGCAATTCAGAAATGAAAAATTCTTCCCCAAAGCCCCAAATCTTTGAGTCTATTTTGTTTTAAAATAATGGAAATTTGTTTCTTCACTTATATATCATGCTAGCATTGTTAGGTGAATTTCTTAAATGCCAAAAATGAAAATATACTTCCACAAGAAAAGATGAATGAATTTTAAGTGACAATAAGAAATGACATGTAATATAATCCTGGAAGCAGAAATTTCCACAATGATAAAAAACAAGGGAATTTATTTCATGAAAATAATATTAATAATGGTTTTTGACACGGAGATTTTTCATTGTTTCTTTACAATCAGAGAAAAAAAGACATTTTTCAGAAAACTTTCTTTAATCTGTTGACACGAACACCAATTTTTGCTATTAAACTAGAAACCAGTAATTACATTTTTAAAAAAATGACACTGGTAATTATATATTTAAAATATGAATCCTAATGTTTAATTAGGTCATATGACTGTAATATCAGCTTGCATTAGCAGGAGATTATAAAATCCCAGCAATTCATTCCATAGAGCAATACAAGTTAGAAAAGACAGCTATAATTGTGAGATTTAAATAGAATAAACCATAATGCAGTACAGTATTCTTTAAATATTTTAATGTTTACTAATGTTATTGAGTAATGAAGTTCATCATCATGGCATATTCTTCTTAGATAATTACTCTGGTAGCAATAAGCACATAAGAAGGTTGGTATTTTTTTTCTTCCAGGAAAGCTTTAAAATTAATCTCAGAGCAGAGTTCAAAACATGTATTTGAAAGTGGCTTTCTATATTTCTAATATGCATATGTATGTAGTATTATTTATTTTCTGAATGTAATTACATTGTGCTTGGATGTTAGGTAAATAATTTTTATTTTTTAACCTGTATCATAAATCTATAAATTATTAGTTCTTACTCTCATTTCTATTTTTCATTTATAAATAATGCAGTGCAAATAAAACCTCTTATTTTTAACATAAGTATCTATCTCATTTACAATTGATACTTTCTAAAAAGCTGAAGTACATGCCTGTATTTTGTATTTTAATGTTTCATTTTGCATTAATTATAATCAGTGAAGGTTTTTTGTTAATTTTTGTTTTAATCCCTCCTTTCTCCTATAAACCACACTAATTGGTATTTACTAGCTTTGGTTATTTGACACAAATACAAAAAGAATCATAGTAGAGCTTATTTATTAATTATTGAATTGTAATGCAATCCTCTTTCAGCAATATTTTTCTTAGTAAAGAGATCTGTATACAATGTATATGTACTTCTTTGATACCCTGTGGGAATTGTATTCCTTAATATTATATTTCTATCCCAAAGTTTGCTCTTTAAGATATAAAAATTAAGTGGCTACCATAGAATTCATTTGTGTAGGTTTAATGAGACAGTACTTTTAAATACTTAAGTTTTAGAGTCTCCTTATAATGTATCTAATGATTTGCACAGCTAAAACAGCTTGAGTACTTTTCCATTTAACCATAAAAGCTAGGATTTCCCATATATAAGTAACTTTATTACTCAAGAAACTTGTTTTGAAATTCTTCCACACATTATCCTTGACTATGCTACTAGAATTTTTATTAAAAAATCTTTCCTTTTTCCTTCTTGTAGCTACATCTGCTATAACTCATGGCTATAAATATATATTGTATAATGAAAACAAAGTCCTTTCTGGATGACAAGAATCTCAAATTGCTTGAGTGGCTCTGAGGATTAGATATTCTTTTATTTAATGGGCAAAAGAACAGTGATTTCCTTTGTCATACGCTTTGATTATGTCTTTTTGTATTGACTAAAGCAGCCTATTATATTACAGGCACAGACAAAATGTGTGCTAACATTATTGTATCTATCAATGATATTTGGTGCCTGTGATTCACTGTAAGGAATCTATTTCCTAACACTAGGGGTCATTTCAGCTTGTGGCAACAGTGTATGATATTTAGTTTTAATAAAAGAAGAGAGTAGGAATATGACATTTCCGAGAAAAATACTATCCTGGAGAAACATTTTCCTGGGCTAGGATTCCTAATTTTTCCCCTAGTTGAAGTGTGAACAGATTCTGTTACAGTGTCTACTTTTCAAAAGTAAAACCAAAAAGTGCTTTGGGTTTCTTTTCTCGAGCTCATTTTTGTTAATTCTACTAAAATGTTCAGATTCCACTCCTGAAGGCATCATGTTTCATCTCACATTTTGCCTCTGGTTGCTACTTACTATTTTGTCATCTTTTGGGGTTTGCTTGGCCCTTTTCTTCAAGCCTTTACATTCTGATCGTCTTGAGTTACAATGGAAGTCTTACTTATTTTTCTCTAATTTTCAAACTGCTGTGAAGTATAGCACACGCATCTGTTAGAGTAGAACTTTGTTCTTTCCATAACAAAATAAACACATTCTATTATAGCTCAGATTTTCTACCCTTAAACGTTTTTAAAATTTCAAGCAGTTTCTTAAAAGTTCTTTGATTTTCCTCTCTGGGACTTAATAATATAAATTACTTATACTTATTTCTTTTTAAAAAATCACTTTAAGGGCATGGTGCTAGACATGCAAGATGACATAAGAAACTATTTTTTTCAGAATAGCATATTATGTATTTTCAAATGAGCTCTAGATTATGTAATATGAATTATGATCCTGTTTATATTGAATGGAGTGGGTAATTGCAAGCTATAAATCATTTCTGCATATCTGAAAAATTTAGCCTTCTTATTCAAGTTACACACATAAATAAAGAGAGTTTTATTTGTTTCTTTAAATCTATTTTTTTAGATCTGCTTAAAATCGGCTGTGCTTCAGAAAGCGTGGTATATTATGTTTAACCTTTTCAATCTAAAATCACAATATTTCCTTTGATTCAAAAACTAGATATGTTTTCCATATCTAGCATATCCTAACATATGGAAAATACCAAAGAAAGTTATCTTTTCTACTAAAAATGAATAAGTGATAAAAATGTTTATTAAGCTTACATTGATGCAAATGATAGAGAATTGCCCTTTTTCTAACTTAGAATCAGAATTACAGCCTGATTTTGCAGATATGACAATTGGCCCACGTATAGCTACAGCTGCAGCAGAGGCCTGCATTCTGCTTACCAAATTCTGTCATTGGTTACCTACCTATAAAAGGGGAATGAAAGAACAATACTGTGTTTTGGTTCTGCTAATTGTCTATTCAGTTTTAATTAGCTTGTTTTAATTTTGGAAATAAAAGAGAATGAGGCATATTTTCAATAGGTGACATTTAACATTCTCAGATCTGAGGACAAAACGGTTCTAAATTACAGATAGGTTTTATTATAAAGATAATGGAAAGTGGCAAAACACGAGGAAACAATATTACTGCTCACACTTCAGGCTTAAAGTTGCATGTTGATGTCAAGCATATTCTATTACCAAAACTCACTGATGTCTTTACTACATGAGGCTAATGTGCCACATTCCTAAAAATGCATAATTTAAAGCCATTTGAAAGAATGATTTTGAAAAAGTAACATATAATACAAAAGGTATGGTAGTCAGATAAGGTCAACCAAGTTCTATTTTAATCTCTGTCATTGGCTAGCTGTGTGACCTTTAGGAAATTACTACCTTACTGTAGCCTCTGTTTTCTCATTTGTACAATAATAAAGAGGCTGAATCTCCAAAATAGTATCTATGTAAAAGGAGTCTCATTTTAAAATATTAATGAAATGCTTGGCTATATATATCTTTCAAATATATGTACATATGCACATACACATTCTAAATTAGAAGCTAAAAATGAGGTTGTAGATAATGACTGTATATTACAATATTTTCAGTAACAAAAACCTTATCTGAGCCAAATTCATCAGCACTGAAAGAAAAACAAACTCAGTGAAGCATTTAAAGGTATTATTTTTTGTGAAGTCAAGTTCTCTGAAAGGTCAAAATCCTTTCCAAACAGTGGTACTCAGAGAGAATCACCCAAACTTATTTGGGTGTATTATAGGTAAATCGTGCAAAAGAATTCACAGCTCCTCTTCCTCCTTTCTTCTTTGGAGACCCTTAATTTTGACCACATTGAAACATGTGACACGGCATACAATATCATCTTTCTCTCCTTCTTCTTTTTTTTTTTAAAGCATATTTTCAATATATATTAGTTGCTATTCTAGCATAGTGGCAATGGGATTTGATGTCATGAAAATGGTAGCCCACAAGAGAAACACATTACAAAAGCAACTCCTTTCCACCCTTCCCTCCCCCTGAAATAATAACAATTTGCTAAATTGTTGGGAAGTTGTTATAATTCCTTTTCCAAATTATTACTCGCCCTTTAGATTAGAAATGAGGCTCGGGTTAGCAATCAGCTCTAAATGGTAGGATTTTTCAAGTAAGAAGCACTTGTCTGATTGTGAAGTGGAGGCCATTACTGCCTTGATTGGGCCTTTTTTTTTTTCTTCAGCTTGCTTGATTTGTGGTTGAGAGCGCATATTCACTCCTGTACTGTGAGCAATCAGAGCCTCCCTCTCTCTTTTTTGCCCAGCGATTTAGGGTCCACTGCTTTGGCACAGCTGCCACCTTTTAGCCTCCATCATGCAGAACATATCCCTTTAAAAAAAGGGGGTGGGGGATGGGAGCAGGTAACCAATGTACATTTGGCTCATTAGTGTGCCTATTTTATACTTGCAGAGAGAAGTTTTTCACTCTAAATAACAGTCATGTTGGAACTTGAACTTCTACACTCAATAAATAAGTTTGGAAAGTGACTTGAAGCTTGTTAGAGCATATTTCCCATTTCTCTAACCCTTCAAAAAAAAAATAAACAGGTATAGTGGTACAAAGCTGGGGCTGAGACATCAGAGGGCACATTCAACTTTGACACTAGCATACTCTTTGTTCTCTAGAAAATAATACAGAAACAAGAGCTTTCTTGTTTGCTTTATTTTGGAGGGCATTTTATAAGTTTTCCACCATATTTAAAGCCTATAGAAAGAAGGCATTTAAAAACTCTTGAAAATAGAAACTTACGTTATCGGGTTCAAAAATTACTTAATACTTCCTCTAATTTAAAAAGATCTGTTCTTGTCAACAGTAAAGGATATTTTTATTAGGAGTTAAACTCAGCACATTTTACACCTTGAAACTTGTTAGAAAATCACCAAAGAAACTGGAGTTTCAACGTTGGAATGAGCTGATCATCTTCAAATAACTATACACATGTAAGAATCTGTGCCCTACACCCCTCTTCTGCTCCTGCTCCCCCAAATTAAAATGCCCTAATAATTTCCATGAAATGAATTTTCTTAAAAACACCCTCGAGTCTGGGTCATAATAAACCTGTGTAATAAAAGGAAGTTCACAAAGATTAATACCATTCTTGTAGGTAGTAATTCCCTCAAAATCTGAGTCAAAACTCATAATGAATTTTTCCCCAGTTTTCTTGAGTTATAATTTGCCAACCATAAAATTCATTCATTTAATGTATGATTTAATAAACTTTTGTATAGTTCTAGAATTGCACAACTATCATCACAACCTAATTCTAGATTATTTCTATCATACTAAAAAGAAATCTTACACCCATTTACAATCACTCTCCATTCTCACCCCCAGCCCTGTGCAACCATGATTCTACTTTCTATTTCTATATGTTTGTCTTTCTTGGACATTTCATATAAATGGAATAATATGATATGTGTTCTTTTATGTCAGGCCCTTTCATTGAAATATTTTTAAGGTTTGGAGTTTCCTCCATACTGTAGCATGTACAGTCCTTTTTTTCCTTTTTAGTGATGAATAGTATTCCATTGTATGAATGCATCACATTTTATCTATTCATCCAGTGACAGACATTTGGATGTGAATTGTTTCTGCTTTTGGGATGTTTGTATTATTACTGTTACAGACATTCCTGTATAGATCTGTGTGTAGACATACGTTTTCATGGGTAGATACATAGGAACAGAACTGCTGAGTCATAAGATAAACCTATGTTTAACTTTTTAAAAACTGCTAGCCTGTTTTGCAGATGTTTACATTATTATACATTCCCACCACAATGTATAAAGTTCCTATTTTACCACAACCTTACCAACACTTGTTATTGTCTGTCTTATTAGTTATAGCCATTTTAGTGTGTGAAAATTTGATCTAGTGATTTTGATTTGTATTTCCCTAATGACTAATGATGACAACCTTTTCATGTGCTTATTAGCCATTTGTATATTTCTTTGGAAAAATGTCTATTCAAGTCCTCTGCCCATTTTTTAGTATTTTAAAATTATTATTAATGAGTTTTAAGGATTCTTTATATATTCTGGACATAAGTCCCTTATTGGATATATGATTTGCAAATATTTTGTCACAGTCTGTGGGTTGACTCTTCACTTTCTTGATGGTGTCTCTAAAGCACAAAAGTTTTTAACTTTGAGCAAATCTCTTTTGAACTCTTAATGCAGAACAATATCCCATCAGTTCCTAACATAATTGTTTAAAGGAAATCAGAGCAAGATGGAAAAGTAAAAGGTTAAAAACAAAATCAACAGTCATATTTGAGTCAGTTTGAGAAGAAAGAAATTGTTTTGCATTACATTTCCTTTAAAGTAACATGAAAATTTTCACTAAAACAAGTTTGTTGTTATTGTTTTTTAAAATCTTCACTTCTAATTTCATGTTCATCATTAAATCTTTTCCTTGCTAGGTCAGCAGAATCTCAAAATTGAGCCTTGCCCAGGTCCAAGTGGTTTTGAACAATGCATATGTAAATGAACCTGAAGCCACAAAACCCCACTCTCTGTGCTTCTCCCTCTGAGTAACAGTAAATGACAGGAAAAATCAGGATGTAAAAAAGCTTATTCTCAGTCAAGAGACCCTGAGCTTTGCCCTCCCAGACCTACTGCAGGATGTTATTTGTAAAATACTTTCTTCTCAGCCATACTCACAAAAGTGATTACCAGCAGCAGCACCTTTACAGCCATTGCTGAATATCAAGCTCACCAGGCAAAGCTGGTAGAAATGTGGACAAAACTATTGGTAATTAATGCATCTGTTTCTGAAGTTCCTTGGTGGGGGTCAGAGGGCAGATGGGGGGAGCCTACCTGTAAGGAAAACCCAGAACTTTTTTTGTAATCTCCACAGCTCAGCTCTAAAGTAGCAGAGGTACATGTACCTTGCTTTTAGCAATAAAATTGATAAGCATTTCATTATTTTCTAGAGACCACAATTTAAAACCCCTTGCAGTGAATCCTTTTAGAAATCAAATTATCAACTTTTAATGAATTTACTTTGTAGGTCCAGATTTCCATCTGGTATCTGTTGTATATCACAAGCAAGATATAACTATAACACAGTTTGATTGCTCTAGAAGCCTCTCATTTCTCTTCTACCCTTTTACCAACAAGAATTTAGCCACCAATACCCAATAAACACAACATACAATTGCACAAAACATTAAGGACTCTTATTTGACTTAGTGAACTTAAAAGTTTCTTTTTTTTATAAAAACTGTGGATATAACTAAGAATTCAGTAATTATCATTATTATATTTTATCTTGTAGCTGCAAATGTTGTTGCAAATATAATGTTAAAAATGGCAAGTGCTGCATGGCCTGAATATTTCCATCAAATTTCATTGTACACAGTAGAAAGAAGTCATTATTTCTATTATTTTTATACTTGACTTGGTACTATGAGCCACCTGGATTACTTTTTTTAAAAGTGACTCTCAATGGAGACTCTGCTAAGAATATAATTCAATTTTAAGGACAGAGTTAATCCGTTTTTGACAGAGTTGCATAATTTGTTCAAATCCATACACTGAAACCTAAACTGAAGGATGCTGCAGTTAAAGCTCTTGATTGTAATCAACCTAGTGATGTTGAAAAGCAGTGCTAATATGCAAGGAATTAAAATAGAAAGGCCTATTAAGGATAGTCAAGTTTCACCAGAAATAAAACTAGGTTAGTTGAAAATAAGAAATTGTCTCAATAAATGTAAAGTAACTAAAACAGTGCCTAGTAGTTTTTATAAATGAAAATGGAAAAGGCATAGCCCCCACACAATAAGCTATGCTCTGGAAAGAAAAGAATGCCAAATAGAAAGGGGAAAAGACTGTTGATGTCTTTCAAGAACAAATGAAACCATTAACAGAATAACACCTGTGGTTTGGATCAACAAGACTTATTCTAAAACAAGGTGAATATTCTTTGATTTTTTAAGTGACTGTTATGTCAACTGAGCAACTTTATACACAGGAAGGAAATAAGCCACTTTTCCCTCATCATGAAAGTTCTGAAACAAGGGAAATAGATCTAATTTATCAAAATCTGAGTAGAAGCAGGGCTTATCAGCCCATTTTATAGCCAGAATATTAACAGTATATTATTAACAGAATATTAACAGAATATTAATCCAGGTGTCATCTTTTTTTTGGCCCCCACATACCATGCAAGACATCAGGGCCCTGAAAAGTCCTCAATACATTTTCCGGGAGTCTCCAGAAGATACCATGTATAAACTAAGTAAACTGTTTTGAGATATATGCTTACTACTGTTTCCCCTGGGATGCTAACCTTCGCTTGTGCTTCTGTTAGATACTGAAGTGTATACCAGACACCACTGTTCCTGTCAGAAACTAACACTGCCTCCTTTCAGGAACCTGATGTTCCCTCCATGCCCTATCACTGCTCTGCCAGGTGCTGGCTACCTCCAATGTACTGAATTCCTCAACGCACCAAATAAGCATGGTAAAGGGACATACGTCTCCGACTGTTTGCATTGCATTCTATTTGATGCATCTGCAGATCTGCCCTTGCCCTAATGTGTTACAGAACTTTTAATAAAACAGTGCTTTCTTTCTTCACCTCCTCCATTCCCTCTCCCCCTCCGCTTCCCTATCTCCTTGTCCTTTCATTTATCCTTCCCCTTCTCCTCCCGCTTCTTCTTCTCCTCCTTCAATTTATAGCACTCTCTCCATGGCGATTATCTGGATGTTGATCTAAGTGTCAAGCACCATACAGTACTCAGACTTGCTCCTCTATCCCAGGTTAGCTCTATTTTATAGTTTCCACATCTTTGCTTAAATTTCTCATGTCTTCATAAATGTTTTCCACCTTTTCCATTACAAACTTCCGTGTCATGAGCTGCCTATGGAAAGGGTGATACGACAAAGAACTGCAGGTGCCCTCTCGGTCCTGAGAGTAGACACTAGCCAACAGCTAGCAAAAAGCAGATTCCTCAGTAATACAGTTGCAAGAAATATAATCTTTCCAGCAATCTGAAAGAGGTTGGAAGTAAATTCTTCCCCATTCAAGCCTCCAAACCAATACCTTTATTGCTACCTGCTTAAATCCTGAGGCAGAGAATCAGACACTTGATCCACAGAAACGGTGAGATAACAAATGAGTGTTGTTTGTAGTAACTAAGTTTGAGTAATTTGTTATACAATAGAAAACTAATGAAGCTTTCTAAAACTGCCTTAGAGGTTAAGATGCTGGAATCTGGGAACAACTGCCTGGGTTCACAATTCAGTTCCACCACTTACTTGAAAAGTTACTTAATCACCTTGTTCCTCAGCTTTGTCACATATAAAATGAGATAATAATGGCATTTCTATCAATAATCGTGAACATTAAATTAGTTAATATAGGTAAAGCATTAGAATAGTGCCTAGCACATAGTAAGAACAAAGTGTTTGCTATTATAATAATGATAAACTAGCAAGTAATATAACCTATCAATAAAACAATACTAAGCTTTTTATAAATGATAAAATAATAGTAAATAAACATAAAATACTTATGATAAATAATATAAATAACAATATATTATTATATCACCATTATTATACGTATCAGAGTAGATTAGGTGATACTGCAGTAACAAAAATTGCAAAATCTCAGTGACTTTTGGCATCAATATTTATTCTTGCTCATATTAAATGTCCACCGCTGACAGGAGCAGTCTCTGTTCATTGTATTCCCATAGACCCAGGCTGATACTGTCTTGAATGTTGCCAGCCACTGCACCAGAGTAAAAAAAAAGTACTGGAGAGTCTCACATTAGTAATTAAATGCTCCAGCCTGGGAGTGACACACCTCATACCCCATTTCTACCTACAACACATTGGCTCTACACAAATATAAGGGAACTAAAAACATACAATTCTACCATGTATTCAGAAGTAAAAAGAGAGGCAGAAATTTTGGCAAAAAGCGCTAAAAACTACCACACTTCCTACTATCAGTGTTAGTGTTCTACTCTTTAACCTATGAACAAATTTTGATAAAAATAAAAACTACATTTGAGAAAGAAAACAAGGTGCCAGCCACACTCAAAAGGGTTAATCTTAGTTATTCTTGTCTTAAATTGTTTCAGGCTAAACTTGGACTATCCTAAACCTCATTTGGATGTAAATTATTACAAAACAAATCACTGGTGTTTCAATATATGTCAGTTACACCAAGACATGTTTGCCTCTTAATACTACAGATATTTTATTGAATAGTTGTATTATTTTTAGAATGTAACTTATTACAATTCTATTTGTTTTGATATACCATAAAAGCAGATTTTTATTTTATCAAGATAGAAACCACAAACAACATTAAAAACTACAAAGATGATCATGTGGAAAGCTCCATTGCATCAGATTGGGCTCCCCAAATTGTAGAGTCATACTCTGTTTCTGGAGGTGGACAATTGCTCCTCCTGCTCGAAGAAGCCAAGCCTATAAGCAAGGATTATTCTGGGACTGGAGAAAGTCTCAGAGTCCAGGAGCAGACCTAACTGAGCAGAGTATATGGTTTGTAGTGTGGTCTTTTGTGACTCACAATGGATCTTCACTTGCTACTTCTGGGAAAAACTTAAATCACTTTTAAAAAGTAATATACATAAATAAATATTTATCTGATCTTCAGGTGGTAATTGCTTTTCTAAACCTCACTCTAAAGAAAATAAATATATTTGGCAATACAAAAAAATTAAGACAATGACAATTGAGAAGTTTTTTGTTTCCTAAAAATAATGAAAATAGAAACAATGTCAATATAAGTGTAAAAGAAGATACCTACTATATATGTGTGCAGAAAAAAGGAGTTAAACTCATTCTATATAAAGAGAATGTGTAAATGAATAAAAAGGGATATCGTTGCAGAAAATTAGCAAAAAAGAGAAAAGTAATTTACAGAGGAAGAAGCACAAATGGCCAATAATATATCTAAAAGATACAATCTATTTAATAATCAAAAATTAAAATTAAAATGACATTTTGTTTTGACACTTTGCTAAAAATAAAATGATTTATAATAGCCATTCTTGGTGAATTTTGAAAAATGAGGACTAATTTTTGATTACTTAATATTTAATACATTGAGAAAATACTATCTTCAATAAAAAAAGAAAACAATGAAATATTAAAAGTGGTATGATCAAATTTACTAAAATTAGAAATAATAAATAATATTTTAGAATACATACACAGAAACAAAAGCTGGAAAGCTATAAATCAAAGTTAATAAAAAATGGTTACCTATCTTTGGATAGAAAACTGACAAGTGACTTTTGTTCTCTTAATTTAAAAGAAATATTTTTTTTTATTTTGAAACAGTCTCAAATTAACAGAAATGTTGTAAGTATAATACAAATAAATTTAATTTGCAACTCTTAAATGGTCATAACACAAGCCATTTGAGAGTCAGTTGCCAACATATTACCTCCAATATCTCTGAATACTTTAGTGTGTATTTCCTAAAAACAAAGACATTCATATGGATACCCAACCACATGAAAAATATCAAAATCATGAAAATAACATTGATACATTACTACTGTCTGTCTTCAATCCCATTTAATTTCCATTAAATGTCCCCCCAAATGTGCACTGTAGCAAAATAAAACCAGTTCCGGATTACATATTGTATTTAGTTCTCATGTCTCATGGTATATTAAAGGGACATGAGAACTAGGAATAGTTCCTAGAGTTCCTCAATCTTTCTTTGACTTTCACAACTTTGATATTTTTGAAGTTTACAAGCAAGTAATTTTAGAGTGTCTCTCAATTGGTGTTTGTCTGGAATTCCCTCATGATTAGATTCTGGTTATGCATCTGTGGCACGAATATCACAGGAAGCAATGATGTATTCTCATTGTATCCTATCATGTAGTTCACAATTTTGATTTATCAGCATTATAAATCATGTTCACTTTGATCATTTTATTAAAGTTGTGTCCTCTAGGCTTCTCCATGTAAAGTTACTCTTCTTACTTGTAATTAAGAAGTGTTTTTGTAGAGAGATGCTTTGGCATTATGCTAATATCCTTTCTCATCCAACTTCAATTTATTAACTGGTTTCTTATTTTGTTTTATTGTAATCTATTAATAACACTATTTTGATGCTTAGTTTTTCCTCTGAGCAGTGGAAGCTTACATGCCTCGTCATTTGTTGAGTACTTTTTTGCTTTCTGTCACAGCAAGGTATTCTGAGCTCATCTTGTATTTTCCTTGTTCCAGTCCTGGACCAAGTCATTTCTCTAAGGAGTCTTGATTTCTCTTAGTGCAGAATGGCATTTAAAAGATAACATTTTAGAGCCAAATGTACTAATTATTTGCTTGTCACTGTTCTTGGGCCCTCAGTATACAGAGCTGTAAAACATATGCATTTACACCCATGTTTACATCTATATTTATTTTTATATATTCCTATAGTTATTGAAATCTATAAATTAATACCAATGCCTTCAATTCCAAGCAAATCTCACAGTATCCTTTCCCATTTTCATCCTTTTCATATTCGCAAATCCCTTCCTTGACAATGAGAAACCTAGCTCTCGTGATTCTTAGTATTTCTTATTTGACTAATGCCTGTGTATGTAGCAATCTCCTATCCTACTCAGGATCTGACTCCCCACAGCGACCCCCTCCCTCCAATCCCTTCTTATCCCATTGGAGCTCTGTAAGACATGTTGGGTTGTCCACACACACAAATGCCCTCCTTACCTTGCTTGGGCTCTAACTCCCCACGCAGGGCAGTCTTCCTATGAATATGCCCTCCTATTTTCTCTTAATCACTAAGGGGAATGGGTAAGGTGTACCCTTGTTCTGGGCCATTGCAACTCCTAAACCGTTACCCCACTGCCAGGCTCAGCTCCACCTACGGGCTCTGAGATCTAATTGTTTAGGGAGGGAAAACGAAGGACAAATAGGATGAATATTGGAACTTTTTGATATTTTGCAAAGTTCTTATAATAAACATGTATTAGTTTTATAATTTTAAAGAGTTTTTTGTTAATTTTAAAGATCAGATTTTGATACATTAGACCAAGGGTTAGCAATCTTTCTGTAATGGGCCAAATAGTAAATATTTTTGGCTTTGCACTCTATACAATGATGGTCACAACTGCTCAACTCTGCCATTAGGAAAAGCAGATGGTCTTAGTTATATTTCAATAAAAGTTTATTTACAAAAATGGGCAGCAGATCATATTTGGCCCTCAAGTCATAGTTTGCCAATCCCTGTCCCTAGGGTTTGGGTGCAATAAGCCAAAGTTCAAGCCTAAGCATGCTCTTTCAACACCTGTGAGATGTTAGACAAGTAGTTTATTATCTCCAAGCTTCATCTAAGATTTTTGGGAGTCTCTCATGGACTATCATTTGTGTAGCTACATCGTAAATGGTAAAGTGTTACATAATATACTTACTAAAGATGCTAACCCAGAAATGAGTTATGAGAGGGTGAGATGATTAAAAAGAACACATAAATGATCAAAAAATTCCAAAGGAGTTTGGATTTTATATTAGCTAGTGGTTATTTACTAACATGAAAATGGAATATGAGGAAGATTAACTTAGCAGTGAGTGACGGGGTGAAAAAAATGGCCTTAAAGTGAAGAGCTAAGAAATGTTTGCTAGGGCCTAGATACGATACCTGTTGAAACAATTTGATCCAATATAGACTAAGAAGGTAGAGACAGTGAGTCTTTATAACCAATATATCAAGAAAAGCAAATGGTAGGGAGGGGAAAGGAGAAAGGAGAGGGAGACAAGGAAGGCGAAGAGAGAGAAATGGGTTAAAGAATTTTTTAAAGATTCATTTGCATAACAAATTACCAAAACACATTATTCTGATTCCGCCAACAGACTATAGCCATTCATACTGAAATTTTAAAAATACTTAGACTTAAAATGCACGTCACATTTTTTGTATCAAGGAAACGAAACAGAAGAAAATTGCCTGAGACTTAAGTACATTAATTCAAAAGCCTTAAAAGCCAAAGAAGGGAACATCTACAGACTTCATTAAGGAGTCTATTTAATATGGTATTAATACAAAAATAAGAAAGCTTGTCTCCATCTCCTGCTAAATTACTTGCTAGAGATCTGGGAGGACTGGTCAATCTTAAGAATGTCCTACTGATACCTTCCCCATTGTTTGTTCAACTTTACATATTTATGCTCTTGAACATCATTGACCTATGACAGTAGCTCATGGGTGACAGATTGCTCAGGATGAAAGGTTCACCATTAACATTTTTAGCCGTTTTGAAGATTACTACAAATTTCCCAATGAGTCTAAAATTGGTCTAGGAGATTTTATCCTATCAAAAAGAACTCTGTTCTGCCAATGATATGATTTGGTTTATCAGTAAAGACATTAGTTTGGGAACTTAGGAAAAAAGAAGTATCATAATGTGAGGGGTTAATAATTTGAGAAAATAAATTGCGTGCTCTTTCTTCTCCTCTATAGCCATTGCCTATCCTCCCTGGAGAAGTGTGGCCACCATTTGTTTCATGAGGTTAATTGTCAAATAAAACCAAATCACAACAGAAAATTATTTTTATGCTTAAAAACAATGGGTCCAGATGTCAGGGGAAAAAGTGGGAAATAGAAGCAGAAGCAGTTTGACCCTAAGTTTCTAGTATTGGCTCTGCTTCTTTCCTAGGACAGAAGATTGTTATTTTATTCCTGCTCTATGATAAACATAAAGTACGGTGCTCAGCAAACTAGATGTTCAATCAATGAATAAACAAATCTAAGACCTTGGGTAAGTCGTTTACCCTATCTGGAACCATTTTAAAATTTTGAAATAATAGTCTCATTTTAATTTGATATGAAGATTTAAAATGTGCTCTATCAATGGTAAGTGAAGAGTAGCTGTGATGATGATGGTGATAAATAAAAAATAGAGTTGCTATGGCCCCAGATTCCCCTGCACATTTTTTTTTCTTTTACTCAAGACATTTTGGATCCTTTCAATATCCAGTGGAAACATAACTGAAATGTATAAAAACATGGAAGCAAATGTTTTTCTCTAATTTAGAGAAAGAATGATATTCAGGTCTCATGATAATCCCAGAGTCAACATACTTCTAGATAGAGGAAAAATGAAGGGTACATAGACAGGAGGGTTGAAACCCATTCTTATGTGAAAGAAGAGGCCACTACATTTGTTCAGAAAAGGTAAGAACAAAATGCCAATGCACTGAACCAATGGACTGGCTGAGGTGCCTGCTTTGATGCTTGGACATAACAATGAAGACAGCCCCAGTTACCTGATTCCCAACCCAATGCTCCAGCCCTTTGTCACTTATTAGATACATTTCCTCTTTAATAAAGTTCTAATTCAAGGGTCCATGTCAGATGGGGGTGATTTGGAAACATTTTAGGGACTGAAGGTTTATCAAAGTACTGTAATGGCCATGGAATGATTAAAAGGAATGTGTGTGTTCAAATACAAATGAAGAATGATCTGAAGGTAGGGCACAAGGAATAGCAGATGGTAACTATTAATTATTAGCCTATTACCAAGGCTTCAGTCCAGTAAGAAAGAAGGTATTCTATGTCTGATCCATCATCATCTAACAATTTCAGTGCTTTGATTTCTCATAAGAACACAAAAAGAAGACATTTCCTCCTTCTGTTGGTATGTTTGAGAGAGAAAAATTGTGTGGCAATGTATGGACTAGTACCACATTAAATTCCTGAACATATATGTCAGGAGTACAACAGACAAAAAAAAAAAACCCACCAAAAGCATGAATAATGAACAGCTCTGGAGACATTATTCTGTGTATATCTTGTTCTTAATTAATGCACTTCTATAAGACTGCACTGGCACAAGGAGATTGGGACCCCCCTCTCAGCCTTATCTGTGTTGAGGTAGCATATAATAAGCGTGTAGTCAGTTTGTTCCCTAGTCAAATGGTTTTAATAAAACCCTACAAGCACTTCAAATGTGAAGCTGGGGGTGTGTGGGAGGTAATGCTAGGCATGAGCTGAGCCCAACTTTATGAATGAAGTGGCTACATGTCATTAATGTTTCAATAGGTCCCCTAACAAGGGTAATTGGATCTCCAGGGAACTTCACCAAGCTTCCAAGTTAAATTTGCCAGTGGTGAGGATGCTCAGGTCTTGAAGGTAAGCGGAACCATTCCTGTTTTACCTTGAACCCACGGGTCAAGCAGGCCTAAGGGAAATAGTTTGAAGCTGTCGTTTAACATTATTACGGACATGTACTGTATTTCCAAGCAGCCTGCAAAAGGAGCCAGAGACATGCATGCATGGCCCCAAGCTGCAGGGTGGTAGCGTGTCACATGTCTGGTAACAGAAGGGGATAACCATCCCAGTACAAACTTGACATATATAAATTGATTACATAAGTGGGCAGTGGTGGTCCTTTCAAGTATTCTCCTTTTGTTTGAGCTTTACAGTAAAATTACCAGCAGCAGTTTACAATTAAGGGGAATAATAATAACTGAATATGCTTTCATCTGCACATACAATTATAATGAACTGCATGCCTTAATAGGATTGTGAAAAATCTGCGTTTGACCCATAGAAAAAAGTAAACATTCTTGTTCTGGATACTATATCATTATCACAACAAAGAGAAACTCCTGAAATCTGATGATTTAAACATCTGGAGAATGTTAATCACTTCAAAATGACGGATGTTTTTTATTTCAGCTTTTGACAGACACACTCCTTTCATAGATAGATGATTATTTACATAAATTACATCATCAATGTGAAAAAAAATCAGAATAACTTCAAAGGATAAAATGCTTAATTAAAAAGAGACTTGTGTTTCTATTTTTTCTCTCTTTCTCTGTTTTTCCTCTAAAGGAGGAGTAAAAAGGCAAATCTACCAATTCCATTGTAGGTGAATATGTAATGAGGAAGTTGTGTTTTTAAATTTCTTCATGTAGAATACATTTAACTTTAAGAATAAATTACTCAATTTTTAGTATCCTGAAGCTTATTAATTGCCTTAAGTCCACTTCTAATTTCTAAAGTTTCCCTTTTTAAAATGGCAATTTGGGGTTCACTTAGTCATTCCAATAGATGAAACAGAACAGATTCAAGCTCAAGTTGAGTCTGAAATTCACCCTCTCTTTTCGTTCAACTTTCAAATTAGCCTTGGTAGATGGAGGGAAATAAACTTTTAAAGCAACTCGGCACTGAACGAAGAGTTTAATAGATCTTATTTCATTGTTAATGCAGAAGTCTTTTTGTTTTGGGTTTTTTGTTGTTTTTTGTTTTTGTTTGTTTGTTTGTTTGTTTTTGTTTTTTGGTGGAGCCTGAGAAAATAAAAATCAAGAGCAGCCCAAAAAGAAAGAATTGAAAACTCTGCTCTTTCAAGGAGCTCTGGCTGCAGTCCCTCAGGGTCTGCCTCTGACTGGCGGCATGCTGCCTAATGCTGGTTGGTAGAACTGGTGCAATTTTGTTGATCCACTACAATTTCCTCCTACACTCAGAACTGATCTGCAGACTGACCTTAGACAATTTGTCTTCTTTCAGGGAGAAATGTCACCCAAAAGGAAGCTATTAAGTCAAGAAGGTAATTCTCTTAGAACAGTCCACTGTATAAACACAACTTGACCTCAAGTAATTTATTGCTGGTCCCTAACAAAGAGACTTAAGATTTAGGTCTGATATAGTTGAGATCTGAATCTGTCAATACAAAGGGCAAGCCAGAACCTTGCTAGATTTCGAGTGGCCATGTTTAGAATATAAGCCAGATCAATATAGTGTTCACACAGGAAACTGGCATTTGGTCTTTTAGAACGAAAAGTTCATTTTATTAACAAATCAGAAATTTGTACTTGCACAGTTCAGCCACTTCTTTAATGACTCCTAGAAGATTTTTGATAGGCTAATACCTAAATATGATATAAAGACTATATTTCCTTGAAAACACTGGGTTAGTTTCAGTGCTCAAGATACAGGTATGTCCCACATTGCTAAGAGGTTTATTTTCTTTTTAACAGAGTGGAAAGTGAAAAGTTAAATTTCTTAATTGAGTGGAATGAATCATGTTACTTGGGGGCACAGAATCCAATCAGTGAGTATCTCGTGGTTCAGGATCTGAAAGGGTCAAACTGCTAAGCTGTCTCTTGACAATATCTCATGGACCACCTTTGACGGATGGATATTAGAGAGACTTCTAGAAAAAAAAAAAGAGGAGAAGAAAGCAAAGGAAGGGTAAGAAGTATATTAGGAAAACCCTTTAACTCACTTTAAACTCCTTGTTTATGGTTACTATGGTGAAATTTCCCATTTCCTATTTACAAATGAGAGTTTTTCTGCCTTTTCTATTACAACTCTAAATCCCAGCTCCCTTGATAAATGAATAGCTTGTTCAATGATTCCCTTGTAGGGTCCAGGTATTCTGCTGTGTCTGCTTTCATTGGTAAAAGCCTCCCCTACCTCCAGCTCACCATTTCTAGGCCCTCTCTTTTCCAAGTACCTCTCTCCTCCTCAAGTCCCATCCAATTCACCAACCAGCTCTACCAGGGCTGGTCCTGGAGACCACCCACATCCTACAAGTGGAAAAGTGCTGAAAACCTGTCAGCCACAGCTGACAGAGAGTCCGTCAGGGCAGATTTTAATGCTGTGAACATTTTGCTGATATTTTTCCGCAGAGCACTGCCTGGTGTTGACATTTTAGGTTTCAAAGTAGCAACTAATACTTTGCTTCTTGACTGGCACTACCTTTCAAAACAGTAGCTAGAAAGCCTTGAGACTTTTAGAAATCTCCGTTTGTTCAGTCTATAAAATGGGGCTAACACCACAACTGAATCCCCTGGAAAAACTGCAATGCCTCCCTCACGTGGATGAAGAGCTTTGAGATACTCACAGGAAAATTCTAAAGAAGGAAGTGGAGAGTATAGTGATGTTTTTCTAAATTAAAAGTGACAACCAGCATTTAGTAGGGGAATCAGAAGACAGAATTGAGAGCAGGAAGCCTTATATTCATTACAACAGATGGTTTAGTTTTCACTGAAGAGGAAGCAGCTGAGTGAATGAACAGGGGTATGTCCTTAAAAGATTCAGCAGCCATCAAAATACACAGGAACAATCTAGTGGAAACTAAGGACTTGGACTAGTCTGAATTATACAAAATAAAGCATCCCTACTGAGTTTGACTTCAGCTGGCTGAAGTCATAAGGCATAGTGTTCTACTGTTAAATAACACCAATATAATTACTACTGGCACAGCTTGAAAAAAACAGGACTTTGTTCAAATTCTTAACACAAAGTCACATAGCAAATCTGTAATCAATGCCTGTTGAAAAAAATATTGAATGATTTTCAGTTCAAGGAAAATGTTTTCACTGCTTGGCTTTCCTCTCATCTCTTGCCCATCTCTGCTTTTCTTTTTTTATTTAAAAAACAATAAAACATTTCATTTGAAATACAAAACATGCAGCAAAGCACAGGATGTAATATAACAGACCTCTGTTTTCCACCACCAAGATTAGTGTTTTTTAAATATATGCTTGATATCTCCCTCTTTTATAGACATAAGTGTCATATAGCTATAGCCTCACTCCATCATCCTTTTCCCCTCAGTTCTCCTCAAAGGTGAAAACTTATCTGCAGTTTTTTAAAATCATTTTTGTACATATGTTTGTACTTTTCACTACATTAGTATGTGTTCCATACACTATCATTTCATTTCACACTTTTCATACGTGGTATTATGCTTTATATATCCGTTTGCAACTTTCTAACACATAAGATTTATTCATATTTATGTATGTGATTTAACAGCAGGATAACATTTGTATATCCCTTTACGTGCATAACCTATTCCCTTCCTGAGGGGCCAGTCCAAGTTCTCAGTAACTGCTAGATTGATCCCAATTAATAGGATGGTGGGATTTTTTGTTTTGTTTTTTACTATTACAAACAAGGTTGAAAACAACATTTTTGTATATATATTCTCGAATGCATGTAAGACAGTTTTTCTAGGAGTCAAGTTGCTAGAAGCTATGGAATGATCATCTTCATTCTCATGCATTGCCAAATTCCTCTCTAAAATAGTAACAATTTATACTACCATCAGCAGTAAATAAGAATTGCTGTTTCCTCACATCACCACTAACACTTGATGTAAACCCACTGATTACTTTTTGTCAGTTTAATGGTTGTGAAGTTATATCTCATTGATATTTTAATTTTGTATGACTCCTAATACTATTGAGCATATATTTTTATATTTTCTTGACTATTTACACTCCTATGAATTGCTTGTTCAGATTCTTTGCTATTTTCCCTTCTGACTTTATGACTTTATGTCTTCTTATTCTTGTTGGTTTTTAAGACAAAGTTTGCAAAATATCTTTCTATGTCAGTCTTTTCATCTTACAATGTCTTTTTCATCAAACTGCTTTTATTTTAATGGGCTTAAATTTATTGATATTTTCCTTTATGATTTTTGCATTTTGTATTCTGTTAAAGAAATGCTTTTTCACATAATGCCATAAAAGTTTTCTCTAATATTTTCTTTTAAAAGATTTACAACTTTTATTTTTATATCATTATTATTATTACGTAGAGATGGAGTCTCACTCTGTCACTCAGGCTGGAGTGAAGTGGCACGATCTCGGCTCACTGCAACCTCAGCCTCCCAGGTTCAAGCAATTCTCCTCCCTCAGCCTACCGAGTAGCTGAGACTACAGGCACGTGCCTCCACACCCAGCTAATTTCTTTTGTATTTTAGTAGAGATGGGGTTTCATCGTGTTGCCCAGGCTGGTCTCAAACTCCTGAGCTCAGGCAATCTGCCCGCCTCGGCCTCCCAAAGTGCTAGGATTACAGGAGTGAGCCACTGTTTTTTAAATTTACTTTTGCATAAAATATAGGGGTCTGTTTTAATCTTGTCCCTGTGTCAAGAATTGAATAATTTATCCCTCATCCTATTATTCACAACTCTCTTTTTTCGTAGACTAAACTTCCCAATATATATGATTTTCCTAGGTCTCTATTTTTATAGTCTTATACCAATATCACACTTTGGCTCCCCAAAGATGTCCACGTCCTAATCTCTGGACTCTGTGAATATGTTACCATGCATGGCAGAAGGAACTTTGCATATTTGATTCAATTAAGGACCTTGAGATGGGGATAGCCTGGATTATTCAGGTGGGCCCAACCTCGTCCAGGAGTCCATAAAAGGATAGAACTTTTCCAAGCTGAGGTCAGAGTTAGAGGGATATATAATTACAGCAGAATGGTGAAAACCATGCAAGGTGGTTGGCTTTGAAAATGGAGGAAGGAAGCATGAGCCAGGACTGCTGGCTGCTTCTAGAAGCTGGAAAAGGAAAGGAAATAGCTCCCCAAGAGACTCTAGAAATGAATATAGCCCTTCTGACACCTTGATTTTAGCCCAGTAAGAATTATATTGAAATTATAATCTACAAAATGCTAACATAATGTATTTGCATTGTTGTAAGCCGTTAATTTTGTAGCAATTTGTTATAGCATCCATAGAAAATGAATACAAATAATAAGAAGAATTACCTCCTACTGTTTTTCTTTTCTAACCTTCCTGGTTATTTCTGGACCTTTATTCTTTTATTTGAACTTTAGAATGAATTTATCAAATCATATAAAAAATGGAATTTTGATTAGAATTGTGTTAAATTCCAATCAATTTGGTAGAAGTGGCTGTTTTTATTGTAGCAACTATTCCTTTCCATAAAGTTGGTGTGATGGTGAATTTTTTTAATAATTCATTCAAATTTATTTATTTATTTATATTTTAAGTTCTGGGATACATGTGCAGAATGTGCAGGTTTGTTACATAGGTAAACGTGTGCCATGGTGGTTTGCTGCACCTGTCAACCCATCACCTAGGTTTTAAGCCCTGCATGCATCACCTATTTGTCCTGATGCTCTCCCTTCCCTTCCCTCCACCTTCCACAGGCCCTGGTGTGTGTTGTTCCTCTCCCTGTGTCCATGTGTTCACATTGTTCAACTCCCACTTATGAGTGAGAACATGCAGTGTTTGGTTTTCTGTTCCTGTGTTAGTTTGCTGAGGATGGTGGCTTCCAGCTTGTGATGGCGAATTTTACATGTCAAGTTGACTTGGCCATAGAGTGCTTAGATATTTAGCTAAATATTATTCTGGATGTTTCTCTGAGAGTGTTTTTGGATGAGATTGACATTTAAGGTGGTAGACTGAGTAAAACAGATTGTCCTCCCTAACGTGGGTGGGCCTCAGCCAATCAGCTGAAGGCCTGAATAGAACAAAAAGGCTGACCCCTCCCTCCAATAAGACATAATTCTTTCCTTACTGACTGCCTTTGAACTGGGACATTGGCTTTTTTCCTGCCTTCAGACACTAACTTAAATACTGGCTCTTCCTGGGTCTCAAACCTTCTAGCCTTTAGTCTGGAACTAAACCATTGGCTCTCCTACATCCCCAGTCAGCTGATTCACCCTGCAGATCATACGACTTGCCCACCTTAATAATCACATGAACTGATTCCTTATGATAAATGTCTTTATATATTACATTTTCAGGTCATCTTTTCTAATTTTTCTCCATATAAGTTTTTCACATATTTTAATAGATTTATAGGTTTTATTGGTATTATAAACAGTACCTATTTTATAATTTTAATTTATAGTTTGATGCTTGAGTATAGATTCCACATAAATAAATTTTGAATATTTATTTTATTTTCAGAAATGTAACTGAACTCTGCTATTGTTTCTAATGCTTTATGTTCCCTTGGACAGTCTATCTAGATGAACATATTAGCCAATATTAACCATTTTGTTTCTACTTTCTAATCTTTATGTACTCCCTTCTCAATCTACTAAAGTGTTATAACATGTATATTGTGTTATAGCATGTGTATTTGTGAAAGTAAGCTAAATGCTATAAAAAATAGATGAAAGCTTTCAGTGGCTTAGTAAAACTGAATTATCAATTATGTAGTTCAACATATATTGGCAGGAGAACTCTGCTGCATGCAGTTAGTCCCTGTATTAGGCTGTTCTTACATTGCCATAAAGAAATGCCTGAGAGTGGGTAATTTATAAAGACAAGAGGTATAATTGGCTCATGGTTCTGCAGCTGTACAAGGATGGCACCAGCATCTACTCAAAAGCTCCCTGAAGTCTCTGGGGAGGACTCAGGGAGCTTTTACTCATGGCAACAGCAAAATAGAAGCTTCATGTCGCATGGCAAAAGCTGGAGCAAGAGACAGGGGGAGGTGCCACACACTTTTTTAAATAATCAGATATCATATGAACTCAAAGCAAGAGCTCACTTATCACCAAGGAGATGGCACCAAGCCATTCATGAGGGCTCTGCCTCCATGATCTGAGTACCTCACACCAGGCCCCATCTCCAACACTGAAGACCACATTTCACCATGAGATGTGGAGGGGACACAAATTCACACCATATCATTCCACCCTTGGCTCCCAGAATCTCATGTTCTTCACACATTGCAAAACACAATCATCCCCTGCCAATGGTCCCTCAAAAGTCTCAAGTGATTTCAGCATCACTCAAAAGTCAAAAGTCTCATCTGAGACAAAGCAAGTCCCTTCTACCTATGAGCCTATAAAATCAAAAACAAGTTATTTACTTCCAAGATACAATGGAGGTACAGGAATTGGGTAAACTTTTCTGTTACCAAAGGGAGAAGTGAAACAAAAGAAAGAGGCTGCAGGCCGCATGCAAGTTCTAAGCATATCACGACAATCACTAAATCTTAAAGTTCCAAAATAATCTCCTTTGACTCCGTGTCCCACATCCAGGGGGCACAATGAAGGGGTGGGCTCCGAAGGCCTTGGGCAGCTGCATCTCCATGGCTTTGCAGGGTACAGCCCTTGGGGCTGCTCTCACAGGTTGTTGAGTTCCTGTGGCTTTTCCAGGTGCAGGGTGAAAGCTACCAGTGGTCTACCATTCTGGGGTTTGGAGGACAATGGCGCCCTTAGAGCTCTACTAGGGAGTGCACCAGTAGGGACTCTGTGTGGGGTCTCCAACCCCACATTTCCTCTTGGCACTGCCCTAGTAGAGGTTCTGTGTGAGGGCTCCACACTTGCAGTAGGCTTCTGCCTGGACACTCAGGCTTTTTCATACATCCTCTGAAATCTAGGCAGAGGCTGCCACATCTCTTTCACTCTTGCACTCTGTGCACTTGCAGGCTTAATACCACATGAAAGCCACCAAGGCTTATGGCTTGCACTTTCTGAAGTGGTGGCTTGAGCTGTATCTGGGCCTCTGAGCTGAGGCTGGAGCCAAAGTGGGCCTGTGTGTGTGGAGGGCTGTTCTGAAGCTATGCAGGGCAGCAGGGCCCTAGGCCAGGCCCAGGAAACCATTATTTCCTCCTAGGTCTAAGGTCCTGTGATGGGAGGGGCTGCCTTACAGATCTCTGAAACGCTTTGGAGGTCTTTTTCCTATTGTCTTGACTGTCTACACCTGGCTCTTTTTAGTTATGCAAATCTCTCTAGCAACTGGTTGTTTCACAGATTGCTTGAATTTCTCTCATCAAAAAGCTTTTCCTTTCTCTGCCACATGGCCAGGCTGCAAATTTTTCCAACTTTCACTCTCTGCTTCTCTTTTAAATGTAAGTTCCAACTTTAAGTCATTTCTTTGCTCCTGCATCTGAACACAGGCTGTTAGATGCAGCCAGGCAATTTCTTGAATGCTCTGCTGCTTAGAAATTTCTTCTCCCAGATACCCTAAATCATCACTCTGAAGTTAAAACTTCCACAGATCCCTAGGGCATGAATACAACGCAACCAAGCTCCTTGCTAAGGCATAACATGGGTGACTGTTGCTCTAGTTCTCAATAAGTTCCTCATTTCCATCTGAGACCTCAGCAGCCTGGACTTTACTGTCAATATCACTATCAGTATTTCGGTCACAAGTATTTAACGAGTATCTAAGATATTCCAAACTTTCCCTCATTGTCCTGTCTTCTTCTGAGCCCTCCAAACAATTCCAGCCTCTGCCTGTTACCTGGTTCCAAAGTTACTTCCACATTTTCAGGTATGTTTATAGCAGTACTCCACTCCTCAGTACCAATTTTCTGTATTAGGCAATTCTTGTATTGCTATAAAGAAATTCCTGAGACTGAGTAATTTGTAAAGAAAAGAGGTTTAATTGGCTCACGGTTCTGCGGGTTGTACAAGCATGGTGTCATCATCTGCTTGGCTTCTGGGGAGGCCTCTGTGAGCTTTTACTCTTGGCAGAAGGTGAAGCAGGAGATTTCATGTTGTGTAGCAAAAGCAGGAAGAAGAGAAGGGGGGAGTGTCATACACTTTTCGACAACTAGATCTCATGTGAACTCAAAGCAAGAGCTCATTTATCACCAAGAGGATGGTGCTAAGCCATTCATGAGGGATCTGCCCCTATGATTTAAGCACCTCCCACCAGGCCCCACCTCCAACACTGGAGACAACATTTCAGCATGAGATGTGGAGAGGACACATTCAAACCATATCAGTCCCAGACTTAAGCATCTTCCTTTATGTGACTTGGCCACCTTCTAGGACTTTCTCCTCCTCAGCATAAAGTCACATGGATAGAGAAAGAGAGAGCCTGGAGAGTTGTATGGAAGATTTCGTTATGGCCCAGGTGTTGAAGTGATGTAAATCACTTTTCCCTCATTTTATTAACTAGATCTCAGAGTCACCTGATTCTACCAAACTGCAAAGGAGACTGAGAGATATAGGCTAGGTACCCAGGAAGAAAGAGAAGTAGGATCGGTAAATACATAGCAGTCATTTGTGGTATCCCAGTTTTCTTAGACAGCTTTTTGGAATCAGAATTTCTGAGCCAAAGCGTATGCAATTTTAGAGATTCCATGTTATTTTTATACTTTATTTTTGCAAACAATGTCATATGGGAATATTGGTACAATTTCCAATTGTCATCAACAATAGTAACAATAAGCAATTAAGACTTATTTAAAAAATGAATCAAGCTCTGTCCAAGGCTGCTATCCTCTATGAAGTTATAGTAACAGTCTAGAATTTCTTCTATCTAAAAACTGATTCCCAACAGACTACATCATCCCAGGGCTGTTCAGCAGGTCATCTCTGGGGGGAAAAAAACAACTACAGATGCACCCCATTCCACAGGAAATATCTTTATCTTCATTAAATCAGGTTAACAAAAAGAATGACAGGAAGAAAATTCATGAAAGAACACCCAAAGCCATGAGGGAGGGAAGAGAGGAAGTGGGGGTGACTTGCTGATCATGAAGATGGTAAAAGTGAGAATGTGGTGAGGCTATGAAGTATGCAAAGGCCACAGGTCTGCTCTACCTCTTGCTGAAAGAAATTTCTCTTTCTCCTTCAACAGGTGCCTCTTCGAATCTTTGTAATGCCTCTCAACTTAATCAAAGGTCATTTTGTAAATACACAGTTTAATTTATACAAATTTTACTACCTGGAAGAAAATTTTCCCACATTGCCTTCATTTCTGCACTTCAAACCTTTGCTTAGGAATTTCCAGGAAATTTAGAGAGATTGGTTAGTTGATTGGTTACTTAGGTAACAAGTGATTTCCAAAAGGAAAAGTAATGACCTAATGGTGTGTATGTGACCAAAGGTCAGGTTTTCAACCATAACTGTCTGCAGCCTACATCTCAGATTTTCCAGTTTTCCCTGATGTTTGAGCCCTAGGGGTTAGTTATACTAGGAAGTCCCCAGAAGAATGAGCTCTGGGTGTAATTTTGTCATCCTGTGGCAAAAAGCGCCGTAGAAGAAATACTACATCTTCCTTCCCAGGACCGCTGTGGTTAGCCAAAACATTGCTGGCTGAAATTCCTAACCGTTAAAGAGAGTAGCAAATTAGCTAATCAGAATTGCAAATAAGGTGAAAACAATGTGATAATTTATTATGAAGCCTAAATTAAATAGCAGGCTATGCTAATACTAACCCCAAAATCTACTTAGCCCGTTTTCACGTTTTATTAAATCCCTTAATATCTTTCCCTGTGTAACTGTATCTCTTTTCCCTTTCTGCTTCTAATATTTTCCTTCATGTGCCTTCCTCCTTTCTCCAATATTTCCATCTTGTCCACTTTTTTTCTCCTCCCACTCCATCTTTAACTTCTTTATCTTCTTATCCCCCAACTGTTTTGTCCCCTTCCCAGAAGTCATTAACTGGCCTTTATCACGATACCAAACATATTTTTAGTATTGATCATTAGTGTTAAAGACAGTCTTTAAGAATTCCTCAGTCTTCATATAAAAGTTAAAATTAATTGAATGTTTCATATACAAATTTAAGTAACCTAACCTCATCTGAACACTTGGTGTGCTTCAGAATTCCTTCGATTCTTTTTTTTTTTTAATGTGAACATAAAAATCTCCTAAAGAAGACATTAAAATGCACTTCTCTGCCCTCTCCTTTCTGATTATGTAGGTTTAGAGTGGAACTGGGGACTTCTCATTTTTACCAAATATCCATAGGTGATTCAGATATGGGTGCTCTGCAAGATCACACTTAGTGAAACCTTGCATTTTCTTATCTTTAATTGTTCTCTACACTCTCTCCCATATTACCAATTTTAAAATCTCTTCTTCTTCTTTTTTTTTTTTTTTTCTCTTTTTTGAGATGAAGTCTTGCTCTGTGGCTAGGCTGGAGTGCAGAATCCATTGTGCAGGATCTTGGCTCACTGCAGACTTCACCTCCCGGGTCCAAGCAATTCTCTTGTCTCAGCCTCCCAAGTAGCTGGGATTACAGGAATATACCACCACACACGTTTCACTATGTTGACCAGGCTGGTCTTGAACTCCTGCCTGCCTCAGCCTCCCAAAGTGCTAGGATTACAGACCTGAACCACCACGCCGGGTCTCTTCTTTTCCTTAACTAGTGTTCCATTATTGGAATGCTAAGCATGTGGGAGTTATTTATATCCTACTGCTCAAGGTCATCACCAACGTCTGATTGCAAAAATTCAAAAAATTGCAACCTCAGGCATAAATGGGTTAAACCCCAGTATTCACTATCTACAGATGACCTTGCCTGTTACTTAACAGATAACAAGGTAAGTAAGGTTCATTTCTTCAGTTTCCATTCTTTGAGTGTCTCTCTCTTGTTTTCTGAATCCATCCTTGCAACTCTTCTCTTTATGACAGAGGGAAGAGAACTTCCTATTGAAGGATGACATTTTGCCCGGTATCTTAAGACTATCTGCAAACCCATTATTCAGAAGACAACTCTCTCTCCTCTAACTGCCATCATTCTTCCTCCTTCCTTCTCTCCTTCCCTCTCCCACCTTCCCCACCTTAATAATCCTTTACCTTTCTTGTTATTGTCATTCTTATTATTAATGACACAAAGATTTATTTCTCCTATGAACTGATAACCTTCTTGAGGACAGGGCCTACATATTCCTTTTTGTATACCTACCTACAAAGCATCTATTTCAAACCTGTATTCACAATGAGCCTTCAATAAATATTTGTTGAATAAATGATTAATATTCTTCTCCCTAAAACAAAACAAAACTGAATGGCTTGCTTTGTCCTTAGGTGTGTTTCTCAAAGGAATCTTTTTTTGAATCATGGAGATGATGATTCCTATGTTGGATTAAGGAATTACACTAGTAGCTGGAGAGCTGGTCAGAGGCAGGAACAATCAGTGAACTTTCCCATCCAGAATGGCAATTAAAACTAAAATATTTAGGAACAACTTTCTCAAGAAACATGCAATATTTATATGTAGGAAACCACACTGATTGGGATATGCAAGGAACCTTGAATAAATGGAAAGGCATATTTATCCTTCTGGAAGCCGAAAGCTAAAAACTATAAAAATGTCAATTCTTTGTAAAGAATTCTTCCAACATTACTTTATACTTTTTCAAGCCACTAAGAAACTCAAGGTGTGTATATTCAGGGCAACTTGAATCTATGCTCCAGAGAAAAAAAATAAAATAAAAATAAAAGAAACCCAACCCAGAATATGATAATACTTTTGATTTTCTATCATGACCAATGGAGAAGGCAGTTTCAGAGGCTTCTGTGTGGTGTTTGCCTCTGTGCTAGTCCTTATCCCACAGATCCAGGAACCCATGGGAGGGCTCTGCCAATTAGTAAGCGTGGACATTTCAGTTATACACTTGAGGCCTGGGAAAATGGCCACTGGGTTTGTGAACACAACTGACCTACTGAGGGAGATCAAGGTTAGGACTCCATTTACTACCTGGATCCCACTGACTGCTGCTCTAATAGAAGAATCCATTGTGACACTTCCTTCAATGTCAACTTGTACAATTGTTTTCAGTAGTCCTTGAAATGTCTGAGTATTCTTACTCCAATGTATGGTCACCTAAGTGAAAGGCCATATGTCCCTTTGGAGAAAGATACAGAGAATCATTATGACAAAACTTGCCATGCTATTCTAAGATTCTTCCTCATGGAGACATAGCCTCTCTTTTTAGGCACTGGGTTTAGGTCTGAAAATTGCCTGGTTCAGATCTGAATCATGACTTTGTAACTAGGGCAGGAACTCTCAGCTTTCTGATCATCCATGCTCAATTTCTTTTGGTTAAATAAGTTAAGCATATGCTTGTTGACTGCCCATCCATCTTGCCCATAGGAATGCTGAGTTCCATGGACAAACTCTATAGTTCTATGTAGGTCAGACCTTTTGGATGCCACTCTGAACTTGGTACTCATTAAAATAATTCTGCCTATTTTGCTTCTGGTGGTTACATGTTGTCACTTTGTCTCTATTATTTGAGAAATCTTTTTATCCCTTTGCTACTAGAAAGCCTAGTTCTGCCACAGTCTTGGATTACAGAGAACAGCCATTGATCTTAATGATGCTAATGCCGCCTTCTCCAGCACATTCTTTATTGTTTTGACAGTGTTCCCCAGCTGAACATAGCTGATTGGCAATCTAGTATGCTCACCACTTGGGTCTTTTAATCCCTTCTACTACCATCTCCCATGGCAAATCTGCATTTCTATTTCATTTAGTGTGGGCTATCAGTTTTTCCAAGCTTTCAACAGCCATTCTAGAACATACTAGTGTTGTCTCCTAGGGTCCTTGTCAGGGCATTAAATCCTGTGTCCTGGGAAAACACTCTCATATTGATAAACTCTCTTTTCTCCAATTTTATATTCTATCCCTTTGATTCAGCGCCATCAGAATCCAGTCCCACATAAACTCTCCTGGCTTGTGGATTGGTGCTATCACCTAGCAGAGGATAGCTTTGGGCAAGCCAGCTCCCTTCATGAAAGGACAATTTTCACATCCACTGATTATTCTTATCTCAAATAATTATTATTATTGTGGCTGCTCAATAGCAATTCTCTACTTCCTTTATTACTTTAGTTTATGTATCTCTAAGACCCCAAAATAACAAAACAGAGAAAATGTAGTGACAGGTAATATTTGAAAAAAAATATAAATTATCCTCAAATGAAAAACATTACCTCTCCAGGAATCAAATTGACACAAATTAAGACAATACATAGTTCATTGGAAAAAAATTACTATTTTTGAAAATAACATACTCAGTTTTGGCAAGGATGTAGTGAAAACGTGAATTTTTATTTCCTTGTGAAGACAGAGTAAGTTTGCATAAAAAAATTAACTCTTTGTTTTCCAAGAAACAAACAATTCCTCCTCTAGGAATCTTCAGTAATTCCTTTTTGTCTCATTTTACTTTCTCTTTTTCTCCTTAAAGATAGAATTAAATTATACTTTGAATTAAAAGTTTTCTTAGTATCATCTCATCTGCCTTAGCTTGCACTGCCATACCAAATACCATAGACTAGATGCTTAAACAAAAGAAATTTATTTTCTCACAGTTCTGGAGTCTGGCAAGTTCAATATTAAGGAGCCAGTGTGGATGAGTTCTGGTGAGGTCTCTTCCTTTCTGGCTTCCAGATGGCCACCATCTCTTTGTGTTCTCACATGACACAGAGAGAGAGAGAAAGAAAGCAAGATCTTCCTCTTCTTATAAGGCCACAATCCTATCTGATTAAGGCACCTGCTGAAGACCCTATGTCCAGATACATTAGGGATTGAACTTCAACATATGAATTTTGGGGAGATACAGTTCAGTCCATAGCCTCATCTTAAAATAATTGGCTTTAAATATTTATCCTACCATTTGTATACTTACAAAGGGATTTGTGAGAAATGATATTTGTAGAATGTTAACTTTGGTGATTTTTGAGTGGTGAGAATTTTTTGCTTTTCGCACTTTTCTACCTTGAATGTTTTTATAAAATTACTTTTAAAAATTATAAATGAAAAAGCAGTGTCTTTTCAAAAGCACCTTGTTTTCTACCATGTTGAGTTGAAAGTGAGGGAAGAGTTTTTCATCACCTTAAAGACTGATCAGTGCATCTCAAACGTCCCCACTAAACATTCCTATGAAGACTACAAGAGATAAGGGAAAAAGTATGCTATGGGAGGAATTTCTGGGGGTATAATCAGATGATTTCCTTGAAGTCTTATATAATAGCCTTTAAGTTGACTTGATTTTTCCATTTTATCCATAATATATCTGTTTCCATATAAAAAGAATATTTAAAATTACTTACTCTTGAGTAAAATTCATGTTGAAAGAAAATGTGTCATTATTTATCTCAGGGCTTTAAGTGCCCCTTGATTCAATCAGCTTACATCTGGGGGCACTCAAATCCCTATTTGAGAAGCATGGGCTTAATTTAATTATTAAAATTATCATTTGGCTGAACTTCTACAAATTGTAAAATACCTTCCACATAAATTATCTTACTGGGACTCTCAGCATCCTCTTTTACAAGCTCAACATACTTCACCCAGTCCTTCAGCACTGGAATCCCTCCAGACTCAGTCCTATGCTTCTTTATCATATAACTCTATATTCACTGCCTAGATGATTACTTTTCTTGACCATGATTCAATTACCTGATACATTCCAGTGATATTCAAATCTATATCTCCAGAGACACATATAAAACTGTCAGCTTGACAGCACATTATGGCTGTCTAAAAATCATTTTAAACTTTAAATATCCAGTATGAAATTCATGATCTTCCTCCAAATCTTGTCCATTTCCATTCAAAAGTGCCACCACCCATCTAGCTCTGCAAGCCAGAAGAAACTGGTGTAATCTCTGACACCTGAATATTTCTTACACTCCCATCTATCACAAGGTTTGAGAACATCTAAAAACACCTTCAGTTAGTTTATGTCTCACAAGTTCACTACTGCCATCACCACATCATCCCAGTCCAAGCAGAAGAAACTGGTGTAATCTCTTATACCTGAATATTTCTTACACTCCCATCTAATATATCACAAGGTTTGAGAACATCTAAAAACACCTCCAGTTAGTTTATGTCTCACAAGTTCACTACTGCCATCACCACACCATCCCAGTCCAAGCTACCATAATCTTCCTGACTACTGAAATATAAATATTTAAATTTCTACTTGGAAGTCTAGCAAGCATATTAAAAAGAGGCTGTCCACCTCAACCAATTCTTTTCCCCGTCTTCCTCATGGGAAAAAGTACCATCATAAACCTAGTTCGTTAGATGAAAAATGAAGACATACTTCTGGATTCCCCACTTTATCTCATACAATATAGGTCAACACGCAGTTATAGAACATGTTTATTATCACATAAAATTATCTTTAACAGTGCTGTAGCAAGTCTTGAGATTAGATAGAAATTTGTTCTATTTTTAAGAATTGCTTTGGTTATCCTAGGTTCTTTGTAGTTTTGTATGAATTTTGGAATAAGATAGCCAATGTCTTAATCCATTTGTTTGCTATAAAGGATCATCTGAGACTGAATGAGTTATACAGAAAAGAGGTTTATTTGGCTCATGTTTCTGCAGGCTGTACAAAAAGCATGGCACCAGCATCTGCATCCAGTGATGGCTTCAGGCTTCTTCCACTCATGGCAGAAGGGGAAGGGGAGCTGGTGATATGTACATAGAGATCACATGAAGAGAGAGGAGGCAAGAGAGAAAGGAGAGAGGAGGCAAGAGAGATAGGAGAGAGGTGCCAGGCTCTTTTTTAACAATCAGCTTGTGTAGGAACTAATAGAGTGAGAACTCACTGCCAGTCTCCACCACCAGGGAGGGCATTATTCTGTTCATCAAGGATCCATCTCCATGATCCAAACACCTCCAATTAAGCCCTATCTCCAACACTGAGCATCAAATTTCAACATGAGATTTGGAGGGGTCAAATAGCCAAACTATAGCAGCCAATTTTAACAACAAAGTTACTAGAATTTTGACTGGGATTGCACTGACTTATAGATCAATGTAGGGAGAAGTGACAATAATGTAGAATTCATATTCATAAAATACATGGCATATTTTAAAAATTCATAAAATACATGGCATATTTTTTCATTAGTTTAGGTTTTCATCAATTGCATCAGTATTTTAATTTCTGATTCTTTTCTGCTTATATTAATATATGGGACTACAACTGATTTCTGACTTTGAATCCCGTGACCTTGTAAATCTCACACGTTCTAGTAGCTTTCCTTTAGGTTTCTTGGGATTTTCAATGTACTCAATCACGGTGTCCACTAATAAAGACAGTTTTATTTCCTTCTTTTAAACTGCATGCTTATCTTTTCTTTTACTTGCCTATTGTACTGACTAAGAACTCTAGTACTATGTTAAATAGAATCTTGAGGAAAGCATTCAGTCTTTCAACCTTCAGTATAATATTACCTGTAGGTACTTTATCAAGTTGTGGAAGTTCCTTTCTGTTCCTAGTTTGATGAGAGCAATTTTTAAATCAGTCACAGAAATTAGATTTGTTCAAATGCTTTTTCTATATCTACTAGAATAATAATATGTTTTTTCTTTTTAAATTCAGTTACTATGATGAATTACATGGATAAAATTTCAAATGTTAAATTTTGCTAATTGAGGTATATCCCACTTGACCATGATATAGTATATTTTTATGTATTGCTATATTTAATTTGCTAATTTTCTTACAGACTTTTGAGTCTCTATTGATAAGGGATATTGCTTTATACAGTAGTACCCCCTTATCCACAAGGAATATATTCCAATACACCCAGTGTATGCCTGAAACTGCAGATGGTACTGAATCCTATATATACTATTTTTTTCTACACATACATACCTATTACAAAGTTTGTTATAAATTAGGCACAGTAGGAGATTATCAGCAATAATAAATAGCATAATTATAACAATATATTAAAAGTTACGTGTATGTGTGCACTCTCCCTCTGTCTCAAAATATGAAATATTTTATTGTACTACACTCACCTATTTTCAGACCACGGTTGACGATGTTTGATTATGAGTGACTGAAACCATGAAAGTAAAACTGTGGATAAGGGGGGGGAACTACTGTACTTTTATTTTTATTCCTGCATTTGGAATAAGGGGAATGAGGACCTCAGATCAGTTCCCTCCTTTTTATTTTCTGAAAGCATTTGTGTGGGACTGGTATTATTTACTCCTGAAGTATTTGATAGTGTGGTATTGTTTTTACTAGATAAACACTAGTATAATGAAACATATCCTATATAAACATATGAATGGAAAATACTGTTCCAACCATAAAACACTGCATTTTTATATCTTCCAATATAGTAAAATAATTTATATTTTCATCAGTCATGTTCTTAGACCAGCATGCAACTTAATTGTTTCTTTAGATTTGAGTGGAGGCCAGTCAGCTAATAGACACCCTTGGAGAATTATTGAGAGAGGAAGACAAGTAACAGATTTTACATTTATTATTTCATGACCCTATATACATAAATGATCATTTTTATGTGCTATTTACACCACATTCAGATCTAAGGGGAAAGACACTTCAGTGAAATTTTCCTTAATCTACCTCCTCATCATGCCTCCCATTTTAAACGCATCAAAACTACATAAATGGAAAAATAATTTACTGTTAACATTAATAATGGAGTCAGAACCACAGATGCAAAAAATAATGAACATATGATCAATATTTCTTATATGTGATTCCTTAATATTATATACAGAAAATAAAAGAATATAAAGAATTTAAGAAGGTTATATATTTTGGGTCATTATTCAAAGACAGAAATATTTATAATTATACTGTAATACTTTCTATGCTATGAAATTATATAATAATTATATACTTATTTAATAATTTTATATTAAAGATAATTTAACATAATCATATATTGTTATACATAATAATTAGTAATTGTATGTTAAATATAATTATATATTGTTACATAATAATATATTTAATATAATCACATATAACAAATATATAGTTATATATTGTTATATAATACATTTTATATAATTATAAAATAGTATAATTATATAATAGTTGTATTTGTTTTACTTACATTAGTATTATATTATAAATTATATATTATTTCATATATAATTATTATAATATAATAATTATATGTAATTATATTAAATATAAAAATTATATTATTATATAAAATTATATTAAATATAATTTAGTATAATTATATTTATATAATTGTATTAACATTGTGTAATAATGATACATTGTTATATAGTTATATCTATTACATATCATATGTAATGATTATTATTATAAAATTGATAACTAATATGATACATTAATTATTGATATATAATAATTAATATATGAATAGTTAATATTATAATTAACATTGCATAAGATAATTAATTAATATTATATAATAGGTATCTATATTATATTATCTGTATAATATAATATAATTAATGTAATTGTGTTTATATTTAATTACATATTTAATAAATAGTATTACATATAATTTATATTTACATTTTTATTCATTTTTAAGTTATCCATTGAATCCCTATTTATGTTCAAAAAATACAGGCTACCATTAATGAAGAATTATAATGTGTTCTCAAAGAATATTTTAAAATTTCAAACATAAAGAACTCTGGCTAATATTATCAGTTTTACATTCTTCCTTCTCAAATATTAAAGTAAATTGAAATTTCCTCAAAGTTTTCTTTTTTGTAAAAATGAGGCAGAAAGGTAACTTTTATTATAAAGGAGACGGGAACAATAAATCCAACTTCAAAGCCTCCTGTCAATATTGTTCTCTATTCTACTTCAGAAAGGTTGCTTGAAGGGAGCTGAAGTACTGGTTTTCAGAGCTTTAGAGTGAGCACTGCTCAGATGGCAAATTTCCTGTAGGAAACACATCCAATTTAAGCCTGGTATCCTACCCCTCATAACACACTGAAGCCATACTACATTAAAACCCAAATGTCATGCAAATAGTTGGGCCAATGGCTCTGGAAAGCAACTCCTGTATTATAGTACACCACATATGCTTTGATTGCCATTCATTAGCATGGTTTCCAGTAACAGTGACGTTTCCAAGTGATGCAGAACTGAAAGCAGATTCTGCATGAAATCCCCTTCCTGTACTGCACCTGGTTCCCACTCCCCCTTCCTTGCCCTCCACAGTGATGCTCCAGGCCTGGTTCCTGTCACTAGCCAGGCTATGGTTTCAAATCCCAACTCTGTGTTCTGGTTTTTTTCTGAGTCTTACTAGAGGTTTATCGACAAAATGCAGGCTCCCCATAATCTGTTTGAAAAGCCCACAGCGTTCAGCAGGAAGATACAATTATCCTTTAGTGGTGAACACTGTGCTGTGTGTTGTCATTGTGGCGAACATATCCTACAAGTATGTGTATGAAGGGAATCAGACTGGGAATTGGGGGGCGGGGGAGTGTGGTTTGTTTCCAGTCTACTGGTGAAACAACCTCTTCTCTGCCAAAAAACCTCAGATCCAGTGTCCCTTGGGAACTCTCTCCCTAGGTTTTACTTTGAAAACCATCTGCTCTTTCGGTGAGTATTGGCTCACCAGGGAAATCCTGACATCTCGGTCTCAGCCTCATGTCCGGGGAAACTCCATACCCAAGTCAGCCAAGACTTGGGTGTCCTTGGAGATAACATTTTATGGATCCAGAACTTCACACGTGTTTATCTTTTGGGCCAAAAATTATCCAGAGATGAAACTAAGCTTTCTAATTATGCAAATAAGTACCAAATATTCTCCTTTTTAAAGAAAGCCATTATCATATAGTGTAAACAGTCTCTGAATTTCAATTTCAGTTCTGCCAGTTAACCACCACACGACCTTGCACAAGTTGCAGATGAAACCTGGACACTGAATCATCTGAACTGAAACAAATACAAGCAGAAAAACCAAAACCAAAAACTATTCTTTTTCACTATGTCTCTTCAAATGTACCCTTGACCTATTTCTTCCTCACTGTTACAATGAAATCTTGGCAGGCTTCAAAATCTTTTTATTATGCTCAGGTAATAGAAGTGCTCCAGTCACTTTTACGTGTACCCATAGTCTCATTACAGGGCTAAGAATGTAATAATCCCTGATCCTTATTCTTACCACTGCCACCACCTCTCACCTTGATATTGCTTTAAGCCTGGAAATACAGAATGAGGGAAAAGCACATTTCACTTCTCTCTTTTCTCCGTCTGTTTTTCCTTATCCTCCTCTTCCTGTTTTTAGGACTTATCTGAGTTCTATCAGGCTTGGAGATGGAGAGTGAGGAAGAGAGGTATGCAACACTTGAGTGTTAGTTGAGTGGCATGGATATAATCTATGCTGGAAGCCCCTGAGTATGGCAGTGTTCCAAAGATGATTCTTCCTCTCGTGGGATGCTTTGGTGAGTTTCTTAATGATATCCCAACTGGATTCCTCTAATCACAACTCCCTTGATGCTTACTTGTTCCTTGCTAGCTGCTTTCAATTCTTCGCTCAGCCTCTGATCATGTGGCAGTTAACTCCCTAAATGGAGTCACACCTCATATTCAGGCTGTTTCTTGAAGTGGTGGTGGGGGGTGGAATTTAAAGTAGTTCCAATCACCTCTCTCTCACATGGCTCTTATCTAGCCTATGAAAAAAACTACTGCATCCTTGTCTCACCATGCTGTTGATGGATAAGGTTTTCATTCCTAAGTTAACCGTCTTTCTCTTGCTCTATTGTCTTGGGACAATCTGTCTCTAGTTTCTTTTGCCTTCCCTTGCTTCAGGGATCCAGGATTACAGGACAAGTCCTGCAAATAATTCCTTTGAAGCTTTCTTTCTTAGCTCAAGGGGGGAAAAACACCCCTTTTATCTCGCAGGAGTAGAAACGCCTTCCCCATAGTAATCCTCTCTCCCAGCTATTTCAGCTTCAGCATTTTATACCTTCAAGGTGGATGATGGCTCAAGATCTCAAAATCAAGTCTATATAACTCTAAATCCTGTGCTCTGAATCAGTAGGTGTCTTGGTCTGTTTTGTGTTGCTCTAAGGAAATACCTATGGCTGGGTAATTTATAAAGAAAATAAGTTTATTTGGCTTGCGGTTTTGCAGACTATGCAAGAAGCATAGCACCCACTCTTGTATCTGGTAGGGGCCTCAAGCTGCTTTCACTTACAATAAAAGGCAAAGAGGAGCTGATATGTGCAGAGATCGCATGGTGAGAGAGAAAGCAAGGGATGAGTGAGGTCCAGGTTCTTTTTTAAAATAATCAGCTCTTTTGGGAACTTAATAGAGTGAGCCCTCACTTACCCATGAGGGAGGGCATTAATCTATTCATGAAGGGTCTGCTCCCATGACCCAAACACCTCTCACTAAGCCCCACCTCCCAATACCACCACACTAGGAATTTAATTTCTTTTTTTGTTGTTGTTTTTATTATTATACTTTAAGTTCTAGGGTACATGTGCACAACGTGCAGGTTTGTTACATATGTATACATGTGCCATGCTGGTGTGCTGCACCCATAACTCGTCATTTACATTAGATATTTCTCCTAATGCTATCCCTCCCCCATGCCCCCAACCCACAACAGGCCCTGGTGTGTGATGTTCCCTTTCCTGTGTCCAAGTGTTCTCATTGTTCAATTCCCACCTATGAGTGAGAACATGCGGTGTTTGTTTTTCTGTCCTTGTGATAGTTTGCTCAGAATGATGGTTTCCAGCTTCATCCATGTCCCTGCAAAGGACGTGAACTCATCCTTTTTTTATGGCTACATAGTGTTCCATGATGTATATGTGCCACATTTTCTTAATCCAGTCTATCACTGATGGACATGTGGGTTGGTTCCAAGTCTTTGCTATTGTGAATCGTGCCACAATAAACATACATGTGCATGTGTCTTTATCGTAGCATGATTTATAATCCTTTGGGTATATACCCAGTAATGGGATTGCTGGGTCAAATGGTATTTCTAGTTCTAGATCCTTGAGGAATTGCCACACTGTCTTCCACAATGGTTGAACTAATTTACACTCCCACCAACCATGTAAAAGCTGTCGTATTTCTCCACATCTTCTCCAGCACCTGTTGTTTCCCAACTTTTTAATGATTCTAACTGGTTTAGAATCATTTAACCATTCTAACTGGTTTAGAATCATTTAACCATTCTAACTGTTGTGAGATGGTATCTCATTGTGGTTTTGATTTGCATTTCTCTGAATGCCAGTGACGATGAGCTTTTTTTCATGTGTCTGTTGGCTGCATAAATGTCTTCTTTTGAGAAGTGTCTGTTCATATAGGAATTTAATTTCAGTATGAGTCTTGGTGACGACAAACATCCAAACCATAGCAGTAGGTAATATATATTACATTATGATTGATTGATAGCACTTGGCCCTCAAAAGTGAAATAGCAATTGATAGTGAACAAAGCCTTAAATGAAAAGGAATAAATACCTTAGATTAGCATGTGCTATTCAATCTCTACAAAATTCTTCAAATAGTACCTCTCACCATTCTTTTTATTATGTCCTTCTGGAAGTTCTATAGGCATACATTGGCCTTTCTTATTCTCTCCTCCAAATCTCTTAACTGCTTACACATATTTTTTATCTCTTTATGTGTTAGCTTCAGTTCTGGAAATATGGAAAATTGTTACCTAAAAGTTATTCTGGAAATGCCAAGAACTGTTTGATTAAAATATAATAAATAAATGTATAGCTGAGTTCTCGAGAAAGTAAGCTAAATCCTCAAGCATCAGATGTGAGATGGTAACTAAAAGATAGAGTAGTAAGAACATAAACCCAATCTGTGATAACTCTCACTAGGATGAGGTTAGGAGGGAGGAGCCAGCATATTGACAATTTCAGAAAGTGTTTTTGACATTCACACACAAATTTGAGATATTAGGCCTACATGTGGGAGGGAGCGGGAAATGTAATACAAGTCAAAGAGCTACAGCATCAGTGAATGACAGGGTGAAAAAAAAAAGAAAGAAAGAAAATCTGCTCGCTGGCAAGAAGATAACAGAGAACTTGTCTATAGGTGGACAAAGTCCCCCTTAAGACTTTATAACCACAGAACTGAAAATCATGTGCACTTTGGTCTCAAATTTTTACCACCTTTGTATTGTGGGAAACCCTAAGCTGAAACAAATGACTCCAAATTTGTTCTCAGGCCAATATTAACCCTAGATTTCCTGGAAGAAACCAACACAAAATGCTGTCAATTCAGGTGTACTGAGTCTCATAGTTAAAACTCCACTAAAGATCAATTCACAGCTCCAAATGCTAAAATCAAAGAGTACACAATTCATTATGAGTGCTACAGACAGCTGATTAGATAATATAATATGATAGAACCTATAAAACTGATTATTTTTAATGTTTCAAAAATTTTTCACACTTACAGAAAAGTTGCAAAAATAATGAAAAGAAGTCCTATATACCTTTAATCTGGATTTTCCCAATGTTTAACATAAGCATTCTATTTTATATATACAGATATTTTTCTGAACCTTTTGAGAGTAAGTTACAGATGTAATGCCTATTAACTACTAAATACTTCAGTATGTATTTCATAAAATAAGGCTATTCTTATATAATCTCTGTATATAATTATGATATCAGAAAATAAACAATGATATAGTTCTATTATCCAATCCACAGATCTTATTTAAATTTTGTCAATTGTCCATTGAACATACTTTAAAGTAAAAGAAAAAAATGTTTGTCTAGTTTAAGGTCCAATTCAGGACCATACATTGCTTTTAGTTGCTATGTCTCTTTTGTCTCCTTCAATCTAAAATCCTTCTTCAGTCTTTGTCATTTATGACCTTGATATTTTTGAAGATTAGAGGCAAGTTATTTTGTACTATATCTCCTAATTCGGTTTTCCCAAATTTCCTCATGAGTAGATTCAAGTTAGGTATTTTTGGCAGGAAAAATATTGTGTTCTTCTTAGTGCATCATATCAAAGGCAAATGATGTCTATTTTCCCTTTTACTGTGGGAGATTAACTTTGAACACTTGGTTAAGAAATGCATGTCAGGTTTCTTCAGCACAAACTTACTATTTCTCCTTTGTAATTAATAGATTTCATGTGGAGAGATACTTTGAGAGTATGTAAATATTCTATTTCCTATGAAATTTCTAACCATTAGTTTTAGGACCTCTTGATTATTCTTACCTGAAACAATTATTACTATGTTAGTTGCCAAATTATGTTAAATTAGTATTTTAAATAAATTAAAATACAAAATAAAGAAATGACAACATAAAAAGAAAAAAACAACAACAAAACTAGGCAGATTTGTAAAAGAACTAAAGAGAACATCCAGAAATGATAGACAATGTCATTGAAATTCAGAAGTTAATGGATGAATTAAAAATACATTAAATGCAGCCGAACAGAGAATTAATATACTAGAAAATGTGTCTGGAAAATTATTCAGAATCTAACCTAGCAATATAAAGAAATGGAAATTTTTAAAGCAAAATTAAAAGTCATGAAAGATCTAATGAGAAGGTACAACATAGGTTTAACAGATGTTTCCAAAAAAAAGAAAAACAGAAAAGAAGTAATTTTCAAATAGATAGTGGCTGAGAATTTTGCAAAATTATTAAGACACAAATCCTTGGATTCAGGATGTATAACAAGCAGAATAAATAAAACTAAATCCACACTAGATATACCTTAGTGAAATTGCAGGACATGAAAAATAAAGAAAAATTAAAGAACAAAAACAAAGTAAAAAGAACAGATTTGCTACATATGAAGAATGAGAGTCCAACATACAGCAGATTTATGGACAAGAGAAGCCAGAAGACAATGGAGTATTTTAAAGCTGAGAGTTTACTGTAGCTCCCCCTTATCTGTGGTTTTGCTTTCCACATTTTTTACCTGCAGTCAACTGCAGTTCAAACACACTAAATGGAAAATTTTAGAAAAAAAATGTTAAATTTCAAATTGGGCACCTTTCTGAGTAGCCTTGCCCAGGTGAGATGTGAATCTTCCCTTTGTTCAGCATATCCACACTACATACACAATCCACCTGTTAGTCACTGATTAGCCATATTGGTTACGAGATTGACTGTTGCAGCATCTCAGTGCTTGTGTGCAAGTAACCCTTATTTCACTTATGGCTCCAAATCACAAGAGTAGTGATGCTGGCATATTGTTATAATTGTTCTATTTTATTATTGGTTATTGTTGTTAATCCCTTGGTGTGCCTAATTTATAAATGAAAGTTTACCACAGGTATGTACGTATAGGAAAAAACATGGAATATACAGGATTTGGTACTATCTATAGTTTCAAGCATCCACTGGAGGACCTGGAATGTTTCCCCCACAAATAAGGGGGGACTACTGTATTGTCAATATAAAATCCTCAGTCAAGCTTAACAACCATTTAAAAGAGTGTAGCCATACAACAATTTTAAGACAAGAAAATGCTGAGAGAGTTTACTCTCAGCATTAAATAGAGAAACTATAAGTTTCTCTATTTAAAAAAATTTTAACATTTTATGTGGTAGGCAGAATCCTAAAATGGCACCCATGATGCTCACCTGTAGCTATTGTAAACATACCTTCTACTAGTTATTCCATCAAACATTAATCGGGGTGCTGTTGTGAAGAGATTTGGCTGATGTATTGATGTCCCCAAATCAACAGGTCTTAAGGAGATTATCATATGAGACCTTTAGATCTGGGCTTAGGAATCAGAGACAGGGGAAGTCAGAGAGACTCAAAGTGTGAGGGTAGTTGAAGGAGGCTACATGGCAAGAAACTGGGCAGCTTCTAGGAGCTGAGAGTGTAGACCCAAGCCAACAGTCACCAACAGAATGGGATCCTAAATCCTATAACTACAAAGAATGGAAGTCACCAACATACTGAATAATCTTGGAAGCATATTATTTCCCAGAGCCTTCAGGAAGCAATGCAGGCTGGCTGACAACCTGATTTCAACCTTTTGAAAAGCTGAGCAGAGGTCCAAGTTTCCATCTGTGTCTGGACTCTTGATCCACAGAAACTGAGAGAGAACTGAAAGGATGTACAGGCATACCTTGGAGATATTGCAGCTTCCATTCTAGTGCACCAAAATAAAGCAAATATTGCAATAAAGCGAGTCACACAACTTTTTCTATTTTATAGTACGTATAAAAGTTATGTTTATACTACACTATAGTCTATTAAGTGTGCAATGTCATTATATATAAAAACAATGTACATATCTTAATTTAAAAATACTTTATTGATAAAAATGCAAATAATCATCTGAGTCATCAGTGAGTTACAATCCTTTTGCTGGCAGAGGGTCTTGTCTTAATGTTGATGGCTGCTAACTGATCAGGGTGATGGCTACTGAAGGTTAGTGTGGCTGTGCCGATTTCTTAAAATAACACAACATTGAAGTTTATTGCATTGGTTGACCCTTTCATGAAAGATTTCTCTGTAGCACGAGATATTGTTTGATGGCATTTTAGACACAATAGAACTTTCATAATTGGAGTCAAACTCTGCCACCACTTTATCAACCAATTTTATGTAAACATTCTAATTTTTTTGTTGTTGTCATTTCAGCAATGTTTACAGCATCATCGCCAGGAACAGACTGCCTGCATACACTACATCCATTCTGCAGCCCATAGATCAAGGAATAATTTTGAGCTTCAAATCTTATTACTTAAAAACTACGTTTCATAAAACCATAGCAGCCATAAATAGTGATTCCTATGATGGGTTTGGGCAAAGTAAATTGAAAATCTTCTGGAAAGATTCATCATTCTAGATGCCATTAAGAACATTCATGGTTCATGAAAGGAAGTCAAAATATAAACATTAACAGGAATTTGGAAGAATTTGATTCCAACCTTCATGGATGACTCAAAAAACCACTTTTTTTGCTCATCTATAAGAAGCAACTCATTTTCAGTTCAAGTTTTATGAGACTGCAGTAATTCAGTCACATCTTCAGGTTCCACTTGTAATTCTAGTTCTCTTGCTATTTCTACCACATCTGCAGTTACTTCCGCCACTGAAGTCTTGAATACCTCAAAGTCATCCTTTTCCAGAAGGTTTTCAAATTACTCCTTGATCCATAGGCTGCAGAATGGATGTTATATTAGCAGGTAGGAAAACAAGATTCATCTCCTTGTACATCTCCATCACAACTTTTGGGTGACTAGCTGAATGTCAATGTGCAATAATATTTTAAAACAAATCTTTTTCTCTGAGCAGTAGGTCTCAGCACTGAGCTCCGCATATTCAACAAACCAGGAAAAATGCACTGTCATCCAGACTTAATTGTTCTATTTATAGAGCAAAGGCAGAATAGCTTTTTTAAGGGCCCTAGAATTCTTAAGGGCCCTAGAATTTTTAGAATGGTAAATAAGCATTGGCATCAGCTTAAAGTCACCAGTTGCATTAGCCACTAACAAGAGAGTTGACCTATCCTTTGAAACTTTGGGTTCAGGCATCGAGGGCATCTTTTTCCAGTATAAGGCTGTTTCATATATGAAAATCTATTGCTTAGTGGAGCCACCTTCAACAGTTTTCTTAGCTAGATCTTCCAGATAACTTGCTGCAGCTTCTACATCAGCACTTGCTGCTTCACCTTGCACTTTTATAACTTCTCTGTTTTTTCTTTAAACCTCATGAGCAGCCTCTGCTAGCTTCAAACTTTTCTTTGGCAGCTTCCTCACCTCTCTCAGCCTTTATAAAATTGAAGAGAGTTAGGGCCTTGCTGTAGATTCAGTTTTGGTTTAGGTGAATGTAGTGGCTAATTTGATCTTCCATCCACTAAAATATTCTCCCTATCAGCAATAAGGCTGTTGCGCTTTCTTATCATTTGTGTGTTTGGTGGAGTAGGACTTTTACTTTCCTTCAAGAACTTTTCCTTTGCATTCACAACTTGGTTAACTGTTTGGCACAAGAGGCCATACAATTTGGCCTCTCTCAGCTTTTGACATGCTTTCTTCACTAAGCTTAATTAGCTTTTGATTTAAAGTGGGAGACTAGCAACTCTTTCTTTCACTTGAACACTTAGAGGCTATTGTGGGATTATTAAATGGCTTAATTTTAATATTGTTGTTTCTAAAGGAATAGGGAGACCTGAGGAGAGGGAGAGAGGCAGGGGAATTGCTGGTCGGTGGAGCAGTCAGAACACACACATTTATCAATTAAGTTCTTCATTTTATAGGCACAGTGTGTGGTATCCCCAAACAATTACAATAGTAACTAGTAACACCATAAATCACTCATCACTGATCACCATAGCAGATATAATAATAATAAAAAAGTTTGAAGTATTGTGAGAATTACCAAAATGTGATGCAGATACACAGTTAACACGTGATAGTGGAAAAATGGTACCAATGGACTTGATCAACACAGGGATGCCACAACCTTTAATTTGTGAAAAACACAATTATCTGCAAAGCACGATAAAGTGAGGTACAATAAAAGAAGGTGGCCTGGATCAGTGGCTCATGCCTGTAATCCCAGCACTTTGGGAGGCCAAGGCAGGCAGATCACTTGAGGTCAGGAGTTCAAGACCAGCCTGGCCAACATGGTGAAACTCTGTCTCTACTAAAAAATATATAAAAATTAGCTGGGCGTGGTGGTACATGCCTGTAGTCCCAGCTACTCAGGAGGCTGAGGCAGGAGAATTGCTTAAACCCAGGAGGCAGAGGTTGCAGTGAGCTGAGATTGTGCCACTGCACTCCCACCTGGGCGACAGAGTGAGACTCCCTCTCAAAACAAAACAAAAAACAAAACAAAACAAAAAAACGCTTGCCTGTATGTTGTTGTAAACCCCCAAGTTTGTGATAATTTCTTACACTGCTATGGAATACTATTACACTGTATTTTTAAAAGATGGAAACTGGAGATATAAAAAGCAATGGATAGCTCTAAACAAACATTGACTATATAGGACAATGTAAATAATAATAAAGATGGGGGAACACACAGAAGTTAGAAATAAAATACTAGCAAAAATTATATTTCAAACAGATGTTCAGAGTTAAAAATTGGAATATCATTGTGTTGCTTGGGAAGAGCCTAAAGATACTGAGTAACTAGATTATGTAAAACCAGGTATGTATGTTTAAAATATGAGAGCAACCACTAGAAATTGAATGTATAAGATTTCTTTTCACTGTATTATAGGTAATTTCTCAGATCTATTTTTCATATCACACATTCTATCTTCAGCAGAATCCAAACTGCCTTTTATCCTCTTTATTGTGGCTGGTTTTGTTTTGCTTTTTTGTCTTTGCTTCATCCAATTATTCAGCAAAGGAATTCATAAGGTGTGATTATTTATTTTTATATTATTATGTTTTAAGTAAAGTGTTTTAGCTTCGGCTGCTGTAACAAAATATTATAAGGTGTGCGCTTAAGCAAACATTTGTTTCCCACAGTTCTAGGGGCTTGAAATCCAAGATCAAGTTGCCAGCATGGTTGTGTTCTTGGTGAAGGCTTTCTTCTGGTTTACAGATGGCTGTCTTCTCGTATCGTCACATAGAGGAGAGGGTAATTTCATAACCTTATAATGATACTAATTCCATTCATGAGGGTCCCATCTTCATGTTTTACTTATCTCCAAAATGTCTCACTTCCAAATACCATCATATTGGAGATTAGGTTTCAACATATGGATCTGGGCAGAGTGGGGACAAACATTCAGTCCATAGCATAAAAAATTCTGGATACAGAAAAGATTACAAGTAAATCAACTCTCATAATTCACCACTATTAACATTACTATATCTCTGTGTTTGCTTATATAGATATTTATATTGGTAACCTATAAAGATATATGTGTGTGTCTACCTTTATTATGGTTATGAGATTCATACTTTCATTAATAATTATAGTATAATAGTTAAAAGTACAAACTTTGGAGTCAGAGACATGGGTTCAAGTCCAGCTCCAGGATTTACAAGCTTTGTGAACTTGGGCAAATTATTTAATCTTCTGAACCTCAGTTTCTTTATCTGTTAAGTGGAGGGGATGATTACAGTACTTGCCATATAGGATGGTCATGGAACTAAATTTCAGTTACCATTTTTTATTTCTAAAATGTACTTTTTCAAATAACCATTACTCTTTTCTTATAAGGTCTTATTATTTCATTAAAAAAATTTTATTTCCTTATTTTATGTCTCTAATTACTTTAAATATATTTGCTTTATACGATCTTTTGGGTAGTTCTGTCTTTTCAGGTTTTTGAGGGAACACATTCTCTTTTTGATTGTGTTATTTCTCTAGTTTTTCATGGATTGTTTCTTGATGTGATTTACTTTTTTAAATTTTTTTTTCATTAGAAGATTTTAGGTCTTCTGTTTAGGTGCTATGTCCTCCTGATCCATGGTTTCAAGGATGAAAGGCTGGTTCAATATACGCAAATCAATAAATGTAATCCAGCATATAAACAGAACCAAAGACAAAAGCCACATGATTATCTCAATAGATGCAGAAAAGGCCTTTGACAAAATTCAACAACCCTTCAGGCTAAAAACTCTCAATAAATTAGGTATTGATGGGACGTATCTCAAAATAATAAGAGCTATCTATGACAAACCCACAGCCAATATCATACTGAATGGGCAAAAACTGGAAGCATTCCCTTTGAAAACTGGCACAAGACAGGGATGCCCTCTCTCACCACTCCTATTCAACATAGTGTTGGAAGTTCTAGCCAGGGCAATTAGGCAGGAGAAGGAAATAAAGGGTATTCAATTAGGAAAAAAGGAAGTCAAATTGTCTCTGTTTGCAGATGACATGATTGTATATCTAGAAAACCCCATCGTCTTAGCCCAAAATCTCCTTAAGCTGATAAGCAACTTCAGCAAAGTCTCAGGATACAAAATCAACGTACAAAAATCACAAGCATTCTTATACACCAATAACAGACAAACAGAGAGCCAAATCCTGAGTTAACTCCCATTCACAATTGCTTCAAAGAGAATAAAATACCTAGGAATCCAACTTACAAGGGATGTGAAGGACCTCTTCAAGGAGAACTACAAACCACTGCTCAGTGAAATAAAAGAGGATACAAACAAATGGAAGAACATTCCATGCTCATGGGTAGGAAGAATCAATATCATGAAAATGGCCATACTGCCCAAGGTAATTTATAGATTCAATGCCATCCCCACCAAGCTACCAATGACTTTCTTCACAGAATTGGAAAAAACTACTTTAAAGTTCATATGGAAACAAAAAAGAGCCCGCATCGCCAAGTCAATCATAAGCCAAAAGAACAAAGCTGGAGGCATCATGCTACCTGACTTTAAACTACACTACAAGGCTACAGCAACCAAAACAGCATGGTACTGGTACCAAAACAGAGATATAGATCAATGGAACAGAACAGAGCCCTCAGAAATAACGCCACATATCTACAACTATCTGATCTTTGACAAAGCTGAGAAAAACAAGCAATGGAGAAAGGATGCCCTATTTAAGAAATGGTGCTGGGAAAACTGGCTAGCCATATGGAGAAAGCTGAAACTGGATCCCTTCCTTACACCTTATACAAAAATTAATTCAAGATGGATTAAAGACTTAAATGTTAGGCCTAAAACCATAAAAACCCTAGAAGAAAACCTAGGCATTACGATTCAGGACATAGGCATGGGCAAGGACTTCATGTCTAAAACATCAAAAGCAATGGTAACAAAAGCCAAAATTGACAAATGGGATCTAATTAAACTAAAGAGCTTCTGCACAGCAAAAGAAACTACCATCAGAGTGAACAGGCAACCTACAAAATGGGAGAAAATTTTTGCAACCTACTTGTCTGACAAAGGGCTAATATCCAGAATCTACAATGGACTCAAACAAATTTACAAGAAAAAAACAACCCCATCAAAAAGTGGGCAAAGGATATGAACAGACACTTCTCAAAAGAAGACATTTATGCAGCCAAAAGACACATGAAAAAATGCTCATCATCACTGGCCATCAGAGAAATGCAAATCAAAACCACAATGAGATACCATCTCACACCAGTTAGAATGGCAATCATTAAAAATTCAGGAAACAACAGGTGCTGGAGAGGATATGGAGAAACAGGAACACTTTTACACTGTTGGTGGGACTGTAAACTAGTTCAACCATTGTGGAAGTCAGTGTGGCGATTCCTCAGGGATCTAGAACTAGAAATACCATTTGACCCAGCCATCCCTTTGCTGGGTATATACCCAAAGGATTATAAATCATGCTGCTATAAAGACACATGCACACGTATGTTTATTGCGGCACTATTCACAATAGCAAAGATTTGGAACCAACCCAAATGTCCAATAATGATAGACTGGATTAAGAAAATGTGGCACATATACACCATGGAATACTATGCAGCCATAAAAAATGATGAGTTCATGTCCTTTGTAGGGACATGGATGAAATTGGAAATCATCATTCTCAGTAAACTATTGCAAGGACAAAAATCCAAACACCGCATGTTCTCACTCATAGATGGGAATTGAACAATGAGAACACATGAACACAGGAAGGGGAACATCACACTCTGGGGACTGTTGTGGGGTGAGGGGAGGGGGGAGGGATAGCATTAAGAGATATACCTAATGCTAAATGACGAGTTAATGGGTGCAGCACACCAGCATGGCACATGTATACATATGTAACTAACCTGCACATTGTGCACATGTACCCTAAAACTTAAAGTATAATAATAAAAAAAAGAGCTCACATTACTATCATTATGGCTACTGTTCATTTTTAATTCCAGCACATCTATGTTCCTTTTCTTGTTTGCTTAACTGTGTATTTTATCCAGCATTTCTTTGGGTTTGTGTTATTATAACTGTAAGAAATCATCTCCATCGGTAAAATTCTAGACATATCAAAATTGGGAAAAATTTTAGAGTGGACACTTAGCTTCCCAGCATCCTCCAATAATATGTAAGCACAAACTGTTTCTAGTAAAGTGCAAGTCTGGTCTTGATTCATAAACATGCTAAACTGTCAGCCTCCCTCTCCTGAATTAAAAGCATATGCATCACTCTGTTAAGCAAGACATTCTCATTTGACTATGTAAGTTGCAGGGAATGAGAAGGAAGGGCTTGAAGAAGTTTATGGAGGACAGGAAAGAAAGTAGAGAACATTAGCTCTTCAGACTTTTTGTAACAGTCTGAGTTCTAAGGAAATGAAGACTGGCAGTTACAATGTGCCTTTGAGCTTTAACATCTGAGGTATTTCCCCAGACTCTTCCCCAGTGAGCAATCCTAAATGGGTTGCCAAGAGAAATGATCAGGGCTATTAGAATAGCTTTGTGACAACATGGAAATTTACAAGATACTTTCACACTAGAAAATTATAATAATGTAATAAGTGTATTACATTTTTAAAGAATAAGGGGATTATTGGCCAATGGCAAGGATTTCTATAATGTAAAAGCCCCAAGAATTTTTTTAATAAGTAATGTGATCCACATGTACAGATAGCTGTAACATTACAATAAAGACAATTTACTTCAAAACTCTTGAATCATGAATCTAAAAATTACAGTGCAATGCAAATAAACATTCATTTCAGGTTCACTCTGAGCCTGAAATCGTTCTTAATGGTGGTGTCTCATGCTTCAGTTTGCAAATACACTTCATAGCTTCATTTAGAGTATACGCATTTCAGGTTAGGAGCCCTTATCTGGAACATGAAAATTACACTGAAGACCCTAGACAATAAATCCCTGACATTCCAGTAAAACCTTCTCTTAAGCAACATTAATGTTACATACAATTACATAGAATTTGATTCACTTTCCAGAATGATTGGGTCATCATCTGGCTTGGTGGAAGATTTGGCTGTTATCAGGCATGTTACACTTGGTTTTATTCCCTATAGGGCCTGAAGGGGAGGTCAAACAGTAACAGAATATCTTTTTTTACCACTGTACTAAAGGACAATTTTTCTCCCCTCCTGGTCTGCCAAGATTCAAATCCCAACTAATACTGGCACATTACTTAACCATTCCTCCATGACTGTTTCCTCAACTAAAAAAAAGTGAAAAACATTAACTATTCCATGTGCTGTGAGGATCAAATAAGCTAAATCATAGTTGCTAGTATTATTATACTATAACATTAACACTTTTATCATTTTAGGCCCTCGGGAAACAAATAAAAATAATAACGATGGTATTAAAATGTTACTTTACAAGAGACTTTCTAAAGATACATCTGTTGAGGACTTATATTTTGCCAGGCAATTTAGAGTCCTTATGTCTTGTTTTCCTAACACGACTCCAAAGTTAGCACTTTTATCCATGTTTTACAGATGATAGAAATGTGGTTCAGAGGGTTTAAATAATTTAACTGTGACCAGCCAGCAAATTGATTTGAAAAGACCAATGCTCTTTCCACTCTTTCTACTGATGCAAGGACAATTTGACCCAAATATGAAAATGATCCTAGCCACTTCCACTTATTTTAATGAAAAGTGAGTGTCATCATAATGGAGCAGGGGACATACATATAGCTAATTACTGAAAAGAGGGTTGGAAAAAGGCTCAGCTTTTCCACTGACAGGCTTTATGGCTTTTGCAAGTCACCTTACCTCTCTGGTCCTCATTTTCCACACTGGTAAAAAGAGGAACTTGGACTAGTCTAGTGCACCTAGTTAATTTTTCTGTTTCAGTTTCCTTATTTGTGAAACAAGAATATAAGTTTGCCCTCTCAGGGAAATTTTGGGGATGAAATGATTTTCAAAGTGTCTTCTAGTTATCTATTTCATAACAACTTACCAAAATTAATGACTTAAAACAATAACTGTTATTTCTGTTCACAGTGAATTGGGTTTTGATAAGACCCAGCTAGGCAGGTTTTGTTCAGGGTGTCCCACAGAGTTTAAGCTGGACATTGGCTAGGGCTAGGGTCACCTTTAAAGCTTCCTTAGTTACCCGTCTGGTGTCTGAGCTGAAAAGGCTCAAACATCCAGGGGCTGGAGGAGCTGGGGCTGTTTGTCTTTCTCCACATGTCATCGCTCCATGTAGGATCTCTACAAGGCAATCTTGGGATAGCCAGATTGCACACATGGTGGTTTAAACACAAGCTGTTATTATCCCAAGAAAACTTGCGGACGATACATATCCTTTCCTAACTGAACTTCTGAAATCACACAGCATCACCTCTGTTTCATTGTATTCATTAAGGAAGTCAGTAAGTACTAAGTCCTACTCATGTTGAATAGGAGAAGGCATAGACTCCACCTCTAGACAAGAGGAGTATCCAAGAATTGCACACATCCTTTAAAAACATCCTTTAGACCACCAAAACTTGCTGAAAGTGTAGGTATTGTTATTAATTTTATGCAGATGCAGATTATTCTCTCTGGGAATTATTAACAGCAAATAGAAAACATTTCATACCAAGTGGATTCTAAGACTGCCTTCTCCAAATGTGAAATTGGTGTGTTCTTAGGAAATATCTATCAATTTTTACATTAGTCAGAGTAAAATATAACATGGAGAAAAAAATTCTTGTAAAAATATTACTAAACATGATGCTATCTCAAGCCAAATACATTTTTAAAGCTCATCTGCTTAAAAAAGATTGTTTTCCTTTTTTTTTTCTTTCCTGTCTGTTAAAATGGATAATAAAAAAGTGACTACACTAAGTATATTGGGGCATTTGGTCACTTTTGAAAATGCGACTGGGATTTTGAACCATGCTTTATAATCTCGGCCTGTTAACTATGAAGCCATTCTTAGGAACAAGGAAGGTGAGAGGTATGATTTCTTCTGTAAGGGCTACTAGGGTCTTACAAGTGCCTCGCTCTCATTACTAATTAAAGATGAAGTTCTGCTGAGAAAGCTTCAGTGATGAATTCAGGGATTTTCAGGGAGTTATCTGTTTAGCTAAAACTGGAAGCCAAGTCAGCTGACTCTTATTTCAGTGCTCATTTAATTATTGTACACAGTTTCTCAAGATCACTGCAAAACTTGCATGATTTTTTACTTGAGAATAAAATGCATTGAGAAGTTTAATATCTCTGTATAGTTTTGACATAATAAATGTCCTATTGTTTAAGCCCTATTAAATTCCTATTTAAATTTGCAATGGAACCAATGTATATTTTCCATAATGGCAAGTTATTTTATCTCAGAAGTAAATAAACCAATAAATATCCCCAGTTTTCTTTATTCACTGCTATTGATCCATGATCCATAAGTTTATCTAAACCCTTCTTGATTCTATTTATTTTCTTAAGCCTGTAGAAATTCTGAGAACCATCACTAACTCTAGAACTCCATAGTGTTTAATTTAAAATGAACTCTTTAAAACTACAAAGGAACCTATAAAGTTTTTAATAGCTAATCAACTCACTCAGCTTTTGTCTCTCTATAACAAAAAGGTGTTAAATTTTAAATTAGAGATTCCATATCCAGTTTGAACAATTTAAGAGTGTGGTCCTATTTTTATAAGATAACATTTTTTATTCTATCTATATATTTTTCCATCCGTCCATTCAAACATCCTTCTTGTATCTCCATATATGTATCAGACAGTATTAACCAAATACATATCTATTTCCAGAGTTAACAGAGGTGTCATTTGGAATTATTGAGAGTGATGGGTAGGCTTTTACTTTTTATTTTGTGCTTTTCTATGCTGCTTGAATTTTCTATCCTTATGTAAGTATCACTTAAAATAACTCAGTTAGAATTGTGTATTGCTTAACATTTTAAACATACACTGAGGCCTGTCAGGGGAGCAGGGGGAGGAAGAACTTCAGGATAAATAACTAATGCACGTGGGGCTTAATACCTAGGTGATGGGTTTATAGGTGCAGCAAACCACCATGGCACATGTTTACATATGTAACAAACCTTCACATCCTGCACATGTATTCCAGAACTTAAAACAAAATACATATTAAAAAAACAAAAATGCAATATCTGTGAAGCATAATAAAGTGAAACACACACACACACAAACACTTTGATATACATGCTTCATATAATTTAATGCTCACTGGGACCTTATAATTATTATTATCCTTATTGTATGAAAAATGAAACAGGCACTGAGAAGTAAGGTAATTTTTCCCAAATGACACACCAAGAGTGGTTCCTCTCTAACCATGGGGCTTGTATTCCAAGATCCCCAGCAGATGCCTGAAACTGCAGATAGTACAGAATTCTATATATACTGTGATTTTTGCCTATATGTACATATCCATTATAAAGTTCAATTTATAAGTTAAGCACAGTAAATGATTAACAATAAGTAATAATAACAAAATAATTATAACAAAAGTCATGTGAAGGCGGTCTTTCTCTTCCCCAAAAATATCTTATTGTACTATACTCACCCTTCTCCTTGTGATGATGTGAGATGATAAAATGCCTCCCTGGTTAGATGAAATGAGGTGAATGACACAGGTGTTGTGACATAGCATTAGGTTACTACTGGCCTTCTGATGATATGTCAAAAAGGAGGATCATCTGTTTTGGGTGATCCTGGATCATTGGGCCATGACAATGTTGATGGCTGGATGTCAGAAGCAGACAATGTCAATGACTAATGTATACATATAATAATCAGTGTCATGTATACAGCATGTATATGCTGGACAAAGTGATGATTCATGGTTATCTTCATTGCTACATATTAATAGGTGATTAATACCTTTTACAAAAAAATTATATTAAAGATTCATTCAGCACCTACATATGTCAAGCACTGTGCAAGGCATTACAGAAACATCTTATTTAATCTTCGTAACAATTTTCCAATGTAATTATTTGAATTCATGGCTTTTGTTTTGATTCTATGCAATACTAAGTATTAGCAGTTGAGTACAGCAAAATAATAATGTATGCTTGTACTTATTTCTTGTTCGCATTACTAATTGTTGGCTATTTTTTTCAGTATGTGCTGTGTTAATGATCCCTATTTTAGGAGAATTAAATTCTTAGATAAAGAAAATAAATGTCAAAGTTAGGACAATCCACTTTTTTATTGATTGTTGTTGGACATTAGAATACATTTGAACTTTAGCCAACACACCTGTAAGATTAAGCATATGGAAGACTTCAATGCTTAAACCTCTGGCCCTCGTACATAATGAGTTTTCCTTCTCATGGCAATACATAGTCTAATTAGATTATGGTCAATATTTTAAGGGCATATTGATGTCATGGCACACTTTTCCTAAATTTAAAATGCTTATTTACATAGAAGAAAGTAAGAGATACTTGAAGTTCCTTTCTCAAAGCCCTTCGCCTATAAATTTTGTTTGCTTGGCTTTTTCAGTTACATCTCATTTCAAGCTACTAAATCAGAATACCATAGACTGCGTGGCTTAAATAATAAAAAAAAAAACATTTATTTCTCATAGTTCTGGAGGCTGTAAGTCTGAGATCACGGTGACAGCATTGTCGGATTCTGGGGAGGACCCTCTTTTGGGTGGCAGGCAGTGATTTACCTTTGTATCTTCAGATGGTGCAAAGAAAGAGGAAGACAGCACTCTGGGATCCCTTTTATAAGGGCACTAATCCCATTCATGAGGGCTCCACCTTCATGAAATAATTACCTTCCAAAGACCCCACCTACTAAGACATCACCTTTCAGGTTAGGAATTCAACATATGAATTTTGCAGGGACACAAACGTTTATTCAAACCATAACGTGTTCTTAAATATGAATAGAGGAGGAATAAATCTCTCGTTTGTCTAAATAAGGCAAAAGAGGTTATAATCAACTTTCTCCACAGACTCACATTTTTCTTTAGGAAACGTAATAGAGTGATCAGAACATCCCACTCCTTCTTGGACAGGTCACTTGACAATCTCTACAGGAGTATGGCTATCCTACAAGTGCAAATCCATTTTGTCCTCATCTTCGGCTTCAGTGAATGTGACCAGCTCTGGAGCTTCAGATCATTTTGATGATTGAGGATTTCCACATTTTTGCAGAGAACTAGGAGAAACGTGGATTGCATCTGGATATTGCAGGGCATTAAATTTAATAACAAATTAAAGGCAATAAAATCCTTTGGCCAGTCTCTCTTTTGAGATCCTGTCCTGAAATTTCTATCCGATTATGATAAAGAAAAAAAGTCAAAATAGAATCTGTCCAGATAAGGTAGATCCCTACAACACACAAGGAAGTAGAAAAATGAAAAGTAAAAAAATATCCATAAAACCAAGCACAACCCACCAAACAGCTTTTATGGAGCAAAGGGGGTTTGTACTACATTGATCCAGAATATCTTGCCACGCTTATTAAACTACCCAGGTTATTTTTCATTTCTCAATTTTGCATATGTAATATATAGCAAATAATAAGTTAATCTGAGTAGCAAAAGCAGAATTGTAACTTTTCAAAACTCTGATACTTTTTGTGAAAAGAACTAAGCAAATCATGCTGTCTTCTGCTCAATGGGGCATAGGGAATAGTGGCCCTCATCTCTCTTCATGTGCTGAAGGCTGAAATTATTCAGTTTTTAGATCTACAAAGCTTGTCCAGCACTCAGACAGCCTGGCCCTGAAGATATATGCACTTAATAAATATTTTTGGATGGTGCTTAAAGCTGTTAAATTGCTAAATAGCAATAATCATAGACTTTGGCAGTGTGCCCTATTAGCACATCTTCAACTGTTATATAAGCAGCCCTAAGCGAAAATTAGCCCATGGGACTCCTCTAAACACTCTGCTAAAAATAAACTTCATCATCTCTCATTTCAATGTTCATGAGGTCATAAGCATTTCATACATTGCATGCGCTTATCATGTCAGTACCTTTGAGCTCAGGAAGTTGGCACCTAGAAAAATCAAATATTTAGATCCTAATGGATTCCAGAAAATAGTTTTCCCTCTTCAGGCCTGAAAAACCCATAAAACTTGAAGACTACTGATTATGCAAAATCCAGGTATAAAGCAATATAGTATAAAGCATTTAGCAAAAATGTTCTCTTGCTATTTTTTAAATTACCTGCCTGACACACGCTCAAAGACAGGATGGAGACTTGTGTCCTGCAAAGGCTTCATATATATTTGTTATTATTACTATAAATGCAAGATAGAGTTCACAGCCAAAAATTAAAAAGAACCTAAGACATGCCTATCTCATAATATAGTCTTGAAATGTAAATGAAGTAAAAATAGTACAAAAGATGGTACATTATAAAGCTGAAAATGTTAGTTGCCAGTACTGTTGTTCCCTATCTGCCTGGATTATTTCTTAATGGTTCTTTTGTAATATTTTGATTTTTCAAAATATGTGGAGTTCTTTTTTTCTCAGAAGTGAGTTGTGCAACCTTCTCCAAGTAGAACATTTTAGCTTTTCTCTAATATATAACTAACTATTCCTGAATTAAATTTCCTTTCCTTTTTACTTAGAACATGCCCCTAGTGTTGGAACAGCTTGCAACATTAGCCTTCTCCTCTGGTCCTTAGCAACCTCTGCCAAATGCTAACCTGATCCTTTACATGACAAATAGATATTATTGGCAAATCAGAATCCATATATTGCTCCAGGTCAGGATCAAATTCAGTGTCAATACCAAAGGCTTCCCCAATAAGGAGTGAAAGTACCTTACTCATTCCAAACATGTCATCTTCTTTTACTAAAATGTCCTAAGTATTAAGCACCCTCTTTTCCTTTATTAATAACCCATGATTCATCAGCTTCCAAGATTCCTTACTAAATTAATCTGAATTAAGTAAATTAGATGCCTTCATTTAACAGATCCCACAAGTCCAGAGCTAGTTGGAGAAAAAGTAAAATTTCAATTTCACATTCTTATAAATATTCAGGCTCACATATTTTTATCCACTGTTCATCTTGTTAATGTCAGCCTCCATAATTTATTGACCATGTAAAAATATTTTAGCATGGAAAGTGGAGAAAATGAGCGAGAATAAATCATTCAGTGCTCTTCCGCAATGCGGTCCAGAAGACCTTCATTTTAAATTCTGTATTCAAGCAACGGTTGAGACAAATTGGTTAGCAGTTCATTATGGGAACAATTTCAGAGCTCATTCATTTAGACTGTAAGGACTTTTCTGTGTTACTGAAGGCAGCCAACTCATATTTGGTGGTTTCAAGAACACAATACTTGGTGATTTCTAAAAACTACAGTATATGCTTCAGTTCTTAAAATTCATCATCTAATTTCCTCTATCTCCCTTCCACTGGGTAAGACACATCTGTCAACATATGTGCCATTGGCCTATTATTCTTCCTCCAGTGGTTATTGAGCTTGACTCTCTATGCTGTATCAGAGAAAAGTTATTCTGACACAAATGCAGGCACCATGGGGTAACGTAAACTATGCAAGGGTTAAAATTGGTCACCCCTCATCCTCACCCCTGTGAATCTACCTAGAGGGAAAACTAAACATTGTTTTAAACAACATGACTCCCATAATCCTATATATTAGGAATTTACATTGTAAAAGTTAACTTTATTCATTTATTTTCCTAACAGAACAACATATGTTATGCTTACATTTGAAAGCAATCTCAGAAAAAGGGCCTGCATGTGAATGCAATTGGCTGGGAGTAACATTTCCCTTAGACAAAATTGTGAGCAAAACACATGTTTTTCCATCTAAGTTAGAAGATGGAAAATCCTGCATTATTTTTCAGGCTTTTGTGGCATGCGATTTAAAATCAATGCATATTTCTTCATGCACATTTTCACAAATGTCAATGTTGATACATCCATCAGATCTGTTGTGTTCAATCCCTTCAGTACCTGGAGAACTTGTACTCTTGAAAATATTTTCCCCCTAACTTTTCAATTTGCTCCTGAGAATTGTAATTCTTTTTGACTAGTGATAAGTGAAAAACAGAACTCTCTATCTTTGTTTCCTGCTGAAGGAATAGAAATGTTTCTATATGCTTGCTTTTAATTTCATGTAGGCCAAAGAATGGCTGTTCCACTAACTGCTATACTACAATAATCTCTCCAGCTCATCTCAAAACTCACAAAGAAAAGAGAAGCCAAGCAGCCACTAACATGTTACAGGTGACATAAGATAATCTAGTACAAGCAGAAAATTCTAAATATAGGAACTCCTGGAAGACAAATAAATTGCAAATAAAACAGAAGATATCATTATTTTGCCAGGAGAGTACTCATTTTTTTCTTACTGTTTAGGAAAAAGGTAAGCTTTTTCTAAATTCTAGTTTTTTTAAATAAAACTTGGCTAGAAGAAGGAAATTGTAGGTCTTCATTTTAGCTATACACATTCAGGAATAAGGTTACCGGGAAGCCAATCAGACATTGATTGGAAAGGAGAGAGAAAAGGACATGCCCCATGAGTAAAGTAATCTATTCAATATTAGAAAGGGCAGGATGCCAGCAGTAGATATGTATAGAGAGTGACTTCCTTCAATTTATGAAGAAGAGGTAAAGGTAAGCAGAAAATATACTGTTTGCTACAAGTACTTAGAGAGATGTATAGAGTTTATCTTTATTTCTTTCAAATACATGATTAATTTTGAAATGAGATGGGCAGAAAAACTATCCACTAAACAGAAAATAAAGTAAGTTGGAACATTTTATGTACTTAACTTGACATCTGAGTAATCTAAGAAGAAGTGGCTTTTAAAATCAAGAGCAAAATTTTGCTTTGTAAGCTGCTGTCAGAATCAACGTGCCTTTATTCAGCTTCTACTGCCTATCGCTTCACCCACCTTTGGCCAAGACCAAATGTAGTATTTTTAAGTTGAATGACTTTACACATATAATATAGCAAATGACTTACTTTTTAGAGAGGTAAGTATAATCTCAAGGCTAGTATTGGGAGTAAAGTCTCTTGACGTGTGAAATATGTCAAAACTTATTTTTTTATATACTTCAGATTAGAAGATGAATGCATTTTCTTTTAACCACAAAATACTATGATGCATGTAAAATAGGTAAATAAGTGAAACTTTATTTTCAAATCTGTTACAACTAAAAGGAGCACCAAAAGAACTATATTTCCATAGTGAATAGAAATAAGTAGGTTGCATAAACATAAATGTTTACTCCAATGAGCTACTCAGTCATCAGCATTTATTCCAGAGTTCTCAGAGCACAATTAAATAAAATTGGTGGTGAACTAGCATTTCAAATTATAAAATCAAATTAATCTTTCTTTGGGCATGAAGATGGGAACTACAATTTTCAAGAAGGAGCAAGTATCTCTTCATAACAATTCTGAAAATGGTTCTTTTAATTTGAAAATTGTGCAACAACAACAAAGAAATTAATTCAAATGACTTGAATCCTTCCTAAGGAATGTGTAATACATAGTTCAACAAGAGTTAACTTACATGTAAACAATCACAATGAATTATTAGTCATGCACAGGCACACATTCAATGTGTCTATCTATAGATATTCACTAGCATTGGCAAGGCTGTAAGCCTAGGGTGACCATATGTTCTAATTTATTGCCTGGGAAAGTTTCACTGTAATATTATCCTTTTTCATTCTCAAGAGTCTCCTGGTTTGGATGATAAATTTTACAGCAATATTATGTAAGTCCCAAGTGGCTGATATGATGTCTTAGTATGAATTCTCCTATTTTCTTGTTTTCTACATGTTGTATCTCTGGTTTGCCCATGCTAGCCTGGCTTTCTGGAGTAACAACATCAATATACTCAATAAACAGAATAAAGAGCTTTATAAGTTTTTCTGTATATAATTACTCAAAGTTCAATCCTTCATAAGTCTTTACTTCTTTTCTATAACGAGATCAACAGTGCATGTCTAGTGTTACTATTTCTGTTACTAATCGCTATCACTTAAACGTGTGTAACTCAAATTCTTCCCGATATGAAACTACATGCAAAGCACTCTAAGCATCCATGATTTGGGGCTGCATTCACCTGCCTGGAGACTTTCCATCGTCCTTTAAGACAACTTTTAATCTATTTTTCCCTTCATTCATAATTGTCCCTCAACCCAGGGCATCAATAGTCTTATAAACAAATAAAATTGAAATCCAAGGGTAGAGTTCAAAGTTCCCCACTGAGGACAAGTTGCTGCATGGATGAGGACTTTGCTATTTACCTCTTCATGACCATGACAGATTAGTCATACCTGGGAGTCAAAGAAGATATTTAGAGACTGAATTGATCCCTGAACTGACACTAGGATAATGATGTTTTAGTAAAAGGAAGCTGAATTTGACATTCTCAGACCCAATTCTTGGATGCTGACTGGTTCAGGGACACTGTGTATGCTCATGGTACAATCCTGGGTGGTGTCTCTCATACAATATCAGTCAAACTTCTGTAAACCTGTGCGTTTCAAGTTCCTCAGCAGAGTCCAAAAACCTACAGGTTGGTTAGGCCTATAATCACCATAAGGAGAGAGGGCTCCTGAGAAGATTCCAGGGGTAGAAGTGCCAGGAATCATGGTGATAAAGACAGCAGCAGGAAGTGAGAGAGAGTGATAACAAATGCCATCAGCAAAGCTGAGAGCCACAGCAGTGGTTCTCAGCTGGTCATTTCTAACAGGCTCAGATGATCAGTGCTAGTCATTTCTGACAGGCTCTGAGAGCACCAACAGCTGCTATAGAACATGATAGCCAAAATTGAATAGATTGCAAAATATATCAGCAATAGCAGCCAGAAATTATAAACTTTCACTAATGATGGGAAGATGGTAGGTGATGGGAGTTAAGAAGGATGGAATTTGGAGTTAAAAATTTCTATGTAAAATCCGTATACTCTGTTGTCAACAAGGTTGGTGGGACCTATAGAAATAAAGATAACTTGGAAAATGATCAGTTGCCTATTTCACTTAATCATCCCCTAGACGGACACAAGCTTTCTGACACTTCTAGTCGCAAGTAAACCATGTTCAGGGTAGCCAAGAGAGTTGCATGTGTCTATCTCATAATAGTTGAGTAACAATTGAAGGGCAACAGAACATCTGTTGGATGCCTTTCAGTAATTATGTAATTTAATCCTCATGCCAACATTGCAAGTTTTGAATTCATAAAGCCCATTTTATAGATCACTAAAATGGACCTCAGAAAGACTTCAGTAATTTCCTCAAGTACACATCAACAAGTGACATAGCTAGGATGTGAACGCAGATCTGACTAATTCCAAAGCCAGTGCTCTTCCCATCAGACTCTGCTGCCTCCCTGGGAGCCCAAGATAAACAATGGAAGCAGTCACCACAAACACCAAGACCTCTCCCTCTCTACCTCCTGCCCCCTGCAGAGGGAAGCAGATGTTCGGCAAAGTATCTATACTTCTGGGCTCTGAAACCATCCATTTCTGAAACTGAAATCCAACAACTGAGAAGTTGCTGACATGGCTGTTGAGTCCTGCCAAGTCCCCTGGGTTTGAGGGCATTTTGGTGTAAAAAATGTTGATAATCACTGTAAATGGAGGAGTATGACTCTCAGCCCAGAAAATGAGGCTAGTACTTAAGTAGTTCTGGCAGCAGCATCGATATTGTGGTACTGGGAGGTACATGCTTTTCGCATAGACAGTAAAAAATAAAAATAAACAGATTGTCTGGAACTCTTCCAACCACTGCCCCTCCTCTACCCCACTTTTGCCATCCCCCAGTGCTTATAACCCAGTTCTCTCAGTCCCAAGTGTGGTTTCCCTGTTAAATGCTTGCAGAAAGCAGGTGAAGTATGTGTTGCACGGGTAGATAATGATTGTATCTCCAGAGTACTAGTGTACCAGGCAGTGATGTTATTGTGGTTCCCACAGGTCCAAAATGAGGTTGTTTCTGAGGCAAACAGCATGAGCAGTTTCATACAGAAGATGGCTTGTCCCAAAGAAAGCTAGACTTCCTTAGAAAGGGAGATAAAGTGGAAGGTCTCTGTAAGCTCCTCATAGAAATTGAAGCATGAGGAGAATTTAGAAGAATCACAAGCATGGCAGGGTGTGCCAGTTTTATTAATTAGTTGGTAAATAATTCCTTAGATGTTTAAAATGACATCTGAGAGATTTTCTCTAATGTCAACATATATGAAGACTGAGTTGGTCTTAAAATGCCATTATAATAAAGCTACAAGGAATATTACTAAGTGGAATACATTTCTAATATTTAAATTTCATATGTTTTCATTCTAGTTGAGTCTGTGGAAAAAGAAAATATTTCCATGTTGACACCAGCATTTACTAAGCATTGTTACTGTTCTGCTCTCCATGTTGGGCTTTAAAATGTATTATTTTAATTACTCTTCACAAACTACTTGCAAAGTATTTTGCAGATAACAATTGACATTTGTTGAGCATCTGCTCTGCACCATTTTAGGTGGTTTACATATATTACTTAACTTAATCCTCTATAAAGTTGATACCATTTTTTTTCCATTTTATAGACAGCAATAGGAATTATAAGGAAATGGTGATTATTTAATATAATTATATCTAGCATATATTGAAAAATTATTCTGTAACAGGCACTGATCTAAATACATTTCATATATTACACAACTCTATAAAACAAGTACTGTGGTTACACCCATTCACACACAAAGCAGTTGGCTAAGAGAGTTTAAGTAATTTACCTAAAGCTACACAGTTAATGTGTATCAAAACCCAATTCGTTAGATTTCAATGTCTACTAATTTTAACCACTGCATATTTGCTCACAACTTAGTAAAGACAGAGAAGTTTAATAACGCTTCTAAGATCACACAGTTATAAAGAATAGACTTAATAAGACACTGAGTCCCAGAATTTTTTGTTTTGTTTTGTTTTTTATTTTGTTTTTTACTTCAAAGTCTATGTCTTTTCCACTTCATCAACAGGTTGCCTTTCTAAGAAGTATTTCTTTGGCAATGAGATTCTACCATAAAGCCTACAATACAAACCCTTAATTATTAACACCCATTGAGTTCTCCTTATGTATATAAACAAAAAACAGACTCGATGTGGACCAGAAGACTTTGGCTTTTAGGTACAGTGAAAAGTTGAAGATGGTGTTTCAAAGTTAAACAACAAAATTTGAAAGGCACTGTGGACAGTGAAAATGAAATTAACGCTTTTGGCTTAAGTAAAAATATAGCTTGAAATATTTCCATTTTAAATCTAAATTTTACTGATAAGACATGAAAATAAAATCCTGTCTTCTCTAAGAAATACCATTTCCTAAGTCAGCTAAACAATTGAGTGTCCATCAAATTTGACCCATCCTGCAGTGAATTTTCAAGTAATTTATTCTAGGTATGTAAGCATAAATTCATAAATGATAGCAAAACAAGTGGTATGTTCTTGCTCATTTAGTATACTCATATTTATCAGTTTCTAGACCTGAAATAGATCTAGAAAAATACATCCATTTGTATTTCTTTAAAGACATTCTTAAATGGAAATTTTAAACCTAAGTAGGCAACATACAACATGGCTTACACGTTTTGTTTTGCAATGAATCCATAAATCATCTTTCATTAGTGGAAGCTTATTCTGAAATTGTATTGATTATTTACATCCCTTAACATTGTGATGAATATATGTTCAATGAATCGATGTCCTTTCAATCATTTCATGTTCTTATCTATGATTAGTTATAAGGAGTAATTTCATATTGAATACATAAGCCATGCTCCCACCCAATCATGAAGTAGAAACAACACCACACCTTCAAATGCTAAATTAAGTTGATTTAAATGCATGCAGTCCTAATTCAATGTAGGCTACAGTTAAATGTGAAATATAATTCTATAGTTGTATGTTATCAGAATGCTATCTTCCTGTCATGATATCTGTAATTTATATTGACATGATCTAGGAGAAAAAATGTGTGTGTGTCTGTGTGTGTGTGTGTGTGTGTGTGTGTATGAGAGAGAATAAATCTCATAGGTAAGCAGTTCAAGTCTGGTGTATCGGCTCAACGATGTCTTGCTTCCTCTGTCTTTCTGTCGTGTCATATTCAGTGCATTGCCTCAAGGTCCTAAGTGGTTGCCTGAACTCTAGTCGTCATATTTCTATTTCAGGAAGCAGAAAGAAAGAAAGGAGAAAAAAATATATGATGGCTGCTCCTTTTAAGGAGGCTTTCAAAGAGGCCCACACCACACTTTTACTTAGATTTTACTGAACAGAACTTTGTCACACTGCCACACCTAACTATAAGAGAAGCTGATAAATGTAGTCTTACAGATACGTGTGTTGGCATTGCAAATAAAATTTAATTGATAAATTAATAAAAATACTAAAAGAAATATTAGGGAAGGCATATTGCAATCTGTCACAGTACCCATTAAAGATGAACAAAACTATTTCTAATAGGATATTGGGAATATATTTCAAATTTTAACATTAATTTTAGCTTCCAGTATTTTCAGTTTATTGTATTTCAGCACCAACTTATTAACCACATGCTGTATGTCAGGCACTATTATAATTATAAATTCCTTTGATGCGTTTATAAATTATATAAAATATAATTTTTGTATTATTTTATTATATTTATGATGTAAATTTATAATTATAAAATAATTTTCTATTTTAATATAAATATAAATTTATATTTAATTTAACATTAAATAAATGTAGATTATAATTTATAAATTCCTTTGAGGAATTTATAGTTATTCATTTGAGGTTAATATTGAGGTTAATTCCTTTGAGGAATTTGTTATTCATTTGAGGGATTTTATAATAATCAGGACGTTTTCCATTGACAGTGACAGAAATCCTATTCAAACTAATGTTTGATGTTTATGATAAATGTGCTTTAACTGACACAGAAATTGGTATCAGTTTCCCTTCTTTGCTTTAGGAATAGATAGATGATAGATAGATGGATAGATAGACAGATAATAGATAGATGGATAGATTTTTTTTAAGTAGCATGATTATCATGTAGGCATGGTTCTAAGTGATTGATATGTATTGACTCATTTAAGTTCACAAAAACTCTATGAAATAGGTACTACTGTTGTCATTTTAAAACTGAGGAAATAGGCACAGAGAGATTAGTCAATGATGAATTTGGAATCAAATTCAGATAGTCTGGCTCTAGAATTCACCTTTATAGCCATTATACTATTGTGTTTTTTGGAATGAATGCTTTCTAAGCAGCATATAACTCTGTAAAGTTATGAGTCTTTGATTTTTACATACATAATAGCTATAAATATTAAAATAAAATTTAAACATTAATATTAAAGTCACTTTTATATTTACCTTTTACACAATTTTTATTTACTTGGTTCTTTTCAGTATTGTTATAAATGCTTACCTAATTTTAAATTCTACTTATTCTGATTAATAATAATTATCATTGTCTTTTTGATGTTCACGTTGACCAGTGGAAGCCCCCGACACTGACTCCGTCATATTTTTAATATGGCCTCTGATGTCATGGGATACATACTTGCTTTTTGACAACAAGAGGACATTCCAGACCCATCCTGAGTTTTCCAACCACAAGTATCTAGGAAATCCTATTTCATTTTGGTGTTGAAATAGTATAAGACATAAAAATACAGGTATTATGAGTACTTATGAGAGTTGGTGATAGGAAAAAGCATGGCTGCTGCTATTGGGACATTTTTAGTAGTGATGGAGTGGTAAAATACGTCCTTTTTAAAGACATGAGCTCATGCAGATTTTCCAATTGAATTGGCTGTATTTTTGTACTCTACTCTTCTTATAGTATGAGAGTTCATCAAGTCGAAAGACCTTCTATCATAATGGCAATAGGGAGAGAAATTCAAATATAAAATAAAACACCAACAAAATAGCATTGATACCCCATCATATCCCTAAAGATTAAAAAAACAAAACAAAACAAACAAAAAAAAAGATTGACAATGCACTATATGAGTAAGGATGAGAGGAAACAGTCACAAATGTTACTAGTCTAAATTAGTACAACACTTGGAAAAGGCAGTTGCCAATCTCTAATAAAAGCCTAAAATCATACACATCCTTTGAGCCAGCAATTTCACATCTAGGAATTTATTCTACAGATATTGTCATATATATGCAAATGATTTATGTACACAGTTATTCATGCCAGTGTTGTTTGTAAAAGCAAAAAATGTGGAATCAATCTAAATGGAGAAGTAAATTATATTAACACAATGGGATACTACTCAGATATTAAAATAAATAATGACAAAAGTTCTTATGCAATAACATAGAGTAATATTCATTATATATTGTCAAGTGAAAACAGCAAGTGCTATAGGGCATATTAAATGAATCATTTGTACTTTAAAAAAACACTTTAAGGCGTATATATCTATGTCCTGTATGTGTGAAGTACCCCTGTACCTACATGTGTGTATATATATAACATATACTTGTATATAAATGAAGCATTTGTAAAAGGATAAATAAAACACTGGTATTAGCGGTTACCTTCAGAGTAGGAGTTGGGAGAGTTGACTCTACATCTGTCCTTTTTTGTTCCATTTGAACACATTAACTATTCTGTGACTCCTCCAAATTAATTAAATAAAAAAAGGTGGAAAGGATATATTGCATTCCATTTACTACACAAAATGTAACCTTTAGAAAGTTCATACTATTGAACTTTCAGTTCATGGGATTAAGAATTTCATAAAACAGATCAAAATGAAGATAAATCAACAGACTGAAATAAAAAGGAAGCTGGCTGAAATACAGGCAGGATTATTTTTTTAAGGATTGCAAGAAATTAGGAAATATACATTTTAAAACTACAATTACAATCATTAAATTAAAATTAAAAGTAGATTCAATAAAAAGCACAACTGAAGACAAAGCAGAAAACCAAACCAGTAATGTAAAAGACAAACTGGGGAAGTGTTAAATGCACAGGAAAAGGACAGATTGATGAAAAAGATGAACAGTGATCTGATATATGGTGCATGGTATTACCTAGGAAGAAACAAACAACGGAATTGGAATCAATTGTTATGACACCATAAGAGAAAATTTTTTCAAGTTGACAAATCATCCAGGTCTGTGATGTAAGGTCCTAAAATGAATGAAGAGATATATATTCTTGGTCATCTCTTTGTACAACTTAAAACAGTCTGGCCCCAGGCTTCTCCTCCAAATTACTATACAACAAAGATAATAAAACAAATGAGCAAATTTGGAGTGGGTAATAACTTTTATTACCAAGAAATTTGTCACTCAAACATACAAGCATGAGCTTAAAACTCTGATATTTAAAAACTGGTGGTTTTTAGAAGTTAATAAAAGTAGCAGCAAATCAATAAAAACAACAGGAAAGAAAAACAAAATATTCAAGTAAATGAGAAATGTGCAGAATTCCAATAAAAAAAAATCCTAATCCAAACTGGTCAATATAGGGAGGCCACATCTCTACATTAAATTTAAAAATTAGCCAGGCCTGGCAGCACGTACCTATAGTCCCAGCTACTTGGGAGGCTGGGGTAGGTGGATTGTTTGAACTCAGGAGGTCAAAGCTGTAGTGAGCTGTGATTGTGCCACTGCACTCCAGCCTGGGCGACAGAGAGAGACCTTGCTGCAGGAAAAAAAAAAAAAGTCTAAGATTTTATATTCCAAGTTTTTACTGCTATCAACAAATAAGCAGTCACAAAACATCGATCAAGTGGAAAAAATCTAAATTAACCAATACATTTAATGAGCCCCCAAATAAAATTTTTGTGGCACTTTCTGAACTTTGTGAAGCTGATTCTAAAGGTAATAAACATGGATGAAGAACCAGAAGGGAAAAAAGACAATGAGAACCCTATCCTTGTCAGATATAAAAAAGTTAGAATATTTGAAATAGTATAAAATGACATCAGGATAGGCTGACTAATAAAACAGAATAAAAGTACAAGAATAGACCCAAGTACAGATGAGAATTTATTATAACATAAAGGTAACATTTCAAATCAGTGTGCAAATGATTGATTACTTAATAAGTAGAATAATTTCCTAAATATTTAGAAACTTAAATTCTTATAAGTTTTCCATGCATTAAAGACTTAGGGGCAGGAAATACATTTTTAAAAGTTCTAGAAGGGATATACCAGTAAATATATCTTACTAAGACGGACGTGACATTTCTCAGTACAAAGAAAAATATCGACTAATTTGATTTCTGTAAAGCTACGTCCTGTAAAAATTGCCATAAAGCTAAATGATGAACAACAAACTAAAGGAAATATTTCAGATATGGGTGAACTACATGCCACTGTTATCCTTATATATAATAAACTATTATAAAACTAATAAGAAAAAAATGAAAATATGGCAAGAACATAAATCAACAGGCACATGAAAAAAGAAGTGCATATGGCTAATACAACAAAAAGATGTTCCATGTAACTTTTATTTAACAAATGAATAATTAAATAAGACTTTTTAGTCTTCATTAAGTGAACAGTTCAGTTTATAAAACGATGTACAAACTAACCGTGTGTGTGTGTGTGTGTGTGTGTGTGTGTGTGTGACAGAGAGAGAATATATACCAAATGTAGTCTGAGTCACTACTGAGGTAATTATTCTGATTTATACTGTTCTATATTTATTCATTATTTATAATAAACATGTATTAATTTTAAAATCATAATATAGCACATAAATATTTTCGAAGAAAATGTACTGGACATAGATATTTTTCAACTTTAAAAAATACTATTTTCATGCTCCATAGCATGTTACAAAACAGAAAAAGAGAGAAATTTTAGAATGCATTTTACCAACAGAACACAATCTCAACCTCCCACAAATGATATAAAGAAAACAGAGGTACATAAAAGAATATGGGAATAATTAAAAAGACATATCACATAGGTGGGTAGAAGAATGAATATTGTAACAATGTCAATTCTTTCAAAAATAATTTGTAGACCTAATGTAGTCTAATCAAAATCTCAATGAATTATTTGCAGGGTAAGATGAAAGGAGTTTAAATGTCCCTGGAAGAAGAATCAAACCATAGAAGCAAAAATGAAGAGGGCAGGAAAAGAAAAGTGCTGACGGTGGATTAATTGATCAGACAATTAAAACGTTATAATGCCTTGAGAGCTGAAACAGTGAAGAATTGGTATAAAAATAGATCAATGCACCATTTAAACAGAATAGAAAGTTCTAATACAGATCATAATATGTGTTAGATTTTAATATATAAGAAGAGAAAAATATTTAACAAACGAAGTTGTAAAAATTAGTTAACTTTTCTGATAAAACAAAATAAAATCCTAAGTTTACACCAAAAAGGAGGTGTTCCTTTTCCTCTCTTCTCCTTTCTGCTAACTGAAATGTAAGCTTGGTGGCTACAGCTTAGGCAGCCATCTTAAATCATGAAGTAAAAGTCTATTTCAAGGATGGGGAAATAAAAAACTTGAAGTCTTTGTCCTTGACAGCAGCTGCCCAGCGACTCCTAGTCTGCTTACCAAAAGACTTAATTTATGTGAGAGTGACATCAACCTTTTTATGCCACTGTTATTCAGCTTTTCAACAACTCACAGCTAAATTTAATTCTAATTGATACACCTGGGTCAGAACAGTTGCAACCAATAGTACAAACGTGGTTGCTAAGACTGGCCCTTCTGCAGGACTGATGGTTAGAGATAAGCAGCAAAGAAGGGGTTTTGAATTATTCAGTCACTTCTAAAGATCTACAATATAACATGATGTATTATGAAAAGGTTTCTGATCAAGTATCAATTAGGTTATTATCCAGGATTTAGTATGTATCAAAAGAGATACAGAGCAATATTTAGAAACTACTCTGATTGTTGCTCCCCATGTTCTTATTCCGGGTTAATTGTATATATGCCTTGCCATAGCCAATGAAACCAGAGTTGGCTAGCTTTTACTACTATTGATATTCATTTATCAATAGTGCACTTAGTCACTACCATGTACTAAGCATCATTCTGGCGATGCAGCAGTAACTGCCAAAAAAACAAAAAACAAAAAAAAAAACGCTGCCCTCATGATCTTGTATTACAGTGAAGGGAGGCAGAAAACACCCAATCAAATAGCTAAAATATATACTATGTAAGAAGTTGATTAAATGCAAAGAGAAAAATAATAAAGAATGGAAGGAGGATAGGGAGTGTCAGAGGGTAGCAATTTTAGATGGAGCTTGTAGAGAGAGCATTTGTAGGAAGGAGATGAAGTAGCAAGCCATCTGATATTTGTATTAAAACACTTTAGGTAGACAGAAGGGCAAGTGCTTGAGGTGTGCAATGCCTGGCAAATTTGAGGAATAGTAATGTGGACAGTGTGGCTGGAACAGAGTGAACAAAAGGGAGACTTGTAGGGGATGGGATAAGAAAGGTAGCGGGGAACCAGCTTGTGTTGAGCTTTGGAATCTCTAGCTTTTACTCTGAGTGAGATGAAAAGCCATTAACAAGTTTTGAGCAAAGGAGTGACTTCATCTGATTTAATTTTAAACTAATCCTTCTGGATGCTGTACTGTAAATAGACTAGGCATACATACAGAGACTGATTCATCCAGGAGAGATGATGGTGGCTTTGACCAGTGTGGCAACATTGGGGGTGCTGAAGAGGAGTCTGGATACCTTTTGGAGATAGTGATGACAGGTTTGCTCTGAGGAATTGGATGTGATGTATGAGAAAAAGAGAGAAATAAAGAATGGCTTCAAGGGTTTTGGCCTGAGTAACTGTTAAAAAGGTGATGTCATTTACTCAGATGGCAATTACTATACTAGAAAAGTCTGGACCTCTCTGTTGATATTCTAATTCTCTCTGAAGTCAACAGTCTAGTTGACTGCTTAGGACACCTGCACTTCACCCCATACTTTAAAGGGCCTGGACTTGGCCCTCCCAAGACCATGCCCTTCTTCACAGGGTGAGGCTTCCATGGAACCAAGAAGATGTGTCATTCAGCCTCCACTTCTAGATAATGCTCCAGGTGGGACCCTGGAAATCCCTGTCAAATTCACTAAACCCACTTCCAGGATCTATGTAGGTGCCTGTCAATCCAAGTGCAGGCCAGATCATCAATATATGTACCCCCAGTCCAAATGCATAGTAGGGGATGGCTGAATGTGAGATAGTAGGGGTTATGGATGAAGTTCAGAGTGAGGTGCCCACACACATCTGTGCTAGACCTTTTGTCAAGTGAGACAGAGCCAGGGGTAAGAAGAAAAAGGGGGCAAGCTATGGGTGAGGTCCTAACCTTCACTTTGCCACATTTTGGCATGGAACTCTGGGAAGCCTGAGAATTCTAAATTCAATTCCAACTTGAAAGTTTATTATAAAGTATATTTATCAAGCTAGGAATATAGTACATATTTTATTCAACAGGTTGAGAGCCTGACATAAATATTTAGGTGTGTGGTATGTGGGCTCTTGGCCCTGAAAATTATAGGTCTTGACCTGCATTGTAAACATATTGCCATTGATATCAGGCACATATTTACTTTTCTAGATGGGACCATGAGAAGTAAAGACTGGCCTATTACTGAACATATTATCGTAACATTCTTCTGTGGTAACAGACATGGATTTATTTTTCAGATGGGGCCCTAAAAGGAGTCCCCTCTTTATGTACTCTCACAGTTCTTAGCTCAGTATTGAGCACCTGTGCAAGTGTTGGAAAACTACTGATCCTTTCTATTCTTAATTTTCACACATTCAAAATGGTGCAACAGCTTAAAGATTCTTGTGAGAATAAATAAGTAACATATAAAGTAAATAAGCAAAATGCTAAGCATGCTGCCTCACACATAAAAAACACCCACATGATTGTTGTTCTATTCTCGGTAAACATTATCTTACATTTTATGCATTCTTAAATTTTAGAAAAACATAAATAACTACAGAATCAATGAAACAATTTATGTAAGTGTTTTTCTAATGCCCACTGAATTCTCTCTCACATCAAAACCTGGGAGAACATTTGCATGCCGATAAGTAATTCTTGTGTTCTGTTTTAGAAACTAGTACCATGTTTGCTTCTTGAGTTAAATACAGAATTCCCATTAGTGTTGATGGTGATTAGCCCTGCAGAACAAAGCATGATGAATGGATCCCCTGCTGAGGAATTACTTTAATGACTTTGAACTTTAAGAAATAAACTCAAGAAAGCTACACATGATGATGACCTCAGGGCCTGCACTCCTGCTGCCATCCTAACTACTATTTTCAGTAGGTAGTCATAAACAAGTCACTTCTCAGCCATATTGTTCTTTATGATCAAATATATGAATAGAATATTCTAGAGAATGTGCCTTAAATTGAGAACATTTGACAGTCCTTAGTGGTACAGACTCCCTGTTTACTGTAAAATGCCCCAGCTATCAACTCAAAGGCCAATCTATCTTATAGTAAAGTTGCAGTAGTAGGAATAGTAGTTGTAATTGTAATAACAGCATCCACCTTGATTGCTTTCATTTCTGATCACCCACCTAAACTGAAGGTTCAACTCTATCCAGCATTTTTAATATGTTCTTGTTACATTCCTGTATTAGTCAGTTCTCACATTGCCATAAAGAAATACCTGAGACTGGGTAATTTATAAAGAAAAGAGGTTTAATTGGCTCACAGTTCTGCAGACTACATATGAAGCATGATGCTGGCATCTGTTTGGCTTCTGGGGAGGCCTCAGAAAACTTACAATCATGGCAAAGGCAAAGGGAGAGCTTTAACTCATGGCAGAAGGCCAAGCCAGAGAAGGCATCTTCACACGGCCAGAGTGGGAGGAAGAGAGAGAGTAGGAGAGGTGTCATACACTTTTTAAACAACCAGATTCATGAGAACTATTCACTATACAGTACCAAGGGCAGGATGGTGCTAAACCATTCATGAGAACTTTTTCCCTATGACCCAGTCACTTCCCAGGCCCTCCAACATTGGGGACTACAATTTGACATAAGATTTGGGCAGGGACACAGATCCAAACCATATCAGTTCCTACTGTGTTTTTCTTATTCACCATAAAACTTTATATCTTCTCTACTCTTTATAGCCTTCATTGAGCCATACTGGGAAAGAGACCATACAATCAGGGAAACAAATTCTCATTATATTAAGTTAAATTATACCAAATAAATGTTTTTGCTAAAATTAAGAATAAAACTGTCATATGATCCAGCAATTCCACTTGTGGATATATATCCAAAAGAATTGAGAGCAGGGATTTAGAGAGATTCTTTGTATGCCCATGTTCATAGTGGAGTGATTAGCTATAGCCAAAAGCTAGAAGCAACCCATGTATTCATGAAATATTGATTGAATAAACAAAATGTGGTACATACATGCAATGGAGTTTCATTCAGTGTTTACAAAGGAGAAAATTCTGATACATACTGCAAAATGGATGAACCACGAAGACATTATGCCAAATGAAATAAGCCAGTCACAAAAAGGCATATACTGTATGATTCCACTTATATGAGTTATCTAAAGTAATCAGATTCATATAAACAGAAAGAAGACTGGTGGTCACTATCGGCTGGGGGGAGGAGAAAAAGGGGAGTTGTCGTTTAGTGGGATACAGTTTCAGATCTGCAAAATTAAAAAGTTCTGGAGATCTGTTTCCTAACAATGTGAATACAATTAACACTACTATACACTTAAAAATGGTGAAGATTATAAAATTTCTGTAGTGTGTTTTTAACCACAATAAAACAAAAATAAAAAACAGAAAACTTTTTGTTTTGAGTTACAGTTTTTCAACAAACATGCTTACGTGCTTACCACATACCATATCCCGTGTAGGCTCAATATTTTGCTAATGATGACATTAGGGAGCTGAGAGTGTAGCAATATAATAAAAGTTTGAAAATAGAGATGATTGAATAAAATTTTGCAATATAATTCTGTGTGTTTATCCTCTTAAATAATTATGTCTATAAAGGAATGCTCTCTATTGCTGGGGAAATCTTGTGTTGATTTATTTCCTGTTCCTTTACACACACCCTTACGTTAAACACATTTCTTTACTCTACTGGGCCAAAGCATCTACAAGAAGCATGCACTATAGCAAGATGAATTGTAAATGGCCTGACAGGCATTACTCAGCCTGAGATCACCAGTTTGGTGTTTATCTATGTACAAGAGCCAAAGTATTCCTAAAAAACTGCTTTAACTGCAAATTTCTGAGTAGCAAAGCTATTTTCTCACTTATATTAAAAAATTAGAGAATTGTTTTCATGGAAAATACTTTGATCCAGAGACATAAGTGGTGTTCTAATTACACCTACACAGGCAGTTTTTCTTCTTTTTAAAAATTATTTTTAAATAATTTCACCTTTTATTTTACACTCAGGGGATACATGGGCAGGTTTGTTACATGGGTATATTGCTCAATGCTGAGGTTTGGAGTGTGATTGAACCTGTTACCCAGGAATTGAGCATCATATTCAACAGTTACTTTTTCAATCTTTAGCCCTTCTACTCTCACCCCTTTATTAGTTCCAGTGCCTATTGTTGCCATCTTTATGTCCATAAATACCCAATAGTTAGCTGCCACTTATAAGTGAGAATATGCAGCATTTGGTTTTCTGTTCCTGCACTGATTCACTTAGGATAATGGCCTCTAGCTGCTTCCACGTCACGTTGCTGCAAAGGATGTAATTTCATTCTTTTTTATGGCTGCAGAGTATTCCATAGTATATGTGTACCACATTTCTTTATTCCCTCTCTTAAAGACTTCCTGAAATAATATATTATGAAAAAAATTATTATAGATGATCACTTATTAAGAGTGATGCCCTTAAAACTGAACAATAAGATCTTTCAGTAAATATCTATTGTTTCATACCAGCCAATTTTTAGGCACTGCCCTAGAATCATAAATCATTGTTAAATAAATATACTCATGCTGCTACTCCCCCTGAAGTCCCTACATAGACTTTTCCATGTGACAAATAGGATGCAAATCAATGTTTACAGTTGCTGTGGTATCAATACAAAGACACTTTATTTCTGTCTCAGATTCCTGGCATAAAGGTCCTAAAAGTCTTGTAATTCCCTAAGTGATTAGGGATAGGAGCTTCTTCTGTTTAAATGAGGTAAATCTTTTTTAAAAATTTCATTTTTAGTGTTTGTGGGTACACAGTAGGTGTATATATTTATGGGGTACATGTGATATTTTGATATTGGCATGCAATGTGAAATAAGCACTTCATGAGGAATGGAGTATCTATCCCTCAGGCACTTATCCATTGAGTTGCAAACAATCTAATTATACTCTTTATTATATATTGTACAGATAAGTCATTATTAACTATAGTCAACCTGTTGTGCTGTCAAATACTATGTCTTATTCATTTTTTCCAACTATTTTTTGTACTTATTAACCATCCCCACCTCCCCCCATCAGCCCTCCACTACCCTTCTCACCCTCTAGTAACCATCCTTCTACTCCCTATGTTCATGAGTTCAATAGTTTTAATTTTTAGATCCCACAAATAAGTGAGAACATGAAATGTTTGTCTTTCCGTGCCTGGCTTATTTCACCTACATAATGATCTCCAGTTCCATTCAGGTTGTTGCAAATGAGAGGATCTCATTTTTTTTATGGCTGAAAAGTCCTCCATATATGTATCACATTTTCTTTATCCATTCATCTGTTGATGGATACTTAGATTGCTTCCAAATATTGGCTATTGTGAGCAGTGCTGCAACAAACATGGGAGTGCAGGTATCTCTTTGATGTACTGATTTCTTTTATTTTGGGTATATACCCAGCAGTGGTATTGCTGGATCAATGATAGCTCAATTTTTAGTTTTTTGAGGAAACTTTAAACTTTTTCCCACAGTGGTTTTACTAGTTTCCATTCCCATCAAAGTGTACAAGGGTTCCCTTTTCTCCAAGTCCTCGCCAGCATTTGTTATTGCCTGTCTTTTGGGTAAAAGCCTTTTTAACTGGGGTTAGATGATATCTCATTGTAGTTTTGATTTGCATTTATCTGATGATCAATGATGTTGGGCACCTTTTCACATGCCTGTTTCCATTTGTATTTCTTCTTTTGAGAAATGTCTATTCAAATCTTTTGCCCATTTTTCGATCAGATTTTTAGAGCTTTTTTAGAGAGTTGTTTAACTTCTTATATATTCTGGTTATTAATCTCTTGTCAGAGGAGTAGTTTGCAAATATTTTCTAAAATTCTGTGGGTTGTTTCTTCACTTTGTTGATTGTATTGTTTGCTATGCAGAAGCTTTTTAACTTGATGTGATCCCAGTTGTCCAGTTTTGCTTTGGTTGCCTGTGCTTGTGGGGTATTGTACAATAAATTTTTGCCCAGACCAATGTCCTAGAGACTTTCCCCAATGTTTTCTTGCAGTAGTTTCATGGTTTGAGGTCTTGTATTTAATTCTTTAATCCATTTTGATTTTATTTTTGTATGTGATGAGAGATAGGGGTCTAGTTTTATTCTTCTGCATATGGATATTCAGTTTTCCCAGCATCATTTATTGAAGGGACTGTTTTACCCCAACGTATGTTCTTAGCACCTTTGTTGAAAATGAGTTCACTGTAGGTGTGTGGATTTGTTTCTGGGTTCTCTATTCTGTTCCATTGGTCTATGTGCCTGTTTTTATGCCAGTAGCATGCTGTTTTTTATCACTACAGCTTTGTAGTATAATTTGAAGTCAGGTAATGTGCTTCCAAATGAGGTAAATCTTGGTAGTCCTCTAGTTAGTTTCAGGATGGGGGCTGGGAACCAAAAAGACCAATGTTTGATTAGAAACGTGAAACTTTCTGCCCCAATTCCCAACCTCCAGGGAAGTGAGATGGGGTAGTGATTGAGTTAATCACCATGATCCAATAACTCAATTGATCATCTCTATCTAATGAAACCTCAATAAAAAAAAAAAAAAAAAAAAAAAAAAAAAAAACCCTAAATGATGGGTTTGGAGAGCCTCCAGGTTGATAAACACATTTACCTGCCTGGAAGATTGTGTGCCTCCACAATCTTCATAGTCTATAATCTCCCACACTTGGGACCCTTCCAGACCTAGACATGTGTGCTATTCATTTCTATCCTTTATAATAAACTGGTAAGTGTAAAATCAGTTGTCCTATCATGTATGTGTGGGTTTATTTTTGTACTTATTATTCTGTTTCATTGATCTACTTTTCTAATTTTATCCCAGTGAAATGCTGCCTTAGTTATTATAGCTTTGTAATATATCTTGAAATCAGATAACATTAGCCTCCACCTTTGTTCGTTTTCCAAATTTGCGTTGTCTATCCTAGGTCCTTTGTATTTCCAAATGAATTTTTAAATCAGCTTGTCAGATTCCAAAACAATCAAACAAACAAACAAACAAACTTGCTGGAATTTTAATTGGGATCTTTCTTAATAATTTCTAATTTCATTCCATTGTAGTAAAATAACATACTTTGTATGAATTAAATCCACTTAAGTTTAAAATTGGTTTTATGTCCCAGAATATGGTGTATCTTCGTAAATATTCTGGGTATGCTTGAAAAGAATGTGCATTCTGCTATTATTGAAGGATCTTTGATCAATCTATGTCAAGTCAGTTGATAGTTTTGTTCAAATCTATAATAACCTTGTAGATTTTCCTATGTAATTATCAACTATATTAACTATAATTAGGATTATAGTTATTAACTCAATTATTTACTATAATTGAGGATTTGCCTATTTATCCTTGCAGTTCTATCAGTTTGCCTCCCGTATTTTGAAAGTCTCTATTAGGTATATAACTTATTATGTCCCCTTGATTAATTGGCCTCTATACCATTTTATTAATCTGTATCCATGTTGATATTCTTTACTCTGAAGTCTACTTTGATATTAACATAGCCACTACTGCTTCCTTTTGACTAGTGTTTGGATGATATATCTTTGTCATCCTTTTACTCTTAGCCTATTTGTGTTTTTATATTTAAAGTGTGTTCTTTTAGACCACATGCTGCTCTATAGAACGAGCTGAAAAATGTTCCATTTTTTTCTATTTATTGGAGGAGTTTGTAAAAAATTGGTATTAATTCTTTCTTGATGTTCAATAAAATTTACCAGTGAAGCTATCTTAGCCTGAGATTTTCTTTGTGGGTTGTGTTTTTATTATGAATTCATTCTTTTTATTTGTTACAGGTCTGCTCAGGCTTTCTGTTTGTTCTTGAGTGCATTTCATTAATTTGTGTCTAGGAAGTCGTCCATGTCATGTAGGTTATCTAATTTGTTAGTATAAATTTGTTTATGGTATTCCCTTATAACCTATTTTATTTCTATAAATTCAGTGGTAATATCTTCTCACTTATTCCTTATTTTAGTAAAGTCAGTCTTCTATTCTTTTTTATTGATCAGCCTAAAGACTTATAATTTTGTTGACCTTTTCAAAGAACTACTTTTTGTTTCATAATTTTTTATTTTTCCTTTCTCTATTTTATTATATTTCTGTTTTAATCATATGATTTCCTTCCTTTTGTTTGTTTTATATTTAATTTGCTCTTATTTATCCTGTATCTTCAGTGGACCTTTGGGTTATTGATTTGAGATATTTCTTATTTTTTAACATAAGTATTTATAAGTATAAATCCTCCTCTAAACACTGCCTTAGTTGCATCCTATAAGTTTTGGTAAGTTGTGTCTTCATTTTCATTCATCTCAAAGTATTTTTATAATGTTCCTTATGATTTCTTCTTTTAATCCATTGGTTATTTAGGATGATTTAATTGCCACAGATTTGTGAATTTCCCAAGTTCTTTCTGCTATTGATTTCTACTTTTATTCCATTGTGCTTAAATAAACACTTTGTATGACTTCCATCCTTTTAAATTTATTGAGACTTGTTTTCAGGTTTAACATATGATTTATCCTAGAGAGTGTTTCATATACCCTTAAGAAAACTGTATATTCTACTACTGTACATGGAATATTTTATATACATCTTTTTTGTCTAGTGGGTTTCAGTGTTATTCAAGTCTTCTGTTTTATATTGACCTTCCGTCTAGTGGTTCTATCCATTTTTAAAAGTGTGATGTTGAAGTCTCAAATTATTATTGTTGAATTATGTATATCTCCTTCCAATTCTGTCAATATTTTGTTTTATCTATTTTGGGGCAAGCAACAGACCCTTACCTCCATCTCCTGAAATCAGGGAGCTTTCTGAGCTTTGCCTGTGGTATCTTTCATCTAGCATGGCCTCGAAATTCACTCAAGACAGTAATATGGAACAATCATAGGGCTCACCTAATTTGTTTCCTGTCTCAACCATTGTTTCATATATTTTGTCCAGTTTTCTTTGGTTATTTCAGTTGGAAGAATAAATCTTGCCTCTGTCATTCTAAGAAACAGAAGCTAGTTATGTTTTAAGTCAAATTATTGCAAGATAATATCTTAAAACAAATTAACAAGCTTTTTTAAAAAGGTCCGGATAGCAGATACTATTCATATACTATTACTATAATGTTACTATTTTAGGCATTGCCAGCCATCTAGTCTCTGTCATATATACAGTACTTAACTCTGCCATTGTAGCGCAAGAGTAGCCATAGACAATACATAAGCAAGTGTGGCTAGTCCCAATAAAATTGTATTTACAAAAACAAGAGGTGGTGTCCTGGATGTAATTTGCCAACCTAACTTAAAATATTAATTTTTATTATGTGTCTTTTACAGACTTCCTTTTCTGTGACCTTTCCTTCTGTTAGTCAGATATTGCCTAAAAGAGAATTAAAATTGTTATAAATGGATGCAAAGGAAAAAGAAACTGACAAATTCTTAAACTGCCAAAATGGTCTCTTGAAGATTAAAACAGAAGTTTCAAGGCATGAAAAACAACCAATATATGCCATAACACCAGAAGTAGAATTTAAGAAGAGCCAGACAACTTCATACATACTCTTTTCATCCTCCCCTCCCCTCCCTACTCTCACCTTTAGTCTTTACAGAAATAGACAAAATCACTGGAGCTGATGAGATTAGGAAAAGAGAAATGTGGTGTTGCCTTGGTCAGGGAGCCTGATATGACAAAAGATGACAAAAATAAAACACAAGGAGAGGATAGGGTAAGTATTAGGAGGCTCTGACTACAGCCAAGGACCAGTGCCAAGGAGATTCACAACATCTGGGTCGGTATCTACAAACCCTGAGTCATTATTTATGTGAGCTCTATTACCCATTCTTTTCATTTCTGTAGGTTAAGGGACTTGCTTTGACAGTCTCTGATATATTACCTGTTATATTATTATTCAACAGGACATTTGCCCATTCCCAGCTGAGCCTCATTCAGTCTAGTAACTAGTGAAGATGGATACTACCATCTTTAAGAGACAAACACTTTTAAATTAAATTTTCACTTCCCTCCCCTGACCCTCCCCAAAACAGACAGTGGGATGCTTGTCACTTGGAAAGGGATGAGGGTATGGAAAGAAAAGTTCCAATAGGAGTTTTGGGAGAGAATTAAAACTGGTAAGCCTCATCTTTATTATGTCCAACTATCCTAAATATATCCTCCAAATTTAGTGAAAATATCTACCTTTTTTGAGTGAAGCATTAGCTGAGAATTATATCTCATAGATTGGACAGCATTTCAAGTTGGAATAAAAAAATACTCTCAACCAGTTTTGTGATCCATAGTTACTGATTTAGGGATTCCGTTCTTTTAATCCTTAAATGTATTTTATTTTCTGATTGTTTAAAAATCTTTTCTGTTTGTCCAACTCTAATTCTACTAGTTAGCATTTACAATCATACAATTGATTATTATTGTTTAGGCAGCCTACAAAAATGTAAAGGTCTATGTCAATCACCTGTAATGGCATCTAATAATTGTACTCTTAGAAGAATAACGAGATCATGAGAGCTTCAAAGGACATTGGAAATCATAATTTCATCTTCATCATCCTACAGATGAGGAGACTGAGGCCCTGATAAGTGAAGTTGCATATCCAACACCACAAACGTGGAACAAAGACTAAGATTAAAGGTTTTTTGACACTAGTCCATGCTCTTTTAATGATTCTGTGCCAACAGATACATCATTTAGTTCAAAAATTGCCTGTGGAGCTTGAAATACATCTAATAATTATTTGAGATTTCTTACACAAGAGAATCCCCATTTCAGCACAAAATAATTTTGCAAAATAAATGTAATCTATGAGAAAATGAAAATCTGACCAACTATGATATTTCACTAGCCCATTCATACGTCACCAAAGACAGTACAACTAACTAATGAGAACATTCATCAGTAGTGTTAAGTATCAATTCCAAAGCACTGTGTCCTAACTCTTGCAACAACAGCCCCTGATATCATTAATCTGTTTCTGGTTTCTATTCTTTTTCACCAACACACTTTCTCTTCACAGTCAGGTCCCTTGGAGTCGATTCGAAAATACTGAGCTTAACCTGGCCTTAGTAAAGAGAGATTTATTGTAAAGAATTGAAGATATTTCCCAGAACTTCACGGCAAATAATTCAGCAAATGCTTTATTAGGAACTCTTGGGAACCCATGGTTTCTCATCTCTTCCACTTATCACATCTGCCCCCACTCTTCTCATCTGCATTTTTTTAAGTAGGTGGATTAGGTCAGAGTCAACAATACACAAAAGTCTAAAAAGTGCTGCTGAGAAACAGCCCCAGTCTCCAAGTCCACATTGCCTTACAGGTAAATTACCTCTTCTAAAAACTGTGTGACAGCATAAAGGAAGTTACTGAAATTTCTAATGTAACTGAGTATAGAAATAAGGCTTACCACAGAAATTCTTCACATAGATATAAAGCTGTAGAATTTTCAAAATGCCTCCACATTCTCTTCTTTTCACCTCACCTTAATCCCATGGAGGAGGTGACCAGGTGTCATTCATCCCATTTTGCAGCTGCAGAAACAAACTCAGAGACTTTAAATGATTCATCCAAGCAATCAAATCAGATCTTGAATCCAGGTTTCCTGGCTTCTAGTTCATTTGCTCTTTCAATAACCATATCCATGGCCGCTGGCCTGTGAAAGACAGAAATCGTGGTGATGTGCAGGTGAAGACGGCCAAGATAGGTGAACTCAGTAGTAACCTATTTTAAAACTTGGTTCAGAATCCTACCAGTCTACAAACTGATTATTATTCTTGGATCTCAACTGTACCCATCTTCCATTTTTCCTGCTCTTTCTTGTGGACACACCAAATTGTTTTAATCTGTGTTTTCTAATTTTACTTAACTTTTAACTTCCTATAGTCTGATTCCTCTTCTGATTGTGAACCAGGAGTGACCTGAAAAACTGACAGAAAATAACATGAATGGTGATCACAATGATAATAACAACCTAAGGTCAGGCTTCTACAGCATTAGTTTCTTTTGGAACTGAGGAACAGCATAAAAAAATTTAAAGGCAAATGTTAAATATCTGCCACTAGATGAAAGAATTTCTTATTTAGTGATTGATATGAGCCTGAGGAACTAACTCCATGTGTTGAAGCAGAGCAGAAAACTTGAGTACAAAGGTATTATGCAAACAAAGAACAGTATTTCCATATGTATAAGTTTGGGTCTGGCTGAAGTGAGCTCTGGGGCACCTTCTCTAACACAGACATGCGAATCTGGGATTTGTATCTAAAACATTCTTCATGGTTAGATCATTGTTTATATAAATGTAAGGTGGTAGTTTCTGGTAGGATAGCCTGAGTGAGAATTTGCTAGTGAAGAAAACCTGAGGAAAGATTTTACATGTTTCCAAGGAACATATAAACACAGTGTTAACACAGCATCAGCCTATGTCAAGTAAAGCAGATAACATCTTGACATAAGGTTTCTCCCACCAAGAAGTTTGCCTTCATGAATACCAGGAATCAAATCTCGAAGAAATGAATGTAACTTATAAACTTAAAACAGAAATCATATGGCTCATAGGCCTATCCTCAAAGAAAACTGACTGGAGAATTTTAATTCAAAATGATGCTAAAACTGAATCTGCTCACTAAAATGTTCATTTTACACATCTTTAATTGACTAATAGAAGGATATGTTTTGTGCTTTTAATAAAATGACTACTACCTTGAATATCAATTATTACACTAATAATTAACAAAAAAAATCCAAAGTAATGTCTCCTCCTATCCCAGGAATAAACATTATTACAGCAACTGCTTGCCTTCCTTTCATTCAAAACTTCCTCTTTAACTGAGTACACACAACTCTCTCCTTCCTGGTCACCATCACATTTCTGTTCTTCCATGTTCACCTCTCCCTAGGCTGACATTCTGGACTGGAAGAATGATAGGAAACAATGAAAGAAACCACCAAACCAAGACTGATGGATAACTTAAAAAGAGAATCAAGTAAAAATGCTCACCGACAGAAACCCAGTTGCAGAAAGTTGAAACCTCAAGGTTTAAATTTGGAACGAAACTACAAAAAGCAAGCAGTGAATCCTATGGAAGAAAGATGCAAATTTGGCAGATGAGTGGCAATGAAAATGCATGCCTCTTCCCCTCATTTCCCATAAGGATTTATTTCATTCCTCCTACATCTCTACATTCTCTCTTGGCTTACTACAGCCTCGATATCCTGGCCTCAAGCGATCCTCCCACCTCAGCCTCCCAAGTAGCTGGGACTACAGGCGCAGGCCACTACGCTTGGCTAATTTTTGTATTTTTTGTAGAGATGGGGCTTTTGCATGTTGCCCAGGCTGGTCTCAAACTCCTGAACTCAAGTAATCCACCTGAATCAGCCTCCCAAAGTTTTGGGATTACAGGTGTGAGCCATGGCACCAGGCTGGACTTTTCTGTTTTACTGCTTTTTTAATGGCTGCTTTTCTAATCCTCAACTCTTCCATTTTTTTCTAACTTCTCATCAACCCCTTTTCCTTTTTCTTTGGTCTGCATTTAAGTTTAAAATATGAGGGGCTTTTATTGTAATTGACATATAGTTGAAAATCCTTTCGACTGCCAGGCAGTACTTCAGCTCAGGGGAGCTGGGATTCTGTAGCAAGCCCAGTCAGTGTCAGATCTCTGCACCAGGGGCAGGCTAAGCCTGTCTTTCACTATGTCTGGCCTGTGTGGCCAGTTAAGGGTGGATGGAGGCTTAAAGCCTCTTTTCTTCTGGGTTTTGTTGATACTTGAAACCAACTAAAAATCCCCTGCTACTACATAAGGTACAGTTAAATCTGGAAAAAAATGGAAATAATTATGGTTTTGTGGAGTCACTTTAAAAATACAAGCATCTTTTCTATTATTTTTCTTTTCTTGCAAATGACACACAAGTAATACGACTTCCCAGAGATTAACTTGCTCATCTGACCAAATTTGGCTCAACATCTTGACAATGTCTGGTTAAAAGATGTGACTACCACAATCATAGCTTCTTATCCCCTACACCATGTTTTACTCATTACCTGGCAAAGGTACAAGCCAACATTCTCGTAAACCTTCTGATTTCCCGTTCATAATTTGAGGAAGTAAACCATGGCCGAGAAACCACATGAAACTCCATTAAATGAATCTAAATAAATGATAACTCTCCAAATGAATCAACGTTTACCCAAATTCCATGCACTGCAGAGAGACAGGAATGGTCAATAAATACCAGACTCTCAATAACCACAATGCACAGACTTGATCTCAGGGACAACTCCATCTCAGCTGAATGTAAAGAGAAAGGAATATGTACAATCCTGGTCACAGCTAGAAATGTGCTGGTTAAACAACAGACCTCATGTGTCTTTGTAACAACTGACACACAAGGCAGAATAAATTAGGAAAACTGAGTCAGGCCATTAAAATGGATGCTTAAACAGGAAAAGAAAAAGATTTTAAGGACTAAGGATTGCTTTGAAAGATTGCACAGAAGGTAACTTTTAAATTACTCAAGATTTTTTATGATCATAACGAGGTCATTTTCTTGGCAAGGCTGTGCCTGAATGGTTTTGTTTGTTTGTTTGTTTGTTTTGAGACAGAGTTTTGCTCTGTCACCCAGGCTGGAGTGCAGTGGCACGATCTCGACTCACCACAACCTTCGCTTCCTGGGTTCAAGCGATTCTCCTGCCTCAGCCTCCTGAGTAGCTGGGACTACAGGCACACGCAACCACGCCTGTCTAATTTTTGTATGTTTAGTAGAGACAGGGTTTCACCATATTGGCCAGGCTGGTCTCAAACTCCTGACCTCATAATCCAACCGCTTTGGCCTCCCAAAGTGTTGGGATTACAGGCATGAGCCACCGCACCCAGCCCCACCTGAATGTCTTTTATCCCTTAAACAAATGTTTGTGGAATTCTTATTTTGTTTCAGGGAATGTGCTAGGTGCTGGGGATATAGCAAACAAGAAGAATATACTTCTTATCCTTATAGGCCAAGTCCAGTTCATTGCTTGTTTTTTGTAAATAAAGTTTCATTGAAACACAATCATTTGGTTATGTATTTTATCTTCAGCCGCTTTCATACTATAATGACAGAGCTGAGTAGTTGTGACAGAGATTGTATGACCCGCAAAGCCTAAAATGTTTACTGTCTGGCCCATTAGAAAGAAGGTTCATTTCTAGAGGGGAAAATGAACACGTATATGGAAAATTATAAAACTGTTTAATAAGAGCTAAGATGTGGGAATTGTGCAGTGTTATGGGTTGACAGAGAAGAGTACCTAGTCCTAATTTGAAAGATCAAGGAAGATTTACATTTAAGCTGAGACCTAAACATTAACAAGTAGGTAACCAGTTGTTGGGTACAGAAAGTATCACATGCAAAGACCTAGGGGCATTCACTGAACTGGAAGTATAGGATGCCACTTGGCTAGAATAAGGCAAGTGAGGACAGTAGAGAAGAGAGATGATGGCAGAGGGAAAATCAGGACCTAGATCACAAATATTCCTCAATACTATCCTAATAAGCTTTGAAATTATTCTGAGGGTTTAAGGTGTAGGGTGAAATAATCAAGCTATATGAATCTATAATTTGGTGTTTATATAGGACTTATAAAAAGGCTCATTTCTGACAACAGTCACCGGGAAAACAAAAGCAATGAACTTTGAAATTGAGATTCATCAGGAAATGCTAATATTCAAATTAATCCATCCCCCCAAACCTTATCAACCCATGGCTATGGGAATTAAGTGGCTGGGACAGCATGATAAGACAATTTCCTAGAACTCTTAAGCCAAAGCATCAATTCCAGTTTGTGCTCCCAGCACAATCAAAGCACAACTGAAAAGATAGTCAGTGATGGATGCTATATTAGTCCATTCTCACATTGCTATAGGGAACTACCTGAGACTGGGTAATTTATGAAGAAAAGAGGTTTAATTGACTCACAATTCCACAGGCTGTGCAGTAAGCATGGCTGGGGGCCTCAGGAAACTTACAATCATGGCTGAAGGTGAAGGAGAAACAGGCACATCTTCACATGGGTGGGAGGACACTTTCAAACAACCAGATCTCATGAGAATGGTATCACAAGACAGCACTAGGGGCATGGTGCTAAACCATTAGAAGCCACACACATGATCCAATTACCTCCTATCAGGCCCCAGCACCAACACTGGGGATCACAATTCAACATGAGACCTGGATGGGGATACAAAGCCAAACAATATCATTCTGCTCCTGGCCCCTTCTAAATCTCATGTCCTTCTCACATTTCAAAACACAATAATGCCTTCCCAACAGTCTCCCAAAGTCTTCACTTATTCCAGCATTAACTCAAAAATCCAAAGCATAAAGTCAAGGGACAGGGTTGAAGTCATAGCAAAAGTGTGGATACAGGAAGGGATAAAAAATTGAGGTCAATAATTGAATTTACTACAGTAGATTAAGTAATAGACCATGCGATTTTCTGGGGAGGGGGGTCAGGGAGAAAGAATACCAGGAAAAGTAAATAGCTAGTGCAAAAATCCTAAGGCAGGAGGATCCCTGATATATTTAAGAAACAACAAGGAGCTCAGTAGGTCTAGAATGCAGTGAGTGAGGAGGAGTGTAGTAGGAGGTGAGATTGAAGAAGAAATGGTGGCCAGATGTGGGGAGAGAATAGCCATTTGAGTGAATGAAAAATCAACACAGGGTTTTGTGCAAAGGGCTAGCACAGTTTGACTTATACTTTAAATGACTCGCTCTAACCCATATGTTGAGAATAAACTTGATGAAACAAGGGTGGAATCAGGGAGAACAATTAGAAAGCTATCTCAGTAGTTCAGGTTGAAGATAGTGGTACTCAGTGGCCCAATGGAGATGATGAGAAAAGGTTAAATTTGTATATATTCTGATGTCAGAACCAAGAGGATTTCCTGACAAACTGGATGAGGTGTGTGAGAAAAAGAGAGCAGTCAACGATGACTTCAACGTGTTTGGCCTGAATAGCAGAAATGATGGAGTTGCCTTCAAATAAGATGAAAAAAACTGCATATGAAATAGTGTGAGATGCACTTTGGTGAGGAACATATTGAGATTGTGATGTTTACTAGAAATCCAAGTGGAGATGTCAAATAGGCAAGAAGACACTAAAGTTAAGGAGAAAAGCCTGAGTTAAAGGTATATATTTGGGAATCATTGGTTTGTGAATGGAATTGAAAGCAAAAATACTGGTTATGTTCACGAAGGGAGTTAGTGTAGAGAGGGTAGGTTTAAAGACTGAGTGTTGCGGAGCTCCAACATTAAGAGATCTGGAAGAGGAGAAACAGAAAATAAGACTAAAATGGAACAGCCAATGAGTATAAAAAAAGGCATAAGCAAGTATATAGACATTGTACTACAATGGAAGAAGTCAAACCTAAACTGTCCCAGTTGCCTCAGTTTTCAGGCAGGGCAGGATGGCTTTTTCTTCAGCACCTGATATGGTTTTGGCTCTGTGGCTCTGCAAGGAACAGCCCCCCATAGCACAATGCCCCCTGCGGCTCTGTAGGGTAAAGTGCTCACAGCTGCTTTCATGAGCTGGTGTTGAATGCTTGCAGTTTTTCAGGTGCACAGTGCAAGCTCTCAGAGGATTTATTTTGCTGGCATTGGGAGGATGGTGGCCCTCTTCTCTCAGCTCCACTAGGTAGTGCCCCAGTGGGGACTTTGTGTGGCTTCTCCAACCCCACATTTCCCTTCTCACTGCCCTAGTAGAGGTTCTGCATAAGGGCTCCACCCCTGCAGCAGACTACTGCCAGAACATCCAAGCGTTTCCATACATCCTTTGAAATCTGAACAAAGGCTCCCATGCCTAAACTCTTGCTGTCTGTGCACTCGCAAGCTTAACACCACGTGTAAGGCTTGGCAGCTTCTGGGTTGCATCCTCTGAGGCAGTGGCCTGAGCTGTATCCTGGACCCTTTTAGCCATGGCTGGAGCTACAGTGGCTGGGATACAAAGTACTATGTGCCAAGGCTTCACAAAGCAGTGGGGCCCTGGGCCTGGCCCACAAAACCATTTTTCCCTGCCAGGCTTCCAGGCCTATGATGGGAGGGGCTGCCACAAAGGTCTCTGAAATGCCTTGGAGGCATTTTCCCCATTGACTGGGCTATTAACATTCAGCTCCTCTTTATTTATGCAAATTTCTGTATCCAACTTGAATTCCTCCCCAGAAAAATGGGTTTTCCTTTTCTACCACATGGTCAGGCTAAATATTTTCCAAACTTTTATGCTCTGCTTCCTTTTTAAATATAAGTTCCAACTTCAGATAATCTCTTTGCACACACATATGAATATACACTTTTGTTGTGATTACTTGTGGTGCCTTTGTCATGAAATCTTTGTCCATTCCTATAGCCAGGATGGTATTGCCTAGGTTGTCTTTCAGGATTTTTATAATTTGGGTTTTACGTTTAAGTCTTTAATCCATCTTCAGTTGATTTTTGTGTATGGTGTAAAGAAGAGGTCCAGCTTCAATCTTCTGCATGTGGCCAGCCAGTTATCCCAGCACCATTTATTGAACAGGGAGTCTTTTTCCCATTGCTTGTTGTTTTCAAAGGTCAGATGGTCATAGGTATGCAGCCTTATTTCTAGGCTTTCTATTCTGTTTCATTGGTCTATGTGCCTGTTTTTGTACCACTACCATGCTGTTTTGGTTTCTGTAGGCCTGTAGTATAGTTTTAAGTTGGGTAACATGATGCCTCCACCTTTGTCCTTTTTGCTTAGGATTGCCTTGGCTATTTGGGTTCTTTTTTGGTTCCATATGAACTTTAAAGTTCCATATAAATTTTAGTTCTGTGAAGAATGTCAATGGTATTTTGATAGAAATAGCATTGAATCTGTAAATTGCTTTGGGCAGCATGGCCATTTTAATGATATTGATTCTTCCAATCCATGAGCATGGGATTTTTTCCTTTTGTTTATGTCTTCCCTGATTTCTTTGAGCAGTGTTTTACAATTCTCCTTGCAGAGATCTTTCACCTCCCTGGTTAGCTGTATTCCTAGTTATTTTATTCTTTTTGTGGCAATTGTGAGTGGGATTGCCTTTCTGATTTGTCTCTCAGCTTCACTGTTGTTGGTTTATAGGAATGCTGGTGATTTTTGTGCATTGATTTTTATATCCTGAGACTTTGCTGAAGTTGTTTATCAACTGAAAGAGCATTTGGGCTGAAACTATGGGGTTTTTTAGATATAGGATCATGTTGTCTGCAAACAGGGATAGTCTGACTTCCTCTCTTTCTCTTTGGATGCCTTTATTTCTTGCTTTAGCTTGATTGCTCTGACAAGGACTTCTAATACTCTGTTGAATGGGAGGGGTGAGAGAGGACATCCTTGTCTTGTGCTGGTTTGTACGCAAAATGCTTCCATCTTTTGCCCTTTCAGTACGAGGTTGTTGGTGGGTTTGTCATTGATGGCTCTTATTATTTTGAGGTATGTTCCTTCAATTCCTAGTTTATTGAGAGTATTTTAAAGGAAGGAGTGTTGAATTTTATCAAAAGCCTTTTCTGCGTCTATTATGACAATCGTGGTTTTGTCTTGAATTCTGTTTATGCAATGAATCACATTTATTGATTTTTATACGTTGTAACAAGCTTTCATCCCGAGGACAAAGCCTACTTGATCATGGTGTCTTAGCTTTTTGATGTGCTGCTGGATTTGGTTTGGAATTATTTTGTTGAGGACTTTTGCATTAATATTCATTAAGGATAGTGGCCTAAAAGTTTCTTTTTTTGTTGTATTTCTTCCAGGTTTTCAGTTTTAGGTTGATGCTGACCTCACAGAATGAGTTGAGGAAGGGTCTTGCCTTCTCAATTTTTTGGAATAGTTTCAGTAGAAATGTTACCAGCTCTTCTTTGTACATCTGTTTGAATTTGGCTGTGAATCCATCAGGTCTGGGGTTTGGGGTGTTGGTATGCTATTTACGACTGATTCAATTTCAAAGCTCACTATAGTCTGTTCAGGGAATCAATTTCTTCCTAGTTCAGTCTTGGGAGGGTGTCTGTGTTCAATAATTTATCCATCTCTTCTAGGTTTTCTAGTTTTTGTGCATAGAGGTGTTCATAATAGTTTCTGATGATTATTTTTATTTCTGTGGGGTCAGTGGTAATATTCCCTTCATCATTTCTATTTGTGTTTACATGGATCTTCCTCTTTTCTTTCTTATTAGTCTAGCTAGTGGCCCAAATTATTAAATTTTTCAAAACACTAACTCATGAATTTGTTAATCTTTTGAATGGTTTTTCATGTCAAGATTTCATTCAGTTCAGCTCTGATTTTGGTTATTTCTTGTCTTTGCGAGCTTTGGGGTTGATTCATTCCTGCTTGTATCATTTTTTCTGCTGTAATGTTAGGTTCTTAATTTGAGATCTTTTTAACTTTCTGTTGTGGGCATTTAGTGCTATAAATTTCCCCTTTAACACTTCCTTAGCTTCTTCCCAGAGATTCTGGTATGTTGTATGTTATAGGCAGAAGGGATTTGCCTTGTCTCAGATGAGAATTTGGACTCTGGACTTTTAAGTTAGTGCTGGAGAAAGTTAAGACTTTTGGGGACTGTTGGGAAGACATGATTGTATTTTGCAATGTGAGAAGCACATGAGACTTGGGAGGGTCCAGGGGCAGAATAATACAGTTTGAATCTGTGTTCCTGTCCAAATCTCATGTTTAATTGTAATCCCCAATGTTGGAGGGGTGGGGGGCTGGTGGGGTGATTGGATGATAGGGGCAGATTTCCCCTTTGGTGTTATTCTTGTGATAGAGTTTTCATGAGATCTGGTTGTTTAAAAAGTGCATAGCAGCTCTCCCCTCTCTCCTCTTTCTCCTGCTTCTGCCATGTAAGATGTATCTGCTTCCCCTTCACCTTTCATCATGATTGAAAGCTTCCTGAGACCTCCCCAGAAGCTGTCATGCTTCCTGTACAGCCTGCAGAACTATGAGCCAGTTAAACCTCTTTTCTTTATAAATTACCCAGTCTCAGGTATTTTTAATATATATAGCAGTGTGAGAATGGACTTATACACTGTCCACTGTACCACTATACTATCATTTGATCCTATTAAGACCATGTTTCTGGGGAACCTCATATGTTGTGGAAAAAATCAAGGCATTAATAATCCATAAATATTGTTAACAAAATACACATTTAGCCAGTTCAACTTTTATTTCATCATTTTTTTTTGCCTGACAATTAAATAAATACCACTAGGTAATTCAACTACTTGTTACTTTACATCTTGGTTTAGTATTGCTAATTTTGCAAAAATTTTCTCAAGGCTTTTCTGACCTGCTTTTCACACATGTTCCTACCTTAGTCTATGCTGGTCTTGAAGCTACTAGACCAAGCGTCCTACAGTTAACCCAACATCGTCTAAGTCTTAGTTGGTATTTGGATGGTCTTCGTCTGCCACTCCACTTTCCATTTGAATCACCACAATATCTATGAACTCATTAAGAGTACTCAAGAGCTCCATTTCTAACTAGACCCCGTTCTTTTCCTCTGTCCAGCCTCAGACTATGTATACAATGAGCCATCAACATTTTATGTGTGTTCACTTCCACAAGTTAGGATTAGTAACATTGCCAATATCCATACCCTTCCCCTTTTCAGTAAACTAGTAACTTTAATCTTCAACTTCCACAGGACATAATTCTGGAGTCACATTTCTTTCCTTGTTGGCATTCAGATTAATGCTATAGAGGCCTTATTTATGTAATTCATGACCAGAAACTATCAATGTCTTTCAATGAAAGCCCATAACTTGAAGTATGGGAATGGACACCTTTCTTTAGATGCTGGTTTCACTGCTAAATAGTTATGTACATTTGGACAAGTAACTTTATTTCCTCAGTTTCTTTATCTCTAAAATGTTTTAATGATACTCATTTCATAGGGTTTGTTTTCAAGATTAAATGACATAATTAATGGGTGCCTAGGTAACATTTTTTAGAGACAAATTTATGCATGTAAATGTTTTTCTTCCTGAGTTTTCCACTTTAATTTACTTTCAGGAAAATTGATAACTACCTCTATTCCTATTATTATTATTATACTTTAAGTTCTAGGGTACATGTGCACAACGTGCATGTTTGTTACATATGTATACATGTGCCATGTTGGTGTGCTGCACCCATTAACTCATCATTTACATTAGGTATATCTCCTAATGCTATCCTTCCCCCCTCCCTCAACCCCATGACAGGCCCCGGTGGGTGATGTTCCCCTTCCTGTGTCCAAGTGTTCTCATTGTTCAATTCCCAGCTATGAGTGAGAACATGCGGTGTTTGGTTTTCTGTCCTTGTGATAGATTGCTGAGAATGATGGTTTCCAGCCTCATCCACGTCACTACAAAGGACATTAACTCATCATTTTTTATGGCTGCATAGTATTCCATGGTGTATATGTGCCACATTTTCTTAATCCATTCTATCATTGATGGACATTTAGGTTGGTTCCAAGTCTTTGCTATTGTGAATAGTGCCACAATAAACATATGTGTGCATGTGTCTTTATAGCAGCCTGATTTATAATCCTTTGGGTATATACCCAGTAATGGGATGGTTGGGTCAAATGGTAATTCTAGTTCTAGATCCTTGAGGAATCACCACACTGTCTTCCAAAATGATTGAACCAGTTTACAGTCCCACCAACAGTGTAAAAGTGTTCCTATTTCTCCACATCCTCTCTAGCACCTGTTGTTTCCTGACTTTTTAGTGATCACCATTCTAACAGGTGTGAGATAGTATCTCATTGTGGTTTTGATTTGCATTTCTCTGATGGCCAGTGATGATGAGCATTTTTTCATGTGTCTGTCGGCTGCATAAATGTCTTGTTTTGAGAAATGTCTGTTCATATCCTTCACCCACTTTTTGATGGGGTTGTTTGTTTTTTTCTTGCAAATTTGTTTGAGTTCTTTGTAGATTCTGGATATTAGCCCTTTGTCAGATGATTAGATTGCAAAAATGTTCTCCCATTCTGTAGGTTGCCTGTTCACTCTGATGGTAGTTTCTTTTGCTGTGCAGAAGCTCTTTAGTTTAAGTAGATCCCATTTGTCAATTTTGGCTTTTGTTGCCATTGCTTTTGGTGTTTTAGACAGGAAGTCCTTGCCCATGCTTATGTCCTGAATGGTATTGCCTAGGTTTTCTTCTAGAGTTTTTATGGTTTTAGGTCTAACATTTAAGTCTTTAATCCATCTTGAATTAATTTTTGTATAACGTGTAAGGAAGGGATCCAGTTTCAGGTTTCCATATATGGCTAGCCAGTTTTTCCAGCACCATTTATTAAATAGGGAATTCTTTCCCCATTTCTTGTTTTTGTCAGGTTTGTCAAAGATCAGATGGTTGTAGATGCATGGTATTATTTCTGAGGCCTCTGTTCTGTTCCATTGGTGGTCTATATCTCTGTTTTGGTACCATTACCATGCTGTTTGGGTTACTGTAGCCTTGTAGTATAGTTTGAAGCCAGGTAGCATGATGCCTCCAGCTTTGTTCTTTTGGCTTAGGATTGTCTTGGCAATGCAGGCTCTTTTTTGGTTCCATATGAACTTCAAAGTCGTTTTTCCAATTCTATGAAGGTAGCTTGATAGGGACGGCATTAAACGTATAAATTACTTTGGGTAGTATGGCCATTTCACGATATTGATTCTTCCTATCCCTCTATTCCTATTATTATAGGGAAGGTATGTGTTTGGGGAGAAAATAGAAACATTTTTATAAGGATCACCTGCTTGTGCTTTAAAAATAAAAAGTTCAGAGGAAGCAATTCATGAGCATAACAGGATAGGTTAAAATATCTTGAGGATATATGAAATCAAAATGTTTTTCAGCATAAAATTAAAAGGATTCCCATGTGCTAGGGAAAGTGCTAAAGAAAAGTCTTTGAAACTCAAAACCAAAGTGGGGCTATCCCCTGTTTCTGGCAATGACACTGAGATTCGGCAAGATCCCCCAAAATTACATTTGGTTAGTATGTCAGGATCATGGAAGAATATAATGAGGGAAAAATCTAGGCAGGTAGCTTGGAGTGAGATTTTGCAACTTTATAGAGTTTTATTTTGTTAAACAGAAAGTAAAGAGTTTTAAAACAAGGTAAGATTTTACTCAAGAGCTATTTCAGGAAAATTAATCTGAAGGCAGTCAAAATTGGAGAGAAAAACTGCTGGAAGAGAGAGATTAGATGGAAAGATAAGGATTACGATTTATTGCAATAGCCAGAGACTGAAGTGATAAAAATCTTAAAATTGTATGATTTGAACCTCCCAGTTACTGAACTTGAAAAGCTAGGTGAAGGAAGCACTTTGGCCAGGATTTCAAGATGCTCTTGGCTTTGCCTGAGAGAATTACAGCCATCTGTGAACTAAACCAGAGTTTGAAACACAAAGGTGTTAGGAATCTCATTTAACCTGGCCTCAGCATGCCAGGCATATTATGGGATGTACCCTTTGTCTTCTCTTCAGCAATCCACTTTCAATAACCTCAGGACTAAGAGGTAGAAAATTGGATGCTATGGAAAAGGGAAGGCTGAGAGAGTCTTGAGTGGCTCACTGATTGTAATGGCTCCAAAATCAAGCTAGCTGCACTCTTGCAGGCAAGGGTGTGTGTGTGTGTGTGTGTTTTCTTTTACACAGTACTCCAAAATATTTTTACCTAGTTTAAAAATCATTATTGCTATTGAAATACAAACTAGACTTTCATTAAACAACACATACTGCAAAGGTTTGAGGGTTGCCATTTAAGCTTAGGGAAACTTTTTGACTGCTCTTAGAGCTGTTACTCTCACAATTGAGAAAGAAATCCCCCGGTTACCATAAAGCATTAGCAAGATACTGACTCTACCTAAAAACTTAGTAACTATTGAATCCAGAAATAAATACCACATAACAAGTTATCTGGATAATTCTAGCCAAAAGATTATTTACTAACCTCCATTTTTCCTCGGAATAAAATATAGAGAAATGATAATATTTCACTAATTTTATTTAAGGAATAAAGGAAAAGAGAATAATATATTTTGAGATTCTACTATGTTACAGGTACTTTGCTAGGATTTTGGTATACATTATTTCCTTCAAATTTTACAACAACCCTAGAGCTGAATATTTTCACAAAAGAAAAAATAGAACCTCAGAGTAGTAAGGTCACATGACCCAAATTAAAATATGTAAAAATTTATTTAAGCTGGATTCTAGTCCAGGTTTGTCTCTCAAATTTTAGAAGAGATAGTTTAGGGAAGTTTATGATTAATTTCTAAATGAATAGACAAGAACTACTGATTAAAAGGAAAGAGAAAAAAGATACTTCTAACATATGCCACCTGACTGATATTAGTCCCATTTTATAAACATGGAAATTAAAAAGCTGGAATTTCACCCATTCTGACTGCAAAACTCCTGCTGTCTTTTATTGCACAGATTCAAAGCATGCTAGAATTTTATGCAACATATTTATTTAGTAGACAGGTAAGTAGAGGGTAAATAAATTTTCCAGAGGTAAACAAGTTATCAATAATCAAGAGGTTTTTTTATCAGCTCATGGAACATTTTCCATGGTAGACCATGTGTTAGACTATAAAACAAGTCACAATACATTTTTAAAAACCAAAATCGTATCGAGTATTTTCGTGGCCTACAGTAGATTAAAACTAGAAATCAATTCCAAGAAACTGTTAAAACAATATAGGTATATGACAAATTTAAAACCTACTCCTGAATGATTTTTGGGTCAATGATGAAATTAAGATGAAAATTAAAAATTTTTTTGAAATGAATGAACATAGAGACACAATATACCAAAAAATCTGAGCTATATACAAAGCAGTGCTAAGAGAGAAGTTTATAGCACTGAATGACTACACCAAAAAGATAAAAATATCACAAATTAATAATGTAATATTGTACCTCAAGGGAGTAGAAAAACAAGAACAAACCAAAGCCAAAGCTAGCAGTAGAAAAGAAATAAAAAAATCATAGCAGAACTAAATTAAGATGAGACCAAAAAAAACAATCCAAAGAATCAGCAAAATTAAAAATTGTTTTTTTTTTAATCTTTGGATACTTATTTTTTTTTCTTTTATTTATTTATTGTTATTGTACTTTAGGTTTTAGGGTACATGTGTGCAATGTGCAGGTTAGTTACATATGTATACATGTGCCATGCTGGTGCACTGCACCCACTAACTCGTCATCTAGCACTAGGTATATCTCCCAATGCTATCCCTCCCCCCTCCCCCCACCCCACAACAGTCCCCAGAGTGTGATGATACCCTTCCTGTGTCCACGTGTTCTCATTGTTCAATTCCCACCTATGAGTGAGAATATGTGGCGTTTGGTTTTTTGCTCTTGCGATAGTTTACTGAGAATGATGATTTCCAATTTCATCCATGTCCCTACAAAAGACATGAACTCATCATTTTTTATGGCTGCATAGTATTCCATGGTGTATATGTACCACATTTTCTTAATCCAGTCTATCATTGTTGGACATTTGGGTTGGTTCCAAGTCTTTGCTATTGCGAATAATGCTGCAATAAACATACGTGTGCATGTGTCTTTATAGCAGCATCATTTATAGTCCTTTGGGTATATACTTAGTAACAGGATGGCTGGGTCAAATGGAATTTCTAGTTCTAGATCCCTGAGGAATCACCACACTGACTTCCACAAGGGTTGAACTAGTTTACAGTCCCACCAACAGTGTAAAAGTGTTCCTGTTTCTCCACATCCTCTCCAGCACCTGTTGTTTCCTGACTTTTTAATGATTGCCATTCTAACTGGTGTGAGATGGTATCTCATTGTGGTTTTGATTTGCATTTCTCTGATGGCCAGTGATGGTGAGCATTTTTTCATGTGTTTTTTGGCTGCATAAATGTCTTCTTTTGAGAAGTGTCTGTTCATGTCCTTCGCCCACTTTTTGATGGGGTTGTTTGTTTTTTTCTTGTAAATTTGTTGGAGTTCATTGTAGATTCTGGATATTAGCCCTTTGTCAGATGAGTAGGTTGCAAAAATTTTCTCCCATTTTGTAGGTTGCCTGTTCACTCTGATGGTAGTTTCTTTTGCTGTGCAGAAGCTCTTTAGTTTAATTAGATCCCATTTGTCAATTTTGGCTTTTGTTGCCATTGCTTTTGGTGTTTTAGACATGAAGTCCTTGCTCATGCCAATGTCCTGAATGGTAATGCCCAGATTTTCTTCTAGGGTTTTTATGGTTTTAGGTCTAACGTTTAAGTCTTTAATCCATCTTGAATTGATTTTTGTATAAGGTGTAAGGAAGGGATCCAGTTTCAGCTTTCTACATATGGCTAGCCAGTTTTCCCAGCACCATTTCTTAAATAGGGCATCCTTTCCCCATTGCTTGTTTTTCTCAGGTTTGTCAAAGATCAGATAGTTGTAGATACACGGCGTTATTTTTGAGGGCTCTGTTCTGTTCCATTGATCTATATCTCTGTTTTGGTACCAGTACCATGCTGTTTTGGTTACTGTAGCCTTGTAGTATAGTTTGAAGTCAGGTAGCGTGATGTCTCCAGCTTTGTTCTTTTGGCTTAGGATTGACTTGGCGATGCGGGCTCTTTTTTGGTTCCATGTGAACTCTGAAGTAGTTTTTTCCAATTCTGTGAAGAAAGTCATTGGTAGCTTGATGGAGATGACATTGAATCTATAAATTACCTTGGGCAGTATGGCCATTTTCACGATATTGATTCTTCCTACCCATGAGCATGGAATGTTCTTCTATTTGTTTGTATCCTCTTTTATTTCCTTGAGCAGTGGTTTGTAGTTCTCCCTGAAGAGGTCCTTCACATCCCTTGTAAGTTGGATTCCTAGGTATTTTATTCTCTTTGAAGCAATTGTGAATGGGAGTTCACTCAGGATTTGGCTCTCTTTTTGTCTGTTATTGGTGTATAGGAATGCTTGTGATTTTTGCACATTGATTTTGTATCCGGAGACATTGCTGAAGTTGCTTATCAACTTGAGGAGATTTTGGGCTGAGACAATGGGGTTTTCTAGATATACAATCATGTCATCTGCAAACACGGACAATTTGACTTCTTATTTTCCTAATTGAATACCCTTTATTTCCTTCTCCTGCCTGATTGCCCTGGCCAGAACTTCCAACACTGTGTTGAATAGCAGTGGTGAGAGAAGGCATCCCTGTCTTGTGCCAGTTTTCAAAGGAAATGCTTCCAGTTTTTGCCCATTCAGTATGATATTGGCTGTGGGTTTGTCACAGATAGCTCTTATTATTTTGAGATACATCCCATCAATACCTAATTTTTTGAGAGTTTTTAGCATGAAGGGTTGTTGAATTTTGTCAAAGGCCTTTTCTGCATCTATTGAGATAATCATGTGGTTTTTGTCTTTGGTTCTGTTTATATGCTGGATTACATTTATTGATTTGCATGTGTTGAACCAGGCTTGCATCCCAGGGATGAAGCCCAATTAATCATGGTGGATAAGCTTTTTGATGTGCTGCTGGATTTGGTTTGCAGTATTTTATTGAGGATTTTTGCATCAATGTTCATCAAGGATATTGGTCTAAAATTCTCTTTTTTGGTTGTGTCTCTGCCAGGCTTTGGTATCAAGATGATGCTGGCCTCATAAAATGATTTAGGGAGGATTCCCTCTTTCTCTATTGATTGGAATAGTTTCAGAAGGAATGGTACCAGCTCCTACTTGTACCTCTGCTACAATTCAGCTGTGAATCCATCTGGTCCTGGACTTTTTTTGGTTGGTAAGCTATCGATTATTGCCTCAATTTCAGATCCTGTTATTGGTCTATTCAGAGATTCAACTTCTTCCTGGTTTAGTCGTGGGAGGATGCATGTGTCGATGAATTTATCAATTTCTTCCAGATTTTCTAGTTTATTTGCATAGAGGTGTTTATAGTATTATCTGATGGTAGTTTGTATTTCTGTGGGATCGGTGGTGATATCCCCTTTATCATTTTTTATTGCATCTATTTGATTCTTCTCTCTTTTCTTCTTTATTAGGCTTGCTAGTGGTCTATCAACTTTGTTGATCTTTTCAAAAATCAGTTCCTGTATTCATTAATTTTTTGAAGGGTTTTTTGTGTCTCTATTTCCTTCAGTTCTGCTCTGATTTTAGTTATTTCTTGCCTTCTGCTAGCTTTTGAATGTCTTTGCTTTTGCTTTTCTAGTTCTTTTAATTGTGATGTTAGGGTGTCAATTTTGGATCTCTCCTGCTTTCTCTTGCGGGCATTTAGTGCTATAAATTTCCCTCTACACACTGCTTTGAATGTGTCCCAGAGATTCTGGTATGTTGTGTCTTTGTTCTTGTTGGTTTCAAAGAACATCTTTATTTCTGCCTTCATTTCATTATTTACCCAGTAGTCATTCAGGAGCAGGTTGTTCAGTTTCCATGTAGTTGAGCGGTTTTGAGTGAGTTTCTTAATCCTGAGTTCCAGTTTGATTGCACTGTGGTCTGAGAGGCAGTTTGTTATAAAGACTTAAATGTTAGAACTAAAACCATAAAAACTCTAGAAGAAAACCTAGGTAATACCATTCAGCACAGTCATGGGCAAGGACTTCATATCTAAAACACCAAAAGCAATGGCAACAAAAGCCAAAATTGACAAATGGCATCTAATTAAACTAAAGAGCTTCTGCAAAGCAAAAGAAACTACCATCAGAGTGAACAGGCAACCTACAGAATGGGAGAAAATTTTTGCAACCTACTCATCTGACAAAGGGCTAATATCTGGAATCTACAATGAACTCAAACAAATTTACAAGAAAAAAGCAACCAATCCCATCAAAAAGTGGACAAAGGATATGAACAGACACTTCTCAAAAGAAGACATTTATGCAGCCAAAAGACACATGAAAAGATGCTCATCATCACTGGCCATCAGAGAAATGCAAATCAAAACCGCAATGAGATACCATCTCACACCAGTTAGAATGGCGATCATTAAAAAGTCAGGAAACAACAGGTGCTGGAGAGGATGTGGAGAAATAGGAACACTTTTACACTGTTGGTGGGACTGTAAACTAGTTCAACCATTGTGGAAGTCAGTGTGGTGATTCCTCAGGGATCTAGAACTAGAAATACCATTTGACCCAGCCATCCCATTACTGGGTATATACCCAAAGGACTATAAATGATGCTGCTATAAAGACACATGCACACATATGTTTATAGTGGCACTATTCACAATAGCAAAGACTTGGAACCAACCTAAATGTCCAACAACAATAGACTGAATTAAGAAAATGTGGCACATATACACCATGGAATACTATGCAGCCACAAAAAATGATGAGTTCATGTCCTTTTAGGGACATGGATGAAGCTGGAAAGCATCATTCTCAGCAAACTATCGCAAGGACAAAAAAACCAAACACCGCATGTTCTCACTCATAGCTGGGAATTGAACAATGAGAACACATGGACACAGGAAGGGGAACATCACACTTCGGGGACTGTTGTGGGGTGGGGGAGGGGGGAGGGATAGCATTAGGAGATATACCTAATGTAAATGACGAGTTAATGGGTGAGGCACACCAACATGGCACATGTATACATATGTAACCAACCTGCACGTTGTGCACATGTACCCTAAAACTTAAAGTATAATAATAATAAAATTTAAAAAAAGAAAGAAAAAAAGACAGAAAATATTTGCAAATCACATACTTGATTAAGAACTTGTATTCAGAATATATAAAGAATTTTCAAAATTTAATTGTAAGAAACTAACACAATCTAATTTTTTTTAATGGACAAAGATTTGAAATATACTTCACCAAACAAGATACATGGATTACAAATAAGCACATTAAAAAAAATCAACATCATTAGTTATTAGGGAATTGCAAATCAAAATCACAATGTGATACCACTACATGGCCATTTGAATGGATAAAATAAAAAAGTCTGATTATACTAAGTGTTGATAAGAATGTGGAACAACTGGTACTCTCAAATGCTACTGATGGGAATGTAAAATTGTACAATGAATTTGACAGTCTGTGAGTACTATAGAGTTAAATACAACTACCATGTGGTCCAATCATTCCACTTTTAGGTATCTATTTCCCCAAAATGAAAGCATATGTCCATAAAAAAGCTTGTACATGAATGTTAATAGCAGCTTTATTTGTAGTTGGCAAAACTGGAAGCAATACAAATGCATTGATGTGTGAATTGATAAGCAAATTGTGGAACATTGCTGCAATGAGAAACTACTCAGTAATGAAAGAGACAAACTACTAATACATACAACAACATAATGATGCTTAATGAAAGAACACAAAACATCTTCCTCTCCAAAACAAAGAGTACATGTTGTATGATTCCATTTATATAAAACTCAGAAATGCAGACTAATATATAATGGCAGAAATTAGACCCATGGTTTTCTGGAAGAGGATACATGAAGAGATAGAAGGGAAAGTTACCAAGTGACAGGAGAAAATTTTGGATGTGATTTTCTTGATTGTGGTAATTTTTCACAGTTGGACAAACATGTCAGAACTTACCAAGTCATACAATTGAAATATTGATTGTTTTCTTTTTTCCAGTTTTAGTGAAATAGGTAGTTTTCTTTTATGTCAATTATACTTCCAAAAATCTAGCTGTAGGAAAGTAAAAACACATAAGTAAACACATACACATATACACACACATTAATGCATTATGAAATCTCTGATTTCTTACAAGCTACCAGAGAGAAAAGACAATTTTTCTAAAAAGAAAATTACAAGATTAACTGAAAATGTTTCATGAGCAACAGTAGGTGCAGGAAGACAGTAAAGTACTATCTCCAAACTAATTAGGAAAAATAACCATCAGCCTAGAATTCTATACCTGAACTATCATATAAGAGTGAGGGAAAAATACTGACTAGATATTAATAAGATATAAAGACAAAGAGTGTTTAATACCTACAAACTCTCACTGAAAATTACCAAAACATACACTTCACAAACGAAAAATGGAAACCTAAAAAAAGAAGTAGGATTGAAAAAGCACTGGTGACCAAATAAGACTAGTCCTTGTCTTGCTGAGGAGATGGTAAGAGAAATTGGTAAAATTAATCACTTAGGAAATATACGATATTAAAACTGTTAAAATATTAACCAATTATAGAAAAGAAATAGAATATGTAACCATCAAACTAGAAAAGAAAAAAGTGGTAATCAGAAGAAATGCTACTAATAAAACAGAAAGCAGGAAAAAAAAAGAAAAAGGGCTATAAGTAGAGAACATTAAAAAGATGGTGATACTAAAAAGATAAGTAGAAAACTTCAGTAATCACAATAGACGTAAATTAAATACACTGACTCAGTATAAGGCACATTCTCTTTTGCAAACAACATGCCTAAAACAAATGAGAAAATTCTTTAAAAATATGAAAATAAAGGAACAGAGAAGTATATATAGATTCAGAATAGAATTTTTAGAGTGTGCAATGCTAATAAAACAAAATACAGATCATGTTTTAAAAAATTTTGTCCTAAGTTAGAATGAACAAAATTGATAAGATTTAAATAAAAAATATAACTCTATGAATAAAGTGAGTAAAACAAGATATAGTCTAAAACAAATTAAGATCTATACTTCTAAATAATGCATTAGTAAAAAGATATTTATTAACATTTGAAAATAGTTTGAATCGAGCAGAAACAAAAGAACTGGATACCAACATCGGTGAACTACAGCTAAAATTACATGTGGAAGGAAATTTACAGCCTTAAATGCATATATTAAATTAAATTACTGAAAATTAATGAGTTAATAAATATATATTGCAAGAAGAAACGTTCATCTGAATTTGGGGGCTCTATTAGTAATTTATTTTGATGGCCATATGGTAGTACGCTATTTGAATATACTAAAATATATTTATTCTCTTTCAGAGAGCATTTGGGTTTTTTCAAATTTCTGTTATTGTAATGTTGCAATAGACTATTATATTAATACATAACTCCTGTACTAAAAGTTTGAGAGTTTCTCTTAGGCAGATATCTAAGAATAGAATTGTTGAAGTGTAGGGTTTGTGAACATTCAATATTACAAGATAATGCCAAACTACTTTCTAAAATGGTTATACTAATTTATGTTCCAGCAGTAATTTAGATACTCCAATTCTTCCTAATATTTGCCAATCAAAAGAATGTAAAATTAAAATGTGAAATGGCCTCTCAATGTGGTTTTGAGTTGTATTTCCCAACTTGAAGAGGTTTAACATCTCTTTAGGTCTTGATTAGTCACAATTTTTTCTAGTTCATGGGTTATTCTTATCTTTCTATTGAGTTGTTTACATTTTTTGTAGTTCTTTTTATAGTCTTGATTCTAATCCTTTGAAAATTTTATTTGCTATAAATACTATCTCCCAGTTTGTAATGTATATTGTTTTTAATTTTTTTATATTTTGGTAAAATATACATTACATAAAATTTATCATTTTAACCATTTTTAAGCATTCAATTCACTGGTATTAAGTATATTCACCTGTTGTGTAACCATCACCACTATCACCAGAACTTTTTCATTACTCCAAAGTGAAAGTTTATACCCACTAAACAATACCTTCCCATTCCCCTTCTTCCTAACCCCTGGTAACCACTGCTCTCCTTTCTGTCTTTATAATTTTGACTATTCTAGGTAACTCATATGAGTGGAAAAACATAATATTTGCCCTTTTGTCTCTGGTTTATTTCACTTAGCATAATGTTTTCAAGGTTCATCCACTTGCACAATAAAGTTCCATTATATGCATATGTTACATTTTATTTATCCATTTATCTGTCGATGAATATTTGGGTTATTTCCAGCTTTTGGCAATTGCTAATAATGCTGCTCTGAACATTGGTATATAAACATCTGAGTCTCCGCTTTCTGTAACATGTATTTTGTACTTTATTTAAAGTTTCTTTGATAGAGATATTAATTTTATAGAGCCTTGTTAGCAGATCATTCTCTACCCCAAGATCAAAATGGTATTTAGCTATATTTTCTTTATGCAGCTATATGTAGTAATACAATGATGGTTATAATGCTCAGATTAGTGGTATCTTTTTGATAAAGTTAAAAGCAATCAAAATGTTATTTTAAAGGAATACATACATATGAAAAAACAACATTTTTAAACATTAAAGAAGTGATGAAAGACAAGATTCAGGATAGTTGTAGTGGGGGATGGGTAATGGGACAGATGTGTTGGGGTAGGAGGAAACAAAGCAGAAAGATGAATGTTAAAAGAATTGGAAAAGAAGAAAAAAAATCATTATTCACAGATAGTATAATCTTGTATGTCTATAATCAAAACAATATTAAAAATTGTTAGAGTCTTTAAGGTTTGTGGATATAAAAATCTATAAACAGAACCAATTAGGTCTCCATATACTAGCAACAAAGTTAGAAAATGACATTTTTCAAAAATATGTCATTTAAAACAGTAAAAAAATATGGCCTACATAGGAAGATGTGCAAGACCCTTATAGAAAAATTATAAACTTTACTGAAAGACAACAAATGGAAAGATACATTGTGTGCATAGGTTGGAAAAAAAATCATTATTTTAAAGATGTCAATTTTCTCCTGATGGATCTATAGACTTAAAGCAATCCCAGACAAAATCTTAAACAGATGCTGTGAGTGTATGTATGTGCATGTGTGTGTGCATATGCAGGACTTCCACAGCATAATCAATAGTACTTGAAAATTCACAAGACCAAGAACAGCCAAGATCTCCCAGAGAAGAAAATGCATCCAGGGATGAAAATGTACTATAAAGCTACAGTAATTAAGACTGTGTGGGATTACTGCTTAAGGAGTTAATTATATATTAAGAAATGGCAGCAAAAAATACAAACTATTCAAATTCTGTCTTATTTCTATATGTTCCTTAATATTTGTTTATTTTTAATAGGGTATTGGGCCATGTTTCTGTTAATTAATAATGACTAAACAAAAATGTGTTGATGGATGTCAACTTGAAAGGGAGTTATGCTGTAAAACTCTGTTCTTATGCTTTTTATATTTAATATTCTTAAACAGCATGGAAGGATAAAATATTATTTTGACAAAATTATCTTGACAGTTATATTCTTCAGTTATGTTCTCTCACAATTTTGACAATTATTTTCTTTAACTTTGCATATACTATGCACTTTACAAAGCACAATTTTATAGACATTATCATATGTAATCTTTACAACAAACCTATGAAATAAGGAAAGGATGTAATTTTGGGTAGAATAAGTTTGAATCTATTATTGCCCCGAAGCCAAGAGCATATAATGGCCTGAATTAGGTTTAAAAATGAATTATACAAATACAGAAGGAACAGATCTAGTTTAATGGCAATTTTTAGATGGAGTTGAAAAGGAGCCTTAACATGAGAAGAGATAATAATAAACAGAATTAATGAAAGTGTTTTAGACTGTTCAATAGCAGCAAAATATCCAATTTAAGGGAAGTTATGGCAAGCTGTACTCTGCATTGGTCAGATAATACTAGAATGCTACGTTCAGTTCTAGGCACCATGTTTCAAGGCACATTAATATACTAAAGAACATCTGCAGGAGGAAGATTAAAATGGTTAAAAAATTTAAACTATTATCAGAGGAATGGATGAAATTAACCTGGAACATGAAATCTCTCATCAAATATTTTAAAAAGGATCATGTTAATAGAGAAATAGAATTATTTAATGTTGGCTCAAATAACAGATATATGGACAACAGATGAAAATTATAGAAATACAGATTTTTGCTTCAGTAAAGAGAAACTTTTTTATTTTTTTATTTTATTTTATTTTATTTTATTTATTTTTTTTTGGCTTTTGGGAATTATTTATCAGCAAAACCTTATATAGGCAATGTGAAGATGTTCAACTTTTTCTTTTTTTTTTTTTTTTTTTTGCTATACCACCCCCCTCCCCCCACCCCACAACAGTCCCCGAAGTGTGATGTTCCCCTTCCTGTGTCCATGTGTTCTCATTGTTCAATTCCCACCTATGAGTGAGAATATGCGGTGTTTGGTTTTTTGTTCTTGCGATAGTTTACTGAGAATGATGATTTCCAATTTCAGCCATGTCCCTACAAAGGACATGAACTCATCATTTTTTATGGCTGCATAGTATTCCACGGTGTATATGTGCCACATTTTCTTAATCCAGTCTATCATTGTTGGACATTTGGGTTGGTTCCAAGTCTTTGCTATTGTGAATAATGCCGCAATAAACATACGTGTGCATGTGTCTTTATAGCACCATGATTTATAGTCCTTTGGGTATATACCCAGTAATGGGATGGCTGGGTCAAATGGAATTTCTAGTTCTAGATCCCTGAGGAATCGCCACAATGACTTCCACAAGGGTTGAACTAGTTTACAGTCCCACCAACAGTGTAAAAGTGTTCCTATTTCTCCACATCCTCTCCAGCACCTGTTGTTTCCTGACTTATTAATGATTGCCATTCTAACTGGTGTGAGATGGTATCTCATTGTGGTTTTGATTTGCATTTCTCTGATGGCCAGTGATGGTGAGCATTTTTTCATGTGTTTTTTGGCTGCATAAATGTCTTCTTTTGAGAAGTGTCTGTTCATGTCCTTTGCCCACTTTTTGATGGGGTTGTTTGTTTTTTTCTTGTAAATTTGTTGGAGTTCATTGTAGATTCTGGATATTAGCCCTTTGTCAGATGAGTAGGTTGCGAAAATTTTCTCCCATTTTGTAGGTTGCCTGTTCACTCTGATGGTAGTTTCCTTTGCTGTGCAGAAGCTCTTTAGTTTAATGAGATCCCATTTGTCAATTTTGGCTTTTGTTGCCATTGCTTTTTGTGTTTTAGACATGAAGTCCTTGCCCATGCCTATGTCCTGAATGGTATTGCCTAGGTTTTCTTCTAGGGTTTTTATGGTTTTAGGTCTAACGTTTAAGTCTTTAATCCATCTTGAATTGATTTTTGTATAAGATGTAAGGAAGGGATCCAGTTTCAGCTTTCTACATATGGCTAGCCAGTTTTCTCAGCACCATTTATTAAATAGGGAATCCTTTCCCCATTTCTTGTTTTTGTCAGGTTTGTCAAAGATCAGATACTTGTAGATATGTGGCATTATTTCTGACGGCTCTGTTCTGTTCCATTGATCTATATCTCTGTTTTGATACCAGTACCATGCTGTTTTGGTTACTGTAGCCTTGTAGTATAGTTTGAAGTCAGGTAGCGTGATGCCTCCAGCTTTGTTCTTTTGGCTTAGGATTGACTTGGCGATGCGGGCTCTTTTTTGGTTCCATATGAACTTGAAAGTAGTTTTTTCCAATTCTGTGAAGAAAGTCATTGGTAACTTGACGGGGATGGCATTGAATCTGTAAATTACCTTGGGAAGGATGGCCATTTTCACGATATTGATTCTTCCTACCCATGAGCATGGAATGTTCTTCCATTTGTTTGTATCCTCTTTTATTTCCTTGAGCAGTGGTTTGTAGTTCTCCTTGAAGAGGTCCTTCAAGTCCCTTGTAAGTTGGATTCCTAGGTATTTTATTCTCTTTGAAGCAATTGTGAATGGGAGTTCACTCATGATTTGGCTCTCTGTTTGTCTGTTATTGGTGTATAAGAATGCTTGTGATTTTTGTACATTGATTTTGTATCCTGAGACTTTGCTGAAGTTGCTTATCAGCTTAAGGAGATTTTGGGCTGAGACAATGGGGTTTTCTAGATATACTATCATGTCATCTGCAAACAGGGACAATTTGACTTCCTCTTTTCCTAACTGAATACCCTTGATTTCCTTCTCTTGCCTGATTGCCCTGGCCAGAACTTCCAACACTATGTTGAATAGAAGTGGTGACAGAGGGCATCCCTGTCTTGTGCCAGTTTTCAAAGGGAATGCTTCCAGTTTTTGCCCATTCAGTATGATATTGGCTGTGGGTTTGTCATAAATAGCTCTTATTATTTTGAGATACGACCCATCAATACCTAATTTATTGAGAGTTTCTAGCATGAAGGGTTGTTGAATTTTGTCAAAGGCCTTTTCTGCATCTATTGAGATAATCATGTGGTTTTTCACTTTGGTTCTGTTTATATGCTGGATTACATTTATTGATTTGTGTATATTGAACCAGCCTTGCATCCCAGGGATGAAGCCCACTTGATCATGGTGGATAAGCTTTTTGATATGCTGCTGGATTCGGTTTGCCAGTATTTTATTGAGGATTTTTGCATCAATGTTCATCAAGGATATTGGTCTAAAATTCTCTTTTTTTGTTGTGTCTCTGCTAGGCTTTGGTATCAGGATGATGCTGGCCTCATAAAATGAGTTAGGGAGGATTCCCTCTTTTTCTATTGGTTGGAATAGTTTCAGAAGTAATGGTACCAGCTCCTCCTTGTACCTCTGGTAGAATTCGGCTGTGAACCCATCTGGTCCTGGACTTTTTTTGGTTGGTAAGCTATTGATTATTGCCACAATTTCAGCTCCTGTTATTGGTCTATTCAGAGATTCAACTTCTTCCTGGTTTAGTCTTGGGAGGGTGTATATGTTGAGGAATTTATCCATTTCTTCTAGATTTTCTAGTTTATTTACGTAGAGGTGTTTGTAATATTCTCTGATGGTAGTTTGTATTTCTGTGGGATCGGTGGTGATATCCCCTTTATCATTTTTTATTGCATCTATTTGATTCTTCTCTCTTTTTTTCTTTATTAATCTTGCTAGCGGTCTATCAATTTTGTTGATCCTTTCAAAAAACCAGGTCCTGGATTCATTGATTTTTTGAAGGGTTTTTTGTGTCTCTATTTCCTTCAGTTCTGCTCTGATTTTAGTTATTTCTTGCCTTCTGCTAGCTTTTGAATGTGTTTGCTCTTGCTTTTCTAGTTCTTTTAATTGTGATGTTAGGGTGTCAATTTTGGATCTTTCCTGCTTTCTCTTTTGGGCATTTAGTGCTATAAATTTCCCTCTACACAGTGCTTTGAATGCATCCCAGAGATTCTGGTATGTTGTGTCTTGGTTCTCATTGGTTTCAAAGAACATCTTTATTTCTGCCTTCATTTCGTTATGTACCCAGTAGTCATTCAGGAGCAGGTTGCTCAGTTTCCATGTAGTTGAGCGGTTTTGAGTGAGATTCTTAATCCTGAGTTCTAGCTTGATTGCACTGTGATCTGAGAGATAGTTTGTTATAATTTCTGTTCTTTTACATTTATTGAGGAGAGGTTTACTTCCAAGGATATGGTCAATTTTGGAATAGGTGTGGTGTGGTGCTGAAAAAAATGTATATTCTGTTGATTTGGGGTGGAGAGTTCTGTAGATGTCTATTAGGTCTGCTTGGTGCAGAGCTGAGTTCAATTCCTGCGTGTCCTTGTTGATTTTCTGTTTCGTTGATCTGTCTAATGTTGACAGTGGGGTGTTAACGTCTCCCATTATTAATGTGTGGGAGTCTAAGTCTCTTTGTAGGTCACTCAGGACTTGCTTTATGAATCTGGGTGCTCCTATATTGGGTGCATATATATTTAGGATAGTTAGCTCTTCTTGTTGAATTAATCCCTTTACCATTATGTAATGGCCTTCTTTGTCTCTTTTGATCTTTGTTGGTTTAAAGTCTGTTTTATCAGAGACTAGGATTGCAACCCCTGCCTTTTTTTGTTTTCCATTTGCTTGATAGATCTTCCTCCATCCTTTTATTCTGAGCCTATGTGTGTCTCTGCACGTGAGATGGGTTTCCTGAATACAGCGCACTGATACGTCTTGAGTCTTTATCCAATTTGCCAGTCTGTGTCTTTTAATTGGAGCATTTAGTCCATTTACATTTAAAGTTAATATTGTTATGTGAGAAACTTTTTTAATTCAAAGTGTTCATTCAACTTAAACTTCAGTTTTGGTATTGTGCAGATTAAATATCCAGATGAGTGTCTGACTGTTTTTTCTTATTTATTGAGTCATGACGTGCGTAAAATAAAAGTGCACTTATCTTAGATTTACAGTTCAATGAATTTTTACATTTGTAAACTACCATACAAATCAGGATGGAGTACATTTTCTACCACCCCAGAGATAAGTACTGTACTGTCATGGGGTTCATAATCTAGAGAAGAAGATAAGCTATAGGGAGATTCTGAAGCTCTTTGAGAGCATCTAACAAGGAACTTAATTTCATCAACGAGTCAATTATCCCAAGGATGAGACATTTAAATAGAGACTTGAGAGATTAGATGTTAACCTGGCAAAGGATCATTTTGTTTGGGACTTTTTTGCAAGGTTGGTATAGCATGTGCAAGTCCCACCATTCAAAAGGTAAGAGAGAGCATGTAAAGTTTAAGAAACAGAAACAACTATGAAGGAAAACATGGAATAAGAATTCAGGTAAGTAAGTACCATACAAGTTTAGTGTTCCCTTTAGCTGATCCTGAATAGCTTCTGACACCTCCACATAATATTGATGAGAAATTAACTACTTGATTAGAACAAACCAAAGAATATAGTAATTTTTCTCCTTATATCTGAGTTTTCCAGAACCTTCTCTCTAGGCCAAAGCCTCTCTTTCCTAACTCTGCTCTTACAACTCCTTCCCAGTATCTTCATATTTTATTTTCTACATCTCATGTTTCTTATTCTTTCCAGTTGCTTGTCATATAAATATTTCTCTTGGGATTCTCTATGTTTTAAAGCAAAAGATTTCTTCAAGAACAAAAAAAAAAAGGTGAAAAAAAGAACGGATATTTTGTTAGGAAACATATTTATGGACTAAACTTTACTAAATTAGATCATTCATCACAGTCTAGAAAAGCAGTCTTATCAAACTTCTATTAATTATTAGCCACAAAAGTCCAATGTTCTTACTAAGAAAATAAGAGCCACTGTAAATTAGAACTTCAAAATCTTTTTCATATTCTCTTCCATTGTATTCCACTTTTTGAGGAATGTTCTAATTATACATTTCTAAAAATTGTAATAAGAGCTAAAATTCATCAAAAGCTTAGCCTGAATGAGGCCTTTTTCTAAGATCTTTTTTTTTATTATACTTTAAGTTTTAGGGTACATGTGCTCAATGTGCAGGTTAGTTACATATGTATACATGTGCCATGCTGGTGTGCTGCACCCATTAACTTGCCATTTAGCATTAGGTATATCTCCTAATGCTATCCCTCCCCCCCCACCCCACAACAGTCCCCAGAGTGTGATGTTCCCCTTCCTGTGTCCATGTGTTCTCATTGTTCAATTCCCATCTATGAGGGAGAACATGCAGTGTTTGGTTTTCTGTCCTTGCGATAGTTTACTGAGAATGATGATTTCCAGTCTCATCCATGTCCCTACAAAGGACATGAACTCATCATTTTTTATGGCTGCATAGTATTCCATGGTGTATATGTACCACATTTTCTTAATCCAGTCTATCATTGTTGGACATTTGGGTTGGTTCCAAGTCTTTGCTATTGTGAAGAGTGCCGCAATAAACATACGCATGCATGTGTCTTTATAGCAGCATGATTTATAGTCCTTTGGGTATGTACCCAGTAATGGGATGGCTGGGTCAAATGGTATTTCTAGTTCTAGATCCCTGAAGAATCGCCACACTGACTTCCACAATGGTTGAACTAGTTTACAGTCCCACCAACAGTGTAAAAGTGTTCCTATTTCTCCACATCCTCTCCAGCACCTGTGGTTTCCTGGCTTTTTAATGATTGCCATTCTAACTGGTGTGAGATGGTATCTCATTGTGGTTTTGATTTGCATTTCTCTGATGGCCAGTGATGATGAGCATTTTTTCATGTGTCTTTTGGCTGCATAAATGTCTTCTTCTGAGAAGTGTCTGTTCATATCCTTTGCCCACTTTTTGATGGGGTTGTTTGTTTTTTTCTCTTGTAAATTTGTTTGAGTTCATTGTAGATTCTGGATATTAGCCCTTTGTCAGATGAGTAGGTTGTGAAAATTTTCTCCCATTCTGTAGGTTGCCTGTTCACTCTGATGGTAGTTCCTTTTGCTGTGCAGAAGCTCTTTAGTTTAATTAGATCCCATTTATCTATTCTGGCTTTTGTTGCCACTGCTTTTGGTGTTTTAGACATGAAGTCCTTGCCCATGCCTATGTCCTGAATGGTAATGCCTAGGTTTTCTTCTAGGATTTTTATGGTTTTAGTTCTAACGTTTAAGTCTTTAATCCATCTTGAATTAATTTTTGTATAAGGTGTAAGGAAGGGATCCAGTTTCAGCTTTCTACATATGGCTAGCCAGTTTTCCCAGCACCATTTCTTAAATAGGGCATCCTTTCTCCATTGCTTGTTTTTCTCAGGTTTGTCAAGATCAGATAGTTGTAGATACACGGCGTTATTTCTGAGGGCTCTGTTCTGTTCCATTGATCTATATCTCTGTTTTGGTACCAGTACCATGCTGTTTTGGTTACTGTAGCCTTGTAGTATAGTTTGAAGTCAGGTAGAGTGATGCCTCCAGCTTTGTTCTTTTGGCTTAGGATTGACTTGGTGATGCGGGCTCTTTTTTGGTGCCATATGAACTTTGAAGTAGTTTTTTCCAATTCTGTGAAGAAAGTCATTGGTAGCTTGATGGGGATGGCATTGAATCTATAAATTACCTTGGGCAGTATGGCCATTTTCACGATATTGATTCTTCCTACCCATGAGCATGGAATGTTCTTCCATTTGTTTGTATCCTCTTTTATTTCATTGAGCAGTGGTTTCTAGTTCTCATTGAAGAGGTCCTTCACATCCCTTGTAAGTTGGATTCCTAGGTATTTTATTCTCTTTGAAGCAATTGTGAATGGGAGTTCACTCAGGATTTGGCTCTCTGTTTGTCTGTTATTGGTGTATAAGAATGCTTGTGATTTTTGTACATTGACTTTGTATCCTGAGACTTTGCTGAAGTTGCTTATCAGCTTAAGGAGATTTTGGGCTGAGACAATGGGGTTTTCTAGATATACAATCATGTTTTCTGCAAACAGGGACATCACAATTAAAAGAACTAGAAAAGCAAGAGCAAACACATTCAAAAGCTAGCAGAAGGCAAGAAATAAGTAAAATCAGAGCAGAACTGAAGGAAATAGAGACACAAAAAACCCTTCAAAAAATTAATGAATACAGGAGCTGGTTTTTTGAAAGGATCAACAAAATTGATAGACCGCTAGCAAGATTAATAAAGAAAAAAAGAGAGAAGAATCAAATAGATGCAATAAAAAATGATAAAGGGGATATCACCACCGATCCCACAGAAATACAAACTACCATCAGAGAATACTACAAACACCTCTACACAAATAAACTAGAAAATCTAGAAGAAATGGATAAATTCATCGACACATACACTGTCCCAAGACTAAACCAGGAAGAAGTTGAATCTCTGGATAGACCAATAACAGGAGCTGAAATTGTGGCAATAATCAATAGCTTACCAACCAAAAAGAGTCCAGAACCAGATGGATTCACAGCCAAATTCTACCAGACGTACAAGGAGGAACTGGTACCATTCCATCTGAAACTATTCCAATCAATAGAAAAAGAGGGAATCCTCCCTAACTCATTTTATGAGGCCAGCATCATCCTGATACCAAAGCCTGGCAGAGACACAACCAAAAAAGAGAATTTTAGACCAATATCCTTGATGAACATTGATGCAAAAATCCTCAATAAAATACTGGCAAACTGAATCCAGCAGCATATCAAAAAGCTTATCCACCATGTTCAAGTGGGCTTAATCCCTGGGATGCAAGGCTGGTTCAATATGTGCAAATCAATAAATGTGATCCACCATATAAACAGAACCAAAGACAAAAACCACATGATTATCTCAATAGATGCAGAAAAGGCCTTTGACAAAATTCAACAACCCTTCATGCTAAAAACTTTCAATAAATTAGGTATTGATGGGACATATCTCAAAATAATAAGAGCTATCTGTGACAAACCCACAGCCAATATCATACTGAATGGGCAAAAACTGGAAGCATTCCCTTTGAAAACAGGCACAAGACAGGGATGCCTTCTCTCACCACTCCTATTCAACATAGTGTTGGAAGTTCTGGCCAGGGCAATTAGGCAGGAGAAGGAAATAAAGGGTATTCAATTAGGAAGAGAGGATATCAAATTGTCCCTGTTTGCCTTTTTCTAAGATCTTTATGTGTATTTAATTATGTAATTCTTAAAACAATCCATGAGGTAGATAACTATTATTATGACTATTTAACAGATGACTATTTAACAGATGAGAATACCGAAGCACAAAAAGGATGAGTAATTTGTTCAGGATCATATAGCTGGTAAGAAACAGAGTCTAACCAAGGCAATTTGGCTTCAGATCCTCAAATACTAAAAGAGTATTTGTTAATTACTATGATGAAAAATTGCAACTGTAGAAATATCTGGTTTGCAGAGTTTCTTCTATATATCATTGAGGCCATTCATGGAGTTCCTGTGAATTGTCACATGTATTTTCTTGCCTAAATAATCCTCATAAAGAATTTCTGAAAAGGGCAAAAATCTAACTTCCCTTTTTCAGTAAACTCTATTTCCCAACATAGAAGAAGGGTGATTAGAAGATATCATGGAGTCTCTTAGGCTGTGGCTCTCAGGAACTGTGGCAAGAGGAGAAAGACTTACTGTTCTTATAGCCAAGAGCAATCTTAAAGAGGGAGTTGGTCATAGGATTTCTACCTCTGTCTTTGTCATCTTGATTCCTTTGGATCAGCCCTACCTCCCACCTTTAGCCCACTTCTCATACTCCACCCAACCCCAGGTTCCCAGTGTCCTAGACTGCTGCCTTTTTCACTGTGACCTAAAGCACATTTCCAATACCGTCCCAACTCTGACCCTCTTCTTCAAGAATATGCCAACTAATCTGCCAAACTACCCTGTGTATTAACTAATGATGCAATAGTCTCTTATATCCTTGCTGTAATATAATAATAAAAGCCTTAGAATTGGAGTCAGACGCTTCCATTTGACACTAACTATATGACCTGGGCAGGCTATATAACTTCTCTGAACCTCAGTTCCTCATTGCTAATAAAATAACAATGGCCTATAGAATTTTCATAAAGAATTTTGCACCTTATAAATTACTGGAAAAATACATGACTTTATTGACATGTCAGTCAAAAACTCTTTAAGAGAGTCTTGTATCTGGAGATAATGTCTTAACCCATAGGATAAATATTTATGATAGGAATGTTAGGTGATGTAGGTAGCTGACACAGGAGTTAATTAGGGGACTGAGATGATCTTTCTGCATTCTTCAAAACACATATCAAAACCAGATGTCTCTTATTCCCATATAACTCCATATGGTAATCAGGTGCACAATTGATATTATATGTATGTATCTACCATAGTGAACATTTATTCCCCAGTCTGTTAGCAAATACAGTCTGAATTGGGGTGGGAGGACTGGGGGCAAGGCGACTGCTTTGGTTTTGTACTGTCCTAATCAGCCCTCATAACAGTAAATTGTTCTACATACATATCCTAATAAACATTAAGCCTCAAAGAAGTTTCATAGACGTTTTGGCAAGATGTCTTCATGTAGTACAAACCTCAGATCACTACTGGAAGGCTGTTTTGTGTTTTTGAATAGCTGAAAATATACTGCCTATTTTTAAATTGGAATTAACTATTGTTTTCTTAGGCATGAGTCATTGAATTTGGTCATATGCCACCTCTGAATTTGTTGATATAAATTTGTATTTGCAAATATTAATAGCAGAATATAATCCACAACATTTATCCACACAAATTGCAGTAAATTACAGTTCACTAAATTGCTCTAAGAGGAAAATAGAAATGGTCATGGATTTCATAAAGTGAATACATTATTACTAAAATAATTACAGATTTGTCACCTCAAAAATATCCAGTAGCAACTTTTCCTCAAAACTAATTGGGATTAAGTAAAGATACTTTCATCCCATATTATATATCATCAACTTTATAGCTATCAAATCCCTTTTTTTGAGGGGGTATTTACTTTAGAAAAGTTGGTCCTTTTTCTTTCTTCTGAAGAAAAAATAACGTATAAAAAGGAATATTAAAACATGTTTATAAATGCATTAATTTCATTTGTAGAAAATTATATGCCACTAATGTTATATAACTATTATTTAATGTCATGTTATAGAATTGTGGTTTATCATTAACAAGAAATATAATCCATTTACTATAGAGAATTTGATGTATTTTAAAACTGTAGCAAAAAAAGTCAGTTTTTTGTTTATTTTGCTTTTGAAGTAGTACCCTCCTGAACAAGCTAAAGTTTCAGAAGAAAAACTTTTTGAGCAAGCTTCCACTATCCTGTGCTAACTTTCATGTTAAATAAATTATATATACACACAGCATATGTAAATGCTCACACAATATACAAGTTTGTTATATATTAAGTTTAAATCAGAAACAACCGAATACATTCCTATCTCAGCATAAGACTTAAAAAAGGACATTAAAATCTATGCTTAGTGTTGAGTAACTGAACAAATGGTGACCGATAAGATTTTTCCTGGAGGCCAAGAACAATAGACACTGGATGGAAACACAAGGATGGAAACTAAGAATTATTCCGTAAAATAAAATAGTAATCAAAATATTTGTCAACAAAAGTCTGTAGATCTCTGTTTTAATGACTTTCCGTGCCAGCTAGAAGTGATCCGAGTTTGCTTCCAGACCTTTTACTTTCTGCCGTTATACAGCCAAAAGTTCAACAAAAGCTGATGGGTCCTATAGTGCATTCTATTGTTTTATGTAAGCCCAGTTCATAGGGGGAAAGTCACAAGGTGTTGATTTTTCATGCTAATTTTGATTTCTAATGCTTACAATAAATTAAGTCAACCACTTTGTAAGTTCTGTACTGCCATACATCATCTAAACTGCTCAGTGAGGATAAAACATTTTAGAAGCTTATAATTCATACAGTATGTTTTGATTATTTTATACAAACTAAATTCAAACAGCAAAAGGGAAATTGTTGTGTGGTTTAAGGCCACATAATCCGGTTTCAACTCTTGTCTTTGCCTTGAGTTAAAGGCATACTCATTAACTTGAAACAATAAACTCAAATTTTATGTCTCTGGAGAAAATTTAATTCAGGACTTTCACAGTATCAATGGTAAATATTACATGCAGGCTCAATATGATTTTATACAGATATACAGGACATATAGGTAAAGTAGGCAGTGCCAAAATTTTAAATGAGCAACAGATATATTCATATCATTATCTTATATATGTGTACCAGCACCTTACATGCACACAAACTTTTCTAGCTTTTATAGTTTCCTAGCTTTCTCAGTGCTGAATTATAAGCTGTGGTTGTAACTTGAACATTTATTTAGACTAGAAATGTGGAGTAAGATTGAAATAATATTAATTAAATACCACATTTAGAAAAACTGCACCATGCAAAAGTCGCTAAAAAAACATAACTATCCGTCTGAGGTTTATAATAAAAAAGAAATGGCAAAGGCTAATAAACAACCTCCTAACACCTTAGCCAGATGTGATGGAATTAGATAAGGCATTAACACAGAGAAAAGATAAAAAGGTGGAATTTTTTGTGAGTATTTCTTTCTATTTACAAAACTAAAGTGAGTTAAATTTAATGAAAGAAATAGTAGGATGCAGCATATTGAAAAGAGAAGGATGCATTGTAGAAAAGAGTAGAAAATAAAAGAAAATATCCAGAAGCCAATGAGGCTGAGGGAGAAATAAATGATTTTCACATATAAGATCAGACCACAGTTCAGCATATATTGCACTCATATATTTGACTCTTAAACCTAGTCAAATTGTTTAACTCGTGAACACATAAAATAAGACTATAAACCGTCAAGAGAATAATGAAACTTAGTGATTTAAAGCAAAATTATACTTTTTCCATACTAGTTGCACTATTATTCTTTGGAATGGAAAGGTTGGAAATATGTAATTCATACTGGACAAGCCATTGCGTATTTTTTTGGAAAAAAATTCATATATTCAGTCTGTTTTTTTTTTAACTTTTATATTAGGCTCAGGGGTACATGAGCAAGTTTGTTACACAGGTAAATTCATGTCATGGGGGTTTGGTGTACAGATTTTTGTCACCCAGGTACTAAGCCTGGTACCCAATGGTTATTTTTTTCCAATCCTCTCTTTCCTCCCACCCTCCACCCTCAAGTATGCACCAGTGTCTATTGTTCTTCTCTTTGTGTCCACATGTTCTCAATGTTTAGCTCCCACCTATAGGTGAGAATATGTGGTATTTAGTTTTCTGTTCCTCTGTTAGTTTCCTGAAGATGATGGCCTTCAGCTCCATCCATGTTCCTGCAAAGGACAGGGTCTCATTTTTATGGCTTGCATAGTATTCTATGGTGTATATGTACCATATTGTCTTTATTCAGTCTACTGTTGATGAGCATTTAGGTTAATTCTATGTCTTTGCTATTGTGAATAGTGCTACAATGAACATATGTGTGCATGTGTCTTTATGGTAGAATAATTTATATTCCTTTGGGTATATACCCAGTAATGAGTTGCTGGGTGTATTAGTCCATTTTCATTATCTGATAAAGACCTACCCAAGACTGAGAAGAAAAGGAGATTTAATGGACTTACACTTCCACATAGCTGGGGAGGCCTCACAATCATGGCAGAAGGCAAGGAGGAGGAAGTCACATCTTACATGGATGGTGGCAGGCAAAGAGTGAGCTTGTGCAGGGAAACTCCGGTTTTTAAAACCATCAAATCTCATGAGATTCATTAACTATCACAAGAACAGCCCAGGAAAGGCCTGCCCCCATAATTCAGTCATCTCCCACTGGGTTCCTCCAATGACATGTGGGAACTGTGGGACTTACAAGTCAAGATGAGATTTGGGTAGGGACACTGCCAAACCATATCATTCCACCCCTGCCTCCTCCCAAATCTCATGTCCTTATATTTCCAAACCAATTATGCCTTCCCAACAGTCCCCCAAAATCTTAACTCATTTCAGCATTAACTCAAATGTTCACAGTATAGTCTCATCCGAGACAAGCAAGTCCCTTCTGCCTATGAGCCTGTAAAATCAAAAGTAAG